>NW_023416313.1:145026261-146272993 GCF_014108235.1 Myotis myotis | reverse complement strand
AAAATGTATTGCTCAGATTTTCCTTTGAAGCGTTCACTAAGAGAAAGTTACGTTTTTCTTGCTTTCCCTCATCCCCAGCCTTAAAGTGTAAGTTCTACACAGGACTCATACATTTTCAAAAGAAAACTTCAAATTTGCTTTGAAAGCCTTTGTGAAGTGTGTTTTTACTTTCATTTGCCACATTAAATTTATTTCATTATTTCTCACTGGACAATTTCTGCAGGCATCTTGGATAAGATGATTTTCCTTCCCAAGCAGTGCTTTCGGCCTATATATAGAAGCAATATTTTTTACTGTCATATTCTCTGAAATTATCTTGGCATTTTTGCTGAGAGACAGATTAAACTGTAAAGAGGCTGACCAGCAACAGCTAAGAGACCTATATCCTTGAGTGGCTGTATCGAAGTGTTGGATTTTTATTTTGAAACTCTATACTTCTAATGGAGGCTCTTAATTTTCTTGCTGTGAATGTGTAAGACAAGCTATCAACAGAAAGAATAATGGCAGCTTTTGTGCATAAATTAAATGCTCTGAGGTCATTTTTAGAGTGTATTTACAAAGGACTCTACCATGGGCTCTGTCTGTAGATAATAAACAACAGCACACTGAAATACTCTCATTTAACTATGTTTAAAGATTAATGCATGCACATGGATGAGAATTTTTTACATGCAACCAAAATAAGTATCAATCACAGCTGTTAGCAATATACCACAGAGTATGAAAGGAACATTATAGTATTTTGTTCCACAATTAATGCTGCTAAAATCAAATTCTCTATCAGTTCTTATAAGCACCCAGAGATAGCTCTGTCTTCTGAAATAGTTTTCTTGCATCTTAGTCATGCATAATAGACGATTATTCTGCATCTCATCCAAGCTGAAAACAATCCATTTTAAGTGCACACTAAAATGGTGCGAAGAGCACTCAAGATAGAAGCTTCAGGACAGACAGAGATCAGTTTGTTCGGTAAGTTTCAATGTGGTGTTGAGGTTAAATGAAACCAAATTGATTATCTAGATTATTGTTCAAAATTCCAAGTTGAAACTTTCAAGAGATGAGTAAAAAGGAAGGAGTAAATGATACCTTCAGGAAGTCTCTGGATCAATGTCTGTGAGGACTTCTAGCTACGTATCCCAAGCCTGTGAGCAGACAGTGTTGCTTGATAATGTTGATTCAAATTCATTTTTAACATTTGTAATTGTTCTTTTGGGTTGCACCTATCAAATATGGAGCTACTGCTATGTGCATGCTGTTTTGTTTAAGTGTAGCCAAAAAATAAGATGATGAGATGCCAGCTCACATTCCATGAGACCAAAAGTGGAGCTTGTGGTGGTAGAGGGGGCATGTAGGAGCTTAGCTCAGTGAACACTTGGTTGAAGAGGTCATGCCAGAATTGTCTTCTGCAAGTGCAACCTGTTGTAATCAGCTGCTTTCACTACAGAGTACCGTATTTTTCCTTGTATAAGATGCTATTTTTTTTCTAAAATCATTAGATTGAAAAGCAAGGGGCATCTTATACATGGAGAGAGCCCCGAGGGTGCATAGCTGCCCATACCTTGTCAAATAGGCTTCCTCCAATCACAGCCTTATTGTTACTGACATCGCTGATGCTGTAATTGGAGGTGGAGGTGGAGAGTGAACAGATGCAACAAGACCAGAGCATTCTGAGCCTATAAAGATGTCAAAAAATAAAAAGATAAATACTGGTAAGTGATCATCTTACTCTGTAAAATTCAAACTGAATGTAACCAGCTATGCAAAAGAGCATGAAAATAGAGCTGCGGAGAGACAATTTGGACCTCCTCCCACTGAGTGTATGATCAGACAGTGGAGAAAACAGGAAGAACAACTCCTTAAGATGCCAAAAAAGAAGAAGGCCTAAAGAGGAAAACCAGCAAAATGTTTAAAATATTGATTTCTTAATTTTGGGTTGAAAAAGTGGGTGCATCTTATACAGGGGGACATCTTATACACAGAAAAATATGGTTACCTTTTTTATTTTTTTATTTTATTTAAGTCTTTATTGTTCAGATTATTACATTTGTTCCTCTTTTCTTTCCCCCCATAACTCCCCTCATCCCAGTTCCCGCCCCACCCTCCGCCCTCACTCCCCACCCACTGTCCTCATCCATAGGTGCACGATTTTTGTCCAGTCTCTTCCCGCATCTCCCACACCCCTTTCCCCCCCAGGAATAGTCAGTCCATTCCCTTTCTATGTCCCTGATTCTATTATAATCAACAGTTCATTCTGTTCATCAGATTATTTATTCACTTGATTCTTAGATTCACTTGTTGATAGATGCATATTTGTTGTTCATAATTTGTATCTTTACCTTTTTCTTCCTCTTCCTCTTCTTAAAGGATACCTTTCAGCATTTCATATAATCCTGGTTTGGTGGTGATGAACTCCTTTAGCTTTTCCTTATCTGTGAAGCTCTTTATCTGACCTTCAATTCTGAATGATAGCTTTGCTGGATAAAGTAATCTTGGTTGTAGGTTCTTGGTATTCATCACTTTGAATATTTCTTGCCACTCCCTTCTGGCCTGCAAAGTTTCTGTTGAGAAATCAGCTGACAGTCGTATGGGTATTCCCTTGTAGGTAACTGAGTTTCTTTCTCTTGCTGTTTTTAAGATTCTCTCTTTATCTTTTGCTCTTGGCATTTTAATTATGATGTGTCTTGGTGTGGTCCTCTTTGGATTCCTTTTGTTTGGGGTTCTCCGCGCTTCTTGGACCTGTAAGTCCATTTCTTTCACCAGGTGGGGGAAGTTTTCTGTCATTATTTCTTCAAATAGGTTTTCAATATCTTGCTCTCTCTCATCTTCTGGCACCCCTATAATTCTGATGTTGGTACGCTTGAAGCTGTCCCAGAGGCTCCTTACACTATGCTCGCATTTTTGGATTCTTTTTTCATTTTGCTTTTCCAGTTGGGTGTTTTTTGCTTCCTCGCATTTCAAATCATTGACTTGATTCTTGCGCTCCTCTGGTCTGCTGTCGGGAATCTGTATAATATTCGTTATTTCAGTCCGTGTATGCTTAATTTCTAGTTGGTTCCCCAATATAAGATCGAGGGTCTTATTAGTTTTCTTGTAGATCTCATTAAGTTTATCGGCGGCTTCTAAACAGTTCTTGAGAGACCTTAAAAGTGTGGTTCTGAACTCTATATCTTCCATTGACAATTTTGTCCTGTTTCTTTGTCTCCGCATTTTGTTATGCTTCCTTGGTGCACCCCCTAGTGGTCTTTGTTCGCAGTCTTATAGTTAAATCTTGATTGTTGTAGCTAATTCCAGGGAGGGTTTGACCTCCAGGCCAAGTGGCTATGAGAATCAGCTGTGTCAGCAGTGAGAGAACTTCTGTCCTCTAGGGAGGTGCTAATCTGGCATTTGCCTGAGGCTATCCGGCAAAAGCCTCTGTGCAGGGCTTGGGCGGGGCGGGTCGCACAGGATCAACAGGGTGGGCCGGAGAGAGCAGTTATGGCGGCTCTCAGTCCTGTCCCCAGGGGCTCTGCCTCTCTGAGTCCCAGCACCCGCTGCAAAGCTCAGAGAGAAAGTTGCACTCGCTCTGACCGAAGCCAGACAGTCCCGCTTCTCCCGTTTGAGTCTGGGTCCCTAAAGACTCGCCCGGATCTGGAGCTCAGAGTCTGCGACTCCCTCCCGATTGAAAACGCCAACCGCGCCCTCCGCCGCCAGCCCGCTCCGCGCACTCCGCACCTCAGAATTTGACTTCAGCACTGCGCCTCCTCTGAGTGTCTGTATGCGTTTCTCTTTCCTCCTAGTTGTAGGACTTCCACTCAGCCAGCGTACCTGTGGTTCTGGGTGATGTCCCTTCTGTTTTTTGGTTACACTTTTGAAGTAGTTGTTCAAAGCAGCAAACTCCGGCGTTAACCTATGCCGCCATCTTGGTTCTCCTGGTTACCTTAATAGAAGCTCCCTTCCTTGAATGGAACAATCATCAGAGCAATGCTGCTTGGCATGTTTCTCAGTCTACGAGCCACATACCTTTAAATACAGTTAATGATGGCAAATCCCTATCTCTGTATTCCTGAGACAGGCTTAAAATCTGCTGGGACTTAAACCAAGCTACCCATCTCTGCTAGAATAAAAAAAAAAAAAAATCAAAGAGTCCTTATCAGTATCAAGAAGTCACTTTCATATTTATATGACAATAATCTTAAGTAGGCAATCCAAGTACCTCTACTTCTATTTTTCTAGTAATGGCAAATGAAGGGAAATATTCTTTAAACACTGAGAAGCTATTGGCTGTAGATTAATTGTATATATCTGTGAGAAAGATAGGAAGTTTGATTTTGAATAACTTTATTCTTATACTGTTGAAACTCACTTTTTTTGGAGGATATTTTTCCTATTTTCTTTCTCATTTAATCATTATCAATGAGAATGGATTTTTGCCCCATCATGCAGAAAAGTAATCCTGCATAGATTTTAGTTAAAAGTAACTCATCCTAAGCTGTTATACAAAGCATTCTCCATTTTGGTGGAAGAGTGAACAAGTTATTCCAAGCTCTACTGTTTGTGTGTATGTACCTCATAACTCTGTTGTTGTTTTTTTTCATTTTTTTAAAAACGTGATTGTTACTTCCTGATTATTTTCTTTGGATGACTCAAAGTTACCTGGAGTTTAACTCTGGAACTGAACTCATTCTATCTCTCTTCCAAAAATGTTCTTCTTTCTGCAGTGAATATCTTAGATAATGATTTGAGCTCCTCAGCAAACTCCTGCTCATCCATCATGACCTAGCCTAAATGGCACATCCTCTCGTGTGCCTTTCTGGCTCTCTCAAGTGAACTTAGTTGTTTATGTTTCTATTTCTCATGTAACTTTTTTATACTTTCACTATTTTATTTACATATTACGTTATAAGTGTGAGCTCCTCAAAAGCAGGGGCTCTACCATGTTCCCTATAACCTTGCTGGCATATTTTATACAATGAAAGTGTTTATTGAATCAATTTATATACACTTGCTACTATCTCTGTCCTTTGTTTTAATGAATACATTTGTCAAGGGCAAGACATTTTGATTTGCTGAGTACTGAATATCATTTATAAGCTGTTTGATCTTGATAAAGCCATTTGGAGTTAAGTTTCCTTATTTATAAAGCATAAAAGAGATGCAATTTTGTTCCATAAATGATAATAATAATGATAGTAGTGTAAACTTATTTTTGTCTATTAATTTTTTTCTTCCCCACATGCTCTTTTTATTTTATTTTTTAAATAATTCTTTATTGTTGAAAGTATTACATATAACCCCCACTTCCCCCCATTGATCCTCTCCAGCTCCCTCTTCCCCCCAGACCTTCAACACCCTATTGTCTGTGTCCTTGGGCTATGCATATATGCATAAAAGGTCTTTGGTTGATTACCTTCCACCCATCCACTTTTTCCTACCTTCTCTCTGAGATTCTGCACTCTGTTCCATGCTTTTATGTCTTTGGATCCACTCCATTCATCAGTTTATTTTGTTACTTAGATTCTACATATGAGCATGATCATATGATACTTGTCTTTCTCTAACTGACTTATTTCACTTAGAATGATACTCTCTAGGTCCCTCCATGTTGTCTCAAAGGGTAAGAGATTATTCTTTTTTATTGGTGCCTCACATACTCCTTTTAGAAACCTGGTTCAAAAGGAGAGTGAAGACAAAAGGAGAGCTGAAGACAATAAAGGATTTAAGATCTTGGGGAGAACAGAGGAATTGTCTTCAAATATAAAATATGCTTTCATGTGGAAGAAGGGAGACCGAGTCCATGTGTCTACAGGAGCAGGGACTAGTAATGATGGGGGAGGTTGTTAAGAAGCACTCAAACATCAGGTAGAGTTTGGTGTATGTTGTCTAGGTCTTATATCCCAGATGTAAAGAATTCAAGGATCAGTAAAATACCCATGTCACCCTCAAACTTTGGCAACTCATATTAGGATTTCAACATTTTATTTTTCCAAATAAAAAACAAACCAAGCAACAACAAAAGAACAAAACAACCATCTATCATGACTATCATCATAAAAAAATAGATAATTATACAGAAAAAAATAGGAAAAACATAATAAAGAAAAGGTCACTTGGGGTAAGGACACACAGACACACACTAAAATTTCTCCCTCCTTTTTGCTTAGGCCTTACAAAATTTTAATACTGATTTAATGGGCCTGTAGTCAGCATCTGAGTTTACAGGAGTGCAGGAGTCTCCCCAGAATTTGTCATCCTGGCATGCAAATTGTTTCTTTTAAAGGCCAACAAATACAAAAATAGATTTTTTTATTTTGTTTTGTTTTGTTTGTTTAACGTCCCCCTGACCTGCCTAAAGGAATTCATATGGAAAAACCTGCTTCAGGTCGGGCAACTTAATATATTCAGTTTAGCACATATGAATTACGTGTGGTAGATACGAAGGACCCAAGCAAAAGTTTGTTTGTTAGGTTCCCTCTGTGTTCCATTGTTTCTGCATGGAACTCTTTCTCATCTACCTGTTGTGAGAATAAACAAGCCATCTTTTCAGTAAAAGAATAGTTTAGGCAGCTGCCATTTTGGCCACATGACTTGCAGCCCCTGTGGGGGGCCACCATCTTGAAACAGCAAAGGCCAACCCCTCCCTTTGAATTAGCCAATCACAAAAGACTGTGCACCTGAGCTCCAATCAAGAGTGAGGGACAGGTCACATGTGTCAGGATTAAAAAGCCGAGCAGGCCACCTGCTTGGTGTGCACCTGCTTCCAGACCATGTGCGGGCACCCTTCTATATGGGTAGAACACAAAACATACTTGGGAGCCAGGCAGCAAGGCAAATATCTTTATTTTATACATTACGATCAAAAGAGAAGATGTAAGTGGTTACATAAAATCCATTGGTGGGAGAAGGCAAAGTGGGGAAACTTCTAGGATTGGATAAAAAGTAAAATGATAGATGCATACTCTTTTACATAGGTGGGTACAGGATACTTAGCAGTCAACTATTAACTCAATAACAGTGAGGGGATTTCTGTTCTCCACTCTGGTGTGCTACCTGTGCTTTGTGGGGCAAGGACTTTGACATTCCAAAGATATGTTATCATTGATGCAAAAAGACAATAGACAGGACCAATTAAGGTAAAGATTGACTTTTGTCAGGGAAGATTCTAACTTAGGCCATAAACTGCTTTTAGTTAAAAAGTTTAAATTTCAGGCCATCCTTTGTGGTTATTTTAGGTTTCTGCTCGCCATGCAGGTCTTCCCTGAGCTTGTCAGGTTTAATATGTGGCCACTTTTTGTCCACATAGCCTATGACAAAAATGTCTGTTATACTTTTTTTTGTTTCAGTTCCAAGAACCTATAGATGATGTTAAGTGAGGACTTACAGTACATGGACTAATGAGATAAACAATGCTAAGTGTGTGTCTTGTTATCCCTTCTTTTTGGGAGGTGAGAGTGGTTCTGCAGGATTGCACACAGCTTATGCTCTCTGGCTATCTCAACAGTCTTGCTGCTTCTCACCCAAAGGATTACAAATGATCTGAACTCTCTTAAAATGTTTGCCCTCAATACTCCCTTTGGATATGGCACTGAAAAGCTATCAAGCCCATTTTGAAAACAGAGAAATTGACCTGGAGGGTGACTAATTAATTGCTGCTGGTGGAGGTGGGGCCAACCCGGGTCTTGTGGCTCACAGTCAGGGGCTTTCCCTCTCACACTGCATGTGGCATGTGTCCTTTGTTGCCTAAAATTAAAGCTGAAACCATTCAAAGCTAGCAGGACCAGTTCTCCTTTCTCCTTGTAAAAACAGCCAGTCTTCCCGACTGAGCTCTAATAAGCTCAGGATAAAAATTATGCCAATTCAAAGCCAACCACTGAAACATCTCAAGAGGGTAGGCAGGGAGGTCTGCCTGTTGTATGAGCACTTTGATATATTCACCTCCACCCACAATTTATCTGCACCTACTTTTTTCTAAAGCACTTTTACCTGGTATCTCAGAGGTGGAATCATTTGTGAAGCACTGCAACAGTTTTCTCTGCCTCTCCAACCAGATTCGCAGCTGGCTGAACTACGTTCATCAGAGTCTGCCCTGGTCACTTTGCAAGGTAATAGATTAAGCCACTAACCTGGTGTGAGAAGAAGATCCGTTGCCTTTCTCTGCAGTGCACTTAGAAGGAGGCAGATCATCCATAGCTGTTAGGGCAAAAATCAATGTGCCCAATCACATTGCCCTGGCTGAGTTTTCTCCACAGCAGAGTGCAGAGCTGCCTGGAGGAATCACTGTAGGGCAAGTTCCTCCTTTAAACTTGAGGTCCTGGCTGCAGGGTCAGTCTGTTGCTGTCTTGATCCCTGGGAGCACATGGCAGGAGTTTTTTTTTTTTCTTTTTTTTCTCCTTGATGCTCACACTGTTGTGAACTTAGATTTTTGAACCACTTCTGCAGGTGTTTTCAATTTTCACTTCTATTATGTTTGCATCTCACTCTGAGCTTAAGCATAAAATGGAATGTAGGATTGGTAAGTCAACTAGATAAGTAAGGAGGAGTTGACAGTATCATTTTGGCAAATTAGCAACAGCATTTATAATACTGAGTTAAGGCAGTTATGTTGAGTCTGCACAGACTTCATCTAATATCATATAAATGTGTATTGGTCATCAGAGTTACTAGTGAAAAGTTTGGTAAAAATTTATCTGGCACATACTAATTCAAAGCACTAAGCTAAATTCTGTACAACTGTTTTATTTTGGAAGCTTTCCACTTCATGTAGATTCTTGAGGTTCTAGCAAATATTTATTGAAGAACAATGGTTTGACTTTGACTTGTATACATTTTGTACTTTATGATTCTCTTTTAATTTTGACTGTTATTTATGCTTATTGTTGCATTACAAATCACTTTAGAAAATAGTATATAGTGATGGTAGCTATGTTTTCACCTGTAGTTTCTTCTTTATGTAAGTGATGTCTCATTTAAATAAAGAAGAGCTGGTGTAGATGTTTCCTGTCTTTCAAAAATAAATACAACTTACCAATGGGGAAAAAATGGATGGGGGGTGTGCGTTTAAGCACCTTTCTGTGGCTTATGGCTACAGTTTAGGAAGATTCTCAGAGACTGCAAATTTAGGTAACAATTGGTGATTCCAGACTTTACCTCATTTTCACCTTTGTTGTTTCTCTTGAGAACTTAGTACCGCTCCTGGGTATTTAATCTCCAGATTGGGCAATTTGAGAAGTCACGTAAAAGCTTTTTTGTTATAAATATAAATATAAACAAAACAAAATTAATTTCCTTAACCATGGATGCTAGGGTAGGTGGGAGAAATTTATGACTGGCTCCATTTCCCCCACTAAAATGACGAACATTCTTCCCCATAAGCAACCTTGTGCAAAGTATTTTCCATGAGTGCTTTGAACATGACTGTAGTTAGTAGACATTTTTCTTTAATAATATTAAATATTTTTTTGCCTCCTCAGTGGAAAGCAAAAGTGTCCATATCTGAACTGAATAAAAATCCCGGCCTCTAACCTTCTCGTGTCCTCTGGCAGCTTATCCTGGTATCTCTTGCTTTGGTCTAAGCAGCTCTATTGGAAGGCTGAGACCTGGCCGTTAGTGATCAGATAGATTTAGAATCTAGCCTTTCTGAGGAGGATAAGATCACTTCCAAAGGGCATTGGCAGACAGGGGATCAAGGTGTCCTCCTGAGGGCGGGGTGTCTGAGTGACCGGGCTTTGGAAAGATTATCTATGAACAGATGTCTGCAAGTCAACTCACAGGACCCTCCACATCTAGAGTTGAAGGGAAGTGGGGTCAGGCCACCAATACCTCATGAGCTGTTGAAATAGAAAGAAATGTCTAAGTTTTCCTAGAACACAAGGAAACATAGAGTGATATTACAGTTCAATATAAACTTAGAATATAGTAATGCTAGTCATTACTATAAGGAAAACAAAAACTATTTTTGTTGCTGTAGGAAAACTAACCAATCACTAAAAGACTGAGCAGATAAACCTTTTATCAAAACATTTATCAAAACATTTATTAAGTCAATAAGTAAATACATAAACTGCATTCTTTTGCATTGTATTAGTGATTTCTTTTTAAAAGTAAAATTAGCTGCTCTTTCTTTATAATATTATTCATTGAATGAATTTGCAACGCTCATACCAGAAGATGGTTAACTTTTTTTATTTTGACCATATTCAAGGTAGGATCATAGTCAAGAGAGCTTGAGTGGTTCTCGAGGTTTGAATAGATGCCAGGCTACATAATTTACTTACACCACTGTTGACTGAATCATCCAAGCAATGCTATGAGGTTATGCCCATTTGATAGGTGAGAGTCTCCTACAGATCTTGCTGTTATTGCCTGCCTTCCCCAGTCCTGCTAATTTAGCACTATATTCTCTCTGAGGGGTTACAGATACAGCCTACAAGAGTGTAAGGTGCCCAACTCCACTATTGGGGTGCAGTGTCTTAGGGTGAGTCGATGGCATCTATGTGCCCACTAGTCAAAGCTTTGCTCTCCCATCCCCACCGTGTCTGCCCAGTTTGTGCTGTGGCACGTCTATCCTCAGGTCCTGGTTTCATCTGCTTGGATGGCAACCTCACCACCACCTCCAGTGCTTTTGTTTGGGACCCTGACACCCTGTCTAGCCCTGATCATTTCACCCCAGTGAGCCCTCCCATTGCTCTCTGCTCTAACTGGGGACATCACATAGCAAGCTACAATTCCTCGGGCAATTCTCTGACTCCTTCCCACTTTGTTCACTTGTAACTGGATTCTTGGATCTCAAACTCCATATATCAACCTCCCTAATTACCTTTGCTCCTTCTGATGGACTGACACTTCAGAGTCCCCTCCTGATGTTTTGGATCTCAGCACTTTTATTGAGTTTCCTTGCTTCTTCAATGCCAGTATTTTCCTCCCCACAAACAGATTTAGGCTTTGTGGAACCCATAGCTTACTCAATTTGGGGAGCTTTCCTAACATAATACAAAAGTGTCAATACTACCTTAGGCACAAATATAATTACTTATTTAGAATGAGGAAATAAATCACAACATGGCTCCTTAAAGAGTCATCTTCCTTTTTATTCAGAGATCTCTTTAGGCAATTTGTCAGAAATGCTTACATAAAATGCTTCCTGTTGGAGCGTGGCTTCCTTTTACCACTTAGAACACTCTACAAACCCTGGTCCTCATAGAGCCCAGGGCAAGTGAGGGGCCTTGAAGCTTAAACGCCACTAGATTCATAGTTATTCTGATCCCTTCATTATGGCTCTGTTCTTTACTATAATGTGGATTTTTTTCAATAAATGGAGTTACACATATGTTGATATATATGCAATTTGATTTACATGCTATTTTGTTATATTGACAACAAGCTTCAAAACTTTATATGTCAAATTTGCTGAAGGTGTTAACATCATAGATATTTTTACTCTTAAAAATGTCAAATTTCACGCCAAAAAAAGAGCATTTGAGGGGAGTTTTAATTCATTATTTTATGTTTAAGAAAAAGTTAGTGTATACTTTGGGAAGCTTATGGTGAACATGCTCCATCTCAAGATACTTGTGAACACTGGGTTAAATGCTTTAAAAGTGATGATTTCGATGTGAAAGACAAAGAACGTCCAGGTCAACCAAAAAAGTTTGAAGACCAACAATTACAAGCATATTGGATGAAGATCTGTGTCAAACTCAAAAACAACTTGCAGAAAGATTAAATGTTGCTCAGCAAACAATTTCTGATGGTTTACAAGCAATGGGAAAGATTTTAAAGGAAGGAAAATGGGTGCCACATCAACTGAATGAAAGACAAATGGAAAACCAAAAAGTCATCAGTAAAATGTTGCTTCAACGGCATGAAAGAAAGTCTTTTTTGCATTGAATTGTGACTGGCGATGAAAAGTGGATTTATTTTGAGAATCCCAAATGTACAAAATCATGGGTTGATCAATGTCAACTGCAAGGCCAAATTGCTTCGGGAAGAAGACAATGCTCTGCTTTTGGTGGGATCAGGAAGGTGTGGTGTATTATGAGCTTCTAAAACCAGGTGAAACCATTAATACTGATTGCTACTGACAACAAAAATCAATTTGAACCATGCTTTGATCATGAAACGACCAGAATGGGCCAGAAGACACAGCAAAGTAATTTTGCTTCATGATAATGCACCATCACACACTTCAAAACCATTTAAAGACACGTTAAAAGATCTTTCCTGGGAAGTATTAACCCACCCGCCGTATTCACCAGACCTTGCTCCTTCAGATTACCACGTGTTCAGATGGATGGCGCAAGCACTTTCTGAGCATCACTTTAAAACATACAAAGAAGTGGAAAATTGGGTCTCTGAATGGTTTGCCTCAAAACATGAAAAGTTCTATTGGGACGGTATCCACAAATTACCTGAAAGACGGAGGAAATATGTAGCTAGCGATGGACATTACTTTGAATAAAGCACTTTTGATGTTTCTCTTGAAATTATCGTGTTTTCTTTATTACAAAATCGCCATTATTAACTGGTACACCTAGTAGTTTTAGAGAACTGTAACTCTGAAAGCATATGAAACAGAAAGGAGAGAGGAAAGTGAAACTGTATTTGTATATGAGAGAGAGAGAGAGAAAGAGAGAGATTGTGTGTGTGTGTGTGTGTGTGTGTGTGTGTGTGTGAGAGAGAGAGAGAGAGAGAGGTTGATTGAGAGATTGTGTGTGTGTGTGTATGTGTGTGTGTGTGTGTAAGTGAGAGGTTGATTCAGACCATTCACTCTAGCCTGCCAGGACTCTTTCCTTTGGTGCAGAACCCCTTTTCTTCCTGGCATTTCATGTCTGCTTTTACTTGTTGACAGGTAGTGCACAGAAAGATTGAATGCATTTATGATATTTCTTGTTGTATCTTGGGGTTTGGCCAGGCATGAGTTGATTAACTACCTTGGAATGGGGCACACTTGGAGAGGTAAGCACCTAGAACATACCCAGGCAGCCCTAGGAGGCCCCAGAGGGTGTGTGGGCTGCTAGGCAGAGGGTGGTATCCAGAGGGCAAGGAGACAGGCAACTGGGGTCATCAGGTGGGACTATGAGCATCAGGGAGATCCCCACTGGAACACTAAGGCTCCTGATGGGCCCAGGGGACCCAGCACGGTGCCCTCTCCTGGAACAAGGGGTATCAGAAAAGGAGAGCTGAGAGTCAAGCAATCAGCACCTGGCAACCATGGCCTCAAGTGACAGTGTGCCACCTGGAGTGCAGCAGAAAATTCCAATTCCTAGGGAAGCTTCCCCCACCAGTGTGTGGGGCATTCAGGAATAACTTTAAGGGTTATTGGGAGAGGAATCAGGGGAGGGGATCAATAGGTTGATTAAACTGCTAGAAACAGGATCAAAGTGAGAGACCGGCTCTTGGAGAGATTTAGAGATAGCACGTGGAGGCCAGCTGTGTTTGTGTTTTGGGTGCTGAGACATCTACCACGTTTTTTCTGTATAGCCTTGAACAAATTATTTAATTTTTCTGGGTGTCCCTAGTCTCTCTTTTTACTTTGTTCAAAATAGTAATAGTGTCACAGAGTTATTTTAATGACTAAATAAATAGGTACATAATATTGACTGTAAACTATTTGGGGATAAAAACCAGACCTATTCTAATTTTTTTTCCTGGTATCTAATATAGAGGGTGGTGCAGAGTAGGACCTTTTAAATGTTTGTTAAGCTTCCAAATTACCTACCAGGTGACTGGCATACATCTATATAGATATAAGTAGTTAAATTGATCTACATAGCCATAGATATATGAATCAATGCATATGTATATAATTATATAAAGTTATCTATATATGTATCAATATCTGTTTTCTCTTAGCTTTTGAAACTGAATTTAAGGTTAGGGCCAGAGTACCATAAATGGTAGTCAGAGAGAGTGAGGCTAGACCTCTTGAATTTTTCCCAGTGGAGGCTGGGGCTGCAGGTGTGGCCTTAACATGTGAAGACAGGAAGGATTCAGCAATGATAAGTTGGCAAACTTAGATTTGCTCATTCCAAACACCATCTCCACTTCAAATGTTGTCAAAACCAAAGCTTAGAGTGATTTTCCTAAAGCACTTATCACTATTTGTTTTCATGCTTCTGACTAACTGTTGAAAAAAAGCAAGGCTCAGCTAATGCCTTCCTGGGAAAAGGCTCCCCTTAAGTATTCAGTGAGCTTCACTGCTACTCTGTTTGCCCCGAGGGCACCTTTTGTAAAGGATAATGAGAGTTCTCACCGATTCTATATTTGGTTTCAGACTTTGATGTACTTAAATAAATTTTTGGTGTTGCTTTTGATCCAGTGAAGCCTAGAGCTGCCCTCCATTTCATGGAAGAAATGACATTCAAGTTCAGACTTGAGTGACTGATAGCTTGGTCAACAGCAGAGAACACAGCACAGGCTGGAAGCAAGGGTTTGGCCACAGATAAACCAGAGGCCAACTCATGGCTCTGCCATTTACTAAATGTGTGACCTTATGCAAGCTGCTTCTCTTTTAAAGCCTCAGTTTGCTCATCAGTAAAAGGGTTAAAAGAATAGTACCTACAAAATAGGGTTACTGTGACCCTTGAAAAAAATAATACGCATAAAATACTCAGTATAGTGCCTGGTACAGACTATGTGCTTAATACTATTTAGCAGTTTATATAAGGAAAGGGACAGGGAAGGATGTACAGGGGAGGAAAACCATCTAGACACCAGGGAAGATGGGGAGGCAGCTTGGTGTCCCTCTGGGTGGGTTGTGTGTAGCGCGGGGCTCAGAGGAGTGGTGAGAAATGTGGTGGTGTAAAGGGTGAGGTTTATTAACAGAGAACTTTAAAGCTAGATAAGCAACTTAAACAGATATAGACAACTGTGGTAGATTTTTGAACACATTGTCTTGCAAAATAGTAAAATAAATTTTGGATTTCCTTTCAGAAACTATGAAATTCCTTTTAGACATCACTATGTGACAAGGACCATAATGCCATGTTTTATCCGTTTTCAAACTCTGTGGAGTGAGAATTAGTCTACCCATTTTTTTTTTTTTAAATTTTCGTTAATCCTCTCCCAATGACACTTTTTCCACTGACTTTTTTTAGAGAGAGTGGAAGGGAGGGGGGGAGAGACAGAGAGAGAGAAACATCAATGTGAGAGAGACACATCAATTGGTTGACTCCCACACACTTCCAGGAGCTTTTTTTTTTTTTTTTTTTAATGTATTTGGGTGCTCCTGCATTAGGTGCATATATGTTTACCAGGGTTATATCCTCTTGTTGTATCGATCCCTTTAGTATTATGAAGTGGCCTTCTTTATCTCTTGTTATGGCCTTCACTTTGAGGTCTATTTTGTCAGATATAAGTATTGCTACCCCAGCTTTTTTTTTTTCCATTTCCATTTGCCTGGAAGATATATTTCTTTTTTTTTTTTTAAATATATTTTATTGATTTTTTACAGAGAGGAAGGGAGAGAGATAGAGAGTTAGAAACATCGATGAGAGAGATACATTGATCAGCTGCTTCCTGCCCATCTCCCACTGGGGATGTGCCTGCAACCCAGGTACATGCCCTTGACCAGAATCGAACCTGGGACCTTTCAGTCTGCAGGCCGAAGCTCTATCCACTGAGCCAAACTGGTTTCGGCTGGAAGATATATTTCTATCCTTTCACTTTCAGTCTGTGTGAGTCCCTGAGGTGGGTCTCTTGTAGACAGCATATATATGGGTCATGTTTTCTTTTCCATTCAGCCACTCGATGTCTTTGTTTGTTTGTTTGTTTTAATAAATCTTTATTGTTCAGATTATTACAGTTGTTCCTCTTTTATCCCCCCATAGCTCCCCTCCACCCGGTTCCCACTCCACCCTCTGCCCTTACTCCCCCGCCCCCCTCCGCCACTGTCTTCATCCATAGGTGTACGATTTTTATCCAGTCTCTTCCTCACCCCCCACTACTCTTTCCCCTGAGAATTGTCAGTCCACTCCATATTATATTCATCAATTTATTCTGTTCATCAGATTTTTTATTTACTTGAATTTTAGATTCACTTGTTGATAGATATGTATTTGTTGTTCATAATTTTTATCTTTACCTTTTTCTTCTTCTTCTTCTTCTTCTTCTTCTTCTTCTTCTTCTTCTTCTTCTTCTTCTTCTTCTTCAAGGATACATTTCAGCATTTCATATAATTCTGGTTTGGTGGTGATGAACTCCTTTAGCTTTTTCTTATCTGTGAAGCTCTTTATCAGACCTTCAATTCTGAATGATAGCTTTGCTGGGTAAAGTAATCTTGGTTGTAGGTTCTTGCTATTCATCACTTTGAATATTTCTTGCCACTCCCTTCTGGCCTGCATAGTTTCTGTTGAGAAATCAGCTCACAATCCTATGGGTACTCCCTTGTAGGTAACTAACTGTTTTTCTCTTGCTGCTTTTAAAATTCTTTGTCTTTTGCTCTTGGCATTTTAATTATGATGTGTCTTGGAGTGTTACTCTTTGGATTCCTTTTGTTTGAGGTTCTCTGAGCTTCCTGGACTTGTAAGTCTATTTCTTTCACCAGGTAGAGGAAGTTTTCTGTCATTATTTCTTCAAATAGGTTTTCAATATCTTGCCCTCTCTCTTCTTCTGGCACCCCCATAATTTGGATGTTGGTAAGCTTGAAGTTGTCCCAGAGGCTCCTTACACCATCTTCATATTTTTGGATTCTTTTTTCTTTTCCGGTGGGTGTTTTTTGCTTCTTTGTATTTCAAATTTTTGACTTGATTCTTGCAATCCTCTAGTCTCCTGTTGGATCTCTGTATATTATTCTTTGTTTCGTCAGTGTATGCTTAATTTCTAGTTGATCCTTTTTCATATCCTTGAGGGTCTCACTACTAAATTTATTGGCGGTTTCTAGAAAATTCTTGAAAAACTTTATGACTGTGGTTTTGAACTCTATATCCAGTAGTTTGCTTTCCTCCATTTCTGTCATTTGTGACCTGTTTCTTTGTCTCCACATTTTTGGCTGCCTCCCTGTATTGATAGAGTGGTTTTGTGTGCTAGGTGTCCTATAGGGCCCAGTGGCTCAGCTTCCACAATTACCTGAGGTGGACACTCCTGGTGCACCCTTTTGTGGGCTGTGTGCACAGTCTTGTTGTAGTTAAGCCTTGGTTGTTGGTATCACTGGGAGGAATTGACCTTCAGGCCAATTGGCTGTGAGAATCAACTGTGTCTATGGTGGGAGAACTTCTGTGCTGGAGACACCCTTCTGGGGCAAGACTTGCTTCAGTGGGGCTTTGGTGCTCACTGAGTCTGCCCCCTGAGTGTGTCCCTTATGGATCTGAGGAGTTGTAATCTGGATGGTCCCACTCTGACCACTGGGTACACTGGCTCTTGGATCTCTAAGGAGGTGCTAATTTCGCCTCTTCCTAAGGCTACCCAGCAGGAGCTATGGAGATATATGCGATTCCTCTTCTTTGTTTGGGGTTTTCAGGTGCCCGGATGAGGCCCAGCTGTGGAGCAATGCAAGCTGCTGTGGGGCCTTGGGCCTTCTTTTGGATGTTCTGGTTCTCTCTGACCCAGCTGCAATTTGTTAGGTAATTTTAGATTGCAAAGGGCCAGGCCATTTATATGCAAAAGCCTCTGCACACAGCTTGAGTGGGGGGGGGTCTCAGGGAATCAACAGGGCAGAGCAAACAGCTATGGCTGATCCTCAGCTCTGCCCTAAGAGGCTCTGGGTCTCAGTGACCCACGGTAATTGCTGCAAGCACCTCTGAGAGAAAGCTGCCCTCGAGTTCTACCCGATGCCAGACAGTCCAGTTTCCCCCCATATGAGTCTGGGTCCCCAGAGACTCACCCGGAACTGGAGTTCAGAGCAGATGGGAGCTTGAGACACCCTCCCGATTAAAAAAGACAACCACGTCCTCAGTTGCCAGCCCTTTCTGCATGTGCCTCCGTACCTCTGCACTTTATTTCCACACCTCCTCTGAGTCTCAGTGTGCTTTTCTCTTTCCTTCTATTTGTAGAATTTCCACTCAGCCAGCCTTCCTGTGGTACTGGATGATGTGTGTTTTGTCTTTTACTTGTAGTTTTGAAGTGGTTGTGCGAGGCAGCAATTTCAGGTGTTTACCTATGCCGCCATCTTGGTTCTCTGCCACTCAATGTCTTTTGATTGGAGCATTTAGTCCATTTATGTTTAAAGTTATTATTGTTAGTTACTTGTTTGTAGCTATTTTTTGTTGTGTGCCTGTGTTCCTTCTTCCCTTTTTACTTTTTTCTTTTTACACCAGTCCCTTTAGCATTTCTTGCATTGCTGGCTTGGTAGTCATAAACTCCCTTAGCCTTTTTTTTTTTTTGTCTGTGAAGCTCCTTATTTCCCCTTCAATTTTGAATGAAAGCCTTGCTAGTTAGAGTATTTTTGGATTCAGTTCCTTGCTTTGCATCACTTTGAAAATTTCCTCCCATTCCTTTCTGGCCTGATGTGTTTCTGTTGAATAATCATTTGATAATCTAATGGGAGATCCCTTGTACTAACCTTCTGTCTGTTTCTTGCAGCCTTTAAGATTCTCTCTTTGTCCTAAGTGTTTGCCATAGTAATTACATGTCTTGGTGTGGGTCTTTTCATGTTCATCTTGTTTGGGACTCTGTGTGCTTGTGTGACTTTTTTCTACCCCACATAAGGGAATTTTTCTGACATTATTTCTTCAAATAGGTTTTCGAACCCTTGTTCCTCTTCCTGTCATTCTGGCACCCCTATTATTCATATGTTGCTTCATTTTATGTTGTCCCAAAGCTCCCTTAGGCTCTTCTCCTGTCTTTTCATTTTTTCTCCAATTGCAGTTCAGTTTGGGTGTGTTTGTCTGCCTTCTAATTTGCTAATTCAGTCCTCTGTTTCTCCTAGTCTACTGTTGAAACTTTCCATAGTATTTTTTGTTGCAGCTATATCACTCTTTATTTCTGCTTGATTCTTACATTAGTTGTTGACTTTTTAATCCATCCAGTTTATGAACTGTATGACCCTTATTCTGAATTCTTTTTCTGACATATTGCATGCCTTCATTTCACTTAGTTAGTTCTTTTTCTGGTGATTCATCCTTTTCTTTCCTTTGAGGGTTTCTTTGTCTCCCCATTTTTGCTCTCACTGAAGGATCTAGGTGTCAAGTTGTGTGGGCAGCAGCTCCTCAGGCAGTGACTGCTCCTTGGACAATCAAGGCAGTGGCTGCTCCTCAGTTGGTGGTTGCTCCTCTGTTGGGCACTGCTTTCATGGCTGCTCACAGCAGTGGTGGCTCCTCTGGCTGGCGGGAGTGGGCTGCTCGCATGGCTGCTGCTCCTCGGACTGGAGCAGGCTGCTCATGTGGCTATTACTCCTTGTATGGGGGTGGGCTGCTTGAGAGGCTGCTGCTCCTTGTATGGGGATGGGCTGCATGCGTGGCTGCTGATCCTCACATAGGGGTGGGCTCCTCATGCGGGGGCTGCTTTTGTGGTTGCAGTGCCCTGGGCTAAAGCGTTGGGCCGGCCAAAAGGGAGCATGCTTCGGAACTCACAGGAGCCCATGCCTTGGGTGGGTGGAGTCTTGGTGACCGTGGGACCACAGCTGAGGCAGCAAGTCACTGGCAGGGTTGGCTGTAGAGTCCTGGGTGGTGTCTGGGAGCACCCTGGCTGGAGGTGAGGCTGGGCTCCCAGTCACAACAGGTCTCCCATCCAAGAAGGCGCAGCTGCTGTGGTAGAGCCAGTTGCCCTGGGACTTTTTGCAACAGTCGCAGAGGCTGCCTGGTTAGGTGAGCCAGTCAGCCTGCCCCCAAAGGTTCTGTGGGATCTAACTGTCCCTCACTCACACCCCACCCCCCACATGTCCACACACTCCCCTTTCACTCTCTCACTCACTCATGCTCTTTACCTCACAGCCACCTATGGGGATCCCTGTTCGTGGCATCAGATATGGGGGGAGGGGGATGGCATTCTCTCTTCTTGTGACCAGCGCAGAGAGAGAGAACTCGGGGGTTGATAAAATCTTGAATAGAACACAATGAGGTTTAAGGAAAATTGAAATAACAAGACTGAGACAGAAATAGAGGAAAGCTGGGACCAGGTGTGGCGTCTGCTCTCTGATAGATGAACAGGGCCCAGAGCCAGCACAGCAACCTTTATTTATAGCCAAATACGAGGAAGTTTTACTAAGGGTAAATAAAAGGAGGAATGTGTGCATTCTTGTAGCTTCCTCGTAAATAGTCACCTCTGGGTGGGTCCGAATCACATTCATTCCTGGTGCTTGACTAGCTTTAGATAAGAACCCATTTCCTAGCACCTGGAAGGTCAACTGAGGCATTCCCACCTCTTGGCTGGATATACCCCAAGATAAGGCTCTGCCTTCATCATGGGTTCAGTTGACATGAATTTAAAAGAAAGCCAGAACCTTCCCTGGCAAGGGGCCTTCCACAGCTGCCATCTTCCTGCCTTTATAGTTGGGTCTGGAGTGTTATTAACCCATTCGTGGATGGAGTCTCTTCTCCAGGTGTCTGGTTATGTGGCTCGCTCTCTACCACATTGACCAAACAGGACAAAATACAACTCGACAAGACATGACACAAAGGGAACAAAACACAAATGTACTCACAATACTGATAACCCCAATATAAGTGACCACCAGAGAAAAGAGAGTTAGGGGAGAGAAAAGAGAGCACAAATGATATCAAAGAGAGAAAAAATGGCAAGAGAGAAAAGGAAAGGAAGAAAAAGGGAAAAAAAATATATATGGGGAGAAAATACCACAGAACAAACAGATAAACCAAAAAATGCAAACACCAAACACCCAGAAAAGAGGGTGGGGGTAGAATCTGTAGAGGCCGAGCTTATATACCGAAAGTAAGGTTAAGGAATTGGATGAATATGGGGAGGACCTCAGTTCAGTATAGAGGAAGTAGAAAGAGGATGAGTGGATAAGAAGAAAGAGAAAGAGAGAGAAGAAAAAAATTAATTAAAAAATAGGATAAAGATAAAAAATAATAAATAAATAAAAATAGAATGATGAAAAAATAATGCAAAAAGAAATAAAAAATAAGAAACAAAGAAAAATAAAGAAAAAATAATAAAATAATAATATTTTATTATAATAAAATAAAATAAAATAAAAATGAAAAAGTAAAGTGTCATTTGTTTCTGCTGAGTTTTAATGCCCCATGGAGGCTGGTTTATGATCCCACTCTTCTGTACTGTCTGCCACTTCTCAGTTTCCTGTTAGATTGTTGAAGTTCCAAGTGCTCCACTGCTCCTGTGTCTATCTCCATGGCCTTGACTGCCAGCTGGTGGGACCAATCTTCCCACTTAACCGTCTGCCTACGGTCAATCTTAATCTCTCAAGCTGCTGTTTCTGACAGGGCTATAGTTGAGGAGGTTGCTGAGACTGAATGGCCTCTCTTCAGCCCAGTCCCCGAGGGCTCTCAGGGACTATTCAGATTTCTTTTTTTTGTATCCTTTGTAACACTCAGGGTGTAGTCTATGGCTGTATTGGTTGCCTGGAGACTGCAAGGATGGGCTATCTCTTCAGGAGAAAATGGCTGCTTAGGCCCAGTGTGTCAGGTATGTCTCAGTGCCAGACCCCCGGCCACCTCTCCCTGACCCTCTCTTCTCCTCAGCCTCTCCCCGGACTCCACAAGTCCGCACCTCTACCTGCACCTCAGCCAAGAGTGAGTGTTTGTATTTGCAAATAACAGCAAAGACCAGAAAGAGGGGAAAGAGCTGTGCCACTGCGAGCTCCTCTTTCCCCTGCATGGTGCGGCTTGGGCAGTTGTTCAGGCTGCCCCCTCTGGGCTCAGCCTCTCATAGCTGTAGGCTTAGATCTAGAATCCCCTGCTGCCAGCAGCCCTGTGGACTCCCTTTCCACAGTCAGATGTTACGCCTGTCCCAAGGGACACGGCCTCGGTGCAATGCAGCTTCTTTCTGACCCTCTGGGCTTGGAGGTCCCGCACCTCTCTCTAGCCATATCCCTGATGTTACCATTCTCCAGGCATCCTCTGCCTTTCCAGGCTGCAAATTATCTCACCAGCTGTGTCTACTTTGCCAATTTGGGGTGAATTTTATTAGATTTAGTTGCTCCTTCTATCTGCTCTGGGACAAGGCTTGGGACATGTCTGCCTATTCCACCACCATTTTGTCTCTCCTATATGCTCCATTTTAAAGATGATTATGTTGTAGCCCAGAGAGATAAAAATTAGCCATGGTCACCTTTGAAATTCACCTCACCTGTTAAGTGGAGATTAAAACAGCATGTGTGAGGGCCACACATGGATATGAGATGGCCTGTGAAAAGTGCCTTCTACAGAGAAGGTGTTCAACAAATACCAATGCCCCATGGTTCCATCTTAGATATGAAGACTGGGCTTCTGCTCTACTCTCAGGACCAAGCCCAGCTTTGCCCACTTCCATGTATGCCTCTTGGTCCTTCCATGCCTGCGTCTCTGTGTGGATAACTTCCTCAGGGCCTGATAAATTTCAGCACTCGATGGCTTTCTTTGAACCCAGCCTATGGCTGAGACTCCTCCTTCCTCCAGACTTTTATTTTAAAAATATGTTTTTATTGATTTTAGAGAGAAAGGGAGAGATAGAACATCAATGAGAGATAAACATCAACATCCATCGGCTGCCTCCTGTATGCTCTCTGCCAGAGATTGAGCCCACAACCTAGGCATGTGCCCTGACCAGGAATTGAACCAAAAATCTCTTGGTGCTTGGGTCGACATTCAACCACTGAGCAACTTTGGCCAGGCCCTTCCTCCATGCTGTTGGATGAAACTGCTGTATCAGCCTGCCGGCTGTAAGTCGCCATGTCCCAGCCTCTTGCTGGGACACCAGTGTGATGGCTCCTTGACTTGACCTCCTGCCTGAAAATTCACCCACTGCTCACTAAGTACCTGTATCCAAGCAGCACTTGGCCACATTCCTAGGTCCTGAGCTCTATCAATCTGATTCATCCCTCTCTTTTCAAGTTGCTTTTCCAACAGTGGAGCTTGTTAAAAGTAGAGATGCTTGGACCTCATTCTCATCTGAATCCGAAGCTTCTATAGTGTTCCTGGGGATCTATTTTTGGGGGGCAGGATTATTAAAATGTCCTCCTTAGGTGGGTATGATACAGCTGTTTCAAGGCTGGCCTTGAGAAACACTGCTATAAGGTACTTTGATTATATGGTCTTTAAGTCCTACACAGCAAGTCTACAGTTTCCTCACAGGTCAGTTTCATGAATTAAATTCAGGTCAGTATCCTTTCTTTCCCAAGCGTTTTTTAAACTACTACTTCAAAAAAAAATTATTTAATCTTCTCTTCATATCGCCTCTGGATGGACCGTCTTAATGTCTACATGGATTAGAAGTCCTTCCTGCAGGCTAACTTGGAAGCTTACCTGCGCAGCCTGCTTAGCATTTTCAGCTCGCTCTCATTCTAAGACAGTAAGGCAGGCCTCTTGCCATGTTTAAAGCCTGACCTTGCTTACAGGCTTCTGGACCTACGTTTGCTCTTTGCTGTCACTACCTCAAACTAGTTTCAACTTTCCTCTTAGAAATGGTGATCTGCAACATTCAAAGCCATCTCTTTAGAAGCCATTTCTTTGAACTCTTCTGAAGAATAATCTGGGATCATCTGAGATTTAATGTCTTTTAAAATACTGTGAAAAAAGATTGTTCTTTCTTGATTAAATTATACAGAATCATCAGTTACTGGGCTAGGTCTTACCAACATATCAAAACCTTTTTTTATGTACTAAAACTTTTTAAAAATTGGTTTTATAAACTGAGGACCTAGCATTCTTTTAAATATCTTTTTGTGAAATTGTTTTAGAATTTTATATATTTGTATGTCATTTTACTTCATCTTTGTATATACCAAGTTATGCCATGTATCAATGCTAGTAATTTTATTCCCTTTGAGCATCTGTGTTTGTATACTGGAGAGAGTTCCTATGGTAATAAAGCGTGGTTTTGTTAGAGACCAATTTATCCCTTGACTGTTTTCATGCTACCTAGAACAAAACAGGTTTCAGTTCTGGTTTCAGAGACATGGAAGTTCCTAACATTTCCTGTATTGTAGAAATCAACATCCCCCAAAGCATAATGATAATAAAAATGTCTTAGATTCCAAGAATAACCAAAAATGTCTTGGCATGAAGTATTAGGTCATCGATTTGTGAGGAACTTTAAAAAGTGCTGAGATAAAATGAGATATGATCATTCAACAATAGTAGGACAAAAGGACTTGGAGGAAAGCACAGTGTGTTCCTGGCCAGGGATATTTGGTTAGCTTGCAACATGAGTGCCTTGTTTATCATAGTAAACCTCTTTCCCTACCTAATTATTCTCAGTCTTATGTATACCTGTTCCCCAGATCTTGAGCCTAGGTCAGAGCTGGAATGGATTGAAGAAATACCTAAGTTGGCTTCAGTTTCAGGCATGCTGGCTGTCGGTCACAATAGAGAACTTAAGCAAATGGATGTTTGGAATGTGGTAACATGATAGGTCATAAGAGGGGATTTGATTGTCTGGCCAACAGCTTACTCTTTTATCAGTGAATCTCCAAACCAGTAAAAATGTAGCTGGTGTGACTTTAATATAACATGCAGAATTTTTATGAGTTTGTAGAGCCCTTTAAACAGAACAATACAATAAGAAGAGGGCACTTTCCCTTGCTTCAAGATGAAAAGATCTGAAGTTGAGTGTAGTCAAGATATAATTTTGAAGTAGTCTTACTAAAGTGGACTTTCATTCAATTCACAAAGGAGCTAAGTAGATGTAGGAAGAGTAGTAGAGGTCAGGGGGTGCTTAGCAATTGGGACAACTAGGGGTATGCTTTCCTTGGGAACTTCAGATAGATAGCTCATCTTTTAACTAGTGAATATTCCAAAAAATTTATATCTTCTCCCTGCCTTTTAATTTGTCAAAGAAATTCTAAAATTTGATTACTTACTTATTGGATCCCAAACATAAAATTTAAAATTACAATTAGATACCATTTTTAATCAATCAAATTTGCAAAGATTGAGAAAAATAAGACCAAATTATTGCTAGTGTTGGTGGCATATATTTGATCCTCTCATTTGCTACTAAAAAAAGGTCAATTGGTACAACTTTTAAGTAAAACAATCTTACCCTTGAAGAGTAGATCCCAAAGAAATATCAGAAAAACAAACTTTTATAATTATAGACCATAAACAGTGTATTAATTTTACAATATTAAAATATATTTGAAATCACTCATAATAATTCTAAGACAACAGACATAAGACAAAATGTCCAAAAATGTACAATACCTATCTCTTACTTCGTGCTAAAGAAAATTAATTTAAAATTAAACAGCTAGACTTTCAGTTTAAAATGGAGGAATGCTAGAGGTATCTTATCTGTCCTCCTCTAATATTCCATGAAAATCTCTTCGAAAATGTACAAGTACTTTTGTTGTTGTTTTTAATTATAGCTGTTCTGATCAGCAGGATAAAGGAAGATCCTATGCTGGACTCTGGCAATATTTCCACAAACTACCACATCAGTGGTATTGCATTGAGAAGCACAATTGTGGACTAAATTTGCTCCACCCTCTTTCTTAGAAAAGTATACATCATCTGGCAGAAGACAGCAAAAAGCTCTCTGCCATAACTTGTTCCTGGCTCAGGGATTCTGATCAGAAATTCAAGCAACCACATTTCTTTCTGCATGAGGACAATGATGTTTAGACAGCTAGTTCAAGGCATTCCTTCTCTTTCCCTTCTTCTCTCTTTATTCTTGACTAGACTATGGGTCTTAGTAGAAACTATGCCAGATGTGTGACACAACACAGTGGAATGTTAGAGCACAATTGGTGGTGGCACACTGAATTGGGATTGTAAGTGTGATGGATGGAGGCAGAAACAAGAGCTGAAAACGTGAGTGTGTGTATATACATGTGGGATGGTATGTGTGGGGGCTTCATGACTTGTCTTTTAAAAAGAGGTAATTTCAAACTGTGCTCAAGTATTTAACATAGTTAAGAGATTGTGGCAGTGAGAGAAGGAGATTCATTTATTTATCCAGCTAGCATGTATTGAGTACCTACTGTATGCTAGCTGCTGCTTTGTTGTAGAGGAACACCAGTAAAAAGAGTAGGTTCCAGTTCTAGTGGGAAAGGGGATACAGCGTAGGGGACAAAAATAAATAAACCATTGAAAAATGTAATTTTTATGATCATCAGTGCTGTGAACTGTATTGAAACATTTTTCTTTTTATCCTTACTTGATCCCTTCAACACAATGCTAGAAATAAGAATACTCAGGTCACAATTGGAAATTGGTAATGTTATCAAGACTCTGACTGGAATATCATATTTGGAAGAAATACGCATAGATTCAGATATGACCAGACAGCTTTAAATAATTAAGATTCACTCATGGAAGCCAAAATATCCATTGGAAATAGCCTTGTACCTTGCTTACAGGGTTTTCAGCAGCCTTACCTGGTGAGTAAAGAAGGTATCCTCCAAGCATGTACAGGAATCTCAAGATATTTTGGGTACCTTAGGAATAGAGGAACTCACCCAAAACTTTGAGTGTTGCAGGCAAAGTCTGATGGCAAATCCTTGCCTTGACTTTTCATAAGGAATCTCCAGATTGAACTCCAGAGTTCAATCTGGAGATTTCTTATGAAAAATTCCAGCAAAGCCCATTTAAAAGAGCTTATATTGCTATTCCTATATTTATTAAAATAACAGGTCGAGATTATGGGTAAATTATTTTATAAGTAAATTAGTCTTAATTTGGCTATTTTTGTTAAAAATGAGGGTGATTTTAGAGAGAAAAATTATATATCTTTGTAGATACTAGTTTCCAATGCCCTTCTTCTTCTTCTTCTTCTTCTTCTTCTTCTTCTTCTTCTTCTTCTTCTTCTTCTTCTTCTTCTTCTCCTCCTCCTCCTCCTCCTCCTCCTCCTCCTCCTCCTCCTCCTCCTCCTTCTTGCTTTTAAGTCAGTGACAAAAATTTAATGAGAAAACTTTAAAGGTACTTTAGGCAAATAAGACTGTGTCATTCTGAACTTGGCATCACAAACATGCTGGTCCTATTTTTTTACTGTTTAGAAAGTGAGTTAAGCTCTTACAAAGAAAGCCATAGGGGTGAGGAGGAAAATAAAGTGGCCAGCCTGGTAAAATGTCTCGGGCTATCAAGAACTGCCAAGCTCATCTTCCCTTGCCCATGCCTAAAATGTATGAGGCACAAAGTGATTTTCAGCATGGGTAGTGGCATCATTGAAGAAAGGGGCTTAGAGGATAATACAAAATTAGAATTTGGCCTTAGCAAATGCAAGACAGAGGAAGAGGGACATCTTTCTCACACATCATCACTATCCTGTAGCTAGTATCACATCATATGCCTTTAGAGAGACATTGATCTTGAAACAGCCCAGGCCGTTCTCACCACTGCTTAGGATGCTCTAGCTGTGGTAGTTCCAGCCAGGCAGCTCCAGGTGGGGCAGGGTGGTTTCACTCTTGGGCAGTGAGTAGATGCCTTCTTTGAAGGGACACTGGCAGGGAAACGCATAGCTGCGCAGGGACTCTGGGGAGAAGCCTCCAGGGGGAATACAAATGTCAAATATATCACAGAGGCTGTCATAGATTCATATACCAATTTGTTTCACACATAGGACTTTGACCCAGAAGCTGGCCATTTCTTTCTGCACAGTTAACTGCACCTTCTGAGGAGCATCAAGGGTTACACTCGTCTGGGTTTGGGCACTGACAGTCACACTCCCATATGGACAATGAGGTTAGGTTGCACAATCAGGCTTTTGATCACCACAGGGTCCTTCCCCTCATCACAGTTTCCCCAGACAAGGCTCCTGAGGTGGAATGGCTGCTTTAGAAAGTCTTTTGCAAGGGTTGAAGCAAGAGGCAAGCCCAGGGTGATCAACAACAAAGCCTGCATCTGGGGCATCATTGCAAAGTGTGTCTGCACCAAAATAACTACCCATTGTTGTCTGAGGTTTTGTTTCTACCTGCAAACTGAATTGGATTTTGAATTCTTCTAGTTTCCTCCAATATATGGCTATGATGCTCCAAAGTAATATTTCTAATTATCCTCCCATCATTTGTCTTGGAATCACTGAGAACTAAAACTGGCCTTTTCTCAAAACCTTGTAAGCTAACATGAGAGAACTTGATATAAACTTCAGAGAAATCACCACAACAGCTCATATATGGACAATCTTTGTGCCTATTTTCATAAGATCACCAGACATTCAAACTGCAGACCAGGAAAATCTTTCAGATTGTCACTGCCTGCCTTCACCCTATCTGAAAACACTTCAAGCCAGACAGCTAGAAATCTTGGCTGCATGCCTTTGGAACTCAGAAACCAGGATTATAGTATGTTTCAATTATTAACCACTTTTTCCCCATAGAGATGCCTCTTATTAGATACCTGATTGCTTGCACAGGAGGCCTAGCTTGGGGAACCCACCTGCATCACTACCTCCTGAAATGAGACATACTGATGAACTGAACTGACCTATTCTCAAGACTGAGACCTGTGTAATGAGATATGGAGTGATTTATCCACCCAGCTTCTGGAATATGAAACATCTCAGAAAGTTTCAAAAGCAGGACTGACGGGGTTCAGAAGAGGCCTCCCCAAGATGTGCCACTTTGACATATGGATTATTTTGAGTTGAAGGCAATCCAGACCCTGCAGGCATATAAAATTTTTGAATCTCCTCCTTAAAGGACTTTAGTTAGGGGCCTTGCCCATAATGAGTAATCACCAAAAACAACTTTTTATGACTCATCTTTAGGGCAGGGAAAACTTCTAATTACTGAACAGCTTATCATCCTGGGAATGACCTTCCTCCCTTGTAAAGCCCCAAGTGCCTTACTTCATTATTAGCTTGAAATGCCGATTATACTTCATTTTCTCTTTCTGTCTTTGAGCCTCTCTTGCATATGGGGCTCCCATACATATGTATATAATTAAATTTGGTCACTTTCTCTTGTAAATCTGTCTCACATCTATTTGATTATTAGACCAGCTGAAAGAACCTGGAAGAGAGGGTAGAAGAAAGTTTTATCTTCCCTCACAACCCTTCACTCGTCACACGTTTCTTCATGGTTTGAATTTTGGGAAGATACATTGAACATTTAGTACTGTCATAATATAAAAGTGAAGAATGGTTAGTAGTAGACAATTATCTTTCTGGGCCACAGGCAGGGAACGGTGACTTGAGGTCATGGGTGATTCTGTACCCATGTCTACCACAGCAATACAGGCACACGCTGAAATCTGCTTCACTTAGACGAGTGAAAAAATATGCTCCAGCAGAGCTGCAGCTGGTAAGACTCGAATACAATATCCCTAAATACCAGTATCATTATCTATTCCTCCACAATTCCTTGACTCTGAACTTCAGAATGAACTCTTGTTTTTCCCATGAAACAATTTTTTTAATTCTTTCTCATTCCCTCAATTTACAATTTAATGCTTAGTGAGTTCATGACACTATATGATTCTTTGTCGTAGGTGTTAATATACATGCAAAACTTTTGTGATATTTTTTTTATAGATGAATAAAAAGCAAAGCTTCTGAGATGTCACTTGTATGTAGCATATGTATAAAGTTAAATTCAGAAAATAATAAGAAGGTTAATTTTCTTCCAGTTGTGTATATAGTTTATTTTCTTTCATTCACCTTTTAAAAAATGTAAGGCTTAATAGGAAGATGGAAAGAAAATCAAGGTTGTTGTAATATGCTAAAGGAAACAAATACATCCTGATACATCCTGATATTTTACTCAAAGTTGTTCTTTGAGGTCCAACCCAAAGCCCCCAGGACACTCTTTACACTCTCCCCTTTGGACATTGAAAAGGAGGTTATGAATATTGCCAGTAGGTGGACTTCCCTGTTCAATAAGACAATTTGACCTGCTCTGTTTCCTCTTCAACTCCATCTGCCATTCATTCCTCTTTCCAACAAAGAGCTTCTTCACAGCACTAACTAAAGAGGAAACAACGCTGGGAGCGTTGAGGGGGAGGTAAGAGATCAACCGAAGGACTTGTATGCATGCATATAAGCATAACCAATGGACGCAAGACACTGGGGGTGGGGGGAGGGTTTGAAGGCATGTGCCAGGGAGTAGGGGAGGCCAGGGGAAGGTCAATAGGGAAAAAAAAGAGAGACATATGTACTACTATTTGTAATACTTTAAACAATAAAATAAAATAAAATAAAATAAAATAAAATAAAATAAAATAAAATAAAATAAAATAAAGAGGAAACAGAATGGCTGTGGCTACACCTAAGTTCATAAGGCATGTACTTAATATATTATCTGTTTCAGGGCAAATTTCAGTATGAAAACTGGATGCTTGGTGCCATATACGTTCAATGGGAACTGCTTAGGAACAGCTTATAACTGATTATTTATGGCCATTGGAAGTTAGAGTTCTATTCTGTGCTTAATGCCAAGTAGAACTATATTATGATAGATTTAAGCTAATTGATGTCTGTGAAAATGACATTGGGGACTCATTATCCACTCTTCAAATGTAAAAGAAGTCATAAACAGAAAGAATATGTGAATAAGTATTCACTACAGAAGCCACCCGATCCAGGAGATTAGTCACTCACAAACTTTAGAATACATAAAAGTTACCAGGGGACCTTATTAAAAATGTAGATTTCCATCTCTGCTTTTAGTAATTCTGACTGAGTAGGCCTGGAATGGATTATTACATGTGCCTCAACTGTTTCTTATGCAGGTAGTCAGTGGAGTACACAGTCAAAAAGCATGACATTAAATAGCAGAAACTGCTTGGGACAGGGAGAGACACCATTCAGACATGACAGTGTTTTGACTTAAAGAGCTATCTGTAACTTCCAAACATTTTTTTTCTACTTTGATCCTCTTCATATGTATGCACTCTTTCACCACTACCTCATTGCATAGGGATTTGAAAGTAATGGGAAAAGGGTGGGAGAATACATGCCACTATGGTGGGGAAGGGGCTGTCACACATCATAGTCTCCAGGTGAGCATGTGGGAAGCCCTCAGAGATTCTGGTACTATTTCCTCTATTTTCTATTCCACTCACCAATAGGTAACTCTTACCTTGGAAAAAAGGCAAGTGTTTCCTGGTGGGGAATTTCTGGTTGTGAGGAGACTTTTGATGACACCGAAGGCAGCATGGGATGGGCATTGTGGGTGAGTAGTATATAAGGCCTTGACCTTGGGAACCTTCCTTCCATTTGAGGGTAGTCCCTTCTCTATGAGGTCTTCCTCTCTAAACTCCAGACTTCCTTTGATCTGAGCCAGGGGTGGGAAGTGGGAGGGCCTGCCTAAGGTTGCGCAGGTTGAGCATGCATTTCCAAGGGTGAGGATAGCTGGAATCCAGTCCACATTCCACTTGCCACACTAGATGTCAGAACCAGGGCAAGGGCTGCGTCTGGCTGGAGGAAGGAGCACTTTTAAAAATCCACACTAGGTCTCTGCTAGTGGGGACCCTGCTAGGTTGCACACCCAAGGGTCTGTCAGCCTTAACACTCCCCTTGACTTCAGCAAACTTGGTATCGGGGTGATAAAAACAGAGAAAATAGAATACAATTTAGGAAGAACTTTGTTTATTGCCGCACATTCCAAGAGTTAGAAAAATCTCTGCTTTTTGACAATAATGGAACCACATGAAGAGACTACCAATATGACCTCCTCTGGGCTATGCTCATCTAGCCATTGGAAAACAAATTCCTAAGCCAGTGACACATTATTCCCTGGTGTCCTGTCAATCTTCTTAGCTGCCAATTCCCAGCTTATCAGCTTAGACTTGTTTAATGCTTGAGGCCAAGGTACTGCAGTGTCTTTTAATTGACTAATTGCAGAGAGCTTTACTGCAGTATCTCATCAGTATACAAAGTATAGTGACTCCAAGTTGGAAAATGCTTCAGAGGCATCACAAAACTTCCATTAGAAGAGATGTCTCCTTAAATACCACCCATTCAAGAGCTCAGAAGAAGAATAAGGGAGAAGCTGGGAGGAAAGAGCTTGAAAGAGGTGTTTTACTCTTCACTCTAACTCCTTCTCCCATTTCCCATGTCAAAATGATCTCTCAAGAGATTTTGTAGTATTTGCCTTCTTACACCCTATTCTACTCTCACAGGGATGAAAACACTCCTTGGAACACTTCACCCCCGCCTTTCTGAGTGGGTTCACATCCTGAACTCTGACCATAGCAGGATTTGAAAGCTGCCTGCTGCACATCCAACAGACCATTGAATCTACAGGAAATTTTTCTGATGCTCAAGTTCAGTGCTTGGCTTTCTTGCATCTGCTGACCAGCCTGCTTGGTCCAGATCTAGCCTTGCTTCCAACCTTGCTGGCTGGAGTGTTTGTAGCTTCCTGTAGAAGGCCAGACACACTCTCCTTCTTAAAGTGAGATTAGCAGGTATTGAGGAGGGTATTGCAGATCACTGGCTACCTAATCATTCAAGTTCCTAATTGAGTTCTCCCAGGTTGACCGCTGACCGTGCTTTCACCATACGGCCAGGCACATGCTGGGCACCTCCGTGAACCCAACTCACTCTTCACACTCTATGAGCTAAGGATCAGCCTCGATTTTTCAGTTGAGAAACTTGAGGCACAGATAATTGGAATAACTTGTGTAAAGTTCCACATCTTATTAAAAATCAAAACTTAACAAAAAAGCTAGGGGAAAAAAGTTGCTTTACAGAGAAAGGAGGCAGTAGTATAACCCTTCATTTTGAGAGCAAATACAAATTTGTGAAGAGCATATTTTTCTATCTGGGTCCTCTTCTGGGTCAGCAGATGAGTGCTACAGTAATATTTTCTGGGTTTAGAAGTGATTTTACTTTGTTGTTTCACTTTATTTTTCAGTCATTTACAACTTGAAGCCTGTTTTGGCCAGAATGGAGATTTCAAACATAAAGTTATGTCCACTTTTTCTCCTCTTCTTTCAGTCTAATAAATATTATAGTGACCACTTTTTTTTCCCTTCTAGAAGTAAATATTTTGTAAGTGAGTATGAGGCAAAAGAAAATGCCAGTGGGTTAGTGTGGTGCAAGCGCTGACATTTTATTTTATTTTTTTAATGCAAGCGCCTGACTTCAGTTGTGATTGCTGAGGCATCCACTTCAAAGATGGCTCTTCTCCAATAAATGCATTTCCAGCCACTACTAGATAAAGAGCCAGGTCACCTCCTTCCGCACGGAGGGAACCCAGGAAAAGTTGCACAACCTGGATACATGTGATGAACCTCAGTAACACAGCTAAGCATCCCAGGAACTGGAATGTGGTCTGGGAGCAGGGAGAGTGAGTCAGGATCTGGAATGACAGACCAGGCTGACTCATTGCTTGCCCAGCTGCAGGAGTTCACAGTTTCTTCCTCTAGTGCAGTGGTTCTCAACCTTCCTAATGCCACGACCCTTTAATACAGTTCCTCATGTATTAAAACCCCAACCATAAAATTATTTTCGTTGCTACTTCATAACTGTAATTTTGCTACTGTTATGAATCGTAATGGAAATATCTGATATGCAGGATGTATTTTCATTGTTACAAATTGAACATAATTAAAGCATAGTGATTAATCACAAAAACAATATGTAATTATATATGTGTTTTCTGATGGTCTTAGGCGACCCCGGTGAAAGGGTCATTCGACCCCCAAAGGGGTCGTGACCCACAGTTTGAGAACCGCTGCTCTAGTGCCTTCCTCTGATCAGGACTAAATGATTCTGTCTGCTTACAGCAGAGCGGCTTAGCTGGGGTCTTGGAAGAAGGATGCTTGAGTTAGAATTCTGGCTTATTATTTGTATGAACTTGGGCACTTTACTTAACCTCTCTTAGTCTCAGTTTTCTTGCCTGAAAAATGGAATACTAATTGTTTCATAGACTTGTTGTAGGATTAAATGAGGTAAGGGCTGTAACATCTTTAGAGGATTTCCTGGGACCCAGTAACTATTCAGAAAATAAAGCTGTCATTATTGCTTTTGTCTTTATGCTTCTAATTACATCTACTATAGCCGAATCTTAATCTAAACCTTGAGTTCAAATGTTTGAGAAGAGACACAAATTGCTGCTGTGAGTCACTGTTGTGGTTACTGGGCCAAGTTCTCCCACTAAGTGTCTGTGGACATCTTGTGTATTTGCTGTTTGGGGGGTTAGATGCTTTCCCCTGGTTCATGACACTTCACTTACTTGAGAAGATCCATTCTCAAGGAACAAAGGAAACATGCGAGATACTGCACCACCAGCAGGATACTCTGGGGCTAGTCCAAGGCAGTGTGAGTTTCTAGGTGACTTAGCCCCTTAGCTTGACCGAAATAGCCTAAAAATCTGCTGACGACATTTGTGTCTGACTCAACAATTTGGAAACATTTTTACATGAATTGGCCATATTTTAACTTAGCATTTGCATTATAGAAGTGAAGACCCTGGCGCAATCATACTGTCACTCCTGCCGCTTCTGTCTGGAATGGTGTTGTTAGTGTAGGTAGCTAGGTATTAATAAAGAAAGAGAGCAAAGGGAATAAGATTATTAAGCATAGCCAGCTGGGAAGCAGAAGCTGGCTTGCTTCACCAGGAAGTTACAGCTTCACATAATTCCCAGGTAACCACAGTCCCTCACACAGATCCCTGGTGGGAGGGTAGAACAATAAAGGGGGAGGTAAGCACATGCCAGGGGAGCCAGAATGGCAACTATAAAGGACTCTCAGTCTAGCCTGGGGAAAGGACAGAATTGTATAAGAGACACAACCCTGGAAAATCCAGGAAATAGATTGGTTAGAGGGTGGACCCATTAGAAGCATCCCTAGCCTCCTCCTCCCGCTCCAAAACTTGAGAAGCTAACTGGTTATTTTGAAAAAATGCCAATCAATGGGAGAAACAAAAGGAGGCATCTGTAATATGTTCAACAATAAAGATAAATTAAAAAAAGAAAAAGTTCCTGGTCCTTCCCAAGCCTGAGATAATATAATCCCAGGTAGCAAAGGCCTCTCTCTCTTTCTCTCTCTCGCTCTTGCTCTCTCTCTCTCTCATAACCCAATGTATCCTGTGAGTTTTAATTAATTGATTAATTAATTAATTTTTTTTTTGTTAATCCTCACCCGAGGATATTTTTCCATTGATTTTTAGGGAGAGAGAGGGAAAGACAGAGAGAAACATCGATGTGAGAGAAACACATAGATTGGCTGTCTCTGACCAGGGCCAGGGCCCTAGAAGCCTGCAAGCAATGTACATGCCCTTGACCGTGATCGAACCCAGGACCCTTTGGTCTGCAGGCCAGTACTCTATCCACTGAGCCAAACCGACTAGGGTTCCACTGATATTTAGAGAGAGTAGAAGAAAGGGAGGGGAGAGAGAGAGAAACATCCACATGAAAGAGACACATTGATTGGTTACCTCCTGCATTCGCTCGGGCCAAGAATCAAGCCTGTAACTGAGGTACGTGCCCTTGACTGGAATTGAACTCGGGACTCTTCAGTACATGGGCTCAGGCTCTATCCACTGAGCCAAAAAGGCTAGGGACTTTTTTTTTTTTTGCTTTTGTTGTTGATTGTTTGTTTCTTTTAAAATATATTTTTATTAATTTCAGAGAGGAAGGACGAGAGAGAGAGTGATAGAAACATCAATGATGAGAGAGAATCATTGATTGGCTGCCTCCTGCATGTCCCCTACTGGGGATTGAGCCTGCAACCTGGGCATGTACCCTGACGGGGAATCCAACTTTGACCTCCTGATTAACCACTGAGGCTCAACCACAGAGCATCACTGGCCCAGCACTCCCACACGTTTTATAGCAGCTATGCAGGCCTAGCAGCCACCTGGGGCCCGGGGCAGACTGCATTGGCTCCAAAAGACTAAGCTTTAATGTGACACAGATTATCTGGACATTGGCCCCATTCTTAGCCTTGATGAAGACAAAATTGGACTTTTTCATGGCAGGATGGATGGAGATGGAACATTGGAAACCCAGGGCCACTCCTGGGGGGCAGCCTTCTATTGTCACCCAAATGAGTCTTACCATGCCACACCCTCTTGTACTTGTGTCTCTGGAATGCTTTCCTTGAGATGCAGTTAAAGAACATGATTTCCACCCGCAAGAGTATGATCACCAAAGCAGGGAATTTAAATGAAAGGGGGACATGCTGCTCATTGACAGAGGCAAAGAGGCTGCCAAGCTAAGAATAAAAGCTAGACATTTAAAAGTCATCCCCTTCCTACCCTCCCTGGATCTTTGAAAATAAATGCCTTTGTCATTGTTTAGGCTCAGAGAAAACGGGAGCTGATATTGGCCACTTAGAGTCACTTCTCAGCGGGGCTGGTTTTCTACAACAAAGCTGCTGGATTAATTTGCCCAGATGTGTGGACTTTGTAGTTCACAAATATTAAGAGCAATTTTGTGATGAATCTTCCACAGACAAAACAGTCTTTATTTGACGATTTGCTATTTCTGATGCAGCCATGCCAGGCATGAGATGCTTTCCTTTGCAGTTTTGAAGTTGCTTGATAGTATTCCATTCTTGATAGTCTAATGTCCCTGCTGTCTTTTCTTTCTCTTATAGGAAAGCAGAGAGAAAAGTCAAATAATTATAATGAAAAGTCTCAAAATGATCTGATGTCACCCCATGGGTCCTCTTCCTCCCATCTGCACCCTGCAGTCAATAGTTTCCTTATCGGAGGAGGTTATACTTGGAAGACCTGGCTGATTCAATGTCTCACTTGAGTAACCAGGGTATGTACAGATCTCTTTGAAAGAAAATAACTTCTTGCAGACTTTCAGTATTAACTCATATCACTTTTTATTATAAAATTCCTAAATAGGTAAAAATGTAAAACTAGAAAATATGTGTGTTATGCAATAATAAACAATTGCAAATTATACATAAATAAAGCTACAACCAAAATGTTTATATTAATGACATTCAAGAGCAGATAGTGATTAAACTTGAATTTCTAAAGCTGCATATATTAATAAAAATATGTATTAGCATAATTGTTTACTCATGACTGCTTCCTCTTTATTTTAATCATTGCCAATTATTATTTAAATTGTAGTCATTTTCATTACCATTATTTTGCCATTGTAGCTATAAAGTTATGTTAAACTATAAACGGGTTGGTCAATTTAGAATGCACACTCCTCACACTGGAAAAAGTTATTTTTTAACAAAATAATGCTTATTGTGTATTTATTGTCAACATTAATACGACACTTGACTTCTATAGCACAGGCACTTGGGTGGTTAGCTTTTAGGCAGTCATGTTCCATATAATGACTCCATTCTGCCATCACTTTTCTATGTGTAAATTGCTACAAAAGTCCTATAAGATGTGTGGTAATGTCCTTTGTCCTTGGCTGGGCATATGCCTGATTGTGAACACAAATACATTGGCAGTCGTTGGAACCTCGTATTTGTCCACGTGGTATAGGTTATGCTTGCATTCATAGTTATAATTAGATTATCATCAAAATAAAAACACAAACTTACTTTCTCATAGAACATTTTGGATTTTGGAAAATCTAAGGACTTCCCAGGTCCTTGGATACCAAGTTAAGAAACACCGGTCTAGTTACTGCCCATGTTTTACCCCATTTAATTCTCACAGGAACTCTGTGAGGTAGACACTAGAAACCACCCACTTTACAGAGGAGGCTCTGGTACAGCACGGTGAAGGAATTTGTCCAGCGCCACACAGGCAATGAGAGAGGAATCAGGATTTTGTCCAGGTCCACTTGTCTCCCACATCTCTCTCCTCAGAACTCTCAATACCGCAACCTGAGAAATTCTGTCCAGAACCTTCAAACAGGGCTCATGCCTGTTCTTCTTCTTCTTCTTTTTTTTTAAATTTATTTTTCTTGATTTCAGAGAGGAAGGGGGAGGGAGAGATAGAAACATCAATGATGAGAGAATTATTGTCGGCTGCCTGCTGCACAGTCCCAACTGGGGATTGAGCCCACAATCTGGACATGTGCCCCAACTGGGAATCAAACTATGGCCTCCTGGTTCATAGGTTGATGCTCAGCCACTGAGCCACACCAGCCAGGGTGTTGAGCTCATGTCTATTATTTCTACAGTATCTTGAGGAAATTCAGGATAAAGGTGACCACCGCAAGTGGAATTAATGCAGTGCTCATTTTGTGGGGCAAAATTCTTTAATGAGAACTCATTTACCCCACACATAGTTTTTCTCAGAGTTAGTCCTAAAGCCATGCAGGCTTGACCTGGATATTTTAGATTCCCACATTAGGCCAGGGCAAGGCTGTGTGGGAACTGGTGTCTATGCCTAAAGGCTGTCAGTTTGTTCCTTTGTTTGTTTATTAACTCTGTACAGAATGCCTGGCTGCCCTCCTAGGTAATCTATCCGTATAAGAAAAGAACTCACAAGTCCCAGTCTTCTCATTTACAGGCCAAGAATGTTGCTCCTGGATGTGGATTTGCTATAGGGCAGTGAAAAGGCACTGACTAATTTTGGCATCAGAAACTCTAGGTGGAAGTCCCATTTCTGCTGCTAAAAAGCCATCTATCTTCCCCGAGCACCTTTCCCATATTTATAATGAGGATACCTGTATTGATAACAATTTTACAGATTTATTGTGATGGGTTCATGAGACCATGTACATAACAGCATTAGAGACTTTCAAGCATTTTCAACAGAGGACTAGGTCCCCCCAAACACTTACTGAGTAACTATTAAGTGTCAAGATCTATGTTTGCACTGAAAATACAAGATTAGACATGGTCCCTGATCTTAATGACCTTACAGTCTAGAAATAAAAAAATATATATTATAATGTAATAAGATGTGCGTCATTGTAGAAATATGTGCAATGTAAGAGAGACAGTAGACAAAGTGCCTTGAGTGGGAGAGTTTGTTTCAAAGAGAAGAGACATGAGTTTATCCTTCAAGTATCAATAAAAATCATTGCAACATACAGCAGCATGCTGTGCTTGGGGGTTAGGTCAGTGGGGTGGGGTAGCCTAAGAGGTAAGTACCACTAAATCCTAGAGAACTGAGGCTGTAGCCTGGTTCTACTTTTGTACCATAATTAGATACAGTTGTGATGCCCACGCTTGCTTTTTCCTTTCTACGCAGAATTGTAGACAGTAATTACTTTGTGCCAGTTTAGTAGGCACTTTGAGGATGAAAACATCAAGCACAATTTCCATTTAATTGGCCTTTCTTGCTGTTTTTGCATTTGTTCAGCATGACCAGCTCTGGAACTGCAGGGCCACCTGACAGGGCGTGTCCTCTTGCTGTCCGGGCGGGGGCACCTTTCTCTTTGGCAGGCTCTTGATTTCCCCTGAATGTGTCATTGGGCCACTTCTCTTTTGTTGGTCCACTTAGGCCTCCAGAGCTAGAATATACCTGGCCAAATTCCTAATAAACAACAGGAAATTTTACCCCACAGTTCTTTAGGAAACAGGTGACTACCATTCCCTCTACCGAGGTCAATGTCTGCAGCGCCAAGTGCACTAACCTGTCTTCCTGCCTTATTGAATTGGACAGCATATTTGGCGTCTTTCATCCCCAGTCCCCGTCATCAATATTGCCTTGTGACTTTTGTGGAGAACAGTTCCTATTACACTATTCTACAAATTCAATCAAGCTATGACTCAGGCAATGCTGATTTCTTCTGAATGACATTTTCAACAAATGCCCCTAACTCTGTGGATGGAACAGTGTGAGCCAGAGAGCTCATCAGGTGCTGCTGGAGCTTGTATTATTCTCAGTCCACTGCCCTCAACCTCAGGGAAAAATCAGGAACCTGTGTAACAAGACAATGAAAAGAGAGTGAGAATCATAAATTCTGTGGGCCTTTTGGATTGGGTTTGACTGCAACATGATTTCACATTCTACTGCACAGCCAAAGGCCCCCTAACAAACAACCTTCCTAGTCTTAAGTTGAAATTGTGCAGGTAGTTTCTCCAGAGTGTGGTCCAGATCTGAGGTCTGCCAGACCACAGCTAGAAGGTAACACATTGGCACAGTGGAAAAAGAGATAAGTCATATATCTTCATTTATTTAACATATAAAAAGCATATATTTACTTAATATCTATAATAATAAAAGCATAATGTGCTAATTAGACTGGACATCCTTCCGGATGAAGCCAGGGCTGTGAGGAAAGCCTGGGTCTGGGGTGTTGGAGGGAAGCCCATGCTGGCAGCTGGGGGAAGGAAGGCCTACTCTTGCATGAAGTTCGTGCATTGGGCCTCTAGTATATAATAAAGAATAAATTGGAGTTTTACTCTATGCAAAAAAAAAATTAGTAGTGCCCTCAACTGGTCTATATGTCAGATGGTCAAGGTACCATGAGGGAAGAAAGGGTGCCGGGTGCACAGCAGTGGCATCATTTGTTGGTTTTCTTCTAGCATCTTGTGTTGTTTTGTGTTTATGTGAGCTTGGTTCAGTGGGCAAAAAAATTTCTTCTTTTCATGGCTGAGTAGTATTCCATTATATGTGTGTATCTGTATGTGTATCATATCTTCTTGATCCATTCATCCATTGACGGGCAATATCTTGGCTATTGTAAATTATGCAGCAATAAACATAGAGGTTCATATACTATTTTGAATTAGTGTCCTTTTCATATTTATACTAATAAAAGGGTAATATGCTAATTAGACCAGGAGACCTTCTGGGAGACCTTCCTGACATCCTTCCAGACAAATCCATGGTGGTGGGGCCGAGGCAGAGGCAGTTAGGGGCAATCAGGCCAGCAGGGGAGGGCAGTTGGGGGTAAGCAGGCCAACGGGGGGGGGGAAGTTGGAGGCAAGCAGGCTGGCAGGGGGCAGTTGGGGGTGATCAGGCCAGTGGGGGGGCAGTTGGGGCTGAGAAGGCTGGTGGGGGAGCAGTTGGGGGCAAACAGACTGACAGGCAGAGCGGTTAGGGGCGATCAAGCAGGCAGGCAGGTGAGCAGTTAGGAGCCAGCAGATTGCGAGAGGGATGTCCCAGATTGGAGAGGGTGCAGGCTGGGCTGAAGGACATCCCTGCCCCATGCATGAATTTTATGTACTGGGCCACTAGTTCTTTTAATAAATACCCAAATGTGGGATAGCTTTGTTGTATGGTAATTCTATTCTTAATTTCTTGAGGAATTTTCATACTGCTGTCCATAATGGCCATGCCAATTTACATTCCCATCTACAGTGTACTAGGATTTTCTTTTTTCCACATCCTCTCCAGCGTTTACTTTTTGTCTTTCTGATAATAGCCATTCTAATGGGTGGGAGGTAATATCTCATTGGGGTTTTAATTTGCATTTCCCTTAAAATTAGTGACATTGAACATCTTGTCTTTTTTGCAAAAATGTCTATTCAGTTCCTCTTCCCGTTTTAAAAATCAGATTTTTTTTTTTTTATTTTACTATTGAGCTGTAGTTCTTTGTGTGTCAGACATTAACTCTATCAGATATATGATTTGCAAATATTTTCTTCCATTCTGTGGGTTGCCTTTTCATTTTGTTGATGGTTTTTCTTTGCTGTGCAGAAGCTTTATACTTTGATCTAGTCCAATTTATTTATTTTTGATTTTGTTTTCCTTGCCTTTGGAGTTATATCCAAAAAACAACATTGCTTAGACTGTCAAGGAGCTTACCATTTATGTTTTCTTCTAGGAATTTTATAATTTCAGCTTTTATATCCAATTCTTTAATCCATTCTGAGTTATTTTTGTGTATTATCCTATCTAATAATAGAGAAACATGGTAATTAACTGTAACTTCGCTATCCTTCCCATTGGCTAATCAGTGAGATATGCAAATTAACTGCCAACCAAGATGGTGGCCGGCAGCCAGGCAGCTGAAGCAAACAGGAGACTTGCTTTCTCCAGGGATGGAGGAAGCCAAGGTTCCCGCCTGCCGCTGCCGGCCTCTGAGCTGCAGTCTAAGAAACAATGTTGCAATTATAGAAGCTAAACAAACCCAAGAAACCTGCTTTCAGCTGTCAGAGCTGGGGCTAGCAGGACTGCAACAGTGTTACAATTATAGAACCCAAACAAACCCAGATTCCTGCTTTCAGCAGCTGAGGTCTCAGAGCTGGAGCCGAGCCTCAGAGCTAAAGCTGGCTCTCAGTTCCAATGACAGCCATAGAAGGTAAATAAATCCCAGAATTAAAAAAAAAAGAATAAAAGGAGAGCTTGGGAGCTTCAGTCACCAGCCAGCCTGAAAACGGCCCTCAGCCCCTCACCCAGACTTGCCAGGCACCCCAGTGGGGACCCCCACCCTGAAGAGGGTGTGACCAGCTGCAAACAGCCATCATCCCCTCATCCAGACTGTCTAGGCACCCAAGCGGGACCCCCACCCTGATCCGGGACACCCTTCAGGGCAAACCAGCCGGCCCCCACCCATGCACCAGGCCTCTATCCTATATAGTAAAAGGGTAATATGCAAACTGACCCTAACAGCAGAAGGACTGGGAATGACTGGTCACTATGACACACACTGACCACCAGGGGGCAGACACTCAATGCAGGAGCTGCCCCCTGGTGGTCAGGGCGCTCTCACATGGGAGGAGCTCTGTTCAGCCACAAGCCAAGCTGATTGCTGCCAGTACAGCGGTGGTGGTGGCAGCCTCTCCTGCTTCCTCAGCAGTGCTAAGGATGTCCAACTTCAGCTTAGGTCTGCTCCCTGCTGGCAAGTGAGCATCCCCCGAGGGCTGCCGGGCTGCCAGAGGGATGTCTGACTGCCATCTTAGGCCCAATCCCTCAGGGAGCGGGCCTAAGCCAGCAGGTGGTCATCCCCTGAGGGGTCCCAGACTGAGAGAGGGCACAGGCCGGGCTGAGGGACCCCCCTCCCCGCCGAGTGCACAAATTTTTGTGCACCGGGCCTCTAGTCTTATATAATAAAGAGCTAATATGCAAATGGTCATGATGCCCTCACACTGTAATGGCTCAGACACTCAACACTGGGGAGAGAGGAATGGGGACCAGCCAGGCACAAATGAACTCACGTGAGAGGAATGGGGGCCAGCCAGGCTGCAGCCCAGGAGAGAGACAAGCCACCTGCCCTGTGGTCCCAGGCCCCTGTGGCTGTGGACCAGGCAAAGCTACCCACCCATGGTCCCCTGCAGCTGCAGCCAGTTCAGATGAAGCTGGCCTGGGTACTGGGTGCTTGCGGCTGGTCAGAGGGAGGGAATCCTGGGTCCCAGGTGCAGGGCAAGGCAGAGGTGGTTAGGGTTGATCAGGCCAGCAGGGGAGCAATTAGGGGTGATGAGGGAGGCAGGCAGAGGTGGTTAGGGGTGATCAGGCAGGCAGAGAGGCAAGCAGATAGGAGCCAGCAGTCCCAGATTGTGAGAGGTAGTGGACATCCCAGAGGGGTCCTGGATTGGCGAGGGTGCAGGCTGGGCTGAAGGACCCCTCTCATGCATGAATTTCATGCACCAGGCCTCTAGTGTAAGATAATAGTCTAGTCTCATTCTTTTGCATGAGGCTGTCCAGTTTCCCCCCACCATTATTGATGAGACTTTCCTTTCCCCATAGTATGATCTTGCCACTATTGTTGTAAGCTAATTGTCCATATATTTGAGGTATAATTTCTGGGTTCTCTATTCTGTTTCATTGAATAGTATGTATATTTTGATGCCAAGATGATACTGGCTTGATTACTATAGCTTTGTAGTATAGTTTGAAATCAGGAACTAAAATTTTTTTCTCCATGCTAGTATGTGGTTAATATGACAGTCTATACCAGGGGTGGGCAAACTTTTTGACTCGAGGGCCACAATGGGTTCTTAAACTGGACCGGAGGGCCGGAACAAAAGCATGGATGGAGTGTTTGTGTGAACTAATATAAATTCAAAGTAAACATCATTACATAGAAGGGTATGGTCTTTTTTTTTTTTAGTTTTATTAATTTCAAATGGGCCGGATCCGGCCCGTGGGCCGTAGTTTGCCCACGGCTGGTCTATACAGTAGTGCTGCTGATGGGACTGGAGCTTTTTAGTGGGATCATCAGGAAAGCATTCCAAAGATCCACGTTTGGGAGATGGTGGCAAGGTCAGATTTAATCTGGTGGAAATAGAAGACTGTCCCTGGGTTTCCAATGTTTCATTTCCCTCCATCCCACCATAAAAAACATGTAATCTTATGCTCATCAAGGCCAAAACAAAGGCCAGTGTCCAGAGTTTCTGTTTCATATTAAAGCTTGGTCTGTTGGAGCCTGTGCAGTCTGCTGTGGGTCCCAGGTTTCTGCTAGACCTGCATGGTGACTAAGGGGAGAATGTGCCATCGAACCAGGGTGAGCACGTATTACTGGGCAAGTGAGAGAACACTTTGTTTCCTGGTTTTAGATTATCTTAGGCTTGGGAAGGACCAGGAGCTTTTTCAAAATAACTAATGAACTTCCCAAGCTTTCCTGGGCTTGTGCTGGGCCTGCCTTCTAACCAATCCATTCTTTCCCCAGGCTAGACTGACATGCCTTTATAGTATCCATCGTCCTTCCTATTGCACATGTCGTATAAGATCACCTCCCCGTGCACCATTCTGACTTCTACTGAACATGTGCTTACCTCCTTGTGTGTTGTTTTATTTCACCCCACAGTGATCTGTGGGGAATGGACAGGTGGCTCCCTGGGGAGTCTGTGAAGCTGTAACTTCTTGGTGAAGCAAGCAGGCTCATGCTCCCTAGTTGATTATACTTAATAATGTCTGATTTCCTTTGCTCCTTTCTTTTATTAATATCTAACTACCTACACTAACAATAGTACATATATATCATTTATAAACAAATAAATATATATAAATATGGGTGAATGCTTAAATGTATTTTATTTATGGATATGTAATTTAAAATGTTGAGATTACCAGCCATGATAATGTGGTTTAGATTTCTCTTTTCTTAATCTGGATACTTTAGTTTCCTCAGATCTAGATCTAGGACATGATAAGACACATTTTCAAGGCAATAGAGGTCCTGAATTAACCAAAGTTTTATTCTAAGAGGAATTAGTTTGTGAATTGTATGTCTTATATTTTCCTGTGAAGATTTAAATTAAAATACTTTCTTGATGAGTTTCATGTTTTAAAGATAGTTTCTAAAAATGATGTAAACAAGTCTTCTTCTATATAAACTAAACTTTATTAGTTTTTTCTTAAACAGTTGTCTTCTATTCAATACCATTGTTAAAATTCTCATGATGACAAGAAAATCAGACACGGTTCTAAAAAACTGCCAAGGGTCCACACCAACCCATTTATTTGGAAGTTTTTTTTTGGTATATTACACAGAAGAAAACTAGGTGGTTCAGCAGCTGCCTTTGTAGAATGTAACTGAATGCAGTCAAAGCATCAGGGAATACAACTGGGTAGGGAGAACTTCACACACACACACACACACACACACACACACACACACGCACGCACGTGCGCACGCAGACATCAACATTTATGCATTCTAGCAGAAAGACATTCCTGGCTTTTTACTAGAGACGTAGCTACTCCTTCCACAATAGAAGAATAGTAATCAGTAATCAGCATCCCATGTGTTTCAAGTGGCAGGCTTCAAATTAACAGTGGGGCAATAAATGAGTATTAAGGGCATTTTTGAGTCTTGCATTTTTGAGTCTCTTCCATCTTCAAAAGGGCCTCAACGGACAAAACATTTACACATACTAATTTAGTAAGGGTAAGAAAACAGTGACTTGCCTTATGAGGTCTAATGCTGTCTGTGGGGTTTTCTAATCATCATCAAGAAAGGCAGAAAGAGAGACAGACATTGGTTCAGGGTGTTTTTTTATGCCTCTCGAGCAAACATGTACTCAATTTTATTTACCAGTATTGCAAATCATCACATGTCCCAGGAGGCACCTAAATGCAAACTTCTGGTTCTAACCACTCACCACTGCCTGTCATTCATAGCCTACAAGTTATTGCCAATGTCAGAAGTTGAAAATGTTATGGTGGGTAAATGACATAAACCAGTCCCTATCTCTGCTCCTCATTAGTCAGCTCCAGGGGATTGTAATTGTTCAGGTGGCAGAAGTCACCCTCCTATGGAGAAGGTGTGTAAAGAGAATAACACATGGGACCAAAACCTGGGCCACTTCAGCACTGAGAGATTGAGGAGAGGAGACTGAGGAAGTGAGACATGAGGAAAGCAAACTGAGCGTGGTGTCATGGAACCCAAGGGAGGATAGTGTGATGAGCTCTGTGAAATAACAACCCAACTTCCCTTTTCAGTTCCCCACTTGCCCTTCTCAGCTGTGGGATGGATGATTTTCTTCTAAGCTTTGAGGTCATTGAAGTTTCCAGCCCTCAGAACCATTGGGGTCTTTTGCAACCTATTAAAATGCCTTCAATATAATCCTTTACTTCATGTTTAGGATTTCATTTTTTGTATTGAATCCTCCCTGAATTAAAGTACACTAAGAGGAATGAAGTTTAAGTTGGAGGGAGAATTTTACTAAAGATTTAGGGCAAAGAAGTACCATTCAATGTGTGTTTACTAAATGCTTACTAAGTAGAATATGCTATTCTATATGCTGCAGGAAATGAAAAATTAAAGAGGGATGCTCAGCTGAGGTCAAGATGTCCTCCAATGTCTACAATATAGGAATTAAATTACTATGAAATGTAATTTAAAATGCTATGGGGGTTTAAAGGAGGAAGAGATCGAGTTCAGTGGGAGTGATTTCAAAAGACCTAAAGGAACCGTTAATGTGTTAACTGGGCCTTAAAGAATAATTAGGGTTTTAGAAGGCAAAGAAGAAAGAAAGAGAAATTTAGGAACATAGAAACAGCATGAGTAAAGGCATGAAAATGGGAAAGTATAGCTCACTTTGGAGAAAGTAGTAATTAAATTAGGCTGGAGCATAAAGATGTGCATGTCAAAAAAAAAAGAAAAAGCAGGAATTAGGTTGGAGGAGAAGGGTGATGACTTTATCAGGGAATTTTGGGCAGGAAGCCAGGAGGCTGTGTAGTGAGAAAAGAACATGGGCTTCAGACCAGAGACGATTTGAAATCAAGGCTCCCCCAAATACCAGCTCTGTGATAAGAGTTAAGTCAAATGACCTCTCTTAATCTACCAGTTTTCTTTTGTTAATCCTCACTCAAGAATTTTTTTTTTTTCCATTTTTAGGGGGCATGGAAGGATGGGAGGGGGAAAGAAGGAGAGAGAGAGAAAGAGAGAGAGAAAAACATCGATTGGTTGGCTCTTGCACATGCCCCAACTGGGGCCAGGAATGAACTTGCAACCCAGGTATGTGCCCTTGACTAGGAATTGAACCGTGTGATCCTTTCACTCTACCACTGAGCCACACTAGTCAGGGCCTATCATTTTTCAAATGTAAAAAGCACTTGTATGCTTACCTATAAAAACAGACAACACAAATCAAAACATGATATTTATAATGTTGGCCGTAGACATGAATATGAAGTTAAATTATGTCCACTGTCTTATCTAAGAATCCAAGGAAATAAATAGGAGACTGGGATATGCATCTGGAATGTATTGAGGTTAGATTTCTTAAGAAAGGTTAGTTCAGGCTGTACAAGAAAGAGGGATGTAATAATATCTTTTGCCTTTTGAGGGTTAAACTACTAACTGTCCATCTCTCTTTGGGGAGGAAAGAAAGGAAAGGATTCTGGATCTGGGAAATGGTAGGTATTGGAATTGGTCCTGAACAGCATCTTCGGGGACTGGCCAGTACCCTAGGAAGTGTGTGTGTGTCTGATAAAGAGCAAGAAGAAAGAGCTGCAACAGTGTGGCTGAGCTCAGCACTGGAAATGGGGTTGCCCTTCCTCAGGGAACCATGGAAATCTTTACCTGGGTCTAGACCAGAAAGGCTCTGCAGCAGTGGGCAAGCTCACTGAGTAGAACCCGTCTTCAACAGTGCCACCACGTGGCCGAGAGGAGCAGTGGCAGTTACAATCCACTCTGACTCCAATTCTCCGGTTCTCTAGTGTGGAAGCCCCCACACTTGGGGATAATGTGTATATGGTGGAGGCCCAAAGAGGCTGATGCCTACCTCCTGATAATAGAGACTATAAGAATTTGGGAAATTAATTGAAAATCAAAGTGAAGGAATCATCTGTAATTCAGATTTATAGAGCAGTTCTAAGAAGTTATGAGTAACTAGAAATATATGTATATATATTTTAGAGGGCCAGTGCATGAAATTCATGCACGGGTGGGGGGGGCGGGTGTCCCTCAGCCCGACCTGCACCCTCTCCAATCCAGAACCCCTTGGGGGATGTCCAACTGCCTCTTGCAATCCGGGACCGCTGGCTCCTAACCGCTCATCTACCTGCCTGCCTGATCTCCCTTAACCCCTCTGCTTGACTGCCTGATCGCCCCTAACCACCTCTGCCTGCCTGATCGCCCCTAATCACCTCTGCCTGCCTGCCTGATTGCCCCTAACTGCTCCCCTACTGACCTGATCGCCCTTAAATGCTCCCCTGCTGGCCTGATCGCTCCTAACTGCCTCTGCCTCGCCCCACACCTGGGACCCAGGATTTCCTCCTCCAGCCAGTTGCAGGCACCCTGGACCCAGGCCGGCTTCGCCTGGGCTGGCCGCAGCCGCAAGGGGGCCATGGCAGCCGCAGGTGCCCAGGACTCTGGGGCAGGAGGTTTGTCCCTCTTCTGGGCCACAGCTGCAGGCGCTGGCTCCCGGGACCATGGGGCGGGTGGCTTGTCCCTCTCCCAGGCACAGGCACAGGTGCAGCCATTGGTGCCTGGGACTGCAGGGTGGGCATCTTGTCCCTCTCCCAGGCCGCAGGTGCAAATGCAGCCGCTGGCGCTCTGGACCATGGGGTGTGTGCTTGTCTCTCTCCCGGGCCCCCAGGTGCAGGTGCAGGCACTGGCACCCGGGACCATGGGGTGGGTTGCTCCCAGTCCACAACCCCAGCCGTTGGTGCCTGGGATTGGGTTGTGGTCAGCTTCTTCCTCTTCTGGGCTGCAGCCTGGCTCGTCCCCATTCCTGTCTCGCGAGCTCATCTGTGCCTGGCTGGTCCCCATTCCTCTCTCCCCAGTGTTGAGTGTCTGAGCCATTATGGTGTGAAGACCATTTGCATTTTAGCTCTTTATTAAATAGGATAGTCCTACAGGGTCAACTTTCATCTCTCTAGAAAATTCAGCTATCCAGAAACTCCCATTCTTCTAGATTGAGGAGATTTTTGGGGGGGTTTTATTCATCAGGGAATGCAGTGAAATGATTGCATTTTTACTTTCAATTTAACTCAAGTTCCATAAAGTTCTGGAGGAGAAAGTCTCTAAATGATCCTAGATGTCCTGTCTATACCTTTTAACATTTCTCTCTTTACTCCTTGAGTTTCTTGTGGGTAAGGAAGAATATTGGAAAGGAGATGAGAAAAGCCTCAGCTATGTTAATTACTGACTAAATTACATTTGTTTCTGCTCAGTCATCATTAGCCAAAGCTCTAAATTTCAATGAGGGTCTGGGCTAGTTGTGCTCTGGGTCTGATAAGGAGTCATTGGAAAGGGAACAATGAATAAGGTCAAGTTCGTTAACTACTTTATCATTCATCATTGGCTGAGTATTTATCAGGTTTTGGAAAATAAATCAATACTTTGGAAAGTTCTACAGTGGTCATTTAGCTCAATCTTTTGCTCCAGGTTGGATTTTCTGCAAAATCCCTGACTTTGTGACAGAAGATTAAGTTACGCAGGATCTGCTGAAATCACATCCAAGATGAGGAACTCCCACCTGTGTGAAGTGGATCATCCATTAACACTCAAAGTATAGTCTGGGAAGCAGCAGCCAGGCATCATATGGGAGTTGGTTAGAACTCTGAATCTGAGGCCTCATCCTAGACCTGCTGAGTTAGACTCTTCATTTTATAAGATCCCAAGGTATTCATATACCAGGTACACTTACTGTTTGAGAAGCACTGGGCTTTTCATTACTGGATGGCTTTGGGTGTTAGAAAATAACATCTTACTAAGATCTGCTGTACTGGTGCTATCTGTGGACTAGCTAGCATCTGCTCAGCCTTCTCTGTCCCCAGCCCGTAGCCACTAGCCCTGCATCCTGCCACTTTGCACTTAAGAAGGCTTGGTCCCAGCTGCCATTCTGGTCACTTTGTCTTCTTACCCTATTGTTGTCTCTGACTTTACTGGGGTGAAGGCTGGGCTTTGCACAGCCATAGTCACATTCACTGTGGTGGTAACTGCAGGAGTTCCAGTGCCCGGGTCAGAGCCCACTGAACCCACCGGGACTCTGAACCCCTTGAAGGGGGCAAAGGAAGGTAACTAAGAAGGGTAAGGCTATTCATGCTGTGTGGGGAGTGACAAGAGACAGGAAAGATCAAGTAGGTAAGTTGCCAACTTTTCCTCCACTACCCTGCATTGTGCATTGGCCCAACCCACCTTTCCAGAAATGTCCTGTGTGAGCAGCTATGTTTTAAGGGAAGTTGTGGGCAGCTTAGTAAATATACTATCTTGTATTTGCTCTCCTTCCATCCTGCCTCACATCTCTTTTACTTTACTTTGTTTTCTCTGAGAGTACAACCCCCAAATAAGGCAGTAATGCCAAAGCTTTGCCTTAAGGCCTATTTTCTGAGGAAACCTATCTAAGACATCTGCCTTGTATGAGCTTCATTCACTGTTTCCAATTCTGCCATCTGGTTAGCTTTGGAATGGTCAACATCGTTCATATACCTGGAGATTCTTATATTTTAAAACTGTATATTCATTTTTAGCCGAAACCGGTTTGGCTCAGTGGATAGAGCGTCGGCCTGCGGACTAAAAAGGTCCCAGGTTCGATTCCAGTCAAGGGCATGTACCTGGGTTGCGGGCATATCCCCAGTGGGAGATGTGCAGGAGGCAGCTGATCGATGTTTCTCTCTCATCGATGTTTCTAACTCTCTATCTCTCTCCCTTCCTCTCTGTAAAAAATCAATAAAATATATTTAAAAAAAAACCAAAAAACTGTATATTCATTTTTTATTTATTTGCATAATGTTTTCCCTCCTCATAGACTCAAATTGCCTTAAGAAGAGGTGCATTCCCCCACCCAATAATTATTGTTTATTGTATCCCCTTCACATGGCTGAGTTCCTGCCTGCCTAAAATATTGTAGAGCTAACATACAGCCCACCCGGTGTGGCTCAGTGGTTTAGCATCAACCCATGAAACAGAGTTTGAGGTCATGACTAAAGAACAGGGTTTGATTCCTGGTCAGGTTTGAGTCATGCTTGGGTTGCCAGCTCAAATCCCCAGTAGGAGGCGTGCAGGAGGTAGCCAATCAATAATTCTTTTTCGTCATTGATGTTTCTTTTCCTCTCTCCCTCTCCTCTCCTCTCTCTGAAATCAATAAAAACATATGTAAAAAAAGAAAAAAACCCACATGCAATATTATATTAGTTGCATGTATACAACGTAGTGATTTACCATCTATATACCTTTGGAAGTGATCACCGAGACACTTCTAGCAACCTTCTGTCACCTGTACACCTTGTTTTAAGCATCCCTTTCCAGTTAACCACATCAACAATTTAGATAGATTCTTCTGGATTTTTTTCTAATATGCATATACACTTTATTTCTTTACACATATTAATAGGTTTTAAAATCATATTATGCTTAACTTTTTGTGATTTCCTTTTTGATAACAATATATCTAGGAATTTTTTTTATGCTTTGTTTAAATGCACCTCATTAAAAAAGAAAAAAATGACGTGTTTCTAAAAATTTCAACAATTCCCTTATTAATGAGCACTTAAGTTATTTTCAATTTATTCTCTGAGTTTTTTTTAAAAAATTATGCACCACAACTATATGTTACTTGTCTAATCAATGGTGTTAAGATAAAAAATAAAAAGAGGAATGCTTAGCCATATGGGAGAAAAAAAAGTTACAACAAAATGGATGGACATAGCAGAAGATTACTCCTGATATCTGTGGACTAGATTAAAGAAAGTGACTGTTCCGTTGTGACCACATTTCAACTTGAAATTGACAGCTTGATATATAGAAATTCTTAAATTGAGTCTATCTAAATGTACTGCACAGCACTTTCTGTGAGAGGAAATATTTTATGAGCAGATTAAATAATTCACACTGTTGATGCCATTGGAATAATTTTTAGGTAGCTGAAAATTGTTAAAGTTTGAGTCTTTCACTAAAGGGAGAATACTTTCCTTCATTGAGTGTTCTTAAAGTTAAGAATTTAATGTTTTAAAGCTTTTTACTACCAGAGGCTGAGGTCATGACTAAATAACAGGGTATAAAGAGAAATACAGAATAGCTGAGAAGAGGGTTGTAATATTACCTTCATTCCTGACTTGCCCTTTCTTAGGGCTCTGGATTATTCATTGTTAATTCTATATCTTTATCTCCTTATTTGCTTAATTTTATTTATTGATTTTTGTCCTTTTAGATTGTTGACATTTTGTTTTGTCACCCCCTTGAGGGTAGACTCAACGTGGAACTTGAAGCTTATAAAATGTGTTGCCCTTCTTTATAATACAAAGTTAGGTTTAAAAATGAATATTGCTGGGGTCCAACCCCAGCAGGTCCAGGGGTTCGCCAAAGGTGTGGACGAAGTCGGCGAAGAAGGAATGACACGGAGACAGTGTTCAGTTGATCAGCAGCCTAGCCAGGATCTCTAGCCAAGTTCTGGTTAGGATCTCCAGCAAAGTTCTGGTCAGGATCTCCAGCCAGGTTCTGTGTCCATGTTCTCTTGCTAGGTTCTCCAGCCAGGTTCTCCAGGTTCTCCAGCCAGGTTCTATAGCCATGTCCCCTCACTAGGTTCTCCAGCCAGGTTCTGTAGCCATGTTCTAGTCAGGTTCTCTTGCCATGTTCTATCCAGGTTCTATAGCCAGGTTCTGTCTCTAGGTTCTTCAGCCAGGTTCTCTCACTAGGTTCTGTCTCTAGGTTCTGTGTCCTGTTGTCTTGTTACATCTGTATTTATACCAGTTGATTCCAATCCTATCAATCTCTATTCCAAAGGTTAGGGCTTTTCTTATCTCCATTCCAGGGAGTAAAGATTATGTAGCTTAAGTGTGATTGTTCATAGTTAAAGTGATTAACTACCCGCCTGGCACTTAGTTAAGGGGTTTTATTCCCTCCCTAACTTCAGGGAAAAATCCCCACCTGGGGAAACAACCTTTCTCAGAGAGGTGACCTTGGTTAAAACACATAGCGCTAAGGGGAGCAAACATATTAAAACAGTATGCCATATACGCCAGGTCCCTTGAAACATATGCTGTGCAGATGTTCCTTCCCTGCAGCGACTGTGTCAAGCAGCAAGGATGGACCGGCTCCCAGCAGAATATTTATTTAGGATGAGAAAAAAATAACTTATAGTTTTTAAAATGCCAACAAACACCACAAACTTTCTAAAGTCTAATATTATTAGTTAATAGCCTATTACATCAAAATAAACTTTTACATTTTATTTTATTTATTGATTAAGGTATTATGTATGTGTCCTCATTCCCCCCCCATTGCCCTCCCAACCCCCCACTCATGCTCTCACCCCCCCCAACCCCCCCCCCCGATGTCTGTGTCCATTGGCTAGGCTTATATGCACGCATACAAGTCCTTTGGTTGATCTCTCCCCTTTACCTCCACCCTCCCCTACCTTCCCTCTGAGGTTTGACAGTCTGATCGATGCTTCTCTGTCTCTGGATCTATTTTTGTTCATCAGTTTATGTTGTTCATTATAATCCACAAATGAGTGAGATCATGTGATATTTATCTTTCTCTGACTGGCTTATTTCACTTAGCATAATGCTCTCCAGTTCCATCCATGCTGTTGCAAATGGTAAGAATTCCTTCTTTTTTACCGCAGCATAGTATTCCATTGTGTAGATGTACCACAGTGTTTTAATCCACCCATCTGCTGATGGGCACTTAGGCAGTTTCCAAATCTTAGCTATGATAAATTGTGCAGCTATGAACATAGGGGTGCATATATCCTTTCTGATTGGTGTTTCTAGTTTCTTGGGATATATTCCTGGAAGTGGGATCACTGGGTCAAATGGGAGTTCCATTTTTAGTTTTTTGAGGAAACTCCATACTGTTCTCCATAGTGGCTGCACCAGTCTGCATTCCCACCAGCAGTGCATGAGTGTTCCTTTTTATCCACATCCTCTCCAGCACTTATTTGTTGATTTGTTGATGATAGCCATTCTGACAGGTGTGAGATGGTGCCTCATTGTCGTTTTGATTTGCATCTCTCAGATGATTAGTGACTTTGAGCATGTTTTCATATGTCTCTTGGCTTTCCTTATGGCCTCTTTTGCAAAGTATCTATTTAGGTCCATTGCCCATTTTTTGATTGGGTTGGTTATCTTCCTTTTGTTAAGTTGTATGAGTTCTCTGTAAATGTTGGAGATTAAACCCTTATCGGTGATAACATTGGCAAATATGTTCTCCCTTGCAGTGGGCTTTCTTGTTGTTTTGTTGATGGTTTCTTTTGCTGTGCAGAAGCTTTTTATTTTGATGTAGTCCCAGGAGCTCTATCAGTGAAGATATTGCTTTGTCATATGTCTGATATTTTGCTGTCTGTGGATTCCCCTAATATTTTTATGGTTTCCTGTCTTCTACATTTTCTTGGCTGTGTATTTTTGGTCACCTTTTTATATGACAACAAGAAATATGTCTTTTGCCCGAGTGATTTAAAAATTTGATCTTATAATTAATATTTGTAATGCATAAAACATACAACTTCACACACAAATATGTTCAATATTTTAAAATACTTTTATAGGTTTGCATCTTGCAAATACAGGAAATCTAGTAACAGGTCATGTGATTTGCATCAGAAACAAAAAAAAATGTATGGTACATTTATAACTGTATACACTGCATTATCAAATACATTCACGACAAAAAAAGAGCTTCTGTTTTTGACTAGTTGCTGATGACAATTGAACCTTCTATTGCCACATTTATGCATGTGATTAGGAGAATTTTTCACAGACCAGCCTTTGTTTTGCTATATTTCTAACTCTTTTCTCCTTCACTACCCACAGACTCTGGATGCTGGCTGACGCAGGACACACTCCTATTGCAATATGGCCTCTAGTCCTGAATCTTTGAGTTGCAGGCAAATTGGCAAGGTGAACAGAATATTTCAGAAAGTCATGCCTACATGGAATGGTTAGGAATGAATTATGCCAGGTAGCGACTGAAAATGACATAAACATACCACAGGATAGTCTAATTAAATATGTTCCCAACTTAATTTAGCTGAATCCCCAGAATGTTTTTAGCCACTCCTATAAACTTGGTATAGCGGTAAATATAATAAAAGAAAAAGGCAAAATAGAAAAAGACAGTGATTTTAATTCATTGTGGCTAACTTTTTACTTTAAAAACCTTTTACAAAGACATATGACTTTATGAACATATTTTTAGGGTTTTTTTCCTTGAGCTTTATAGGAGCCAATGCAATGAGGGGCTTTGAAGTGCAGATTTCATTGATTTTACAGTAAATTTGCTTCTGATGTCTTTTCAAGAAAAGAGAGGAAAAAGAGAAGGTAAAAAAGGTAGGAAGGAAGGAAGAAAGGAAAGGGAGACCAAACTTCAGGTATACAGATTTCACTGGAAAGCTACACCTTCCTCATATGTTTAGAAAATCTCATATTTCTAAAACTAATACTTATTGAAGCGTGATACATGCCACATCATGTTAAAATATGTGTAAAATAAACCAGAATGTTTTGGTGCTTGCCTTCTAAAATATTAGAATGTGCACTTTGAGACAAATATACCTGCTAATAACTTCTAGGGGATAATTGGGCTCGAATTCATAACCAGAGTTTGGCAGCCAGTGCTGACAGTGGCCTCTCATGGTGCTGATGTTCATGAAGGAGTTCCTGGAATGAAAATTCCACCAATGAATGAACTGAAACCTTTCCTAACCAACCAGAGATGTGCAGCTATACCCTCATTTGCATTTTACTGACCAACTAGAGCGGTTCCATAACAACCAATCAAAATGTGTGATTATGACCAATAAGATTGGTGCTATTTGGACCAATCAAACTGCAAAGTTCCTAATTTGCATGAAATGGACCAATCAGGGACCAGGGTGGGCAATTCCTCTCTATAAGCAGGTCATCCCTTTGTCACTTGGGAGTGCACTTTGGATTTCCTCTGGAGGCTGCATTTTATCCGGTTTGCAAACTGTTTACCTGAATAAAGTTTCTCCTTTTACCACACCGGATATTTGGGACGCTTATTGGCATTGGATTAATGGCAGTAGCCTTTTGTTGACAAGAGTCTATAACTTCAAAGGTTATACTATAGATGTCAAGTCTGAAAATTAGAAATTAATTTTTTATTTCCTTTATTCTAAAAGTTTTAGGTAAAATATACATGAAGTACAATACACACATTAAAAATGCAGATCAGTGAATTTTGACAAATATATAAGTGTCTCTAATCATTACACCAATCAAGATATATTTCTATTGTTCCCTCCTGCCTCTCTTTATTCAATATTATCCTGCTTCAAGGCAACCATTTCTTTTTTTTCCTGATTCCTATCATCATACATTAGCCTTACCTGTTTTTGGATTTCACATAAACAAAACCATATATATTCTTTTGTGTCTTTTATTTTGTGCTCAACATAATGTTTTAATATTTATCCATGTTGTTCTATGTATCAGTAGTTCATTCATTTTTCTTGGTGAGTAGTATTTATTTATATGGATATGCTTCAACTTGTTAATCCATTATCCCATTAGTGGACATCTGGTTATTGCCAGGTTGTTGGGCTGTTATGAATAGGCTGCTACAACTGTTTGGCATAAGTCTTTACTTGAATATGTGTGACATTTTCCTCTTGGGTAAATACCTAGCATGGAATTTCTGGGTGGATGGTAGGTACATGTTAAACTTTATGAGATGATGGAAACTTTATTCCCTCTTCAGTGTGATGCAGTATTAATTTCTTAGTTCTTCTAAAGCACCTGGAGACCCTCAGAGGAACAAGTCTATTAAGCAAGAATGATTATTAATTAAAGTTTGCAACAAATGCAGTATGCAATTTCATGTTAAAAATTCCAACTCTGCAAAGAGTTGTCTTAATTACCTAAAATTAAATTGAATAATTACCAAGACATCTAAAACAGCTTGAGGTGAATGCAATTCATACAAACTCTTGAAGAATTTTTTAAAAATAAATTATACCAGTCAGAGTCCAGCCAGAAAACAGAAATCAAACAGTTCCTTTAATAGAGAAAACTATCTTCGGAGACCTTATCTATATAGAGGCATGGTGCATGAAATTCATGCGGGGGGGCGGGGGAGGGTGTCCCTCAGCCTGGCCTGTGCCCTCTTGCAATCCGGAACCTCTTGGGTAGGGTCCCTAGGCCTGGCCAGCGATTAGGGCCTATTGGAGCTTTCCTTCCCCTGGCTGCTGGCAGTTGGCCCCACCCCCGCCTCTGCCACTGCTTGCCATCTGTGTGGCACTACATCTCCCCTCCCCTGCCACCGGTCGTCTCCCTCTGTGGGCAACAGGTGTGGGGTGCAATCACTTCGCTGGCCTGGGCCTCCCTCTGTGGGGAGGTTGCTGGCTGGCTCTGTACACTTGACACAGCATTGCTGGCCAATGGCCTGGGACTCCCTCTGTGGGGCAATAGATCGTGGGGCCCCCAGATCAATTGCCCCACAGAGGAAAGCTCTGCCCACTTACTGCAGCACCACCAGCCAGGTGGCCTGGGCCTCCCTCTGCAGGGTGATTGTGGGGCAATGGTAGGGTCCCCTGACCAATCATATAGCACCCGCCTTGGCTGGCCTGGTGTCAGTGAGTGTCATAGTGTGGTTGTCCATAAGGTCATCCAGACGGTTGTTCTGCTGTTCAGTCATTCAGTAAATTTGCATATTATACTTTTATTATTATAGATATATTTGACCGTTCAACCATTTGACCGGTATCTGTGATGCGCACGGACCACCAGGGGCAGACACTCAACACACAGGCATGGAAACATGGAACAGACTGATGCATCTCAGAGGGATGAGGGGAGCAGGGATGGTGGGAAGAGATTAACCAAAGATCTTGTATGCATACTAGAGGCATGGTGCATGGATTTGTGTACCAGTGGGGTCCCTTGGCCTGGCCTGCACCCTCGCTGAGGGACCCCACCAGTGCACAAATCCATGCACCGTGCCTCTAGTTTTGAAATAAGATCACATTCACAGGTACAGGGGTTAGGACTCAACATATCTTTGCAGGGGACATAATTCAACCCATGATAATAATACTTTGTGACACAAGAACATTATATAAAATTCAAATTTCAGGGCCCAAAAATAAAGTTCTACTTTCTATGCTCATTCATTTAAATACTAACTCTGGCTATGTTCATGCTACAAGGGCAGAGCTGAGTAGTTAGTTGCTGGAGAGACCACGTGGTCAGCAAAGTGTCTAGTATTTACTATCTGGCCCTTAACAGCAACTCTTTGCTGACACTTGTTCTATGTGACTGATTTCAAAAGTGTTGGAAAAATGCAAATTGGATTCAGCTGATGTTACTGAAAGCCTTGCTATCTTAGGTGAAGACATGTTATTGTGTGATGTGCAGAAGGACGTGAAACAGGGGAAGCCAACGGGAAGCAAATGAGAAGGAGGAAGTTTCTTCGTTCTCCTCCAGCTTTTTAGTCTCCCTATGTTGTCCCCTATTGGTGGTTTAAGAGGGAAGAAACTGAAAAAGTGGAAATGTGGTTGGTAGAGTCCCAGTCCCGGAAACACAAAACAGAGAGAAGAGTAGAAGAGTAGATTTAGAACTTACAAACAGTACCCTAATTACTTGTGCATACATACACACACACACACACACACACACACACACCACATACACACACACAGATACACACACATAACCAGTAAGTAAAAAAAAATATACATAGCTGCTATAGTCCTTAGTTCTGTAACTGAACTTGAGGGCCTAGTTGTATGTATATGTACAAACATGTATTTATTGAGCTAAATTTATAATTTTGAGATCATTGTAAATTCACATGCTGCTGCAAGAAATAATACAGAGAAAACCCTTTACTTATTTCCCCCCAGTTTTCCAACTATGATAATTGCAGTATTGTAGTACAACATGACAACCAGGGTATTGACATTGATTCTGTCAGGATACAGAACATTTTTGTCAACACAGGATTCTCACATTGTCCTTTTTTCACCATCCTTCCTTCCTTCCCCCCATAGCCCCTGGAAATCCTTTCATAGAATTTTTTTTTCATCTCAAGAGTGTTCTAAAAATGGAATAATCTGTCCATTGAGTATGATGTTGGCTGTGGGCCTGTCATATATGGCTTTTATTATGTTGAGGTATGATCCTTCTACTCCCACCTTGCTGAGAGTTTTTATCAAAAATGGGTGTTGGATTTTGCCAAATGCTTTTTCTGCATCAATTGATATGACCATGTGGTACAGGAACAAGACAGGGATGCCCACTCTCACCACTCCTGTTCAACATAGTACTGGAAGTATTAGCCATTGCAAGAAGAAGAAATAAAAGGCATCCAAATTGGAAAAGAGGAAGTAAAACTGTCCTTATTTGCAGACGACATGATATTATACATACAAAACCCTAGAGACGCCATCAGAAAACTACTAGACTTAATACATGAATTTGGAAACGTAGCAGGATACAAAATTAACCCCAAGAAATCTGAGGCATTTCTATACACCAATAGTGAACTTTCAGAAAGAGAGATTATAAAAACAATCCCATTTACCATTGCACCAAAAAAATTAAGCTACCTAGGAATAAACGTAACTAAAGAGGTAAAAGACCTCTACTCAGAAAACTACAGGATGTTGAAAAAAGAGATAGAGGAAGACATAAACAGATGGAAGAACATACCATGTTCATGGTAGAATCAACATCATTAAAATGTCCATACTACCCAAAACAATCTATAAATTCAATACACTCCCATTAAAATACCAATGGCATACTTCACAGATCTAGAACGGACTCTCCAAAAATTCATCTGGAATAAAAAAAGACCCCGAATAGCTGCAGCAATCCTGAGAAAGAACAAAGTAGGTGGGATCTCAATACCAGATATCAAGCTGTATTACACAGCCACTGTTCTCAAAACTGCCTGGTACTGGCACAAGAACAGACATATAGATCAATGGAATAGAATAGAGAGTCCAGAAATGGGCCCGAACCAATATGCTCAATTAATATTTGACAAAGGAGGCAAGAACATACAATGGAGCCAGGATAGTCTCTTCAATAAATGGTGTTGGAAAATTGGACGGATATATGCAAGAAAATGAAACTAGACCACCAACTTACACCATACACAAAAATAAACTCAAAATGGATAAAGGACTTAAATGTACAACAGGAAACCATAAAAATTCCAGAAGAATCCAAAGGCAACAAAATCTCAGACATATGCAGAAGCAATTTCTTTACTGATACAGCTCCTAGGGCACTTCAAACTAAAGAGAAAATGAACAAATGGGACTACATCAAAATAAAAAGCTTCTGCACAGCAAAGGAAACCATCAACAAAACAAGAAGAACACCCACTGTGTGGGAAAACATATTTGCCAATGTCATATCTGATAAGGGCCTAATCTCCAAAATTTATAGGGAACTCATACAACTTAACAAAAGGAAGATAAACAATCCAATCAAAAAATGGGCAAAGGACCTAAATAGACACCTTTCAATAGCGGACATTCAGAAAGCCAAGAGACATATGAAAACATGCTCAAAGTCACTAATCATCTGAGAGATGCAAATCAAAACAACGACGAGGTACCATCTCACACCTGTCAGACTGGCTATCATCAACAAATCAACAAATGACACGTGCTGGAGAGGATGTGGAGAAAAAGGAACACTCGTGCACTGCTGGTGGGAATGCAGACTGGTGCAGCCACTAAGGAAGACAGTATGGAGTTTCCTCAAAAAACTAAAAATGGAACTCCCATTTGACCCTGTGATCCCACTTCTAGCAATATATCCCAAGAAACCAGAAACACCAATCAGAAAGGATATATGCACCCATATGTTCATAGCAGCACAATTCACTATTGCTAAGATCTGAAAACAGCCTAAATGCTCATCAGTAGATGAATGGATTAGAAAACTGTGGTACATCTACATGATGGAATACTATGCTGCTGTAAAGAAGAAGGAACTCTTACCATTTGCAACTGCATGGATGGAACTGGAGAGCATTATGCTAAGTGAAATAAGCCAGTCAATGAAGGAAAAATACCACATGACCTCACTCATTCATGGATAATAGAGACCATTATAAACTTTTGAACAATAATAGATACAGAGGCAGAGCTGCCTCAAACAGATTGTCAAACTGCAGCGGGAAGGCCAGGGAGGGTTGGGGGGCAGGAAGGAGGGGGGTAAGAGATCAACTGAAGGACTTGTATGCATGCATATAAGCGTAACCAATGGACATATGACACTGGGGGGTAGGGGAGGCCAGGGGATTGTCAAGGGCGGAAAAAGAAAAAAAAGGACACATATGTAATACCCTTTGTAATACTTTAAGCAATAAAAAGGAAAAAAAAATAAAATAAAAATGGAATAATCTGGCATGTAACAATTTGGGACTGTTTTTTTGGATTCAGCATAATTCTCTGGATGTGCATTAAAGTTGTTGCATTTATTACTGCAACATTCATTTTCATTATTGAGTGATATTGTGATATGGCTATATTAGAGTTTGTGTAACAATTCACCCAATAAGGGACATCTGGGCTGTCCTTAGTTTTGGATATTACAAATAAAGTAGCTAAAAACATTCATGGACAGATTTTTATATAAATACAAGTTTTCTTTGGGCTTAAAGCCCTAAAGAGCAATTTCTGGACTGTATGGTAGTATCATGGTTTAGTTTTTAAAGAAACTGTCAAACTGTTCTCCAGAGTGCTACAGCATTTTGCACTCTCACCAGCATGTATGAATGGTCCAGATTCTCTATATGCTTGTCAGAATTTGGTGTTGTCATAATTTTTTTGGTAATTTTTTATTTTAGGCATTCTGATAGATGTGTAATGATATTTTGAGGTTTTAATTTGCAATTCCCTAATGACTGGTAATGTTAAGTATATTTTCATGTGCATATTTGCCATCTACATATTCTTTTCAGTAATATATCCATTCATATCATCTGTCCATTTTCTAACTTGAATTTTCTTATTGTTGAGTTTTGAGAGTTGTTTATTTATTCCAGGCAGTAGTCATTTGTCAAATACATGGTTTGGAAATATCTTCCCAATCTTTATATTCTTAATAAGGTCTTTTAGTAAACATTTACATTTTGATGAAATCCAATATTTCAAGTTTGTTTGTTTTTGTTACAGATTGTGCTAGTCATGTCAGCTTGAAAAGCTCTTTGCCTAGTCCTAGATCCTAAAGAGTTTCTCTTATGTTTTATTTTATTTTCAATTACAGTTTACATTCAATATTATTTTGTATAAGTTTTGGGTGTACAGCATAGTGGTTAGACAATCGTACACTTTACAAAGTGATCCTCCTGATATTTCAAGTGCCCACCCACCTGGCATCATACATAATTACTACAATATATTGACTATATTCCCAATGCTGTGATTTACATCCCTATGACTACTGACTACCAATCTGTGCTTCTTAATCTCTTCACCTTTTTCACCCAGTTCCCCCACCTCACCTTCCTCTGGCAGCCCTCAGTCTGTTCTCTGTTTTAGAGTCTGTTTCTATTTTATTTGTTTGTTTATTTTGGTTTTAGATTCCACATATAAGTGAAATTATATGGTATTTGTCTTTCTCTCTCTGACTTATTTCACTTCGTATAACAGCCTCCAATTACATTCATGCTGTTGTAAGATTTCATTCCTTTTTTATGGCTAAGTAATATTCCATTGTATATATGTACCCCTTCTTTTTTATCCACTCTGGTGGGCACCTGGGTTGCTTCCAAATCTGGAATGTTGTAAATAATGCTTCAATGAACATAGGGGTGCATATATTCTTTTTCAATGTAAGATTATTATTATTTTAATTATTTAATTCTTAAAGTATTACATGAGTCTTCTTTGTCCCCCATTGACCTCTCCCTGGCCACTCCCACTCCCACATATTCTTTTGACTTAGTGTTTCAGGTTTCATTGGACATATTCCCAAAGTGGAAATGCTGGGTCTTAAGACAGTTCCAGTTTAATTTTTGAGGAACCTCCATACTGTTTTCCATAGTGACTGCACCAATCTGCATTCCCACCAACAGTGCACAAGGGTTCCCTTTTCTCCACATCCTCTCCAACTCTTGTTTGCTGACTTACTGATGCTAGCCATTCTAACAACTGTGAGATATCTGTGGTTTCAATTTGCATTTCCCTGATAATAAGTGACATTGAACATCTTTTCATTTGTCTATTGGCCATCTGTATGTCTTCTTTGGAGAAGTGTCTATTCAGGTTCTCTCCCCATTTTAAAATTAGATTGTTTGCTTTTTTGGTATTGAATAGTATGAGTTCTTTATAAATTTTGGGTATTAATACCTTATCAGATGTATCATTGGCAAATATGTTTTCCATTTTAGTAGGTTGTTTTTTTGTTTTGCTGATGGTTTCCTTTGCTATGCAGTCCCATTTGTTTATTCTTTCTTTTGTTTTTCTTTCCCAAGGAGATATGTCAAAAAATATTGCTAAGAATAATGTCAAATATTTTACTGCCTATATTCTCTTCTAGAAGTTTTATGATTTTGAGTCTTGCATTTAAGAAGGTGGTCTAGTTTTTATTTATTTTTGCATATATATGTTCAGTTTTCCAAACATCATTTATTGAATAGACTCTCTTCACCCCATTTTATGTTCTTTTCTTCTTTGTTAAATATTAATAATGTGTGGGTTTATTTCTAGTCTCTCTATACTGTTCCACTGATCGATGTGTCTGTTTTGATGCCACAGTAACATACTTTTTTGATTACTATAGTTTTGTAACAGTCTCAAGACTGCTGTGGCTATTTGAGGTCTTTTGTGGTTCCATATAAATTTTTGGATTATTGTTTTAGTCCCGTGAAAGATACTATTTGCATTTGGATTAGAATTGCATTGAATCTATAGATTACTTTTCGTATTATGGACATTTTAGTGATGTTAATTCTTCCTACCCATGAGCAGGTATATTCTTCCATTTATTTATATCTTTTATTTATTTATTTTTTTTACAATGCCTTATAATTTTCTAAGTACAGGTTTTAGATTTATTCATAGGTATTTTATAATTTTTGATGCAATTATAAATGGGATTATTTTCCTAGTTTCTTTTTCTCACAGCTTATTATTATGGCAATTGATTTCTGAATATTTATTTTGTATCCTGCTACTTTTCTGAATTCATTTATCAGTTCTAGTATTTTTTGTTGTTGTATCTTTAGTGTTCTCTCTATATAGTATCATGTCATCTGCAAGTAATGACAATTTTACTTCTTGCTTTCCAATTTGAATGCCTTTTATTTATTTTTTGGTTTGATTGTTATGGTTAGCTAGTACTATGTTGAGTAATAGTTGTGAAAGTGAACATCCCTTTCTTGTTAATAATCTTAAGCAAACATTTTTATTTTTTCTCCCATTGAGTATGTTGTTAGCAGTGAGTTTGTCATATATGGTCTTTATTACCACTTTTTTGAGAGTTTTTATCATAAATGGGTGTTGGATTTTGTCAAATGCTTTTGCTGCATCTATTGATATGATCACATTTTTTATTCTGCATTTTGTTTATGTGTTATATCATGTTAATTGATTTGCAGGTAGTGACCATCCTTGCATCTCAAGAATAAATCTCACTTGATTATGGTGTTTGATTTCTTTAATATATTGCTGAATTAGATTTGCTAATATTTTGTTGAGGATTTTTGCATCTATGTTCAGGGATGTTAGCCTATGTTTTTCTTGCTTTGTAGTGTCTTTATCTTTTTTTTTTTTTTTTTTTGAATCAGGATAATGCTGGCCTCTTAAAATGAGCCTGGGAGTCTTTCTCCTCTTGACTTTTTGGGAATAGTTTGAGAAAGATAGGTATTAGTTCTTTGAATGTTTGGTAAAACTCATATGTGAAGCCATCTGGTTTAGGACTTTCTTTGTTGGGAGTATTTTTTTATTACTACTTTGATTTTATTGGTTGAAATAGGTATGTTTAGATTTTAATTTTTTTTTAAATTCAGTCTTAGAAGATGATGTGTTTTTAGGAATTTATCCATTTCTTCCAGATTGTCCAGTTTGATTGCATATAATTGTTTGTAGTATCTATGTATATAAAAGCCTAAGTAACAGTTACAACCGGATGACTGGACAACCGACCAGTAGCTATGATGCACACTGACCCACTGACCACCAGGGGGCAGACGCTCAATGCAGGAGCTGCCCCTGGTGGTCAGTGCACTTGCACAGCCAACCTCCTGCAGCCGGCCAACTTCCCAAGGTCCCTCCCCTGGCTGGCTGGCCCTGATGGGTCCCTATTGGAACTGGGAGAGATGCCCCAATTGGCCCCGATTGCCGGCCAGGCTGAGGGACCCCACCCTGTGCACTGGGCCTCTAGTTTACTTATAATTCTTTGTATTTCTGTGGTGTCAGATGTTACTTTTTCTGTTTCATTTATTTTGTAAAAAAATCTTTGATTTGTTAATTTTAGACTCAGAGAGGGGAAGGAAGAGAGAGAGAGAGAGAGCCAGAGAGAGAGAGAGGGGAACATTGATTTTTATTTCACTTATTTATTCATTCATTGATAGATTTGTTTTTATTTATTTTTTTTATATATTTTATTGATTTTTTACAGAGAGGAAGGGAGAGGGATAGAGAATTAGAAACATCGATGAGAGAGAAACATCGATCAGCTGCCTCTTGCACACCCCCTCCTGGGGATGTGCCTGCAACCAAGGTACATGCCCTTGACCAGAATCGAACCTGGGACCCTTCAGTCCGCAGGCCGACACTCTATCCACTGAGCCAAACCAGTTAGGGCTGATTTATTTTTAAATTTTATTGTATTTTATTTATTTTTTAAATTTATCTTTATTGTTGAGAGTATTACAGGTGTCCCTCCTCCCATTTTCCCCTCATTGTGCCCATACACTTGGCTTCCATCCCACCCCAAGCCTTCACCACACTGTTGTCTATGTTCATGGGCAATGCACAGATGCATATAAGTTCTTTGGTTAATCTCTTCCCCCGCCCCCATCCCCTTCCCTCTGAGATTTATTTTTAAAAAATCTTTTATTTGTTAATTTTACAGAAAGAGAGGGAAAGGAAGAGAGAGAGGGGGGGAGAGAGAGAGAGAGAGAGAGAGAGAGAGAGAGAGAGAGAGAGAGAGAGAGAGAGGAACATTGATTTTTTGTTTCACTGCTTCATGGTTCCATGTCTCTGGATCTATTTTGTTCATCAGTTTCTTTTATTCATTATATTCTCTATATAAGTGGGATCATGTGATATTTGTTTTTCTCTGCCTGGTTTATTTTGTTTAGTACAATACTATCCAGGCCCCTCTATGCTCTCTCCAAGGGTAAGACATTCTTCTTTTTTTATAGCTGCATAGTAGAAATTGCATTAAACCTGTATGTTAAAAAGTGTTAGATTCAGGATTTAGCTATTTGTAGAATGGATTTTATTGTGACCCTCTCTAGTGTTTGTTTTATATGTTAACTAGTGGCTCAGTGCATGAAATTCATGCATGGAGGGGGGCTGTTTCCCTCAGCCCAGCCTGCATCCTCTCCAATCTGGGACTCCTTGGGGGATGTCCGGCTGCCGGCACATCCTTCTTGCAATCTGGGACTGCTGGCTCCTAATCGCTCACCTGCCTGCCTGCCTGATCACCCCTAACTGCCTCTGCCTGCCTGATCACTCCTAACTGCCCTCCCTTGCCAGCCTGATCTCCCCCCCAACTGCTATCCCCTGCCGGCCTGATCTCACCCTTCATGGGCCTCCCCTGCTGGCCTGGTTGCCCCCAACTGCCCTCCCCTGCTGGCCTGATCTCACCCCCAATGGCCCTCTCCTGCTGGCCTAATCTCGCCCCCAACTGCCCTCCTCTGCTGGTCTGATCTTGCTCCCAACTGCTCTGCCCTGCCAGCCAATTTGGTTCTGATTGGTCAGTTTCTATGCCAGTCAGGGTCAAAAGCTCTGCCTCCTAGGCAGCCATTGGCTCCTCACAGTTCACCCAGATTTGGTTCTGATTGGTCGGTTTTTATGACAGTCAGGATCTCCCGGCCTATCTCCAGGCCTGATCAGAGAAGCAGGTCTGATAAACAGCCCCTGTGGAGGCCTGGAGAGAAACAGAGGCAAGGCTGCTGGCGAAGCCCTGAGAGAAAGAGAGAGGCAATGGCTGACCAACTGCTGCCACAGAGGCTGCAGATCAGACCCTGGCTCTCTCTCCTCCGGCCTCTCTCTGGGCCTGATCTGCAGCCCCATCAGCAGTTAGTGCTGGGTCACCATGGCAACCCAGCACTGATTGCAGGACTGACTTCTGATGTTCGATTGAACCTTTGGTCGGTCGTTATGGACCCTGGGTTTTTATATATTAGGATATTCATTAAGACTTTGCTTAGAAACATGTTTGTGTGTTTGTGCATCTCTCTCTCTCTCTCTCTCTCTCTCTCTCTCTCTCTCTCTCTCTCGGAAGAATGGGGACATAATGACACTTATCCTGATTTAGTGTTGGTCTTGAGAAAGATGAAGAGGGACAAGTAGCTCAGTGGGCTTTGGGGCCCAGGAGATAAGACTGCCAGATGGAACCTTTGGTGACAGCGATTTGGACATGGTGCATGTGAGTGAGGCAATTGGATGTAACCCCTTTAAAATGTAACATCACGTCTTTATCACCAACTTATATCAGCAACAGGTAGCCCCATGTCATTCCTAATCCCCATTTTAATCATGGGAAGTTTTCACTTTCAGTCGTATTTGTTTTTGTATTGACACACAGTTTTGCCCCATTTATACAATTCTTAAGTTAATTTTTTAAAATGTAAATAGGTAATACATTCACACGGGTAAAAATATCAAAACAATATATAAAGAAATGCACCTTATATTATAGCCACCTACTCATATCCATCCAATTATATCCCACCCCAACAGGTAACCACTCTTTAATTTCTCATTAATCATGCTAGAGAAGGATCTGCATATACATTTACATATACTCTTAGAGCATGTATTTTTGAATACTATCATTAAACGTAAGTAAAATTGTAAATAAAGTTTGACTTTTTATTATTACTTTAACTGACAGTGGATATGATCTATGATCTCAATATTTTCATTTTTTTTAACGATGAAAGTTTACAATAATATATCTTGAAATTTTTTAAAGCAAAGTTTTAAAACTTTGGCGTGATTTTTCCTTACGTTCTTATCTTCTACATAAATAAACATAATTCTAAATAAATATGTTTAATTTTAGAGTTTGAAGGTTCTTTATAAATCATATAATCTTAGTTCTTCATTATGAAGATGTGTTAAGTGAGATCAAGAGAAGATAGCTGCTTGTTCAAGGCCACAGAGCCAGTTTGTATCAGAACTGGGACATCTGTCCATATGGGCTACCTTCTAACCATATCCCTGACCACTTCCATTGCTGTATGATTATTCATACCTATCGTTACATGACTGAAATCCATTAAAAAAAATGTTTCTGACATCTATCTCAATCCTGGGCTATTGATGCAGTCCATTCTTTAAAAATGAGGATTTCTTATTTGCTGTCAGATTCATTATTTTAGTTTTCTCTGCTCTCTTAGCATTTTACAAATTCAATAATTAATTCTCCAGTCTGAACCCACTAAGATTGGAGTAATATCTTGCCAATCAGAATGAGTAAGTGAATAATTAAAATTTTAATTAAGGATGAAACTTTTTAATTATATATTTATTACGTGTATTAGCCTCAACTTTCTGAGTCTCTCTTGTCAAATGCATTTTTCCTCATTATCTTATTTATGTAATGTTTAATTTAAATGGCCAGTCTTTTATTCTCATGCAAGAAAATAAGTTGGCATAGCCTTCAACCCATTAAAACCTCTTTGAAGTTGAGATTGGTTTGTATTAATGTAGTAGTCTGACCCCTAGTGGTTATAAGAAATATTTGCACTCTAGCTATAACCACATATTTTGATGGGACTTTCTTCAAAGTGAATTTAAGATGATGAATTCCTCTTTGAAAATAAATAAAATAAAAATGAGAGAAATTACAATGATAGAGCAGAAATAATAATAAAAGGAAAATTTAGGCAAAAATGTATTTTTAGGAAACTAATTTCCAAATCTGTATTTTTACTGGTTTTTAGTCATGCGTGATGAGGCTTCACTTATCAACATAATGTCCCAGGAATCCATTTTACATTATTTTTTAGAAAACAAAACTTGTTTTATCTTTGAAATTAATGCTTTGTTATCATCCAAGCATAGCCCTTTAGGATTGGAATTAAATTTAGAACTGGATGAACTTTTTAGATAATCTACATATACTCTTAGAGCATTTATTTTTGAATACTCTCTCATTAAACATAAGTAAAATTGTAAGTAAACTGAAGTTTGACTTTTTATTATTACCTTAACTCTGTCTGACAGTGGATATGATCTATGATCTCAATTTTTTTAAGTGATGAAAGTTTATAATAATGTATCTTGAAAATTAACACTCAGAAATCCAGAAAGGATGGCTGATTTTTACAAAGCCTATAGTGAATTGTCAACTAATCTAAGTGGACTCTATCATTCATGAGACCCTCAGATCTAGCTGGGCCTGGTTGTATAGCAGAAGATTCCCAGCCTCATTCCTGGGAACTGAGGGATAAAGTCATGCTCCAGGGTAGAAGGGGGGTTTGAAGACTGTAGGAACTGTTAAAGTTACACATGTACTATGTGCTCACTGTGAAATATCCAAACAGAGAGATAGTAAATAAAAAATAAAAATTTCCTTTTCCCTACCAGCCTGTTTTTTTTTCAAACATACAACTTATAAGTATTTACTTTGATGTGCAGCCATTAGATATTTTTCTGCAAACACACACACACACACACACACACACACACACACACACACACGACATACACTTTTCCACATGGATTCATACTATATATGTTAGTCTATAAATTGACATAGTTACTTTATAAAATATTTTGGACACCTATCTAAGTCAGTACATTCTTATTGTCTGCCAACCTAGTGTTTTAATGTAAGAATGTGGCCTAATTTATTAACTCTTCTCTAATTTACATATAGGCATTTTATAAAATTTTATTACATTTTTAACAATTATAATTGATGCTCATATTATATTAGTTTCAGGTGTACAGTATAGTGGTTAGATATTTATATAATTTAGAAAGTAAGTCTTACATCCACCTGACACCATGTATAGTTATTACAATATTATTGACTATATCCCTAATACATATAGGTGTTTTTATTTTATTTATCTATTTATTTACTTATTTATTTATTTTTAAAATATTTTTTTAGAGAGAGGAAGAGACAGAGAGAAGGAGAGAGAGAGAGAGAGAGAGAGAGAGAGAGAGAGAGAGAGAGAAAGAGAGAGAGAAACACTGAAAGAGAAACATTGATTGGTTGTCTCCTACAAGTGCCCCAACTGGGGATTGAACCCCCAATCTGGGTATGTGCCCTGGCCTGGAATCGAACCCATCACCTTTTGGTGTTAAAAGCTCTGAGATGTTTTGCAAAATTTAAGAGAAATCTGATTAACTTTGCTGACTGAGTATATTCCAAAATTATTTTTTCATCAAACCCACCTTTTTCCTTTTGTTTTTTAAAATGTTTTTTTCATCAAATCCATCTTTTCAGTTTAACTGTGTATTTTATTAATTGTGAAATGATACCATAGATAACTTTATCTTTCAAATTCTTTCTTCCCTGCTTGCACAGTCATGGCACTACTCAGTTTCTTTTGAATCTCTTTTCTCTTTAAAATTTTTTTCCATATTAGCTTCATCTATTTATTCAACGAAATTTATTAAATATCTATTTGCACTGTGGGAGACACTGGAAATTACAACAGTGGACAGGACACAGTTTTCCTCAAGTACTTCTATACAGTGTGATGAGTATATGGAGGGTATAATCTTCCTTCTAAATATGGGCACTATCTAGGTCTCTATGCAGCTCCCTCTTCCACACTTTCCTTTCCCCTGGCTTCCCTCCCTTCTCTTTTTTCTTTTGTATTTTTGCCTTGGTTACTTCATCCATTCACTAGTTTTCAACTACCCTCTGCATATACATGCATCTCCCCATCCCGGACTACCTTTCTCCCAAACTCCAGGCTCCCATTTCCAAACCTGCCTGATTTATTTATTCATATGCCATGAAGCACATTGAAAGTCAACATGTTCAAAACATGGTTTCTCCAGCTCCCTGAAATTATGTTTCTCCTGACTGTTGCTGCTAATGGCACTGCTGCCTCAGCATAATCACCGGGTCGCAGTCACTGACTTTCCCCTTTCTCTTCTGCACCCTCCTGCAGCTGCCACGGCCTGAAGAGCCTGTCTCCTCATGTCTCACTGTTAGAATATCAGCTCCGGTCCTTACGCTCCTCTCTAGATTGTCGCGATGTCCTCCAAGCAAGATTTCTAGAACTTAGGTTCCTTTAGTCCATTTTGCATTAATTGCTTTTTGGTAGAAATTACATCATGTCTCTTATCATTAGCAAATTTCATTGCCTTTTTTGTTTTTTGCTTCCATTAAATATAATGTCCATAGTTTGACCTCCAAGGGCCTCCATAATGCCCCTCCTGCTTCAGCTCACATTTCTATTGTCCCAACATCGTGAAGTCCATCCCAGATGGCACCTCCTGCAGAAGCCCTCCTGATTTCCCCAATCAGCTCTGCTCGCTCTGTCCTTCGCAGTCCCATTGGCACCTCTCTTCTTATGTCTTGTACTAGAGTAATTTATATTGTTGCACTAGCTCCTTCTTTCTGTCTCTATTAGGATATTACATGGGAATGCCCATCAATACACTTTTTTACCTGTTACGTTTAATAGAAAGCTAGAGCCAGGTGGGATATTTGAGTTAATCCAATTGAGTCTACATTAGCCTCTTATTTCTACTCTAATCCTTCTTCATTATTAGGTTTTGGTTTATTTTTGTTAATCCTCACCTGGGGATATTTTTCCATTGATTTTTAGAGAGAGTGGAAGGGAGAGAGAGAGACAGAGAGACACATTAATGTATTGATTGATTGCCTTCTGCATGCACCCTGACCAGGGCCGGGGAGCCTTCAACCAAGGTACATGCCTTGACTGGAATCAAACCTGGTACCCTTCAGTCTGTGGGCCGATGTTCTATCCACTGAGCAAAACTGACTAGGGCCTTCCTCATTACTTTTAAATAGTAACTCACCTTCTTGGAATACTACAAATTATTGAAAGTTCACTGCTTTTTACATATGAGTCTCAGGGCCTTAAGAATAAGAAATCAAAGGTTACCCCTTTCCCCCTCAGTTTGTGGACTAGAGAAAATGTTTCCCTGCTAAGAGAGAGTCACTTGACACAAATTTGACCCAAGACACTTGTAGGATATAGTGATGAGGAATTATTTTGAGACAAGCACCTCAAAGTATTAGCTGAATCTAAAGAAGAAAGCTGCATCCTTGATGAGTTGTTGGCCCAACCTTAAGGTCACTTAGAACCTCTGGACTTCTGGTTAAGAAAACAATAGATATCTTTTGTTATTAAAGTTTTTAGTTTAATTGAAAGTGAACATTTTTAAAAATATATTTTATTGATTTTTTACAGAAGGAAGGGAGAAGGATAGAGAGTTAGAAACATTGATCAGTTGCCTCCTGCACACCCCCTACTGGGGATGTGCCTGCAACCAAAGTACATGCCCTTGACTGGAATCAAACCTGGGACCCTTTAAAACTTCTTAAATCCCTTTTCTCAAGAATACAAGAGCAGAAAACATTTTACCATTCTCCCCTAGCAGCAGCAGTTGGAGTCAGGCACCTCCAGAAGTCTGCCTGAGCGAGCTACAACAGTGAGGAGAAGGGAGAAGAAAGGGCAAACAGGGAAACAAGTGGCAGTTTCTTTGAAAGTTGAGAAATGTCTACATAGTTCTCCTGAAAAGAAAATGCAGAACTCACATACTAGTTCAAAAAGTTTTCATCTTTGGCTAATCTCTCCCCACCCACCTACACATTCACACCTAAAGAATTTATATGCATATATGCATAACCCATGGACACAGACAATAGTGTAATGAAGGCCTGGGGGAACAAGGGTGGGGTGGAAGGGGTTAATGAGGAAAAAATGGGAGGCATCTGTAATACTTTCAACAATAAAGATAAAATTTAAAAAATAAAATATAAAGGAGCTTTTATCTGACTAGAATGTAAAGTTGAAATCCAGGCACCACCTGGAGAAGTGGTAATGAGTAATCATCACCCAAATATTTATTTTTCTTCATTTTTTAAAATATATTTTTATTGATTTCAGAGAGGAAAGGAGAGGGAGAGATAGAAACATCAGTGATGAGAGAGAATCATTGATCTGCTGCCTCCTGCAAGCCCCACACTGGGGATGGAGCTTGCAACCCAGGCCTGTGCCCTAATAGGGAATCAAACCATGACTTCATGGTTCATAGGTCGATGCTCAATCACTGAGCCACACTGGCTGGGCCAAGTATTTATTTTTTAATGTCTATTATTTTCAGAAACTTTCTACAACAACTTTTTGGAAGAATATGAATTATGCATATTTACTGGGTTTTATTCTTAGAATTACCTATATAAGCTTGAGTTGGTATGTTATCATCATTTGCTCACTCTTATAGACTCCTGCCTTCCTAAAAATGTTTCTGGCACCTCTACGTTTGTTCAAATAAATGTTTTCATCAAAATCTATGGGTATGGAAGTCAGAATACAATGGACTTTGCTTATTCAAGAAGAAAGGTTTAAGACCAGATGGTGTCAGTTGTCAGATGTCAGGGCCAGCTTGATAAAGATGTGATCTGGGAGATGGAGTTGAAGGTCAAAGGAATCCCCTGTCAGAGGTAGAAACAGAGTAGAAGCAGAAAAGAAAGTTTGTTGTAAAAATTTATGGCCAGTTGTGGGAGTGCAATACCTGGCTTCGCATCAATAGAATTGATGTAAGGCCAGTCTGTCAGGTGGAAGGCGAGCAGCTTGCGCTTCCTCTGTTCTGCTTGACTGGGGAGAACGCTTTGTTATGCCTATCCCTGCATGGGATTAAAATTTGTGGGTTTTTTGAGGGAGGTAGGATTTTATAAATTCCCTTGAGGTTAATAACTCTCATTTAAAATTTTTCTATAATTATGGAAGCACTTAACTACTTTATTATATTAAATCACTGGTAGATATGCCTGGAGCATGATGCTGACTTATAATGGGCAGGTATCTCTATCTTCATTTTATACTCACAAAGAGGTTAAGTGAGGGCACCTGTTAGTGCAAATCAGTGGAAGAGTTGGGAAGGTTCATGGGATGTCAGAGTTGGGTGTCCAGCACTCACATGCAGTGGCCAAAATCCCTGTTCCCTAATGTTCCACATGAGGAAGTTATTTCCTGCAAAATAATTGCAAGGTTTTGCTAGGGAGAAGGCATAGAAGTCCACTTTTGCCTTTCTCCTTAGCCCTGCCACCTTCCCAATAATGGTTGCATGTTCCTGAAGCAGTTATATAAAAATCAATCCTGTTACCTGATTGTCTGGTGGTATGGGACATCCAGCATTAAGAAAAATGTCATGAAAGAGAATGGTGGCCTTTAAAGGGCTTTTTATTGATTTTCAGTGGGCTTAACTGTTATCCCCAGGCTTTCAGACATTATCTCTTCGTATCGAAAATAGATTGCACTTTTTTGGTTTTAAGTGGAACTTGCCTACTGTCCAGAAACTACTGGAATCAGTCTTGATATATCACACAGGGGACATGATCGTGAGACTCATACTTTGGGGCACTTTAGATACCCATAAAGATCACAAAAACCATGGGAGGAGGAAAAGGAACAAAAAGGGAATTGAGACAAAGTAATGATAATTGAACATGTTGGTTCAATGGATAATTGAATTATCCATTCAATTGAATGGTTCATGTGGGAAGGTCTACTCTAGCTGGCACTCTGAGAAGCCACCTGTGCACTACCTTCTCTTCCCTCCACCACCAGTATTCCAGGTGTTCAAGGAAGGCAAACCTAGTTGTTCAGTGCTCAAGAACTCTGGGAACTAATAAAAGACTATTGTCTGGGTTCAAAACACCTCAACTCTGAGATAATCTTTGAAGGAGTGAATAAGAAAAGGGAAAGAACTTCTCTAATAACTGGAGAGAGTGATAAGGCACAAACATCCAGGGCCAATGGTCCTGAAGGATGGAATTTACATTATGTAATGTTCTAATTTCTCAATTTCTACTCTTTTAGTAGTTCATTTATGCTTTTCAGATGGTTATTATTCAGTATGTTTTCCAATAAAGTCCTTGTTAGAAATAGAAAATTTGTGTACTTCATTGCAACACAAAAATATTGAAAAGTCTTAAATAAAGCCATTAATATTTTTATCTAGAACTAAGATGACTAATGAATGCTCCAGCTATACCCACTGGAAGCAGGTATTACTCAGGTGAATCACCACATTCAATATCAGCATTTAAAGGAGAGGATGTGTTTCTCAAAGTGTGGTCCATGGATCAGAATTCCTGATTCTGCTGTACACACCCAATGTTGGAATCATAGAGCTATTGTTGGTTAAACCCAACCTGATGATCATTGAACATTGCTTCCTAAATTGTTATTTTTCAAGAACTGTTGAAATAACTTGTCAACCTCTCATTCATAGAAGCAGATACTATTAGAATACAGGGACCTTCGGTATTATCTAGTCTGATAACATTATTTTATTTTATTTTTATTTTTTTTAAATATATTTTATTGATTTTTCACAGAGAGAAAAGGAGAGGTATAGAGAGTTAGAAACATCAATGAGAGAGAAACATCAATTCAGCTGCCTTCTGCACACTCCCTACTGGGGATATGCCCACAACCAAGGTACATGCCCTTGACCGGAATCGAACCTGGGACCCTTCAGTCCGCAGGCTGACACTCTATCCACTGAGCCAAACCGGTTAGTGCTGATAACATTATTTTATAGACAACACAATCACGGTTTAGACCTTAATGACCTAGTCCAAGTTCATATGTTAGTGGAAGACAGAGAAATCAGTTTAAATGGGAGTAATTGGACATTCCCAGAGCATGATAAGAGTAATAATTAATCTTGGTTTTGCCATCAAGTGGATGCCAGACCTCTGACATTTCATCATTTCGTCCTACTCCTTTCTTGTCCAAACTTCCTTGATATAGAATTGAGCAACTGAGGGAATATTCTGTCATATGCTAGTGACAAATGATGTGTGTTATAGGCTCAGGCTTTAATTATTTCTCCTTTCTGGTAATCCAGTAACAGTTACTTTCTCCAGAGGAGACTGGAGAAGTAGGTTATGTATAAAGAAAATAGTGTGGGAATTGGAGTCAGGAGACCTGAGTTGAAGTCCTGGTTAGCAATGGACAAATGTAATATGCTGCTGGTGCTGTTGTTTTTGTTTGTTATTGTTAATAATAACTAAATGTATGACCTTGGGAGAGTCATGTCTCTAGATTTTAATTCCTCATCCATGAAAAGAAAAAAAATTCATGCGCCTCGATATACTATAAGGATCCTTCAATAAATATTAATGAAATGCTTAGAAAATTTAAAATCACTATATAAATAATTAAGATTATCATTTAATTACTCCTAAAAGTGATAGATATATTATTGCAACTGTTTTTAAGAATAAATCATTGGAGGGAGGAAAAATGGCGGCGGTATAAACGGACGTGTCCTGTGCCTTGTCCTGGAGCAGATAAGGGTGAGCAGCTGAAACGGGTAACATGCAGCCCGAATAGGCAGAGGATTTTCAGCTGAGAGACTGTCTGCAGCTAGGAAAGACCGAGAACCCCCAGGAAAAAAAGGACGGTTGGAGACTGCGGCTGAAGCCTCTCGTGGTGCGCCAGCTAAGCAGCGGAGACTGCGCCATCTTGGGTGGTTGTTGCCGGCATCCAGAGACCAGCTACTAACCTGGAAACAAGGGATCTCAAGCAGCGTCACTGCCTGAACTCAGACGAGCACTGCTTCTTCTCATGGAAAGGTTGGACATCCCCTAAAGGTGCGGTTTGCAGTTCGGGTTGGAGGGAGGACCGAGCTCGCGTGCGCGCGGGATGGAATCTGCGCCCCACGGAGTCTGCAGCCATTGGGACCAGCGTGACCCGCGAGTGGGGAAGGGGCCCCACAGGGCTGCTGGCAGAAGGGAACGCGAAAAATGAGCCCATAGCTGGACTGGATGTAAGGGAGCAGCCTTGGACTTTGCCAATCTGCTGGCTGCTTGGTGCCAGGGGCGAGTGAGCGTGCGGAGACTGCGCGTGGAGACTGTGCGCAGACCTGGAAGGTGGAGGCTTGCGAATTCGCACAACTATCAGGCTCTTGTTACAGTTCCCCTTAGATCCGTGCATTTGATTATTAAACCCAGTGCATGGGATTCCCCAGTTGGGGTCATTCACAGAGCCTGTAGGGGAAAGTTCTTTTTGGGGAGCCTGGGAAACAGCGGGCAGTGGCAAGGAACCAGCTCTGGGCAGTGGTCTTTCCTGCATCAGTTCCCAATACCATAGAGGAAAAAAAAAAAAAAACCCTACTGATAGAGAGGACTTATAGCCTCGGAGGTCAATCCAGACACACTGCCACCCAGAGGCAGAGCCAAGAACTGTCTCTTCTGCGATCACAAATAAAGGCAGTCTGGTAAACAAATACAAGCTGCCTTAAAATCAGGTCTGTGGTTTACTGCACGGAGGGACAGTGTATCGCAGGGAAGTTCAACACTCCCCTGAATGCCTGGCAGGACTGAGGCATGCCAAAAAGAAGAGTGGAAGATCTGAAGCACCTTCACTTCCGAATATTTTTATATATATATATATATTTTTTTTAAATTCTTTTTTCACCATTTCATTAAGAACCTATTTTATATTATTTTATTTTATTTTTTATTTTTTCATCACTTGATTTTACCTTTTTAATTACTACATTTTTTTAACCAGTATTATTGCTATCCTTTTACCATTTTTTCAAGTGTCATTTTATTTTTTATTATTTTTTAAATTTTTCTTTATTTTATTTTGGGATTAGTGTTATACACACTATTTTCATCGTTCCTTTAGCATCATTTCTCTCTAGCTCACATTTACCCTTAAGCCAAAACTCTCTTCCTCACTTTTCCCCTTTTGTTGTCCTGTTTCTCTTACCCTATTCCTGCTTTGGATTTTACCTATTCCTTCTTTCTAACCACTGTCTAAATTTCACCCTACTTATATATCTAATTTCCAATCCCTCGCTCTCCCCAAACAAATAGCCTCTTCCCCACCTCTATTTCATTCTCTTACTTTTTTTTTTTTTTTTGTATTTTTGTTTTTTTTCTTCTCTCCCTTTTCCCAATCTCATTTCGGCACTCCTTTTTGTTTTTTATTTTTCTCTTTAATCTTTTTCTCTTTTTTCTTCTATATCCCCTAATTCTCTTCGCTTGGGGGGTCACCTTTATTTGGGGTAATTAATATCGTGAATGCATTTAGTTTGTTGCCTTGTACGTTGTGCCTTGTTGTGTTGTATTTTGTGCCTTTGAATCAGCGCAGCAGAGAGAGAACTACATAACCAAACACCTTGAGAAGAGAAATCATGGTGAAACAAAGAACCAACCCAAATATGAGAGAAAAACAGGCATCATCAGAAAAGGAAGTAAACGAAATGGAGGCAATGGAGGCAAGCAACCTGTCAGAGAAAGAATTCAGAGTAATGGCCATAAGGTGGATGAAAAAAATGGAAGACCAATTCAACAATATGTGTAGGACCCAAGAGGAAATGAAGAAGAACCAAGAGGAAATGAAGAGAAACCAAGAAGAAATGAAAAACGACATCACTGCCATAAAGAACTCAATAGAAAGCATCAACAGTAGACTAGAAGAAGCAGAGGACCGCATCAGCGAGCTAGAAGACAAGGTAGAAAAAAATACCCAAACAGAACAGCTTCTAGAAAAAAAAATTAAAAAGCAGGAGGAGAGCCTAAGAGAACTCTGGGACAATGCTAAACGAAACAACATCCGAATAATAGGGGTGCCAGAAGGAGAGGAAACTGAGCAAGGAATAGAAAACCTGTTTGAAAAAATAGTAACAGAAAATTTCCCTGATATAGGGAGGAAAAAACTCACACAAATCCAAGAAGCTCACAGAGTCCCAAACAAAATGAACCCGAAAAGACCGACACCAAGGCACATAATAATTAAATTGGCAAACACCAACGACAAAGCAAGAATCTTAAAAGCAGCCAGAGAGAGACAGAAAGTTACCTACAAAGGATCCCCCATCAGACTAGCGACCGATTTCTCAACAGAAACACATCAGGCAAGAAGGGAATGGAATGAAATATACAAAGTCATGCAAAGGAAGGGTCTGAATCCAAGAATACTATACCCAGCGAGGCTATCAATCAAAATTGAGGGTCAAATCAGGAGCTTCACAGACAAAAACGGTCTACGGGAGTTTATTACAACCAAACCAGCAATGCAAACATGCTACAGGGTCTGCTGTAAATAGAAAAAACAGGAAACAAAGAAGGAACTCAGCGGTAAAGAACAAAAATGGCGACTAACAAGTTTCTATCAATAATAACTTTAAATGTAAATGGATTAAATTCCCCAGTCAAAAGGCATAGGGTAAATGAGTGGATAAGAAAACATGACCCATATATCTGCTGTCTACAGGAAACCCACCTCACAAAAAAAGACGCACACAGACTGATGGTGAAGGGATGGAAAAAGGTTTTTCAGGCCAATGGAAGTGAAAAAAAAGCCGGGGTAGCAATACTTATATCTGACAAATTAGATCTCAAAGTGAAGGACATAAAAAGAGATCAAGAAGGCCACTTCATAATACTAAAGGGAGCAGTCCAACAAGAAGAAATAACTCTGGTAAATATATATGCACCCAATATAGGAGCACCCAAATATGTAAGAAATCTTCTGGAGAAGATCAAGGGAGAGATTGACAGCAATACAATCATAGTAGGGGATCTTAACACCCCATTATCTCCACTGGACAAATCCTCTAAACAGAAACTCAGCAAAGAAACATCAATACTAAATGACTCACTAGATCAGATGGAATTAATTGACATCTTCAGAACATTTCACCCCAAAGTCACAGAATATACATTCTCCTCGGGTGCACATTTGTCATCTTCAAAGATAGACCATATATTGGGTCACAGACAAAGTCTCTTCAAATTCAAGAAAATTGAAATCATATCAAGTATCTTCTCAGACCACAAAGGCATAAAACTGGAAATCAACTACAACAAAAACAATCCAAAAAAATCAAACACATGGAGACTAAATAGCATGCTATTAAACAACGACTGGGTCACCAGTGAAATCAAAGAAGAAATAAAAAACATCATGGCAACAAATGACAATGAAAACACAACAATCCAAAACCTATGGGACACAGCAAAAGCAGTCTTGAGAGGGAAGTTCATAGCTCTACAAGCCTACTGCAAGAAACAAGAAACAATGAGAATAAATGACCTAACTCTACAACTCGAAGAATTAGAAAGAGAGCAACAAAAAAAGCCCACTGTAAGCAGAAGGAAGGAAATAACAAAGATCAGAGCGGAGATAAACGACATAGAGACCAAAAAAACAATACAAAAGATCAACAAAACCAAGAGCTGGTTCTTTGAAAGGATAAACAAGATTGATACACCTCTAGCCAGGCTCACCAAGAAACAAAGAGAGAGGACCCAAATAAACAAAATCAGAAATGAAAGAGGAGAAATAACAACAGACCCCATAGAAATACAAAGGATTGTTAGAAAATACTATGAACAACTCTACTCCAACACACTAGACAACCTGGAGGAAATGGACATATTCCTAGATAAATACAACCTTCCAAAACTTAACCAGGAAGAATCTAAAAATCTCAATAGGCCAATAACTATGGAGGAAATCGAAGCAGTAATCAAAAAGCTTCCAGCAAACAAAAGCCCGGGGCCAGATGGCTTCACAGGGGAGTTTTACCAAACATTCAAGGAAGACCTAAAACCTATCCTCCTCAGACTATGTCAAAAGATCCAAGAGGAAGGAGCACTTCCCAGCTCATTCTATGAAGCCAACATCACCCTAATCCCAAAACCAGATAAAGACAATACAATGAAAGAGAATTACAGGCCAATATCCCTCATGAACATAGATGCCAAAATCCTCAACAAAATCCTAGCAAATCGGATCCAGCAGTACATCAAAAAGATCATACACCATGACCAAGTAGGATTTATCCCAGGGATGCAAGGATGGTACAATATCCGCAAATCAATAAATGTGATACATCACATAAACAAATTGAGAGAGAAAAACCACATAGTCATATCAATTGATGCGGAAAAAGCATTTGACAAAATCCAACACCCTTTCTTGATAAAAACTCTCAGCAAGATAGGAATTGAGGGATCATACCTCAACATAATAAAAGCCATATATGACAAACCCACAGCCAACATCATAATCAATGGGCAAAAACTAAAACCATTCCCCCTAAAAACAGGAACAAGACAGGGATGCCCCCTCTCACCACTCCTGTTCAACATAGTACTGGAAGTACTAGCCATTGCGATCAGACACGAAGAAGAAATAAAAGGCATCCAGATTGGAAAAGAAGAAGTAAAACTGTCCTTATTTGCAGATGACATGATACTGTACATACAGAACCCTAAAGACTCCATCAAAAAATTATTAGACTTAATAAATGAATTCGGCAATGTAGCAGGATACAAAATTAATGCTAAGAAATCCATGGCATTTCTTTACACCAATAGTGAACTTACAGAAAGTGAAACTACAGAAGCAATCCCATTTATCATTGCACCAAAAAAATTAAAATACCTAGGAATAAACTTAACTAAGGAGGTAAAAGACTTATATGCTGAAAACTACAGGACACTGAAAAAAGAGATAGAGGAAGACATAAACAGATGGAAGAACATACCGTGTTCATGGATTGGTAGAATCAACATCATCAAAATGTCCATGCTACCCAAAGCAATTTATAGATTCAATGCAATCCCCATTAAATTACCAACAGCATATTTCACAGATCTAGAACGAACGTTCCAAACATTCATCTGGAATAAAAAAAGACCCCGAATAGCTGCAGCAATCCTGAGAAAGAACAAAGTAGGTGGGATCTCAATACCAGATATCAAACTGTATTACAAAGCCACTGTTCTTAAAACAGCTTGGTACTGGCACAAGAACAGACATATAGATCAATGGAATAGAATAGAGACCCCAGAAATCAACCCAAACCACTATGCCCAATTAATATTCGACAAAGGAGGCAAGAGCATACAATGGAGTCAAGACAGTCTTTTCAATAAATGGTGTTGGGAAAATTGGACAGATACATGCAAAAGGATGAAACTAGCCGGGACCAGTTTGGCTCAGTGGATAGAGCGTCGGCCTGTGGACTCAAGGGTCCCAGGTTCGATTCCGGTCAAGGGCATGTACCTTGGTTTCGGGCACATCCCCAGTGGGGGGTGTGCAGGAGGCGCTGATTGATGTTTCTCTCTCATCGATGTTTCTAACTCTCTGTCTCTCTCCTTTCCTCTCTGTGAAAAATCAATAAAATATATTAAAAAAAAAAAAAAAAAGGATGAAACTAGATCACCAACTTACACCATACACAAAAATAAACTCAAAATGGATAAAAGACTTAAACGTAAGACGGGAAACCATAAAAATACTAGAGGAATCCACAGGCAGCGAAATCGCAAACATATGCCGAAGAAATTTCTTCTCTGATAATGCTCCTAGGGCAATGGAAACTAAAGAGAAAATAAACAAATGGGACTACATCAAAATAAAAAGCTTTTGCACAGCAAAGGAAACCATCAACAAAACAACAAGAAGACCCACTACATGGGAGAACATATTTGCCAATGATACCACCAATAAGAGTTTAATTTCCAACATTTACAGGGATCTCATGAAACTTAACAAAAGGAAGATAGACAATCCAATAAAAAAATGGGCAACGGACCTAGATAGACACTTTTCGAAAGAGGACATACAGAAGGCCGAAAGACATATGAAAACCTGCTCAAAGTCACTAATTATACGAGAGATGCAAATCAAAACGACAATGTGTTATCATCTCACACCTGTCAGAATGGCTATCATCAACAAATCAACAAACAACAAGTGTTGGAGAGGATGTGGAGAAAAAGGAACCCTTCTGCACTGCTGGTGGGAATGCAGACTGGTGCAGCCACTGTGGAGAACAGTATGGAGCTACCTCAGAAGACTAAAAATGGAACTCCCATTTGACCCAGTGATCCCACTACTAGGAATATATCCCAAGAAACCAGAAACGCCAATCAGAAAGGATGTATGCACCCCTATGTTCATAGCAGCACAATTCACCATAGCTAAGATTTGGAAACAGCCTAAGTGCCCATCAGCAGATGAGTGGATTAGAAAACTGTGGTACATATACACAATGGAATACTATGCTGCGGTAAAAAAAAAAAGGAACTCTTGCCTTTTGCAACAGCATGGATGGAACTGGAGAGCATTATGCTAAGTGAAATAAGCCAGTCAGAGAAAGATAAATACCACATGATCTCACTCATTTGTGGATTATAGAGAACAACATAGACTGATGAAAAGGGACAGACTCAAAGACTGAGAAACAGCAATCAGGCTATCAATCCCCAGAAGGAAAGTAGGGGAGGGCGGGGGTAAGGGGAAGAGATCAACCGAAGGACTTGTATACATGTATATAAGCCATACCAATGGACATGGACAACAGGGGGATGGTAGCATGAGTGTGTGTGGGGGGGAGGTTGGGGGTTAATGGGGGGGATGAGGACACATTTGTAATACCTTAACTAATAATAATAAAAAAAAAAAAGAATAAATCATTGATTTTGTGTGTCTTTTTCCAAGGAGGATTTGTGGTGGCTTCAAAGAGCATGATAAAATAGAAATAGAGAAATATCAGCACCAAAGAAAAAAGGAGACTATAAAGGTTAGCAGAATGTAGCCTTCATAAAATAGTACATACAGACATATGAAGGCATTACTTCCATTATACCCTTTGATGTTCCTTCAAACAGCTGCCACCTGTGGAGATGTCTGACAGCACTTTAAAAAATTGTTTTTCAGGTGCTTAAATGAGGGCACTTGATGATAACTAGGGAGAACTCTACTATACAGCCAGATTGAGGGGTCTCATGGCTTTGGTTTGTCCTTCATGCCCTTTTGTGTCTTTTAGGTTAAATGCCATTCTAATGAACATATAACCAAGTCACATTTTCAAAAGTTTTTAAGAGATAAAGAAAATACATGAAAAATATCTGTTTGAAAAATCTGCTAGGGCATGCACAGTGGGGAGCATATAAACACAAGTTAGTGAACATTTACATAAATTAGAGGTTTGTAAAAGAGAACTAGGGATGGAGGAGGTGGTTCACGCTGAGCTCACTTCTTCAAACAGGACATTCTATCACTGCAGTGACAGCCAATTAAAAATGGATTTAACAAAAATACTTGGTCTTTAGCACAAGATAATTAGACTGAATTGCTAAGCTATATACCTACAGCTCACTGAAGCTCAACTTTCACTCTCCTAGCAGAAAGAAAGGAAAATAGATAGTGTGAGGTATAGGCAGAAGCAAGGATCATAATTGGAGATTGAAATGAGGCAAGGTTGACGGTAAGAGCTACTTTGGAGATGAAGTGAGAGCCTGATTGACTATGAGGTGAAGAGCAAGGGGAGAAGTGCTATTGACAGAATGTCCCCCAAATTCATATGTTAAAATCCTAACCTACAAGGTAATAGTATTAGGAAATGGGGCCTTTAGGAGGGGACTAGGTAATGAGGGCTCTGCCCTCATGAATGGGTTTAGTGTCCTTATAAGAGAAACTCCAGATACCTCTCTTGCCTCTTCTGTCATGTGAGGACACAGTAATAAGATGGCCATCTATGAACAGAAGGCCGGCCTGCACCAGGCACTGAATCTGCTGGCACCTTGACCTCGGACTTCTGCAAGCTGACTACAGCTTCCGTAACTGTACGAAATAAATGTTTGTTATTTAAGCTGCCCAGTGTATTATATTTTTGCTATAGCAGCCTATGCAGACTAAGACAGGAAACGAATGGTAAATGAGGGGAAAGGCCTAAGATTTAAGATGGATTACATAAAGAAAGAGCTTCATGTCTTTATTGGGGTTGGGGACAGACATGAACTGGGATTTTTCATTCTGCTTCCACTTGGGTTTAACAATCTGTAGTTAAATACTTGGAAGATGGACTTTTGGGTTATAGATATGTGTCTGTGTGTATATATATATATATATATATATATATATATATATATATATTTAAAAGAATTTTAGGGTTTTTTTTCCTATATATTTTATGATTTTTTACAGAGAGGAAGGGAGAGGGATAGAGGGTTAGAATCATCAATGAGAGAGAAACATCAGCTGCCTCCTGCACACTCCCTACTTGGGATGTGCCTGCAACCAAGGTAGGTACATGTCCTTGACAGGAATCGAACATGGGACCCTTGAGTCCACAGGCCGATGCTCTATCTGCTGAGCCAAATCGGTAAGGGCAGGGTTATATATTTTTTATCTATAAGTGGAAAATCTCCTGTGAGCCTTAGTGATCATCTTGGTAATTAATGTGACCAAATGATGGATTTGGGTATCATCTGAAGATTTTTAACTTTAACAGAAGAGAAGGAAAAACATGGAGATTAGAAGAAAGTGGGAGAAAAATTAAAAAATGTAAGAAGAGAGAGAGCCCATCATCTGGCATGTCCTTAAGTAGGGCTAACATTCTTAAACTTTTAGTGTGATCCAGTTTGTCTGCAGGGACCTTAGCATTTGCATTTACTTCCATTTTATTTTGTAATGGTTTCAGGTGCACTGCCTAGTGGCAGTACAATTATACTTTTACATAGTGTACCTTCAGTGTTTCCAGTACATCTACTGCCACCATACATAGTTATCACAATCTTATTGACTATACTAGAGGCCCAGTGCATGAAATTCGTGCACGGGTAGAGTCCCCAGGCTTGGCCAGTGATCAGGGCCGATCAGGGCCTTCCTTCCCCCAGCTGCCAGCTGCCTGCCCAGGCCTTCCTTCATTCTGTGCTTCCCCCTGGTGGTCAGTGCAAGTCAAAGCAAGTGATCAAACTCCCAGTCGAGTGAACTCCCAAGGGGCCAATTTTCATATTAGCCTTTTATTATATAGGATTCCCTAAGCTTTACTTACACCCCTGTGACTATTTTGTAACTACAACTTTGTGCTTTCTAATCCCTTTACCTCTTTTACCCAATCCCCTAACTGCTCTCCCCTCTGGCATCCACCAGTTTGCTCTCTGTGTTTATGAGTGTTTCAGTTCTGTTTGTTCATTTGTTTTGTTGTTTAGATTCCACATATAAGTGAGATGGTGTGGTACTTGTCCTTCTCTGACTGACTTATTTCACTGAGCATAATACCCTCTAGGTCCATCCAGGCTGTTGCAAATAGTTAAGACTTCCTTCTTCTTCTATGGCTGATTACTATTCCATTGCATATAGGCACTATAGCTTTTTTTATCCACTCGTCAATTGATGGGTACTTGGGCTGCTTCCATATCTTGTTTATTGTAAATAACACTGCCATAAACATAGGGGTGCATGTATTCTTTCAAACTAGAGTTTCAGGTTCCTTTGGATAAATCCCCAAAGTAGAATCGCTGAGTCATAAGTAGATACATTTTTAATTTTTTGAGGAACATCCATACTCTTTTCCATAGTGGCTTTCCTAACAACCTCTCAGATGACTTTGATGCAGCTGCGCTGGGAACCACACTTTGATATCCATTGCTATCAGGGTTTAGATTTACCATGTTTATGGGAATAGGACAGTTACTGCTTTCTGGTATATAGTCTCAAACTTTTTTCAGTTTGGTGATCAGACTGAAAGTAATTTTTAGACCATTATCAGAGGCTTTAAACTACAAGTTGAGAGTCTCAAATACAAACAGATGAGAATTAGCAGTTGTTATACATGTACCCTAACACTCTGAGCATTCATTAGAATGGATAACTGGGCTGCTCTATTTCAGGGCTGTGCATAGTGGTGTGAAGCTATAGTCCAAGTGACTTCTAATGTGGTGCTTAATTGAATAGTATGTGTGGGAAATAAAACACTGACATGAATTCCACAATGCCTTTCCAACATTCTTTTGTAGGAAGTCTCAGAGTCTCTTGTCAAAATTGTGAGCACGGTTGTTTCCCCATCCTGCTATAGCAGTAGAATTAGTTATAAATGCCTTTAGCTACAAGAAATAGAAGTCCTTACCAACAGTGGATTGATAAAAAGACATCTATTTTTGTCTCATAATGGCAAGTCTAGAAGTAGGTGGCTACCAGGGTTGGTACAGTCGCTCAGTGAGTTCAAGTTGCTTTCTGTACACTTCTCTAGACCTTTTCCTTATAGTAACACCCCCTTTCAATGCAGGAGGGACAAACAGGTGGCACTAGTGATGGCTGATTCTTTTATTAAGAAAGAAAATCTTTTCTAGATTCCAGAAGAGTAACCTTTATACTTCACTGGCCAGAACAGTGCAAGGGTGTTTAGTTCATTTAGCGTTTATAGGGAAGGTGGACAAAGTAAAATGATAACAGAAATTGTGTTGGTCAACATGTGGTGTCTGCAGAGAAATGGACTCAAATCTCTTCACACTGAAAAACTCACTCTCCTTTTTTCTCACTCATCAGAGACAGCCTCTCTGTTTGTCTCTCCAGGAAAGTCTTTCCTATTTAAGCTCTTGTCTCATAAATCAGCAGATGACTCTGGCAGCCATTCTTTGTTTTTTAAGAGTTGGAAGTTCCCTTAAGAAACACCGCATTCCATGTTGGCTCAGTGTACTGCACTGCAGCCTCCAGGCAGTCTCGGGGCCCTCTCCTCCCAGCCATGGCTTCCTGGGCTTTTCTGAGGAACACTCTGCTTCTCTCTCAGGGTTGATTGATTCCTTCCCCTCCTATTTTCAAATCATGTGACTTTTACCTGAATTTGAACATTATTTTTTCTACAAAGGACTAATTTGAGGTGTGAGTACTAAATCTCACCAAATTTTTTTGAATGTCCTTATTTTAAAATTAGTTTCACACATGGGAAGACACACACAGTGATCATGATTTTCTTCAGCAGCTGTTTGAAAGTGCTCATGGACGGCTCCACCAGAAGCTGAAAGAACAGGTCATTACGACCTTTGCTGTGGAGACTGAATGGGTGCTGCACAAAAAGCCCAGTGGTTCTTGCGTGCTTCTCATGGATATCTCTGTCGTGTGCATCAGATAAATGATTTTATAAGAACAGGGCTCCACAGACTACACAGGCTTGTGGTGGAAGATCAAGGCTATTTTGACAAATGCATAATTTTATGCTAAGTCATAGGTCTTGTCCTCCCTTTGCATAGAGAATCAGAATACACACTATCTTATGACTCCTCCAAATGGAGTTCTCACCATTCAACCTCTCTTTCTAAGAGAGGAGTGAATATGTTTCCAACACCCTGGGTGTTTTTAGAAAACATTCCTAAATTTGGGGAGGTTAGTAACTTTACACATTATGCTTTTGTGTGATGGCAAAAGAGCCAGAGCAATAGCAGAATTCTCCCAACTGTAAATCCTTGGTCTTTCCCTTGGATATGTGGCTCTGAGAGTAATTTTGTTCAGAAAATATTTATTTGAAAACATCTTTTTCTATTATAGTGCTCTAGAGCATCTGATAGGCATACTGTTCTATTATAGTGCTCTAGAGCATCTGATAGGCATACTGAAAAAAAAAAAAGCCATGATCTCAAGGAATTTGTAATCTAAATAGAGAGGGAGGACATACATCCTAAAACTATATTGACAATAAATGAATTAATTTATGACACAAAACAGGAAAGCAAATGATATCACAAGGCAACACAAAGCTAATTGGTACTTTCTCTATGCGCCATAAGTTTGGAGGGAAAAAAGTCCATTTGGGACAGACAATCAGAGAAAGTTACAAAGAGGGAACAGACCTTGGATGATGACCAGCCAAACAGGGTATTCTGTGTGGTAAGGGTGGCATGAACAATGGTGCTCTGGTGTGCAGATGCATGGCCTGTTTTGGCCAGAACAGGCCTCCTTGTTTTATTTCTAACCTTTCAAAAAATTAAAAATGGAACTACTGTTTGATCTAGCAATTCCACTTCTAGGAATATATCCTAAGCCCAAAACACCTGTCAGAAAGAATATATGCACCCTTATGTTCACAGTAGCATTATTTATAATGGCTGAGATCTGGAAACAGCCCAAGTGCCCATCGGTAAATAAGTGGGTAAAAACTGAGTGGAGCCCTGACCGGTTTGACTCAGTGGATAGAGCGTCGGCCTGTGGACTGAAGGGTTCCAGGTTCGATTCTGGTCAAGGGTATGTATGTACCTTGGTTGCGGGCACATCCCCAGTAGGGAGTGTGCAGGAGGCAGCTGAAATGATGTTTCTCTCTCATCGATGTTTCTTACTCTTTATTCCTCTCCTTCTCTCTTTCTCTCTTTAAAAAAAATAAATACAATATATTTAAAAAAAATGAGTGGATACCCCAAGGAATATTATGTAGCTATAAAAATGAAGGATCTCTTACCCTTCAGGACAGCATGGATGGACCTGAAGAATATTATGCTGAGTGAAATAAGCTAGTCAGAGAAAGAGAAATATCACATAATCTCACGTATAAGTGGAATTTAATGAATATAATAAACTGATGAACAAAATAGGTCCACTGGAATAGGTTGACATATCTTAGAGGGGAGGGGTTGGGAGACCAAAAGGGATTAACCATATATGCATAACCAGTGTGCACAGACAATAGTGAGGTAAAGGCCTGGGGTGGGGCAGGACCTGGGAGAAGGGGGAGAAAGGGAGGCGAGTTGAGAGACATTTGTAATACTGCCAACAATTAAAAAAAAAAAGAATCACATTAGCTATGAGGTTTTGTCAATGTCCTTTATCAGGTTGAGGAAATTCCTTTCTATTTATAGTTTGACAAGTGTTTTGTTTTATAATGAAAGGGTGTTGGATTTTGTCAAATGCTTTTGTTCTATTGAAATAACCATATGGTTTTGTTCTTTATTCTATTTACTAGAGGTCCAGTGCATAAAATTTGTGCAGGAGGGGGAGGGGGTGGGATCCCTCAGCTCAGCCTGCACATTCTTGCAATCCAGGACTGCTGGCTCTTAACCACTGCCCTTAACTGCCTGCCTGCCTGCCTGCCTGCCTGATCACCCCTAACCACTCACCTGACTGCCTGATCGCCCCTAACCACCTCTGTCTCCGCCCCCACTGCCTGGGGTTCATCCGGAAGGACGATGGAATGATGCTGGGAAGGTCATTTGGCTGTCTGGTCTAATTAACATATTATGCTTTTATTATTATAGATATGGTATATTACATTTATTACTTTTTATATGTAAAACAAACTTGAATTCCTTGGATAAATCTCATTTTATTATAATATATAAGCCTTTTTATATATTTCTGAATCCAGTTTGCTAGTATTTTGTTGAGGGTTTTGCATCTGTATTCATAAGAGATATTGGCTTGTAGTTTCTTTCCTTGTGATGTCTTTGGTTTTGGTATCACAGTAATCTTGGCCTCATAGAATGAGTTGGAAAGTATTCCTTTGTCTTCTATTTTTGGAAGATTTTGTGTTCATTCTTTAAATACCTGATCAAATTTACCAGTGAAGTCATCTTTTTAAGTAACTTTAAAACACATTTTCATTGATTTCAGAGAGAGAGGAAGGAAGGTAGAAACATTGATAGGCTGCCTCCTGCATGTTCCCAACTGGGGATTGAACCTGCAACCCAGGCACACAAACTGGTGACGTCTTGGTGGAGGTCGTTCATGGGTGGATGCTCAACCACTGAGCTACAGTGGCCTGCCTGTAGGTAAATATAAAATGACTAATTCCATATATCTCTTTAGTTTTCATCGATCTATTCAGATTACCATTTCTTTTGGAGCTAATTTTGGTACTTTGTGTTTTCTAGGAATTGATTGCCACATATTGGTTCAAATTAATTCCTTATAATCTTTATTTTTGTAAGGTTGGTTGTAATGCCTATCTTTCATTCCTGATTTTATAATTTGAGTCTTCTCTCTTTTTTATTGGTCCTTCTAATAAAAAAAGTCTATTGACCTTTTTAAATAACCAGCCATTGCTCTTGTTGGCTTTTTGTATTGTTTTTCTATTCTCTATTTACCCTCTAGTATTATTATTTGACTTATTCATTATTTACTATTATCTTTGTTATTTTCTTCCCTCATTTTGCTTTAAGTTTAGCTTGCTCTTCTTTTACCAGTTTTTAAAAATGGATGGCTAGGATATTTGAAATCTTGCTTCTATTTTAATTTAGGCATCTGCAGCTCTAAAGTTCTTCCAAAATATTGCTTTAGCTGCATCAGAAGTTTTAGTACTTTGTCTTTTTATTTTTATTCATCTTAAAGTATTTTCTAATTTTCTGGTGATCTCTTTTTTGATCCATTGGTTATTTCATGGTATGTTATTTAATTTTTACATACTTGTATATTTTTCAAATTTCCTTCTTTTATTAAGTCCTAACTTCATTCCATTGTAGTCAGAGAATATGCTTTGTATAATTTCAATTCTTTTCTTTTTAAATATATCTTTATTGATTTCAGAGAGGAAGAGAGAGGGAGGAGAGATAGAAACATCAATGATGACAGACAATCATTGATTGGCTGCCTCCTGCATGCCCCCTATTGGGGAACGAGCCTGCGACCTGGGCATGTGCCCTTGATTGGAATTGAACCCGGGGCACTTCAGGCCACAGGCCGATGCTCTATCCACTGAGCCAAAGTGGCTAGGGCATATTTTCCATTTGTTGTGTCCCTTAAGATGATTTCTAGAGATTATATTTTTAGGAGTTGGATGGTTGTATCAGTGGAGAGAGGGTCCACACTTCTCACACCATCACTCTGGAAGCCAATCTTCTTCACATATATTTTTAATTTTAATAGTATCTTTTTAGTCTTTTATTTTTATTAAGTAAATTAGAACTATATTAACCCAATAATAGCTAGTGGGTTAATTGTCTTAAGGTTGGTGAGAAAAATTAGCTTTCGATGAGAAACACTATTTAAATAAAAATGTTAATAAGTTCTACCAAAAACGTTCTGATAGCAAACATTCATATTCTTTTTTTTTTTTAAATATATATTTTATTGATTTTTTACAGAGAGGAAGGGAGAGAGATAGAGAGTTAGAAACATCGATGAGAGAGAATCATCGATCAGCTGCCTCCTGCACATCTCCTACTGGGGATATGCCCGCAACCCAGGTACATGCCCTTGACCGGAATCGAACCTGGGACCTCTCAGTCCGCAGGCCGACGCTCTATCCACTAAGCCAAACCGGTTTCGGTGACATTCATATTCTTAAAGTTATAAGCCAACAGCCCCCAGTAACTGTTAAAAGAAATACTTCAACTTTTTCCTTTTAATAAATAGATGTTGACAGTATAACTTGATATCTGGTATTGTTATTCCTACAACTTTGTTCCTCTTTCTCAAGGTTTCTGTGGCTATTTAGGGTCTTTTTTAGTTCCATATAAATTTTTGGAGTGTTAGTTATTGATCTATGAAATATGCCATTGGTATTTTAATAAGGATTGCATTGAATCTATAGATTGCTTTGGGTGGTATTATTACCGGAAGTTGGGGTTGGGCTGCCTGTTGCTTGTCCAATAACAAAGGCAGGGTTGAATCATATTAGGGTTTATTGAGAAGGCCAGCCAATCAAGAAGACAGGGTGCTTACAAGCATCAAATCCTACCTTCCAGCAAGGTGCAGGGGGCAGGATTTTATAGGGGAAGGGGCACAGTGATGGCGAACCTATGACAAGCGTGTCAGAGGTGACACACAAATTCATTTTTTTGGTTGATTTTTCCTTGTTATATGGCATTTAAATATATAAAATAAATATCAAAAATATAAACCTTTGTTTTACTATGGTTGCAAATATCAAAAAATTTCTATATGTGACACGGCACCGGAGTTAAGTTAGGGTTTTTCAAAATGCTGACACGCCGAGCTCACTGACTACGGTGAGGCCAGGAACGGATGTCAGCTATTATCCTTCAGTCATCAGGCCATGGGATATGTTGATGGGATAATGTTTTAATTCCTGGTGGGTCTGTGTGACCATGCTTATCGGTTCTGCTTGCTGGATTCACAGCTGAGTCACCTTTCTAATCACTTCCCAGAGCCTTGAAAAGGAAACTAGAAAAAAATTAACCCTCTACTCACATAAGTATATGTGTTCTAAGATTTAAAATAATATGATTACTTTTCAGATTAATTCAGGTGCTCTATCTATCAGGTTATAGGTCCCACCTATCAGCATGGACATTTTAATGATATTGATTATACTGATCCATGAGCATGGTGTATTCTTCCACTTGTTTATACCTTCCTCTATCTCTCTTTTCAACATCCTGTAGTTTTCTGAGTACAGGTCTTTTACCTCCTTGGTTAAGTTTATTCCTAAGTATCTCAATTTTTTTAGTGCAATGGTAAATGGGACTTTTTTTGTTTGTTTTTCGTTCGGAGAGTTCATTATTGGTATATAAAAATGCCATAGATTTCTAGGTGTTAATCTTGCATCCTGCTATGTTGCTGCATTTATTTATTAAATCAAGTAGTTTTTTGATAGAGTCTTTCGGGTTTTCGGTGTACAATATCATGTCATCTATGAGTAATGGAAGTTTTACTTCCTCCTTTCCAATTTGGATGCCTTTTATGTTTTTCTTCTTGTCTGATCTGTACTCAAAGCGACTATACTCAAAACAGCCTGGTATTAGCACAAGAACAGGCATATAGATCAATGGAACAGAACAGAGAACCCAGAAATTGACCTAACTCATTACACTCATTAATATTTGACAAAGGAGACAAGGGCATACAATGGAGTCAAGATAGTCTCTTCAGACATCTCTTATACAATATGTTTATGGATACATCTCCTAGGGCAAAGGAAATTAAGGAGAAAATAAACAAATGGGACTACATCAGACTAAAAAGCTTCTGCACAGCAAAAGAAACCATCAACAAAATGATAAGAAAGTTCAAATATGCCGAAACCAGTTTGGCCCAGTGGATAGAGCGTCGGCCTGCGGACTGAGGGGTCCCAGGTTCAATTCCGGTCAAGGGCATGTATCTGGGCTGCGGGCACATCCCCAGTGGGAGGTGTGCAGGAGGCGGCTGATCGATGTTTCTCTCCCATCGATGTTTCTAACTCTCTATCTCTCTCCCTTCCTCTCTGTAAAAAATCAATAAAATATATTTAAAAAAAAAAAAGAAAGTTCAAATATGGGAGAACATATTTGCCAATGATACATCTGATAAGGGGTTAATTTCCAAAATACATAGGGAACTTATGTATCTTACCAAAAGGAAGACAAACAATCCAATTAGAAACGAGTAAAAGACCTAAATAGACACTTCTTCAAAGTGGATATACAAAAGGCCAAGAGACATATGAAACAATGCTCAAAGTCACTAATCACCCAAGAGATGACAATGTGGTATCACTTTACACCTGTCAGAATGATTATCATCAACAAATCAACAAGGGACAAGTGCTGGCAAGTGTGGGAACCATGGCAGGGTCTCCGGATAGTCAAGACCAATGGGAACACCGAGGCCTTGTCAATACATCAGAATGGCCAAAGCCGCTCTGATTAAGCATGAGCCTAATCGGGCTGCCCAAGGCCAAGATACCATGAACGGGTGCAAGGATACACGGTACACTGTGCCTTTTGTAATCCAAATGATTGATGCCACTATTGGCAGCTAGCCTTCTTTGTCTCTGAAGTAATATACAGGTTACTGACCAGGAGTCTGCAAGAGAGAGCAGCTGGGCAGAGGAGAGGCTAGAGAGAGTTCAGAGAAGCAGAGGTGGTAGGCACAGAGAATGTAGCTCCTATGTGTGCAGGAGAGAGGAGAGCTCAGATGGAGCTGAGAGCTAGTACTGCCACAATGTAAGGCTAAGAGCGCATAGAGAGCTCAGATGTAGATACCATATTAACAAGCCAGTGTGCTGGGCAGGGAAGATAGGAGAAGCTACCAAGCCAGAGAGGCTGGACAAGCTACTGAGGTTGTAGCTTTAAAGGAGAGCTCAAGTACTATTGCTATGTGAAGCTGCAGATTTAGAGGCAGCATGCAGCTGCTCAGATAACAGCTGTGGGTACAGAGACTAATGCTGCTTTGTAGGAAAGATATATATTTACCATCTAGTGTACGGATGCCTGTTTTATGGACTGCTGTGAAATACTGTGTTGTCTGATGACTTATGGCCACTGGCTTCTGCAATAAAGAATCATTCTTATATACCCACACCTTCTCATGGCTTCTCCATCTGCTCCACTGCTGAGAATTGTATCGTACTCCGAGCAGCAGGGCTCCTGTGGTCTCTGACAGCAAGGATGTGGAGAAAAGGGAAACCTCGTGCACTGCTGGTGGGAGTGCAGACTGGTGCAGCCACTGTGGAAGACAGTATGGAGTTTCCTCAAAAAATTAAAAATGAAACTCCCATTTGGCCTAGTGGCCCCACTTCTAGGAATATATCCTAAGAAAATAGAAACACCAAGCAGAAAGGATATATGCACCCCTATGTTCATAGTAGCACAATTTACCATAGTGAAGATCTGGAAACAGCCCAAGTGCCCCTCAGCAGATGAGTGGATAAAAAGGCTGTGCTGCATTTACACCATGGAATACTACACAGCTGTCAAAAAGAAACAACTCTCATTATTTGAAACAGATCAGTGGACCTGGAGAGTATTATGCTAAACAAAATAAGCCAGGCAGAGAAAAATAAGTATCACATGCTCTCACTTATATGTGGAATCTAATGAAAAAAATAAACTGATGAATAAAATAGAACCAGAGACATAGAAGCATAGAACAGACTGATGGATTTCAGAGGGAAAGCTGGGGTAAAGAGATGGGAGGGGAGTGATTAATGGGGGAACTTATATGTATATATGCATAACCCATGGACATAGACAATTGTGTGGTGAAGGTCTAGCAGGGACAGGTATGGGGTGGAGGGAGCCAATGGAAAAACACACACAAACAAAGGGGACAACTGTGGTATTTTCAACAATAAAGATAAACTTTTTAAAAAAAGAGCATTTAGAAAGCTAATGTAATGAAACCCATAGATGTAGATAGAATAAATTTTATAGTTACAAGATAGTGAATAAGTATAAATTTTACGTACATTTTGTGTAAATTAATTTGTAAATACAACTAACATTCCCCTTTATTTTTCATTTTCAACAAAGGCAGCTTATAATCTACTTCTTTACATTCTCAAAACACTTATTTTAACAGTCCTTTGCTTAAAATTTTCATTAGTTACTATTGAAACATATGGCCTATGAGTGAAAATTTGGAGTTTGATAATTACTTTTTATCTGGTTTTGGAGCTGGTGAATGACACAAATGAAAGTGATATATCTGAATATAGTTTTTGGAGCATTTTCATATTCAAGGATTGGTTTCATTAGATATAATTACACACTGAATTCTTTTTTGCACTGAATTTTCTACACACCCCTGCTGCATGAGATTTCTCAAAGAGAATTCAGTAGCAACCAATAGTCATATTGCAGCCAACACCTACACAGTGCTTTGATCAACTGGGACATAAGAATGAGACTTAATAATCTGGCAGTTGTAATGCTGTTATTTAATGTGACATGACTCTCTGAGCTAATGTGGAGTTGACTGATGACTATGATCATGGAGTGAGACAAATGTGTTCAGCCTTTATTGTTTGGAGAGAACTCCCGGAGTTGTTGCCAGGTAGTGTCCTGCAAAAGGCCAAGTTTATGTCTTTTTTTACATCTGTGCTCTGCTGGCCGATGTCCATCCCCTGACACTCCTGCTCCCATGAGACTCTTCCATGTACTGAATAGAGCAAACTTAAGAGAGCTAGATTCTTGAGCTTACAGGAAACTTTTGGGTCACTGCAGATAGAATGGAATCAGACTAAAGGCTACAAGTTAATAGCTCAGTTGTGTCACACTCTCTCTGATGAGCAGAGTCTCTAATGAAGCAACATTGGGGGTTTAAAACAATCTGGAAACTCCATTTTATTCTTGACAGTTCAGCCTGTGCAGTTTTCATAAATAATACAACAATTGGCTCTGTACATAAAGGAGGTGGAGAGACATTAAGCAATGGCCACTCATTTTCAGTCTTCAGTCTTTTGCAGTTTCATGTCTAACTAGTATATTCAGAGTTGCACCCGGCTACCCGCCCTGCATTTATTAGCATCATTTGCCTAAATAGAAACAGGTGTTGAAGTCTTTTGCTTTTGCTGAGAAAAGCGCCATCACTCTTTGCCTCTTGGTGACCTCAACCCACATTCATGGGGCTGCTGCCTTTGTGGGTTGTTCCATGTCATTTTCCACTGCTTCTCTCTGATGTTGAGAAGGCTGTAGCTTTCCATACATTTCCTTAAAGTCATAAATGGATAGGCTAGTATATTCGGTCAAACAAATATCTGCAATTAAATAGAAGAGGTCTGGTGTGGCCAAGCCATTGGCTCTTACGTTGAGCCAGCCCACATACATTAACAGTCCTGCCTCAGAGCGCACCCTTTTCCCACCTGGCGCACTTTCCCAAAGAGTAGATATGGGGAAGACAATTCTTTATTCCTCCTCTTTGCTCAGGATAATCAATCTCTGCGTCTGTCATATAAAGTCCTGATTGCCATGTCTGCCAGGAGGCATAACAGGTGTTCATGCAAATTGAATGACTGAAACTCTATCAGTCTCTCTTGGAGACCAGGCACTCTACCTCAGATCTTTGTCAAGTTATAATACAAGGGAGAGTGTGCTATATATCATCCTAAAGGTTATTACTGTTTTGGAAGATCAGAGGTTACTTTTAACTGGGAGAACAAGAGAAAGTTTTATAGAGCAACATTTAATTTGTACCTTGAGTGATCAGTAGGATTTTGACATTATGAGTTGCAGCAAAAATAATTTTAGAGAGAGGGAACAATAGTAGCCAAAATGAGGGATGGAGAAAATGTGGGATTGGAGAGTAAAAGTAACCTCTTTTGTTTAGCTCAAGTAGGTTGAGTTCAGAATGCTGAAAAATTAGAATTTACTAGTAATTATGAGGAGTAATTATTTCTTCTTGAACTTCAAATTCCTTACAGATTCATTCCTTCTTATATTGTTTGGGCGATTGTGGAAGGCTGAAAAATGTTCTGGAGCTTGGGTATGTAAGTCCTTGTCTGATGTCTGGATTGTCACTTTCAGATGCCCCAATTTTCCTGAGTTATTTAAGGGAAAATGTCTCTTACATCACCTATTGCCACCCAATATTTTATTTATCCACACCTCCAACTATTAACTCTTAAAATTTTTTTCTTTGCCTCTGAACAAGGACAAACTTTAAGTGTGATTTATAAATCAAATTATATGTTTGAGATATTTTCATTGACACTTTAAAAAAGCAGTTCACTGTATGTTTCCATCAGAGTAGGTGGCAATTATGAAAATAATCTTCAACTACTCACCTTCACATTAATAAAACTGCTACTCGGGATTACACCGGTAGGAGGGCAGCACTTGTTATACTAATATTATTATTTTCTTAAAGATGAGTGGCAGCAAGGTACAGCCATGCTGGCATCAATGCCAAGTAAACAGGAAATTCTTGGTTTTAGGAGCAGGTGGAACAAAGCAAGATTTTGCTTTAGGTATTGTCTTTGTACTCCTAGCACTGCAGACTGGTTGGCACACAGTTAAAACTATGCATTGATTTAATAAGTTTTGAGGACAGATGTGCTTTTAAAATTTAAAAATAAAGCCATTGTTACAAAAACTTTTAGATATTTAATTTAAAATGTTCAACTCTCTAAATGTGAAAATTGAAAAGATACTGAATTTGGTAACTATGTTTTAGCCCAGTGTTATGGTTTTGAAATGTGGGGTTCGGAAAGTGGATCTCTCCCTCACAGGTTCTTGCCTCATGAAGTTTGAAGAATAAACTTCATGGACTAAAAGGACTTCTTAGTAAAACGGTGGAAATTTATTGGAAGCAAAGACAAACTCCCAGGTGGGGAGGTGTTTCCAAGGGGGTAACCAACTAGGCCCCTTTTTCTAAGGGTATAAAGGCTGTAGTTCTTTGTCTCTTCATGCTCCCTTCTAATTGGCCCCCTTCCCCGTGTTATGACCCTGTGCTTTTCTAATTGGTCACTCTTTTGCAGAAAATCAGCTTCAAAGTCCAAAACCCACGTGGTGCCCTCCTCTTTCTCTTCCTCTTATCTTGCAATATTCCTCTATCTCCTGTGACAATATGGTTCCCTCTTTCCAGCATCTGTGGACACTTTTCTATCCTCTGTGAAAGTATGTTTCCTTTTCCCAATACTCTGTGACTTTTCTTTATCTTCTGTGAAGGTATGCCTTTCTGGGGGCCCCAGATGTTAGCTTATTTTTTCAGATCTATCATAGTTAATGACCTTTAGCAAGTAACCAGGAGAGTCTTCACATTGCCCTCAGCTTGACTAAACTTTAGACAGACTTCTTTGTGACTCTGGGCCCAGCTATCTCTTTTCTTAGAACATTCACATTGAAAAACTTGTAATTGTAATTTTTTTCTCTGCTCCTTTGAGACGTAACTTAAAAAAAAAAAAGGCTTTTTTCCAGTTTTACAACCCAGGACAGGTCGATATAATCATATCATCTAAGAGGTAGTGTTCCATGGTCCTATAGCTTGGTTTCAAGCCATGTTGACAACTTTATTTTCTAAGTATCTCAGAGATTTTCAGAATATAGACTTCTCCACCTATTTCTTTGCTATACTTCTGTATTGCACTTACTTCTTCCCTCTACTTGAACTTCCTTTTTCCTATGTTTACCTGTCAAAATTCTAACCATACTTAAGGCCCAGATACATGCCAAAGTCACCTTTCTAAACATCCACAGAGGGAGTGATTTTTCTGTCCATTGTATCTTTTAGTATGCTTATTGTATTTATCATAATACTAGTGACCCAATGCATGGATTCGTGCACATTGAAAAGGAAATTAATTAGAAGGTGGCCGGTGGGGTAAGACTGGGTGAGATGGGCCAGACACTCTCCGGAGCCAACATTCCTTGGTTTGGCTGCACCTGGGGCAGTGCTACTCTAAGGGCTTCTGCCGAGTGAGCGGGGTCCCTCCGACAGGTGGGGTCCCTCAGCCTGGCCTGCAGGGATTGGGCTGAAACCAGCTCTCTGACATGCCCTGAGGGGTCCCATAGTGCGAGAGGGCACCCTGCAAAGTTGTTGTCATACAGGGTGTGGAATGCAAATGCAAGTGTGCAGTAAACCAGATTTGGGGCCAACAATACCTCAGCAACAACATAACCTATGGCCAAAGGTGGAATCATGCAGCCTCATGAGGAATTGGGCTCCCTATTCTCTGGTTTTGGGGTGCATCACCCCAGAACCACTGCTGCCAAGTCACTGCATCTTGACAGCTCCTGCATTGAATGTCTGCCCTCTGGTGGTCAGTGCATGTCATAGTGACTGGTCTGACAGTCAGACACTTAGCATATTAGCCTTTTATATATATAGATAATTGTGCTTACCATAATCTAATTTGTATTGTGGTTATATTGGTACATGTCATATGTTATTTACTAACTTATAAAACTTTTAAAGGTGATCTTCTGCCTAATAAATATATCTTTGTATTATCCCAATTACCTAATATTAATTTTACACATAATAAAAACATTTTAAAAAATATGTGTTAGATAAATGAACTAAAACACATCAATGATTGCAAAGTGGTGCCCTCGGTCCCTCTAATGTCGCAGGCAAAGTTGCATGTCAGTAGTGCCTTAAACCGCATGCCCCAGAGGCCTCTCTTCAATTTTATGTGTGAGTTCTCAGGGAGATCAGAACTGCTGATTTTTGTTTTTGCTAACCAGAGTTGTAGACACAATCAATGGAATCACATTTAAAGTTCAGGGAAACATGAAGAAAGTTAGAGCACAGCAGAAAGTGTCTTGGTTGAAAATAACTCTGGAACCACACCTTATGTTATTCTAAATCAAACTCTTGTCCGACTCAAACAGGAAATTAGAGTTATAATTTGTGTGAGGAAGCAAATCTGAAATCTCCAACTTCTTCAGCACATGAACATTAAAGAAAATGAAAATGTTTATTTCAGTTGGTTGGACTCCAGATGTAAAGGCCCTCAAGGAGGCAGAGAAAAGAATCAGTGTACTAGAGCTCTCCGCTACAGCTCTGGAGGCCTGGCACTCTAGGTGGGGTACACTCACAGTTGCCTACACTGTCTGTCCTCCCTTTTTCCTTAGTGAGAGAAGCCCACTATTATTCAGTATGGCTGTGTACCTTATTAAATGCTCATTACATCAATCTCTATTGCTATAAAATGCAGTTCTGGACAATGAAAAATAAACAGTGTCTACTGGATGGGGTTTCCAGGAAAGCTATCAGATAGGTGGCACATGCCTTTAGCTCTTTCTCTTTCTTCCTGTCTGGAACTTAGTATAATATTCTAATCCTTAGCAGGGTGACACCCTTTTGGAAGCATGAAGAGGAAAGATACATGCTAAGAATGGTAGAGCGGGAAGACAGAAGGATCCTGGGTCCTTGGTGGCATTGTGGTATAGTTGTATTAGTGCTAAACTGTCTTCTTTGGATTTTTTTTTTTTTTGGTGTGAAAAAAATAAACCCAATTTGTTAGTGCTAGTGTACTTGGTGTGTGTGGATGATCCATCCATTTAGGCAGATCTGGCCCCTAAATATTTTCTTCCATTTCCCATATTCTCAGTTCCCTTGTCACTGTGTTGAATGCACAGGAGTCAACTGTTGACTTTAAGGAAAAAGCAAAGGAAACTGGAAACATAAGACAGAAGAAGCAAGAATCCCTGAATCCCACAGAAAAGGTCATCTGCTAAGTATCTGATCATGAGCTAACCATGGACTTTTTACTGTATTAAACCACTGATGGATATCTTGGGGTTGTTTGTTAAGAAAACGGGCATTAATAACTCCAACTAAAACACCACTCACCAGGGAGAGATCTGACATACTTCCTAAAAAAGTTAAAATGTTTTTGGCTACAAACAACAGAATAATCCAAATCTAATCTACTTAAACAGAATATCTAGTATCAAACAAACCAAAGATAGGACAGTGCCAGCTTTCGCTAATTTAATTTAATAAATTACATCTTTAGACTCTACGTTCTTTCTGTCTTTCTGCTCCACCAGCCTCACCATGTTGGATTTGTCCTCAGGCATGCTCCCCTCCTTATTGTGAGAGGGCTGTAGCAGTTCTAAGGGTCATAGCCAGATATGGCCACATCTAGAAGATATCATCTCTCCTCATGTGTGTCTTCTTAAGAGAGAAGAAGCCTTTTTCAGAAGCCTGACAACAGACTTCATGTTTAATTAAACAAATACCTCATATGCTCACGTCTAAACCAATCACCCGCAAGGGGAATGGGTCCTCTGAAAATCCTCATTTCTCTAATTGGTCATGACACCATAGTTGACATCATTTTCTTCTTCCATGTTCTCTAACACTCAGGCACACCTTATCTGGGTCCTTTTGTTGGTGGAGTAATCTGACTCTTTCTTCCTGAAGCTGAGGAGTTTTTAGTAGCCCTGCCTTGATTAGGTTGCTGTAATCTTCCACTGACTTTTACTACTGGCCATGGAAGTATGACAAAGTACCTTGGTACCCTTCTGGGTTCTGGCATAGTCTTTCTGTTATTGTGTAGCAGCAGTGCAATTTCCCTTTGATAGACTTGGATACAGCATCACAGCGAGTACAGTAACTCCTCCTCTGCCTGCTGAACCAACTGCAAAAGGAGCCCAGAATGACCAGGTGACAGCTTTAATTTATAATTTAATGGGGGCAATTGTGAAACCTTCCTCTCTTGGGAACTAAGATCTACCAACCATTAGAACCCAAGGCCTCAAGGCTGTGATGATGGAATATCATGTGTAATGGTTAAAAGGGCTACCTCTACTTCCATCTTTTAATTTCAGATATAGGTGTATTGGCAATGGGAGAAATAGCCACTTATTTTGGTCTCCAGTTCAAAACATACTCTACATCTTGGACAATAGCACACCGACCTCAGTGAGTCTTTTTTTTAAAAAAAATTTTTATTGAATTCAGGGAAAAAGAAAGAGGGATAGAGAGATAGAAACATCAATGATGAAAGAAAATCATTGATTGATTCCCTCCTGCACATCCCTTACTGGGGATTGAGCCCGCAAGCCGGGAATGTGCCCTTGACCAGAATCAAACCTGGGACCCTTCAGTCCACAGGCCGACACACTATCCACTGAACCAAACTGGCTAGAGCTGAGTGAGTCTTTAGTAAACCATTCTCCTAGTCCCATGGTCGGCAAACTGCGGCTCGCAGAGGTTGCACTCTAGGTGGGGTACACTCACAGTTGCCTACACTGTCTGTTCTCCCTTTTTCCTTAGTGAGAGAAGCCCACTCTTATTAAGTACGGCTGTGTACCTTATTAAATACTCATTACATCAAAAAATTCTTGTACCCCAATTTTTTAAACTTAAACTATATAGGTAGCTAAATTGTTATTAACTTAATTAGGGTACTCCTAAGGCTTAGGAAGAGCCACACTCAAGGGGCCAAAGAGCCATATGTGGCTCGCGAGCAGCAGTTTGCCGACCATGGTCCTGGTCTATTAGATGAGCTACTTCTTGGTCATGGGCTACACAAAATGAGGGAATAATATGGGTACAAGCCCATTGCTGAAACCCTCTTCCTTTTTTACTCTGAAATGGCAAAGGAGGCCCAAGAGGTTTTGGTGGTTCAAGAGTTTTCAGTTTTATCGGAGACACATAAATATCCCCATCCCAAATCTCACAGCCCCACTCTATGAATAGTGTGCTAACCTTAACATAAGAGACTTGAGTGTTCTTGTGTTGGACAATTTCAGTAGGTCAATGACGGGAACTGGAGCTGTGGCGGAGGTACAGGTCCTGCTGGGGCCCACACTAAAGCAGGAGATGAGAAGAAATACCCTGACTTCTCCCCATCACTGAGTTCTCCCGGGGCAAGAATTTGTGTACAAGAAATTATTGCAGAAGTGCTCCTAGGGAAACTCCTAGTGCAGTGGGAAAAGTAGAATAAGAGAGGGGTGAAAGCAAGACAATGTTTCTCAGAGGGTGGCCGGATCCTGCAGGGAACATCTGGAGGGTAAGCTGTGCCTCAATTCTCTGACCCTGAAGCAAAGGAGCTGGGTGTTTTTACTCCCATGCACCTCAGTCATTGCTTAAGGGTAACGCCTTCCCCCCAAATAAATACCCAGGCATTTTCATCTTTTTCTTAGGAAAAGTGGTTCCAGGAGCCTAAAAATGCAATCACATGCAAGTTGGTGGAAGTTGGGTAAGATTTACACAGAAACCACAAAAAAGGGGATTCCAGGTGATCAGACTGCAGTACTGACATTGTTGGCTACACCACACCTCGGTGCTGTGCTGGTGCCCATCATTGTCTGAAACTACTGGGTACCTTAGGACAAGGAGGAATAGTTTCCCTTGAGTTAGTAAAACAGAGCCAAGAATGATGAGAAATGATCTGATAACAAACAGGCAACTGACCCTATAATATAAAAATTCCCCTGATGAAATATTTTTTTCTAGAGACAGTTTAATAAGTATATAGTATACCAATATTCAGATGTACATGTTCCTTTAAGTAGCCTTCTTTTTGTTAGAAATTTACTCTTTTCTATTATAAATATTATTATGGAACAACTCTGTAACTAGAGTTTAGTTATCTCCTTAATTTTTTTTGTTAGGGCAAATAGTGTTGGTACTTTAAGAGGGCTTTTGTGAAGATGAGGATAGGTATAGCATTACTCAAATGCTCTAAAAATGGATGTAGTATAGCCATTATGGGAAACAGTATGGAGTTTCCTCAAAAAATTAAATATGGAACGGCCATTTTACCTAGTGATTCCATGTCTAGGAATATAGCCTAAGAAACCCGAAACACCAGTCAGAAAGAATGGTTGCACCCCTATGTTCATAGCAGCACAATTTACAATAACTAAGATCTGGAGAAAGTACAAATGCCCATCCATAGATGAGTGGATAAAAAGGCTGTGGTACATTTACACCATGGAATACTATGCAGCAGTAAAACAGAAGGACCTCTTACCCTTTGAGTCAGTAAGGAGGAACCTGGAGAGTATTTGGCTAAGTGAAATAAGCCAGTTAGAGAAAGGCAAGTATCACATGATTTCACTCATATGTGGAATATAATGAACAAAAGAAACTGTTGAACAAAATAGATCCAGAGACAGAAGCATGGAACAGATTGTTGAATCTCAGAGGGAAGGTGGGGGTGAGAGAGTGGGTGGGAACCAAATAACTTGTATGCATATATGCATAACCCATGAACATAGACAGTAGGGTGGTAGAGGCCTGGGCGGGCTATAAGGGTCAATGGGAGTAAAAGGGGGACATAAAAAATAGATGTAAAATTCCTGGTATGAATGTATACCAGTAGGCAGCATTTTACATATGGGCTGGACCCCAAAATCAGTTGTTTATAATTGTTTGAAAATAAGTACATATTTTTGTACTGCGATAACTTTATAATTAGTATTTAGGTCCCAATATATCTCATGAGTCTTCATTTAGCTCACAAGACATATTGGGAACTTAAATATCAATTATAACATTACTTCATAATATGTGAAATATATATATATATATATATATATATATATATATATATATATATACACAAATATAGCTGAATTGATAAGTTATAGTATAACTAGTACAGTCCTATCCTCTCTTTTTTTCTCTTCCTTTCTCATTTCAACCCATGTCTTTGTGAAAGACCATTGCCAAGCTATGGAAGCAAAACAACCCTTCCAGTCATTTAGACTTGAGTAGAAGTTTAGGTTTATTATTAATTAAAGCATTTTGCAATTAAGTCTCTGTAATTGTGAGATTAAAGAATTTTCAGTCACCATATATAGAAGGATTTATTATTTTAAAGAGAAGGTAACTTTTAGTCCTGAATCTCCACCTTATTTGTCTTGCATACTTTATTTTTGCTGTTAGCTAAAGTCAATGCTTTAAATTTACCAGGACAAGATAGTGGCTTCCATTTGAAAGCATTTGCTAAAAAAATCAGGCATTCAGACACTGCTATTTAGATGCAACATGAAAGATTTTGTAAACATAGGTGCATTCTTATTCTTTGGTTTGTCTGCTAGTATATAATTTTCTATCTTGCTTTTAGATGCTATTTAGTTTGTTGAAATATAACTACTTTATAATTAGCCTACTTGGATATAATCAAGTAATCACTACTGGCTTATCATCAAGTGTGGCTTCAGATATTTGTAGCACTAATTTTTTTTCTTACAAAATAAATAGTTTATTAATGCATTAAAACACTTTTAAAATAAATGTATTTTAGAATAGATTTAGATTTACAGAAAAATTGTGATGTTAGTACAGAGAGTTACCATCTAGCCTACTCCCTATTTGCCTATTTATTGACATCTCATAGTATAATGTGTTTGTTATATATAATATACACTAATAATAGACAAATATGTAAATTGAACAAACCTCTGCAACGCCCCACAGCCAATTAGGAGGGAATATGAAAATTAGTGGGATAAATATGGCAGCTGCCACAGAGCCAGCCAGAGTGGGTGGGAGGCTTGGGTCATCCCCGGTGATGGAGGAAGCCAAGATTCCCACCGACCTGAGCCTGCTGTCAAAGGAGGGGCCTGTGGGTGGTGGCCACGGAGCTGGCCTGAGTGTGCAGGAGGTTTGGGTTGCTGGGGCCGGCTGCCAAGGGAGGATGCTGCAAACAGCTCTCAGCTCCTCACCTAGGCTGGCCATGCCATGATCAGGGTGAGGGTCCCCACTGGAGGATGTGGCCAGCCTGCAAACAGCCATCAGCCCCTCACCCAGGCTGGCCACACCCCCCAGCAGGGACCCTCACCCCATGAGGGCATGGCTGGCCTGCAAACTGCCCCAGTTCCTCGCCCAGGCTGGCACTATCCCCAGTGAGGACCCCCACCCCAATGGGGGTGTTATTGGCCTGCAAACCACCACAGTCCCCTCGCCCAGGCTGCCCCAACCCCCAAGGGAACCCCCACCCTGATCTGGCACACCCTTCAGGGCAAACCAGTTGGCCCCCACCTGTGCACCAGGCCTCTATCTATACTAATAAAAGGGTAATATGCTAATTAGACTGGGAGACCTTCCAGGAGACCTTCCAGACATTCTTCTGGACAAAACCATGGTGGCGGGGCCGAGGTAGAGGCAGTTAGGGGCCAAGAGGGGAGGGCAGTTGTGGGTGATCAGGCTGGTGGGGGGGCATTTGGGGTGATCAGCCTGGTGGGGGGGGCAGTTAAGGGTGAGCAGGGCAGCAGGGGGTCCAGTTGGGGTGAGCAGGCTGTCAGTGGGGGTCAGTTGAGGGCAATCAGGCTGGCAGGGTGTGGCAGTTGAGGGTGAGAAGGCTGGCAGGGAGGGCAGGTGGAGGTGAGCAGGTCAGCAGGGGAGGCAGTTGGGGGTGAGAAGGCCATCAGGGGGGCAGTTTGAGGTGATCGGGCTGGCAGCGGGGCAGTTTGGGGTGATCAGGCTGGTGGGGGGGCAGTTGGGGGTGAGCAGGCCAGCAGGGGGGCAGTTTGAGGTGATTGGGCTGGAGGGGGGTGGGAAGTTGGGGGTAAGCAGGCCGGCAAGCAAAGTGGTTAGGGGCAATCAGGTAGGCAGGCAAGTGAGCAATTAGGAGCCAGCAGTCCTGGATTGTGAGAGGGATTTAAATGGAAATGAAATGTGAGAGTCCTGGACCCCTGAGGGGTCCCAGATTGGAGAGGGTACAGGCAGGGCTAAGGGACAGCCCCCCCCCCACTGCATGAATTCATGCACCAGGCCACTAGTGAACTAATATTGATACATTATTATGAATTAAAGTCTATAACTTATTCATGTATATTGGTATTCACATAATGTTATTTTTTCTGTTCCAGGATCCCATATGGGGTATTGTATTACATTTAGTCCTTATGGTGCTTCATTGAATTCATTTTCGCTATGACAGTTTCTCAGACCCCCCTCCCCCCATTTTTGTCTTTCAGGAGCATATTTTAATTTCCCCATTCATATGCAAATAAGAGCACCTTTAATGATCATTCCTTGAATACTATATGATAAGAGCTTTTATCCACTAGACTATATAACTATTTTGCTTTCAATTTCAATATATAGGGTAAGAAAAATGGGAAATTTTAAAAAATTATCTTTTTTTTTATGAGAACACAAGTTTTATTCTCTCAGCAAATTCTAATTATACAGTACAATATTGTCAACCATAGTCACCATGGTATACATTAGACCTCAGACCTTATTCATCTTATAACTGAAAGTTTTTACCCTTTTACCAGCCTCTAGAATTTTCTTGTTTTTGATGATTCACAGTTCTGAGGAGTTCTGGTCAGGTATTTTATAGCTGTCCCTCAGTTGAGATTTATCTGATGTTTTCTTCATGAGTAGACTGGGGTTGTGGGATCTGGGGAGGAGGACCACAAAGATAAATGTATCACTCTCACGTCCACTGGTTATGCTTATATGCATGCATACAAGTCCTTTAGTTGATCTCTTACCCCCCTACCTCCTGCCCCGCAACCCTCCCCGGCCTTCCTGCTGCAGTTTGACAATCTGTTTGAGGCAGCTCTGCCTCTGTATCTATTATTGTTCAAAAGTTTATAATGGTCTCTATTATCCATGAATGAGTGAGATCATGTGGTATTTTTCCTTCATTGACTGGCTTATTTCACTTAGCATAATGCTCTCCAGTTCCATCCATGACGTTGCATAACCAGTGGACATAAGACATTGGGGGATAGGGGAGGCTAGGGGACTGTCTAGGGCGGGGGGATAAAATGGACACATATGTAATACCCTTTGTAATACTTTAAGCAATAAAAAAAAAAAAATCAAAAAAATAAATAAATAAAATAAAATAAAATTAGTAGAAAAAAAAATGTATCACTCTCACTATAACATGGCAAAAGAACACGACTTATTTCTGACATTGTAAACCTTGATCACTTGGCTAAGGTAGTATTTGTCAGGTTTCTCTGCTTTAATCCTCCCTTTCCCTTTCCCCCTTGTCTGCTTCCCACACTTTAGTCTTTGGTAGGAAGTCACTCTGTACATCCCATACTTCAGAAGTGAGGAGTTATGCCCCACTCCCTTGAGGAGAGAATATCTATATAAATAATTTGGGCTTTAACTGGTTTTTATTTCAAATAAAAATGAAGATTAAAAATATATGTATTTTTTAAAATGATAGGTTTGGCTTTGTAAATAAAGGTTCAAAATGAGAAAAAGAATAATTTCCCACCATTTTTAAAAGTTGAATTGAATTTTTTTATCATTGCACCAAACCTTAGGTCACTTTCAAAGATACATGTTAAGAGAGAGAAGTTGGTGCAGATTAAGTGGAAGCTACATTGACATTCTCCCAGGACCAAACTGAAATTACAATTAGAATATATAAAAAAAAATCATCCTGAATAACCAACTGAAGACTAGCTGGAGAGAACCTTTATAACCAGGTACGTAAAGAGAAGACCACATCAAGACTGGTAGGATGGGCAGAGACACAAGAGGGCTGGCCAGGCTCCCTTAGGCAGCAGCTGAAGTTCTGGAGGGATATCTCAGCTGCGGGGGGTTCCCTCTGAGAAGTCTGGGGTCTGAACCCCAAAATGGGCTCCACAACCCACAGCACAAGAACTAGGAAATGTGCCTACATAACATCTGGCTGTGAAAAGTACTGGGGGTTCTGTCCAGCAGGGAGAGACAGTTAGATACACTGACATCGCCTTAAGGGACAACATACTAAATTTCATTGGTAGCCACTTACCTTAGGCTCTGGCAATGGGAGGGCAGAGCGGACTAGAGCTACATGAGTAGAGTCTGGGGTAATAGCAGAGAGGACAGCCTTCAGTATCCCTTTGCTGAGTCATTCCCCCATATTCCAGGAACCATCTTTCTCAAACAGAGCTTTGCCATCAAGGCAGCTTTTGCCTGGGGGAGAAGAAATTGCCCCACCCTTTGAAAATTCAGTTGCGTCACCCTGTGGAGTTCACTCTCAGCTGAACTCTACCTTCTGAGGCTCATTGAGTGACTGAGACTAACAATCAGCCTGCAGACAGAGGCAGATCTCTGGGTGCTTCAAGCCTTTGCCTGATCTGCCTCCGGGGCCCTGGGAAAGGAAAAGCATGCCTTGGTGCACAGTCTAGTCCTTTCCACATGCATCCAGCCCCAACAGATGGAGCCACAAGCTGTGGATCTCTGATAGCTCTAAACTGGGTACCCAGCACCAGTCACAAACAGAGTCTGACTTTGGCCTGCACCGGAGACCCTCTGAAGAGGCTCAATAAAGTCAGTGGCTAGCTTCAGACAACAACAGAGAAGATCCAGTAAGCTCCACAAGAAGCATATCCACAAGGAGATTTTGTCAGACTCCAAACCCTGCTGAGGAGAATTCCATTTCATGTGATAAGCAACTGCACAAAAGAGTACACACTGTGTTGGGGACTGAGCCTCACTGTTAGCCAGCCTGAGGATTGAGCCCACGCATGAATGAGCCCATAGCAATCAAGACTCAATTACAACAGGATGGCCTACACAACTTGCACAAGGGAGACTCTGGCACTGGGTATCACAGGTCAACCAATACGTAAGACCACCCTGCCAAGACTGGGAGTAATAGCAGATCTACCTAATACATAGAAACAAACCCAAACAGGCAGCCAAAACAGGGAGACAAAGAAACAAACCCCAAATGAAAGAATAAGAACATTCTCCAGAAGAAGAACTAAATGAAATATAGGTAAATAAATGATCATATTTACAGTTTAAAAAAGCGGTTCTCAACCTGTGGGTTGTGACCCCTTTGGGGGTCGAACAACTCTTTCACAGGGGTTGCCTAAGACATTGGGAAACACATATATAATTACATATTGTTTTTGTGATTAATCACTATGCTTTAATTATGTTCAATTTGTAACAATGAAATTGAGGGTCACCACAACATGAAGAACTCTATTAAAGGAAGGTTGAGAACCACTGGTTTAGAGTAATGATTATAAGGATACTCAACAGCATGACACAAGATACAGAAACTATGGGAAACAATCAGTCAGAAATGAAGAATGACATAGCAGAAATAATGAATATACTGGAAGGAATAGCAGCAGATTAGAGCAAACTGACAACTGGATCAGTGAATTAGAAGACAGAGTAGGAAAAAAAATTACTCAGAGAACCAAAAAAAAATTTTTTTAAATCAGGAGGACAGTTCAAGGGAGCTATGGGACAATGTGAAATGTAACAATAGCCACATAATAGGAGGCCAGAAGGAGCCAGAGAACCTGTTTAAAGAAATCATGGCAGCCCTACCGGTTTGGCTCAGTGGATAGAGCATTGGCCTGTGGACTGAAAGGTCCCAGGTTCGATTCCGGTCAAGGGCATGTACCTTGGTTGCGGGCACATTCCCAGTAGGGAGTGTGCAGGAGGCAGCTGATTGATGTTTCTCTCTCATCGTTGTTTCTAACTCTCTATCTCTCTCCTCTCCTCTCTGTAAAAAATCAATAAAATAAAATTAATAAAAAAGAAATCATGGCAGAAAACTTCCCTAACAAAGGAAAAAGTCATACAACTTCAGGAGGCACAAAAATGTCCCAAGCAAGAAGAACTCAAATAGGTCCACACCCAGATACATCATAATTAAAATGCCAAAAATTAAAGACAAAGAGAGAACCTTAAAGGTGGCAAGATAAAAGCAATTTGTTACCTACAAAGGAGCTCCCATAAGACTTTCAGCTGATTTCTCATCAGAAACTCTATAAGCCAGAAGGGAATGGCATGAATTATTGAAGGTAATGAAAAAAAGCAAGGATCTGAAACCAAGACTACTCTATCCAGCAAGGCTATCATTCAAAATAGATGGTGAAATAGAGAGTTTCCCAGACAAAAAGATAAAGGCTAAAGAAGTCTATCACCACCAAACCAGCATTGCACAAAACGTTAAAGGGACAAGAAGTAACAAGAAGAATCAGAGAAAGACAAACATAATCATAAAGAATTAAAATGGCAATAAATAAATACATAAAGAATAACCTTAAATGTAAATAGATTAAATGCTCCAATCAAAAGACATAAGGCAGTTGAATGGATAAGAAAACATGACCCATATATATGCTATCTATAAGAGAACCACCTCAAAACAAAGGACTCACAGATTGAAAGTTGAAGGGATGGGAAAAATTTTCCATTCAAATGGAAATGAAAAAAAAAAAAATCTGAGTAGCAATTCTCATATCTCACAATATAGACTTCAAAATAAAGACCATTACAAGAGAAAATAAAAGTCACTACATAATATTGAAGGGATTGATCCAACAAGAGGATATAACCCTGGTAAACATATATGCATCCAACATAGGAGCACCTAAATATATTTTAAAAAAAACCCAAACACTTCAGGAGGACTGTAAGGTAGAGATTCACAGCAATACACTTGTAGCAGGGGATTCTAGCACCCCCCACTGACTTCACTTGATAGATCTTCCAGACAAAAAGTCAACAAGGAAACAGTGAATCTAAAGGACACACTAGACCAGCGGTTCTCAACCTTTGAGGTCGAACGACCCTTTCACAGGGGTCACCTAAGACCATCAGAAAACACATATATAATTACATATTGTTTTTGTGATTAATCACTATGCTTTAATTATGTTCAATTTGTAACAATGAAATTGGGGTTCACCACAACATGAGGAAATGTATTAAAGGGTTGTGGCATTCGGAAAATTGAGAACCACTGCACTAGAACATATGGATTTAACTGATATTTACAGAACATTTCACCCCAAAGCTGCAGCATATGCATTCTTCTCCAGTGCTCATGGCTCATTCTCAAGGATAGACCACAAGTTAGGATACAAAACAAATCTCTATAAGTTTGCCCTAACTGGTTTGGCTCAGTGGATAGAGCGTTGGCCTGGGGACTAAAGGGTCCCAGGTTCGATTCCGGTCAAGGGCATGTACTTTGGTTGTGGGCACATTCCCAGTGGGGGTTGTGCAGGAGGCAGCTGATCGATGTTTTTCTCTCATCTGATGTTTCCAACTCTCTATCCCTCTACCTTCCTCTCTGTAAAAAATCAATAAAATATATTAAAAAAAAAATCCCAACTTTAAAAAAAAAAAATCTCTATAAGTTCAAGAAGACTGAAATCATATCAAGTATCTTCTCGGATCACAATGGCATGAAACTAGAAATCAACTACAATAAAAACATCCCAAAATATTCAAACACATAAAGGCTAAATAGCATGTTTTTAAACAATGAATGGATTACCAATGAAATAAAGAAAGAAAAAAAAAATTCCTGGAAACAAATGAAAATGAACACACACCAACCCCAAAACTATGAAACACAGGGAAAGCCATCCTGAGAGGGAAATTCATAGCACTACAGGTCTAACTCAAGAAAAAATAAAAATTTCTAACAAACTATCTAAGCCTAGAACTTAAACAATTAGTAAGAAAACAATAAAAAAAAATCCCAGAATAAGAGGAAGGAAGGAAATAATAAAGATCAGAGCAGAAATAAATGAAATAGAGACTAAAAAAATACAAAATATCAATAAAACCAAGAGTTGGTTCTTTGAAAAGATAAACAAGATTTATGAACCTTTAGTCACACTCATAGATAGAATCAGAAACAAAAGAGGTGAAGTAACAGCTGACATAACAGAAATACAAAGAATTATAAGAAAGTAGTATAAAAAACTATATGCTAGCAGGTTGGACAAACTGGATGAAATGGACAAATTTTTAGAAAATACAGTCTTCCAAAACTGAAGAATAAGAAAACATGAATAGGCCAGTAATTACTGATGAAATTGAAGAAGTAATAATAATAATAAAAAACTCCCAGCAAAGCAAAGGCCTGGTCTGGACTGCTTCATGGGGAAGTTTTACATTCAAAGAAGAACTAACACCTATCCTCCTCAAACAATTCCAAAAATTCTAAGAGGAAGGAACACTTCCAAGCTGTTTTTACAAGGCAAGCATTAGATAAAGACACTGTAAAGAAAGAGAATTACAGACCAATATCCCTGATGAACATAGATGCTAAAATCCTCAACAAAATATTAGCAAATCAGATCCAACAATACATTGAAGAGATCATACACCGTGACCAACTGAGATTTATTTCAAGGTTGCAAGGCCGGTACAATATTTGTAAACCAATAAATGTGATACATCACATAAAAAAATTAAAAGACAAAAATAATATGATCATATCAATGGATGCAGAAAAAGCATTTGACAAAATCCAACACCTAATTTTGATTAAAAAAAAAAAGTCTCAGCAAAGTGAGAATAGAAGGATCAGATCCCATCATAATATATGGCAAACATACAGCCAGCATCCTACTCAATGGGCAAACAAACAAACAAACAAAAAACACACAACTAAAGCCATTTCCCCTAAGAACAAGACAGGGATGTCTGCTTACACCACTTTTAAAAAATACATGTTTTTATTGATTTCAGAGAGGAAGGAAGAGGAAGTTAGAAACATCAATGCTAAGAGAGAATCATAGATCAGCTGCCTCCTGCATGCCCACTCCCGGGAATGGATCCCACAACCGGCATGTGCTCTTGACTGGAATCGAATCCAGGACCCTTCAGTTCCCAGGCTGACACTCTATCCACTGAGCCAAACCAGTTAGGATTCCGCTTTCATCACTTTTATTCAACATAGTACTGGAAGTCCTATCCACAGTGATCAGACAAGAAGAAAAAAATAAAAGGTATCTAAATTGGAAAGGAGGAAATAAAACTATCATTATTTGCAGATGACATGATATTGTACATAGAAAATTCTAAAGACCACCAACAACTATTAGATTTAATAAATCAATTTCTCAGTGTAGCAGGACACAAAATTAGCACATGGAAGACATTTTTATACACCAATAATGAACTCTCAGAAAGAGAAAGTAAAAACACAATCCCATTTACCATTGTAACAACAAAAAATTAAGATACTTAGGAATAAACTTAACCAAAGAGGTAAAAGACCTGTACTCAGAAAACTACAGGACATTGAAAAAAGAGATAGAAGAAGATATAAACAACTGGAAGAATATACCGTGTTCATGGATTGGAAGAATTAACATCATTAAAATGTCTATACTACCCAAAACAATCTGCAGATTCAATGCAATCCCTATTAAAATACCAACAGTATATATCACGGATCTAGAACATATACTCCAAAAATGTATATGGGACCATAAAATACCGAGAATAACAGCAGCATTCTTGAGAAAGAAGAACAAAGTAGGAGAGATCACAATACTAAATATCAAATTATCCTACAAAGCCACTGTAATCAAGACAACCTTGTACTGGCATAAGAACAGGCATATAGATCAATGGAACAGAATAGTGACCCCAGAAATTGACCCAAGCCAGTATGCTCAATTAATATTTGACAAAAGAGGCAAGAACATACAAAGGAGTAAAGGCAATCTCTTCAATAAATGGTTTTAGGAAAATTGGACAGGTACATGCAAAAAAATGAAATTACACCAAATTACACCATGCACAAGAATAGACTCAAAATGAATAAAAGACTTAAATGTAAGTCATGAAAGCTTAAAAATCCTAGAAGAAACCATAGGCAGCAAAATCTCAGACATCTCTTGTAGCAATATGTTTGCCAATACATCTCCTAGGGCACGGGCAACAAAGGAGAAAAACAAATCAAACTACATCAAAATAAAAAGCTTCTGCATAGCAAAAGAAACCATCAACAAAATGATAAGAAAATCCAAATATGGGAGAACATATTTGCCAATGATAGATCTGATAAGGGGTTAATTTCCAAAATACATAAGGAACTCTCACAACTTAACCAAAGGAAGATAAACAATCCAACTAAAAAATGGTCAAAGGACCTAAATAGATACTTTTCCTAAGACAGGCAGGTGGCCAAGAAATATATATATCCTAAGAAAACAGAAACACTAATCAGAAAGGATGTGTACACCCCTATGTTCACAGCAGCATAATTTACAATAGCTAAGATTTGGAAACAGCCCATCAGCAGATGAGTGTATTAGAAAATTGTGGTGCATCCGCACAATGGAATACTACACTGCGGTAAAAAAGAAGGAACTCCTATCATTTGCAACAGCATAGTTGGAGCTGGAGAGATTTATGCTAAGTGAAATAAGTCAGTCAGAGAAAGATAAATGTCACATGATCTTACTCATCTGTGAATTATAATGAACAACATAAACTGATGAACAAAAACAGAACCAGAGTCATAGAAACATCAAATAGACTGCCCAACCTATGAGGGAAGACAGGAGATGAGGGGGTAAGAGATCAACCAAAGGACTTGTATGCATGCATATGAGCATAACCAATAGACACAGACGGGGGATGGTGGTGGTGAGAGTATGTGCTGGGGGTTGGAGGCCGCTGGGGAGAGGTCAATGGGGAATAAAGAAGACCTCTGTAATACATTAAACAATAAAGAACTTAAATTAAACAAAAAATGCTGAAAGTCACCAATCATTAGAAAGATGTAAATTAAAACAACAATGAGGTGTCACCTCACATCTGTCAGAATGGCTATCATCAATAAATCAACAAACAACTGCTGGCAGGCATGTGGAAAAAAAGGGAACCCTAGTTCACTGCTGGTGGGAATGCAGACTGGTGCAACCACTATGGCAAACAGTATGGAGTTTTCTCAAAAAATTTAAAATGGATCTGCCATTTGACCTAGTGATCTAGGACATCTAGGACTATAGCCCAAGAAACCCAAAACACCAATCAGAAAGAATGTGTGTACCTCTATGTTCATAGCAGCACAATTTACATTAGCTAAAATCTGGAAAAAGCCCAAGTGCCTATTAGTAGATGAGTGGATAAAAAAGCTGTGATACATTTACATTATGGAATACTATGCAGCAGTAAAAAAAAAAGAAGGATCTCTTATCCTTTGAGACAGCATGGAGGGGCCTGAAGAGTATTATGCTAAGTGAAATAAGCCAGTCAGAGAAAGACAAGTATCATATGATCTCACTTATATGTGGAATCAAATAAACTGATAAAATATATCCAGAGACATGGAAGTTTGGAACAGACTGACAAATCTCAGAGGGAAGGTAGGGGTGGTGATGGGGGAGAAGAGATTAACCAAAGAACTTGCATGCATATATGGATAACCCATGGTGAAGGCCTGGGAGTGGGGTTGGTGTGGGGTTAAGAGGGTCAATGAGGAGAAAAGGGGTATTTGTAATGCTCTCAACAATAAAAATAAATTTAAAAACAAAATGACACATCTTAATATATGCATGGCATTGGTTTGACAAGGAAAAGTTTAAACAATAGACTTATGTAGATTGTAAAAGCTGATCAATATTTTTTCCATGTTAATCTGGTGGGTATTTAATAATATGATGAATGATTTACAAATACAAATCATGCACAAATTTCAATTAGATTGAGTGAGGAGAAAACCATCATGAAAAAAAGATTCTCCTTTACCTTTTCTGATTGTGCTGTATACTTTTATTACTTCCACTTGGAAGAGATTAACTTTTCACTTTTGCTATATTCTGAGTTTCGTATAGAACAGAACTCTCAGGTAGAAAAGTGATTTTACACTTCAACTTGCAGAACTTTCGATATCCATCATAATTCCTGTCATATCCTGTGGATATTACTTTGACCATTGCAGCTGGAAATCCTGATATAATCAGTTCAGTGTTCGGGGAGTTCTTATATCAAAACCATTAGGAAGATTCTAAATGAGCCCCTCTAGCTGCTCTTGCTGGGTTATGCTCACAGGTGAGTTTCCATCAGTAATTAGATCTTTCATTCTTTGCATTTGGGCAAGCAGCACTTTTCATATAGGTTACTGCAAGATTTGAAGCTTATTGGTGAAATAAAAGGAAGTAGAAAATGCAGACATTACTGTGGCATTTAAAAATACTAAATATTGGTGTGTTTTTTTTATTTGTTGCAGATGTCACTTAACTTTGCACATGTAAATTTAAGCAAGTGACTATCAATTTATTTTTCTGCTAAAGCAAAAATTTATAAATTCTTTATTATCTGCCTTATATACTTGCCTTATTCCAAATGAAGAGGTTTTAATATATGTATTTATCCTGTTTGCATATATGCTGTTCCTATTTTTATATCTACCACTACCTATCTAGTGTATAAAATGGTGATATATAGAATTAAAGGACATAGGTGTGATTATTGCAAACAGAGAGGGTGGAATGGGAGTAAAGTTGTGGCATAGGTATAACCCTTTTTAATAATTTGGGGGTTCTGATCCTGATATTGAGCAGGCATTACAGTATATGCTTTGTATTTAGGCCTAACAATACACAATGCCATCTAATATATATATATATCAATTGGTTTGGGCACACTTGCTTTGCCACCTAGAAAAATAACTTTATAAGTATAGTTACGATATAAGAGGTTGGGATGGGGATATTTTTTATTTTGAACACAGGTATTTCTGTTACTAGTGCTCCAAGGATCACATTTTTATTAACACTATTTTATGACATATTTTATGATATTATGAGATCTGGGACCCAGATTTTCTATTTTTTATTTCTTTTATTGATTTCAGGAATGAAGGGAGAGAGAGGTAGAAATAGAAACATCAATGATGAGAGAGAATCATTGATTGGCTGTCTCCCAGAATATAATTTGTGCCCACTGGGGATGGATCCTGCAACCCGGGCTGGTGCCCTGATGAGGAATCAAACTGTAACATCCTGATTGATAGGTCAATATGCTTTTATTTTGAGTTACCCCAACATTACCTTTTGAGGAGGATCTCCAACTCACAAGCAATAAAATATTGCCTTTATAAACATCAGTTTTCACAAGAGGATCTCAGCCTCCACCCCAGTCCTGACAGCTCTGCCAATTGTTAAAGTACATGATGTTAAGAATTGTGAAGTGTCTGAGATTTTATGCTATTTGCATGTTGAGAAATTAGCCTGCCATTGTTTCATAGATGCTGGCAGAAAACATGAGACTCTTGGATCAGAGACAAAACTTTATTACTCTTGGCACAGCAAGCATCATGAGCTTCATGATTATATTGGTTCCCTTTGCCCAAAGTTCCATAGAGGAAGCTAATGTTTATTGATCACTTACCATTTTAGAGATCAAAAAGATTAATGGGATGTAGAAGTAATTATTTCCACTTAAGACAGGAAGAAATTGAGACTCAAGAAGGTAATTACTTGTCCTGTATTGCACAGCTATTAAATGGTAGAGTTGGAATTCAAACCCAGATCTTATTATTCCAAAGTCCATGCACTTTGTTTGATGGTATTTGAGGATATTGGATGTTGTCTTAATTATATTCTCCTATATCTATCCCCTTTTTCCCAATTTGTGTCTAATTCTTGTTCTCAGCTCTCAGGTTGTTAAATATTCTCTGTGTAGTATAAGATGATAATTAGTATGATGAAAGTGATAGCTAATGTGATGACCAGATATATATGAAATTTAGAAAGAACTCTTTCTTATTTCTATTGATAAAGAGAGGCTTGCTGCTTGGGTAATGGGGACAGAAGATGGAAAAGACTAGACACTTGATATTCTTCTAGTTTCTGGAGAAAGGCCTAAGTTCTGGGCAGACCCTTAGGAGGAGAATGGGTAACTTTGGGTCTAACAAAAAAAAAAAAAAAAAAAAAAAAAAAAAAAAAAAAAAAAAAAAAAAAAAAAGAAGAAGAAGAAGAAGAAGAAGAAGAAGAAGAAGAAGAAGAAGAAGAAGAAGAAGAAGAAGAAGAAGAAGAAGAAGAAAGAAAAGAAAAGAAAAAAGAAATAAATGTGTTTCTCACTCCTGGAAAGTGGCTATTATGAACTAGAGTTTTACTCTTTTGATTCTTATGGGGGGCCGTCCTGTGCACTGTGTGATGGTGAGGAGCATCCTCGGACTCTAATCATTAGACGCCAGTAGGGGATCCCCAGTTATGATAAGGAAAAATGTCTCCTTGGAGATAGAATTGCTTCTGATTTAAAGCTACTGAGTTTTTCTATTGACCAGTTTTACAAACTCTACTTTATTTTTTTTAAAAATTGTTAAGCAGATTGTTCTGTATGAAGTGAAAAGAACTAAACTACATAAATCTTTTTGTGTCCCGATAATTAGCACGGGTCTACTTTCTTGATTGGAGGAAACATTTAAAATGAGCATTCTCTTTGTAAGAGATAAACAAAGAAGCTGAAAATACAGATAGGTAGAAAAAATAGTTCTTTAGTAAAAATTCAGCTGCCAAGAAGGAATCAATAAATGATTCCTTCTGGAGTTATTCTTCAGTTCCTTTGGATGGTATGCATAGTATTTGTAAGGTATACTATTGGCTGAATTTTCACCTAGGAATTTTGTTACAGTCCAGATATAAATTACACTTTATTTCGTTCCTGCTTTCTTATTAGGAATTTTATTCTGAGGAGCTACAATTACTACCCAGCACAGTCTGGACCTGCTGACCACAGACCACAGAGCAGCTTCCTTTATTTATTTTTTAAAATACATTTTATTGATTTTTTACAGAGAGGAAAGGAGAGGGATAGAGAGTTAGAAACATTGATGAGAGAGAAACATCATTCAGCTGCCTCCTGCACACTCCCTACTGGGTATGTGCCCGCAACCAAGGTACATGCCCTTGACCGGAATCGAACCTGGGACCCTTCAGTCTGCAGACCCACACTCTATCCACTGAGCCAAACCGGTTAGGGCCAGGGCAGCTTCCTTTAATTAACTGTCAGCTGCTGTATTCTTTCAGCCCCCAGCCCCCGGGCATCCTCCTCCAGCTGGGTAGTGTGCGGTTGGCTCAGAATTGTTTCTGGTCATGTCTCCTAGACATTAACCCTGGAAGTAGCCTAAAGAGAGGACCAATTCCTTATAGCAGTGCAGTAACTAATCAAGTCCAGCGGCCCTCCTCAGAGTTGTGACAGCAGTTTTAAATTTCAGGAATTCTCTTTTGTATTAATGTTTCTTTCAGAAAGCTTAGGTTTCAGAAAATTGAATATTGTGTCTCTATTATAGAAGAATTTCATCCTCATTGTGGGAAATGTAGAAAATGTGTTATGAAAAAAATAATAGTTGTCCGTAACCACATCAATTGAGAGACAGTCACCATTAACATTTTAGACCATTTTCTTACAGAATTTTATTAGGTATTTTACATTGATGGTACCACAGCTATAACTTAGTATTCTGCTAGTTAAAACTTTAAAACTTAGCTTGAGATCATAGGCTTATTTTTTCTGACATTTATAATCCCTGAAACTTAGTTTTTAGAAAGCAGCGTTGAATTAATCATCACAGGAATCCTTCTGCTATAGGTAAAAAAATTCAGAATAATTCCTTTGTGCAGAATGAAAGTTAAAGCACAGAGGTGAAGTGATTTTCTTGTATCATCTATCCATGTTAATTATCAGTGCTAAGGGAAGAATTTGAATCAGAGATTTTTGCATGATTAGGTTTGTGTTTCAGAAAGGTCACTTTGGCAGGGATGTAGAGCAATGCCGCGCTGGACAGCGAGATCAGTTAGGAAACTGGTACAAGAAAACAGGTGGACAATGATGGAGAACTGGAAAAAATAATTGAATAGGGGAAAAGGTTTATGATGAGCAAAGAGAAATCACTGGTATGCAGGTATTATTAGCATTTAGTTAGGGGTTTATGTGAAAAGTATGGAAAAGGAAGGAAATCAGGCTCTTGCAGGTGTGAGTGTAGATGCTGTTCACCAAGAGACAGAAAGTAAAAGAGGGAACAGTTTGGAAGGAAGGTGGTTGGTTTTATTTTAGATGCAGTGAAATGGAAATTCCTGTAGAACATGCACGTGGAAATTCCTGGCAGGCTGTTTTGAAATAATAACCTGAAGCTGAGTGGAGGACGAAGGAAGGAGGGGAGAGGAAGGGGTGTCTGGGAGGGAGCAATAGACTTGGGGCAGATCATTATTTGGAAGGTCACTGATACCACAGAAATGCATGAGCTTCCCTAGGGAGAGCATGCAGGGGAGAGCAGCAAGCCTCGGAAGGAGACCCCCTCTCTGAGAGGGGTCTCTTTTCAGTTGGTCTCTGGGTTAATCTGTACTGTCACTCAAGGTCTCATTTCTTCACTGAGATGACTCTTTGCTGCCAAATGGAAAGGTTTCTTCTGATCTCACTGGACCTCACTGCAGCATTTGGCATTAACAGTCACTTTCTCTGCTTTTCTGAAGCTCCCTCCTCTTTGACATAAGGCTGTTCCCTCTTTCTTGCTGCTTTTGCAAAAGTTCCTTTGTTGTTCCCTCCCGTAGATGAAGGTTAGCAATCTCACACTAACCCCAGCAGATAAAGGAATCCTCGACTTCCTCAGCTCTCCTCTCTCCTGACACATGTCTGACCTCTGAACCTCTCTCTGTGTCTTCTTGATCTGATTTCTCTTATTCCCCAAATACCAGCTGAATTGAGGAGACAAGTTGACACCCCAGGGAGTGTGATACTCCTTCAAACATATATTTAAGTATTTGTTCAACATCTACTAGTGAAGGATGGAGTGAAACAACTTTCCCATTAATACAAATGTAGTATGCCTCTCTGTTTATAATTTCTTATTTGAGCTCTTTTTCCTCTTTAAAGCAACAATGCACGTATCTAAGAGCATTTATAGGCAATGTAGAATTTAATAAAAAATTCATAGGAGAATGTAACATCTGGGGGTGTGTAGCACTTCCAGAAATCCCCATTGGCTATCTCAGTTCTTACCAATCTTTTCTTGACCCCACAGCCTTATGTTTTCTTTCTCCTTCTCTCCCCCTCCAACCATTGGCATTTCTGATTTACTTTTCCTGAATCCTCCCCTATTCTTTCTTTGACACTCTTTTTATTCAGAACATTTTTTTTTTCTCTTTCTGGTTTCTATCACCAAGTTGTTATACCACCAACCGCTACTTAATACTGCTTTCAAGTAGTTGATAGCCATTAAAAGAAGGTTGAAGACTTTTTCCTTGTTCTCAGGAAAAAAAAAATAAAAAAGACCCTCCTGCTACCAAAATCTATCCTCCCACGAAAGCCCCAAGAGATTACATACCACAAACACTGTTAATGTTCAAATTCAAAATATGTGCCTTGAAGGAGAGACATTTACATTTTGCCAGTTGAGTATGGAATTATGTCCCATTTTTCCTAGAGACATTTTGCCTTTAGAGTTCATCATCCAGTATAGCTGAGCAGATGGTTTGCTCTTTGACCTGGCTCTACTGCAACCCCTCCTTCTTCCAGCGGGAAGAGAAAGTGTGGCTATTGCCAGGCTGAGGGTGTGGGATGGGGAGCATTAAAGGGACACACACCTTTGGCAAGCACCTTCCACACAGCTGGCACCTGGATTGCTTCATTTAACATTATTTCATTCACAACCACACTGTGAGTTAAGTATGATTAATCCCATTTTATAGATAGGCAAGTGAGGATCAGAGAGGTGAACTACCTTAGTCCACAATGGAGGCGCCGAGGTCGCCATTGCATGTTGCTGCCACCGCGCCACACAGCGTAGAACACAGGCACAGGACCATGTGCTGTTTTTCAGCCTCAGGAAAAGAAAGCTCTGTCTTTTTGTGCTTCTTATTTTAGGCTCCCTTTCCAGGGTAGGAGAACTAAACTTTCCATGTTTAGAGGCTAAAGATCCCATAGCAGAAAAGGGGACAGGGTTGTTCTCTAGGTGAGCAGATGGACTTCCCAATACTTTTAACCTCATGATTTAGCAACTGACATGTGTTATTTTATTATTTTTAATTTGAATCATTTTTCATTTTTCAATTACAATTGACATACAATATCATATATATGTAACCGTTTCAGGTATACATCCCAGTGATTAGACATTACACAACTTCCTCAGTGATTATCCTGGTGAATCTAATACCCACCTGGCATCATACGTAGTTATTAGTATATTACTGACTCTTTTTTGATGCTGCCTTTTACATCTCTGGGACTATTCTGCAACAAGCAATTTGTACCTATTCATCCCTTCACCTTTTTCACCCATCCTCCCTACCCTTCCCCCATCTAGTAGCAGACGTATTTTAAGTTAGGCCTCAGACCATTTGGAATGAGGGCATATCCACAGTTTGGGAGGTCCCAAAGCGGCCACCGTGCAAGGGTAGGACCACTGGGAGGCAGGGTGTGCCGCATTCTGTCCAAGATGCTACAATCTCTGTTGTCCTCAGGTGAAGCTGCCACGGAATTCTAAGAGCACATAAAGCTGCTTCACGTTGTCAGAGGCTTATTTCCATTTCATTTGATTTTGTCTTGTCTCCGAGCTGGACCTCTTCACCTACTTCCTGGTGCTTTCTCATTCCTACTGTTGATATCCATGGGACACCTCATGGGGAAAAATATTATCACAAAAGTGTAGAAATAGTATCAAAACTAGCAAGATGCTAACAAACAGAAATATTTTCCTGTTAAATAAGAATCATGTCTAATGTCTCCAAATTAAGGTGCTCAAGGCGGTGCTGGAAAATTAGTATTTATTACTGTCAGATTTTACGCCCCGCTCCCCCCTGGTCTTTCTGGTACTTGGAAGTAGGAATGTGCTTCTGGTGGTTAGTAGTATTTGAGAAATCAGGACTGGCACACAAAGGGGCAAACTTTTGGGGAGAATGCAGTCAGAGGGACCTTGTGCAGCTCCTGGGTGCTGAGGTTTGTGCTCCTGGTGGTTAGCCCTTCCAGTAGTTCAATGATGATGACTCTCTTTTCACTTCAACCTCAATTCCTTTAATAGTTTTAAAAATACTCTGCTGGAAGATGTACAGGCTTCAGTTTAAATAGGAAAATTCTCTTAATTTTTACAGTTTTGTAATCCAGGGAGAGTGATAATGCAGGTAACTATGACAAAGTAGACTGGAATAAAGAAAGGTCCACTAATACCACAGACATATTCCCTTTGGAAAATGAAGGAAAGAAATATTGTTTTCCACTGCAGAAAAACGGGTGGAGAAGATGAAATCTGAGCAAGTCTTTTAAGTACATATAAGACCTCTCTGTGTAGTGCAGAGGAGGGAGAGGGGAACATTTAGGGAAGATACAACCACGTGATCAAAGGCAGAGGAGTGAGAATTGTATAGTTTGTAGTTGCATAATTGGAGATGAATTGGGATGAAAATCTTTAAAAATTTTATTGATATAGCCCTCTCTAGTTTGGCTGAGTGGATAGAGTGTCAGCCTGTGGACTGAAGGGTCCCAGGTTCATTTCTAGTCAAGGGCACATGCCTGGGTTGTGGGCTTTACCCCTAGTAGGGGGCATGTGGGAGGCAGCCAATCAATGACACTCTGACATCATTGATGTTTCTATCAATCTGTTCCTCTCCCTTCTTCTCTGAAATCAATAAAAATATATATTTTAAAACTTTATTCATATAGAAAATACACACAGTAAGTGCAGAAATCATAAGTGCACAGCTTAGTGAATCCTATATAATAAAAGCCTAATATACAAATCAAAGGAATGGCAGAATGACTGGTGAAACGACTGGTTGCTATGACACACACTGACCACCAGGGGGCAGGCGCTCAAGGCAGGAGCTTCCCCCAGCCCGCAGGCCCCAGGCCAGCCAAGGCGGGTGCCAGTGGGGGACCCCCGATCACCCTGCTAGTCACTCCAGAGAGGGAGGCGACTGGCAGCGGTAGCAGGGGGTGGGGCCAGCAAACGGGCAGTGGCAGGCCAACGAAGCTAGGTGCCAGCAGGGGCCCCCCTGATTGCTCTGCCGGTTGCCCCACAGATCGGCCCTGATTGCCAGCCAGGCCTAGGGATTCTACCTGTGCATGAATTTCATGCACCGGGCCTCTAGTTTTTATATAAACACACATGTGTTTAACTACCACCAGATCAACATTTAAAATATTTCTAGCATTCATAATGCTCCCTTTGCCATCCACCCTTTACCTCCCTTGCACGGAACTCTCCCTTTATAAAGCATAAATTCATATCTGCCCTTCCTTTTTGAAAAAAATAGTTGCCATTTTATCTAGCATTTCTAGGTGTTTGTAGCTGGAAGTGTTTCATGTATCTTACTTAACACATGGGCTTAATTGGAAGTCGTAGGAAAAGATTATTCCTCATTGCACCAAAAATAAAATCCCAGCTCCTTAAACTTGGCCCACATTGCTCTGTATAAAAAGCTCGGGTGCACCTTCAAACCTCAACTCATACAACTCCTTCCCTCATTCAAGGTGCACTGGCCTCCTTTCTATTACAGAGCATGACAGGCCTTCTCCTGACTCCAGGATGTTCCTCTGCTTGGAATCCCTTTTTCTGTATTTCTTTGCAGGCTGGTTTCTCCTTCAAGTCACAACTCAATGTCAGCTCCTCAAAGCCCTCCTCAAAGTGGCTTTCTCAGTTATTCTCTTTGTCATTACTCTTATACTTCTTTTACAGAACTTATCACAGTCTACAGATATTTCAATATTTATTTCTTTCTCTTTCTTTATTTTTGTTTCTGACTACATCTTTCCTAAAAAAGTTATGTTTATTGTTCAAAGTATTATATACATCCCCTTTGACCCCCTCCATCCCCCCACCTCCAGGCGTATGGCACTATGTCTTGTGTCCATGGGTTATGCATATATGCATATAAGTTCTTTGGTTAATCTCTTCCTGCCTCCTGCCCCTTCCCTCTGAGATTCCTCAGTCTGTTCCATGCTTCCAGTTTTGTGGATCTATTTTGTTTGTGAGGTGATTTTTTTTGTTGTTGTTGTTCATTATATTCCACATATAAGTGAGATGATGTGATGCTTGTCTTGCTCTGACTGGTTTATTTTGCTTAGCATAACACCCTTCAGACTGCCTCTTTATCATTGCAAATGTCGGCTCTCTGAAGTGAGGAACCTTCCTTGCCTGATTCATCACCACTGTATCCTTGGGGAATAGTGGAGTAGTTGCTCAACTAATGTGTTAAATAAATTAATTTCTGTGGGAAGTTTTTAACTCCAAAGAGCATGCATATTACACATGTTTGATTATGAGAAAGACTTTTCACTCCATTTTCACTCTGTGAACCAGATCTGCTGTGCAAATCACTGCTCACTAGTTGAGTTAGGCACTCTAGAATCTGGGCTAGTTCTTGATATTTAATGATAGACCATCTATACCAGCACTTCTGAACCTGTGGGTCACGACCCCTTTGGCGGTCGAATGACCCTTTCACAGGGGTCGCCTAAAACCATCCTGAATATCAGATATTTACATTACAATTCATAACAGTAGCAACATTACAGTTATGAACTAGCAACGAAAATAATTTTATGGTTGGGTCACAACATGAGGAACTGTATTTAAAGGGCCAGAAGGTTGAGAACCACTGATCTATACATTAACAAAGAAATTTACTAAATGGTATCTCAAGAACTCAGACTGGCAATATGTCTGTGGTGTTATATGGAATCTAAACCCCATTGATACAGGATCCCAATAACCCTTCTCCCTTTCTTAACTCATCTTCTACTTGCCCTTTCTCAGTCTAGTTTTAAAGCTAAGCTCAAATTTCCCCTTATTTCTCTTTTCCTCATATAAGCAACAAAGCCCACTCCATGATACCAAGCTTTTAAACTATTTCTGCATTTGAAACAGAGCCCTGAAAATTTCTTCTGTAAACTAGAAGGATAATCAGTCATTTGCCAGGCATCTGATTTAAGAGAATCCTATCTAATAAAGAGGGAATATGCTAATTGACTGCCCCACCTTCAAAGATGGCAGCGCCCACAGCCAATAAGGAGGGAATATGCTAACTGAATGCTCTACCCTCAAAGATGGCAGCGCCCACAGCCACAAGATGACCAACAGGCAAGGGCAGTTGTGGGCAATCAGGCCATTAGGGAAGGGCAGTTAGGGGCGAACAGACCAGCAAGGGATGGCAGTTGGGGGAGACCAGACCTGCAGGGGAGGGCAGTTGAGGGGGACCAGGCCTGCAGGAGAGGGTAGTTAGGGATGACTGGGCTGGCAGGGGAGGGCAGTTGGGGGGGACCAAACCTGCAGGGGAGCAGTTAGGCATCAATCAGGCTGGCAGGAGAGTGATTAGGGGGTGATCAGGCTGGAAGGCAGAAGTAGTTAGGGGCAATCAGGCAGGCAGGCAGACAGGCAGTTAGGAGCCAGCAGTCCCTGATTGTGAGAGGGATGTCCGACTGCTGGTTTAGGAATGTCGGTTTAGGCCCATCCTCCAAGGGGTCCCAGATTGGAGAGGGTGCATGAATTTCATGCACTGGGCCTCTAGTAGGATACATAATTGTGTCAGACCCTTAGACAGTTCATTTTATGTTTAAGTTTATAGTTTATTTCTTTAGGGAAACTGTATAAAAACAAAATCACACATTCCAATAGCATACCTAATTGACTACATTGAGTGTAGATATTTTCACGGTTTCATCTTTCACTGTGGCAAAGCTATTTGTGAAAGCAAAGATAGCATAGAAGGTTCTTAATAAATGTATGTCCAGTGAACAGATGAATAACAATTATGATATTTTAACTCAGGTGATTTATTTCCTTCCTTTTCCCCCTGTTCTCTCATATCTCTCTAGTGGAATTAATGATTAGTTAATTGATTAACGCTGTGCTTAGCACTGGGATAGTTCTATTATGAGTAAAAAGAAGGTAGTGGAGTTAGTTAGGAGGTGAAGACAAAACTTTAAGACACTATTCATTTGATTTTCAGTCAAGGAACATAAAGAAGCAACCAATGAGTGCATAAATAAGTGGAACAACAAATCTCTTTCTCCTCTCTCTCTCCCTCTCTAAAGTCAATAAAAAATACACCATTCATACCTGAAGACTAGAGAACAAAATATTAGTATTCAACAAATATTTGGTAAGTACATATTATACATCAGTTACTGTGTTAGATACTGGCTATAAATATTTACAAATTTTACATTATACTGGAGGGAACTAAACATTAAACAAAACACAATGACAAATTAGATGGTATATATATATATATATATATATATATATATATATATATATAATTTTTTTAAATTAAATCTCTATTTTGAAAGTATTTCTCCCCCCACCATTGACTCTTCTAGCCTGCTCCCTTCCCCCACCCCAGGTTTTCACCACTCTATTGTCTGTGTCTATGGGTTATGCATATATCCATACAAGTTCTTAGATGCATATTACATGATAATAAGTATTATGGAATAAAATAAAGGAGGGACAATATGCAACATGTTCAAGGAGTAGGAGCCTACAATTTTAAATAGGGCAGTCTGAGAAAGCTATAGTGAATTCATATTTTATCAAAGACTTGAGGGAGGGTGAAACTATTGGGTATATCACAAGTTTATGATTTATAAAATATTTAAGATTGAGAAGAATATTTATATTATTTTCTGAACTCTAAATTAATTTCAAGATGAACATGCATCATCTCAATAAGTGAAACTACTATCAATGCTCTAAAATCAGCCCACTTAAGAGTGTTTGGGTCCACTCTGCTAAGCCTTTCCCATCCTGTTTTCTCATCCAGTTGAGGTGAATGTCTGGCTGAACAGATGGGCTATTAATAAGCTCGAGTCCTATTGTGCCACTGGAACTTCATCAACGAGGCGGAGTTCGATGTGTCACAAGGTGAGTCATGGAGCTGGATGAGGCAGATGGCACCTGTCTCTCACTTTGGTTGTACTAGACAGCATTTTATGCATGCATATGGAAGAGCAGACAGTGCAGGTGGGTGGAAGGAAACTAACTATCTGGAAAACTTCCAGCGGGACTCTTCTCTCATGCAGAAAACTGGAAGGTTGATCACTTATATTTCTTTCTTCATTCTAATGAGGATTCCAGAGTTTTACCACCCAAGAAACATGCCTTGTGAGGTAACTTTACAAAAACATTTCTCAAAAGAAAAAAGTTCTTGCTCTCTTTGGTTCTGATGTGACTTTATTATAACTTGCTAAATTTCTACGCTTTCCTTTGCTGTACAGGGAAGGGAAAGCCTTCTTGATTGTGGAATTGGAATATAACTCCCTTGTATGTTACCTGAAGGTACTGACTGTCCCTCAGCATATAGACTATAATGTCACTTTAAACTTGGTCATCTATATGATTGTCTACGCACTCTGCCGTACACCTGAAATTAATACAGAATACTGTTGAATGCAAACTATAATTGAAATAAAACAATTTAAAAAGTAGAAACACACACACACACAAACTTGGTCATCTCTGTAGATGGAAATAGGAAAAGGAGTTGATATTCTAAGGAGGTGATTTTATTAGTGTTATTTATTTCTTCCAAAGGTATATGATTAATAAATGATTATATATTCCAAGAAAGTTGTAGGGTCTACTTAGTCTCATCAAGTTCAAATGTTGTAGCTAGAAGTCAAGTTTTTCTTTTCCATAAAATGTTAGGAATGATAAATATATTTTATTTCATGATATATAAGCAGAAACACTTTAACTAGAAGAAAATATGACTATTATGCAATCACTTATGATCAAAATTGCAATAAGCTAAAAAAAGGATGGGGAAGAAATCAACATTTGTTGAATACTTCCTATACACTGAGTGCTTCACATATGTAATTACTTATTCAAATTTTCTAAAAGCCCTGTGAGGAAACCATTGTTCCCAAGTGAAATTTAAGAGATTTTAAAAAACCTTTTCAAGGTTGCTCACCAGAAAGTGGTGGAGCATGAGTTGAATCCAGGTCTGTTTGACATCAAACCTTGTTTCACCATGTTATTCCTGTTTCCATGGGTGATTGTTTCTGACTTTTGTATTAATACTTTTAGTTGCTTGTTTATATATTTTGTTGTCTTCTTAGCAGACAATAGGTACTAGATGCAACTGATGAAAACAATCCTACTTAATAAAGAGGTAGTATGCAAATTGACCATCTCTCCAACACGCAAGATGGCCGCACCCATGTGGTCAAAGATGGCCTGCAAGGGAGGGCAGTTTTGGCTGATCAGGCCAGCAGGGGAGGGCATTTAGGGGCTACCAGGCCAGCAGGAAAGGGCAGTTGGGGGGTGACCAGGCTGGCAGGGGAGGGCAGTTGGAGGCAATTGGGCTGGCAAGGGAGCAGTTAGGGGCAATCAGGCAGGAGCTCAGGAGAGCAGTTGGGAGCCAGCAGTCCTGGATTGTGCGAGGGATGTCTGACTGCCCATTTAGGCCCGATCCCTCAAGGGGTCCCAGATTAGAGAGTGTGCAGACTGGGCTGAGGGATACCCCCCGACCCCCAGTGCACGAATTTCATGCACCGGGCCTCTAGTGTAATTTAAAAAACAGTATTTGCTTGCTGTATTAGCTCCCTATTGCTGTGTAAAATGACCCCAAAACTCAATTGCCCCAAATCTTAGCAGGTGAAAACAACAAAAATTTATCTACCAATTTCTGAGACTCAGAACACCGAGTGCGATTTAGTTGAGTGATTGTGGCTCAGGATTTGTCATGAAGTTGCATTCAAGTTGTTGACAGAGGCTGCAGTCATCTGAGGACTTGTTGGGGCAGGAGAATCTTCCTCCAAGATGGGTGTTAGCCAGAGGCGCAAGTTCCTTGCCAAGGGAGCCTCTCCCTAGGGTTTCTCATGACATGGTATCCGGCTTTCTCCAGGCTGTGATACAAGTAAGAAAGAGAGTGACAAAGCTGGAAGCTGTGGTGTCTTTTGCAACCTGATTTTTGAAGGGATGTACAATCATCTCTACTGTATTTTTTTTTTGTCAGTGTGGGAATGAACTATATAGCAGTGTGAATACCAGTAGACTGTTGGCCATTCACTTTCTACAATTTTAATTTTTTGGGGGGCTGAGAATTGGGAAATATCTTCGAGGAACTGATTTTGTTGGCACTGTTTGCTTGCTTCTCTTATGATAAAATTTAAAGATTGTGTAATTTGATCATTCCCTCTCATTAATTTGTATCAAGCACATGTGGTGGGAAGAAATGTGATCATTACTTTTGTAGTTGCCCAGGCCTTACACCCTTTTAATCTTTATAGAGTGGGAAGAACAGAGTTCTGCATTCTGTATTTTATGTTTAACCTTAACCCCAACTCCCAAACCTTGGCATTGTATACCTGCGAATTGTCTCAATAATGGTTAAAATGATCCAATAATAGTTGACAAAACCCAGGGCCATCTTTTTATCCTAAAGTAATTTTCCTATAACTTCCTGACTGTGGTAACTTTTGTTTTATCTCTAATTGTCTCAGAATAGAAGCTGGGAAAGAAGAGTCCATATTCTTTCAAAACACTCTATTATTTATCCTATATGCATTTGGTTTTATACATAAGTTCTCAGTGAATGAACACTTGAATCAACGTTCTCTGAATTAGAGCTTTACCTTCCTGGGATATCCAGGACAAAAGGCCATCTGTGTAACTATGGTGGATGTTGTATAGCTTCTTTCTTTCCATCTACTCAAGTGCAAGTTTGCAGACCTCAGCTCTTTGCCTACTCAGGATGAGCCTTTTCCCCACCCCCAAGGTTACATTATACCTCTAAGACTAAAATACTGCATCTATAGGTTCTATTGTCAGCTTCTTAAAAACACTTCCTAGTCCCTCAATTCAGAGGCCTCCAGAATGTTCATAGTAGCATTTGTCACAATACAGATTTTGTGTGGATATATGTTTTCAATTCTCCTGGGTATTGTTATGGGTTGATTTGTGACTCCCTTGCCACCCAAATTCATATGATAAAGTCTTACAACCCTGCCCTCCCAAGTACTTCAGAATGATGGGACTGTGTTTGTAGAACAGTCCTTTAAAGAGGTGATTATGCCAAAATGAGCTGTTAGAGTGGGCCCTAATCCAATCTGACTAGTACCTTTATAAGAAGAATAGACTAGAACACACAGAGGGTTACCAGGGGCACACACACAGAGGAACAACTATGGGAAGGCAAGCCAAGGAGAGCTACCTCAGGAGAAACCAGCCCTGCCAGCACTTTGGTCTTGGACTTCCAGATTTCAGACTGTGAGAGAATAAATTTCTCTTTTTAAGCCACCCAGTTTGCGGCATTTTGCTACAGCTGCCTTTGCAGAATAATACAGACAAATAGCTCGGAATGGAACTTATTGGTCATATGGCAACTCTTCATTTAACATTTTGAGGAACCACCACATTTTCCAAAGTGGTTGCACCATTTTACAATCCAATTCTCTACATCTTTGCCAATACTTGTTATTTTCTGTTTTGTTTTTAATTTTAGATATCCTAATGGATATGAAGTGATATATCACTGTGGTTTTTACTTGCATTTTCTTAATGATTCAGGCATGATCCTGTGCACTTTTTCAGGCACACCTACATTTTTAAAAATAGGATTTGTGAGTAATTTTTATTCATACTAAAGTTTGAGAAATCTTTGGTGTATTATAACTCAAAGTTGTTACCCAGCTTAAAAACACTTGGCCTGGGATCTTAATTAGCCACATTAAATTAGCCTTGAAATTCTGAGAGGAGAAATAAAATTCTGGTTTCTTCCCATGAGCTTTTTAGTCAGGAGGCTATCATCATTCAGAGAAGCTATCCTAAACCCTGAAGGTGAAATATGGCTATTGTTGGAAATTTTAAAGAGAAAACACATTTTGGCAATTTATACATATTTATAGTATTTTGATTAATGTTATTTCTTAGTTTTGCTATTTGAGATGTGCATGGGTAGTAAAAGGGGAGGATATTAAATCTTCGGATTTCAGAATTCTGAACAGAGCTGGTGAAGTTCCATAAAAACAAGGAAGTGAACTGGTTGGGCAGCTTTCAGAAAAATGTGATCTCTTTGTTATGATACATTTTAGTGATTACTTAACTGTTTTTCTGTAAGGTAGTCCTTGGTGTTGCCTAAAAATAATTTTACATCCATCTTGCAGCAATGAGGATAAAATAAAGCATAAAAATTTGATACATGTTGGGATAGTTAGATTTCCATTTTCCAGCCTCCCTTTCCATTTGTGGGAATTCTCCATTCTCCCTCTAAAATCTGCAAGGGCAAGCTCTGCCTTTTCCCACCCTCTGGCTTCCAAGATAAACTAGGTCCCAGGACTCTGCTCCTATCCCATCTTCCCAGGAGCTGGCCCAAGATTTGTGGGCATGTTAGGTTTGATGAGCTTAGTAGACAACCATGGGGGAAGATATCTAACAGGCAGTTGGACACATGGAAGACACATATATTTTACAAAATTGGACAACAATGTTTCTGTTTCAGTAGAAAAATATTTGTAACCATTATGTCAAAAACTATGAATTAATATAGAATAACCCTCTTAATAATTTTGCATAATGTTCTAGTAATGTCTAAGGAAAAGTGGTAACATCAATCCAAATTACAGAGTTGTCATAATGGTTTAGTTACATAGACGTATTCTGTTAATTTTCATTGGTCACTATTGATGATTTCTTTTTATTAGATTTATACTTAACAGTGATTAAGTGCCGTGATGTTCTGGCAGCAGATTAAAATAAGGGCTCAGAAATTGTTTCTCCCTAGTGATCTTATAATCTTGCCTTATTCACATGAATTTCCTTCTTTATTTCTTTAGTATGGACTGCAGAACAGTTTGCATTATTATTGCTCATAAATTCTGCCCAGATGAGATTAGTTTTATAGATGTAGGATCAATAACACTCAACACATTTGCAACTATGTACTGCCCAATATTGCTCATTAATGGCTTTTAAAGAACCAGTGCACTTTGCTAGAAGCAAAGATAATGAGCCATTGATTATCCCTGCACAGCACAATTTATGGCCTATTTTATTTTGAATGCAATGTTAAATTAATTTGTAAAAGATCAGAAGCATTGCTTTATTTCCAAGCTGTGATTAAACACTTATTGAACTTTTCATAGAGAACATTAATCAATTCTCATCTCTTCTGATCTCCCAGAGTGCTTTGGAAATAAAGATGAATAGCTTGTGATCACCTTCACTTCTTGGGAGGCAGCAAACCTGGAGGAGAAAACATTCTTTATGGGATCAGCTCTAGGAGATGAGATGTATCAGGAAGGATTCGAGTGCATAATATTTTTTCTCAAGGTCAGATTGTGTATATATTCTAGATCAATGAGTGGAGATTGAAACTTTGCTAGAGTTTTATGTAAAAACACCTTACAGAGTACAAAAGATACATAAAATATAAGGAATATGTGATTTATATGTTTTTGCTTAGGATGGGTGGATAATTTATGAATGCTCAATCGGCCCTATACTCTTGAGTAACTTTTTGAATAAACCTTTAAAATCACCTTTAAAACACTAATGAATTTATAGGATTTCCCCCTCTTTATCTCTTCTTAGCAATCTTCTATTTTTGAGCAAGTCTGGTTAAATTAGATATGAATTGTACATAGGACTAACGTCATTGTGGCAAAATGCCTAGAATAAACTTCAGATTCATTATTTCAGAAGTAAAGAGCTGATTTATGTTTTTGATCAAGTAATCCATAATAAAGCATTCAGGAGAAATCATAGGGAAGTGAGATGAGCAGAGGCAAAGGGTGCTATGTAGATGTAGATGTCATAATCTTTAATAAGATGGTAATGGAATCCTGGTAGGGAAGACTAGACTGTTCTGTCTAGAAACTGGCAGGATGCAGAGCTTCCTTAATGCAGTGAGCGGGACAGATCTGGAGCGACTAAGAACTGCAAGCAGAATCTCTATGAAGTGAAGGGCAAGCTTTGGAATGGTGGGGGTAAGAAAACTATCTGGTAGGGTTTAGAAGGTACAAACAGAATTTGACATCCAAAGAGTAGAGTGAATTAGGCAAATGGTTGCATTAGGGCAGTGGTTCTCAACCTGTGGGTTGCAACCCCTTTGGCAGTCAAACGACCCTTTCACAGGGATCGTCTAAGACCATCTTGCATATCATATTACATTACGATTCATAACAGTAACAACATTACAGTTATGAAGTAGCAACGAAAATAATTTTATGGTTGGGTCACAACATGAGGAACTGTATTTAAAGGGCCAGACGGTTGAGAACCACTGCATTAGGGGCTCAGAAAGAGGAAATGGGAGTCCAAACAGTTGATCAAAGCCCAGAAATGGAGAATCCAGGAATGTCACTCTCCGAAGTCCAGCAGGGCAGTCTGGGAGAGATAATAAGCTTAGGTTTCTAATCCATTCCCATCAAAAGTAAGTAGCAGCTTCAAGTTAAAATGAACTTGGTAGTAACATTTGCCCAACAACAGGCCTTTACCACATGTGCTTCAAAGGGTTGATTTATTGAGTTAGATAACAGGGGCATAGAGGAACTTCATGGATTTAGAGGTGAACTATGGACAGTGAAATGCCTTCAAATGGCACTAACAGGAGCACTGATGGGAGTTTACCAAGGCTGGCCCTGTAGGAGGTGGAGTGGCAGTCATCTAAAGATGTCATTTGATGACTGATAACAAACTCAGCTGCTCCAAAATGACATCTTGATTGGCCTGCTGTTTCACTTGATATTTTCAAATCTGTTTTTTTTTTGTCTTCCCTAAAGGGTTATTTACTGCTTAGCTGATTGCCTATAAAATATAGATATTTTGCTTCGATAAAAGGTCATAATAATTTGATGTTGATATGTTTTAGTGTATCAGAGATCCAGGCACAGAGAGAACAGGACAAAGAACAGATCTGCTTAGTGCAGAGTAGAAGGAAGGAAGAGAAAGGCAAGAATCAAGAACTCGGATTGGTATCTGCAGATTGCAGGCCTGGGTGAAAGGGAATGATGATGTTGAACAGCTGAGGGATTGTGAAGTCTGTTGGTGCTTTGGGGGAATAAGAAAATTTCAAATGAGGGAAATCAGGAATTCAGTAAAAGCAAACAGCAGCAATTTCAAAATTGTGCTCAAGAACAGTTCTGTACAATAATAATTTATCAGGTTAAGTAAAGTTCATTTATGAAGGAAAGAAAAGTTAGGACTCGTGTGTGTGGAGGGGGCAGGGGGGAGGTAAGGTAAATGCAAATACAAAAATGATGAAATTAGATTGAAATATATAAATGGTAAGGCATAATGAACAGCGAGATGCTCTAAAGGGAAGAATAAGGACTGTTCAGGAGGGTGAGTCCTACAAAAAGGAAAGGCATAAAAAAGAGAGATGAGAGACACTTAAAAGGATTTATATGTTCAAAGGATATAATGAGGTGTTCGTCAAAGGGCTTTAATGAGTGACCTAAGGAGAAATTGACAGAAGATTGATTGAGGAGGTGTTTAATAGCTACAGATTAAAGATACAGGGTTATAAACTTAATAAAACATTTGTAGCAGCAAAGAGCTTGTATGAAAACATTGAGCTTGTTCAGCATTGAACCCACATCGTTGCTGTCATTCTTTCTGTGCCAAGTAGAAGTGTACACTGTTTGAAGAAAACTAATTATGGGATAATATATACTTGTGTGTATAAACAGATCAAGGGATGATTGGCAACTTTAGAAAGTGAATCATTTCGGCATTAATCATGCATTCTCGGAGACTCATCTCTTGGAATTGGCAGGAGTGATGGGAGAACTTGATCTGAGCTCTTACCAAGGCAGGAAGCTCATTTCAAGCAAATTAATTACATATTGTCTTAGTGTTTTTTTATAACACCTCATTGTGTACACTAAGAAATTGCTTTTTCACATTTATATGTGGAAACTTAAAGTAAGATGTCCAGTCATTTAGCACTCTATGCTCTGATTTCCAGCCCAGGTGTCTACCCATCCAGGCCTCTAATCACTTACCTGCCACAAATATTATCAGATGTCTCCTCTATTGGAGTTGTTCCTCTAAGTGTTAGATTAAGGAGACAACTAGAAGGTGATGTATCTTTGGACTCACACAGATCTGGGTTCAAACATTGGCTGCAAATAATTAAATGTGAGTCAATTTAATTGTTTGTGAAATGGAGTCAGTGTCTACTTCATTGTTGTTTCTTATAAGGTCTAATTGAGATAATGAGTGTTAAGTTACCTAGGAGAGTCCCTGGCACATAATAGGTACTCAGTGAGTGTTAGATGCTTGTTCCACATATACTTCCATTGTCCACTTTACCTGTGAATATGCCACAGAGCTGTCTGTCTTAAGGACAGGCTAATTTCTGCAACTATATTAGTATGTCCTTTTAAAAGATATAGTTCTTTCCTTTTTAATATGTGCCAAACATCTATCACTTTTGTAGGCTCTAAAGGATTCATAAAATTCTTAATTTGGCCATATTTCTATCATTTCGAATCAGAAATTATTGTTTGAACTACTACAGAGCTTTGCATAGGAATTTGATTTATTTGTCTTTTATCTTAACTGAAATAAACTTGGTATTAGACTTCTGCTTAAGTTAGCTGAATTAATTCTGCTTTAATTCAACTTCATCTCTGCAGTGGAAAATGGCAGGCGTTATTGAGTTCTGTTACACATCTAATAAGGAATGTACACTTCTCATCCTTGTGGGAGCAATTTAATACACTGCAGAGTCTGTCAAAATTCAATTCAAAGTTGAATGACTAATGCATAAAAGTCAATTTTATATCCTACCAGAGATAAAGCTAGTTATTTCTTTTTATCAAGTAGATGGGGTGCTATTTGGATCTCTAGTTGCAGAAGTCTGAAACTTTAGAGGAGTTGTGAGTGAGTGAGTGAGTAAGTGGAACACTCGGGCATTACAGGAGTGGCGTCTGCTTAGAGAAATATATCAACACAGAGAGAGTTTGAGTCGGTCATTTGTCCTTTGTGCAGGTACAATTTTCAAAGCTTTTGAGTGAAGACACAGGCTCAGTGCAAGCTGGGAGTGGGAGGAGAAAGAGAGGTTTCTGAAGGCTCTTAAATGTCCATGGGTGAAGTTCTAATCCCAGTTTATATGTTTGCATATGTGTGTGTGTGCATGTATGAGGGTGTATATATGTGGCTGTGCACACATAAGTGTGTGTGCAAGTGCACAAACATGGGTACAGGTCCTGGCACTGGAGGCAGCATCTATTCAAAAACTACTTAATAAGCACCATTCTGAATGCCGAAGTAAAGAAAACATACAAAATCCCTGCTCCATGGGATCTTATATTTTAGTTGAGGGAGAAAGACAGTAAATAAAAATAATAAGTACATTACATTGCATGTCAGATGTGCTATAAAGGAAAACAGAATCAGAGGAAAAGGAATATTGTCGGAGGTAAAATGACATTAAATAGAATGACCAAGGAAAGCTGAAGTGACCCATACTAAAGTGAGTTATTTGGGAAGAGCATTTTAAGCAGAGGAACAGCAGTTTCAGAGGCCCTGAGGCTGGGCATGCTGGCCATTCTGGGGGAGCATCACAGTCAGGGTGGTTAGAGCAGAGTGAGCGATGGAGAGTAATAGAAGATGAGATCAGAGAAATAAGAGATCTAGATCCTTTAAGACCTTGGACGTGATTGTAAGGACGTTGTCTTGTTCTCTGAGTAAGATGGGAGCTATGGGATTGAGCAGGAGAGACGTGATATGATCTGACTTTGTTCCATTGCTCTGGTTGCTGCATTGAGACTGTAGTGGAACAAGAAGGGAGCAGGGGGACCAATTTGGAGGCTATGGGGATGGCAAAATGGCCTGTGTTGATAATGACAATGTTTAGATGTGACCAGAGGCAGCCGTAGCCAGAGGACATGATAAATGGAGGAAAGGAGGTCATCTACAAGTCTGAGGCTAAAAGTTGCTTATGTAGGAGACTGGCTGTGTAAGCCCTGAGGCTATACTCCTGCTAAAATCTGAGGCCTCCTGTCTTTGTGATTAAGGAAACCATCCAGAGCACTCACTGGAAAGGGCTTGAGCAAACTGATTGGCATTTTCTCTTCATTGACCTGTGCCTGCCGTCTTTCTCATTAGCTGGTTATCCAGATGATTCCAAACCTGAGAATTAATAGAGTAACTATAGATGTGTTAGGTACTGTTCTTTCCCACCAATATCCTCCATCTCCTGTCTTCAACGTTTCACTCATTAAATACATTTCTAATTTTCTTGGTATTGTGTTCTTATTTCTTTTGGTGGGAAAAGTCTTTGTTTTAATAGAGAAAGAGAATCTTAAGTAGGCAAATTTTTATGTCATTTATCCAGACAATTATGTATCTTTTTAAATTTTTGTATAATATAAAATTTTTTGTGATAAATATAATTCAGCTTTCTTTCATTTGTCAATAAATCGAGGCATTTAATTCATTTCTCCTATATGGACAGGACTATATAGAAGCTCAGGGAAGGGTTACAAAGGGACTAGAAGATACGATTTTTTTTCTTCATGAAACATACAGATATTCTGGCATATGAAGAGAAATCCAACAATTTTCAAAGCAGCCCACCAAGCAATAATCTAGCCCACTTAAGTAGAAGTGTAAACAGAACTATCCAGGCTTAATCCTAGAAGGCTTAGAAAGATAGGCATTGCTTGAGCCAGGTTTTGTAATAGGTGAGATTTCAAAACCCCTTTGGAGGTGAGGAGGGAGAGAAAATTCCAGAGGAACAGAATGAAATGAGGTCCATGAGAAGATGGCAAAGTTGGCATGTTTTGGAATGGAAGGTGAAAGGAAGAGACGGTTTAGAAATTAAACTAGGGAGACTTCCCTGAAACATTGTTTGGGGATTTGACATGTGGAGCAAATGACTCTGGACAATAGTGTGATGCCATGAAGAATGGTGTTGGAGCAGTCTGGGTGTGGACTGAGCAGGCGTGATCTAGCACAGTGTTTCAGGAGCAAGAAAAATGTGACTCTGAGGACAACAGTTTGAAGCCTTGGTGTGAACTGGATGTGGCAGGGCAGGGTGTGGTAGCATTAATGAGGATTAATTAGGAGAATAGGAAAGTTTGGAGCATGTGGTGAGTGAAGAAAACAGATTAGGAGACTATAAGATTCAAAAGTCAGATGAAGACCAAAACCTTGACCTCACCATTGACTCATCTCTTATATCCTTTCATCCAGTCATTTACAAGTCATATGGAATTTATGCTCACAATTATTTAGAAACTAACCACTTCTCATCACTTCTAATAGCTGATCCAAGTCATATTCTTTCTTTTTAAAAATTTGATTTAATTGTTGATAGTATTACAGATTTCTCCCTTTTTGCCCTCTCCACCCAATCCCTGCCCCACCCCAGGCTTTTCCCATGCTATTCTCTATATCCATGGGTTATGCATATATGCATATATGTTCTTTGATTAATCTCTTCCTGTCCCCTTCCCCTCAACATGTCCCCCTACTGATGTCTGTTATTCTGTTCCATGCATCCATACCCCTGGACCCATTTTGTTCATGAGTTTATTTTGTTCTTCAGATTCCACCTATAAGTGATATTTGTCTTACTCTATCTGGCTTATTTTGCTTAGCATAGTAGTCTCCAGGTCATCCATGCTATCTCAAGAGGTAAGAGGTCCTTCCTTTTTACTGCTGCATAGTATTCCATGATGTAAATGTACCACAGATTTTTAATCCACTCATCTACTGATGAGCACTTGGGCTTTTTCCAGATCTTAGCTATTGTAAATAATGCTGCTATGAACATAGGGGTGCATATATTCTTTCTGATTGGTATTTTGGGATTCTTAGAATATATTCCTAGAAGTGGGATCACTGGGTCCAGTGGCATTTTCATTTTTAATTTTTTGAGGAGACTCCATAATATTTTCCATAGTGGCTGTATCAATCTGCATTCACACCAGCAGTGTACTAGTATTCCCTTTTCTTTACATATTTGTTGTTTGTTGATTTATTGATGCTAGCCATTATGGCAGGTGTGAAGTGGTACCTCATTGTTGCTTTATTTTAATTTGCATCTCTCTGATGATTAGTAACTTTGAGCATTTTTTCATGTGTTTCTTAGCCATCTATATGTCTACTTTGGAGAAGTGTCTATTCAGGTACTTTGCGCATTTTTTTAATTGGATTTTTTGTCTTCCTGGTGTTGAGGTATATGAGTTCTTTGTATATTTTGTAAATTAACCCTTATCAGATGTATCATTGGTAAATATGTTTTCCCATAGAGTGGGCTTTCTTTTCATTTTGTTGATGCTTTCTTTTGCTGTGTAGAAGCTTTTTATTTTGATGTAGTTCCATTTGTTATTTTTTCCTTTGTTTCCCTTACCCTAGGCCAGTGGTTCTCAACCTTCCTAATGCCGCGACCCTTTAATACAGTTCCTCATGTTGTGGTGACCCCCAACAATAAAATTAATTTCTTTGCTACTTCATAACTGTAATTTTGCTACTGTTATGAATCCTAATGTAAATATCTGGTATGCAGGATGTATTTTCATTGTTACAAATTGAACATAATTAAAGCATAGTGATTAATCACAAAACAATATGTAATTATATATGTGTTTTCTGATGGTCTTAGGTGACCTCTGTGAAAGGGTCATTTGACCCCCAAAGGGGTCGTGACCCACAGGTTGAGAACCACTGCCCTAGGCAATGTATCTCTGAAAATACTATGTGAGATAGCTGAGATTTTGCTACCTCTGATTTCTTCTAGGATTTTTATGGTTTTGTAACTTACATTTAAGTCTTTTATTCATTTTGAGTTGTTCTTGTGTATGGTGTAATTTGGTGGTATAATTTCATTTTTTTGCATGTCCAATTTTTCCAACACCATTTATTGAAGAGAACCCACATTCCTTCAATGGCCTAAAAGGCCTTCCCTAGTGTGTGCTCACCTTTTCTAGCCAGGTATCTTTTTTTCATCTTATATTTTTGCTTATTCATGTCCTTGCTCTTCCCGAAATATTCTAGGTACATTCTCAAAGAAGAGCTTGTCCCTTTGCTATTTGCTTCATCTGGAACGTTCTTCTTCTCACACATCTTCAGGCTTGCTCCATCACCTCCTTCAGATCTTCACGTGAAGATCACCTTCTCAGAGAGGATATTCTAGATCATCTATTTAAAATTGCACCCTTTTCCTGATTTATTTTCTCACATACTTATCACTATCACAGGATCTAAATGAATTATTTTTAAATGTCTTATTTTATTTATTGCTACACTAGGATGTAAGCTCCATGAAGCAGGGTTTTCATTGGTTTTAGTTATTTCTATAACCTAGAACACCATAGGGACATAGTATGTGCTCAGCAAACACCTGCTGAAAAAATGAATGCCTGGCTGGCTGGATGGCAGTTGCAGGCCAACTAGGGGAACTGAGTTAGGCCATAGGCCTGGTCTACAGTGGGGCCCCCCCTGAACTTCCAGAATTATGGGCCATCTCTTACAGTCCCCTGCTACTGCCCTATGCTGTGGAGCATACTTTTCCTACTGTGGGTATCAAGCAGTGTCAGCCAGCAAACACCCATGCTGGGGCTCTTGCCAAGCACAACAAGTGCTGTTTAGAAACAAAAGAACCTCTAATGGAGACATCAGCCAATTTGTTAAACAAACCAGTAGTTTGGTGGCAGGAGCTGCATATGTGATGAATCTACTAATTTATTGGTCATTATTGGGCATTAGTTAATTGCCAGGCAACTCCACATCCTAGGAAACACTGGGGAAGCCTCTATTGCTAAGGAGATATTGGATATGTCAACCCTTAATAATTACAGAGTTTATGTTTCAGAATAAATGAGTGAGTGGGTCCTACATTTTCCTAGTGTTCTGTTGCTACTTCCAGAATTGTTTCTGAGTTTTCATCCTATATAATAAAAGGCTAATTTTATTATATTAGCCTTTGCAAATTGTTCCCTCAACCAAGAGTTCGACCGGGAGTTCAACCATGGAGCCAGCCCCGATCACCCCCCACCCCAATCGGGCCAGGGCCAGCCAGACCCCACCCATGCATGAATTCATGCACCAAGCCTCTAGTTTTAAAATAAAAGTCATACTACATGCTGAATATTTAAAAGGAATATTTAGAAAGAAAGATAAAAAAAATTAGAATTAGTCTTTCTACTCAAAGTCACCTTCTGGATGCATTTTAAGGCATTATCTATAAATACTATATATATTTTAGTATATATTTATATTTCAACTATTTATATTAATCATACATATATATTATATATAGTATATGCATATGTAGTATAGACATATACTATACAATATATATAGGATATATTTAGTGTATATATATATTAAACAGTCAGCTCTCTGTATCTATGGGCTCTGCATCTGAGGATTCAACCAACCACAGTGAAAAAATTTTTAAAAGGTTGCATTGTTGCCCTGGCTGGTGTGGCTCAGTTGGTTGAAGTGTCATCCTGTCCTGTACACCAAAATGTTGCAGGTTCGACCCCTGGCCCTGGTCAGGGTGTGCATGGGCGGCAACAGATTGAGGTTTTCTTTCACATCTATATTTCTCTCTCTTTCTTTCTCTCTCCCTTCCCCTCTTTCTAAAAATCAATGAACATGTCCTTGGGTGAGGATTAAGAAAAGAGTTATGTTGTTGCTGACATGTACTGTGTAGTTAGGCCTAAGGTGGTTGTGACTTACTGAACATGTACAGACTTTTGTCCTTGTCATTATTCCCTCAAATATACAGTATAACAACTGTTTACATAGCATTTACATTGTATTAGGTGTTATAGGCAATCTAGAGATGATGATTTAAAGTATATGAAAGGATGTGCCTAGGTTATATTAAAATATTATGCCATTTTATACAAGGGACTTGAGAATCCATGGTTTTGGTATATGCAGAGAATATTGGAGCCAATTTCCCATGATACAAAGTGGTGAAAATATATTACATTTATACTACATACTATATAGAGAGTGAATAGATACTATACATAGTATACATATATTGTTTTTATATTATATACTAGAGGCCTAGTGCACAAAATTCATGCACAGTGTGTGTGGGGGGGATCCCTCAGCCAGGCCTGCACCCTCTCGCAATCCAGGATCCCTTGGGGGATGTGTGACTGCTGGTTTAGGCCCTGCAGGATAGGGCCTAAACTGGCAGTTGGATATCCCTCTCGCAATCTGGGACTGCTGGCTCCTAACCGCTGGCCTGCCTGCCTTGCCTGATCACCCCTAACCCCTCTGCCTGCCTGCCTGATTGTCCCTAACTGCTCACCTGCCTTCCTGATTGCCCCTAACTGCTTCTGCCTTAACCCCTACCACTGTGGCTTCGTCTGGAAGGATGTCCAGAATGACATCCAGAAGGTCGTTCGGCTGTCCGGTCTAATTAGCATATTACACTTTTATTATTATAGATATTCTCTCTACAAACACATGTTTTAAAATGTCATAGACAGGATCTTACTGTTTCACATCAGATTTCACTTAAAACCATATTTAGGGGATTTTTACAGTAGAAACAGTTATAGTCAATTTTTGTTTGCATGTGTTTAATAATTAATAAGATACTATTGATTATGTCTAAGTTTTATTTTTGTAACCATTATACAGATAACAAGATGGATGTACCTATAAGTATACTATGACATAATTTTGTGACATAAATTTGTGCTGCTAAGGCAGATTCCTAATAGAGAAATATCTGGGACAAGAAAAATTTGTTTAAAAATATGAAGCTCCCATATTTATACTCTAAACAGAAGAATATGAGAGTGACTAATTTCTTTACTTTTCCTAACCTTTTATACTTTAGAACTTTTTGATCTGTGACAATCTGAAAGTTAAGAAAATTATGTCTAATTTTTAAAATTTGCATTTATTTAATTCCTTGTGTGGTTGAACTTTTTCCCCCCATATACCAATTAGCCTTGTATTTGCACGTGTGTATGAAGGGGAGGTTAACCTATCATTCAAAAGCTTTGCCTTTTTAACGAGTGTGCTTGGCTTTTGCTGGTAGTTATATATTTCTACATGAGACTTATTTTGATCTATCCTCTTTATCCACCCCCATAGGATTCCATAATAAAAGTATTATAGCATATTTATCTAACCATTCCTGTTGCTATGCCACAATTGGGCAGATGGTTGGCTTTCTCTTATGTATGGATATTGTGAAAAATTGACAGGGAGCCCATTAATGTAGTAAGCACCTTTAGCAAAGTTAATGGACAAAGTGCCAATAAATAAAACATAATGGTAAAAACTTAGATAGGAAAATTACAAAGAAAATTAAGAAGTTTGAAGGAAGTTTGAAAATGATTTAAATAGGCAATTTACTAAAAATGCACTCCAAGTAAATATTTGTACAGTTTCTGATGCTACATGACATTTTCACTTTAGTTTGTGACATTTATAGTAAAATAGATATTTTTAAAACCTGTTATTCACTTGAGATCTCTATTTTTTTTGTTAATTTTATTCTACCAATGTTGATATTTTCTTTGTAAAGAGTAATTACTCAAGACTAACTTTTATAAATATCCAGGACTCCATTGGGTTTGTGAACATAAAAATAGAAATTATATTAAAAAAATAGAAATTATATGTTAGAATTTCATTTACCTTTCTGGAGAAATGTTTTTTTTAAATAGGAATTGATGCAATATTTAAATTGGATAAACTTAATATTTAGAATACTTCTTTAAGCCAAATATCTCTTGGAATTAAGTATATTCTACATATCAAATATGAAAGTCTCCTTTTCAAGCAGCGAATAACTTCAAGCATTGCTTATATTATTTCAAAGGGTATGTGTATTTCCTTTTTCTCTCTGCATTGAAAGTAATTGAAAGACTGTAAGGCTTTGTGGCCAATTGTTTTAAAGTCACAATTGTCCCCATTTTTATTTGTGGTCTTAAAATGTAAATCTGTGAAGAACACATTTAATATAAAGAAGGCTCCTTTACAACCTATAGTTCTTAAAAATACTCTGGAGAATCAAAAAAAAAAAATAACAGGATATTGAATTCCTATCTAAGATGTTGTGGGAGAAAGTAGGCACAGGAATGATTCAATATAGTAAGCCCCCCTTATCCACAGGGGATACATTCCAATGGATACCCAAAACCACGGATAGTATCAAATCCTATAGATACTATGATTTTTCCTACACATACATACCTTCTCTTTGCCATATCCAAATTGCTGGCAGCACTGTTCTTGTGCTTTGTGGCCATTACTAAGTAAAATAAGGGTTACTTGAACACAAACACAGTGATACTGAGAAAGTCAATCTGATAACCGAGCTAGCTACCAAGTGATGCCCAGTGTGTATCGTATCCAGTGTGGGATGTGGGATGCAGGGATGGCCCACATTCCAGGCAGGAAGAGTGAGATTCCATCATGCTACTCAAAATGGTGTGCAATTGAACACTTATGAATTGTTTATTTCTGGAATTTTCTATTTAATATTTTTGGACTGCAGCCAACCATAGGTAAGTGCAAAACTGTGTGGATAGACTCTCTGTATATAAAAGAAAAATAAATTACTCGGGAAATCAGTTGATATTACTAAAGAGAAAAGGTGCTCTTATTAGGAGAAGGGAGAGCTGTATCTACTGGGAGGAGTGAGAGACCATGAGACAGCTAAATTATTCTGCATAAAAAAGACAGAGGGGAGGAATGAGGTAGGGAGGAGCGACACGGCTTCTGAAGGGTCAGGTGGCTGAAAAGGGTGCATGGACGTCATGAGAGGAAAAGACGAAAAGGTGGCAGCCAGAGAGAAAAATTGGACAGGTTCTAGTTATCTGATTTGTTGCATAGGAATCACGCCTAAGTTTAGTGACATAAAATAATCATATTCATTATGCTCCCAGTTTCTGTGAGCCAGGAATGTAGTGAGTTAAGTTTGGCTGGGCAGTTCTTCCTTGGGGTCTCTCACACAGGTGCAGTCACATGCTGGCTGGGCCTGCAGTCATCTGGATATTTGACTGGGTTGGAGGACCCACTCGCTTAGCCAATGAATTAGTGCTGGCTGTTGGCTGGAGTTCTTCTCCATGTGGGCCACTCCACGGAGCTGCCTGATAACCTAAGAGACCACCTTGGAAACTATAATGCCTTTTATGACAGCCTCAGAAATGGCACACCATGGCTTCCACTGTATGCTATTGATCACTCCAAGCCAGCTCTGATTCAGTGTGGAAGGAGACACACAAGAGCATGGATGCCAGCAATATGGACCATTGGGGACCACCTTGGAGGCTGGCTACCACATGAGGATACCAGAGATATCTACTAGGGATTAAAAAGTTAATTTTACATGTAGTGTGCCATGTAACCATTCCCTAGACTCCTCACATAATTTTCAGTAAATCTAAAACACTTAGTAATGGTTTGTGGAATTTATTGTTTTTCTATAATTGGCCTGTTATTAAGGAACCAGAAAAATCAGTGTGGAAAATTCAGTACAGTCCCATTTTTGCCATATTTACAAAGCCCTATTCATCCATGTAAGACCACTTTTCCTTCCTCCTCTCCTTCTCTAACACCTTAAGGAGGAGACACAAGTTAGGTGAGGATCCAGAACAAGAATCAGGAAGAGGGAGGAGGAAATGTCTTACTTGACAGTCCTCTGGTTAGGAAAACTTTTTCCACTTCATTCTATCTTCTGAATCATGGGGAAGATGATTAGTTCTGGAGAATGATCTACTCATCAAAAAATACTGTCAAGTGAAGACAAAGGTAGAGAAAAAGGCTCTGAAGTACTATGAAAGGGGCCGAGCATCTGTTATTGCTATTTCAGATTTAGTCAAAGATAATTTGAGTAGTGATTGCTTTTTATAAATGCACTTTGTGGCACAAAGCCCCCTGACTATTCTCTAACAAAACCATTACTGTGAATCGATGAAATACTTGATAGCATTTCCCTTTGGAACCCAGTTTAAAGTATCTATTATTGTGATGACTAGAATATGCTAAGTACATAGACTCTTATCTATTTGTTTCTCTGTTGAGAATTATTGCAAAGGTACCAAAGCAGTTTGATTATCACAGGGAGACTTTTTATTTTCAGCTTTGCCAAGCTGTGCATTGGGTTGCCGTGCCTTCATTTAAACATGAAATTCTGAAATTAATTTACAATAAATCCAGGGAAAAGACTCGTTGGTGTAAAGCAAAAAGCTACAAAAAGTGATAAATTTAGTTTCCCCATAGACTTCATATTAAATTTCAATTCAATTCAATTAACAGTTTTTTAATGCCTGCAGGGAGTATGGCACTATACTAGGTACCAGAATTTGAAATACGCAGATGTTCAAGACGGTTTCAAAGTTGATTTTGTGAGTTTGGGTAGAGAAAAATCAGAATTATTTAAACTGCGTTCTTTTTGAAGTCTACATTTTCTTTGATGAATTTTCAAAATACTGTTCAATTTGATTGGGAACTCCCTGGGAATGGGATGAGGAGAACAGAAAATATTCTTTATTGGTCTTAAATTTGAAATCAAGGACTTTTTTTCATATTATTTCAATAAACGGTTTAAATAATATAAAATATTAAAAATAAACTAAAATGAATAGATGTTACTGTTGCTTTTAGAAAGACACAAATAAGGCTCCTGCTACACCAGGAATCAGAAGGAGAGTGGAGTAAGTTTTATAACTGCTAGAATTTTCTAAGAGATGTACCAAAATTCAGCAAAATATGACCACCTAAATGTCTCTAGAGCCCTCCTCACCTGAAAATGTTTTGCATACCTTCTGGTCCTTTTTCTGCAAAAAATCAAAGATGTACTTAAAAATAAAGCAGAAGTAACGAGCTCCTTTTTTTAGGATCAAAACACACACCTTATCTTCTGTTGATGAAAGCCATGTCCATAGCAGATCCCCAAACACTAAAACACTGTTTCTTTATCTCTGTTACACTCTTTTGTCATGTTTATTCTGTGCAATTCTTTTTCAAAAAAATATTTCATTTCATTTTATTTTAGTCAGTCTCATTTCTTTCCCACTACACTTCAGTGGCACTTTTGTGGTGCATTTGTGGGTCTGTGACTGGACTCTACTTTGTTTTATTTTTCTATTTGCCTATCCTTACATCTATTCTACGCTGTCTTAATTATTGTGACTTAACATGAAACTTTTCTCTTTGAAGAAGCTCTGACTTACTTTTTCTTCAAGGTTCTTTTGAGTAATCCGCAGCCTTTTTATGTCCATAAAATTTTAGAATTAGCTTGTCATTATCAACAACAAAACCCTGCTGGAAATTTAGTTGGAATTGCATTTAATCTATAGGGTAATTGAGGAGAGCTTAAACTTTATAATATTAAGTTTTCCAATTCACAACTATGATATATTTTGTCATGCATATAAATTTTAATTTCCCTCATAAATACTTTCTAGATAGAAGTCTTATATAATGTATAATATACACTGAGTGGCCAGATTATTATGACCACCTGACGTTTGTAGGCAAATTAGCTATAATTTCCTGCTGAAGTTGCTAGAGGGCCAAATATAAACGTCTGAATAGCACAACATACCTAAGTATCGTTGCTGATCAAGTTCATCCTATCATGTTGATGGCGTATCCCAATGGAGATGGCTTCTTCCAACAAGACAATGCACCATGCCACGGTGCTCATATTGTTCAGGAGTGGTTTCAAGTACATGAGGGAGACTTTACCTTGCTTAGGTGGCCCCCACCCCACAATCACCAGATTTCAATCCAATTGAGCATTTGTGGGACAAAGTTAAAAGAGCCATCAGGCAGCTGGTTCCACAACCATCAAATCTCACAGAACTGGACAGTGCTATTCATCAGGCATGGTCTCAGATTCCTCGCATCAGCTTTCAACATCTCGTGGAGTCAATGCCAAGAAGAATTGCCACAGTATTGAAGGAAAAAGATGGCCCATCGAAGTACTGATGGGGTGGTCATAATAATCTGGCCAGTCATAATAATCTGGCCACTCAGTATATATATATAAACATATACATACTAATATATGGTATATGCACTAAGGTAGAATTAAATTCTTTTCTTTTCCAAATATTTGTTGTTCAGAAAAAATGTACATTTTTTTGTATACTGATTTTGCATCTACCTTTCCTAACTTACTAATATTTTGCTTGTATGTCTGTATGTACATATATACGTATATCGGAATAGTGGCAACAGCTGTGGCTGGCCTTTCTTTAGGTCAAGGACTCAGATGGTGAAGAGGGAGAAACAGGTTGCTTCTCAGGTTGGTTGGTGCACATTCTTGGCTAGATTTTACAAATATGCTGTAAAATATGGAATGCATTCTCCTCTAGCAGGCTTGACAGTTTACCCAAGGGTAGGGGGATGGATTCTATGACCTTTGAAAGTCAATTTTCATCCCAAGATTTTACATTACAATTATGTCTGATAGACTATTTAAATAAATGATGGTCTTTCTATTAAAAAAGAAAATGGACTGGAATTCATTCTATTTGAGCTGCAAAAATTTGAAAATAGGTCAACTCTTAATTACCCAGAGTAATAGGGAACATCTTAGATGGATTATTCTAAACCACAGGTAATTAACAAAATGTGCAAATTAGGCACTGATTCATAGCATTCGTTAAAATTTACATTTAAACTACTACTTAAGCAGTCTACATTTGTAGATGAGCAAATCAACATGGTAAAATATAATTTTAAGATGGATGCTGGCATTTTAAAGAAAATATTGAGTTGAAAATATTGCTGACAGTCTGGACAATCTGGAATATTTTATACTCTAAAATTTGAAATATTTAGCTAGAGCCCCATAAGGCATTTGGCAGGTTTTATTATCCTATTTTTGTAAAAATATGAGAAAGATCAGCAGAGGTGTTGCACACCCTGGAAACTTTCTGGTGCTGTAAAAACCTGCTCTGTGTACTTAGGCCTACGGAGCCATCTCTCTGTCCACTCACTCCCCTGAAAGAGCTAATAGCAGCAGAAAGTCTAGGGCAAGTGAGGGAGTAAGGAGGAGAAACTAGAGATATGAATAATAACAGGACAATCCTTAACCGATTATGAAAACCAAAATTTTAGCTCTGATCCTATATTATCCTCAATTTTTTAAAAAAGCACTTGGTCTAGAAAGATCAATTTTTTGTTAAGTCAGTTAAATTACTTTTTTGTTATTCTAAAACTAGAGTCCCGGTGCACAAATTCATGCACCAGTGGGGTCCCTCGGCCTGGCCTGCGGGATTGTGTGGAAACCAGCTCTCCGACATCCCCCAAGGGGTCCTGGACTGCAAGAGGGGACAGCCCAGGCCAAGGGATCCCACCAGTGCACAATTGGGGCCTGGGAGGGATGTGGGATGTTGGTCAGCCAGGGAGAGACTGCGGGAGGGCTCCAGGGTGTTTCCAGCCTGTCTTGCTCAGTCCTGATTGACCGGACCCCAGCAGCAAGCTGACCTACCGGTCAGAGCATCTGCCCCCTGGTGGTCAGTGCACATCATAGCGAGCAGTTGAGTGGCCTTCACATATCATTAGCATATTATGCTCTGATTGGTTGAATGAATAACCAGATGACTGGGCACTTAGCATATTAGGCTTTTATTACATAGGATTACTTGTTGAAATAATCCATGATTTTAGTGCTTTTATTTTTACTGATAATAATTTATTGCAACCTTTAGTGTGCCCAACACTATTTTGAACACTTTGTTAATGTTATCTTCTCCTTACATGTTACCACAGCCTTATGTAGTGAGAATTTTGCAGCTGATTCTCAGGGAAGTTCATGATAGCACGTGGTGGAGGTGGCCTTTAAACCCAGACTTGTCTGTCTGATGCCAAAACTCATGTTCTTTCTACTGGGCCAGTGATTTTCAGTGTGGCCCTCTCTCTAGATTGGCCTTGCCAACCGTGCTCCCCCTGTCCCCCTACTGCCTCAAACCCCCATCCAACAGAATGTATGTGTCCTGAGAACTTGGAAATCTAAAAATTCAGGCCTCTCCCCAGACCTACTGAATCAGAAACTCTGGAGTTGGGGCTCAGCAATCTGTGTTCTCAGAGGTCTTATGAATCACCTTTCACAGGTAATTCTGACATGCTCAAATATGAGCAGCACTATATCTTGAGAGCATAGGTTGAATATGTGATGTGAGTGAAAGAGAAGCATCATGGATGACTCAGATTTTTGGTTTAAGCATCAGGCAAAAAGGAGTTGCCACAACTGAGATGGGTAAGACTGTGGATAGGTTAGGGAAACTGAAGAATAGGCATGCTTATGCCATGCTTCCTTAAAAAGGTATTTATTATTTTAAGCTAGAGGCACAGAATTGTTACTGCTGCCACATGAAGAGAGAAGTCAATGGTCTAATTTGATTGAGTATCTTAACTGGACTTTCTGTTTCAAATTTCTTCTACTCTCTGTTTTTCCTGAAGCAGCCAGGAAAAAATTCCCCAGAGTAATTCGAGGAGAATATTTCATATTCTAAATCAGTGGTTTCCAGAGTGGATTATGTGCACTACAGAGGTTAGCAAGACCATTCATTGGGTGGTTGGAAGGAAATATTAGAATTTCTAATTATATTTAATTTATACCTAAAATCAGAGAAAAATAAATTTTACTAATATTTAAGGTGGTTGAGAGTAGCACAGAATTTATATATAGACATATATACATTGGCTGCAAGTATAGGCCCCCCCACCTTGGAACACATTCTTGTTTTACTTTTGTACTATGCTATTTGGCAACTGGCTGTGCACAGGCATAACCTGTCAGCCTCATGCATTAGCTGCTCTGTATCTCTCTCACCTGTTATCCTGGGCCTTCTCTCTCTTTGTCCAGCCATTCCCAAGCATGCACAAATCTGGAAGTGTAAGTACCTTGACTCAAATGAGCCGGGATCCAGTAAATAGATGCCTTTCCCATGTCCTAGAAGATGAACAATTCTGAAGTGCATACTGCATGGCTTCTCATAGGGTACTCAGCATGACTGACCTTATCCACCCTTAATAGTAACTAGTCCAATTTTATACCTTTTAATTGACCTTTGACCCTCCCCCTTTTCAGTTCCTACTCCTGTTTTTGGTGGTATCATTTCTGAAAATAAAGTCCCTGCATAGAAGCCACTGTCTTAGACTGTTTTTTGGGAAGAACCCAGGCTAAGTAGGGTGCATGCTAAAACATTTTGTGAAAGGACATAAGATAAACATTTTGGAAATTATTGGTCTAAAGAATTATCAATTTTAAAAAAAGAAATGAACCTATCAGATGCTACCCTTCTATGAATGCATGCTATTTTTGTGGCCATGCTACCTCTAACTCTAAGCCTTCTTTTACCAGTCAAAGAAGCATATTAAATGCAAATCATAAAAGTGATATTCTTAAATACACTTCAATTTTTAGATATAGCTAGTCAAGTATAGCCTTTAGTACTTGATCATGAACACAAAAATTCTTTTAACATCTCAATAACTGATAGTAATACACAGATGCTGTGATTCTTTCACTGAAATCTGTCTGAAGAGACTTGAACAAGCTTTAAAGCAAACAGACCCAGGTTTAGAACCAGGAACTTCATGGTAACAGTTATTTTTCATGTTTAAACTACTTAATTCATTTATTTGTAAATTATTACATCTTTGTGCTAGAGAATAAAGCAAGAACTTTTTGCCATTTTATTTCTTTTTCAAAAACAGCTCAGGAATGTATGTGCTTTCCCACAAAATTCGTAACCCAGTCTAATCATGAGAAAACATCAGATAACCCAAATTGATGGGCATTTTATAAAATACCTGTTCAGTATCCTTCAAAAGTGTTAAGATACTGAAAAACAGTGAAAGATTGAGAGAGTGTACTGGTCCAAAGGAGACCAGGGGACATAATGACTAAATATACTGTGATATCTTAGATTAAATCCTGAAACAAAGAACACTACTGGAAAAACTGATGAAATAGGAATAAAATCTGTATGTAGCCAACAGCATTGTGCCTATATTAATTTCTCAATTTTTTACATTGGGGGTGTCATGATTTTGTAAGATGTTAACATCAGGGGATACTGGGTGAGTGGTCTATGGGCACACTCTGTACTATCTTTGTAACTTTCTGTAAATATACAATTACTCAAAAGAAAGTTTATGTAAAACAAACAAAGGAACAAAACAACTCAGGTAGACTGAGCTCTGGCTCATGTGGGCAGAATATTTTGTGCAGGTCACACTCCGGAAATCTTGAAGAAGACATGGTCTGTAAAAGTAGAGGTGTATGTATCGAGGACTAAGGTCAACTCAGGCAAATGAAAGCACTCAACTGAAATTTTGTGGACACTATAGAGCTCCTTTGTACCTTAGAAATCCAAAGCCTTGTTTTTTTCTCCTCATTTAGAAACTTTTTGGTACAGAATTATCTAATTACTTCAAGATATCACTTGGCTTTGCCAAATAAATCTAGCTGTTTCTTCGGGAGAGTAAGTGGTGGGCTCATCATTTTTGTAATTATTTTTTTAAAAAAAACATTTAAAAAAATCTTTATTGTTGAAAGTATTACATATGTTCCCTCTTTTCCCCATTGACCCCTTCTAGCCCACTCCCACCCCCGCCCCAGGCCTTCACCCCACTATTGTCTGTGTCCATGGGTTATGCATATATGCATACAAGTTCTTTGGTTGATTTCTTCCCACTCACCCCCCTCCTTTCCTCTGAAATTCGACAGTCTGTTTCATGATTCTTGTAATTATTTTTCTATTAGCCACTCTCAGTAAATACTTTTGCTGTTGTTGCCCATGGGATGCCATGCACTTCAGAGATGAAACCCCAAATCTAAAGATGGAAGCCCTATTTTTGAACCAAGCATTTAATGAGTAAGAATTCCGCAAAGCTGCAAAATCTGCCCTTGAGAAACTGACAACTAAACATTCTGTGGCTTTAACTGATAATCATGCTGTCAGTTAAGCATTTTGCATTTTAAAAACAGCTGGATATATTTTTTTCTGTATGAATTTCTTTGAAGAGAGTTTGATGCAGAAACTTTTAAAAAGATGGCTTGTCACATACCGGGAGGCATCAACAATCACCGAGCTCCCGTACGGTAACTACCTGTTCTGCCTGAATTGAAGGGTATGTCTCATGAGAATCGTTGGATGTATGGTGAGCTCTGACAGCTGTTAATTTGGGAGCCATTTTAAACCCAAGTGTGTGCTTAAAAATCTTCTTGGGTCATAGTTAATAATCACAAAAAAAGCAACACTTCTGAATCATGAAATTAGATATAATTGAAGATTAAACTTGGTTCAAGTGAAGTGTATTTTCCATTTTAATCCTTCTATAGAAACCTGGCTGTGCTAAATGCCAAGGGAGTCTGTGCCAGTCCACAGCAGTAAGAGTGCAAAAGTGCCAGGTTATTTTAATAGGATCATTATGCTAATAACTACATACATGTAAATAGATCCATCAAAATCTGTCTGTCCTTAGTAGGTGACAAAACCATATCAAGAGATCTGACACAGATCCCAGCTGATTTTAGTTTTCTTTCTCCATCATAAACTTGATATTGCAGTTTAAATGGAGCTTGGTTGTGGACAATTTTTAAACAATGGAATTGTGGGGAGAAGAAAGTTTTTTCAAGTCTGAATTCAGATTTCTTTTAGAAAAAAATGAACTGGAAAAAAAGCAGATTTGTACTATATTATAACTTGTATTTTATTATTTTATTTTTTAAATTTAATTTTATTGTTGAAAGTATTACAGATGCCCCCCCTCTTTTTTGCCTCCATCCTGCTCCCTTCCCCTCCCCAGGACTTCCCAACACTACTATCTGTCCATGAGCTATGCATTTATGCATATAAGTTCTTCGGTTAATCTCTTCCCACCTCACCCACCCTGTCTTTCCTCTAAAATACTTCAGTCTGTTGCATGCTTCAATATTTCTGGATCTATTTTGTTCACCATGTTCCAATATAAGTATGATCATGTGATACTACTCTTTCTCTGACTGGGTTATTTTCACTTAGCATAATTCTCTCCAGGTCTCTCCATGCAGTCTCAAAGGATAAAAGAGCCTTCTTTTTTATAACTGCATAGTATCCCATTGTGTAAATGTACCACATTTTTTAATCCACTCATCTACTGATGGACACTTGGGCTGTTACTAGATCTTTGCTATTATAAATAATAGGGATGCAAATAATCTTTCTGATTGGTGCTTTTGGCTTCTGAGGATATATATTCATAGAAGTGTGATCACTGGATCAAATGGGAGTTCCATTTTTAATTTTTTTGAGAAAACTCCATACTGTTTTCCACAGTGGCTGCACCAGTCTGCATTCCCACTAGCCATGTAGGAGGATTCCTTTTTCTCCACATCCTTGCTATCACTTCTTGTTTGTTGATTTATTGATGCTAGCCATTCTGGCAAGTATGAAGTGATACCCCATTGTAGTTTTAATTTGCATCTCTCTGATGATTGGTGACACTGAGCATTTTTTTCCATATGTCTCTTGCCCATTCTTATGACAACCCAATTAAAAAATGGGCAGAAGACCCGAATAGACACTTCTCCAAAGAGGATATAACCTTTGTTTTTATTATAGTGGAACCTTGGAATTCACATATTAAAATTTATGACTCCTGACTACTGCAAAACAGGAGCGGAGCTGCTGTGTTGCATATATAATGACAATGACAACCTACAATTACACAACACAGCTCTCCACTCTAAAGCCAGTATTTCTCATATTTTGTCATTATGCTGAGAACAAATTAGAGCCATGGGTACAATGATGTAAAAGTGAGACTTTAGCAAGTGAATATGCCTCACTTAACATACAGCTATCTCATCTCATGTGATTTATTATATATGTAGACATTCTCAGGAAGTGATTGTAAAAAAAAATCCAATTCTACTAGTGGTGGCAGAAAAAAGAAAGTTAATAAGTTAGAGGGAGAAAACTGTGAGAATGAATTTGGCACGTTGTGAAAATCTCAGGTTTTATACCATACAAATGTTAAGAACTTGCTTTTTAGAAAATAAAATGGTAGCATATAATTTCTTGTATTACATAAGGAATTCAGTAACCATATATTGAACTACTGATTTTGATTTTAGCATGGTTCTAGATGCCAAGAATTGAGGGAAAGAATGGCGAGAGATGTCATCCATCACCAAAGGTCTTCAAACCTTTCTGGGAAGACTAAAGTAATTTAGAAGAGACAATTCAAGAATAATAACGTTATCATTGTAAGAGGCTGGCCAGAAAAAAAGCACTGAATTAGGAGTCAGGATAGGTGAGTTTCAGATCCAGCTCTTACAATAATCCCCCTTTAATGCCTCCCATAAGATAAATGACCCCAGTAACCTGGACCCCAGTTTTAACCCAAGACCCTCACACATCCGGTGAGGATGAGTGACACTTCTGAGTGTGAAAGGGGGCTTCATGAATAATTGTTCTAGGACAACTGGAATACGTTGGGGTTGTTCTGGGCCAACCAGGAGGCAAACTCATCTCAACTCCTGTAATGCTAGGCCTCTGTCTGATCCTCTCAGGTCTCTTCCCAGTGAAAATCCTTCCTGCTTGGAGTTTATGTGTGCTTCTTTTGAGTGATAAATGCCTATATGTATTCCTTGTTTATATGCAAGGAAATAAAGTATCCCATGTTATTTGAGAATTTTGGAAATTATGTCCTCATTTTGTATTTTCACCCATTAATGGGAACATTGAGACTGGAAGGAAAAGAACCTATCAACCCAACAAAGATCTTTTGATCCAGGCAAGGTCTTCTGATCACTTTCAAATTTCCCTGTCTAGGCAGTGTCAGAGCAACCCCTTTAAAATAATCACTGATGCAGATACAAATAATACAAATTCAAGGAACTTACTTTGTAGATTTAAGTTGATAACAGTATAATCTCATCGGCAAATACATATGTGCTTACTCTGCCCTACATGCTATGCCACGTGAACAACATGCATGTAGCTATGTATGAGCAATGAAGATATAAAACTTGTTAAAATAGTAAGTAACAGGGAGCAGCATATACAAAATGTTTGTTAGAGAAATCAAGAACCACAGGACCTAGAAAAAGAGAGAGATAACAAATTTTACCTGAGCAGGAAGTGGATAGGACTTACATGGAGTGGATTACTTGTATATGTGTGTGTTGGTGGTGGGGTGGGGAGGACAACCAGATTGTCTATTTATTTATTTTTTTTTAGAGAGGCAGAGAGAGGAAGGAAATGAGAGGGGGATATGTAGAGAGAAACATTGATGTGAGAGTGGAACATTGACCTTCTGCATGCCCCCTGCTGGGGATCAAGCCTACCTAGGCATGTATCCTGACCAGGAATACATGCACGAGATGCCACCCAATCAACTGAGGAACACTGGTCAGGGCCAGATTGTCTATTTTTCTGTTAACACATGAGGAGATGAAGAATTCTTTTCTCTAAATTTGGCTTGCCAAATTCTCTAAAATTTGAATTGTATTTTCCCCTCAGACCTTAATTTGTATCACCTCAAAATGTGAGAGTTAAGACTATAAGACAGATTTGATTAACACTTCATGCACTCCATATGTGTCACCTGTTCTTGAGGTAAGTGTGCTCTAAGATAGCTTGGTAGAAATGCCTCTGTCTAAATGGCGCTTAGGGCCCTAGCAGTTTGGCTCAGTGGATAGAGCATCAGCCTGCAAACTGAAGAGTCACAGGTTTGATTCCAGTCAAGGGCACATGCCTGGGTTGCGGGCTCATTACCCAGTAGGGGGCATGCACAGCCAATCAATGATTCTCTCTCATCATTGATATTTCTCTCTCTCCCTCTCCCTTCTCCTCTGAAATAAATAAAAAATATTTTAAAAAATGAAAAAAAAATGGTGCTTAGTCATAACAGTAGCCTTGACAATGTACTTTGTATTAAGGTAAATTTGTAGAGAAGTTTCGTGTGTGAGTATGTTGTGTAGTAAATACACAGCCAGCTGCAGATTTATGAGCATCGTTATCCTGTTGTACAGATAGTGCCTCCATTGAATTTAATGAGCTGAAGTAGGTGAATAGTTCATTCTAATCTTCTGGTGCCTGAGACTCCCATAGTCCCTGAAATCATTGAACATATGTCCTTCTCTTGTTTTAGAAACCTAAGGTGCCTTTCAGATAAACAAGACTCTCTTGAGGGTAATGACATAGGAAGTGATTTTGAAGACATTTTCTTCAGTGCATTGATTGAATGCTAACCTGAGGCAGATACCTGTTGCAAAGCTGAGAAGTGATTTGTCAAATCCAAGATTCATGGCAGATTTGCTTTAATTGATTTTTGTTCCTTTGCATGAATTCGTTACATTGAAAATGCCTTAGATTCTCTCACCCATATGTCTCCTTTAATATTAAGAACAAACATTGAGTCCATGCAGTTGGTGTGGCTCAGTGGTTGAGTGTCAACCTATGAACCAAGAGGTCATGGGTTTGATTCCTGGTCAGGGCACATGCCAGGGTTTTGGGCTCAATCCCCAGTGCGGGGAATGCAGGAGGCAGATGATCAATGATTCTCTCTCATCATTGATGTTTCTATCTCTCTCTTCTTATCACTTCCTCTCTGAAGTCAATAAACTATATATTTAAAAAACCCCAAAAAGAACAAACATTGGCAAGAAAACTCTTCTGTGGTCCTTTATGTGATAATTTTGAACTGATTCTACCATGTTTATCATAATTAGCTGAAATGCTCATGGAAGTTATGTCTACAGAACCTAAACTGAAGTTCCCACCATGTATTTAAACCATTAATAAATGAAATCAGGTAAAGATGCATATAGAATAGAACTTTTAAGATCTCTAAGGGAAAATTTGAAATCCCACAGGACCACATTTACACTTTAGAAGACCATTGGTGAATTGGTGAAGTGAAAAATTGGTACATTTCAATGGCAGTGCTCCTGGCATTTTGAGTGGGACAGTGGTGTGTGTGTGTGTGTGTGTGTGTGTGTGTGTGTGTGTGTGTGTGTGTGTGTAAGTCTGTCTAGCTTATTGCAGGACTTTTAGAATCTCTGGAGTCAACACCCTAGAGATCAGGAGCACACCCTAGTTATTGCAACCATCACACCCATCCCACCACAATTATCCAAGCAGCTCTTAAGATATAATTCCTGCAGATGGCAAACGAGTAAACACTACTAGATGATTAATTTCCAACTTGAAAATTTTATGTTTTCAAAGGTGTCTTTGATGAGTTAAAATCTAGAACACACTCTTTTAAATAGTGGATATAAATGATGGCTATGTTCTAAGGCGGCTGCCATCCTTGACCCCTATGTATAACTCCTACCCTAAGTTCTTAGATTGAAGCCATTTAATTTCAACATTTAAATCTTTCCCCCTTTTCCTACATTAGACTCTCACATTAGATTTTTCTTAAAGTCTTTTTGATTAAGGAGACTTAATGGAGTTATATTTCAGGAGTCTATTGAGTTAAGAGCAGATTTTCACCTGGTCAGAACTTGTTTTTAGGTCTTCCTTTATTCCCAGTGACCTAGTTCCTATCTTGCACCCCAGTTACTTATATGATTCTTACCTGCCCTCATACACTCTCCATCTGCTTCACTTTTCTATTTGCTGCCACTGCCAGGCTCTTGGATGCTGTTCCCACTGTCCCTAAGGCGGTCTGTTTGCTGCTCATTGTGGAGACTTGTTATCAACCACCACCTGGACATCTGGTTGTCCCTTCCTCCTAGGCGGAAGATGCCACGTCCACTGGCTTATTGCTATTTCTTCCTAAAGATTACTTTTGGATGTTACCTCCATTGTCCCGGCCTGTCTTCAGCCTATTCTAGGATGGGCTTGGCTGAGCACCAAGGTCAACAACTATCTCTACTGTAAACAAGATGCAGCTGAAATCAGGGACCTGGATGTGGGAATCAAGGAAGCAAGGTTGTTGCAGTAAAGTAATTAAACAAAACTAAAAACAAAGTGAGTAAGAAATAGTTGCTTAATCTTTAAAGCTGGTGCTTAAAGTAAAGTAGTCTTAATTAGAGGAAAAGAGGAGCTACATGAAAGTTATTTTAAAAATCTGAATTATCTAAGCCTTTGAGGCAAGGTCTTCAGAAACTGATGGCAATGACTTTATGATTAATTTCCCTTCAGAACTTATGGATTTACTGTTCCTTGATATGGAAATAGCATTAGCACTACTCTTAGGCTGATCAACATAATTAGGATCATTTTTTCCTCACAAATGAAATGAAAAGAGAGATTCCCCACCCTAGGATAATTCAGTTAAAAATGAAGAGTGAGTGAAATGAAGGAAAGCATTAAAAATAAATTTGTATGTGTAAGCAAAACTGTAAGAGCTTGATGTGGAGATGGGAATAGCAGATAATGCACCTAAACACCATTTTTCCCCCAGAGAAAATTTTTTTTTATGTTACAGAACTCAAAAGAGACAATAAATGAGAAGTGAGTTTCCCTTACACTCTTTTCCCCCCACTGACAAGTTTGCCTTCTCCAGAAACAATAAATGTTATAGATTTCTCCTGTATCTTTCCAGATAAATTCTATGCATGTGTTAGCATTTGTATGTGTGCATGATTTAATATATATTAATATACTCATATACATAAATAACATATGAATTAACTATTTGGATGAATTTGTGTTTAATTGGTACTGAAGTCTCTAAGGACTGGAAGGTTCTGTGTGCATAGTTGAGGCCTCTCAGCTGCTGGGAATCTCTGTGGGGGTGCAGGGCAGGGACCAAATGATTTGCTGATGAGTCCTGTACTGGCATCTGTGGATACTTTCTGAGAGAGAATCCCCATGGTCTCCTATGTCTTGGGGTTGTGAGTCTCGGGAAGGGATTGGTGCTTCCATCCCTCAGTGTGCAGATGTTTTTCAGCCCATTGCCTCATCTCTTCCCTCCACTGGGCCTGGTTTCCCCAAATTTGGACCTTTCTTGGTTCTATTTTTCTAGAACATAAAAATTATCTTCCTGGGGCTACATAGGGTGAGAGAGGAGAACTGGAGATCTAACTCTTCCTTACATAGACTTCCAGTTGACCCCATTTTCTGCCCACTCCCCACCCCACCGTTAGAGGTGCCTGCTGCCTCCAGTTTGAGTCTACCCTAAGTTCTGTGGTATGAATGGGTATATTAGTTTCCTATCATTGCCATAGCAGATTACCACAAGCTAATTGACTTAAAGTGAAAGTGACACAAATGTATATCTTATAGTTCTGGAGATCAGAAGCCCCAGTGGGTCTTAAATCAAGGTATTGGCAAGGCTGTGTTCCTTTTGGTGACTCCAGGAGAGAATATGATTTCTTGCTTTTTCCAGCTTACATTGCTTTCATTCCTCGGCTTATGGCCCCACAACACTCCAACCTCTGCTTCTATCATCATAGCTCATTCTCTGCCTCTGCCTCTCATGCTTCCCTCTTTCTAAGGACCCTGGTGACTCCATTGGGCCCACCTGATAATCCAGGATACTAGCTCCATCTTGAGCCTCTTAACTTAGTCATACTTGCAGAGTTTCCCCTTGCCATGTAAGGTAACATACTACAGTTCTGGGAGTTAGGACATAGATATTTTGGAGGACCATTATTGGCCTTAGCACAATCGACTTGTTTCTCAGACTTTGTCCTCTTCAGCCAATTTGGTTGCAGTTTTGCTGCTCTGCAGTCAGACACCTCTCATGCATCCGCTTTCCATCCTCTGCATTACTGTTGACATGTCTTATCTGCTCTTGCCTCCTCTCCCACTCTGCTTTTATAGGTTTATACCTTTTACAATTTTCTGCTGTAATTTTTGAGGGGTGTCACACTTCTGTTTTTAACTAGAAGCTCTCACTTACTTTACAGATAGGAAATCTCAGATGCAGAGAAATGACATGACTTGCCCAAGGTTATAAAGGTTATTAGTGGCAGAAGTGAGCTTTTGTTTAGGAACAAAAACAATTCTAGGTAAAGAAAACGTAATTTCAAAGTTGAAATAGCATGCTGGAGAGAAACTACATTAGCTCCTATTGATAAAATTATGGTGTTGTTTTATTAATTAGGAGATTTTCAGAGCTAACTTTTTGGTTATCATTTCAAAAATATGAATGTTGCCCAGGCCTCACAGTGCTATTGTGAGAGTTAATGATAAAAGTTTCTGTGAAATACTTAGAGTATGCTTGTAAATTGTTAGTTTTTCTGGGCAAGAAGTAACATGGAGTTCAACTTAATTAATTATTAGGGCATTATTCAGAAGAATGTGATCTACATTTTCAAGACCAGAACTGACTAAATTCTCTGTTCCATAAATCAATGAATAAACTAAGCTTTCCCTTGAAGGAAAGTAAGATGTAAAAGAGGAAAAAATAAAATATTTCTAGGCATCTATTCACTTTGGTGTGTTTTAAAATAGAATTTCCAGGCAGACATGCAGTAATTGGTAAAGGTACATAGAATCCTATGCTAAAGAATACTAACTAGGTTTCTCCCTTATGGTGTGGCTTTCATCTTCCTATGAAGTGAGAGAAATGATAGACTTGTGTCTCTATCTGTCTAGGAATTTGTAAAGAAATAGGAAATATAGCCAGACATAGAAGTAGTTCTTATATCTCAGGACCGAGAGAAAGGGTGGGAGAGAGAGAGGGGGGTGACTATTGAAAAAATCTCTATGAATGAAGAAGAGTTCATTAATTTGTTCTTAAAATAAACCTTTGCCTTTTGAAAGTCTACATCACTGTCTTAGTGAGAGCAATTCCTTCTCAAAGAAAGGTGCACTCTGAGGGGCATTGTCACATTCGATAACCCTCTTTTCTCTAGTTGGAGGCCATAGTTCATAGCACAGCTAATCCTTTACTTCCTCAGTCAGATATTTTATAGAGCATGGCAGAAGTGGTAGAGGGAATTCACAGGACTCCTCAATTGCTCTCTTGTTCTGTTCTGTGGCTTGTTTGCTCTCCGGGCTCTCCTGTTCTGTGGAATGTTGCCAATTAAAGCAAGAAAACACATTTTACCAAATGAAACATTGGTAAGGGTGAGCCCTGAAGCTCCTCAGTTGCTTGTTCCATTTAATTCAAGTCATGTTTTTACCTGAATATTTCTTTCTTTTTGTTTGCTTGCCCTTTTTAATTATACTCCTGTCCTTTCCATCTTCTTAAAACATTTTATTTTTATTCTAATTAACTTTCCTCCAGATCCCTAGTGTTTATTCAAAGGTCTATTGCTCCTATGACTAATTCATTTTTCCAAGAGCCTGGGGACATTTTTACTCTTTGTTTCTCTCCTGCTTCAATTAGTCTTTTGTTGCTCACATTTTTTTTTTTTTGAATCAATAACAGAAACACTTTCTTATTTGCAGCTTCTTTGCTTTCCTCAGAAAAACATCTTGTATGAATATGACGAGGATTTGCAAAGGAAAAACAATAACTTCAAAAACATTCAGGAAATTAATAGTGGGGAGTATAAACTGGTGGTCAGGAAGGCAAGTAAACAGTATATTCTGAAAAATCTTCAATAATCTTGAAGCAAGTGCCTGTTTTGTGACAAATGACACTGACAGAAGTAGGAGAGAAGGTACTTAACTCTTAAGATAGTGTTGAGCTTCCTTCCACACCATTGAAAATAATGATGGCCAAGATAGTCTTGTAGAAGGAAGTAGATTATTTTGTTGCACAATGCAATATATTTTTGTCAAGCGCTCTCAGCCTTCTATGGTTTTATAATGTATTGGTGCTTTGGGGGAATTTGTTTTGAATGGTTGTGCTAAAAATTCATATAACCAGTGTCTTTTTTAATCATGATAGTAAGAAAGTAGGAAAATTCCTGGGCAAGTGGAATAGAGAAATTGAGACAACATAATTTAACAAAACCAAACTATTTGAACAACTTATAGCCAGCTAGAGAATTGCAAGACTTTATCTTACTTAACTGAGGACTCCTGAGAGCAAATGGCTTATACCTCTCCTCCCTAATCAGATAATGCATAGCTTAAATCACCCTGGTCAGGGAGATAGAGAACAGAGACCCAATTAATGCATTTGTGCCAGTCAAACCCAAGGACAGGTGAAGTCAGGGGGAAAATAACAAAAACAGATTAAAGCCAGACAGACCCAAGATAAAAGTAAAACAGTGAAGCTGACCAGAAAATGATCCCTAGCCACCCTATATGCTCATTTTGATACATCAGCATATTACCTGGAAAGCTGATTAATATTCTACTGAAACCCTCTCCTAAGATCCCCCCACCTCCCTGACCTTCCTTCAGAAGAAAGATAAAAACCTTCAGGACAAAGACTCAGCGTGAGCTCCCTCTAGACTCCCTCTTAGAGTCTAGGGCAGTGATGGCGAACCTTTTGAGCTCGGCGAGTCAGCATTTTGAAAAACCCTAACTTAACTCTGGTGCCATGTCACATATAGAAATTTTGTGATATTTGCAACTGTAGTAAAACAAAGACTTATATGTCTGATATTTATTTTATATATTTAAATGCCATTTATCAAAGAAAAATCAACCAAGAAAAATGAGTTCGCTTGTCACCTCGACACGCGTGTCATAGGTTCGCCATCACTGGCTAGAGCATGTTCATGCCCATCTCCATTTTGGGGCCTGAGCTGTTTACTTTCTTTCTCCTGAACTCTAAGTGTCCCAAGGAGAGTTGAAACCCATGGAGCAGTGGGCAGCGATAGCTCACGCTGGGCTGACTCCCTGAATATTTCACCGAGGCTCCCTTTTCTCTGATTTTCCAGTGAGTTAAAAGCAGCCTTGCCTTGGCTCATTGCTGGCACTGTGACTTTTTCTTCCCAGGGAGCTAACATTAGCCCTGCCACCCTCACTACTTTCCTATAACGTTTCCAGGGAGCCAAAGCAGAGAACTGCCTAGTCTCTTCCATTGCTTCTTCCACTCTTAGTCCTTCCTGTATTTCACTGTCCCCAACTTTAATAAATGTACTCACAAAATCACTGGTCTCGTCTTATGAAATTCTTCTTGCATGAAGTCAAGAACCCACACACTACCGGCCGGCCTGAGGCAGACCCACTCCGGGCCTGATCACAAGACCATTTCGTGTAATAAGATGTATTGGGTGTAAGATCCACAGGACTGAAAGTAATATTTTCAGTGTAGCCAATGAAGCCAACGACTGAGGAGGCCTGGCATGAAATAAGGAAAAGATGCCCAATTGAGGCTAACAAAGAAAAATGACTGTCCAGGGCTTTTAACTTTTGGCTGTCTGGCTCAGTTTATCAGAGAGAAGGAGAGCAGATACTCTTAACAAATACTGGGTTCAGGATCAAATTTCCATATCACTGGCTACTACCTTTATTAGGGTCTAGGTGTTGATTAAACTACTTTGGAATGAGAGACTTTAACATGTTTTATTCTTAAAATACTGAAATCAGAGGTCATCTTGTGAGATAAAATGCTAATGGATAAAAGTGCACTTGCAAGGTGCTTTTAGTGATTATTTATTTATTTACTTATTAAATATATTTTTATTGATTTCAGAGAGGAAGGGAGATGAAGAGAGAGAGAGAAACATCAATGATGAGAGGAAATCATTGATTGGATAGCTTCTGCATGCCTCCCACTGGGGACCGAGCCTGCAACCTGGGCATGTGCCCTTGATGGGAATTGAACCCGGGACCCTTGAATCCGCAGGCTAACACTCTATATACTGAGCCAAACCAGCTAGGGCTATCTTTTATTTATTAAATAAATCATCCATTTTCAGGATTTTACTTCATTGTGCATGCTATAGAATTTAGTGAGTTTTATCATCCAGATACTTTAAAGTTTTTATTTCTAGTATTTAAAACCTTTTCTTGTGTGTGTATATATATATGTTTTACATGTTTTATAGATGCTTTATTATTTATTATTTAAATCCTACCATACTAAGTTGTTTTTTACTTCTAAATATCAAAATATGCTGGCTGAACAGCTTTTTGCATAAAGCTTCATTTGTATTTAAAATTATTTTTTCAGGCAAGATAAATAGAATCATTAAAGGCTATAAGCAATTTGAGGTTCTTAATACATATTCCTTTTTCCTCTCAGAAAGATTAAATTAATTTGCCCTTCTATCAGCAAAAGAGAGTTGTCCACTTCACTCTACCCCCTGAAACTTTCAGCTTTGGGTATTCTTTTTTTAATTTGTGGTGATTTGGGTATTATTCTTTTAATTTGGGTTATGACTTTCATTAAACATTTTATACATGTTTATTATATACTCACATTTCTTTTTTGAAAAATTATATTCCTATTGAAATGTGGGAAAATGTCCCTGTACATTTCATCTGATCATTAACAGTTCTTGGTTGTTTTTTGTTTGTCTTTTTTTAAGATTAAGAAGACGAGTTCTTATAATGTTTCTGCAGGTCTTCATATAATGAGGATTTTGGCTGTCTTAATTCTCACTGATGTTACTTTAGCTCTCATAACAAGTGAAATCCATTTTCAGGCTGATCAAAAGCGTATATTAAATGGCTGTCTTCATACGGCATTGTGTTAGAGACAAAATCAAAGAAAACAGTTTATCCAGCCACAGGCCCTGCCAATTCCCAAGCTTGGTCCTTGTTGTAAATAAAGCTGGTGAATTACTGCATTTATTTTGAAAACTAGTTATTCAGTGCCCAGATCTGGACATATTAATGAGTACTTTGGTCAACTTAGGATTCAAGTGACTTTAAATACTTCCCTTTTTTTTTCTCCCCACTTTTCAGCTTTTTCATACAAGGCTGTCTGTACTCTGATAGGTAGGTACAAGCCCAAAACCATCACCAGGCACCCACAATTGCGTGTCAATCACCCTCCCACTTAAAGATATATTACCCACCACTGAGAATGAATTGGAAACAAGAGCTTTAAATAAAAGAGAATTCTTTGTTTTAACTTTGATGGCATTTCCCACTTAAGCACTCCTCAGTACTGCAGGGATGAACACCCCTCTGGATTATTAGAACATTATGAGGTTCCAGCCCCTTAACTTCGGGCTGCAAGCTTCTTCAACCTTGAACTGAAAACTTCCTCTGGGTTTTTGACTCAGTGACTTTCTTTCCAAAGCCCTGTAAGCAGTGCTGCCCCATGGGAGCTATTTTAAGGTCTCTCATGCAGCCCCAGATGCATTTATGAGCTCCAGAAGACACCTCTCAAAGCCTCCGTGTTTGTGACCAGACAGGTCACCCTGCACCTCGGATCTCATATTGTTAACGGAGCAAACAAAGATGCTGACCACCCTGAGGTTGGCACACCAGGGCAGCTGCCCTCAGCAGAGACACACTGAGCCAGATTGCATGTGCTCTGACTTGGAGACTGCGTGGCTTCAGCCACATTTAAAAGCCTCTTTATTTATCTGCAAAACAAGGCAGCAGATGGTCAGAAAGATTCCTCCCACCTGTACAAATCAATGAATCTGCCTCTGCTAGCCTCCATAGACTTTAAATTTTCTTTTTTTACTTTTAATCTCCTTACCCAGAGCATTAATTAATTATTTTAGTGAACATTTTAGAGTTCCTGTAGTGTGCCAACCATGAGCCTCAGTCAAGAATTCACTTGCCCCCCTCTCCCCCCCAACTGCAGGAGCAAATAAAAATATCCTTAAGGTGTATAAAGAATCGAAGAAACTCAGTAATCATATGGAAAAGTGGTAGTTATGTGAAAATTAATAAACAAACCTCATTTAAAGTGGAATTGGGAGGCCAGAGAGAGAGCTCTCATGCATGTGTCACTCAACGCACATCACTGACCCCAACGGGAAGAGATATACCTTATACCTCTGACACATTGCGATACTCCTTTACAATCTCAGCAGGAGGAAAGAAAGACTCCTTTTCTCCCAGTAACAACTCAGCCAATGAGAAGCCTCTATACTGTCCATTTCCTCCAACGGACTTCTTACTTACAACAGCCGCTCCCAAGTCCATGAAAGAGCTTTTTCTCTCTTGTTTCTCTGGACTTGCATTAGACAGTATCCTGGATTGGAATTCTTAGTTGTTCCCCAATATACCCATTTAGCTGGAGAAATATCTGGCTATCTGTTTAAGGTCAACAGTAGACACAGACAAAATCTATATATACAAAAGCCAAGCAACCGGTCATTACGACATGCACTGCGGCTGGCCAGACCCCACCCATGCAGGAATTCGTGCACTGGGCCTCTAGTTAAGGTATAAAGCGATTCTGACTATGATAGAGGAGGCATTGGAGTAGGTTATCAAGACTGCTGGTTGCCTGTCAAGCTGGACCCAGGCAATGAGAGGCTCCTCACCTCATCCCCTGTCCTTGGGAGGTATGTTCTTTCCACCATTCTCACACTAGTTGCTGCTTCAAGGATGAGAGGGTAGGTGTTGCTGAGACCATCTAGACTTAATATGTGACTAAACAGTTTTAGGGCCTCCTATAAATTTTTAAGATTCTGGCAGGTAAGTGCAGAGATCTACTCATTTTGCGGCCACCTAAGACAAGCCTCAAGTTAGTTCCCTTGCTTATCAAAGCTGCCACTTACCAATCTGGAGAGGTCTGCCTCTTTCTTTTGTCTCCCCCTGCCTGCCGTGTAAGGGGGCTAGTTTTCAAACCACAACAAGGTCTGTAGGAACTCCTTTTCTAATTAAGACAAGACAGTTTTGCATTATAAGACAAGGTATTTTCTTGAAGAAGAGGACTGACAGCTATCCTCCACAAAGCTATGAAAAAAATAGACTTAGGAGGACAGGTGGAACATTGGACACTAGGACAGTATTGGGAAACAGAGCCAGTGTTATAATAATAGAACTCTAGAGTTTATTCTGAATGAAGCATAAAATTGTTTGAAATGTTTAGGTGTTTAACAAATTGGTGACTAGTTTATCCAAGGTGTAGTTTGATTTCTTTGTTTATAAAACTTCAATGAATGAGTTCTATCTAAATATAGTTGGAGTTGAGAAATGTAAACTTAAGTAGAACCAATTCTATCTCTGGTTAGTACTAAGTTACAATAGGGACCAACAGATAGTAGGCATCTGTAGCCCTAATGTTACCTACATCAAGGACTCTGCTTAAATTGGCACATGGAAAGATGGTCCTTTGAATCTATCTGTATGCACACTTACTAGGTTTATCTTGTTAGGACAATGTAAGATAGTGAAATAGCATGGGCTGCTGTCTCATTGCATTCAAACCAACCCTGAGGAATCTATATAAGTGAGAGAGAAATGGAGAGAATTAAGAAAACAAAATAAACAGAAGAAACCATTAGGGAGGCTAAATTTTGTTTGGAGCTGGTGCAAGTGGAGAGAACTTCAGATTATGAAGGGCTGCAGAGTGGGGGTGAGAACTTTCATAAGTGCTGCTTTGCTTCCCCCGCCCCCACATTTTGGGGAACCTAATGTTACTCTTTCACAAGAGAACTCTATGGCTAAAGCCAGACACAGATTCGATGAGTGCCCATCACACTACATAAAGGAGGCACAAGCTCTGTTGATTGGGTTGATGAAAGCAGACTTTGGGGCTGGAATCATCTAAAGCAGTGGTTCTCAACCTTGGCTGCACATTAGAATCACCTGGGAATCTTTTTAAAATCCTGATTTCTGGGCATCATCCTCCAGAAATTGTTTCTTTGTTACTAATGTTGTGGCCCCACCCCATAACAAAGAAACAGAATTTCCGGAGGATGAGGCCCAGAAATCAGGATTTAAAAAAGATTCCCAGGTGATTCTAATGTGCAGCCAAGGTTGAGAACCACTGATCTAAAGACTCATTCACTCACATATATGATGGTTGATGCTGCCTGTCATCTGGTCCCTTAGCTTGGATTATTGGCTGAAACACCAATATGTAGCCTGAGCTTTCTCAGAGGATGGTAACTGGGTTCCACGAGAGAGATCCATGAAGAAAGTGTATTCCCTCTTATAGTAGTTAGACATGATGTTTCATTGTATTTATTAATGGACTCACAAAATTCTGTACAGGTTCAAGAGGTTGGGAAATATTTCAGCTGTTAATGGGTAAGTGAAATGATTCTATGAGTACATAGAACTGAAATATTATTGTCAACATTTTTGGCATATAAACTTGTCACATAAAATTATTTCTAAGTAAAGGCCAGAAACTGGGCAACAAATGTCATCTGTATCAGGAGGTCAGATTGATAAAAGAAGAATCTTAATTTTAATTCAGGGCAACAGCCTACCAGAACTCTATTTAGACCAGGAGTTCAGACATGTCCTAGGAGAGAACTCATTTCAAGGAGAGAACAGCAGACAGACAAACTTAGCTCAGGAATAAATCACTCCCCTCAGTGAATAAAACTGTTTTTGAATAGAGTCTTATGGATTGTTCTTGTCAAGGATGACTCATGGATAAAGCATTTAGAAACCAGTAAAAAGTTTATTTAAGATTGCAAGACCAGCCTTTAAAAGGACCAATTCACAAACTTAAAAATACAGTATTTTTTTAAAAAAATCCTCATGAGATCACCAAGGCGATCATGTGTTTTTTTTTTTTTTTTTTTTTTTGTTTTTTTTTAATATATTTCATTTATTTCTTACAGAGAGGAAGGGAGAGGGATAGAGTTAGAAACATCGACCAGCTGCCTCCGGCACACTACCTACTGGGTATGTGCCCGCAACCAAGGTACATGCCCTTGACCGGAATCAAACCTGGGACCCTTGAGTCCTCAGGCCAACGCTCTATCCATTGAGCCAAACAGGTTAGGGCAAGGTGATCATGTTTATTAGTCAGCTCTTGTCAATGTGCTGTGTAACAAACTACTACAAACCCTAATGGTTAACAAGCATTTAAGCTGGTCAGCTGAAGCTTGTTAGTTCTAGTTTGGATTTGGCTGGTGGCTCCAGGCTTATAGACTCAAGCCTGCCCCACATATCTCCTATCTCCTCGGTTCAGTGTGCTAGTCAGGGGATGTTCTTCTCAGGTGATGGAAGAAGCTCATGGGGGAATGGTTAAAGGTTGTATCTCTCAAGGACTGGAGTCTAAACTGGAAAACTATCTCTTTCAACCCATCGGTCAAAACAAGACATGTGGCCATTCCCAACATCAATAGTGTGAGGAAGTAGACTCATTTTCAGTGAGTGGAGCTGAAAAGCCTCACATTCCCCCTTCAAAAGAATGGATGAAGGACTGTTCATGTTGGAAAATGAACAATTTTCTTCACATGATTTCCAATCCATAAACATTGTGGTGCATGCACACACATACACACAAACATATATTTTCAGAGATCATATTGTTTGTTTGTGAGTCAGCATCTTATGGGAAATGCTCACTTATTTTTTGAGTCTAAAACTAGACAAGGGAGTCCTTTAAAAATTTTTTGGGGGCTATTTCTTATTTGTTTTTCCTGACTGTGAGAAGTGATAGTCATTTTTATCCATGAAGGTAGCAGGGACCCTCTATTCCACATAAAAAAACCCCCACAAAACACACACATAAAAAAAAACCACACACAAAAAACAAACAAACAAACAAAAAAACTCCTGTCTAAATCCGACATGGGGTGGGGGGTGAGGTAGTATAACATAATATGAGGCCTGGATCAGGTTGTGAATTGTATGTTTATCAGACAAAGGAGGTTGAATTTACCCTTTGAGAAGTCATCAGAAGGCTTGACTACATCAGATTTTAATGTATCAGGTATAAGGTTTAGAAACCTGACTCTAATGACAATTGAAGTAAGACCAAATGTATCCTGATGCAAGGCAAACAATGATTATTATTCTAAAAGAGAAATGTAGCAATGGGAGAACGGAGAGATGAATCCCAACTGGAAAATTAGGGTAAGACCACTAAATAAAATGGAAGTCAAAAGGAATTTTATAAAATGAAAACAAGTGATGAGAGAGGGAAGGCAACCAAAGAAAAAGATAGAACATTTATTCAGCAAATATTTATTAATTACTAATAGGTTCTGGGCACTCTATTAGGTATTGGCATGCAATTTTGGACAGAACCAAAATTATTTTTCTACCATTGAGGAGTTTATATCTAGTGGATATTTAGACACTAACCAGATATTAACACAAATAAATTTGAAACTGGAACTGTAACAAGACCTGTGGAGGAGAGATACACAGTGCTAAGGGACTCACAAGGAGTTTGTTCTGGGCAGGTCAGGGGGATCAGGAATTCTTTCATTAGGAAGCAATACAGAAGCCAAGGTCTGGAGGATTAGTAGGGGCTAATTACATGAAGAGAAGAGGGATGACATCTGACTATGTGCCAGATATTTTCTAATGCTTTAAAGGTATAAAATATTTTCATTTGCAGAATAACTCTATGCTATAGACTTGGTTATTTACACATTGCAGATACTGAAACTGCAGTTCTCTGAGGGTTTAAGGTTATACAGCTAGTACATGGTGCACCTGGCATATGAATCCAGACGACTATTCCAATGCTCCAGTTCTCTCTGTTCTCATTATACCATCTCCCCAGGCAAGGAGGAGAATCCAGACAGAAGAAATGACATGTTCAAAGCTCTAGTGGAGGCATGTCTGGGACTGAAATGAGACATCGTGATGCAAGCAAAAGTAGCAAGGAATGAGGTGAGACAGCAAAGGCAGATAAAGGTCACTTATACAGGGCTTTGTAGTGCATGTGAGGTCTCTGTTGTTGTCAGCAACTAAGATTCTGAAGCATTTTAAGCAGTGAGATTATATTTTAAATATTCATTTTGAAAATATTGTGGGGGGGGGAAGCAAAGTAGATACAAATAGACCAACTTTGTGGCTATTGTAATATGTCAAGCAAAAAGTGATGGTAATTTATAAAAAACTGTTGTTGCAAGAGTTGGGCAGCTGTGGGTGGATCTTAGCTTTTTAGCAGTAACATTGCTTGTGCTCTATTAATTGACTATCAGAGAGGCAGGGGAAGGGGAAGAGAGGTGTTAAGAATGACTTCTCTTAATTAAAAATAAAGCTGCCATTTGACCCAGTAATATCACTTCTAGGAATATATCCCAAGAAACCAGAAACACTAATCAGAAAGGATATATGCACCCCTATGTTCATAGCAGCACAATTTACAATAGCTGAGATTTGGAAACAGCTTAAATGCCCACCAGCCAATGAGTGGGTTAGAAAACTGTGGTACATCTACACAATAGAATACTATGCTGTGGTAAAAAAGGAAGGGATTCTTATCATTTGCAACAGCATGGATGGACCTAGAGAGCATTATGCTAAGTGAAATAAGCCAGTCAGTGAAAGAAAAATACCACATGATCTCACTCATTTGTGGAATATAAAGAACAGTATAAACTGATGAACAAAAATAGATACAGAGGCAAAGAAGCATTGAACAGACTGTCAAACTACAGCAGGAAGGCTGGGGAGGGTTGGGGAGAAGGTAAGAGATCAACGGAAGGAATTGTATGCATGCATATATGCATAACCAATGGATTCAAGACACTGAGTGGGGGGGTGGTAGGGCATGTGAGGGGGTAGGGGAGGCCGGGAGAAGGTCAATGAGGAAAAAAGGAGAGACATGCACTACTATTCATATGTACTACTATTTGTGATACTTTAAACAATAAAATAAAAAACCCTAAACAATAAATCATAAAATAACAAAAACAAATGACTTCTCTTTTTCTGGGTTGTACAACTGGACACCTGGCACAGTGAGGAGAGGCTCATTTGATGGATTATTTTGGGGACAGGGCAAGGTCAGCTGTGGCAGGTTTGGGGACTGGGATATGGGAAATTGAGAAGCAATCTAGGATCTAGAATGACTGTAGGAGGAAGTGCCCTGCTTGTCTATGGCTTTTCCTCTTACTCTGCAGATTGATAGTTGCCAGTTGCCATGAAAATATAGAAGCAACTAAAAATAGGAAAATATATTGGCTTCTTCTGGCAGATAACATTAGATATAGAGATAAGAATCACTTCATTAAGCCTTGGTTTATTTTTAGACATATTAGATTTTCTGTTCTTGGCAACATAATCCAATGGTAGAAGAACCAGAAAGCTGAATAATGTGAACTAATTTTGAATCAAATATGAGATATTTTTTCATCAACTAGACATAGGGTTCTAGGATTAGATGGTATGGTATCTCAAGGTATTAAACATTCTGCTCTTTTTTCCTCCAAGCTCATAATGCGTTCATATTGCCACAAACTACCTCATTATTTTTCTCCTTAAAAGTAGCCATAGTACACATATGTAATACCTTAATCAATAAAGAAAAAAAAAGTTGCAAAAGAAAAAAATATAGCGGTAGGAAATGAACTTTTATTTATTTACAGGCAAATACTAGTAGTATTTGCTTTCTAAAAAGGATAAAATAAATCTTGCAAACTCTTTTTTTCCTTTTTCTTTTTGATATAAAAATCAGATTGATTGAAAGAAATGCCTTGCCTTAAAGGGCAGGCCTTCTCTGTTGCAAAAATTTAATTAAGCATAAAAGTGCCATGAAATGCAACTGAACATTTTAAGCAAGGAGACTGGAATAGGAGCTTCAGGTGATAAACAGGATTCTAAATATATTTCAAAATGAGATTCGGACATAAAAGAAACTGCCTCACTAGAAGCTATTTTTGATTATGCTTTACTTTTGGTTCACTTGTAAGAGTTAATAAGGGTACTTACACCCATAAATTTAATTTTGCTTTTATGCTCTATTCTTGAAACAGCAAATTATCATGAACTGTAAGACACACATGGAAGGTTATTTTCTAACTCTTGATTACATTCATTGTTAGAACTTCACAGCTCAATCAAAAACATGGTCTAGGCAGTTTTTTAGTGAATTTGGCTCACACAGACAGACAACCAAGATGATTTGGTTCTCAACAATGCCATCTGGCACCCTAGGGATTATTTCCAAAATGTGTGGAGGTCTTCTAGACTTTTACAACCATTGGAGGACCTTTCAGGTGATTGATGGGTGGGCCAAGATGTTAACTATCTTACCATCTACAGCACAGTTTTATAAAAAATATATCTTCCCATATATTGAACTGCACAACCACTGAATATTCTATTGGTCATCCATATAAATGAGAACCTCCTTTATAATTATCTGAGCTTAGAATGTAACTTGATTTTATGTTAGCACAATGTTTTATTTCTTTTTCTTTTTAGAGTTTTTAATATAACTGAATTTTTCAGAAATGCTATTGTAATGTACAATAATGTATAATTGACCCCTAAACAACATGGGAGTTAGGGATGCCAAACCCCACATAATTGAAAATATGAGCATAACTCCCCCCAAACTTATCTACAATCAACCCTCTGTATCCACAAGGAATTCGTTCAAGGACTCCGCAAAGATACCAAAAGCCACAGATGCTCAAGTCCCTAATATAAAGTAACAAAGGAAAACAATACATATAGTCAGACCTCCACATGCACCGATTCCCAATAACAGATGTGAAGCCCACAGATATGGAGGTTCAATAAATACTAAATTTAATTTAAAAGTTCATGTATAAATGGACCCACACCGTTCAAACCCGTGTTGTTCAAGGGTCAATTGTATATTGAAGAAAAAATTGTATACTGTCTTATTTTTAATTTTACAAAAATCTGATTTCCACTGATAAATTGTGCCATCAATGAGAATGCCTGCTGCTTGTAGTAGATAAATTTGAGTAATACACTCCAAAACTCATCAGGATGCTTTTACTGCTGTTGTCCCATTCACGGTGATTCTATCTATGTACAGGTGCAAGAATTTGACTTCATTATGTCTTCCCAGGTAGTGGTAATATTGCAATGTAGCTGTGCCTGAGAACTTACATCACAAAATACCCATTAATTTGTTATACATTGTTTTCTGTTTAACATATATTTTTATATATTTGGTAATTATTAATATAGAGAGTTATATTATTTATGAAAGTGTTCATTACAAAATGTATGTTACAAAAGGAGATTGTTAGGTACAACAGAGTTAGTTGAGTTTGAACATCACTCAAGCACATATGTAAATTATATAAATTATGAAAGGCCAAGAAAGGACATTTGAACCCATTGCAGTAAGGGACTAGATTATGGACAGTATAAACAAATACCTGAGATTTGAGTATAGGTATTTGTTTTGAAAAGCATATTCAAGTAAAAAATACTACCAGTGTTTACATTATACCATAATACATACACAAAAGTGTTTTAAAGGTGAGAAAATATTTAGTAAACCATGCGTAAGCCTAGAAGCATTTTTAAGTACAGACATTCAAGTTTCTACCATTAACTAGATAATGCATATAAATTTGGTTTAGATACTTTCTCTGGCTTATTTCTAAAACAATTTATCTACAGTTTAAGTAAAATTTATTTTTAAAAATTAGATGTTTAGCATTATAAAAATATTTAAAATGTTAACATTTATTTCATATATATACTATTGAGCATTTACAGTACATATTTTAATTCATATAGATATCACATACACACCAAAGACAATGTAGGCTCAGTTCTTTCAGCCAAATTGTCTGTCATGACTTAAATTTCTTATATACATTAAAATTCCAAATGCGCTGCCTAACCTAAAATATATTATGACATATTTAAGACAAAAATCGTCATTCCTTGTACCAAACTTTCCTTTAAATTAACCTTACTAATAATTTCAACCTAGACTTTGCTTTCCTGGAAGATTCAGGTGCCTGGACAACTAACTGAGCCAAATGGATTCTGAAATTTGAGCTGAATTATTATGTGAAATTCTGCCAAAGCTAATATTCAGACTTATACTTTGTAAAGGAATAGGTTATAATTATTTAAGAAAATATGCAGTTATTAACTCTCATACATTCAGCATTTGTATAATCAACATTGATATAGTCAACGTGAGCATCCTTAAACTTCTTACACTAAATTGACACTCTTTTAAAAAAATTATCTTTATTATTGAAAATATTACAAATGTCCCCATTTTTTTTCTCCCATTGACTCCCTTCACCCCATACCACCCCTCTAGACCTTCACCACACTATTGTCTGTGTGTCTGTGTACATGTGTTATGCATATAGCATATAAATTGCCCCGTTAATCAGTTAATCTCTCCCTACCCCATACCCTCCTCCTGCCTTCTCTCTGAGGTTTGTCAGTCTGTTCCATGCTTCCATGTCTCTGGATCTATTTTGTTCATCAGTTTATTTTGTTCATTAGATTCTTTTCTTACACGAAATTCACACTTTCAATATGTAGGCTGAACAATCAATTTTTCAAAATATTACACAGAGGTGACCAGCAAGCTTGCAATCTTTCACAAGCTTGCTTGTGAAATCATATGCAATTTACTTCACTCTGCTAAGTTTCAGTTTCAAAGGAGATATTATCACATCTCACAGTACTTGAGTATAAATGGATTGATGCATGGAAAAATGTTTCATGCAATCCTAATGTAAAATAGTGTTCATAAAAATATAATATTCTGAATATTAGTTATTAGCAGCAGCAAAGGTCATAATGATTAAGGAATTTTATTTTATTTGGCCCTATTTAAGAAAACACACATGAGGATGCCCTAGCTGGTTTGGCTCAGTGGATAGAGCATTGGCCCATGGACTAAAGGGTCCTCTATTTGATTCTAGTCAAGGGTAGGTACCTTGGGGTACATGTGGGAGGCAACCAATCTCTCTGCTCCCTTCCATTCTCTCTAAAAATCAATAGAAAAAATCCTCGGGTGAGGATTAAAAAACAAACAAAAAACACATGAGGAATAACAAATAAGATGTTTCTATATTATTAAAAGTTTTAATCTAACAAAATTAAAATAATACAGACAAATCTGGAAATTATTGGTTGAAGTCTTGAAGTGCTGTGTCTATAGCCACACTGTCAAGTTCTTTGAACCCAATCTCAATTTCACATACACCAAATTCATATGTGAAGGAAAATAAAATTAAAAGTATATATGAAATATTAAGACTATTTTGTTAAAGAAGATTTTGAAAAACAACATAATTTGTGATTTCATCATACTTTTCAGCTCTCAGAATGAAACTTTTCTCCTTATAAAAATGTTTTCACAGTGATTTTTTTCATTTTTCAAGGAATACATGATATATGAAAATAAGGAATATATTGTAAACTCTAATTACTAATTTTCATTTTAATTTTATACAAATATCCTGCTTTAACAATCAAATCTTTTGCCATTGGAAGGGATTGAGATAACACAATATGCAAATATTATTTCTTTAGTTCTTAACAAACATTTTCAAAAGTAGTTATTAATGTAACTGTCTTCATATTAACTGACTTCCCTTCCAGATGACACTGCATAGGAAAGCCCATTCCTCCTAAACGTATAGCATATATATTTCTAAAATCTATGTATTTTATTCAATATAAAACTTTTTCAAAGTTTTAAAAAATTTGTTTAGCTATTTCTTAATTTGCTTTTATCTTCCTGAGAGGTAAAGATGGATTATTTTTTAAATCACCCTTATAGCCCAAAGTAGTACATTTTCCCCTAGGACTTTGGTTCTACATGCCTTCCAATGTGCCAATTTTTACTTATTGAATCCTTCTCATATATTGATACTAGAAATACTTTAATTCTTCAGGTCAAATTCCTGCATGACAATTAAAAATGTGGAAAAGATAGCAAATAATTATGTATTATCTATTCATTCTTTAAGTGAAGAGACAAAATCAATTTGACTATGGTCGTATTGGAAATAATATACCAGGTGGGGCAAAAGTAGGTTTATAGTTGTGAGTACATGAAATGCAGTTTATTCTTATATTATTTAATTACTGTATTATTTTCATATGAATAACTGTAAACCTACTTTTGCTTCACCCGTGTTTGGAAATAGAAAGTCAGTATTGTGTATAAATTGCCAGTGGGATGGGGTGAGAGGAAGAAGAGGAGGGTATAGGGGTGGATAAATGGTGATGGAAGGAGACGTTTTGGGGGTGGTGAACACTAGATACAGTGTACAGATGATGTGCTGTGGAATTGTGCACCTAAAAACCATATAATATTGTTAATTAGTGTCACTCCAATAAATTCAATAAAAAGGAAAGAAAAATGAAAATCAATGGTCAAAGTTTAATCAGTGAGCCAATTTCTAAGGGCTACAAGTAAATAGACTGACTTAAAATATAGAATGTCTAACACAAACAGAATAATAAAAAAAATCAGAGACATTATCTATACCTGAAAGATGAATAGAAGAGATCATACTGAAGCTGTCATTGACAATATAGTGATCAAATGTTGGTAGGTTTTTCAGTGTACTGGAGTGAGAACATCTATTTCACTGGCTCTAGTGTTAGGAAGTAATTTCTAGGTTTCATATTTTGAAGCATAATTGACTTAAGGAATGCTATAGAATGTGTTATTTGTAAACTGTTGATATTTTTGTGATAACAACATTTTTTTGAATAAGATCCATTCCAACTTTTATTCACTTTCTTTCTGTCCATAGGTGTGTGGATGCTGGGAGCCAATGCCAGGATTCTGCCAATATCTAGGCAAGTCAATTTCAATTACATTTTCAGGAACTGAGGATGCCACCACAAGGTCATTCATGGACCCATTGGGCCCACTGCAAGAAAAACTTAAAAAAAAAAAAAGGACACATATGTAATACCCTTTGTAATACTTTAAGCAATAAAAAAAAAAAAGAAAAACTTGAGGCAAAACTCCAGGTATCACTGACCACTGCTTGTTCCCACTTCGACTAGTGGACCACTGTGGTATTTTGAAATAGGAAACAGTGTTAATTTAGCACTTATGTCTAGAAATCCCTAAAATGTATTTCCCTTTCTTTAGTATGTGGTCACTTTAGAAAAAGTAATTACTTAGGGAGAGTCTTGGAGAAAGATGTTCAGTACATATTTGTGCAATGTAAGATGGTCCTTTCTCAATGGGGCCCAGCATTTTCCTCAGTTAAGAAGCTAGAAGTTCATGAACTAGCTTTACTGTGGAAACTCGATGAGGGGTTTTGGCTCTCCATTGTGAACTTTTAAGTCTGGTTTCTGGGCTTGAGATGTTCTGTTATACAGACCAGGTAGTATCTTTGAAACAAACTGCTTATCTTTTTCATTCCTAGGAAAGCCATAATCAATGAGCCATTGTTAGATCACAGGGTCAAACCATTCAAACACAATGTCAGTTTTCTCCTGCCCATTATGGAAATTATGCCTACATCCCTTCTGGTGGTTAACCACAGTCACTTGGCCAGGATCTCATTTAAAATCTGGGAGCATATCTCAAGAATGGCATATTCCACCTTCATCTTGGCCTACACAGACTAGTCCCACCGAGATTTTCAAAGATACCGGCACTCCCGTCAATAATGTATTTTTCAATGTCTTAATGAAGGGAGACATAGTGGTTTGGGGAGGTGTTGAAGTCTCACAAGATAAATTTACTGCAACATTCCCATATTCTTAGCATTTGGTTTTCTTCCTTTACATTATACTAAAGAAGTCCTGACTTCTCAAGCACACAAAGCAAATTGCTACGGCACTTCCAGCTGTTAGAACTAACACATGAAATCCAGGATCTCTGGCAATGCACTCCTAGTAGTAAATTCAACCTGATACAATGTCAAATTCCCTCCACCTTAGCTTAACACTCTTAGAGTCCATTCATATGTATATTCCTCAGATTCCTGCCAGTATAAATTGGCATCACCTTGCAATTTCTTTGGAGTATAAGTCATTTTCCCCCGAATCATGCTTTATACTTCTCCCATCACAACATGATGAGATCTGGCTCTACTTATTGGTCAGGTGGCCATGAGGGATAGTGTGGACCTTGAGAACAACAGGCATTCCCTTTTAAGGAGGGACTGGAAAGCTAGGATTAAGACCTCCTGTGGAAGAAGAACTGTTACCTTGTCTCAGCAGCTTCTTTCTGGGCCTCTGAGCTCATTTGGGCATTTTTGGATCTTGGAAAGGGAGTCCTAGAGCCTTGAGGTTCCAGATGATCACCTAGATTAATAGTGACACTGACATTTCTTGAACCAAATTCTAAAAGACTGACTCCACTGACATTGTCAAGGAAGATTTCTTCCTACTTGCAACTAATTGGCTTTTAAATAGTTGTGTATGTTAAATTCACCCACAGCTCTACTAAGGAAATGCTGAATCAAGGAATTGTTTGAATAAGAACAATGTAAAAATGTCATTCTAGAAGGATAATATAATTATTATTGACTAATATTCACATGGTGCCTAGTGAATTTAAAGCACTGAGGCAGGTTTGAAAGACTACATCAAAGATGCCTGGCTCAGGCACTAACTGGCTATGTGTGACTTTGGTCAAGTCATTCAATCTGAATCTTAAATTGTTTTCTTTTTTTAATGTCACATGGGTAAACTAATACCATCTGACAACCCACGAGGTGGCTTTAAGGCTAAAATAAGTAAAAAGTTGGCTTGAATGGTGCACAACACAGGGCAAGAGTTTAAGGTTGAAAAATGTAAACATCTACAGACAAGAGTTGTTCTTGCTATTTTCTGGTGCAGGAGGAAAATGAGGTTCACATATGATTGTAGCAGTCATGTACTGATTTTATTTTATTTTTAAAAATACAGCTGCCTGTTGAAGCAGACAGTTTATTAGGATACTCTGTATACTGTTGTTGATGTATGAATTTCACATCCTATCTAATAATAGACAACTTGGTAATTGACCGTACCTTTGCTATGCCTCCCATTGGCTAATCAGTGTGATATACAAATTAACCGCCAACAAAGATGGCGGCTAATTTGCATACTGCGGGCAGGGCTGGTCAGCGCCATCCCGCCTGCCCCACCACCATCTGGGCCTGCTATTTGCTATCCGGGGCAGTGGGGTGGGACAGCGCCATCCTGCCTGCCCTGCCACCATCCGGGCCTGCTATCTGCAACCCGGGGCAGCAGGCGTCCCGTGTGCGACCCGACCCTGGGTGGGTGGCTGAGCGGGGCAGCGTGGCTCCTCTGTCACCCCAGCTTCCTCATCACAGCTCCCTTGGGGGCCTAAGCATTTAGTTGGACATCTCCTGAGGGCTCCCTGGCTGCCAGAAGGATGTCTGACTACAAGCTTAGGCCTGATTCCCCTGGGAGTGGGCCTAAGTCGACAGGTGAACATCCCCCAAGGGGTCCTGGACTGCAAATGGGTGCAGGCTGGGCTGAGGGACCCCCGCCCCAAGTGCACAAATTTTAGGGAAACCAGGCCTCTAGTAATAAAATGTTAAACATTTAAAAAATTCAGGTGCTCTGAATTTTAGATGCTCTTCTGAACTCCAATATTTGTTGTTCTAGACACTTGTTAGACAGCTTGCATGTAGATGAATAGCTGTACCTAAACTCCATGTCTTCAGAAAGGTTACCAGTAAGGTTTGCCTGCATGCTAGTCATTCATTTGTTCACATAGTTTTGGTTTAAACTTCTCCCTAATGTCATTTTAAGCATATATTGTATTGAAACAATTCCTTTTCCATAAGGGGATCTAAAAACAAACAAAAATTCATGCACTTTTGACATGGCCATTATTTCATCTGTCCTAGGACAATATTCATGAGGTTGGAGTGTCTTACTTTTTATAAGATCTGCTCATCACTGAACTATGGTGACAATCCCAGCTACAGTGACAAACCCCAAACCACTACCTGCATTTGACAAGTGTCAATGGACTTCATTGTTTCCTATAGGCTTAGGAAAATATAAATTCAATTTAAGTAAATAATTTGTATCCCAACTGTGAGAATTATGAACCACAAGATTAGTAGTAGAACTGGGTGCTGTCAGAAAAAGCTTTTCTGTTTTATCAACTTTTTTATTTGTCTAAAATTTAGCAGCATTTGCTACATCACGTCAGGCTAGGGTCAGAGTTTATAATTCAAATCAATGTACCAAACATATATGAAACTGAAATTCCCTTTAATAAGTCAACTACTGTTTTATCAGTAGTCTATTTAGTAAGACAACCACACCATCAATATCATGTAGGAGTTTGTAGAATCAGTTACTCTTTAGAAATTGTCACTTACCTTTTGTTGTGACTTCTGCAGCAATATGTGGGTGGGAATAATTTGTGAGTCAACATAAATGCTGTGGTATGGGTCATTCAGAGAGAGAATGTTTTGAAATGAAGAAAACATGATCCAAGATAAAGGGCTACAACATGAAGCTGAAAAGAGGGTCAACCAGACAATCAGAGGATAGAATACAATATAGAATTATCTAGAAAGTGATGAGTGTGTGAAGGGAGGGGTCAAACAGCAAAGCTTTAGAAAAGTATCAAAAAAAACACAAAGCCATAGAAATGAATAAAAAGTCAAAGAATAAGAAAGTAAATGAGTGCGCTGCCGCCCTGGTTGCACACTAGCATCACTTGAGGAGCTTTAAATATATACTAATGATCAGAGCGGAGACTGAGCACAGTCTTTGAAACTTCCCAGGTGACTCATCTGTTCTTCCAGGGTCAAAAAGCTCTAAATTAAATGATGCTTTGAAGTCTATTCATAGGTCCTGAATTTTGAAAGATAAAAAATGTCGACCATGAATACCAACATATTTTTAAATTTTATGTTAGTAACATTTTCAAAATATGTGTTTTCTGTGGAAGTCCTTAAGAAACAATTGGACTTATTAGAATGACAAAACCCCCAATGGCTTACATTTGGCTAAGTCTTTCACATCCTTTCATATTTTGATGAGAATGATATATTCTTTGAAATTAATGGTGACTCTTGTTTACTCAAAATAGCTATGAAAGCGATGAAAGAAAAACATCACTCATTTCAGAAAGAACTCTTAAAAGGCTGTAGCTCGATTTCTTCAGGTTAATTTAAACAGCAGCTGCTTGCTCTTTATTCTCCTTTCTAAATAAGTCATCAAAAATGTTTTTAGTATTTATATGATATAAAAACATCTGTTTTGTTTAGATAAAAATATAATTTTCCTCAATCTTCTTCCCTCAGGAATTTTTTAGTTAACCATAAATGCAAGGTGAAAATAATGACCTTAGGAAAGTTTATTTTAAAATGTGTCCCAGTTCAGAATGGAGTCTAGTATCTTGTGTCCATCCATCATGCCTGGATCAGTGGCATCAGTAACTGGCCTCTCCTCATTCACTGCCTGAGCTTGTCAAACTCTTCACATGGAACTCTTGGTGGGTCCTCCCCTCATCTACAATGACAACTTCTGAGGGAAGCACGATATTTCTGTGGGGCCGTTGTAGTTATGCAATAAATATTTATTGAATTAAATAACCTCCCCACCCTCTGTAAAGGAAAAGGCAGGCCTCAAGGAGGTGCTCCTGTCTGAGTGATAATGGATGCAACAGGAAAGGCCCCAGGTTTTTAGGAAAGAAGATGAGTGTTTCCTTTTAGAGTAGCAGCCGAAGAAGTTTAATGCAAATTCTAAGTATCCAACCAGTGCAGCAGTGGCTGCTTGGCCAGTCCATTGGTTCTAAAATGTAACTGGTATAATTAATTAAAATGAGGATGAGTCTCAATAGAAGTCATGCAAGAACTAAACAGAAGCAGGGGCCAGTGAGCTTCAAGTCACTAAAGTATGATCTGGAAATGTGAAAATCCAAGGAAATTGGGCAACTTTAAAAAGGCTGAGGGGTTTTTTTCCCCAGCAAGAGTCCCTGACCCTTGGTTTCAGAAGATACTATTTCCAGAACATCAGAGACATGTGGGTGGACTGAGTCATTCTCACTCCCTTCAAAGGCACTTCCTTCTCCAGCCTCCCCAAACACCCCTGAGCAATCTGCTACTTTCTGTCCTGCAGAATGCAATAATTTACTGAAAATGCTTCTAAAGAAAAACTCAAAAATCCAACCAAGCAGATAAATCCATTTCAAATCAGAATTTATTTATTTGCCTTCCATTTGCATCTCTCAACTCTGCTTCCTTCTACCACTCTAAACTGGAATATCAAGAGAGTTGGATTAGGCAACACCAACAATACCAGGCCATTTTTAGGGTTAAATTCTGCCGTGGGGTAAGAAGATGAATAAGGAAACATAATACATGGTGCCCGGTGCTACTTTTTGATTGCCAACAATGGTTTCCTTTTTGCAGTTTTCAAGAATGGGCTCTAATTCTAAGAGAGAATCTGAAAGTATTTGCATCTGCAAATTATACAGCCTCAACAACCCATAAAGCTCTGGGATCCTTTCAAAAATATTTTTGGAACACCCCAGGAGATTCTCTGGACTGATAAGGCCAGGGTCAGGGACCACACTTTGCTGTCACAATTGTGCTGTCTTCTCTGCATCTGGAAGGTATGCTCCCTGAGCAGTTTTGTGTCAATTAATTAGATATTAATAGCAGAACATACGTACCAGTCTCCCTGCTGCCCCTGGCTTTAACCGGGCTGCTGAGGGTCGGGGGAGAGGCGAGCTGCTGATATATGTGTGAAGACCTTAGGTGGATGTGAGAAGAGAAGTACATAGAACTTCCAACCTGGCATCTGACTGCTTGTTCCCAACTCCTGCTATTCTGCTGTGCCCTCCTCCTGCACCTGCGTCTCAGCATTTTTGTCCTTGTAACTCTCCTAGAAATAACTCATTGAATCTGACACCATGTGGCTTCCCAGCGGCCTGCCTCTTATGACCTCCCTTAGAATACATTTTTAGGGATGGCCAGGAAGACATCCATTTAGATTGTTTTGAGGGTTGATTTGAGGAAGATAAATTGTGCTTCAATACTTGATAGACAAGGGAGCTCATACTCCATTCCTGTGTCTCTCTCATACTTTTTTTGCCAAGTATCATCTCTTGAATGCAGCTTCCTGGTCAGAGTTTGAGGGTGAAGGACCTAAGTCCCATTTTTCATGAATTCTCTTGGCAATCCCAATGTTGCTTCTTTAGAAGTCTAGTGAATAGTCAGACCACTCACTGTTTGCTAACTATGCTTTATCATGCCTCTTCCAATGAATGTCAAATCCTCAGGACAGCCTGTTAAAAAAAGAGCTGCTTTGTCAAAATATTTGTACATTAAATCAGCTGCTCATGAAGACTTACCCTTTTTATCACAAACATATATGGTAAACTTGCAGTATATTTGCCCTGAATGAAACCTGTGGGCTCTGGGTGGCATAGGAATGATAACTCTGGGTGGTACAGGGATGATTGCACCGGGCCCTGTTTAGGAAGTGTGGTCTGGTTTTATTTTTGCACCAGCTAAGATGACTTTTAGGTGGTAACTTTCATGAGTTACTTGGGCAAGTCAGCTCTGAGCTCAGTCTTCCGATCTATTATATGATTGGATTGAATCAGATGATGTCTTAGGTCTTCCAGCTTGACTGCCTACGAATCAAAAGAGCTTTTTAGTTACTTAGTACATTCTCAATTGCTGTCCATTAAATGTATGACAGGTTCTAGGAGAGATCTAGTTCCATTTTTGTTCTTAAAGACCTGACCTGTTTATAAATGGTAATTCAACCATGATCATTCCTACTTTTATAAAGAGATAGATAGTTTTGTAAAGTGTCTTCACATTTATTATCTCAAATAATCTGCTCAGGACATTTTTCTAAAAAAGAAATCTGGGGCTCAGAACATTTTGATGCTTTTCCAAGGTCTTGAGGGTAATAAATTGTTGAATGGAGACTAGAACCCCCATTCTTTCTCACTTAAAGTCTAGTACAGTTTTTGCCTCACTATAATGAAATAATACTGAGACAGTAAAGGCCAGAAGACAGTAATATCATCCCAATAGTGTAGACTGTGCTCTATGTATGTCTTTCATAAAGGAGGGAGTGAGTGGGTGGGGAAAGATCACATTTTACTCGCTCAAAAGATACGTGAAAAGTCAATACTATTGTCATGGTGAGAATTTCTGTAAATTACATCTATTCTTAAAGTACCACAGTCACCCATACATTTGTTTTTATGAACTAGACTTTATAGTAGTAAAGTCTAGTAGTGCTGATTGTTTTCCAATTTTGAGTTGTTTTTCCCACAACTGATCTCCTCCATCTGTTTACCATTTCCTTTCTTTGGTCCTTTAAATAAATTATTAGTGACCTTGATAATGTTAATATCTGAAAAAGCCACAAATAGACTTCTCTGTGAGAAATACTAACTACAGTACTCTTTCTGTGTCCTAGAAAACAGACCCTAGGTATGGAATCAGATTAACTAGATGACTCTTTTTTTATATCTTTATTGTTGACAGTATTACACTTGTCCCCCATTCCTCCCATTGACCTCTTCTAGCCCACCTCCACCTCCCCACCCTAGATTACTCTTTAAGTCCCATCAAAGACTCAATGGAGGGAACTCTCTTAAATTGGCATGACTAAAATTACAAACTACTAGAGGGCAGAGATCCATGAGTAATTGATGGCTTTATTGTTTTTATTAACATTGACTCTTAATATGATCTATTATGCACCTATTCTGGAAATTTTAGATGAATTAAATTTCATCCAATGAAAGACAGTAGCATTTGAAGTCTATGGAAATGTTTAATATTTGGGTGTGGAAAAGGAGAGAAAAGAACAATTAATTTTTTCCCTGTGAACTTTGTGTGAACCTTCTATAGTCAGGAGAGCAAATTGTACTCAAAACTTCATTGTCCAGGGAAGAAGCCTTTGTTTAAAGAACTAATGTAAATTCCAAGGTTTCAGCTTATTGAATTTAGTTCAATGGCTTGTTGCCAAAAATTTAATGAGGACTGAAACTACTGATATCTCCTGCCATTCAACTCTACCACTGGGACTACAGTTGATGAGAGAAAGAGTTGTCTTAAAATTCAAAAAAGTTAATATATTCTATTTGCAGCTTCCATCAAAATGAAGTCACCTTCATAACAATGACTTGTAGCAGAATTGTGTCCTCATTTGCCATTTTTAGCTGGATTTTTCAGGGAAAATAAATCACTCTGTCCTCTTTCTCCTTTTACCTTACAGAGTCCTTTCCAAACTTCAGAGAAACAAGGATGAGAGCAAGGGGAGGGAAGATCTTTGTAGTAGTTTGCAAGGTTAATTTTAGTGGTTTGCTTTGTGGATACTAGAAGGGCAAACTTAGAATCCCGTCTCACTGAGTATTTGATGAATAATTCTGAGTGAGCCAAACTAAGGAAAAGGATGAAAAATGAGGAGGCAAGAGCCACATAGTTCTTTCTTTTTATATTTCCTTGTAAACAATAGATTGCTTTTTGGTTTTTCAGTGTCTACCATTTATTGACTATCAGAAGATTAATACATTACTATGGTATGCCTAGGGTCCGTGAAAAACAAATTATGTGACTCCACGTTCTTTCCATATAGAATAGAAATATATCTATAGTAGTATAATGAGAATTAGGTTATCATAGCCATTGTGTGTGTGTGCATGCATATGTGCCTCTGTGTTTGTGTGTGTGTGTTTGTGTGTATGTATGTATACATATTTTCCTTCTGGGATCTTGATAAGAATCTTGAGGAATACAAATAACACTTGTCAGGATTAAAAATGAATAGGACTATCAGCAATCAACATCAAACACATGAAATTTTTTTTTCTTTTTGTTTTTTGTTTTTTTAGCATAAGAACAATCAGAAAGCTGCCTTCCTTGCTCAGTGTCTTACAGAGTATGGATAGAATAAAACACTGGGCATAAAAATAGAAAATAAACCTGAACTAGAATGTTATTTGGATTCTTCTAGCTTTTTGCCTAAGGATGTGTTTTTCATGCCAAGAAACACTAACTCTAGACAAATTAATAGCAGCTTTTAATCTGAGACTAAACTCTAGAGATGATGGTTCTATTTTTCACAAGTGAATACCTGAAGCTCAGGCTCTGATGCTTTAACAAACAACATAGTTCAGCTGAAATAGACTTTTACTGTATGTTACCAGGCAGGTGAATTTAATGTGAAACTCATTTCCATAATTAGAGCTATTGAGAGTGTCACTGTAATTATGGTTAATTTAAAAAAAAGTTTCTTTCTAATTATCATCTGAGGGGTGTGTTCTCAGAGGATTAATGATAGCATTACCACTGCTGAGCCAGACTCGGGATTAAATAGACCAAACATCTGCTGCTGTGACAACTACCTAATGCACTTTACGGTGATATATTAGGTCAGGTCTTTATTGATTTGTCTTTAAAATCTATGCTTGCCTCAATTAATTAGAAAGTTCTAGTAAAAGTGGACTTAAAGCCTGGATTAGTGGGAAAAGCCTTTCAATTTTCCCACTTTATTTTGCAAGTAGAAATGGAATTCCTATGCATGGCATGAGGTAAATGCTAAAGCTTAACTTCATATGAATTTTATTTTAATTTTAACCATTTTTTACTTAACATTTTGGAGTGAAATTGGCTAGGAAGGAGAATTAACTTTTAAGCTTTTGAATTTTTATTGTGAAAAATATGAATTGACCCTGGGGAAATAGGAATTCCTTGGGGATAGCAGGTAGTCTTTTGTCTTTAAATTGTAGACTGAGGCAGTAAGAAGTGAGGTGAATTGTCTCCATGCACATAGATACTGTGGGTCATATTAATTTGAACAGTACATTTTTTTAGGGGGTAGGACTGAGTTGGACAGATTCTTTAGGATAATTCTGTTAATATGTAAATCTATTTTAGTTAGGTAATAAAAAGACACAGCCCTAGCCGGTTTGGCTCAGTGGATAGAGTGTCAGCCTTTGGACTGCAGGATCCCAGGTTTGATTCCAGTCAAGGGCACAGGAAACAGGTTGCAGGCTCGCTCCCCAGTAGGGGGCATACAGGAGGCAGCCAATCAAGGATTCTCTCTCATCATTGATGTTTCTATCTCTCCCTCTCCCTTCCTCTCTGAAATCAATAAAAATATATTTAAAAAAATAAAAACACAAATCTGACTATTCCAGGTTTATAAAAATGACAAGGCATAAAATATTCAGTTTATTTTTAAATTATTTATTTTAAAAATGATTATGCTCTTTCCAAAGAGGAAAATATAGGTTGGAAAGAGTTGAAGTCTATATAAAGAATCTGGTTAATTATCATGAGAATTTCTACCTAAAAAATATATATTTTTTTCAATATGAGTTTATTTTAGAATGACTGGCTGCAATATTCTGTCGAGATAGGTTTTATAAGGGATGTTCCAGTTAGTGACTAAGTAATGAGCCAGTGAAACCCCTTGTGGGATTTTATGTGTTGAAAAAGTTTTTTAGGGGTTTCCAGTCCAACATGTAAGGAGCTGAAAAGTTGCCACTCCATTCTGACAACAAATGCAAAGCTGAACAAACTGTAAAATCGATAATTCCTCTTACATCCATCAGAGATGTAAGATCACAGAGCAAATGGCTGATCCCAAAATTGGAGAGATAGGCAGATGGATACAAAGAATCACAACTTACTGGTCAGAAATCCATGAGCAGCAGCCACCATGGAAACCAGCAACAGGGTGGGAAAACCTGACCTGTAACTAATGAACTGCTGGAGGCTTAGTGTGGACAAGCCTGAGATAAAAATTCTAGCGGAACTGGATCATGAGAGGGCCCCGCACTTTTGCCCTCACAGTGAATATTGAAAAAAATGCCACATGCTTCCAGCAGAAGGAGCGGCAAAGAAACCATTTTGAAAATCCTCCAAAGTATTCTGTTCTTTACAAGGTCCGCCCTCAGGAGCAACTATTTTTTCCGGAGCCTTACCTGCTGGCTTTTTATCAGAGCCTAACCTACTTGGGGAAACGGAAACACCCAACTCCTGTCACTCCTAGACATTTAAGGGAGGAGAAAGAACTAACTGAGAAGCACTGGTGAAGTGTACAGCCCAGAGCACCGGCACCAAAAGGCTGAGACCTACTCATAGGACAGAACACTCCCCCTCCCCCTGTACCTTCCCATCACACCACTAGGTGCCTCTTTACCTGAATTCCTTTCACCCAGTACCTCATGTAGAGATTTCATCAACAACAACAACAAAAATTACAAGGCACACTAAAAGATCAAACATATAGTTTGAAAACCTGAACAGGGATCAGAACCAGTCAGGTATGGCAGACATGTTGGAATGATCAGACAAGACACCTATGATTAATATGCTAAGGGCTCTACTGGAAAAAAGTAGACTACATGTAAGAATGAATGAATAATATAAGCAGAGCAATGAAAATTCTAAGAAAAAAATGAAATGCTAAAGATAAAAAATACTGTAAAAGAAACGAAGGATAGGCTCATTAGTAGACTGGACACAGTTGAGGGAAGACTCTCTGAGCTTGAGGATATGACAATAGAAACGTCCAAAGCTGACAATCAAAAAGGAAAAAAAAAAGAATGAAAAAGCATAACCAAATATTCAAGAATTATGGGGCAGTTACAATAGGATAAACATATGTACAACTGGAATACCAGAAGATATAAGCAAGAAAGGAACGGAAGCCGTATGTGAAGCAATAATGGCTGAGAATTTCCCCAAATTAAAGTCAGATGCCAAACCACAGACCAAGGAAACTCAGAGAACATCACCAAGATAAATGTACAAAAACCCAAAACAAAACAAAACACCTACACTTAGGCATATCATATTCAACCTTCAGAAAATCAAAGATAAAGGAAAAATCTCTAAAGAAACCAGAGGGGAAAAAACACCTTGCCTATAGAGGAGCAAAGATAAGAATTACATGTGACTGCTCCTCATAAACTATTCAAGGCAGAAGAGAGAGGAGTAAAATACCGAAAGTGTTGAGAAAAGAAAACCACGCACCCGGAGAGATGTACTCCTACAAGCACAGGAAGAGAATGCAACTCTTCAGTCTCAGGGCCCTCTCTTCTCCCACTCTGGGATCTTGAACTCAGAGGCCCCTGCTAAGTCAGATTGTACAAACAAGAGGTTAAGGGACATAGGTCCAGCTTTTCATGCCTGCTCTGCTGAGAATATTAAAGCTGTGAAGCTATACAGTTGGTAATATATTGAGTGTAAAAGTCAGAAATTCATGGTGTGTGGGGGTGTGTGTGTATGTGTGCAAAAGTGATGGATTTTCTATAGCAACAGGGATAGAACCTACTGCTCATTAAAGGCTGGAAAGCAGGCCTCCTTAAGAGGCCAAAACGGAAGAAAAATGAGCTTGTAGGGCATATACAAACTTCATTCTGAGGTATGCCTTTCCAGGTAGCAATATTTTCAAAGACAAGAGAAATATCTAGACATAGCCAATAGATGTTCTCCATCTCTAGAGAAAATCAATAAATATTTTGAGGCCTAGCTGAGTGACTTACTCAGCATGACCCTAAACTGGTTATTAGAATGCTTACCACATGAGCGCCCTTTCCATGAAAACACAAACTGTATTATTTCTACCCTGCTCTCCAGTCTTCTGATAATGAAATTGAAACTATGCTAAAGTATGCAAATTCCAAAGAAAAAAAGAGAAAAATATATACATGTATACATTTTTTCTATTAAAGTATATATGTCAAAATATATCTTGTTTTCTGTAAGAAAATAATTTGTCATATAATTTATATTTAAACTCTTACGACCAAGGGGAAAATGTTAGCATTCTGTGTTTCTCAGAAGCAAACTGTAACACAGGGATTTCTGTGAAGGTAATTTATTAGGAAATGCTCCCAGAAACAGACTGATTAATAGTATGGAAAATGAGCCAGGGAAAAAACAAAGGCACTTAGACCAGCCCACACAGAATGGACTGGTCCAGTTCCCCAGGGTTTTTTAAGACAGTATAGGTCACACCTCAGAGTTGTCCCTCAAGTCGCCATCTGAAACACCAGACCCAGCACTGAACAATATTGCTGACCATCTTCTGCTAAAGGCCTATTGAATAATCCACTCACCTCGCTCATTCTTCTTCAAGGCATCCCCTCAAAGTAGCGGGAGACTACATTTGCTTTCTAATTTGCTGAAGTTGATATTGCAAATGGAAGAGGAGGACCCTCCTAAAATTTTGTCCATAAGGCAATTTAACATTCTTTCATGCTCACTTCCTTCATGGGTCTGTACAGAGTGACCTTGGTACTCGCTGCTTGGAATGTTCTTCTCCCCCCAAACCATGGGGTTAAATTCCTATCTCAGCTCCAGCATCATTTCTCTGTGGAAGCCTTGCTTTGCTGACTGGTTCCAATTCTTATTTTATCTTCTCCCAGAACCATGTCTTAGTCTTCATTGCAGATTTACTTTGTGTGATTATCTTATTAATGCTGGCCTCTCCCACTAGGCTGTCACTTCCATGCTTGCAAAGATTATACTCTTCATTATAGCTTCAGAGGGAAGAAAGTGTGGTGGGGCATGCTAGTTGTAAACCAAATGATTTTATATAAGGGACTATGAGAATGAATAACGTTTTAGGGTGTTTTCTCTCCCTAGCCAGTGGGGGACAGGTTGGAGTGCAGCAGCCACTTTTTCAGACCACTCTGATTAAGGCAAAGGTGCAGCACTGGAAAGAAGTGCAGGGGAACCTAACCTTTTCTGTCAGTCTGTTTATCACTAACCCTGATCCACTAAATCCTTTTCACAGAAGCCACTTGACACAAAGTTAGGCAATGCTGAGTGACATCATATTTTTCTCTTCACATGCATGTTTCTTATTCACATTTTTTTCTATTGATCACCTTTTCTCTTTACTTCATTACTCATCTATGTATCCTTTCTTCTCTTTCTTTATCTTACCTTTTCTCCAACTTATGAAAATTTATTCATTCAACAAATTACTGAGTGCCTACTATGTGCTAAATACTGTGATGGGTGTGGACTGTATAGACTTTACTCTAGCATAGTTTTTATCTGTCAATAGGGAGAGACACGTGTAAACAAAGAATTGAGATACGATGTTATTTCCCCTGTATCAGAAGCGTTTAGAGGGGAGATTGGTGCCACACAGAAAGGAGTGGTCAATTCTACCTCTTTTTTGGGAAAAAAGAAAAAGAAAAAAGAGATTTTTTTATACGTTTTCATAGAGGAGGTGATTAAATTGACTTTTCTTTCTTTCTTAATCTTGCCCAAGCATAAACATTTCAAGGGACTCCCCCATCCCTTTTTTCCACAAGAATTTTGTTTCCCACTTAATAAAATATATCAACCCCATTCTATGTTGGGCACCAGGCAGGACACTAGATAAAAAATTAGTTTCTGGAGCTGTGTTCATATGTGTTGCAAAATGTTTGGACAGCAAGAGACATATGGCTGAAGAGAAAGACTCAAAAATAAGATTTTCCCAAAAGTTGTTGCCAAGTGTAAGAGAAGGACTGTGCACGTGCTTAGCAATGACTCAAGTGCTGTCATGCATGTTCATTTCGAAGTGATTTTTGAGCTACCATAATAACAATAGTAGCAACTGGACTTATGAAGTCTGCAAAGGGCCTTGTATGGTTTACAACCATTCACAAGTATTACTTCAGAAATATCAGGATATCTGGGGGAAGATATCCAAAAAATAAAGATCTTCATTTTTGTCACTTATATCTCCACAAAAAAAACATAGAAGCTAAGTGTCTGTAATTACTAGGTTTTTCTGAGTCTATTGTTTAATGAGGAAGGACCTGATTACTGTGCTGCTTTGAGGAAGTCATGTTGGGAAACATTACTAACCTTTACTACACTTGGCAGATGCACACTCACATGCACCACTTTGGGTACAGCTCACACACCCATCCTGGAGTACTATACAGGGCAGCAGAGAGACACAAAAAACTGAACAAAAAACTTGGTGTATTTCAATAAGTTATAACTGTGAATGAATAGGTAGCTCTGAAAATTGATGTTCTTAAGAATATCATAAATCAAAATTTCTTTGGCTTTGAAAAGTTGTCTGGAGGAAATACATAATACTATTCATCTTTATTCATTTTTCAAGGACTGGAGGAGAGGCGATTTATAGGAGCCTAGAATATCATTTTTCTCTTTCTACTGTATTGGGACCTATTCAGATTCTGCTGGTGTCACAGTTCAGTAATTCTTGGAGAAGAGCCAGAAGAACCTGGGAGAATGACAACAGTACATTTGTTTTGAAGATAAAAATGGAAATTATACTATCAACATTGAGCTGCAGGAATATAATTTATCATGAGAGAGTTATGCAAAGGTACTGGGCCTATTAATAGGATACTCTTTAGGGATAAAGATTTTAGTAAAGCGTTTAATGATTCTATTCAAAAAACAGATTTCAAAATACAGTGTCAGGCAAAATGGTAATGTATATGTAGTGCATCCATGCTATTTGAAGTCAGTTTTATACACTTAAGTGTCTGTTTTCTAATAAATTATTATCCATTTACCCTATTTTTTTCTTCCAACCTTGTATGTCCAGGTTGGCATATCTAAAGTGAATTAAAATCGCCTGGCAGAGCATAAGCCTATGTACCAGGAGATCACAGTGAGATTCCCAGTCAGGGCACATGCCCAGGTTGTGGGATTGATCCCCAATGGGGCCGGGGGAAGTGCAAGAGGTAGCTGATCATTGACTCTCATCATTGATGTTTCTATTTCTTCCTCTCCCTTCTTCTCTGAAATCAATACAAATATATTTTAAAAGAATAAAATCAATTAAAATGAATTTATGCTAGCTTTATCTATATTGATATTTGTGACCTTTCCATGATGAAGGGCTAAGGAAAGAGTGATAAGAACATTTCCCTGGAGGTTAGGAATCCTAAATTCTAGGTCCAGCTCCATCCCTAATAAGCTTTGTGACCTTGGGTAAATCTTGTAACTTTATTAAACTTCAGTTTTCTCATCTATAAAATGAAGTTGGATCATATGATATTGAAAGTCCCTTCCATTTCTAAAATTATATTGTCCTGTCAGTTCTAATTTTTACTAATTTGGAGGAGCAATGAGCTGTTGCTATGACACAGTGGATTAATTCTCACTGTTTTAACCTATTTGGCGTGGGAAGTGACAGAAACTGGGTAAGAGATGCAGCTGAGGGAGCGTGGGCTCAAGTTAAAATCTTGGTTCCTCCATGATTGACTGTGCGACCTTACTCTGCACTCAGTGTCCTCAGCTTGAAGATGGGGCTAATGGAAATGCCTCGTTCACAGTATTTGTTTTAGTGATTAAATTAAATAGTGTGTGTGAAACCCCCAAAAGAATACCTGCCACATATAAATGGCTCAGTAAATGTCATCCACTCTTATAAATATTCCATAAGATTGTTGTGAGAATTAAGTAGATGATGAATATAAAGCTCTCATTCATCTGTGTGCTAAGTTCCTGGCACATAGAATCCTTCAAAAAAGATGGGTAAGAGTCACTGAGGCTTTTTATTAAGGCTGCTTCTGTTTCCCATTACATCATATTTCTCACTGGGAAGGAATCTAGGCTAGGGGAACACAACTTCGATTCTCTCTTCAAGTGCAGAAAGTGTCTATAAAATACCAAACAGGAAAAGAACCAGAAGGGTTCAGCAGAGCCCATTGCATTTCTTTTAGACCCGTTGTTCAATTACTTGTCTCAGAAAATGAAGAAAATGAACTCATTTTAATTTAGAAGCTTTTGATGAGAGGAAATAAAGTGATAGAAGAGGTAGAGTAGATATGGAGAAATAGTCATTGAATATAGCCTTAAAAATTATTTTTTTAAAAAAGCTGAGTCCCTGGGAGGTCGGGGGGAGGTTGACTGAATCTTACATTAGTGAACAGTGTGACTAAGGATATATCAGAAACACTAAATGCCACCCACACCCTTAAAAACTAGGAAAAGGGAGGTACTTGATGAAATCTGATGGAGATATATATTTTAAAATATATTTTCATTGAGTTCAGAGAGGAAGGGAGAGGGAGAAAGAGATAGAAACATAAATGATAAGAGAGAATCATTGATCGGCTGCCTCCTGCTTGCCCCCTACTGGGGATTGAGCCCACAATCTGGACATGTGCCCTTGACTGGAATCAAACCTGAGACCCTTCAGTCCACAGGCCAACACTCTATTCACTGAGTCAAACCAACTAGGGCTGGAGATATATTGAGAAAGTTAAGAGAATGACTTCCATACATAAAGGGTAATGTATAATATGGAATTCATTATTTCAAGAAATAGTACTGTTATAAAATATCTTGGAGAAATAAGAAGGTCACAAATAGTTATTAAGACTGGCTGAGATAACCGGCCAGCATGGCTCAGTCCTTGAGCGTTGACATATGAACCCAGAGGTCACTGATCCAGGTTGTGGGCTCGATTGTGCAGGAGGCAGCCTATCAATGATTCTCTCTCATCATTGATGTTTAAATCTCTCTCTCCAAATCCCTTCCTCTCTGAAATCAATAGAAATATATTTTTTAAAAAGAATAGCTGAGATAAAGGGTGATATCATGGAAAAAAACAAAACAAAATATGTTCTTAGGGGATTTCCCAGGGGCCTTTGGCAACAGGTCTACATTGAATGGACTGAAAGTCTAATCTAGTATGGCCTTGCTCCGGCAACTGCAAGTTTTTCCCTTGCGATTTAAGTGGATCATTGGTTACTATTATTCTGATAAATCTTTGAGCTTTTATTACAATTTAGAAAAATGTACATGGAAGAAAATTTTACAGCATTCTCCACTTTAACAAGTCAGTGTGTAACTTTCTCCCAGGGCATTCATGGTTAGGGTTATGAATTCAGTCTTCATGATGCAGCTGAAGCCATACTTTGCTTTTCTCTTAGATGTTGAATTCAGTTGCTCTCTCTAGGTAAATACTAGCCCTTAGTAAACAAAGAAATCATAAACAATCAGGTTTCTTTAGCCATTTTGGAATGATGTTATTCTCCATCCCTTTAATTATCTAGCTTTTTGATATTTCTAAAACTGTGGAACCTTCCATGAGGCCTGATCTGAAACTTATGTGAAGCACACATCATTCTACTTCCTTTCTGAATCACTAAGCCTTTATCTACAAGAATCTGTCTTTCCAGATATGTCTTTTTGCACACTTCTTTATACCTTTGATTGATGAATTATTTAAAACTTGTCTTTATCTACCGTGTGTTCCCATTAATTTACCCATCTCACTATATTTTAAACCATGCACCTCAATTTCCTGTATGTTTTTTGGTACTCTCTTCCATTTAGCTGTTTCATCATACTTTCTCATTACCATGCTCTCTTTTATGGGATTTCTTTCTAAGAAAGAGGAGGGAGAAGCAGTTTTGCTTCCCCTCCACCTTTAATATAACCACACTTAGGTTTTCTAATTTTTTTGTAGCCATGTTCAAAAGGGCACTATCTAGCAGGATCTCCAGGGACTATTCTAGAAATGGTGTGTGTGTGTGTGTGTGTGTGTGTGTGTGTGTGTGTGTGTGTGTGTGTTTTGAATAAATGTTCTGCTTTGGCTGTTTCCCATTAACTGTTTGCCATCTATGGAAACTGCTACTATTCATTCAAAACCCTCACAGGCTTTATTCTAGTAACTTTGTTGTTGTTGTTGTTGTTGTTGTTTTTTTGGCGGGGGGGGGGGGTGGAGGAGTGGGGAGAGTTACCAGGTATTTTAAGTTTCCTTATAATCTATTAAAAACAAACAAACAAACAAACAAAGACCAAATAGGCTGTCCATATAGACCTCACTTCGTTTTATCTGTGTCAAAAGAAAAAAAAATACTGAAAAAAACAGCTCTTACTTATTTTCCACAACCTTTCAAACCAATTTTGTTTTGATTTGTCAGCCTTTCCTTGGCTCCTAAATGGAACATCTCAGGCCGTGCAAGCACCTTTTCACTGTTATTAGTTGAGATTATCCTTAGAGACAGATGTCTGATGTTCATGCTTCCCAGTAATGTTTTTATAGACACAGAATAAGCAAACATGAATGTAGGTGATCTGCAGGGCCAAAATGCTGCCCACGTTTGTTTCCTGTGTGAGCCTACCATTACTTGAAATTCTCAAAATTATAGTTATTGGCAAGATATTTTCTCCTGGCACCAATTAAAGGTTCAGATAACAAGCGACATACAATGATTAGGAAATACAGTTAGCTTAATTAAAAATAGTATTTGACTTCCAGCTGTTGGTTTCCCAGCTTCCTCCAAAAATGCCTCTATTCATTTTTTATTCCTTTATTAATTTAATAAATACTTCCTGGGTACCTGACACGTGCCACAGCTCTGTAATTCCTGCTCAAATTGAAAAAAGATTATACGACCACTCTAAACAGACACTGGGAGTCAATCTATTGACCGGAAATGAAAGAATTTCTATTATTTGGAAGGATAATAAATGTATGCAGAAAAATGGAGTGAGTCTGCACCTGCTACAACCTCTAACTTAAAGCAGCCCTGTCAACCTGAAAAAAGGAAGCTATTTATTCTTCACTCCATGTCTACCTTTGGGTCTAACTGTGCTATCCTAAAGTTGGGCAGCGGTCCATCATCAGTAAGGCACTTTTCTGTGTCCATTTAGAGCAGAATGCAATGAGGATGCCAGACAGCTGAATCCTGGGAGGTAAAGGTCCTCCTAGTGGGGGCTGTAGATTGAGTTGGGAACAAAAGAACCTGGCCTATTGTGTGTTATTTGTTGGAGGTTATGATTTTGAATGCACTCCAGTTGGATCAGTGAATCAGAGGATCACATCACGGGTTGGGGAGGCTCTCTCCAGTAGAGGCTCTGACCACTGGAGGCTGGCCTGGAAGCACTGATGTACTTTCTGTTTGATTTGTACTGCTTAGCATGTCAGCTTGCCTTTCAGTTATTTACAAATAATAAATAATTAGTAAACACAGTTATTTTATCATCTATTTCTGATCATTCCAGTTACCTGACATGTGTCTGTTTCTATTTGTCCTTTCTCTGCTGGTTCTTACATGGTATCTCGCTTCCTTTTGTGTCTCATTTTCATTCACCATATTTTGCTCAGTGACCTTGGAAAATAAGTTTTGGTGATTTTCCACCCTAAGATGATGGTTTCTTTCTCTAGACAGGATGTGGGTTGGCCCCTTCCAGGTTCTGGGGGTGCTTCCAGACAGGAACCACTTTTAACCAAGTTCACAGTTTAGAGTTCTCTGGACCATGAAGAATATGTTAAATGACCTGAAAACCTGTGTGAAGTTGGACTATGACCTTGTTTTTCAGGGCATTTTTTTCTTCTTCTTGTATCAGTGACACAGTCTTCCCTGCATTTCTATGGGTGGAAGTGAGGTATTTGGTTCTGGTTTGCCCTTATTCTAATGGCTTCATCTTCCCTCTTTTCATTCAATGGGTTCTCTCTGGAAAATTTTATTCAGTTGTGTGACAACTATTAGTGACAATAAAATCTAAATCTATCTCCTTCACTCTCTGAGTGCCAGACTGATGTTTCTGACTGCTTTCTGGACATTTCCATGCTGAGTTTATTGCTGTTATCACTTATTTTCTCCCCATCCTACTTTTCTCACTTATAACATGTTCTCTTCCTGTATGACCAACTTGCTTACTACCTTCAGTATCTTGTTGTTACTATATTTTCCCATTGTAATATTTAACAAAATTTTTCTTTGAAGAATGTTAGCTGCCAATGCCTTAATGTAGCTTCACATCCTATCTAATAAAGAGGGAATATGCTAATTGACTGTCACACCATCACAAGATGGCAGCACCCAGTCCCCTCAGCCCTGCCTCATCCAGCTGGAGTCCCCCAGTCCCCTCAGCCCCACTGGGAAAGGCAGTTGGGGTGATCAGGCCGGCAGGGGAGGGCAGTTGGAGGCGATCGGGCCAGCAGGGGAGCAGTTAGGTGTCAATTAGGCTGGCAGGTAGAGTGCTTAGGGGGCAATCAGGCAGGCAGGCAGGTGAATGGTTAGGAGCCAGCAGTCCTGGATTGTGAAAGGGATGTCCTACTGCCGGTTTAGGCCTGACCCCTCAAGGGGTCCCAGATTGGAGAGGGTGCAGGCTAGGCTGAGGGACACCCCCCACCTCCATGCACAAATTTTGTGCACCAGGCCTCTAGTACTAATATATTGCTCATCATAGAACAACTTAATTGTGTATTTGCCCTTCCAGAAGCAGTCTCTTTCCTTCTCTACAACTCCATTGCATTCTCTCTGCCCAGGAAACTGACCTTTATGGCCTGTACCCTGTACCCACAGGGCCCTTGTGCTCTTATTTTTGCTAGGCTCAGTCAGAGGAAGGCCATGGCAGAAGATGGAGCATACGATGGTAGTGAGAGAAGGTTATTATCTGATTCTTTCCCCTAGGGTCACCATGGTTGCCTGCAGCACTCTTTTAAAGAGCACAGCTCCTGTTGGATAATGACATTCTTACACATAGCCCCCTCTTACAGGCAGCTCCTCTAACAGGTGCTATTCTGTGACAGGGGGTCAGTCTTTTAGCTTATTTGAAAGGCTATCTTCCCTGGCCCTTTAATCCTAGAGGGGCAAGAACTCCCAGATTACTCCACTATTCTGTTTGTAATCTCTAAAACCTCACACGTTTTGGAACAATTCCTCTAACTCTCCTCAATAATGCCATTTAATTGGGCCACTGAGTGACCCTGACTGATGCAGTAACACACAGAGCCCTCTAGGTGTGATCTCATTTCTCATCTGTACACCTCACAACCTTTCATTAACTTTCCTATCCACATATCCAGCCACTAGGTTATGCTGGTATATGCTGTTCTCGAGACCTGATTTGTTCTTTCACAATTCATTGCTATTTATTGTGGTTTTTCCATTCCCTGGAATTTTCCTCTTCCTCCTTCCTCCCCCCTTTTTATTCTCCTCCTCCTCTCCTCCTCCTCCTCCTCTTCCTTCTCCTTCTTCTTCTTCCTCTTCTTCTCCTTCTCCTTCTCCTTCTCCTTCTCCTCCTTCTCCTTCTCCTTCTCCTTCTCCTTCTCCTTCTCCTTCTCCTTCTCCTTCTCCTTCTCCTTCTCCTTCTCCTTCTCCTCCTCCTCCTCCTCCTCCTCCTCCTCCTCCTCCTCCTCCTCCTCCTCCTTCTCCTTCTCCTCCTCCTCCTCCTCCTCCTCCTCCTCCTCCTCCTCCTCCTCCTCCTCTTCTTCTTCTTCCTTCTTCTTCTTCTTCTTCTTCTTCTTCTTCTTCTTCTTCTTCTTCTTCTTCTTCTTCTTCGCCTTGACTGAACAAACTCTGTTCTACCCTTTTAGACCAAAATGAACTATTACCTCCCTGTGGTACATTGTATAATTATCCAAATAATTGCTGCCCCTTCATCTAGGACCTTTCTATAGGTCCTATCCATGGAATAGGATTATACCTCCCCTTCCATTAGTGGCAGCTTGTCTATGTGACTTGTTGTAGTGCATGAAGTATAAGTTGAAATAATGCCTTCAGTTTTCCTATCAGGAGCTTTAAGAACCATTGCATGGCTCTGCCATCTTTCCTTTCCCTCTGCTGTGAAATGCAATGACTTTGATAGAGGTCCTCCTCTCATCTTGATTCTGGAGCCAGAGCAGAGCTACATTTGATTCATCATAAACCAATGTGATGTGAATAAGGAAACTAACAAACAAAACCTCCCACAACAACTTAACTTTGAGATTGTTACTACAGCATAACTTGGGCTGAGCTGTTTTACTTCTTTCATAGTGAGAGTTACACAAATATTTTTCTTCAAGAATTTTTACCTTTCACTATTTTATAATAGTGCAAATGGGGTTTAGTTAACAAGGGATTTTAAAGTAAATCATTCATCAATGGGATATAACACTAAATATTAATTAACAGTTTTATTTGAAGAATATTTAATTATGAGGCCAAGTTCATGATATGTTATTAAGAGAAAAACACTTTACCAAATATTATATATCATATGATTCCATTTGTATAAAAAGAAAATGAATTAAATATACACTTCTTTTTTAATAGTTTTCTACATTTTTAAAGTGCTGAATAATAGTCTTGTATCACTTTTATATTCATAAATAAAATGTTATTTAAATATTACCTTCTTTCTAATGCCATCTCCAATTTTTCTAGGTGAAACTTAATATTATTTCCTCTTTGACTACATGCTATTATGAGATATTATATTTTTGCCCATAAATCTCTTCCCTGAAGGAATTAAAAGACATACCTATCTCATAATGTTATTGGGGTGATGAAAAGAGATAATTCATGTAAATCACTTTATATAATGTCTCACATATAGTAACTACTCAGTAACTACTATCTGTTTTATGATGCTATTTTGGAAATTTTAAAAAATGAATATACATTTTTTTGGGGAAAACAAAAGTTAAATGGCAAAATGACTTTTGGGCAATCAGTTATATCAACTGCCCTTAGAAAGCTGTCATCTTCTTGCCTTTGATTCCTCCTCTTTTCATATGGGAGGCTAAAGGCTGTGCCTATGAGATTTGAAAAACATAAGTGGTTGAAAAATATTTTCTTTTTCTAAAACCGAGTATATGTCTTCCTTGAGTGCCTAAGCATTTTGGAGCCCAGATTGGTGAATACACACCTGTATTTCCTGTTCTCAACACGCTCCTTTGGGAGGTGCCAGTAGTGCAAAAGATATTGCAAATATACAATCCATGGGAGATGATTCAAAACCAATTTATTTTTGTTTTCAATTGTCTCTTAAAAATTTATTTGGAGAGGCTAGCTTTTTTTCCCCTGCCACTGGATTATTTTTTATCTGACTCATACATAATGGGTATTTTAAGTGTAAAAACACATTTTCAATTCAGAAAGTATCTGTGTTCAGCCCAAGACATTAATCAACCCTTCATTCTTCATTCAAAGGAGAGGCCTCTCCATGCTCTCTCCCAGTTAAGTCTGGAGGCCTGGTTTGGCAGGTGGCCCAATTTGGGGGAAGGGACTCTGTCTTCTCTTCTCAGCTCTGCATGGGCTAACTGACTACTTTTTAGTTACCACCAGGCTTGGGGAGTAGGAGGAAAGAAGAGGTCAAGAGATAGCATAGAAAAGTGCTTACTGTGTTGGTATCTGGTATCCTCTCAGGTTTTGTACTCTGCCTGGCAGAGGTTTAAAATGAATGTTTTTTTTTTACATACATGCTTATTATTATTTCCCTGGGCTTCATGCTGGGCTTCTCGAGACCATTTTCCATAAGTTGCATGAGATCCTTAATTAGGCCGGTCTCTTCTCCCCACTCTCTGCTTCTCTATGGTCCACCCCACACACAGCATTTTGGTGGTAGAGTCCCCTCCCCTTCCAGGTGTCCTCTTGGGCCAGGTGGACTCTCCATGTGGCCCACATTTGGCCCATGGGAAAGACCCAGACACAACTGACTTCAACATGGGTGGTAGTGTAATTGTTTAGCAAGCAGAATCCTGTCTTTAGTGTCCCTGAACTACAGGGAACTAATAGTAGGTCCTCAAAGTGGGTTAGTTAAAGCTCTGTCCTCACTAGCCTTCAAATGAGAGGGTCCCAGCATTCTCTATTTCAGGGGCTCTGTTTCATAACTTAGGTATCTCCGGTGATCTTCTCTTAAAACGTCTTCTTCATATTCTAACCACTTTTTAAAATTCTTGGTCTAGCTGAGGGATCCCAAAGTGGTAGAAATATTTGTTAAATATTTCCTTGTAAATTCTGCATTTTAGCCTGGGACTTCACTTTGGTATTCCAGGATTATTATGTCTGGTGGCTAGGTGGACACTAAAGTGCTGACATAATTTCTATTAACTTCAGGAAATGGTGGAGCATGCAAATAAGACATATGAGTTGAGAGAAGCTACACTCTGGCAGGTTGTAAAGCCAATGGGAGGAAGGATACTTAGTGATAGTTAAGAACCCAGATCAACATGGATTTATATCTTAGCTCTTCCAGTGACTAGCTGTAACTCTAGGCCAGTGAAAAACCTCAGGTTTTCATCTGTAAAACTAGGATAATAATAGTATCTATCTTATTGGCTGCTGTGAGGATTAAATGAGATAATGCATATAAAGAACTCCGCACAGTGTCTGGCATGTGGCATGGTACCAGGCCAGACCTGGTAATAAAAAAAAATAGGCCACACATACTATCTAAATGTCATGCCCATGCCCATGTGGCTTTGTGACTTCAAAGCTCCTTGTGGCAGAATCCTAAAGGCTCTCTGCCTCTGGTAGCCACCCTCTCTTCACAAGCTTTTCTGGTCCTGTCACCTGTGATTCCCATCACATAAAGTGAAGTGCTCCATCCAGTTTTCAGCCTAAGGTAATGCCTCAGTATTGGTTTAGGCAGAGGCTGAGGGCAGCTTTATTATCTCAAGACCATAATTTTCATGTGGACCCAACTTCCGGAATGAGTTCTATATGCCCTGGCCCTTGCCTGTCTGGGCTGTAATCCATGTAATTCCTTTCTCATTCTTGATGCTAAAATGACCTTGGCTAACTTTTCCACTCTGCTCCCCCCCACTTTTATTCTGCACCACCTAATAGGATGCTGTATTGATTTGAGTAAGATGACAGCTTTGTCATTTAGAGAAAAATTTTTCCATGGTTTCATAAGGCTCTTTCTAAAGCACAAAGCAATTTTGTCATTGAATCCTAAATGCTCTCTTTAGTTCCATTTCAAGATGGCTCTCCCAGAACCAGATGAAAGTCTTCAAAATGACTTCTGACAACTATGAAATGACAGTGGCATTCCTGCCACCATGTTGTTTGTAATCTACAGGAAAGGATGAAAGGCATTAAAAAGGGAATGGAGCCACTTTCACTAGAGAATTGCTAATTTTGTAAGGTTATCAAACCCCCCAAATTAGCATTTAATTATTCTTTAAAGGTTTTCACTATCCAATTTCTTTAAACATATACTTTGGGAATAGGGATTATAGTAGTTTCTTATCACCATATAATCAAGCCTAAACATCTGTTGACACTAAATTGCACCACCTTATATTCAGTTCAGTAGTATGGCAGAGTAGCTCATTTTTATATTTTAATAAAAAGTATCTGATAGTTAATGGATGTAATGGTTAATTTTTTTCTTAAGCATCTGAGAAAATGCCTTTAAGCTACACTTTCCTTTCAACTATAGCTGATAGAAATGTTCATTTAAAAGTTTACTTACATATTTTAAAAAATACACTTAAGATTAGTATCTGCATAATATACCAGGGTATTTGGAATTTTTATTTTCAAGAGTTTTCATTATTTCATTGATGCTGTAAGGAAAGAACCTGGGCATCCGGGTGCCCTGCACTTGTCTTTGTTATCTGGCAATGTAATCCTGAAAAGCAAGTCTATGATGACACTATATCTTCATTGAATTTCATAGAGGAAGGTTAATAGGATTTATGGAATATTACCATCTCATATAGACCAGTGACTCTTTATAAATTAATGATATTTATTCACCTAATAAAATGCTTGCCTCCATTTTGTGTTACTAGTGTGTGAAATGACTCTAGAAGTCCCTGATGTACTGAGAATCTGATTTTTATCCCTGAGGGACTCCACGGTTCTCATCTTACACTTGTGTGTCTCGGGCATGTGAGCTTCTGCAAATGAGGAGAGGCATGCAGAGGGCTGCAAAATTGAGTGGGAGGTAACGTAAGACCTAGCAAATTTTCTTTCAAGACACTAATACAATACTTAGAATGATTAAATAATTTTTCTCTATGATTTCGTTTCACAGCACTTTTACTATGATGTTCCTAGGTATATTTTTGTTATTGTTGTATTTACCACTCTTGAATTGTATGCTATGTTTTGAATCTGTGGCTTAAAGGTTTTCCTCATTTTTGAAAAATTCTCAGATAACATCTCAAATATTGATTCTGCCCCTTTTCTGGTATATGTGCCTCCTGAGACTCCAGTATGTTCACACACCACCCTTTCTTTGTGCCCCTCAGGTCTTACTCTTTTCCCCCCCTATCATTTCCAATCCCTTTTCTCTGTGCGCTCCGATCTCTATATCCAGTGCATTGATTCTTTCTTTCATCCAATTTGATGAAAAGGAGACTTTTTCTGAAGATTGTTTGTTGAGCCCACATGTTAGGCATGAATCTATGCATTGGGAGTGCATTAGTGAACAGACAAAAGTTCCATCCTTTTTAAACTTATACTCTTATGGAGGGAGACAGACTTTAAACAAAAGTACAGTAAGTATGCAATGTAGTCTTATACAAGACATTAGATACTATGGAGAAAATAGAGCAGGATGACTTCAACAAGCCAGTTCTTATTGAGAAGTTGACATTTGAGCAAGGAGGTGAGAGAGTGAGTGACAAAGGACAGTCAGACAAAAACCCTATGGAGTTTTTAAAAATATATATTTTAGTGATTTCAGAAAGGAAAGGAGAGGGAGAGAGAAATAGAAACATCAATGATGAGAGAGAATAATTGATTGGCTGCCTCTTACATGCCCCCCACTAGGGATCGAGCCCACAACCCAGGCATTGAACCTGGGACCCTTTAGTCTGCAGGCTAACACTTTACCCACTGAGCCAAATCAGCTAGGGCAACCCTATGTTTTAACAGAATCATTCTGGATACTATTGAGAATGGATTATAGGAAACAAGAGTGAGAAAAATAAAGTCATTTAGGGGCTATTGAAATGATTCTGACCAGGGTGTTAGCAGAGGAGATGGTGAGAAGGGACAAGATTCTGGAAATAGTTTGATTGTGGGATCAATAGGATGTACAAATGGACTAGATATATAACGTGAGAGGAAAAGAGATGTCAAGATTGACCACAGGCTTTTTTGCCAATAGCTGAGATGGGGAAGAGGTATGAAAGGAAGTCAGAAGTTTTGTTTGGGGCATAGCTGTAAAACAGTCAATTGTCAATGTAATTAGGCAAACTGTCACACTTTCAACCACTTTACCTAGTCTTAGTTACTCATTTGTCTTATTTGATGTGTTGTTTACTATCTGTTTGTCCTATTAGAATGTGAGCTCCAAGAAAGCAGGTATCTTTTTCAACTTGTGTACCAGTGGGTCTTAGAATATTACTTGGCAAAAAACATGTGCTCTATAAATATTTTTTTAATGAATCAATGAATGCATGTAATTTTCCAAGTGGGTAGATTGACACTTGAAGTGCTTAGTACTTCAGGTTAGTTGTGAGGGCTAGATATTATGTAAAAACACATAGATTTTTAAAGCATAATATGGACAAAAGTGCCTCTATATGTCTATGACCTTTAAAATTAATATTGACATCTATATGATGTGGGAAGCAGCTAGAATAGTGATTAAAAGCCCAGGCTTCGGAACCAGAGAGACTTTGGTTTGAATCTCAGTTAGCTATCTTCTAGCTGAATGACTTCGGGAAAATTACTTAATTTCTCTGTGCCTTCATGCTGAACTTAGCATGGGAAAACTAACTTCAGCATACAACAATAAACATGCTGGAAATTTTGTTTTAAGAAAAAATGTTCTGTCCCTGTAAATGGTATTCTGGTGATCTCCCTAGTGGGACTCTAACCATTTCTCAGGTGCCGAGGAAGACGGAATACCAGGGCTGGGATGGTACACACAGCTGGGATGGTGGTGTTTGTTCCAGGGAAGCTGGCTCTGGGGCTTGTGGGTCTGTCTGTCTGTTGTGTCCTGCATGGCAATGACGTTGTCTAGACACAAGGAGGTCAACTAAGGTGTGGTGGTTTTTTATACAACACTGCAGAGTGATGCAACAGATGGCATTATGCCAAAGGACAATGTTCCTAACCTGTGGCACTAGAGCCCTGGGCAGGGAGCACAGGACACAAGAACAAACACCAACTTGCCCTGTACTCATTAAAGATTAAAAAAAAAAAAAAAACTTGACAGGGAATATAGCATTACAAGGTGCTACAAGGAGAGAATTTAACCTTCAACTCTGAATTTCCTGACATCTCCTGTTTTGGGATAGGTACTCAGTAATTCATGACCCCACTTGTTCATTTCTTTGCTTCCTCTGACCCCAACTTACCCCATTTTACTAAGGTAATGGCATGTCATGTATGGGACTATTAATTTGGGCACAGAGGTATTGGCAGTCTGGCATTTCTACCATTTACAGAAGACAGTGATGACTGACTATTGGGGTTCCTGAGCTTATGTTGTTTATCTGGAAGAGACAAAAATGATCATTATGCTCACTCTTCCTAAGGAGCTGAATGTGATCCCCTTGGGACCAGGGATCCATGGATGTGCTTAGAATTCTGTGAGCTCCCTTAAATCACACACAGTATTTAATGTATGGGCATGTTTGAATTTTTCTGGAGAGTTTAGACCTCTCTCTGATATGGCCTTGCGTGCAGGCTCAGCATTTAGACATGAGCAGGAGAGGGTTCTAGACTAAAGAAGGGAAAGCCACTGCTGAAAGGAGCCAATGTTCTCCTCAGAACTCTCTTCCCTCTTTATTGAGCCTTTGTTCCGATCGTCTACTGACTCCTCCCAGGAAGAGGCGTCTAAGCAACTTCCTGCTTATTCCCAGGATGGCCTGGCTTGATCCTGGGAACAAACACTCCTGCATGTGGTCCCTTCCTTTCAACACTTCCATTGATTATGGAAGTAATGAAGGGATCTTCTCCCTCTTGACTTGCTTACTATATAGTTTTAAATATCATCATGGAAATATGTTTGAATTGCATTTTTCGTTTCAGCTGTCTAGGATAGCCCTAATGAGGTGAAGGGCTGAAACGTTCAGGACAGTTGACACCAGTTTGAGGTGGGCTGGCGATAGAGAGCCTGATGCAGTGAGAGGCCAGCTACCCACAGAGGGAACTACGAGGGGAAAATAGATACCAGTGCCCTCTCTCCACACTTACCTTCTTCTTGCACTGCATTTGTGTAAACCTTATAATCACGATTCCTTTTTGGGGGCAGTGATTCTCTCTTCACATCATTAAAATTGGAGGCTCAGAGAAACGGTGCCTCATTATCAAATCTCGGCCCAGAACTTATGCTTTTTGACCTTGAAGTATGGAATTTTATTAGAGCTGGGCTTCTTGCTGCTTAGGGGGAGGAGCCTATGGAATTCACTTTTCTTCTCTGAGTTGGCACCGCCTCTGGCTGTGGCCCATGCAGCCTCAGAAGACCTCATCTACAGAAGAAGCCAGGGATAAATCCCTTTTGCAGGAAACTAGATGATGCATGCTCTTTTTCATTTTTCTTCTGAGCTCTGGGTTCAAAAACCTCTTGTCCATGCTCAGATGATTGCTTTTCTAAGAGATCAGCAGCCAAGCACAAAGCTGAACGTAGTTACTGGGCTGTTCTTCAGAGGAAGGACTCCAAGAAGCAGTCAGAGGAAGAATCATTGTTCTATCCGAGCCTGTAAAGGGCAGGTGTTCAGCAGGACCATTAGATCTGTGTCTGACAGTTCCAGATTCCTCAGCTTGTCCATTCACTACTACCCAGTGATCTGAGCATGTTGCTTAACCCACCTGAGCCTCAGTTTCTTTTCTTTCTTTTTTTATTGAATTTTTGGGGGTGACATAGGTTAATAAAATTATATAGGTTTCAGGTATATGATTCGAATATCTATCTATCTATCTATCTATCTATCTATCTATCTATCTATCTAAAGATAGATATATTGTATTGTATGTTCACCACCCCAATACAAGTAAAGTCTCCTTCCATCACCATTTACTCCTTGTTTACCCTCTTCTACCTCCCCGCCCCCTTTTCCCTCTGATAATCACTATACTGTTGTCTATGTCTATGAGTTTTTGTTTGTTTGTTTTTCTTAATTTCTTTACCTTAGCCTCAGTTTCTTCATCTGTTAAATGAGAACAGTAATACTCCTCTTGTGGTTGGAAGTTTATCTGGCCAGCAGATAGATAGTAGATGTGCGTGTAATCAATGTTAGCAATACGCATCATTACAATTCTTAATATCAATTATCTGTATTACTTCTACTTGCAGTAGAATAATTTAAGAACTGTATTATTGCCTAATTTATATTATCTAATGCCTCAAAATATTCTCTTTATTTATAGGTTTCTACTTTAGAATATATCACTTATTTAACACAGTAAATGCTGGCCACTGAATCTAAACTATCTCCAGCTACTGTTTAGCCTTCTTTTTTTTTTTCTTCATGAAATCTATAAGCACTGGGAACATTGGTGCATTTATTAACTTATTTAATGATCAATTATTTCCCCACATCAAAATACAAGCTCTAAGGGAAATGGCTGTATAGCTTAGAATATTACTGGTACACAGTAAATTTTTCAATAAATTTTTGTCAAATGAATGAAAAATAAAAAAGAAGTCCTTACCAGTGTGACTCAGTTTGTTGGACTGTTGTCCTATATACTAAAAGGTCGCTATTTGATCCTGGTCAGGGTACATACCCAGGTTGCAGTTCAATCCCTGGTCAGGGCATGTGCAGGAGACAACCAATTGATGTTTCTCACCTCTCTCTCTCTCTCCTTCTTCTCTCTAGAATCATTAAAATAGAAAAAAGAAAAAAAATAGTAAAAATAAAAAGAATAACCAATACAGAAATGAATGAATAATGCAGGGCTTTAATATAAGTATCATTGGTCTAGCAGCAGACATATGAGGATACATAAAAGACTAACAGAGGGAATAAATGACACAGGCTGTAAGAGGAAAAGATAAAGTTCCATGGAAGGTTGGGAGAGAAAAATATAACTTTCAACAGTCCAGAGACTGCTTCATGGAGAAAGTGTCTTTGTGCTTAGATTTGAAGGGGGTGGGAGCTGTGGATTGAATGGGTGAAGGGCATTCCAGGTGGAAGGACAGCAGAAGTGAAGCCAGCAAGGGAGATGGAAGGACACTCAGGGGTGGCAAATAAAACATGACTTTGAGTAATGTCACCTTACCCCTCCCTATGCTCATTGCTGCCTTCATCCCCATTTGAAGCATATATTATTCCTATTGTAGGGTTACCTGAATTTCTACATTTTCATTGAAGCTTTTCAAGACCTCCTTAGACTCTTTGAAGTTTACCTGATATGAATTCTTATTGTTTCACCATTCATTTGGAACTTATATTCTATCTGTATTATTATTGACTATAGGTCTGGTGCACAGATTCGTGCACCAGTGGGGTCCCTAGGCCTGGCCTGCAGGGATTGGGCCGAAACTGGTTCTCCGAAATCCCCTGAGGGGTCCCGGATTGTAAGAGAGCTGTTCTCGGGTGATGTACCCCAGAATTGGGCTCCCTCCTCTCTGGTTCCGGGTGTGTCACCCTAGAACAGCAGCTGCCAAGTCACCGCAGCTCAGCAGCTCTTATGTTGAGCATCTGCCCCCTGGTGGTCAGTGAAATTCATCACTACTGGCTGGTTGGCTGGTCACTTAGGCTTTTATATCTATAGATTGTTCTCCTATTGTATGTCCTATCAAAATAGACAGCTGACAAGCTCTTTGAAGGGCAGGAGACAGGGACCTCTTCCTGTGAATCCATCTGTGTATGTTTGCATATAATCATTACTCAATAGATATGGGTTGGGTGACCTACTTAGCAAAGTAACTTAAAACAATCTTCCAGAAAGTCTTTATTTCCAGCTTCTGTGCAGAATTAATGCCTTAACTTCCATTCCACAAAAGTTTGGGTGGGTCTGAAGAGCAAGCTCCTTTAGAAATAGAATATTTTAGAGCTAAGAAGCGTCACTTGTGCAGGATTTATTTTATGGATCATGAAACTGAAGGCCAAGGAACTTGGAGCTAGAGACTCATGATGATATTTTGAGTTTGAAAGGTTGAAAAGGTTTGTAAGACTTGGTGTTTTACATTAGCTCAGGGAAACTTCCTATGGGAAGCCAAAATACAAAGTCTCTAAGAAGCTCCTGAGTATAAAGTATGTACTCACAGACCCTCTAAACAATAACTATGACTGAAGTAAGACTTTTGACTAATAGAGGATTATTTTTGGAGCTTGAAGCTTGGAGAAAAATTTGGATCAGGGATCTGAGTCATTCCCTGTTATTCCAGTTAATTACCACAATCCTGCTTGAGGGAAACTATTGCTAAGTAATAAAAATAGATAAGGCCCAGAAAGGAATGTGGGGAACTGTTATGAAACCTGAAGTCATTTTAGGAAAATAAATTATATGAAAAGGGAAATCTTACCAAAAAGAAAGTCTATCAAAAAATGAAAATACTATGATTTCTTTAAAGCCTACACTTAGAAGTACATAAAAACAAAATATAATATCCTTGTTTATAATTCAACATTGTGTACAATCCTAATAGATTATTATTAAATTTCTATTTGAAGGTTTTAAAAAATTGCTCTATCATGACACTTTCAGTGGAATAGGCTAATCTTACTCAGTAGAATCAAGGGAATAAAATCTCAGAATGTGAATTCTCTTCCACGGGGTAGTGTTATTTATAATGGCAGCAGTTATGGATCAAACAATTGGACCTTCAGAGTGAAAAATGAGCAGGTCGAATGATTTTTTAAAGTTCTAGAGCTGTGAATAATGATTAGCTACAGTTAGTCTGTGCTAAGTGATAACAGTAACTTAACTGTTACTGTCACAATAACACTGTTGAACTTTCTTCCTTCTTTTGCTGCTTTTTCTCACCTTATTTCACTCTAACTATTCTTTTGCTTTACTTCTGTCTTTCAATCTCTAACTTTACCTGCACTTGTGTATGAAGTTTTCTTTACTTTCCCTCTCTACCTTTTTTTCTTACTGTTTTTGTTGTTGATTTTATATCTCCTTTCTTGATTTTCTCCCTCATTTCTTCTTCCTTCATCTTTTGCTGTCTCTACTTGAAAAGTAAATTGCTATAATAAAATGTATGTATATATTAATCATTAATTATTTAACGGGGCATCATTTTTCACACCTTAAATTTAGCGTCAATCTTTATCTATGCTTCTTAGTTTGGGCCTTTTGAATTTGTTAACTCTTTACTTTATGCCTATCACAGAACTTTGTGAGCATTTCCCATGTCCCAGGGCTACAGGTGATGGAGGGAGCTAAGAAGATACACACTTCATTTTCCCTGGCCTTGAACTGCCCTTAGGCTACTGAGAGAGAATCAGGCTTGTAAGGAGATATTATAATGCCAGAATATCAAGCACTGTGATTCAAATAGGAACGTGGGGCTGTGGGAGAGAAGAGAAAGATGAATTAACTCTGCTTGGGGTGGGGAGGAAAGTTCTCTAAAAAAGAGTGGACTTGAGGGGAGCCTTAAAACAAGGACAGGGATGCAGGTGGAAAATAGAGAAGAGGGTTTTGGGTTTTACTTCTATTTAACCGTGAACGAATTCTTCTCTATAATTGTTAGTGGCCTTGATGAAAAGTGTTGCCAGTGATAGGCCCCTAAATCCTTTAGGATCTTTCAGACTGGAAGAGAAGACTTCAGATAACTTCTGCCAAGAATAAGGGTTTTGGGTCCATGGCAGCTGTAGGGCATCATGAGGAGACAGACAATTACACAACATCCACTAAAGAAGAATTTCTCAAATTGTTTCAGAGATGTTAATAGATGAAAAATAGCATTCTATGGTCAAATAGTTCGATAAACAGTCAGTTAAAAAATGTTATAAGTTGTATTCAGGACTATTCTAATATGCTAATATTCACCATTTTTTTTCAAAAGGGATACATTAAGAAGCGTTTTTCAAACTGATTTGACCTTGGGTACCCCCTCCTCCCCCCCCCCACACACACACAGGTTTGGAATTGAGCATTCCTCCCGCAAAACCCATGGGTTTTCCTGTAAATCAAGTCACTAGCACCTTTCTAACCACTGCTCTGGGAAGATACTAGTACGTAGCTCTTTGAGCTGTGGGCCTGCCTGCTTACCTACCACAGCCCAGAGCAGAGAGAAAGGAGACAGATGTGGTGTGACTCCTTCCCAAGGCTCACTCCTAAGCACTACCACTTACAAGTTGTGTAACCCCAAGCAAGCTTCATACCTTCTCGGAACTGCTGCTTCCTTCCCTCCCACTTCATCTATGGCAGTAAAGGGGATGCAGGTGTTGCTAATAAACCTTGGAGATTGTACTTTTGCCAAGGATATTTGAACTTGGTAAGGAGCTACAAAATAGATCTTTCAGAGACAAAAGAAGAAATCTTCTAGAGGTAGTTTTTTCAGCATTTTGTCTGACAGGAAGCAGCTGGTTTAGAATTAAATGGGTAAATCAACGCCACAGAGTCTGTTTTATCTATTGAGCCTCTGTGTGAAATTTGGTTTCCCAAACTCCGCTCTAGAAAGGGAAGCTCAGGGTGGACTAGAGAGTCAAAAAAGGGCATGGAAACCAATTAGTACTTACCCTTCAGAGAAAGGGCATTTGGAGGGTAAATCTTATGTCTTCTGAGTAAAAATGGAAGGAGGGATGAACTAAACAAACAAAGGAAGACCTTTGGCTTTGAGGTGGTAGTGGTGGTGGGGGGATACAGACCATTTAAATTATTTAATGCAATTTACATCACTAATTTTTTTATGTATGGCACCTATGACCTTCATTACATTATGTCTCAGCAAGGTAAGCTATTAGAAAAAGAACTCAGTGAGGAGTGAATGTTTATAAGAATTCTTAATTGCGAAGAAACACAAGGGTCTTTGCTTTGAGGAAAAGGGTTAATGAGGGATTGTTCTGTGTTTTCTTGAGAGTCTTAAAAGTCAATCTGTGTTGCATTTGTCAGATCCTCCTAGTCATATAAGAGTCAATCTGCAAACCCTTGGTTGGGTCCAGCTTTGGAAATGGAAAGCCCAGAGTCAGGACCAAGGGGTTTGAGTTGAAATAAGATAAACTGAGAGAAAGTAAATGTGAATGGAATGCTGGTTTCTACTCTTTGTCACTCTGTGAAATATCTGTAGTTACACAGAGCAAGGAATTCTTGAGAATCCAAGACATTAAAGAATTTGTTCACTAGATATCATTTGAAGCATGAAAGAAAGAGATTCCATCAACTTTCTTCAGTTTGGTACTCAATAACCTACCCTCAAAACTTCTACATTTCTTGGTTGCCATAATCACATCCTGATTGTGACCAGGCCAATAGAACTCAAACGTGTTCCCCTGAAAAGCATGAATCAGGTACTTGGTTTTCTGAGACCTGTGTGTATAATGGGGTTAGGTGAGGAGGGAGGAGTAGTATTTGGGAGACATTGCCTAATCAGCCAAGGAATATTGGTGATGGTGGGGGGCCACTGTAATGACTTTAAGGCTACTTGTGAGCTTCATGGAAGCATCCTTAATGCCCTTAGTGACACAGGAAGACAAGGGATATTTCCAAGGCCACCAAGCCAGCAGTTATAAAGACCGTTCTGGGTTGGTGGGAAGTCCAGCTCCCTTTTACCTGTCTCCAACTTCTTCAGTTCTAACCACAGACCCTCACATCTGCACAGCTCTAGTTGAGCAGTAAGGAGTGTAAGGAGTTAACCTTCTTGGGGACAGAGATGCTGAATTTATTTTTCTTTTGTTACCTTAATGACATTGGAAGTAGAGTCCAAAGTGGGATTCGGGAACTGTATAGATCTGAAGTGAACACTTCCACACTGTGGAAGACTGGCTATACAGGGTTTGATCACGACAGCAGCAGGAACTGAGTGGAGAGCACAAATTGCTGTTGGTAAACTTTGATGATGTGTTATATAAACATTCAGCTTTCTACTAAGTTGGTATAGGGCAATTCTATCAAAATGTAAGACAAGAGGACCAATTTTAGTCATTTGATTATTGCAAAGATAGGCAAGAAAACTGTTCACATAAGAAAGAGTGCCATCTAGAGGCCCTGTCTGGAATTCCACTTCAGTCTCAAGAATCATCTTTCAGTGCGACCTTGAGCCTCTGTAATTGTGGTGTTCATGATTGATAATAAGAGAAAGGGAGCAGTAGGCACAGCCATATGGTAACAGAGTCAGGTATTATGAGGACTAACTTGTGTTGACACAGAGTGACAGTCAGACTCATAGACCATATTAATTCCTAAATAATGCCCTTTGCCTGTCTTTGCAGGGATGCTTATAATCAGTGGAGAGCTTTTATACTCTGGTGGTTTGCTTCTTTAGACTTTTTCTTTAACATAATTAAAATGCTTAGAAATTATATTTATTCTTTCCTGTTGTGTTAGGAAAAGTAAATTGTTGAAGTGATACGTGTTTTTAAAAAGCCCAAAGGAGAAATTGTAGAAAATAAAGAACAATATGGGGACTCCAAAACCATCTCTAATTTTGCTTGACACATCTAATTGTATTAATTTATAGGCCATGTTTCTAAGGATTGTTCCCCCCATCTTGAGTCATACTATTCATTAGTATTAAACAAACAAAATATTTTCCAACTTAGAGTTGATGCTCACTCTCCAATCTGCAGGCCCACAATGAGCCATAGGTTTTGATAAGTGATCAAAAAGAGGTTTGAAGTGGTCCCGCTGGTGTTGCTTCAGCAGCCAGCTATAAAACCATAGTTTGAGCACCAAACTATGAACCACGAGGTCATGGTTAGATTACCGGGCAGGGCACATGCCCAAGTTGCAGGCTCAATCTCACACATCCCTAGTGCAGGGCATGTAGGAGGCAGCTGGTCAATGATTCTCTCTCATCATTGATGTTTCTATATCTCTCTTCCCCTCTGAAATAAAAATACATACACATCTATACACACACACACACACACACACACACACACACACACACATATAAAGAGGTTTGAAGTCAACACAACCTATCATAATTATCATGCTACACGTGTGATAGGATTTTTTTAGAAAACAAAGTAACATATGGGTTATGATTTCACTGGACATTAGTGACCGAGGTGGAAGCCACTCCCAAAGAAACTAGTGAAGTTGGCAACAGATCTTAGAGTCTAGAGTCGCTGACTTAGAAACTACTTCTACAATAAATTGCTTCCCTGCAATGGAGAAAATGGGTATACACATGTTTGTGTCTAATGTCTGTAGTGTTAGATTTTTTTATTGTGAAATCTGGACAAACTCCTTTGTTTTTTAGATAAAGTTTGATCTTGCCATAGATGTTTCTGTATTCTGCTAAAATAGGTGAGCTACAGAGAAGCAGTGCAAACTTCAAAATCTTCAATGATAATATTTTTAGAATTTGTTTAGGATAATCCACGCCCCTTGAGATGGTGATTATTGGTATTCAGCTTACTAATGACACATAAAAAATTATGGTGTCATTTGTCTCCAAACTTCAGCAGCCAGCTATAAAACCACAGAGTTTGTTTGCCTCATTCTTTCAGTTAATTAAAAAGAAGGCTTTTTTATAGCCTCAAGTGTAGTATAATTTATAATAGGCCCTTCTCCCTCCTGTTTTTAATTACCATCTTTGCATGATGTTGTTGGACCTTTTCCCTTTAAGGACAACTTATGCATAGTTTCCTGCAACCAGCTCTAAGGCTCCTAATAGAAAATAAAGAAGTCGTACGCATTTTAGTCATCTTCAGCTAAGTAGAATGGAATTGCCTCATTGGGGTTTATTTCCCTTCTTTTATCCCCAATGGTAGGGAAAAGCTTCCCTAACAAAAAATGGTTTTCTTTTCAAAATATGTTACTATGAAGGTTTAGGAACATTGAATTGAGAGCCCAGATATAAGTTAAAATTCTCCTGTCACTCTGGGTATTATATAGAGAAGGCAGAAACTTCCAGGGTTTTACAGTGCTCTGCACAGAGCTCTGGACATTGCTAGTCCATTAAATAAACAAATGAATGGATTATTTAGCTTACTGATCCATATAATGAGAAGAACTATAAATGACATAATTCATGGGGGATGGAGAAGGAAAAAAAATACAGTAAAACATTTTGGAAATATAGAATTTCAAATAGTTGAAACTCTGGAGTAAATTTCTTGGTGTTAGCTTTGGTCAAAGAGTATAAAACAGGTATGTGCAGAGATAAGTGCTGCCACAGGTTGTGCCCTGGGCTCCCCTGTTAATTTCAAGTAGAGAAGTAGAGCTGGGAAAAGCTTTCAGAGAAGAGAATAACAGCACAGTCAGCTCAGGAGATAGGAATGCAACTCTTTAATATTTATATGCTTTCTTCTTTATCCCTTTCTTCCTTTAAAATGAAGAAGGAATCCAAAATGGCAGAGGAATTTGCTCTGAGTCCTCATAGCAGTAAAGCATGCATAAATAAGAAGGTATATAAATCTTAAAGTGATAAATGCATCTGATTAGTTTTTCACTTAAAAAATTAGGGTAATGTTGCCCACCTTGCAAGTTAATCTGGGGATCAAGCAGAAATGTTACATTACCATGTAATCAGCACAATCTACAGATATTATTATTTTTATTTTAGAGATAAAAGAAATTACCCAGAACACTTCAAAGTTGTGGATCAAATCACAACATTGTGATTATTCCTTGTTTGTACTTTAGTATTTTTCACCATTTATGAAGAAATTTAAAAACAAATTAAATGCTTTAAAGAAAGAAATTACTTAGTAAATGACAGAATTAAAAGTCAAATTGACTTTGACTTCCTGCAAAGACTTTTCTTACTCCCGATCCATGACTGAGGAGACAGGTGTGAGCAAACCCGGAACACTTTCACTTTCTTCCTCTTTGGGAAGGTAAAATGAAGACTTCACCTTGCCTGAGTTTGGCCAATAGGTTCACCCATGATGGGAAGAGCCATTGGTCTCTTCTCTTTCCAGCAAATCTTTAGGCCACACCTGTGCCCGGAGGCAGCCTTCACTTTCAAAGGCACTTTCTAGCCTTCAAATGAGAAGACAGTTGCCTTCATTCTCAATGGTTTTATGAATAAAATTATCTTCATGTTTCTATCATGCTATCTTCTGTCATCATGGTACCAACACTCCATGTTTACCCTAACTCTGTGGTTCTAACATCAAATAAAATATATCTGAGATCTGCCCTATACCTAGATTTTAGAAAGATGCACTATGAATTTCAGTCTTTACACACTATCATAATAAATTCAAAGGCTTGAAGGGAAGAAACTCTGGTAATAAAGGTTTTGTCTTGCCCTAGATTGCAACATTTTTTAACATGATTTTTGCATCAGTTTGTCAATATCTGACACACACAAAAAAGGGCAACTGAAATTTTTACAGGAATTGCACTAAATCTATAGATCAACTTAGGGAATGTTGTTATCTTAAACAATATTTTTTTCCAGTATACAAGTCTTTTACTTTTTTTATTTTTTACCTACTTATTTTTTAGATACTATTGAAAATTAAATTGCTTTCTTAAATTTATTGTTGGGTTGTTCTTTGATACTATATAGAAATACAATTGATTGTTGTATATTGATTTTTTAAATCCTGTAACCTTGTTGAACTTAATTACAATCTTAAATCCAATCTCATTACTTGTAATAATCTATTCATATTTGCTATTTCTTCTTGAGCCAAGTTTATTAGTTTGTGTCTTTCTAGGAATTTGCGTATTTCATATAGATTATCTAATTGGCTGGCATACAACTATTAATAGTATTTCCTTTTGATCATTTTTATCTCTAAAAGGACCATAGTTATGTCCACTCTTACATTAAAACCATTTTTCTATTTCATTTTTGCAATTTGAGTCTTTTCTCTTTTTCCTCAATCAGTCAATACCAAACAGACTTTACAATCCATGAGTGGGTTTCAATCTTCATTTGAAAAGAGTGACCTTGGGCACATTGAGTAATCTGTCTGGGCCTCTACTTCCCCTCCGAAACATGAGGTCCCCTTAAGGGCCTTTCAAGTTCTAACGTTTTAAGATTCTATTGGATTTCATTCCAAATGATTGTGAGTTTCTTATTACATTTTTTTTTCCAAGATGGAGTCCTATTTAGGTAACTGGTAAATCTGGAATAGTTATTCCCATAAAGTAAATCCCCTGTCAGGAACATCATCATTACTTGGGAACTATTTAGAAATGTTAATTTTCTGACCTACTGAATCAGAGCTCTGAGCAGGGGTGGTGGAGTGGTGGGGGGGGGAGCTCAACAATTTGTGTTTTTTACAAGTCCTCCAAGTGACTCTGATACATGGTGAGTCCTGAGAAACATCAGCCTAGGACAACTATCTTCTCTGAAACAAGCAGTCTTCTGATTTGAGTGTTTCTGTTTCCACAGTTCTTCCTCCCACCTCCTCTCCCATCTCTTTCTTGGGGAAAATCAGTTTCTACAATATTTTTACTAGGATAATGTAGCAGAGCACTTCAGATAGACTAGAAAGTGACTCCAGTCATTCCTGGCCTAATATGCACAGAGTCTCTGCAGAGATATCTCGGGAGTCTTGGGGAACAAGTCCATTTTAGAGAAGAATTACTGTGTCCTCCAGTGGAAAAGATCACAGTCCCGCTTCTCTCCCAGCACTTGTTCATACCTTGTGCCCGAATGCATGCATTGGAATGCTGGGCTGCATGGCTGCTGTTTTGTATGGATATATGATGTAAGAATTGTTCCTTTTTTGTTTTCAGAACCTTTTTAATTTTTGTCAACTTAAGTCTTGGCTGCATAGGCATGACCCCTTTCTTGGGCCATAGAAAGCCCCGTAAGATGTCTATGAGGTAAGTAGGTCCTCTAGACTAGTGCACACTTGTGATGGATTTCTGCAGAGTGAGATTTAACTAAGACATGTTTATATTTCTCTGTATATGTATCTCAATTTCACTTCTTTGCTTATAGAATATAAGTGAAATTTTTATACTTAACAGTCCTAAATAGCTAAAGGAAATGCATGGTATTTAGCTCACAATTCTTTTTTTTTTTTAATAAGGAAACCTACTTTATTCTGTGAATTTAGCCATTTTGATTTACTTAAAGCTATTTTTCTATTTCCACAGCTCTATGGTATTATTGTGTAGTTGAAAAGTCAAGATACCTAGATTCTAAACTGAAAACTAGAAAAATGGTAAATCAACAACTAACTTGCACTCTTGAATAAACCACAAATCATCTTTGACTTTCAATTTCTTTATCTATGAGATATAGATAATGCTTTCTCAAACCTACTCACAGCATTGCAGTTGGAGTTTAATTAGCTAGTTCAACATGTACAGTGCCTCCTATATACTAGGCAATAGGGATCAAACAAAATTGGAGGATTCCTGTCCTATTGGGGTATATATTCCTACTGCAGAGGGAGCCACAGGCTGTGGAACACTGATAACTACTGACAATATAATTGTAAAAAGAAAAAAAAAAGGTGCAGTTCCAGGTAGAAGGAAGAGTAAGGCCAAATCTCTGAGTTAGGGGTGATCCTGGAGTGTTCAAGGACCAGAAAGGGACCAGAATGCCTGGACTGGAGCTACATGTGGGGAGAGGACATGTTTGGTCTTGAGGCCATTGTTAGGACCTTGGATTTTACCCTAAGTGAGATGGGAGCCATTAAAGAGTTTGGAACAGAGGAATGATGTGATCTCATTAATTTTTTTGAAACAATTACTCTGATCTTTTTGTTAAAGAACAAACCAGTGGATACAAGGGTGGAAGGAAGAGGCCAGTTAGAAGGATGATATTGGTTTTCTGCAGAAAAGTAGTCAAGAAGATGGTGAGAAGTGGGTCAGATTATTGACATAATATTGAAGGTAGATTCAACAGGTGTTACTGATGGATTGGATTATAATTTGAGAGAAAGACAGGAATCGCCCTAACCGGTTTGGCTCAGTGGATAGAGCGTTGACCTGCGGACTCAAAGTTCCCAGGTTCGATTCCGTTCAAGGGCATGTACGTTGGTTGCGGGCACATCCCCAGTAGGGGGTGTGTAGGAGGCAGCTGATCGATGTTTCTCTCTTATCAATGTTTCTAACTCTCTATTCCTCTCCCTTCCTCTCTATACAAAAATCAATAAAAAATATTTTTAAAAAAATAAAAGAAAGACAAGAATCAAGGAATTGAACCAGCAACCTTTCAGTGCAGAAGGTGTTGCCTAACCAAGCTACACTGGCCAGGGCAGAAAAAGAAAATTACTAAAATTATATCAGAGGTTGCCTCTGCGAAAGAACCAGAATTGGGGTTCGGGGGACCAAGAGGGCTATTAGTTCTATCTGTTATCAATTCCAAGATGGTGATGGAGTAAGTGGAAGTTACACTGACTTTCTCCCAGGACCAAACTGGAATTACAACTAAAATATAGAAAAACCCTCCTGAATAATCATATGAAGACTAAGTGGTGAGAACCCTGATAACCAAGGATGTCAAGTGGAGACCACATAGAGACTTGCAGGAAGTATAGAGGCATGAGAGAGCTGGCCAGGCTTCCACAGGCAGTGCTGAAGTTCCAGGGAGATATCACAGCTGCAGGGAGTTCCCACTGAGAACTTTGGGGTGTAAACCCCTAACTGAGCTCCCCAGCCCAGAGCACCAGAACTGACAAAGGTGCCCACATAACATCTGTCTGTGAAAAGCAATGGGGTTTTTGTCTGCCAGAGAGAGATGACTAGAAATGCTGGTACCCTCTTAAAGGGCCAACAAAGAAAATTTTGTGTGCAGCCACTCACCTTGGGCTCTGGCAGAGGGAGGGCAGAGTGGCCCAGATGTGTGAGGGGAATCCAGGGTTGGTTCCTCTGGGAATAGAGCTCAGAGGGAAGCTGCCTGGAATCCTGTGCTGAGTCATTCACCTATACTGCAGAGCAAGCATGTCAAGCTCAAAGGCGAACATGGGCCAAATAAACAAGGTTTAAGTTTATGTGGGCCACAAAAAAAAAACAAAAGCTTCAATTTTCATAGAAACACAGGTTTATTTCAATAGAGACATGCTGAATACAAAGGGCTGAAACAAATGGGTAATCATTAACATAAAATAATAGAACATTTTAGTAAAAATTAATATTTTTTCTTGAACATTAACTTACCAGACATTGAATAACTGCACAAATTAATAAGCATAATGCTAATAAACATATTTTTCTTGTTCTCCGAAAGCAAAATATGACCAAACAAGTCAGTACAAGACTGATGACGTGGCAATCGGCTGCTAAAATATTCGCTGCTAGTATTAGTGGAGAGAAATGGTGCACCTGCACCTAAGGCGCATAAGGAAAATGAATGCAACATGATTCTAGTAATCAGTCATTAGTTTGTTATTAATAATTATATATAACAGGATATTGTAAAAATTGTTACAAAATTTTTATTAAAACGTTTCTTACATATCATTATATTGGCTGGGCGACAAAAAATATTCATTGTGGGCCGTGAGTTTGACATGCTTGCTGCAGAGGACATCTTTCTCAGGCAGACCTTTACTATCTAGGCAGCTTTTTCCTGTGGTCTACAGCAAGGCTCACTAAGTGACTGAGAATTACAATAAGTCTCCAGGTAGAGGTGGATCTCTGGGTGCTTTGGGTCTTTGCATAATCTGGTTCTGGACCTGGGGCTAGGGAAAGCAGACCTTGGTATGCATTTTGGTCCTTTCCAAATGCACCCAACCCCAGCAGAGGGAGCCACAGGCTGTGGAACACTGATAACTCCAAACAGGGTGCTCAGGACCAGTTACAAACAACATCTGACATTGGCTTGCACCAGAAACCCAGTCTGTGAGTTACAGCAGATCTACCTAATACATAGAAATAAACCCACACAGGCAGCCAAAATGGGGAGACCAAAAACAAGCCCCAAATGTATGAACCAGATAATTCTCCATAAAAATAGCTAAATGAAATGGAGGTAAGTAATTTATTCACATAATCTTCAGAGTAAAGATAATAAGAATGTTCAACAGCATGAGAAAAGATATAGGAACTATGAAAAATGACCAGTCAGAAATGAAGGATGACATAGCAGAAATAAAGCACAAACTGGGAAGAAAAACCAGGAGATGAGAGGAAGCCGAGGGTTGGTTCAACAAATTAGAAGACAGGATAGAAAAAAATCACTCAATTACAGAACCAAAAAGAAAAAAAAAAAACAATAAAAAAACAAAACTGGAGGACAGTTTAAAGGAGCTATGGGACAACATGGGCCATAACAATATCCACATCATGGAAGTGAGTATCAGAAGGAAGAAAGAGAACAAGGGATAGAGAACCGGTTTGAAGAAATAATGGCAGAAAACTGCTTTAACCTAGTGAAGGAAAAAGTCACACAAGCTCAGGAAGCACAGAGAGTCCCAAGCAAGTAGAACTCAAATAGGCCCATGCCCAGACACATCATAATTAAAATGCCAAAAATTAAAAACAAAGAAAGAATCTTAAATGCAGCCAGAGAAATGCAATTTGCTACCTACAAATGAGCTCCCATAAGGCTATCAGCTGATTTCTCACCAGAAACTCCACAGGCCAGAAGGTAATGGCATGAAGTATTCAAGGTAATGAAAACCAAGGATCTGAAGCCAAGACTACTCTATCCATCAAGGCTATCATTCAAAATAGATGATTAAACAAAGAGCTTCCCAGGCAGGTGGAAAAAACAAAAAAGCTAAAGGAGTTTATAACTCCAAACCAGCATTGCAAGAAATGTTAAAGGGACTGCTGTAATAACAAGAAGATTATATATATACTAGAGGCTCGGTGCACGAAATTCGTCCACTGGGGGGGTGGGGTTCCCTCAGCCCAGCCTGCCGCTCTCACAGTCAGGGAGCCCTCAGTGGATGTCCTACTGATGGCCACAGTTTGGCAGCAGAGGCTCGGAGCAGGTGTCGTGTGTGTGTGTGTGTGTGTGTGTGTGTGTGTGTGTGTGTGTGTCTGTCTGCTAGGGCCTGCCCCCAGCCGCGCCACGTAGGCTCGAAGCAGTTGCCGTGTGTGTGTGTGTATGTGTCCCCACTGGGGGTCTGCCCCCAGCCACATTGGAGGCTCAGAGAAGGCACTGTGTGTGTGTGTGTGTGTGTGTGTGTGTGTGTGTGTGTGTGTGTGTTTCAGCTGGGGGCCTGCCACACCATGGAGGCTTGGAGCAGGAGCCCCTCTGTGTTGATCTCTCAGGCTCCTGGCCTCCAATGCATGTTGTACTCTCCCTTGAGCTATGGCCAGGATGGGGGTGCTGCTTGCAAGCCGGGCTATTCTGCTCCCGGATCACCATGGTGACCAGGGAGCAGGGAAAGTTTGGGGCTGCCCACAGGCCAGGCTTGATTTGCTGCTCCCGGATCCTCATGGTGACCGGGGAGAAGGCACAGCTGGGGGCTGCCCTCAGGCCTGGCTTGCTTTCCTGCTCCCGGATCAGGCGCAGCTGGGGGCTGCCTACAGGCCGCACTTTTCTACTTACCGATGGCCAGATCACCACAGAGACCCAGGGCCCAGCGGCACTTTCCTGCTCTCCAATAGTCATAGGGCTCCAGTTGGGGGCGGGGCTTAGCAGTGCGGGGCTTAGGTGGCATGGGGGTCCCGGCTGGGGGCTCAGGTGGCACACAGGGGTCCCGGCTGGGGGCGGGGCTTGTGCCCCACTGCCCAGGGCTGCACATGGGTCCTGGATGGCAGCTCGCGCTGTCCTGCCCTGCCTGTAATATAGGATAGAGGCCTGGTGCACAGGTGAGGGCTGGCTGGTTTGCCCTGAAAGTGTCCCAGATCAGGGTGGGGGTCCCGCTTGGGTGCCTGGCCAGCCTGGATGATGGGCTGATGGCTTTTTGCAGCTGGTCACACCCCCTTCAGGGTGGGGGTCCCCACTGGAGTGCCTGGCCAGTCTGGGTGAGGGCCTGAGAGTCGTTTTCAGGCTGGAGGGCAACTTAAGCTCCCAGCCTCTCCTTTTTTTCTTTTTTTTAATTCTGGGATTTATTTACCTTCTATAGCTGTCACTGGAGCTGAGAGCCAGCTCCAGCTCGGAGGGCTGAAAGCAGGTTCTGGGTCTGTTTGGCTTCTATAATTGAAACTCTGTTGCCATCACAGGAGTTCTAAGCTCTGAGGCCGAAGCTGGCTGAAAGCAGGTTTCTAGGTTTGTTTGGCTTCTATAATTGAAACTCTGTTGCCATCACTGCAGCTCTAAGCTCTGAGGCCAAAGCTGGCTGAAAGCAGGTCTCTGGAGCTTGTTTAGCATCTATAATTGCAACATAGTCACTTAAAGTGCAGCTCAGAGGCTGGCAGCGGCAGGCGGGGAATGTTGGTTTCCTCCATCACTGGAGTAAGCAAGCCTCCTGTTCGCTTCAGCTGCGTGGCTGCCAGCCGCCATCTTGGTTGGCTTGGTTAATTTGCATATCCTGCTGATTCGCCAATGGGAAGGGTATTGGGGTTATGGTCAATTTGCATGTTTCTCTTTTATTAGATAGGATATATATATATATATATATATAGAGAGAGAGAGAGAGAGAGAGTCATAAATAATTAAAATGACAATAAATAATTACCTATCACCCTAACCGGTTTGGCTCAGTGCATAGAGTGTCGGCCTGCGGACTCAAAGGTCCTAGGTTCGATTCCAGTCAAGGGCATGTACCTTGGTTGCAGGCACATCCCCAGTAGGGGGTGTGCAGGAGGCAGCTGATCGATGTTTCTCTCTCATCGATGTTTCTAACTCTCTATCCCTCTCCCTTCTTCTCTGTAAAAAATCAATAAAAATATAACAAAATAAATAAATAATTATCTATCAATAATAACATTAAAAAACAATGAATTAAATGTTCCTATTAAAAGACATAGAGTGGGGGGTCGGGGTGGTAATGGGAGGATAAGAACACATATGTAATACCTTAATCAATAAAGAAATTTAAAAAAAAGACATAGGGTGGCTGAATGGATAAGAAAACTTGATCCGTACATATACTATTTACAAGAGACCCATCTCAGAACAAAAGACACACAGGATAAGAGTGAAGGGATGGAAAAAATTTCCAGGTAAATGGAAATTAAAAAAAAAAGAAATCTGCAATAGTCATATATGAAAAAATAGACTTCAAAATGAAGGACATAGCAAGAGACAATAAAGGTCATTACATAATACTAAATGGATTGATACAGCAATAAGATATAACCCTGTAAACATATATGCACATAATATAGAAGCACCTAAATATATAAAATACCACTGGAGGACTTTAAGGGAAATATTGACAGTAAAGCAGTCATACTAAGGGACTTTAATACCCCACTGACTTCACTAGATAGATCTTCCAGACAAAAGTTCAACAAGGAAATGGTGACTCTAAATGACACATGGATCATATGGATTTATATTTGTAGAACATTTCACCCCAAAGCTGCAGAATATACATTCTTCTCAAGTGCACATGAGTCATTCTCAAAGATAGACCTCATGTTAGGGCACAAAATAAATCTCTACAAGTTTAGGAAGATCAAGAATTTCCTCAGATCATAATGGCATGAAATTAGAAATAACTACAGTAAAAACACTCAAAAGCATTCAAACACATGAAGGCTAAATAGCATGTTACAATGAATTAGTTATCAATGAGATCAAGGTAGGAATGAAAAATTTCCTGGAAAAAATTCAAATGAACCCACAACAACCCAAAATCTATTTTTAATGAACTGCCTAACCCTACAACTTAAAGAATTGAAAACGACATATGTGTGTGTGTGTGTGTGTGTGTGTGTGTGTGTGTGTGTGTGTGTGTGTGTATTCAATGAAACCAAGAGGGGTTCTTTGAAAACATACACAAGATTGATTGATTAACCTTTAGCCAGCTCCAGACTCATCAAGAAACAAAGAGAGAGGACCCAAATGAATAAAATCAGAAACTAAAGAGGTAAAGTAGCAACAAACACCACAGAATCATATAGGATTATAGGATTGTAAGAAAATATTGTGATCATATACCGAAAAGCTGGAAATGTGGATTAAATGGACAAATTATTGAAAAATACAATCTTCCAAAACTGAATCAGGAAGAATCAGGAAACCTGAATAGGCTGATAACAACTAATGAAATTGAAGCAGTAAAAAAAAAATCTCCCAGTAAACAAAAGCCCTGGTCCAGATGGCTTCACAGTGGCATTTACTAAACATTCAAAGAACAATGTTTAACACTTATCCTCCTAAAACTATTCTAAAAACTCCAGGAGGAAGGAACACTTTCAAATTCTTATGAGGCCAGCATTAGACTAATCCCAAAACCAGATAAAGATACTACAAAGAAAGATAATTACAGACCAATATTTCTGATGATTATAGATGCTAAAATCCTCAACAAAATATTAGCAATTCGGATCCAGCAAAATACTAAAAAGAACATACACCATGACCAATAGGGATTTTTTTTTTTTCCTGGGATGCAAGGCTGGTACAATATTTTTAAATTATTGAATGTGATATTTCACATAAACAAGTTGAAAGACAAAAATTACACGATCATATCAATAGATGGAAAAAAAAGCATTTGACAAAACCCAACACCAATTTTTGATAAAAACTCTCTGCAAAGTGGGAATAGAGGGATCATACCCCAACATAATAAAGGCCATATATGACAAATCTTTAGCCAACATCATACTTAATGGGCAAAAACTAAAAGCATTTCCCCTAAAAACAGGAACAAGATAGGGATGTCTGCTTTCACCACTCTTACTCAACATAGTAATGGAATTCTTAGCCACAGTCCTTAGACAAGAAGAAAACATAAAAGGCATCCGAAGGAGGAAGTAAAGCTGTCATTATTTGAAGATGACGTGATATTGTACTTAGAAAACTCTAAAGACTCCACCAAAATACGACTAGATTTAATGAATGAATTCAGCAATGTAGCAGGATACAAAATTAACATCCAGAAAATTATGGCATTTTTATACACCAATAATTAATTATCAGAAAGAGAAACTAAACAAACAATCCCATTTACCATTGCAACAACAACAAAAATTAAGATACTTAGAAATAAACTTAACCAAAGTGATAAAAGACCTGTACTCTGAAAACTACAGGATGTTGGAAAAAAAGAGAAATAGAGGAAGATATAAACAAGTGGAAGAATATACCATGTCCTTGTATTGTTAGAATTCGCATCATTAAAATATCCATACTACCCAAAGCAATCTACAGATTCAATGTAATCCCTCTTAAAATACCAATAACATATTTCAAAGACCTAGAACAACACTGCAAAAATTTATATGAACCAAAAAAGATCCCCAATAGCAACAATATTGAGAAAGAAGAGCAAAGTTGGAGGGATCACAATACCAGATATCAAATTATACTACAAAGCCATTGTAATCAAAATAGCCTGATACTGGTACAAGAACGGGCATGTAGTTAAATGGAACAGAACAGAGACCCCAGAAATCAACCCAAGCCTTTATGCTCAATTAATATTTTACAAAGGAGGCAAGAGCATACAATGGCGTAAAGACAATCTCTTCAATAAATGGTGTTAGGAAAATGGACAGGTACTGCAAAACAAATGAAACTACACCAAATTACACCATGCACAAAAATAAACTCAAAATATATAAAAGACTTAAATGTAAGTCATGAAAACTTAAAAATCCTAGAAGAAACCATAGGCAGCAAAATCTCAGACATCTCTTGTAGCAATATGTTTGCCAATACATCTCCTAGGGCACGGGTAACAAAGAAGAAAATAAACAAATCAGGTTACATCAAAATAAAAAGCTTCTGTGCAGCAAAAGAAGCCATCAACAAAATGAAAAAAAAAAAATGTCCACTGTATGGGAGAACATATTTGCCAGTGATACATCTGACAAGAGGTTAATTTCCAAACTATATAAGGAACTCATACAACTTAACAAATGGAAATTAAACAATCCAATTAAAAAATGGGCAAAGGACCTAAATAAATACTTCTCCAAAGAGGATATACAGATGGCCAAGAAACATGAAAAAAATGTTCAGTCACTAATCATCAGAGAGATGCAAATTAAAAGGACAATGACATATCACCTCAGTCCTGTCAGAACGGTGACCATCAACTAATCAACAATTGATAAGTGGTGGTGAGGATGTGGAGAAAAGGGAACCCTAGTACACTGCTGGTGGGAATGCAGACTGGTGCAGCCACTATGGAAATCAATATGGAGTTTCCTCAAAAAATTAAAAATGGAACTTCCATTTGACTCAGTGACCACTTCTAGGAATATATCCTAAAAATCCCAAAACAGTCATTAGAAAGAATATATGCACCCCTGTGTTCATAGCAGCATTATTTACAATAGCTAAGATCTGGAAACAGCCCAAGTGCCCATCAGTAGATGAGTGGATTAAAACGCTGTGGTACATTTACATCATGGAATAGTATATACCTGTAAAAAAGAAGGATCACTTACTCTTTGAGACACCATGGAGGACCTGGGGAATATTATGCTAAGCGAAATAAGCTACTCAGAGAAAGACAAGTATCACGTGATCTCACTTATATGTGGAATCTAATGAACAAAATAAACTGATGAACAAAATTGATCACGAGACATAGAAGCATGGAACAGATGAGGAATCTCAGAGGGAAGGAAGGCTTGGGAGATGGGTGGAGAGCGATTAACCAAAGACTTTATATGCATATGTTCATAACTCATGGAGATAGACAATAGTGTGGTGAAGGTCTTGGGGGGACAGGGTAGAGGGGGTCAATGGGGAAAAAAAAGAGAACATCTGTAATACTTTCAACAATAAAGATAAATTAAAAATAAAAGACAGGAATCAAGGAGGACACCAACACATGAAATTGAGGGATTGGAAGGATATAGTTATCTCTCCATTTTCACTTTCTCCATTAATTTCCCCTGCTTAGAACAGAGATCTGTAGATGTATTCTTTAAAATGACATCTGTCACTTGCTTCAGGGCACCCTCAGTCATCCAAAGTCTGTATCTCAGAGTGCTGATCCCATAAGCTTCCCTGTGGAAAGTGATTCAGTAGGCAACTCAGTAAGCTTGGGAAATGCTATATTTATATCTCCTTCAGAGACTTTCCATAAAGGCTCTGAGAAGGTCTGCACATAAACCTCCCATTTTACTTTGTTTAATTTAGTATAGCCGCCCTTTATTTGATTTTGAAGCATTTTTGATAAAGCTACTTTCTACTTATCTTCCAAAGAGTATACTAAGTTATATGTTAGGAAGTACCAAACTAGGCCACCTTTACTTCCAGGACATCCTACAAACCTCGTATGAATTGTTGCCGCATGTATTTTGCCCAAACACACTTTGCCATAGTATTCCCTTCTCAAATGTCCCATGGGATCTTCTTATCTATAGAAGTAACTCTGGATTCCTCAACGCCACACTCAGCTTCGTCCATGGTTCAGCTCCAGCCTTCCCCATGCAAGCCTGGTGCTCAGATGTTCTCACTGGCCTCCAACTCCAATCTATACATTCTGGTCCTTTCTTTGGTAAACCCTGGTGCTTATCCACTTAAATAATTTCTGCTTATCATACATTACCCAGCAGAAGGGCTATTTCTTCTGGGAAGCTTCCTGTAACCCCCACCCCCGCCCTCACCCCCACCCCCACCCCTGCCAAGCTGAGGCAAAGTTTTCTATTAAATTCTATAGCACATACTACACATGTTATTCATGTGGTCCTTAACATATATTGCCATATGTTAATATTAACACTTAAAATTGTGTGCTTTTATCTCAAAACATATTCCCTTAAAAGCAAGATTACCTCTTGGTCTTCTTTATATCTCCCATGACACCTAACCTAGTAACTTGTTTACTCTGTTTATAGATATGTTTACAAATATTTGCTGAATACCAGTAAGCTCAAATACTTTGTAAGAGTATAGTCACAGGATTTCCTATTTTCCAGATTTATTACACTTTCTAAATGGCCTCTTCCTGACTCACATCCTTCCATTCTGCCTGCCGGTGGGCTTGCCTGTATTTGGGCAAATGTGTGCTTGCTTCCACCAGAAGTTGTGCATTTGAAGGAGGTGTGTCTCTGGAGGGGCAGTAGCAGTGAGTCATTCTTCAGGCCAGGCAAGCTGGCCTGCCACAGCCTGAGGGTCCATTGATTAGAGCAGTGTCTATGGCCAAGACTAAGGGGTGTAGGAAAGGGATTCAGCTTCCTGGGGGGGAGGGGGCGGTGCTCCAAGGTGTTAGGCTAGGCATTCCAGATAGGTAGTCAGGACCTATCTGTGCTTGTGAGGACCTGGATGCTGGACAGAACCCCTGGGCATACAAATTGGGCCATCAGCCAAAGTGAGAGTCAGAGACTGGCTAGGTGTGCTCAGAGCTGGTCAGGAAGCAATTTCTGTCCAAGCCTTTGGAGGCACCCCGGGAAGTGTGCCACTTACACCATACCTCTTTAAGACTCAGTTTACTTCCTCTGTCAATTAGTGAACTTAATGCCTACCTTGGAGTGTCATTGGGGAAATTAAATGAGATAATGCATATATTGTGCCTTGTGTAGCACTAGGCACAGAGTAGGTCCTCAAGAAATGTTTCTCTTCATTCTGTATATCTACCAGTGGGGCATTGAAACTCCTGTTGTGGTCAGTATTAGTTCAGAAAGTAGGTAGACTGAGCCAGCAGATAAATCTATCCATGACAACAAGAGCTATATAGGCCTGGGGAAGGTTGGGGCAGACAGGTAAGACAGCTAGCTAGATATTAAACCTTAGTCTCGGCATGCTCACTCACCCTATCCTAACAAATGAAAATAAGTGAGCTAAATGAGCAGCCAGTAGTGAGTAAGAATAAATGATACAAATAACAAGCATGTTAGTGCTTACTAAGTGGCAGCTATTGCTCTAAACACTTTACTTTCCCCAACAAATTTATGGGTAAAACTGTCATAACCTCATGTATTCATGTGAAACTGAGGTGTTCAAAGGCTAGGTTATGCAGCTAATAAGCATCAGAGCTTGGACTCACATCAGAAAGGAGAATTCCCTGATGGTTTTGAATTTTGCATTAGAATGAATGACTAGAATAGATGTTTAAAGCTCTTTGAGTCAGAAAAGCCATGTAGAGCTGAGAGCGTTGAAACACAATCTTACCTAAAGCTAGAAGAATGGATTAAATCAGTGGGTTCCCACAAGCCAGTCTTTTGACTAGGTAAGACTCCCTGCATCAGAATCACCCAGAAATCTTTTTAGAAATGCCATTTTCCCTATCCCTGGAAGGTTGTAAGTCAGAAGGGTCTTGGTGGTTCCAGGAATCAGTGTTTTAAAACTGAATCTGAGAAGCAGATTCATTTAATAGCCCCTCAGCCAGGTGTCTTTTCAGCTTAGCTTCCAGGTCTCTGGCTCAACTGCACACCTTTATTTTCATTTTGCAGTTTAGAACAGTAGGCTGTGTGATTGAGCTATGCTCAGATTGGAGTGATGACTTCTTTTGTTCCTGGTTACCTAGCAGATGCAAAGCCTGCGAGCTGCATTCTAGCATTTTTGGTGGAGACTGCCGAGGATTGCACTGGCAGCAAGGCCTCTGCCTGACCACTGGATGGCATCCCTGTCCTGCCTTTTCTTGCAGGATTCCTGTTTAGCTTTCACAGCTCTTGTTAGAGTGCTCGGCAGCCTCTTGCCAGTGTCTGTCCTTACAACAATGAACTGCAGCCCACCAAGCCCCTTGACCATGAGGGGAGGGATTTCAGTCCCAAGAATGCCCTGGTGAATGGACAGATCAGGCACTTTTTAAGGTGAAGGAAGATTGTCATTTTACAAAAGCAGAAAATTTACGATTCATTCTGGTATATGGTTGCAGGTCATGCTGTCACTGACAGAGAATGAGAATGTTAAGTCCAGGAGGAGGGATCAAATAAACATTTTCAATGCTAAAAAGCTCTGAGCCTACAGAGCAGGTTATTGGGGAAATGAAATCTGTTAATATTCAATTTTAGAAGCAGTTGTGTTCATAGAACAGGTGATTTGTTTGTTTGTTTGTTTCTTATTTGCTGCCCTCTGGTGGAAGCTCATTTAATTTTATTAAGATTTCTATGATAGAGGGGAGCAGAGTCCAGTAATATTTCCAAGACACACAGAATCCTGGGAAATTAAACAATTTTCTTATTTGGAAAGGTACATCGAAAGGGGGTCGGTTGCTTTGCTCAAAAGACAAAGATTAAGCAAAATCTGTCATTTGGCTTACATGTTTCCATCATTCATATGATCAGAGGTCACACACTCTAAAGCTTGACATTAGAGAAATTGGGCATGGAAACATGCTAGAACCCTGCATTTCGCTTTTCAGTTTTTTTCATCTCATTTACGTATGTGCTTAGTGAAAATATAGTGTTTTAAAAATTATTTTGTATTCTGACCTTTGTTTCCCCCCCTTAGCCTCTTCATATTTTGTTAAACATTTAGCTTTCTTACAAAGTCCAAAATATCCTTTCCTGGACAACTTTGTTTGCTGGAAGCCACTATGATTGTGCTGGTCTTTCTTTGAGTTTGTCTTGCTAATGCACTAGGAAGAAGGCCAAATCTGATTCCTGGAATTGAAACTCAGGCTTGCCATGGAGAAATATGACTAAGTCCTGGATTTAGAGGAAATCTCAGCTCTGGGGACTGTATGGTATTTGGTGGGAACAGAGAGAGCTGGGCAGCTCCCAAAGCTGCTATCCATGTAGCATTTTATAGTTTGCAGTTTCTTTGCTTGGTGTTTTCAGTTCCAGAATAGCAACAGAGAGAGCACCTAGCAACCAAGGGGAAATACTGCATCCTTCATCTTTTCCCTTCCTCAAGAAAACAAGTATTAAATTACCTTGGTTTGCCTTTCCTTTCTCTTTCAATACTTGATAAGTTTGCTTATCACATTAGACTATGTGCACACACATGCTATAAAAACTGATCTATTTACTGTCCCTTTAACACATTTAATCCACAACCCCTTTGCAATACCTCACACAATCAAATCACAATCTAACTCATCCTATAGAAATCACAGAGGGCAAAGAACCATCTATTGTTTGTGTGTCTGCTTCCCTGCTGTATACTGTGAGCTCCTTGAAACTGGAAACAGTATCATTTCATCTTGGAGGAGACTAGCTCACCTTGTATAAAGTTTAGAGATGGTTGCTTGGATTGTGTCTCTGTGGAATCTTGTAGATTTGTAGCTGTCAGATAAATTTAGAAAAGCCAGAACATTTTTTCTTGTCATAATGGGTGTCATCCAAATGCCACTTATTTGGAGTCTCAGACATGAGGATAACAACTGCATAGAATGCTTTTTGAGGTTCTCATGCCATGTAAGGTGTAACAGAGTAAACTTTGGGTAAGATAATAACTTAGAATTATGATATGAGCCAGACACTATTTCTATTCTCACCACAATTTAGTATGTTGACAGAGTTTTTACCTTTGCAGTGGTTCACAGAAGGCATCTATATATGTATATATATCCCACATTCAATGGCTGTTAAATCGAATTGTTTACCTATATCTTCAGAAAAAAATCAGTTATCCTGTCGTGGTAATCAACCTGCTTCCCTATTGATAATGGTCTTGCCCTCTAGCAACTTCAGCGTGAAATTATAGCTAATTTGCCTACAAATGTCAGGTGGTCATAATAATCTGGCCACTCAGTGTATATAAAAGCCCAAACAACTGTTACGACCGAACCACCAGAATGACCAGAATAACCAGTCGACTAGTCGCCAGGATGAGCACTGATCATTAGGGGGCAGACACTTAACACAGAAGCTGGCCCCTGGTGGTCTGTGTGCTCCCACAGCACTCCTCCTGTGGGAGGAGTGCTGTTTAGCCAGAAGCCAGGCTCACAGCTGGTGAGCACAGCTGCAGTGGCAGGAGCTTCTTCCTAACTCCGCTGCAGTGCTACCAAGTGGTGGTGGAGGCAGGAGCAGTGGGCAGGGATGAGCGTGAGTGGCACAGCGCCCGGCCCCAGCTTGGACTTGTCCCTGCCTGCCTGCCGCTTGGCGCACTGCTCATCCCCCGAGGGGTCCCAGATTGCAAGAGGGTGCAGGCCAGACTGAGGAACCTCCCCCTACCCCTCCTTGCACAAATCTGTGCACTGGGCCTCTAGTCCTATCTAATAAAAGAGAAACATGGTAATTGGCATACGACCGCTACCCTTCCCATTGGCTAATCAGCGAGATATGCAAATTAACTGCCAGCCAAGATGGAGGCCGGTAGCCAGGCAGCTTGAAACTAACATGAGGCTTGCTTGCTTCAGTGACGGAGGACTCCAACGTTCCCCGCCTGCCTTGCCGGCCTCTGAGCCTGCAATTTCAAACATTGTAACAAATATAGACGCTAAACAAAACTCCAGAAACCAGCTTTCAGTGAGCTGGGATCTAAGAGCTGGAGTTGATACAGAGTTTCGATTATAGAACCGAAACAAACCAGATACCTGCTTTCAGGAGCGGAGGCTTAAGAGCTGGAGCCTCAGAGCTAAAGCTGGCCCAGAATAAAAAGAAAAAGAAAAAAAGGAGCGGTTGGGAGCTTCAGTCACCCGCCAGCCTGAAAACAGCCCTCAGCCCCTCACCCAGACTGGCCAGGCACCCCAGTGGGGACCCCCACCCTGAAGGGTGTGTGACCAGCTGCAAACAGCCATCATCCCCTCATCCAGGCTGGCCAGGCACCCCAGTGGGGACCCCCACCCTGATCCAGGACACCCTTCAGGGCAAACCAGCCAGCCCCCACCCATGCACCAGGCCTCCATTCTATATAGTAAAAGGGTAATATGCCTCCCAGCACCGGGATCAGCGGAGCCGCCAGGACTCCTGGCACTGGGATAAGCATGACAGGGGACAGCGCCCAAACCCCCTGATCGCCCTGCGGCTCTGCGTGTGACAGGGGGCGGGGCCACAACCTCTCTATCTGCCCTGCTCTGTTCGTGACAGATGAAGGCGCCCCAACCCCCTGATCACCCTGTGGCTCTGTGTGTGACAGGGTGTGGCACCCCAACCCCCTCACCCCACAGGCCCTGCTCTCTGTGTGACAGGGTAGAGCCATAACCTCCCCATCGGCCCTGCCCTGAGTGTGACAGTGGCGGCGCCCCAACCCCCTGATCTGCCCTGCTCTGTGTGTGACAGGGGGGAGCTCCCCAACCCCCTGATCGGCCCTGCTCTATGGGTGATAGAGGGCGGCGCCCCAACCCCCTGATCTGCCCTGCTCTGTGCATGATAGTGGGGAGCTCCCCAACCCCCTGATCGGCCCTGCTCTGTGCGTGACAGGGGGCGGTGCCCCAACCCCCCAATCGGCCCTACCCTGAGCGTGACTGAGGGTGGCATCGCAACCTCCCAATCTGCCCTGCTCTGTGCATGACGGGGGCGGCGCGCCAACTCCCCAATCAGCCCTGCTCTGAGCCCGACCAGGAGCTGCACCTAGGGATTGGGCCTGTCCTCTGCCACCCGGGAGCAGGCCTAAGCCAGCAGGTCGTTATCTCCCGAGGGGGTCCCAGACTGCGAGAGGGCACAGACTGGGCTGAGCCCCCTCCCCTCCCCCCCCCCCAAGTGCACAAATTTTTGTGCACCGGACCTCTAGTATAATATAAGAGGCAAAGCTATCTTGCCTATAGAAGAACAGTTAGCCTGTCAGTCTGCCCATGGAGTGCTAATTACATTAGGGAATTTGCTGGGGCTCAGGCTCTGCTCTTCCAGCCTGCAGGCTTCAGCATTTTGAACAAGGAATCCACTGAAAGGAGACGAGTCTGACTCACATGAACTACATTCTGGCACAACCCAAGCTCATGTACACACAGTGTCAGGTGCAATGATCATTTGTTTCAGGCTGACTCACCTATCATCTCCCTTAAAGCAAGCTGTGTGGGAAGCTGTGGTGTGGCAAGCCTGGAATTGGATCCAGAGTAAGTTTGCTGTCAAAATTGTAAGGAGGCTTTGGGTCCTCTCACCTAGTGTGAAGTGGGTCTGGCCAAACTCTTTATCTCTCTCAGACAGTGGTTGGATGAGCACTACCAGTGTTTGTTCCTGTTACTCTCCTTTTCATTTCTGTTATACTTACAAACCCCCTGCTGTTCACATGATCTTTCTTCAAACATGGTTTAATGGAATTGCTTAGATTTGTGCTTAACTAAATTACAATCTCATTTTAGCTTCACTTCACCTCCTTGAGATTCTCCCCAGTTGCCTTTGTAGGAGTTTTGGACATTTTTTTTTAAATTTTATTTTCTTGTTTAAAGTGTTACAAATACTAGTACATATGTCTCCTTTTTTTCCCCATTGACCTTCCCCCGGCCTCCCCTACCCCCCAGTTTTAGACATTCTTGATTTATTGCCACACATTGAGGACGTTTCTGAGTCTGTTCCCATAGATGGCTGATTACTACCATGATATGGGGATCTTGCTACCTTTAAACATCAGTTGGCAACTCTCTTTTAAAGTTTTTGGAGAGAATTTATTGTATTTTCCATGAAGAAACAATGGTATTGGCATGCTATATATCCTCTTATGTTCTTATTAAAAAGGTAATGGTCCCTTTAAAAAAGAACAGTCTGTATTCAGAGCATGTTATTCCTGCTATGTTCTGGAAACCTGGCAGAATCATTAATAAGGGAACCAGTTGTGTGTAGATTTAAATTAATCAGCAAGCATCCAGCAGCTAGAAACCTAAGGGGAGGGGAGAATATATCTCCTTGAAAAGAGAAAATATACTCCCCTCTCATTGGGAAAACATACACACACACACACTTATGGAGAAATAGACATATGGTGTGGCCGTAATCTTTTCTCTCTTGTGATTTCGGCCAAGCTGTGTGAAAGGAAAAGTTTAAATTTATGAGCTGCACCCTCAGGAGAATGATTTCAGAATCTGAAGGATGGAGAGACTGAGGTGGATTATATTCACCACTGTGAAGAGAGCTGTTTTGACTTCAACGTCAAGAGCACAGGGAGCCATGTTCAAGGTCCTGTTAAATTAGATGAGAGCAGAGTTGCAGAGGTAGGGAAGAGAGAGAATGGAGCAGGCTGCCGGGAAATTGGGTTTTCCTATCACCAATACTTTTGGTCAGGCTTTTTCTAGGAGTGTGGACTGGTGACAGCTAAGATTAATTGTAACTCAGTAGTTTTATTTTTTCTCTTTAGTTAAGGCAATGGGAACCAGGAACAATGAAAAAACTGGTAGTTTGACACTTGAGGAAGTTGTTTAGGACCTTACATGTTTGAATAAGTTCCATAGAAGCCAAAAAAAAAAAAAAATCAAAATAAGCCATAATTGATTGAGATTTGCTGAGACCTAAGTTACCTCTGAATTGTTATATATTATTTAACCCTCATATTCTTTAATATTCATGTTTAACTATCAATATTAATTACTCCTGTTTTTATTTTAAAGGCATAAGTTAGTTGAAAATCATGGGCAGCCTCTTTGGCTGTAGTTATTTGATGTTTGTGAAACATTTTCCCGCATGAATCAGGAGGGTATTGCACAGAGGATAACATGGAGCAATGTGCCCGAGGACACCGTTCTGACGCCACCTCTGCCCCTTACAGGAACGTTCACTTGGGACAAATCCTTTATCTTTTTGAGCCTCGGTTTCTCATGGGAAAAAAAAAAATTCTCTCTTGGCTGGACCACAAGGTTATTGTGACATTCAAATGAAATAAAGTAAAATCGATTTAGAAGTGCTTGGGAAATTAGAAATTACGATAAAAATGCAGTTTCCGAATTTTTAAAGAATGTCTTTTTAAAGTAGATTCACACCTCTGATACCATCTCCATGATTTGGGAAAAGTTGCTTTTCCTCCAAGGATCTTAGTTTCTTCAATGGAAAGGAGACGTCAGCCATTCAGTGAACTCAGGCTGCAAGGCAGGAGCCACGCTAGCTGTGAGGTTTATACTGGTTCGCGGCTATCCTGGGGGAACACACTCCACCTTTATCTGATTTAATTAGTCTTCTGAATAAACTGTTCTTTATTGAAAGGATTCTGCAGCTAAACAGAAAATAGTGTTAGGAAACCATTAGATTAGATCATTTAAAATTTCCCTTCAAAAGTCTACACTTGTATTTCTGTTATAATTTTTGCTGTTGTTGTTATTGTTAATATTACAGGAGAGGCACCATCCCCATCCGTGGCTACACACTTAAAGGGCAGGCATAGAGAAAAATGTCAGCTCTTGAAACTGTCTAGCTTTGCAAATCTAGATGAGTGCAGTGGTGGGAAACATAACAAGCCTTTATTTAGGTCAGCCTAACCGACTAGTGAAGGAGGGTCGCTACTCCAGTAAGAAAGTGCCTGCTAATCAGCATGTCCTGATCCCCTGGAGCCTGTGGGTGATATCATCACCTTAAAAGATGCAGTGGTTTCACCCAGGTGCTTCCTTCCTGAGGTTGTATCAACACTCATTCTCTAAGGCTCGCTCTTCTTCTTGACTTGTAGGATGCCAGTTGCCCAATGCTCCATATTTCAAATTACCAAGATATCTAGTAGTTTTTTTTTAAGATATTGACTTTACTTATATTTGTACATTTTACAAAACTGAGAAAAGCTAAGTGGGGGCCATGCAGGAAGCAGATCATTGATGTTTCGCTTTCAAATCAATGTTTTTCTTTCTTTCCCTCTTCCTTCCTCTCTCTCTAAACAGCAATAAGAAATCTTAAAAAAAAAAAAAGATTCCACAAATAAGGGACAAGTCTGTGGATAGAGCCTGGTGGTAAAAGTAAGTGAAAATGTGATAAGAGGAATATTTATATCAGATCTGATGTAATGTATCTGATTAATCTCACATAAGCATTACCATCAATCTATCCATAGATAAGATAGATATATTTTGGGTTACTATAGTGGCAAACAGGAGTTGAAATCTATTTATATATAAGGAGTAGATATAACAATATAAGTTTAAAGAGTAAAATGTTATTTTTTTTTTACTTTTTTTTCTTTCTTTATTGATTAAGGTATTACATGTGTCCTTATCCCCCCATTGCCCTCCCCGAGCTCCCCACCCTCACTCATGCCCTCACCCCCCTGGTGTCTGTGTCCATTGGTTAGGCTTATATGCATGCATATAAGTCCTTCGGTTGATCTCTCCCCCCTACCCCCACACTCCCCTACCTTCCCTCTGAGGTTTGAGCATCTGATCGATGTTATTATTGTTTTTAACCACATATCTCCAAACTATCAGCAGCATTTCAGGTAGCATTAGCCCTTTCAGGTTAATTTGATATTAGTGAATATACTAACATGAAATTTACTATTAAGGCACCTCATTAAATTAAATGACTTACTAGTGATTTAAAATATTCTCCAGTCTTGCAAAATCTTCCAAAAATGTTCCAACATTTTCTCCTTTGAAAGGAATTTTCCCACCTGTGACACCTTGTTATTTTTCCGCAGATTATACTTTTCCATTATATTTCTGCTTCTGGTCATCTACCTCCATAGTTTCTTCAGGCTATTGTAGACAAAAATGACAAGCTTGATGCTAATATTATTGGGAAATAGTTTAGATACTTTGTTAATGTGAACCACAATGTACATAAAAACTATAAACATTTAAACTATATTTGATATTTTCTTTAACATTATTTAATATCATATAACCTCATTGTACTGTATCAAAGATCATGAATATAGTGTTTATAAAAAAGAATATTAAACACTTGGATTAAAATAATGGCAAAGCAGTTAGCTGAAATTTTCTTGCTTATTAATATTATGTTCTTATCTCTTTCCTCCAGTTCAACACAACCTATAAGGCTGACATGGTTGTTATTTTAAATTGCTTCTTAGTGGCTCTTGCTCTAAGATTTGCAATATCTATTAAAATCTTAATGAGGAGGATTACAAATTTTCTTGGCAAAGATAAACAACATAAATGTTTCGATTAAAATGGATAAACTGAAATGGGATTTGAGGCTGGAACAACAGCAGCCAGCAGGATGGAGACTTATTTTCTCTTGAAGACAAAGTTCTACCATTTCAATATGGAGCCTGAAGTCTGGCTCTAAACTCCTAGAGAAAGTGGGCCAATTTCATTACATGGAGTTGGTTTTTGGCATATACATCCCTTCAAGAAAAGCATGTCCTGTGTGCTCTGAGTGCCGGAATATTTCACATTCGAATTTTGCTTTTTATTATGCTGTTGAGGTTTTGAGACTTAATGCACTATTTTATTTCTGGTACTTGGAGAACATATAAAAAAAGCTAACTAATGCTCAATCATTTTTTATTTTTCTGTTGATTTTTAATAAAATGATTTTGAGTTATAGTACATAGCATGAAAAACAGGATAGACACAAAGAAAACTCTTTTGAATATAGCCAAAGTTTGGATTAACATGCATGTGTGAACACATATACTTACATAATATCCTATCTAATAAAAGAGTAATATGTAAATTAACCATCACTTCGCAACAAAGATGGCAGCACCCATAGTGGCCTGGGTGGGATGCTGGTGGCGTCGCCCTGGCAACATGAGCCCAGTGTCCACGCCCAGCTGCTTGGAGGGAGTGGAAGGGAGGGGCCTCAGGCCGGAAGCAGAAGCCAAGAGCGTGGGGAGCACCAGGAATGCTGGGAATCGTGGTTCTGGTGGCGGACACATTGCGCGATCTCCTAGACACTCCAGCAAAGTGAGCTTGGAGAAAGTTACTGTTGCAGATGGGGGATGGAGGGAAAGCAAAGGTGGGAGACATAAGTCAGGGTGTCGAGGAAAAATTAAAAGGAAGATATCCTGCAACTTCTAAGAAATCTCCACCAATGGAGCAAAGAAAAAAAAAAGCTCTATTATTCTGTGAGCACCAAACCAGACTGGACTGGGGTCTCACACAATTCACTCATAGGTTTGCAAAGACAGACAGAAACTTCACTCTTTCATGTCCCCAGGCAGATACAATGCACAACATCCATATTTTCATGGAAGAGGACTTAACAGCACCGTTTGCTATAGACCCTTTGGTAAGTCACCTTTTCTGGTGGCCATCTGTGTTAGTTAATTGCCATAATCAAGAGTAAAAATTAAAACTTTTCTATCCCTATGACAAGCAGGTCCTTACAACTTAGAGCAAGGCAACTATCTATTATAATAAAAGTGTAATATGAGGGGCAATGAGGCAGGCAGGCAGAGGCAGTTAGGGATGATCAGGCAGGCAGGCAGAGTGGTTAGGAGCAATCAAGCAGGCCAGCAGGCAAGTGGTTAGGAGCCAGAGGTCCCGGATTGTTAGAAGGTGCAAGCAGGGCTGAAGGACCGCCCCCCACCCCCCGCATAAATTTCATGCACTGGGCCTCTAGTACATATATAAATAACTAAATGGAAACTTGAATCATTTTACATGCTGTTTTATAATCTAATTTTTAGCATTATTTCATGCAATCTTCATGTATCTGAACACTGCATCATTTTTGCCTATTACATAGTAGGTATTGTAGTCAATATTTTTTAAATGAGTTTTTAGTGGCTACGAAAGGCAAAGATTATATAAATATATATATATATATGTATATATATATATATATATATATATATATATATATATAATATGTATATATATATATATACACACACACACCATACTGTGGGGCAAAAGAAGGTTAACAGTTGTTCATATGAAAAATAATACAGTAATTAATAAAAGTATAAGACTAAACTCGATATTTCACATACTCATAACTGTAAGCCTACTTTTGCCCCACCTTATATATTCAGTTTACTGCTTGATTTATACATTGCTATACCTTAAGATAAAAACAAGGAGGGAAATGAAATATGTGACCCCCAAAATTCTAGAAAGAGTGTTTCTAAAAACAGATATAAATGTCATAAGATCCTGCCATATCTTTGAAGTATTCATTAGCATTCTTTCATAGTGATGACTATTTGGAATACATTTTATTCTACAAATCTAGTGGTTAATTAGTTGGAGGGACATCTGAAGATCCAAGACAGGCTTCTGGTGGTATTTGTGGCAACTAGTCAATCAATAAATCAAGTTGCATATGTATACCCATCTTATTGCCAGGACTTTTTAAGTGTCGAAGAGAATATAGAAACAATGAGAGACATGATTGAGACTCTCTTGCTTGATCTGTTTATGGTGATCAATCTTACCCATTTTTCAGGCGTAGTTCAAGTCATATGTATTGATCCCATTGATTATATTTCTTCTTCCAGGACTTCAATCCACCAATTTTTGTACACATACCTCCTCCCTATGACTTCATGATTTGGCTCTTGGCTCAGCAACTTCACCTTACCTGTGCTTCAACCACACAAATTTACACACAAACTTCTGAAACACAGTGTTTCCTCAAAGCATTTTTTCTTCCTCTTAAGTGACTTCCCTAATTCCCTCTCTTTTTGGTGAACTCTCAATTATGTTTCAAAGGAGGCTCAAGTATCACCTCCACTGGAAAGCCTTCTTGAGCCTCCCTAGGTAAAATTAGTCACCCCCCCTTGGAGCTTCCATAACACTGGCATCTGACTATATTTTTTAATACTTATCATAATGCTGTGGTTATTATTTGTTAGTGTTTGTCTCCCTAGATATAATTCATCTTTCTATCTATAGCACTGAAAGCACCATTCCTGACAACAAGAAATGTTTAATATAACCAGTACATGACTTGGCCTCCATAGAGAACGCCTTGCTCTAGAGCTGGCATCAGCATTGAAACAAACTGCATTCACAAAATCTTCAGAAAACAGATCTAACTTCAGAAAGCATTAGCAGCAATATAACTGTTATTAAATATTTGGGAGAGAAGAAGACTAGGGCTTTACATCAAACACAAAATCACTGACAACTTGATTAAAAATCTTTACCTTCTTTTTTATTTCTTTCTCTTAAACTTCTGCATCCTCCAAGCAGAGGAAACACATCAGAGTTTTCATGCAGGTATATAACGGTGTTGATGCTTGTGGCTGATGGATATAAGTTGTATATCAAATGGGCACTTTTTTTTAAAAAAAAAGCTTGAACAGTCTATCAATGGCCACTTGATAATTACCAATGAATAAGCCCACAACTCTCCAGCCCCAACTTCTGAAGTCCCTCTCCTTACCTATTATGCTTGTAGTTTATACTGCATCCCAGGATGTCTCACTATTCATGTTTCCAATAGTGAGACTATTTCCTCACTCACGTATTTTCCTTTTTCACTATGTGGTGTTTCCCATCTTTGCCTGAATAATCTCAACTCATTCTTCAAGTTCTCTAAGAATCTTATCTAAAAATGGCAAGGGTTCCTTCTCTGTGCACTTTGTATAATGGAGCATTAGTGGGAGAAACTGCTTTACAGAAAAAGTGTAAAGCATGAGCAAAAAATCAGCATGACAATGAGCATGTTTTTGCTACAAACTAGAAAGAGAACATGTAGGGAATACAGGTGCAAATATTGACATGCTCTGCTTTACAGTCCCACTGGTCTGTGAGCTTCTCAAAGGTGGACAGTATGGATTTTTTCTGGTATATAATAACTGCTTACTAAATGAACTACAATCTATCCCAAGTAGAATATAAACATTTTCAGGAGGACTGTCAAGGGCGGGGGGGGGGGGGGAAGGACACATATGTAATACCCTTTGTAATACTTTAAGCAATAAAATATATATATATATATATATATATATATATATATTTTTTTTTTTTTTTTTTTTGTCACAGAAAGCATTTATTACCACAGAGGAAATCAGGAGCCCACGCCTGGCAGCCTGGGCAGTGTGTGTGATTGGGAGAGGGCAGTAGGCAGGACCCCCATCAGTCATGTCTGGGCAGTCTCTGACCAGCAGGTTTGCTGGGGCCAGGAGAGCTGGCGTCTGGGCTTGTATGTTTGTATGGCTTAGGAGGTCAGCCTTAACAGGCTCCTCCTGGACAAAACAAAGGACAGCCAGAACCAGGGACAAGAGCTGCACAGACACCAACTTAAAATGGAAATCAGATTAGGTTCATTACATCAGGACGTACATTTCACCCTGATCACAAAACACAAGGAAGGGTGCACTGGGCTCTACTGGATGGCCTTTGAGATAAGATGCTTTTAGAACGTAAACATTGGCAGGGCCTTTCCCCTTGCTACCAGCAAGCAGCACACAATTTTCTAGCCAGCTTTAAAAGTTACTGTTATCTCTGTTATCTGTTATTATTTGGGTTTTGAACAAAATTGATGGAGTAAGAGCCAGTAGAGGAATCCTGTTTGATCTGGAAATTTTCTGTGGAGAGTCCAAAAGGTCGGAGAACCAAGTTCCCAAGATCTTTTAGTTTACCTAACATCTCTTCCTTCAGTCTTTCATTTCGTTCTTCAATTTGCTTAGGTAATCTCATACAAGCTTCCCTGGCTTGGTGCACTGATGGGTCTTTTTCTAGAATGGACTTGTAGTCTTCCAGGGCTTCATCGAGCTTGTTGGTGCTCTCATATAGCTCCGCTCTCCTCAGCAGGGCCCTAATGTAACTGGGGTTTAGCTGAATGGCTTTGCTGCAGTCACTGATGGCCATCTCTTTCTTGTCCTGTTTCATCCTTGCAGCAGCTCTATTTGAAAACAGAATAGACCTGTCTTTCTGGAAGCAGGATGGGCACATTTGAAGGGCTTGACTGTAAGAACGTTCAGCTTCTATGTAATCTCCTTTCTTAAATTGCTCATTTCCCTCCTCCTTCAGTCTAGTGCTCTCTTCTCTTCTTTTCTGTTTCTCTTCATCTGGCATGTTTTTTTCCAGTTCTATTAGGTATAAATAGACACTCATCAATATCAGTGCAGACCTGTTTATTTGACTTAGCAAAGCTGATCCCCACACCCTGCACCATGGACCCTGTGAAGCCCACCGGGCAGGCGTCACATCTGAAGCCGGGAGCTAAGTTCACGCAGCGCACACCCGGGTAGCAGGGATGGTATTTGCATTTGTTGAAAAACATTTTCAGGGATTACAGCTTCCATGATGCTTTACTCTTAGCACTTGATGTACTGGCTACAGATTTATTGTTTAACAAATGTTTTTTGATTGATTTTACCATTTCTCTCCATTTTTTCTACCAAAAATCATATTGATAGAGATAAATCTCTAAAGTGAGTTTCCATAATAAAAAAGGTATTCACAATTTGCAGCTTGTTAATGATAATCTTTGGCTTTACTTGGAGCAAATCATTGTTAAGACTAAATCTACTTTGTCTTGATCTATTTTTGGATTGTCATGTGGGGACTTTTTGGTGACCAGGATATGCAATTTGGTGCATTTAGAAAAGTTTGTTATTGTTTAAAGAAATAGGAAAGCTGGTATTCTGTATGGCTCTTAGAAAATTCCTTAATCACTTTGAAACTGTTGTATTATGTACTAAACTGGAGGTTATACTTCTATTGAAAGAATAAAAGAATGTTACAAAATGCACAGGCCCAGCTGCCAGGCCTAATTGCCTGTTTTAGCTCAACTCCCCAGGCTCCCCCCCCCCCACTAGAGATAGGAGCAGAGGGAAAGACGCCCTCCCTGAGGAGGTTCCAGGAGATAGCCCCAACAAAGGGCAGGCTTCAATCAACCATTGAGATAAACAGGTTGTAAAAACACCAAGCGGGAGTGCCTTATCCCTATCAAGACACAAACCAGTCCCCTTTGGAATTTCTTTGTTCTCCTCTTACCCTCCTGCATGCCACCCCTCCCTGATGTGTGATTTTTGCATATAAAAAGATGAAAAACCCCTGACTGGGCGCCCATCTCCTCTGCTCCTGCGTGAGTATGAGCTGAGCCCCAGCGCGCTCTGGAATAAAACCTCTTGCAGTTTGCATCAAGGGACGTCTCCTGCGGTTGATTGGGGTCGCCGTCGGTCGGTGGGACGGAGTGGGTTCCCTCTCCGGGGTTCTCACATTTGGGGGCTCGCCCGGGATCAGACGACCACCCCTCATCCGCGGAGCCGACCTTGGAGGTAAGGGGGGTACCCGAATTGTTTGTCTTTGTCTTGTGTTTGTCAAGCGGTCTGGATTTGGGCGCGCGCTTTCGGTTTGGCAGCCGTTCGGCAACTCGTGAGAGTGGCCGAACAGTGGTCGGTAGACGTGCCTGGAGGACCACAGGTTGCAGCCTTGGGGGACGCCCCAAGGGTGGTGGAGATGCCGGGGACGCCTGGTGGTCTCCTTTAGTAAGGGCGCTGATCGGGTTCAGCTGTTGGATCAGAGATTGTCAGGATCACGCCCGTCTGATTCCGCTATGTGTTTGTGGCAGACGAGGAGGGGGAAGTGGGTCCTCGTGTCTGCAACTTCTGTGTTATTTGTGTTTTTGGTGGCATACGAACTGACTATGGGACAGACTCAGTTTTTCTTCCGCGGGGTCGGAAGGCTGTTCTTAGGTGTCTTTGTTTGTTTGTTTGGTGTCTGTGTTCTTTTGTTTGATTTTGTGGACTCACTGGACGGACGCTATGGGACAGACTCAAACTACTCCTTTAAGCATTATGGTCGTTTTAAAGTCAAGGGCTGGGTCAAACCTGCTTGTCAGCCTCAGGTGTGGTTTTCCAGGACTGCTGAGAACTTGGGACCTTGAAGCTTACTGAATTCAAATGATAAAAAACTTATGTCTTGCATTTTTGAAGGTTATTCTTAAAAATGTTACTGATTGAGAAAAACTGTGTGTTGTGGTGGCTAAATGCCTTTGCTGAATGAATGTCTGGTGAAAGTGTGCGAGTGTGGAGGGAGGGGGCCTGCCCTCTCCTCTCCTTTGTGTGGCTCCACAACTTTGGTCAGGCGGGTACCTGAGTGAAAATCTGTGAAAACAGGTCACCCCTCCCTTGTCTGTCTCTCGTCACCGATCATCATGAGGTCGGGACAAAGTAAACCTGCTGTTCTTAATTACATGTTGAAAAATTTTTTAAAGGAATACAATAGAGATTGTAAAATTAAAGTGAATGCTAAAACACTGAGGAAGCATGAGTGAACAGCTGTTTGTTTGTGTGGAACTAGCCAATTTGCTACCAAAAGGGGGGACTGGATGCAGTCTTAACTCCTCCGGTAGGTTCTCACCAAAACGTTGGTCAAGAATTCTGTTCTGGAACATGGGTGCCAGGAGTGCCCCCACGCCCGTCTGGGGAGTTGGGCATTGTTTTGTTTATCTGCTCAGCTTCAGTCTGGGCTAGTCTACTGAGAGCGTGAATACGAGTGTTTATCTATTTTGGCTGCTCATTACTAGTCTGTGTAAAGTGAAAATTACTTTGATTTATTTTGCATTTCTGTTAATTCATCTGGCTGAACGTTTGGACTGGACCCGCGGTGGGCTGCAAGAATCTCTAGCAGTTCTCAGAGTCTTTTGCTCGCCACTACAGAAGGAATCAGCCCACTTAGTTAATATAAATTTCTGTCTATCAGTTGCTCTTTGCTCTTACCTGGGTTGTAAATCACTGTAATTCCAAGATTGCTTAGTTCTGAGATTGCTTATAAAAGAGTAAAAAAAAAAAAAAAAAAAAGAAAAAAAAAAATCTGTGAGGAAAAGCAGCCTGGGCTGAGAGAAGTGGGGGGGTTGGCAGTTATGCTGCTGGCTGCAAACCTAACAGGTCTTATCAATGAACTTCAAGGTTACAAAAAGTAACTGTAAGCACAGTCTTTCTCTGCCCTGGTTTATTCTTTTAACCCCTCCAATGCTGAATCAGACCGATACCTGTTCTTAGTTTTATCACAAAAGGTCTAGATATATCTTAAGAGTAAAAGTACATTTAAAATATGTTCATAAATATTAATCTAAAATTGCCGAATGTTCACCTTTGGTAATCATTAAAGGATTAAGGTTTCTAAGAATAAAATAAAACAACAACTGAACTCCCGCTAGAAAAGAGGAGGAGGAGTCTGACTCAGACTGGCCGAAACCTTGTTGGGTTAGAAAAACCGGAGGCTGCATATTGAACTTATAGGCTGCAGTTTGCTGGGCAGATGTCCGAGCCCAGTTGTGTAGAGGTTAGCTGCCTCTGTGCAGCAAACAACCTTCTCCTGTGCCAGAATACATTTTAAGAAAATAGAATGCATAATAGACCAGTAAGCTGGGACAAGTAAAATAGGGAAACTGAGCAGAAACCACTTTCTCCCCAGATGACTCAGCACAGCCTTGCCTAGGTGAAGAGACCTCTCCAATGATCCTGTCCTTAGCAGTGCCGAGAGAGAAAGAATGGAGACTTTGTACCCCCCAGCCAAAGGCCCCCACATCTGTTCTTGTCAGGCCCCCATCAGGGGACTTGGGCAGTGTTCCTGTTATCTGCCAAAATTCCCAAGACTGTAAAAGTACTTGTTCACTGAAAAGGTGTAAATATGGATGTTTATTTGATGTTTATATGTCTACTTAGGTGTAATTATTTGTAGATAAATAAAACCTCTGGATAATTTTCTGGTGATTCTGGAGCAGCCTATTCAGTCTTGACAGAGCCAATGGGACCAGTAACATCTAAGAAGACACCAGTTCTAAGAGCCACCGGACAAACTGCCTTTTTCCTTGGACATCAAAGAGGACTGTGGACCTCAGAAAGAACACGGTAACTCATTCGTTTCTAGTCATGCCAGCATGCCTGTACCCCTTACTTGGATGTGATCTCTTACAGAAATTGCAAGCCATCCATAAGCTTGTTCGAGATGCCCTGCCAGTGCCACCTCGGACTCTGTACATCCTTTCCAGCCTGGGGACTCGGTATGGGTAAAGAAGTTCACAACCCCAGGACTCACCCCAACTTGAAAAGGACTATTCCTGCAGAAAATTGCATAATAGACTCAGATGATGCCTGCATCTTCATAAACATGGCTTCAGAAAGACAAGGACAATTTTACCTTATATAGAAAGGTCAAAGTATGGACTTTAGTCACCTCCCTAAAACGTTTGTATAGCCCTGCCATATCTCATGTTTAGTAGCAGAGGATTTGACTGCCTGAAGAGGCCATGATGCCAATATTATGTTATTATGTTTCATTGTATTAATGTGTTGTATTAACCTTCAATTCTCTTACAGGTTTAAATGCAGCTGTAACTGGCAAATATCCAGTCTCCCACACTGAGGAACATTGCTATAGCTATGTGTTAGCTGTCCTGGAAGGGGACTATGTGGGGTGAACTCCAAAAGTAAAGGGTGTCTAGCTGCCAAGAGGGCAGGTGCCCAACTGGGCAAAGGAGAATACCCATCAGGTTTTAGTCTCTATCGAGAGACAGTTGACAGTTGGCAGCCTGTATACTATCTTTTGGGCCTGTTTGACCATGCCCATGTCAGAGGTGACACAAAACCTCAACTGTAGAAAACTGGGAAAAGCCTGTTTGGAATAGAAGGCCTAAGGCATGGTTATGCATTTTTTAAGGACATAGAAAGAAGGTTTAAAGGCTAATTTGAAAGCATGAAATTTAAAAAAGGTTGTATATGTGATAAGAAGGAGAAGAGAAATGTTAAAAGAAAATTAATCAAATGATACAGGCCAGTAAGTCAGAAAGAGTAAATAATTTACATTCTGCCTCCCTAAACAGAGGGTAAATAGTTATGCCAAAGTACTTAGGGAAAATGATAAAAGAGCAGTAACAAGAAAAATCAGAAGATCTTAGAGCAGATCAGTATGTTTTTCTCCTTATATAATTCCTCTGAAATTTGGCAATGCTTAATAAGTCATGGCAATACATTTCTTTGCATAAATTCAATAAGACCAGTTTCCAGTAGTGGTTTTATTTAATGAAAACTTTGACTGGAGTATCATGTTTTAAAGAGTTCTGTCTGAGCTCTGAAGACTTGAAGCCAATAAAAGTGCCACAGGAAAAGCCTGGTATCCTGCTTGGGAGCCCTGAAGATGGCTGGCGCTGAAGCGTCAGGCCCATGCCCTACCATCACTGGCGGTTGGTAAGAGTAGAAGGGGAGCAATAAGGATGCCTCTGCATCCCTGCGGAACCCCATACACTCTGGGCCGCAACGAGTAGGAGGGCTACTGAGATGGGCCTTAAAGCCTAGAGCGTGGGCTCAGGTGGAGTTGCTACAGGTGAGGGATTCACCTAACGCAGCAGATACAGCAGGCAGGCCTGATGGCAGCTGGATGGCTTGGCTTCCTGGCCCTACGGGGCACATTAAGATTCAATCATGAAATTCCAGCACAGGTAGTCAGTTACCATTCTTGTTGTGTTTATGCAAACATCAGGCCAAATTGAATACAGTAGATAAATTGGTCTTGATTTGGCTTTTTGATAGCCATAGAGGAGTTTTAAGAAGAAAAATCCCATTTCAACAGAGGTTATTAAAACTGAAATGTTTTCTTTCCCTCCCACCAGACCATTGTTACAGTTTGTCTCTGCCAGGTCACAAGCCCACCTCCTTCTGCGCCCAGGCCTCATCGTCCCTCTGACAGATAGCAAGGATCTCTTGGCTCTGAGAGAAACTTCTGTCCCTCCTCAGCACGAAGCAGCTACAGAAGAGAATTCAACGCCCATTTTCCCTGAAAGAATTCAGAGCCAGGATCCTTGAGGTAATATAGTAAGTAGTTAGACAGACATGAGCAGAGCAAGGACGATGGGCCAACTGGCACTGACTCCCCAGAAGCAGGAGGGAACTAGGCTGCAGACAAAGCAGCCCAGGAGGCTGCCCTAAAACCAGTGGGCCTTTACAGATTCTAGTGACTCTTCCAGACCCTGTACTACTCATCTCACCCGTTTACTCAAGTTCTTTCAGGCTTTCCAGTCTACCCAGAAAGCAGACCAGAAGCACATCCAAGATGATCTGCCTGTATCCGGTTCATCCCTTCCAACCTGGTGACACTGTTTGGGTAAAGAAATTTGTCACCCAAGGACTGAAAGGACCACCCCCACGGCAGTCAGGTCGACGGGATCCCGACGTGGCTTCATCACACTCGGCTTAAGACAGCCCAGGCAAAATAGGGAAGTCCAGGACTCAGTGGACCCTCATATCCACCCTTATGGGTCCTCTTATTATATTGCTTTTAATTCTTACTCTTGGGCCCTGTATCTTAAACCGACTGGTCACCTTTATCAGAGAAGGAATAAGTGCTGTGCAGGTACTAGTGCTCAGGCAGCAATACCAGTCTCTCCGCCAGAGAGATAGTTTCGAGAAGGAATGTCTAGAGACAGAAGTTCCATGATTAGAACTTACCAAAAAGCAAATGGGGGAATGAAAGAATAAAAGAATGTTACAAAATGCACAGGCCCAGCTGCCAGGCCTAATTGCCTGTTTTAGCTCAACTCCCCAGGCTCCCCCCCCCCCCACTAGAGATAGGAGCAGAGGGAAAGACGCCCTCCCTGAGGAGGTTCCAGGAGATAGCCCCAACAAAGGGCAGGCTTCAATCAACCATTGAGATAAACAGGTTGTAAAAACACCAAGCGGGAGTGCCTTATCCCTATCAAGACACAAACCAGTCCCCTTTGGAATTTCTTTGTTCTCCTCTTACCCTCCTGCATGCCACCCCTCCCTGATGTGTGATTTTTGCATATAAAAAGATGAAAAACCCCTGACTGGGCGCCCATCTCCTCTGCTCCTGCGTGAGTATGAGCTGAGCCCCAGCGCGCTCTGGAATAAAACCTCTTGCAGTTTGCATCAAGGGACGTCTCCTGCGGTTGATTGGGGTCGCCGTCGGTCGGTGGGACGGAGTGGGTTCCCTCTCCGGGGTTCTCACACTATAACCATATGACTCACTTAGGTTCCATTTAATTTAAACTATTAGATTCAGCTACCTTGATTATCTACATTGGGGATCAGCAAAATATAGACAGTAGACTAAATTTGGACCACCACTTGTTTTTTCAGATTCAATTGTATTGGAACAGAATTACTCTCCATTACATATTGCCTGTGGCTGCTGCAGCAGCAGAGTTGAGTACTTGCTACACAGACCCAAAGATTGTGGTTCAAAGACCAAAATAGCCTTGGCCGGTTTGGCTCAGTGGATAGAGCATCAGCCTGGGGACTGAGGGGTCCCAGGTTCGATTCTGGCCAAGGGCACATGCCTGGGTTGTGGGCTAGATCCCCAGTAGGGGCTGTGCACAAGGCAGCCCATCAATGATTTTCTCTCATCAGTGATGTTTCTATCTCTCTATCCCTCTCAACTTCCTCTCTAAAATAAAAATATATATATATATATATTTTTTTTTTTTTAAAAAAAAACAAAGACCAAAATAGTTACTCTCTGACCCTTTATAGAAAAAGTTGGCCAACTTCTGATCACATTCACACCCCCCCCTCGCCGCCCCACCCGCATTTTAGAGAGAGAGAGGGGTGGGGGAGAGAGGAAGAGAGAAAGAGAAATAATAATAAGGCAGAGACATCAATTGGCTGCCTCCTACATGCCCCCTCTGGGGATCAAGCCTGAAACTTGGGCATGTGCCCTGCCCAGGAATTGAACCAGGGACCTCTTGGTGCTTGAGTTGATGCTCAACCACTGAGCCACACTGACTGGGCTCACATCCCATTTTTATTAATCTGCACTGATCAAATACATTGATCAAATAGTTGTTGCTATAGACTGATTGTTTGTGTCCCCCTATCCCAGTCCTTAAAATCATATATTAAAACCTAACCCCCAATGTGATGATGTTTAGAGGTGGGACTATTAGAAAGTGATTAAGCTATGTGGGCTCCGCCCTTATAAAAGGACTAGGGGCCCAGTGCATGAATTCATACACCTCGAAAGGAACTGCAGTGGGCACAGGGGCAGGTCTCGGCCCATCCTCCATGCCCCGGTCTGGCCCCTCCCACCATGCCCCTGGTACCCTGTCTGCCAGTAGCCCCACTCCCACTGTTGCTGCTCCCACATGCTGACGCTGGCCTTGCTTGCACCCGCTGACAGTGCCAAGCAATCAGGACTGGCACCAGGTGCTGGCAGTGGGTGTGAGCAGCGGCTCTGGCATTGGCAGTGGGTGCAAGCTGGACCAGCACCAGCAGCAGGTATGAGTGCCGGGTGGGACCATGGCACGTGGGAGCAAAGTAACCACCAGAGGCTCACCCCGATGGCAGCAACCGGTGCTTCACCTTGGTCTGGCATCCCCGCTCACCTGCTTTACCATCCCACCACGGCCGACACCCTCCATGTTCTGTGCTCTGCTGCCTACTGCCGACACCTGCATGTTCCATGCATGCCCCTTGGTGATCAGTGCACGTCATAGTGACCAGTTGTTAGGTTGTTCCGCCATTCAGTCTTTTTGCATATTAGGGTTTTATATATAGAGACTAGAGGCCCAAACTGGCAGTTGGACATCCCTCTCACAATCCAGTCCTGCTGGATCCTAACCACTCGCCTGCCTGCCTGCCTGATTACCCCTAACCACTTCTGCCTGCCAGCCTGATCACCTACTAACCATTCCCCTGCTGGCCCGATTGACCTCAACTGCCCTCCCCCGCTGGCCTGGTCTCCCCCAACTGTCCTCCCTTGCATGCCATCTTGTGGCGTCCATCGTGTAACAACATGGGGGCAGCCATCTTGTGACCACATGGGGGTGGCCATGTTGTGACCAGATGGGGCGGCCATCTTGTGTGAGGGCATGACAATTTGCATATTACCTCTTTATTATATAGGCTGTGTCCTTATAAAAGACCCCGGAACCTCCCTTACCCCTTTTGCCTTAGGGAGACACAGCAAAATGGCAGCTGTCAATGAACCAGGAAGCAGACCCTCATTAGACAGTGCCTCATAGAATCTGTCAGTCCCTTGATCTGGGACTTCCCAGCCCTAGGAACTGTGTGAAATATATTTCTATTGTTCTTAAATCACCCAATCTATGGTATTTTGTTATAACAGACCTAACAGACTAAGATAGTCATCAAACATCCTCTTGGGGTCTTACTGTATATATTTTCCCACATAGTCCAAGAGTGAAACTAACTGTAATAAAGCAAAATAAAATTAACTTAAAAAACCAAATGCTTGATCTGCGTAATACTGAATATCCCACGTTTTCTTGACAATTGGACTTTTTAAAAAAAATATTTCTATTGATTTCAGAGAGAGGAAAGGAGAAGGAGAGAAAGAAACATCAATGATGAGAGAGAGTCATTGATTAGCTGCCTCCTGCCCTCCCCACAACCAGGGCATGTGCCCTGACCAGGTGTCCAACCGTGACCTCCTGGTTCATAGGTCGATGCTCAACCACTGAACCACGCCAGCTGAGCGACAACTGGACTTTTTATTTCTACCTGGATGCTGCTGTGCAATTGGCTCTAGGGTGCTTCCAGCGCCTTTTTTTTTTTTTTTTTAATTTGAAGATGCAATAGTAATGATCTTTTGCATTAAAAATGAACTTAAAAGTCTGTCTCTTCTTTCATGCATGATAGTTATTACCTTATTGTATTCTTGACTCCTGTTCAAGCCTCAGTTACTTTGGTCTTATAGATGCACTATGCCATAATTAAAGCCACAAAACTAGGAGAGCCTTCCTATGTTTTATTAGAAAATGAGTTTTATTTTAGGTGTTTCTCTTATCTAGATTAAAATAAGCATGAAGAATATAGGGTTATATTCTGGGCTGATGTGGCTAGGTTGGTTGGAGAATCATCCCGTATACCAAAAGTTGGAGGTCTGATTCCTGGTCAGGGCACATACCCAGGTTGCAGGTTCAATTCCGTGTGGGGCACATTCCTAGGTTAAGGGTTTAGTCCCTGGTCAGGACTTGTTACAGGGGCAGCTGAACGATGTTTCTCTCTTTGTCTCTCTGTCTCTTTCTCTCTCTCCCTCCCTCCCTTTCTCTCTCTAAGATAAATAATAATTTAAAAACAGAATGCAGGGGAAACAATAAGGAAATCTAATGCTGAAAAGGTAGCTGATACCAATCAATGATACCATTCAACTAAAACTATATATCCATAGTCAACAGCAAATGTTTGCAATGAGTTATCTCTTTGGCAGAAGCATTTAGGAGCTATTTAAGAACTTTCAGTCAGATGCATAATTTGAATAGCTTTAAAGAAATACGGTACTTATTTTCATTGTATTCTGACAACCTACCCATGTGATTATGCGTTATGATTATTTTCCTTTTCAGAGCCCTTATCACATTTTACAAAATTAATGCAGTTTATTCACCATCAGCATTTAGTAAAAATTGAATATTTTCAATCAGTAGACTAACCAAACAAATCACCTTATATTCTTTGCATGTTTTTCTATCTGGGCAGAATTGAGTGATTTTTTATTTATTTAGGCAAACAAAAAAAAATGGGGGAAAAAACACACAAGTTGTATACAAAAGTAAGTGGGATGTCAAAAATAAAAGCTTTCTGATACTCATAACCACTATGGCAACACTGAGGGATGTTTAATTTAGCAGTCAGATATTTTGAAATGGAAAATCTCAGCATTCTTTGGAGGTCACATTTGCTTTGATATTTTCCATTGTGTTTCCTTCCTTCTTGTGTTTTAGTCATTCCCTTCCGCAGCTCCGATTCCCTTCCCCCCCTCCACTTCACCCCCAAACCCCCGCCCCATGATTGTTCTGTTCTTCTTTTGGGAAAATGGATCTGAGAAAAGAAATATTACATCCCCCAAAATATTGTTAAAAACTGAGCTAATATTTGAAATGTGTTGAAAGTGGAATTTGGAATTGGTCTTAATCCCCTGGTTGTTGCCTCCTTTTCAGCTCTGCCTCGGCAGGTTGGCCTTTGTTTGTTTAGAGGCTGGCATGATGGATGAGCTGGTACCAGGCCAATGTGTTTAAGTAAAACCTGGGAGTTCCTGGGCTAGCAGAACACAATTCATGTAAAGCCTTGGGAACATCCAGCAACTCTATTCCTATCTCCACCATCAAAGAAACTAATTGGCCCCAATCACACCCTACTTTCAGGAGAGAAAAAGAAATAATGTGAGAGCACTCTCTCAAACTTTGAACCCAATTCTTATTCAAGCAGAAAACTTTGAATTTTCTTCCAAAAAACTGTAACAGAAACACATGGAGAATTTATAGTGAAGAATACTCTGGGCTCCAAACTCATTACAGACTTTCCCATCTGGCCTGAGATAGTAACAAGAATTACCTTCATTTCACAGGCAAGAAAATAGAGGTGGAGAAAGAATAAATGATTTCAGCAAATTGGAAAGGTAGGAAATTGAGCTTTAGTCTCCTGGCATTCATTTATCTATCCTAGAATAGTAAGCTTCCAGCATGGGAAGATTGTGTTTTGTTGTTACTATGTTGTTGTTTTCGTTTACACAGTCCAGATGTCATTGAATGCATGGATTTTACAATATGTTTACTTGGGCATCTGGTCAATGATTGAAACCTACAGTAGAGCAACCCATTTAGTCTTTGCATACTTTTGGTTATTAAATTCACCCTTAATATATTTTTATTGATTTCAGGGAGAAAGGGAGAGGGAGAGAGAGATAGAAACATCAATGATGAGAGAGAATCATTGATAGGCTGCCTCCTGCACGCCCCCTACTGGGGATCGAGCCTGGAAGTTGGGCATGTGCCCTGATCTGGAATGGAATTGTGACCTCCTAGTTCATAGGTCAACCACTGGGCTACACCAGCTAGGTAAATTCACCTTTAGATTAACTAAAATATCTCTGTTTTATCTTTCAGTAGTTCTACTCCATGGAGCTATATAGGACAAATTTAAATCTGTGTCACATCCGAGCCATTGGAATGTTTGAAGATGGTAATCATACTCTCCTTGGGTGAAAATTCCCTATGCCCTTTAATGATTCCTCGGTCAGTTTGGGCTCAAGGCTTATTTTCACTATTTTATCTTCCTGAGTTCCTTTTAATGAAAAATCTGTTCTAAAAAATGCAAAGTCTAAACCAAAAATGTAACTCCCCAGGAATTGTCTGAACATGGAAGTGCAGGTTTATGCATTTCTTTATTCTAGATTGTGTGCTTCTGTGACTATCACCTTAAATTAAAGCCTCAGTCTTCACCCTGTTTCTCCTTTACTCTCACACTTCTACCACACTCACAATACTTGTGGTAGCAGATGTGTGGGGGTTTTCCCCCACATCAAGCGATTCTGAAACATCCACTGGGTGTTCTTGCAATTTAACAAAATTCTGAGACTGTCTACCTGGAGATAATGTCAGATCCCCCAGGTCAAGGGCTCAGTCCCATGAGTCTGCCCCCCCTCCCTTCAGATGCCAGTAACAAGTAGTTACACAACTTCTGCCTAACTTGGCTATAAATCAGATTTCCATGACTGCTCCCCTGCCCTCCATGGATTCATTTATTTGCTAAAATAGCTCAAGGAACTCAGAGAAACACTTACCTACATTTATCAGATTATGAAAGGCTGTGATAAAGGACACAGATGGACAGCCAGATGAAGAGATAGATGGGGCAAGGTCTGGGAGGGTCCAGAGCACAGGAACATCTGTCCCTGTGGAGTTGGGGTTACTCACCCTCCCAGGACATGGATGTATTCACCAACCTGGAAGCTCCTCAAATCTCGCACTTTGGAATTTTTATGGAGGCTTCATTATATAGACATGATCAATCATTCATTCCATGTCCACCTCTTCTTCCCTCTTTGAAGAATGGGTGGGGTAGGGAACGGGTGGGGTAGGGCTGGGAATTCCACGCTTCTAATTATGACTTGGTCTTTCTGGTGACCAGCCTCCATCCAAGAGTCACTGAGAAGCCCACCCAAAGTCATCTTACCAGATGCTCCTAGTGCTTTTATCACTTAAGATATTACAAGGGTTTCAGGAGTCTTGCATCAGAGATGGGCTCAAGACCAAATATTAAAACAAGAGACATTCCTAGCATTCTTATTACTTAAATTTACAAGGGTTCCAGGAGCTCTGTACCAGGAATGAGGTAAGAAGACCAAATATATATTTCTTACTATAAATCATAATACACAATAGCACACAGCTGTTTCACTTTTTTTTGATGAGTCACATTACTCTCTTTACTCATATTTAGTTTATTGTTAATTAAAATCCTTAAGAACTAATCATATGTTATGCTGTCATGTCATATCACTACGTTATCTTTTCAGGCTTGGTTACTTTTCTACTCTAAAATGCATACACATTTATCTCTGTTGAACTTTATCTTATAAAGACCAATTTTTTGGCCAGTCTATCAAACACTTTGAAATTTGATTTAAATATTTAATATGCTTATTATCCATCTTGAGCTTTGTGTTACTTGAAAATGTGATGAGCTACCATCCCAGACTTTGAAAACTTAAGAAGTAATACTAGAACTAAAAGGGAGAAAGTCTTCTTACTTATCTGTATTTATTGCTTAGTACCATTTGGGTGTGGATATTTAAAAATTGTAATTTTCCACCTAAAACATCCTTGTTTCTATTCCAACACTATCAAGATCATGGTGACTGACTTTATTATACCTTTTGCTAAAATACAGGCATACCATGTTACTGTTTATCATGCTTCCTGCATGCTAAGGGTATCCTATAATCCTTTTAAAGTAAGGAAATTTGATCTACTGTCCATAACTTGTTGATAATAAACCTAAGTTGAATCCAGTATTTCCAACTCAAGTGAAACTTTATGGAGAGTGAAATGTAGTGCCAACAACATAAAATCATTAATTTTGGCTCATTTTATGTAATGTTTTGTGTTTTAAAATATTTTTACAACCCACTACTGAAATTTTCTATTTTACATGCTTCAATTTACATGAAAATTAAGCACATAGGAAGTTGTTAGTACAACTGTTTGTAAGTAATTCCAATTAAGTGTTCACAACTTTTTTGGATATTAAGAAATGATCGCAATCAGAAATATAAACATCTGGATCAGACCTCTTATGCACTGTGGAGCTATCTATTCATTAAGAGAGCAGACAGATCCAACCTATGAAATCCATCTGATCCATAGGAAGTTTGTCAAAAAAATTTCTAGGAAAGAATAAGAGGAACTGTTTTCAGTTAGCCAGAGAAAGATTCCTATTATCAGTCTGCATTGCAAAGGGGGGTTACTGGCCTATTTATTTTTTTCTCTGCTCATTTCCTTGGCTCATCAGATGGTTGCTCTATTCTAGTGGGCATGAGGAGAAAGAGAGAATGAGACTATGAAGAACAAAAAACAAAGACCCATATAATTTTTGGGAAAATCCTTAGATGTCACTAAGTTCAACTTTCAAACAAGGTCATAACTCTCTCTATGAGACCCTTGACTAATGGACATCCGATTTTTACCTGAATATCTCGTATTGCAGGTAATTCGTTATTAGTAAATGGACTACTCTAGTTTTAGAAAGTTCTAAGTATTACAGAGCTCTTTTTTAATGATGATGGAAATTTCCTTCCATGTAGCTTTTACCCTCTACTCTTGATTCCATTTTTGGTGTGTAAAGATGCAGTCAGCTTAGCATTTCCTTTATCTGGAAGCTCTTTAGATTTTAAAGGTGGACAACCTAATCTTTTTTAAAAAGGTGAATATTTCATTATGGACCATGAATCTCTTCCCTCTGTCTGGGCCCAGAAAAGGGATAGGGGAGGGCGTGCAACTCCTGTGGAGAAAATAGAGCAGTAAGATGGACTTGAAATCAATGGACTTCAATTCACTTCCAGTTATTTAAATGTGATATGGAGTCTCTCATCTCTATGCCTCAGCTTTACCATCTGTAAAATGAGACTCACAGTATTTCTCCTAATTAATTCAGAAGAATGTTATTGGGATGTTATGAGAGAATGAATGCTAAATATCTTTTGAAAATATTACGTATTTTGTACATGTACACACTTCAGACTTCAGAGGAAAGCCAAAAGAAGTTGTACCAGTGCCCCTGATCAATGATCTGTGTTCTCTGTCCTGGCGCTTTCCCAGTCCCTGGTAGATTGAAATTCTTTCCTCCAAGCTCTCCCTGTCCTAACTACATCTTTTCTTTCTTTTTCCCTTAAGTCTCAGCCAAGAACTTTAAAGCCCTTCTTTTAATTACTTAAGTCCTCCTGTTCATCTCCAACCAGCAGTCACATTTCTATTAGAAGAAAAAAACAAAAACTTAACAAATTTCAAATCATAACTTTTATTCTATTCAGTCCCATCCTGTTTCACTATAACTTCAGTGTTCACAAATATATTTAATCCCTAATTAGTATAAAGTAAAATACAAACCTCTTTTGGGTTTGCCATATATAATTTTATTCTTTCTTCTCTCCCTCAAACCACTTACTCCTGCTCTATAATCCTTGCTACAAATCCTGCTTTTATATTACACACACACACAAAAAAATCAAATACCTACACCTTCTCCTGTTAAGACCTTATTTCTAGGTTTTAGCCTCTGTAACTCCTCAATACCTAGTTTCATTTCCAATTTAAATCAGTCTTTCTAAAGGAATAATGCTTCCCTAGTCTTTTTTAAAAAATATATTTTATTGATTTTTTTACAGAGAGGGAGAGGGATAGAGAGTTAGAAACATCAATGAGAGAGAAACATTGATCAGCTGCCTCCTCCACAGCCCCTACTGGGGATGTGCCTGCAACCAAGGTACATGCCGTTGACTGGAATTGAACCTGGGACCCTTCAGTCCGCAAGCTGACCCTCTATCCACTAAGCCAAACCAGTTAGGGCTTCCATAGTCTTTTAATCTGCATGCTGTGAGTATAACCCAAGAGGTTTTAAAAAATAACTCTCAAAAAATTTTTAGAATGGGTGGAGAGAAGTGACTGCACACTGAGGATTCTGAATCTTGTTGTTTAGAAAGCATCAAATCTGGGCACCAGGTCAGAATGTCTGGGATGAGCCTAAGTTATTCAGGTCTCACCAGGATCACTCCCAAGGCAGAGAAGGCTAGAGCAAAGAGGAAAATGTGTCCTAACAGACAATATGTTTTTCCTGCTGTAATATCATTACCGGTGATGGTAATCACATTGCTCTGAAAAGAAAACAGATTTCCACTTTATTTCATGGTCCTAATGAATAGATCTCCGTTTATGCTACTACAGAGTCATTTCAGGGTATGGGCCCTTCCCTTTCAGTAGTTAGAATAATGGATGATCTTTCTTGCAATTACTTGGGAATAATTAAATCTGTGAATTTTGCTGACGACTCTAACAGTTGGGCACTCAAGCTTGTTCCTGGAGGTTTATTATATTAATTGAATGGCAGCTCTCCTGCCTAGCCCCGCCCCTGTGGGTGAGTTTATGGATTTATGGTACATAGTGCCCTTTTCAGAACATCCTTGGTACATCTGAGAACAGTTAGGGAGGAAAAGGAGAGCACATTTCTGCTGGGATATATTCTAGTTGCACTTTTATTATGTCCGAAGAAGGCAGAGACCTGTAGAGGTTCCATATGAGATAAACCTGCTTAGGTAGGCAGTAAACATCTAAGGGGAAATAGAACATCTGGACATAATCACAAGATTGACCAAAAGTAATTTGGGGGGCGGTCGTCTTTTCCGATTCCTTTTTGTAATCACCTAGCATGGTGATTAGCATATGGAAAGTTCTCAACCAGCAATTACTGAACTGAAAATCACACTAAAACTAGGCACCTTAATTCAATGTTTAATTTATATTTTCATAGTAGTATAGGGCTAGAAGACTACCTGACTCTTTCTGTTTGGATACGAGTATTCCTACATAAACACAGATGAAATTGTCTATTCTAATCTAAAATCTTGTCTATATAGCTATCCTCAAAAGCCATATATATTTCTAATAGCTTGACAATTATTCCAAATACCTAATTAATCCAAATCTGCCAATACCCATTATTCCTTTTTTTGTTTGTTTTCTCCTGCTCTCAGTGGAAAATAGTTTCCTTCAAATACAATGCTGCAAAATTCCTTTACTAGGAAATAAACTATCTGAAAGTCTTCTCACTTCTCTCACTACTTGCTTGGAGAACAATAACAACAATAAAAAAGCAGAAGAGGGTATAATTAGAAACAGAGTATAGGCAAAAGGAGGAGAGGAGAAATCAGAGCTTCCAGAGGACTTTCTTAGAATAAAATGAAAGGAACTCTAGACTTCTAACATACTCAGCACATAGTACTTGTCTCTGCTCTCTTATCCTGGCCCTATGATTCTAAGAAAACTGAATGTCCTAGGTGGCTAGTCTCTGTTTCAGAAGCAACAGAATACCAATCTCTTCCTCAAATTCCATAATTGTCATTGCTTTCCTCCTGACCAATGCTTAATTCTGTACTTCTTACATAAATAATCTAAAATGGGACAGGGTACACTAGGAGTGTACTTCTATATTACTGAAATGTACACATCTTGACCCACTGACTTATCTCCATGTGTTACCTTGACAATACCCAATCACATTATTTCTCATTAGAGAGTGAATTTCAGTTGGCAAAGGTGACTCTTTTTCAATTTGTTTCAGAACATTAATTTTTCACTCCCATCTTCTTGTCATGATGATCTCAGGCAATTCATAAACAGTATTTGCTCACTCCAACATTGAGTTCCCATGAAAAAAAACACAACTTTTTTCCTCTTTTGTATGAACCAGATATCTATATTTAGATCACATTTGAAAGAAGGATTGAAGGTAAGGAGTCTTGGCGAGATCCTTCATTGGCTATATTAGGGTTTTATTTTGGGGTAAGTGGTTAGGAATCATGTACAGTGAATGACAGAAAAGATTAAGCTTTGTGAGAAGAAAAAAACCTCTTGCTTAATATCATCAGTTCACTAGGTCTTCTTGTTTCCTCACTGATAGAAAGGATGAGTTTGAGCAATTATTTGGTAAGACAATTATTTTAGTAATAAACACACAGAAGTAATTTTCCCTGTGGCAGAATGGGAATATTAGAAAGGTCCAGAAAAGAAAGGCTACAAAAATAATAATATAGCAACATGAGAATATCCTAGACTATTTAAGGAGACTGTTAGTGGGTATAAATATTCTTGGTGACCAAGCCTGGTCTCTAGGATAGAGGTTCTCAAAGTGTAGCTCTTGGGCCAGCATCATCAGCAACTCCATGGAAATTGCTCAAAGAATAAATTCTTAGTCCCACCTCAGACCTACTGAATCAGAATTTATGAGGTTAGAGTGTTTCTGATGTGAGCTCAAGTTTGAGAATCACTGATATTGTGCAAGATATTCTGCAACATGTAGACCTGGACTTAAATGGCACCCCTAGCACTTGCAATCTCCATATTTTGCATAGATTACATGACCTGCGGGAGCCTTAGTTTTCTCATCAAGAGGTGATAATTGTTTCTTTCTACAACTGTTGTGCAGATTATGTAGCTAGATAAATGTACTATTTATTTAAGACTGTGTACCAAGCACTATTCAAAGTGCTTTACATGTAATGACTCAGTTACTTCGCCCAACAACTTGCTGAAATATGATGTTTTATAAATGAGGAAATGGAGGCAGAAAGAGGCTAAATAACTTGGCCAGGCTCACATAACTTCTAAGTGGTGGAGCCAGATTTGACCCAGTCAGAATTTAGAGCCTTTTCTCTTAACCACTTGCTATTTATAAGGTGCCTGACACATAGTTAGGACCTAGTACATGTTTATTCTCTTTTCTATTTCATCCTCCTTGCATACCAATATAATTAACTATGGAGAATTCATTAATTGCTTGTGGAATCTCATTATATTAATAGGAAAAAAAGTAACTTTAATTAATGTAAATTGAAATCAATGGAGATTCAAATTAATTCTTGCAATGTGAGTAATTCCTGGGCATTTGAGGGAGGCAGTATTAGCAACCCTAAGGTCTTGACCTTCTCTCTACACCTCTCTCTGCCTTAGAATTTAGCATGAAACAGCTAATTGGTAGTTAGGTCAGTGGTTTGCAAGCTTTTGGCTCCAGGTCCCCTTTGGACTCTTACAAATTATTGAAAACCCAAAATAATTTTTATGTATATGGGCTTAACAACCAGTACTTACATTAGAAATTAAAATATATGGTGTTGAAATGATTGTGTAATTTATTTTAAATAAATAGTTACATGTTAACATAACATATTTAATATAAAATAACTACATTTCTAAGAGAAAATCATTAGGAGAAGAGTAGTATTTTTCTAGATTATTAAACACCTCTTTCATGCTGGTTTAATAGAAGACAACTAGATTTTCAACTGCTTCTGCATTCAAACTGTTGCAATATCACATGCCACGTATTCTCTGGAAAACTCCCCAGTACACTTGTGAGATAAATAAATTCTTAGCGTTATAAAATACTATTTTCATATAATTTCTTAGAATTATAACAATAATTTCTTAGTATAAAGTAATTATTAATTTCTTAGTATAAGTAACACTTAGTATTAAATATTCTTATAATTTTTAGTATGAAAATAGTTTCTTAGTAATTTCTTAGTATTATTATTAAAAATGTCTTGGTATTATAAAATATTTTAGTGTTATTATAATTTCTTGGTGTTACTATAAAAATAGCAATTTTTATATCACAGGTCCCCTGAAAGGGTGTTGGGATTGCCAGGGGTCATCACATCATACTTTGAGAACCCTTTGAGCTAGTTGATAGTTGGATGGAAGTGTACAGTTAATCCAGAACACTCATACTCTGAATCTTTTTTTTTGTTATGTCAGTAACAATTTTTTGACACTGGATTATCAGCTAAGAATGAGCCAAAGTTAATTCATTTACATGAAACTATTACAGGAACCCCAAAGAGTAAAACACATAATAATGTAGCACAACTGCAAGATATAAAAACTTCATTTTGATTAGCTTATCTTTAACTTGGACAGCTCAATAAAACTCTTTGTAGAACCAATGGAAGTAGAGCAGAAATAAGATAGTGAAAAAGAGGATAGGTGAGTTTCCAAGACAGAAATGAGGAGTGTGTGAGTGTGTGTGTGTGTGTGTGTGTGTGTGTGTACAGACTTATTGCTTGTAAATGTTTCAGAAAACCTGAAAAATACACAAGTGTCTACAATATCTATTTTTATCAAGAAATATGTAGACTTTAGCATTTCTATTCTTATTAAACAAGTGTGTACTTGAAATTGAGTTTAGCCCTAGCTGGTCTGCCTCAGTGATAAAGCATCGGCCTGTGGATTGAAGAATCCCGGGTTCGATTCTGGTCAAGGGCACATGCCTGAGTTGCAGGCTCAATCTGCAATAGGGGTGTGCAGGAGGCAGCCAATCAATGATTTGCTCGCATCATTGATGTTTCTATCTCTCTGCCTCTCTTTCCCTTCCTCTCTGAAATCAATAAAAAAAATATATTTTAAAAAAACTGAGCTTAAGAAATATCTAAAGTTTACTAATAGTGGAGTAGATCTGTTCCAACAAATATTACTTGGGCACCAGTCTTTGCACAAGAAAATGAATAAATGGTTCCCTCTAACCTTCTGGAAGCTTATTTTTAGTCAACAGGGATGGTGTGAAGTGAGGATGACATGTGGAGTGAAGGGGATGTTTACAGACCTTTGTTTTATATCTATGCAGTCTACAGAGAGATTTGAGGCAGCAATTATTTATTCTCTTGCCTCCTGTTACAAATAAGCAAGAATTGCACCACGTCAAGAGAAATATTTAAATAAATTTACCACAGCATCTTTGCTATTTTATTTTATTTTTTAAATCTTTACTGTTGAAAGTATTACATATGTTCTCCCTTTTCCCCCTTGATATATTATGAGTTTCTTAAACTTTATACTTGACATGTGAATATAACATACTTACCAACCACTCTTTTTTAAAAATATGTATTTTATTGATTTTTTTACAGAGAGGAAGGGAGAGGGATAGAGAGTTAGAAACATCGATGAGAGAGAAACATCAATCAGCCTCCTCCTGCACACTCCCCACTGGGGATGTGCCCACAACCAAGGTACATGCCCTTGACCGGAATCGAATCTGGGACCCTTGAGTCCGCAGGCCGATGCTCTATCCACTGAGCCGAACCGGTTAGGGCTCAACCACTCTTTTGATGTTAACAAAGATAATATATTAGTTTGCTATATAAGTATAGAAAAGTTTAAATAATTTGTACTAAATAAATATATGATATCCCAATTCAATGTCAGTGTCACTATTGAGTAAAATCACAATAGGTTAAACAGGATGACTCCTGCTATAATAATACACAATTTAGCCAGAAGTGGTACATAAAATATATACAATGAACATAATTTTTAGTATAGTATAGATTATATTTGGCATGTTTGGTAGGTATTTTATAAGCACATCTGAAATTTTATATAATCTCCAACAGATGGGAAATAAACAGTAACGGGAGCTGTTAATTTTTTTTTTATTATTATACATAAGGAGAAAAGAACTAATAATGTTAGGAAAAGCATATTGAGGCTAAAATACCTATATCAACTGTTTTTAAAACTCATTTTAAAATTGTGAGAAGAAGAAATAAAAAGTAAGTTAAAATGTTTCAACATCTGTTATCAGTAATGGCAGCCCTAAAAAATCAGTTGCTGGTAGGTAAGGAAAATATTTTTGGCTTAAAATACAGCCAGCTGTTTTCTGAGATGCTGGGAGCAAGTTTTTGCTCAGTAGGTAAAGTGGAAGAAAATTTAAAAACTCAAGTGTGAGGCAAATTAAGACAAAGTTCAAGTCTCAAATACTGGTTTGGATTCAGAAGCAATTGGAAGTGCAAGCGCGCGCGCACACACACACACACACACACACACACACACACAATGGCCCATGTGAGGACACCTTTTCATCTTGTCACCTTTGTGCAAAAGTGTGGTTCAAGCTCTCACCATCTTTTCCTGATTTTTGCTCCTTGCTGGTATAGCAGAAATAAATCTTTTCCCGCTGTACGTACCCCTCCATATTTCCTCCATGGTGATCCTCTTACAAACAGATACAGTCAAGTCATTCCCAAGCTGACCAGGCTTTGTTGGCCCCAGTTGCCCCTGTATGGCCTGTAAGATTCTATTTCTGACCAAAGAAACTTCCTGAACCTCATCCTTGACCATCTGTGCAGCATCTGCCGTGCAGCCACCACTGTTTTCACATACTGAGCACTTTAAAATGTTTCTGTTTTGTGCATGCTCTTCCTCCGGTCTGGGGAAATGTGTGTCTCCATGAACTGCTCTATTTATGAAGGTCCTGCTCATCTCCTAAGATATTGGCCAAATATTTCTTCTGTGGAAGAGTAGCTCCATGTCTCTCAGGCAGGGTACCTCTGCCTCAATCAGGACTCTTGACAAGGAGACTACTCAGAACTCAATGGGAGTGTTTATTACATTGTGCATTCATTATTATGTTTATAGTTTTGTTAAAAGGTAAACTGAGGCATATTAAAAAATTGAGTTTATTTGAGCAAAAACTGATTCCAAATGGGCAGCACCAAATAGGAAGTGATTAGGAGTGCTCCACCTGCAGGAGCAAGGAGAGACCTTTATAGAAAAAAGGTAGAAACAAAGTGAGGAAATTATTGATGGGCTGTAGCTTAAGACCAAGTTGGCTGTTGGTGTTTGGTGATCTTTATGTTTCAATTTTGTAACCTTGACACATTTTAATACTTAGATTTTGAATTGCTATGTAGGCTGTGAAGGAGAGCAGAGTTTGCCACCCCCGAAGATCCCTCTTTGGGACATTAATCACTTTAAGCTGGTCATGTTTAAGAAATAAAAGTCTCAGGAAGGACCTTTGACCTCCCCCTAACTGCCTAAAAGGAATTTAGATAGAGAACCTGTTTCATATAGGTAAGTATAGTTTAATATGAACTAGTGTGTGATAAGGAGGAGCTTAGTAAGGCCCCTTTGATCTAATTTCTCTGTGTCCCATTGCTAAAGATGGCCCGGCAAACATTTGTTTACCAAACATTTGCTTTTCCATCTCAGAGTGAAGTGCCTTCTTAAGTCACAAAACGACAATCCCTCAAAGATAAGGACTAGTTGGGCTGGAACTGGATTCTTTGTCCACTGGAGTCAAAGAATGAACCCACAGACAGAAGGTGGTATAGCAAAGGGGGAGATTTATAGAAGAACAAGTACAGGTCCCCACTGACTTCCTGTTTCCACTGTTTGTAAAGATTGCAGTTCCTGTGTCCTGACATCCCTTTGATTGGTCAATATTCCCTTTCTAATTAATTACTATAGTAACTCCTGAGGCCCTCCTCCCTCATTATCCTCCTATTCCTTCTGGGCTTTCTTTCTCCTTTATTTTGTAAATATAGACCTTTCAGCTACTCCCAGTTCCCTTATCTTATGTAAATGTAGCTGTTGCCTCTCCCTTGTGTTATGGAAATGTACCTTCTTCCAGTCTGTAGCCCTGTGTTTTTTCCATGGACCCCAATTCTAAAAATTCCCTAAGCCTACCTATATTCCCCTAAAATTCTTGTTTCATCAAGATGGTGTATAAGCCTTACCTGTCTGATTTGTCCACAGGACCCATATTTACATGGAACCCCCGTTTGTACATATGTGATTAAATTTGGTTGTTTTCTCTTTGATTACTCTGTCTTGTGTCATTTTATTTATTGGATCAGCCAAAAGAACTAACAGGGGAAAGGGGGAATTTTCTATTCCCCATAGCCACCTCAGTATTAGAGCTACCTCAGTCTAATGGCCTCCTGGTTTAATTAATTTCACACTTTCCCCTGGATTGTGGGCCCCTTCTGGACAGAATCTTGTATTTTCATCTCTGTAGCCCTAAAAGGGGCTCTTTCTTAATGAACAAAAAATATTTGTTGACTGAATGGCTCGTTGGTGAGAATCTCTGACATGCCTTTAGTAGTGAAAGGGGGGTAAAATAGGCAGGTTTAGGGAGTTTTAGGAATTAGGGGGTCCATGAAGGAGAACTGCAGGGCTGCAAAACTAAGGGGCTGGGAGCTGCTAAAAGGCATATATTCACAGAATAAGGGGGCTGGGAGCTGCCAAAAGACACTCATTCACAGAATAAAGGGAGAGGAAGCCACTCATTCACAGAATAAAGGGAGAGGAAGCCACCCATTCACAGAATAAAGGTGAAAGCCACAGGGAGTAGAAAAACAAAAGGGAGAAGAAGAGGGGGACCCTACTGTGGGGTTTGAGCTTTGAAGCTGCTATAGTGACCAATCAGAGGGGATATCAGGACACAAAGAGCTGCAGCCTTTATAACCTTAAGAAAGAGGGACTTGGCGGGCCTCTCTCCTCCTCCCCACGTGGGAGTCTGTGCTTGTTTCCCAATAAACCTCCACCTTTTCTTACACCACCTTTTGTCCATGGTTTCATTCTTTGAATCCACCTGGACAAGGACCTGGGGAATCACCTTTGCATCCTGCCCAGAGGAAAAACAATGTCTTTCAGTTTAATTTCCACGTTTCAGTAGTCATGGAAGCCTATTATTCCAAGATTAGAAATGAGGCTAAGAACGTAAATCCTCATGAGAGAATAGTTGAGGTGGTCCGATTAACATGAAAGCAAAGTCCAAATGCCCTCTCCTAAGAGCTCTAAGCAGGAAGACAGGGAGAAAGAGGGAGATCTGTGAGAAAAGGTAACAGCAGAGTGGGGAATTCCACGGAAAAGGGTGGCTAAGGACAAGCAAGGGGAAAGAAGGTCCTCTTCGGACTAAATTTCCTTCTCTGAAGGACAATCTGATAGAGGCCTTTAGGATTTGAGGAGGAACGTTTCATTTGTAAATTGTGCTTAAACTTTCTAAGTGCTTTGTCTTTATAAAAGGTGGTAGGCCTGGCAAAGAGTTAATGCTATTTTAAAGAAAGGTGACCAGAACAGATAACTGTAATGTAATTATTCATCCAGATAATAAAGCCCAGGCAGCGTTATTGAATGCAGATGTGAGGACATTTGTGTTCCCTCTGTGATGCTCCTTTGACTTAGTCAGTTGCTCGTGCTGACTTATTCTGTCTTCTATTTTCCCTTTGGGACCACAAAGAGCAAAGAGCCTGCACTGCAGTTTTAGAGATTTGAGGAAGTCTGGCATTCTCTCACTTTCAGGGCTGGCTAATCAAATTGTTGGGTGACAGGTTTGTGATGTTTTCCATCCCTTCCAGGCTTTCTAGGCTGCCCTCATAGCCTTTGACCTCCAGGCTTGCCTTGCTCTCTCTCTGCCTCCAAAGTTAGAATGCCTGTCTCAACCAGTACCTGACCAAGCCAATCAATTAAGCTACCAGAGCCTGATTGGGTTTAATCTCTTTTCCCTCAAACTAGGAATCTTTCTCAAAGAAGATCCTTTGGGAAGAAAACTGTTATTAGAGAGGAATAAAGTACTGATAATGAGTGTTTAAGCCTTAACTGGGGGAAGAATTTGCCCTCTAAATATGCCATGTGGCTGGTGGCTTAGTCTGTCTATGCATATGGCTGACCTTGCCCATTATCTTTACATTATCTCTGTGTATAGTTCATATGGGTACTGACAAGAATAAGAAAACATGTTCACACATAGGAAAGTACTGAATGGATCAAGCTAAGATTTAAAAAATGCAGTTTTATTTATCTGGCTAATGAGAGGCTACTTACCGAGGGTGGAAAGTGAAAGCGGGGACTGGCTCAGCTGACTGGGAAGTGGAGGTAGGCTGACCTTCCATCCATGTGGGAGAGGCTTCCAGAGCAGCAAGGGGGATCGACAGGCTTCTGCTGGCAGCTCCCTTCTTACCCAGCCTCTAACGAAGCTCAGAGGAGCTCAACTCTGCACAACCAGTAGCGCTGTGCCTTACTCACCACTAATTCCTAGGAATCTAGAAAAAGTGGCTGGGGAAGCAATTAGAGAAGAAAAAAAATTTTTTTCAGAGTCTAATTGCCTTTTGTACAAAGTCAGGGTTTTGTTGCTTCTATTGTTTTCTCCAGCACAGAGCCAAAGGAAATAAAGCAGTCCAAGATGTTGACAACAAATTTCTGCTTTCGAATTGTCAGAGGAAGAAATGCTGTGTACAGTATACAGAAAATACAGTATCCAGATGAACAAGCCTGTATACACAGACCCGTAACACATATGTTTCAAATTATAAATTTTCATGCATATGGATTTTGGTGGGTTTTTCATCACATTAATTCATTTTAATTTAACAAATATTAACTATGTTCTGTTTGCAAAACACGAAGTTAAAGGTGTGAAAAGAAGAAATTAGCCTTGCATTTTGGGAGCAGATCTAATGGAATCTCCAACACAAGGATTTAGCAAGGATGCATAATAATAATATGACAGTACAGTCGTCACACATCTCTGAGCTCATCTTATTCCCCCTGGGCCCCACCTCTTCCCAGCCCTTTCACTTGGACCAGCTCTGTAGTGCCATCAGTGTGCTATGCCCAAGGGCCATCTAACAGTGCCAACCTTGGCCTGTCCCTCTTGCTCCTTGCCCTGGGACTTATCTGAAGCAGCGGTGGAGAACACCTGTGGGAAACCTGTGACCTGTGCTTTTATAAAGTGGAAATTGGGGAGTTTAAGTGTGGGGGGTGGAAAATGGGGGATATCTTCGATCAATCAGGAACAGGGGCTGATGGATAAATTTATTCCCCTATTGTCACCCAGGACACACCATTCTGAGGGACTTCCATGGGTTCTCCAGGAGGCTCTGCAATCATCTGTCACTTGGGAATAGTAACCAGTCTCACTATTGGGTATCCATCCTTCCTTTAGTCCTACCTCTTGTGCTCACTTCTCAAATAATTTACATGCACATGTGCCTTTTTTTTTTTTTTTCCAGGCTACACTTTCAAGGGAATCCAGGCTAAGAAAAATAATAGTAGTTAATATTTTTGAGCATTTACTAGGTATGAAGCATTAGATAAAGCACAGTATAGTGAAATAGCTGAGTTGATTCAGATATTTCTAATGAAAAGAGGAAGTATCATTCTTCTCATTTTGCAAATAAAGAAACAGGTTTTTAAAAATGTAGTAACTTGCCCAAGGTCATATTGTTGGTAACAGTGCCTAAATTTAAATGCGGTTTTGTTTAATATGAAAGTCTCAATTCTTATAGCAACAACACAAAGTTCAAAGGTAGAGACAGTTGGTGTAGTGAGCATTGTGGTGCTCTCCCCAACATCTGTCCATTTCTCTGTGTACAGTCATGTGGTTTGGATGGGTTTTGGCCTTGGCTCCTCTCCCCAACTTCAGGGAAAACTCCTGATTGGTCTAAACCGACATTGGTTTAATCCCAGCATTCTTGGTATAGTGATGGCTTCAGATATATCACACCCTCACCCATTAAAACAGTGATTCTCAACCTGTGGGTCGCCACCCCTTTAAGGGTCGAATGACCCTTTCACAGGGGTTGCCCAAGACCATTGGAAAACGCATATATAATTACACATTGTTTTTTGCGATTAATCACTATGCTTTAATTATGTTCAATTTATAACAATGAAAATACATCCTGTGCTGGGGTTCAACCCCAGCAGGTCCAGGGGCTCCCAAAGGTGTGGACGGAGTCGGCGAAAAAGGAACGACACAGAGGCAGCGTTCAGTTGATCAGCAGCCTAGCCAGGATCTCTAGCCAAGTTCTGGTCAGGATCTCCGGCCAAGTTCTGGTTAGGATCTCCAGCCAAGTTCTGGTTTGGTTCTCCAGCCAGGTTCAATCACCAGGTTCTAGTCAGGTTCTCTTGCCATGTTCTATCCAGGTTCTGTAGGTTCTCCAGCCAGGTTCTGTAGCCATGTTCCCTTGCTAGGTTCTCCAGCCAGGTTCTGTCCAGGCTCTCCAGCCAGGTTCAGTCACCAGGTTCTAGTCAGGTTCTCTTGCCATGTATTATCCAGGTTCTGTAGCCAGGTTCTGTCTCTAGATTCTTAAGCCAGGTTCTGTCTCTAGGTTCTGTCTCTAGGTTCTGTCTCTAGGTTCTGTGGCCAGTTTCTGTCCAGGATCTTTTGCCATGTTCTCTCGCTAGGTTCTGTCTCTAGGTTCTGTGGGCAGTTTCTGTCCAGGATCTTTTGCCATGTTCTCTCCAGTGAAGTTCTTCTGTCTCTAGGTTCTGTGTAGGTTCTGTGTCTAGGTTCTGTGTCCTGTTGTCTTGTTACATCTGTATTTATACCAGTTGATTCCAATCCTATCAATCTCTATTCCAAAGGTTAGGGTGTTTCTTATCTCCATTCCAGGGAGTAAAGATTATGTAGCTTAAGCATGATTGTTCATAGTTAAAGTGATTAATTACCCGCCTGGCACTTAGTTAAGGGGTTTTATTCCCTCCCTAACTTTAGGGAAAAATCCCTACCTGGGGAAACAACCTTTCTCAGAGAGGTGACCTTGGTTAAAACACATAGTGCCAAGAAGGTGAGCAAACATATTAAGAACAGTATGCCATATATGCCAGGTCCCTTGAAACAGCAAGGATGGACTGGCTCCCAGCAATCCTGCATATCAGATATTTACATTACGATTCATAACAGTAGCAAAATTACAGTTATGAAGTAGCAACAAAAATATTTTATGGTTGGGGGTCACCACTGTTAGGTCTGAGAGAGCCCAGGATCAGATACATGCAGACATGTGATGAGACAATGGACTTCCCCTGGAATTTCTCACAGATCTATGTGTCAGACACAGATACCAGCTTCTTCTCCCTTAATCCACATACCCCCACACAGATACTGACTTCTTTCTGAATACCCCCACCCATCCCCTGCGGCAGAGAATTCCTCAGCTCATGACCCCTCCCCTCACCCAACCGCAGTATAAAAAAAGCGCCCTTCTCCCTGTTGGCGTGAATCCACATGCCCTGTCCTTGGGGTACGTGGGTCTCCCGGGGACGCAGAAATAAACTTTTTCCTTTCTTTTCTTTTCTGATTCACTGGACTCTCTATTTCTTGTGCCGCCTCCTGAGCCACCTAACCTAACAACCACAACATGAGGAACTGTATTAAAGGGTCGTGGAATTAGAAAGGTTGAGAACCACTGCATTAAAACAGCATTTCCCAGGCCACAGTTTATAAAAAAGCTTATGACCCAAGATGCTCCCATTAAGATGCTAACTACTTAACACTGGAGTGCGCAAAGCTCCATCTTTGGGCCTCCTCTCTACCTCACCTGGTGACCTCATCTAGTCTCATGCTTTTAAATACCATTTATACACCTCCTGCCAATGTTTATATTCAGCCCAGATCTCTTCTTAAAACTCTAGACTTGTTTGTAAGTCAACTACTTCTTAGACATTTCTATTTGGCTGTCTAATATACATACGACACTTAACATGCCCAAAAGCAAACTTCACATCCCCCTTTTTCTCCTCTCAGTTAATGCCCATCCCAACCTTCCAATTGCTCAGGTCAACACTTTGGAGACACCCTTGACTTTTCTTTTTAGCTCACACCTATAATCACTCATCATCCAATGAATGGCTCTACATTTTGTGTAAGGAGAATCTTACTGTGATTCCACACTGCACTACCACCATACAACCCCAAAATAAATTTCTCACTACCATCTAAGTTTTTGACTAAGATGCCCTGCCACAAAAGGCAGATTAGCAGGAGAAAAACAAACATCATTTTAACAACAAGTATACTTCCTGTATATGTAGGAGAGACTCAGGAAAACTGAGTAACTGAGAAATAGCCCAAGCCATGATCTTAAATAACAAGTCCAGCTAAAGAGAAAAGAAGATGTTGGGGGTGGGGGTGGTGATGAGAAAGGCCAGTTATGGGAGGTTACCAGAAAAAGCAGAGTAAACAAAGGTAAGGCTTTTATGCAGGTGAAGGTTATTGCCTTCTCTACTAATAGAGTTTTTAAAGATTTAGTCATGCTCCTCTTTCTGGTATAGAGAGGGAGATGCCCTTACATATGGAGATTTCCCTTATAAATGTCAATGTCTCTTACAAAAGGGTAACTTTTTCTCAATTTTTAGAGCTTTTCCTATGTCTGCTCCTTCTTAAAAATGGTTAGCATAAAATAATATTTATGCCAAAGAGACTTATTTTGGGGTGGCAAATTCTCCTCCCTTTCATCTGTATTTTTACCCAACTGGCTCTTCTATCCTCCTACGGCCTACATCCTACCTACTCCTATTATAGAATTACCTTATCCGGAAAATGTTGCTGTCATTCATATAGAATTAAGTAGTTATGAATTCAAGGCTGATTTGTATATCCATCATCAGCATATCAATTATGAAACGTGGGAATCAAATTGAAACGCGTGGTTTTCCTCTGAGCAGGATGCAAAGGTGACTTCTTTCCCAGGTTCTTGTCCAGGTGGATTTGAAGAATGAAGCCACAGACAAAAGGTGATATAGGAAAAGGTGGAAATTTATTGGGAAAACAAGCACAGACTCCCACATGGGCAGGAAGTTCCAAAGGGGTAGTGCACCAAGCCCCTCTTTCCTAAGGTTTATATAGTTAGCAGTTCTTTGTGACCTGATATCCCCTCTGATTGGTCATTATAGCAGCTTCAGAGCTCAAACCCCACGTGGAGTCCCCCAGTTTGTCACCCCCCCCCCCCCCCCCGTAGTAGAATTCTCTATTCCCTGTGAAAATCTGTTTTCCTCTTTCTCCCTGTTTTTCTACTCCCATGGCTTTCCCCTGTCTTCTGTAAATAGATGTCTTCCTTTCCCCTTATCTTCTGTGAATGGGTATCTTCCTCCCCCTTTAGGCTGTGGTGCCTTTAGTTCTTTGTGAATGTATGCCTTTTGGCAGCTCCCAGCCCTCAGCCAACCGTGCTTCTCCAATGGACCCTTTATTTCTATCTCCCAAAACCTGCATATTTTACCCCTAAAAACTCCTTTCAATTAGACCTTTGGAGCCAAGGTAGTATTTTTGGTTATTGTTGAAATGCTCTGGAGGCTTACAGAGTAACATTTAAATAACAGGAAAGAGGAAACTGTTTCTGTCTTGACCTGACTCATATCCTGAAAGGTCAAATAATTACTTGGTACAATTTTTATATATTCACCTATTCCTTGGATATCTTGATACGATAAGAAAAATAAGACTTTTTTTGGGAGGGGGGGAGACCAGCAGCCTGCCTCTGTACCTAGTTAATTAGTATCCCTAATGCACATTCCTGTTAGCCTATAGTCTAGTCCTTGCCCCTATTTTAATTATCTGGTCTTGCAAGACCTGTTTATCTAAATACTCCCATTTTACAGAGGTCATAAACCATGAGCCCTGGAGGGGGTTATCAGCATTGGCACCAGGCCAGGCCTTTAGGTGTGGTCTCATGTCCACCATCCCAACACACTGGGCTTTTTGCAAAACCCACGAAAGGTCCATAAGTCTGATCCATATATGGAGGACAAAGAAACCAAAGGGTATAAAGAGAAAGCTTCCTCCATATAGGTTTGCTCAGGATTTGGAAATAGGCTCCCCTGAGTCACGATACTAGTACATCTGGAAATAAATGGGTTTTTCCTGTTTCTCCTGGTACGCCTGTGTATTTTTTGGTTGCCTGGTAAATTCTGTAACAGATATAGGGAAAAAGCTCTAGGTCAGTATTTAGGGGAGTTGATAAAAGTTCTGCCTAGTTAACTTTCCTCCTTAGATAAATCACTTATGTTTCTGAGTTATTTAATCTGCTCATGTGTAAAATGGGATAAATAATACCTGCTTACATACCTCAAAAAGCTGTTGTCCATTTGAAGTGATATAATTTATAATGATAGGTTTTTAACTGCTTCCCATGAAATCCTGCTAAAAGATGTGTGGGAACTTCTACGTTCTCTGAATTGCATGGAAAAGTATGTCTCTGTGTGTGCATAATTCTCTTTCACTCTTTTGTGGAAATAGAGTTGCTATTTCAGTTTTAATCACCTTCTCAAGGTTATACATGTGGGGGTGCAAAAAATAATTTTTCTCTCACCCTTCTAAATTTGTCTAACTGGGCTAACAATAAAGTTAACATGAGACAGATAAAACACGTTTAATATGTATGTACATGTGAGGGTGGTGCTATAAGAATCTGAGACCCGAGGGCACATTGGGCAGTTGAGTCTTATATGGTATTTTGAGCTAAGGAGGATGGTTGTGGTTTGGGAGCACGTCCTCTAACTAAATTTCTTTTTGGCAGTTGGGGGAAGATCAAAGTGTTTTTCAAATTTTTTTCTTTCCTTCAAAATAACCAGCTTAAAATATTATTCTAAAGGCATCTTTGGGGGAGGCAAACTCTGCTTCCTCTCAATGAAAAGAGACCGAGATCTTCTGGTAGAGATACTTTGTACACTATAAAATACCAGTTACGTAAAAGTAAATTATCCTCAATGGTCTTATTGTGTGTGGGGACAGGAACCCTTTAGTAAGAAATTGTCACTTTGGTCTTTAAAGCCAACAATGAATCAATAAGTTTTGTGTGTCCATAACTGGTTAGTAAGGTTGGTAAACATGGCTTCAGAGAAAATGGTCCAGCGCTTATAGCTCAACAATCCTAACACTGCTCTAACCTAGATTTGACTATGACGTTCTGAAGGCCATTGATGTAACTATGACAAAAATATCTGCATATCTCTGTTACTATAATTCTTCAGACACAAAAGTTTACTACATTGAAAATTTTCTTCCAGTCTAGTTTCTTTCTCCCTTCCTCATTCCTCTCTCTTTCCTCCCTCCCTTCCACCTCCCTCCCTGCCTGCCTTCCTTTCTTCCTTCTCCCTTTCCCTAGGCATTTATTGAATGCCCAGTGGACCTTGAATAGCACAGTGCTGGCATCAGTTCCCAGAGGAGCCCTGTCCTGTGAGCGTGGAAAGGGCGCATCATGGTCACAGGTAGTGAGTGCAGGACTGAGAGGCTGAAGCCTGTCTGGGAGCCCAGCTCTGCTGTTCAAATCACTCTGTGACCCTCTGTCTGTCACTTAACCTGCTGTGCTGCTATTTGCTCATCTGTAAAATTGCCTTCCCTCTTGGGTTCCTTGTCAGGATAAAAGAAAATAGTAGGTGGCAAAGTGCACTGAGTGGTAAAGTCTAATACTAAATCAAAGTATTATCATTTAGAAGTTTATTCCTAAGTAGTGCTGACACTGACATATGGAAGTTAAAGCTGCAATTAGGGGACTGCTTCATCTTTAATCCACCAATACTAAAGCATTCTTCAAGTGGTGACCCAATTTCAGGTGCCCTGTAGTTATTTGCAACTTTTCTTCTTATCCTTGTTATAGGTACAGCAACTCAATTTTTGAGGACAATTCTGATACCAACTAGTTTGCAGTCTTGCTTCCTTAAGTATGGATTGAGAGAATGTATCATTAAAGCTATTAGGAACTTTATTAATGGATGTGGGCCCATGTGATGGTTTCGTTTTGTTTAATAAACCTTGACTAAGGCCTGCTATGGGACAGATCTTGGGGATACAAAGATGGAAATATACATCCTAGACCAGAAGAGACATACTAAGAAAATGTCTTCAAAGGGGCGGAAATATAATTATAACAGATCTCCTATAGTGGACATACCCTACATGGCCAGACAACAGTACTAGAGATTTTCATAAATTATTATTTTTAAGCCTCCACACAACAAAATGAGGTAGGTAATTTCATACCCATTTTCAGAAGGGGCAGTTGATTCTCAAAAATGTAAGGAACTTGGCCAGGATCATACAGCTAATAAGATTCATCCAGGACAGATGTAAGTTTTATCCATTGACTTAAGGGTGCTATCAGGAAACAGAGGAAAGCACTTAGCCCCAGGGAGGGTCAGAAAAGCAACTGAAGGATTGCATTGAAGACTCATTTAAGCAGAGTACCAGCCTAGTCCTGGAAGAATGGGATATGTTCCCTTTACCATCTTGATTTTGGAAAACAAGGTAAGTGTTTATCAAAGAATCCTTATGATCATCTAGATAATTCTAAGATACAAACAGGTATATGTAACCCTAAGGTTCTCATGATCCAAATCTCAAATTTCTAAAATAATAAATAATTTTTTTTCATGACAGCTATACATTTGGTAAATCACGCTAACCAAGTATTAACTGTATTTGTAGGTGCCTCTTGTGTACTCAACTCCAACAAAAAAAAAATTAACAAAGACTAGATTAGACCAGGGCTTTATTGTGTATCTCTTGCATTTATAATATTCTTTAATAATGATGTTTCCTTATTCTCCTGATAATTACTCATTCCCAAAGTTCCACTGTGAGAGCTTCATTCCTTTACCTGAGAACTTTGGACTCTGTTATGCATAGTGTACCCTGAGACCAGTAACCTTTTAAATCAGAGATTGGCAAACAACGGCCCCTGGGCAAAATCTGGACTGTGACCTGTTTTTGTATAGCTTGTAAGAGCTAAGGATGGCTCTTACGTTTTTTTAAAGAATGTGTAACAGAGCCCATATAGTATGCCAGAAAAAGCCTAAACTATTTACTATCTGGACCTTTAAGAAGAAGATAGCTGTCTGTGCTTTAAATTATGACTGATTTATTTCCTAATGGATGGGCAAGGTTTTATAAAGAGAGAAAGGCCTTGTGAGCTCTGGTATGTTTCCCACCAACTGAGGGGCTGTGAGAGGCAGGGAAGTGCACCACTCAGATCTCCCTTCAAAAGAACTTGCTTTCTCAGGGAGTGCGGTTTCCATCTATGTGACTCCTCCAGGATCTGCCTCACTGTTTAGGCTGAGGTCATGCTCTTCCTGGGCAGTGACCGGTACCAGAACATGCCACCCTAAAATAGGCCTTTCTCATATGGGTTATTTAGAGCCCAGAGCTATTGAGAATGACCAGGTGTGGGAACAGCTCTAAGGGGTACAACTTCTCCTTTTTAAAAAATAAGTTTACATTTATAAAGGAAATTTCCATTTGTGAAAGGGTATCTCCCGTACTATGCCAGGAAGAGAATGACTCTTAACAATTCGTACCAATGTAAAAGGTGCCAACTTAAATCTCCATAAAAAACCTTAACAAACAACCCTTGTTTATCCAACTTTTTCCTACAACTTGCCTCCCCTGACCCAAAGCCCAAGTGGCCTTTTCCTTTGTTTAACCTAAGATGGTTTACAAGCCCAAGTTCTACCTCTTTGGGTTACTTATCACTGGGTGCTGCCATGTGTACGTGTGTGACACACCTGTTAATAAACTTCTGTCTTTCTCTTGTTAATCTGTCTTTTGCCAGTCTGCTGTATAGGCCCTACTCAGAGAACCTAAAATGTGTAGAAAAAAAGATTTTTTTTCCCCTACAGTAGCCTCGGCCATTGTCTGAACTTGACAGGTGTTATTAGTAAATGGATTATCCTAAATTGTAAATCATAGCTTTACTTACAATTTTGCATTGCACTAACATAGGAGGTGAGCAAGAAAGGAGAAACGATAACAAGATAAGGTAATTCGGGGATGGCAAAACAATTTGATTCAAACATTGTATGGCAGTCAGTTGTATAAGTTAAGGAGGTTATGTCTAGGGTTGCCAGATTTAGTAAATGAAAATATAGGATACCCAGTTAAATTTGAATTTCAGGTAAACAACAAACCTTTTAGTATGTTCCTTAGCATATGCATTTCTCAAACGGGATTATCAGAGTAGATTGACTGTTAGAGAAGTTGTGTATTAGATTCAAAAAGAAAAACATTTTAATATGAGTATGTCCCAAATATTACATAGGATATACATACACTAAAAAAAAAATTCATTATTAATCTAAAATTCAAACCTAACTATGTGACCTTTATTTTAACTGGCAAGTCTAGTTATGCTATCATCAGTTTAAAGATAATCTACTGAAGCAAATGTATTAATTCATCAGAAAGACTAGTATTTTAAGGCTGGATTGGAATTTGAGATTCTTTAGTCTAACAAGTTTATTTTTAGATGAGGGTAGGAAGTGTTGTGTTATGGGTCATGGAGCAAGTTAGTCTTAGAACTAATCTGACTCCCAAGCTCTCTGACTCACAGTTTACTCAGTCCCCTTCAAAAAACAAAACAAAACAAAACACATTTCTGATACTTGTATTTCAGCTCTGTTCTTTTAAGTTTCATTTGCCTTTTCTTCTTTGTCCACTTTCTTATCAAACAGATCATCATTAAAAGGCTTTTTTAAATCGTTGTTGATAGACAATCTGAGTAGTTAGTAAGATGTCACAAAATGATAAACCTATCTGCTCGGGTTCACATATCTATAGTTCTATTTCATAATTAAAATAGTTATTGAATAAAATTCTGGAAGTATAAAAACATACAAAGAATAAAATAAAAATTATCCATAATTTTCCAAATTTTTCTGCAGAACAATTGGTTCAGTAAATAGTTGATGAGCAATATATGGGAGAATACTTTCCTCCACTTTTGTCAACCATAGTGATTGGCAGTTAAAAAATACAGTTTTTCCTGACCTGACTGTGTTGCTCAGTTGGTTGGGCATCATCCGGTGCTCTGAGAGACTGCCAGTTTCAAATCCTATTGACGCATCTGGTAGTGGGCTTGATCCCAGAGGCAGGTGATTGATGATACACTCTCACATCAATGTTTCTCTCCCTCTCCATTTCTCTCTCTCTAAAAATTAATAAAAGTGTTTTTTTTATAAAAGTGTTCCTGAAAGAAGTAAAACAATGGCATGAGGTTATTTAATTTTTATTTCATTGGTAACAAAGGAGAGGTCAAAAAATTTTCATACATTTCTAGACCATTTTTACTTTGTTATAGTTAATTGTATATATATATATATATATATATATATATATATATACACACACATATATATTTCCCATTAGAGTGCTTATTTTCTAACTAACAAATTTAAAAAATATATCAAGATTCTTAATCTTTTGTTTTATTGCATGCCAGCAATATTTTTTTCTAGTTTGTCATTAGCTTTTTAATTTTATTTGTGAATGTTATTATGCAAAAATTCTGAGTTTTATGTAATTAATTCTATCAATTTTTTTCATAGTCTTTGAACTTATGCTGAGAAAGACCTTCTTTCAGCTGCAAAATATAAATACTCATCTGCATTTTTCTTCATTTTTTAAATGAACAAGTTGAGTTGTTTGCATTTATTTAACTCTTTAACTCAGCCTGAATTTTTTGGTGAGCAGTTTTCTTCTTGGTTTTGGGGATCTGGGCATCTATACTAATAAAAGGGTAATATGCTAATTAGACTGAAGACCTTTCAGAGAAAGCCATGGTGGCAGGGCCAAGGCAGAGGCTGTTAGGGGTGATCAGGCCTGAAGGGGAGGACAGTTGGGGGCAAGCAGGCTGGCAGGGTGGCCAGTTGTTGGGCAAGCAGGCCAACAGAAGGGGGGGGGGCAGTTGGGGGTGAACAGCCTGGCAGGCAGAGTGGTTAGGGGCAATCAGGCAGGCAGGCAGGTGAGTGGTTATTGTGAGAGTCCCATATTGTGAGAGGGATGTCTCACTGCTGGTTTAGGTCTGATCCTTATGGGGTCCCAGATTGGAGAGGGTGCAGGCTGGGCTGATGAACACCCCCATGCATGAATTTCACACACCAGGCCACTAGTTTTAAATAAATTTAAAGGAAATAATTTGTAATAAAAACAGATATTTACATACAATCATTTTTTCCATTTTTACATATAAGAAGTAGATATGGCCGAAACCAGTTTGGCTCAGTGGATAGAGCGTCGGCCTGCGGACTGAAAGGTCCCAGGTTCGATTCTGGTCAAGGGCATGTACCAGGGTTGCAGGCATATCCCCAGTGGGAGATGTGCAGGAGGCAGCTGATCAATGTTTCTCTCTCATCGATGTTTCTAACTCTCTATCTCTCTCTCCCTTCCTCTCTGTAAAAAATCAATAAAAATATATTAAAAAAAAAAAGAAGTAGATATGCAAAAATTGTCTAAATGTTGTGAATCCAGGGCCATTCAGGAGAGAACACTTTTTTTTTTTTTTATGCTTTAATGCTTCAAAGGACCACTGAACAAAGAAGGTTTTTCTTTTTCTATTGACCTATTATATTTGCATAATCTTTCCTGATGTCACATAGAAGAGAGAAGACCTGTTATAGCATCAGAAGGCAAAACTAGGACAGATGGGTGAAAGTTACAGAGACAGAAAGAACTCAGCTCAAAGAAGGGAAGAAAATATGCCTGGAAGTCATTGTTCTGACCTTGCAGTCTAGTCTGTGCTCAGAGGCTGTGTGTGGCTTTGCTCCGCGACATGCCCTTCTTCAGGCTGCTTTGTGATTAGAGTTCTCTATTACCATGAGAACAATTCTTTTAGTTAAATAATTTAAAACTCATTCTTCTAGTTACTATTTATTATCTTACAACTGGGTGCTAAGAGAACATTTTTATTTTGTTCATGATTTTATGTGTCAGGAATTAATGTTAATTTGGGCTTGGGGTCTCTCTGGACATTGCAGCCAGTTGCTGGCTGGGCTGCATCATCTGAAGGCTCTACTGGGCTAGATGTTCTAGATTGGGGTGGGCAAACTTTTTGACTCCAGGGCCACAATGGGTTCTTAAACTGGACCGGAGGGCCGGAACAAAAGCATGGATGGAGTGTTTGTGTGAACTAATACAAATTCAAAGTAAACATCATTACATAAAAGGGTACGGCCTTTTTTTTTTTTTTTAGTTTTATTCATTTCGAACGGGCTGGATCCGGCCCGTGGGCCGTAGTGTGCCCACGGCTGTTCTAGATGGTTCAGTCACATGGCTGGCAGCGGATGCTGGCTATTGACTGGGAGCTCAGTGAGGACTGTTGACTCCTACATGTGGTCTCTTGGGCAAAGGGGACTCAGGGTTGTTAGAATTCTCAATGGTACCTGGTTTTCCCCAGAGCAGGTGGAAGCTGGTGGTCTCTTCTGATAAAGCCTTGGGAGCCACACAATGCCACCTCTATTTTACTGTGTTGGTTAAAGCAGTCACAAGCCCACCCAGACTCAAGAAGAAGGGATATACAATCCACTTCTTATTGAAAAGAGTGGAAAAATATTTGAGGCCATTTTTTTAAACTGCCACACCTGTCGACACATGTCTTCTGTTTCCTGCTGTTTCTTCACCCCTGGTTCATGTTTCATGGCTTCTTATCTTTGTGAGTTTTCTGCGCTTTGTTTCACTGCAGAGACATAATAGGGTTTGAAGGAGTTTGCCAAAAAGGGGACTTATGACCTCTGTCTGTTTATAAAACACTAGAGGCCCAGTGCACGAGATCCACGCACTGGTAGGGTCCTTAGTGGCTGCCAACTGCCAGCTGCCAGCTGCTGGCTGGGTATTCCCTCCCTTCCCCCCACCGCCTGCCAGTGCCAGGACCTCCATCCCTTTCCCCGGCTGGTCCGCCCCCTGGTCGAACTCACGGAAGAACTCTGGTCAAGGGGACAATTTGCATGCTATGCTTTTATTATATAGGATTTTAAGCCAACCATTCAGAGAATATTTCATGTCAGTTTTACACTGACCTACTATCTTCAGATTTGTTGACCATCAAACACATAAGCACCCTCTAATTTCACTAGGTGTTCATTTACTTCTAGAAAAACTCTAACTTCGCTAAAGAGAGATGGTGCAAATATGGCACAGTGTTCCTGGGCTCCATTTCAATTTTCTACGCTAGAGTTCTAAGGTTGACCGTGGCCACTGGCCCATAACTCTCCAGGGTGACAGGCTGAATCTGCTGCTCTTCATGGATTTCTGCGATTGACCCTCTGCCACCCCAGACTCAGGTAAGCCTTTGGCCAGAACCTTTGTATAGAGATTACATGATACAAGGAATGTTATAGAGAATGCCTTCCTGGATAGAATCTCCTTTAAGCTTGTGCATTCTTTTTATACAAAAATTTTGAGAGGCTAGGTAGGCTAAATAGGCACAAGCCCAAACAATTACAGTGGAGAATACTAAGTTACAAATAAGTTTATGTAATTCACATGGCATTGCCCTAACCTGGAAGCCAAGGAGTCAAGCAGTCAGCTCCTGCATTTGCTGTCTGGCTGCGTCCGCGGAGCTGTGTGCCTGCTTTAATTGGGGCATGTTTACAGTTCCAGAGGGTATGAATGCAGCATCTGTTTTGTTGGTTTATGTCCCAATAACATCACACTGACCTAGGATTTGTTTGAATCAACTGCTCTGGAGTGCGGACAGCTTTTTCCTCCCTTCAGCCTGTCAGAGACCCAGAGCAGTGGAGTGGGGAAGCGGCGAAGTTGTGGAACAGCAGCTGCAGTGCTGAGCTGCGCTGCACCGTTTGAGGGGCTGGCAACCACGACCACATGATTGGCCTAATGATACAGTGAAAGCTGGATATGGTGAGTTAAATCTCCTTTTTTTTTTTTTTTTTTTTTTTTTTTACCTACTTTAGAAACAAACCTTCATGCTGTTCAAGTTAAAAAAAAATGTAAATGGGCTGGGCAGAAAACCCTGGCTATCTATACAATACATTATAAATTCAATTAACCATTTTGAAGGGTTATTTCTTTCAATAAAACATGCACTTGTCAAAGTTTTGTTCAGTGATATGTGGTCATCATCTAGGGATCAGACTTCCCTTTGTAAGCAAGTGCTCTGTTATCTGCCCCTTTGCTTCCTAATCCATCCATTTTGTGCCCACATAATATCATACCTAACCCTTAGGTTACCTCGACTTGGAGATTGTTTTCTGCCCTAAACAGAAAAGGTATCAAAGTTGTCTGGCATTAGCAAATGTTGGCCGAACACAAGGCCCTTCTCCTGAGACCTCTCTTGTATTCATTAGTCTCAGCTCCCCAAACTCTCTTCTTGGTTTTAGATCTTCATCCTGCACTGGTGGTGGATACCTGCCCAGTGCTCCTGCCTTTGCCCTCCTATTTGCCTCTTACATCACAGTGTAACACCAGGGAGCCAGCCATTGAACACTACTCAGCTGCCAGGTGATGTTTGCTTAGCATGAAGCCATTCAGGAACACTTTCCTATCACAGTAATAAAGAACAGAGTCTGTGCATTTCTCCCTAGAAGGCAGGAATCTGGTAGGATTGTGTTTTTGATCTTTGGAGGTCTACAGTTCAATAATTCATCCAACACACATTTGCTGTGTGCTTAATATGTGCAAGGCGTGGGAACACAGCAAGAAAATTTGACATCAAAGTGCTATGAAAAAAATTTAAGCAAGACGATGCAATAGAGAGTGACTGGGGACCAAAGGTTGAGAATTAATTATAAATTCAGTTGTTAGAAAAGGCATCTTTAATGGCATAGAGACCTACAAAACAAGAAACTAGTCAGGCGAAGTTGTGACGGAAAGAATATTCCAGGTTGTGAAGTGTGTAAAGGTCTTAAGGAGAAATGGATCCTAACAAGTGCACATGGGCAGAGGTGAAGTGAAATGAATTAGAGAGGTTGACATAAAGATCTTTAAAGACCTTCTAGGCCAGAGTGAGGAGTTCGAGTTGTATTCTTAACAGTTATGCTAAGCCATTGGAGGGTTTTAAATAAGAGAATGGCACTCTCTGAATTTATGTTGGGGCTAAGACTTGAAACAGATACCAGCTAAAAGGCTAGATGTGTTTTTTTCAGGTAAGAGATGATGGTGAGATGCATGAGAGTGTAGTATCCCTACTAGACAGGAATGGTCAAATAACAAGCAGGACTTGATGAATTTAGATAGTGAATGGAAGAGAAAGGGAAAGGATGGCTTCTAAGTTTTCAACTTGAGCAGCTAAACAGATGGTGCCATTTACTGAGGTGGTTAAGGCAAGAGGGGAAGTGAATTTGGAACTTGTATTTGGAGTCCACAAGAAAGGTCAGATTTGGGAACTGTACCTGTATACATTGTATCTGAACTCATCAACAAGATGCAAATAGTTTTTCAATTAATGTGTTATAAGAAATGCAAAAGACAGGGCAAAGAAATAATTCATTAACTTAAAAAAGAGGAATCTGAGAAGTGGCTTAATGCTTCTATTGTAGAGAATAGCAAGCAAAGAAAAAATGGACTTCATCTAAAGCAGAAGAGATTTATTGGAGCTAAACAGATACATAAACCAAATTGAACACTTGAAAGGAAGCTAGAACAACTTCACTATGATTTTTAAAAACTACATGTAAATGTACAGCAAAGTGCATACATTATATGTGTATAACTCATTGCATTTTCACAAATTATCAACAAACAACATTATCAGTACTATAGAGACCCACCCCATGTTCCCACTATTAGAAAAGTGACTTCTAATAGCCTAAATTAGCTTTGCCTCTTTTAAAACTTTACACGAATGGAATAATATGTTACATACTATTTTGTATCTATTTTCATTTAACATTGGGTTTGTGAGATAGTATAATGTAGTTACCTATTCTACTGTTGATTATCATTTGGGAAGTTTCCAGTTTGGGCTTATATAAATAATGCTATCATGACCATTCAAGTACATATCTCTGAACATATTTCTGCTGGATGAATAACTAGCAATGGAATTCCTTGATTGCAGTGTTTGCCAATGTTCAGCCTTAGTAGATGCTGCCAAGTATTTTATTTTCTTTAATTGTTTTTATTAGAGTGTAGTTGGAATATAGTATTATATTTGCTTCAGGTATACAACATACCAGTTCAACATTTATATACCTTATGATATGATCACCACACTAAGTCTAGTAACCATCTGTCACCATGCAAAGATATCATAATATTAAACATTTTCCAAAGTAGTTGTAGCAATATACACTTGCATTAGCAGTATAGGAGAGTTAAGTTGTTCCAAAGCCTTGACACTACTTGGTATTGTTAGTCTTTTTCATTTTAACAATTTGATCACACAAGTGGCATTTCATTATAGTTTTAATTTGCATTTCTCTGATGAGTAAACAATTGCAACACATTTTTATATTTTATTGCCTACTTGGGTATTCTCTTTTGTGGAGGGTCATTTCAAGCCTTTGGATCATTTCTCTATGGATTTTCTATCTTTTTTCTTAGTGGATTATAAGAGTAATTTTTATTTTTTATGAGTGCTTTATCAGATTTGTATGTTGTGAATATAATTAGTTTACTCTATATGTTGCCTTTTAAATTTTCTTAATGTGCCTTGTGATAAGCAGAAGTAATTAATATTAATATAGTCAAGTTTTTGTATTTTATCTTCATGGTCAATTTTTTAAATGCCTTATTAAAAATATTTGTCTACCTCAAGGTCACAACATTTTTTATGGTATATTCTTCTTTAAAATATTTATTTATTTTCTTTTCACATTTAGTTACACATTGCACTCAAAATTGGTGTGTGTGTGTGTGTGTGTGTGTGTGTGTGTGTGTGTCCTTCTATAGATATTCAGTTGACTCAGTACCGGTTTTTCAAAAATCCACTCTTTCCCCAGTGCAGCATGGTGTTATGGTGTTATATTTGTCATAAGCTAGGTGGCTGCAAATGGGTAGGTTCTTAAAGATTTTTAACATTGAACTGAAGCTTACCTTTCCTCCATCAAATGGTAACTGTTACAAACAGATAATTAAACTTGAAATATAACTTAAAGGTCTTCTAGTCCAGTGTCTCAAAGTGTGGTCCTGAAGCAGCAACAGTAGCATTTTCTGGGAACTTAGTAGGCATGCAAATTCTAGGTCTCTACCCCAGACCTACTAAATCAGAAACTCTAGGAGTAGAACTCAGAAATCTGCATTAACAAACCCTCCGCGTGATTCCGATTCAAGTTCAAATTAGAGAAAATCCTAGCTCATCTTTTATTTATAGATGAGTGTACTGAGGGCAATTCAAACAATGTTTTTGTTTTGTTTTGGTTTAGTTAACAGTTAGAATTAATGATGAAAATATATTAATTTTACTGTTATGAATCAAATTTGAGAATTTTAAAATATTTGACATTTTTAACCTGAACAAAATGGTTAGTACATTTAGTATAATAGGAATTTATTGTGAGTGGAGATTTTTAGAGGATGGGTTTAGAAACTCTTTCCCTGTGCCACTGCATGCCCCCAAATCAGTTTGGGCCAAAAGGGGAAATGCCCCCAAAACAGAAAAGTGATGAGCTAAGTGAGTTCTCCAGGATTTTGCAAGCTATTGTTTGTGAAATGTACCCATCTCTTGAAAGCTTTTCAGATCTATTTTTGGTCTAAAATATAATTTCCTAGATAGTCTATCTATCCTATATAATAAAAGGCTAATATGCAAATCAACCAAATGGTGGAACGATCAGTCGCTATGACGTGCACTGACCACTAGGGGGCAGATGCTCAATGTAGGAGCTGTCCCCTGGTGGTCAGTGTGCTCCCACAGGGGGAGCGCTGCTCAGCCAGAAGCCCTGAGCTGGGTTCATGGCTGGCAAGTGCAGCGGTGGTGGCAGGAGCCTCTCTCACCTCCGCGGCAGTCGGACATCCCCGGAGGGCTGCCGGACTGGGAGAGGGCACAGGCCAGGCTGAGGACCCCTCCCCCCTGAGTGCACAAATTTTGTGTACTGGGCCTCTAGTATCTTAATATTTAAATGAGTGCAGTCCCTACTCCCAGAACTTCTGAGATGGAAGCACCTTCTCAGTGCCAGACTCTGTGAACATTGGTCTCTCCTAAGCAGCCCTTAGTGGATTATGTAGTGAAAGCTCCTTTCCATCTTCATGGTTGCCTCCTTCAGCTCCGGGAATGAGCTCTCATCCCAGCGGCATCTACAAGTTCCTCGTTAGAAGAAGAGATTTAGCAGATGTGGAGAAGTCCTATGAGTTGTTGCTCATTACTTGTTCTCTTCCTGAAATCACATGGTAAAGCAGGTGTGCACTGCGTAGAGACTGCTTTCTGGAATGCAGATGAGGTAAGCTGGGAATTGCCTCCAAAATACTTCTAAACCTTCACTGATTAGAATGAGCAGAGAAAAGAACAGAGAGACACTGAAGGCTTTTCAAACTAAGCTCAACTTCTGCTCCTATGCTTATTGGCCAGTTGGTATTTTGCCACTCATTTGCCTTACTCTAGGGCTGCATCTTCAGGAAAGGCGATTTAGGAAATATACAAATCAGTTAAAAAGAGCTGGGTTCTCTCCTTCTCCCTTTTTTTGGAGATTTTAGGGCAAGCGTTCGAATTCTCTTGCGTTCTTGCGCCAGACTATTTCTTAGAAACTTAGCTTTGTGGGACTTTCTCATGAAAAATGAGTCAATATTTCCAAGGCAGCACATGAAAAGGAAATCCTAAACCATCAGGTATTATTACTATTATCTATACTAAATTTTATCTTCTTTTGGAAATTGCCTTTTCCCTGTTTGCTTCTATTTTAATAATTTTAATATGTTAGCGTTTCGTAACCTTCACATTATTTGTTTGCAGAGTAGTAGAGTTCATGCTTCATGTTTAACATAGAACTTTTCATCTTCAAAGAATTCTTCAAATGAGCTAATTGAAAGGAAACTAACAGAAGAGCACAAAGATAATTTTTTTTAAAAGGTCTCTAAACATGGGCCTGGAAAGATAATGGCAAAAAGCACATCAATGAAAAACATATTTATGAGAATGCATTGAAGGTTTGTAGCCAAATCTGGGTGGAGGTCGGGTGCCAGTAAGGATTATATGCATGTCAGGTGTGTATGCTCTTACACAATCTTGCATTTTATCAGTTAGGGTGTTTACATTTTGTAAAATTTCCACTTGTGCTACTGATTAACAACTGTAAGACCAACCCATTGTCATTTTCTCACCCTCATGCTACTTGTAGCCACAGTTAGGTAAATGGAAGTTCATTTCAAGGTAGAGCTGGATGCTTGCAGAATCTCTAAGCTCTACGCTTATGGAAAGTTGGGCTTCATTTGGGTGAACAATTGACCCAGCATTTGTACTGGTACTTGGCCTTTTTGATTTGTTGGTTTGATTCTGTTGACACTATGCAGAGGTATTTTCCCTGTTCATGATGAAAGACAATAACATATTTGAGTTGGAGACCTGCAAGGATCTGTAGGTAATGTGAGGCCAGATTCCTTCCCTGTTCTCCCCCAGTGTCTAGTACAATCTCCAGCTCAGGGAAGAAATTCACTTGATATTTTAGAGTGAATAAAAAATTTAATGAATCGCCTTGGTTCTGTTGTAAAACTCTTCCATGGTTAGTATGAAAGGTAACCTGTCATGATCCTATGCCTGTGTTGACCTTCTCTTTTAATGGGCGACTTTTAGAAAATATAATTCATTCAGCAGCTAAGTTTCTTCCTGTGTATTGTGATTGCAAAGTCCAGGTGTGCTGCTAACCCCATATGAAATATCAATTTTCTAATGGAAGTCTCTTCTGTATCCCAAGCCATAAAACTTGGCCAGAGTACTTTATCGAGGAAAATAACATCTTGTTATAAATAAAACCTAGATTCTCAGTAGTTGGTAGTAGAGGAAAATGAGAAAGACCTTTGAGGCTCTAATTCTTGTCTCCTGAATGTAACCTGACTCTTGGGGATCTCCAGTGACTTAGCCTGGCACCTCCATGTAGAACTTCCATATACGTCCACTTGTGTAACATTCTGGCCACATATGGATACTTCATTCCATATTTTTGCATAACAGAGCTGAGATAAGGCCAACAGAAAAGAGAATTTTTTCTTGTGCAATGAGGCAAGTGGTTAAGGGTGTTTCTAGTATTCGACAGACTCCTGTTCATGTCACTGCGTGTTGATTTTTCATGGTCTGACTCTGGGCAGGTCACTTTACCCTTCTGAATCTCACTTTCTTCATCTGTGGAATAGGGAAGCATATAATACTCATTTTCTGGGACTATTGTGAGCATTGAATTAGAGAAAAGAGTGGCCTCAACAGGAAAATAACAGAATATAGCAAAATAAGCCTAACACCCATAAGAGATTCCTCTGAATAGCGGCAATGGGGACATTTTATTATATCTGAAACTTTTTCTCATTGTTCTGAGATTTTTCCTATTACCTTTAGATGTGCTCTCCCACACTCAATTAAGAGAGAGTTATTTTGTGTTCAGTTCTCTTTCTTAAATTCCATCTGGGCAGCATCTTCTCTGACAGAATAGCTCTTCCTCCTCAAACAGTAATCTAAACCAGGAGATTGCTAACTGTGAATAATAGCAAGGGGGACCCCGATGGCATACCAAATGGAAGGGACATGACTTGGGCACTACTGAGAAGTTCTTGCCCTGTAGCCAATTCTGATACCCAGGGCACCTAAAGAAGAGGAAATACTCTTCCCCTTGGTAGAGCAGATAATGTGAGGGTCTTCAGCAATCCTTGCACCACTGCCCTATTGCAGGAAAGATTAGGAGTGTCACAGAACATATTTTACTTGGAAACTTTTTTGTGTTTATCTCAGGGGGTACAATGGACATAAGAAATTGAATGAAAACAACAACAAAATGAAAACAACAACAAAACATCATTGACCATTGAGAGTTCATCCATATTGTCAGGGCCTATAGAAAAAGAGAGCCTATGGGGAGGCAGATTCCATAGAGAAGAAGGCAGAGACTTTGATTAGTTATGGCCTGGGTTCAAATCCAGGCTGTGCCTCTTAGTAGCTGTGTCATCTTGGACATTTTCCTTAACCTGTTTAAACTGTAGTCTTTAAAAGGGTGATAGTATTTACTTTAGTATACATATCTATCTTATGGTAGATACTGTGAGATAGTACCAAATAGTACCTACATTATAGGTTGTTATAGATTAAATAAAACAATGCATATAAGCTGTTGGAATTGTATAGTTCTCATTAATAATATTTTTTTAAAAAAATTTCTGGAACCCAAAGGAGCTCCTAGCAGGGAATATGGGGCCTTTGAAAGCTCAGGCAGATGCTGTAGGGGTCAAGCAACCCTTTTGACTTGGAAGTAATAGCTCCAGCTAGTGATAGATACTGTTCTCTAAATTTATCTCAATTCAATGCCTTTCTGTGACATAATAGCCTTTAGGTAACTTCATCTCAAAAATACAGTTTAAAGACATGTATTCTCAGGTGGCATGATGGTTAATTTTATGTGTCAGCTTAACTAGACTAAGGGATGCCCAGATAGCTGGTAACAGGTTATTTCTGGGTGTGCTTATAAGAGTGTTTCTGGAAGAGATTAGCATTTGAATTGGTAGACTGAGTAAAGAAGATCACCCTCAGATGTGAGTAGACATCATGCAGTCAGTTGAGGTCCTAAATAGAACAGAAAAGAGGAGGAAAGGCATTCTTTCTGCTTGAGCTGGGACATCCAGCCTCTCCTGCCCCTGGACATTGTTGCTCCTAATTCTTGGGCCTTTAGACTTGGACAGGAATTTACACCATTGACCTCCCCCCCACTTTCAAAATCAGACTGAGTCTTACCCCATTGCTTCCCCTGGTCCTCAGGCCTTCAGGTTTGAACTGGAATTACATCACTGGCTTTCCTGGGCCTCCAGCTGGCACTGGCAGAGCTTTGGACTTCTTAACCTCCATAAATATGTGAACCAGCTCCTCATAATATCTATCTATCTATCTATCTATCTATCTATCTATCTATCTATCTATCATCTATCTATCATCATCTTTTATTGTTTCTGTTTCTCTGTAGAACCCTGACTAATGTAGGTGGAATAAGTAAATTCAGGAAGATCTACATGGCTTAATCTACTTAGAGAGGCCTAGGAATAGTTTTGTTTTTTTTCATTTAGCCTATTAACAATACTTACGGGGTCAGGGTGGCTTAAACCAATTTAGAGTATAAGGCAAGCAAATAAGATCTTCTTTAGAGAAGGATATTCTTCTTAAGATCAGAGTCATCCTCCGTGTCTGTGATTCTGAGAGCTCAGACTCTGAGCCTTGCCTGTTAGACCACTGGAGCTTTTTGTTCCTCCTGAATTTTCTATCATCTGTGAAGTCAAGTTCTCACATACTACCTTTTTTTGGCTTTGTCATCTCTTGCTATTCCTGCCTTTCCACAGAGTCAGACTCCCTTGTTGGTGTATCAGTCAGAATTCAGTTTAGAAAACAGAAACCACTCTAGATATTTTAAGCCACAAGTGATTAAACATAAAGAATTAGATGTTTCCCAAATCACTGGGAGACCTGGGGGAAGAGTTTCTAACCTTGGACACTGGAGATGACTCCTAGAATATTGTATTGCCTCTGAGGCATCCACTAGAACAGGGGTCCTCAAACTTTTTAAACAGGGGGCCAGTTCACTGTCCCTCAGACTGTTGGAGGGGTGGAATATAGTTTTAAAAAAAACTATGAACAAATTCCTATGCACACTGCACATATCTTATTTTGAAGTAAAAAAACAAAACGGGAACAAATACAATATTTGCATTTGCATGTGGCCCGCAGGCCGTAGTTTGAGGACTCCTGCACTAGAACAATTGATTCCAGAAGACATTGGCAAGATTGCAATCTACTGATCAAACAGCTTCCTCTGCTACCATCACTGCCATTGGTGAATAGCTCCTCAACAAGCTGGTGATGGAATCTGGCTGCTGTCTCCCCTGTGTATGCCTATTCGCACCCAGGAAGCTGCAGTATAAACTGGAACAGTGTGGTAGAAAAACTTGATATTTCCATGGCCTCATTGGCCCAAAGGACTTGCTTCTGTTTTTCAAATTTCATCCAGGTGCATCTGATATGTAGAATCTAATTCATATCTAGCATCTCAATTACATGGGAGACTGAAAAATCTGGTTTTGGGCTTTTCTGCCTCTGCAGTATGGAAAGGCACTCTAAAGGACTTCCAGAAGGTAATTAGCTAGTGCCTGGAAGGGAAGATAGGAGATTTGGACAGACCAGGGATTGAGTTCAGGCCGTTCATCAGCTAAAGATGTAGAGTAGAGGTGAGGGAATCAATCAAGAGAGATGGAAAACCAGCATTGGGAAACTGGGTGGCAGATGGTTGTGAGCCTAGGTAAAGAGTACAGCCAAGCAAGGGAGGAGGGTAAAAGATGTGTCAGCCTAGTGGCAGAAATGGAAACTGACCAGAGCCAGCCATGTTTGGAATTATGGGCTCTGGTGCCCTTGTCCTGAACCTCAACTTACCTAAAATATGGGAAGTAGGTAGAGAGACACAGGCTTGTTTTGCGGGAAGAGGGAAGGAGAAAGGCAGAGAGCAAAGCAATCTGGGCACCACAGATCCCACCTGACCCTCAGAACTATTCTGGCCCCGCCTACTGATTAGAAGTTGGTAATGCAGCCATACCCATCCCTCCTGCTTTCTGCTGTGCTTCTTCAGGATGCAGACTCTTAAATGTACTGTACTGAGGTCTGTCTGGTTTTATAAAAGCAATATAGCCATGTTTTGAGTATACTGGTAGAAGAAACTACACACAGGATTATATGTGGAACTGACTCAGTGATAACACTTATTAACTACTCCCTTATCGATAAAAACAAAATACTGTGTATCTTTGACAAGCATATTATACAAAAATTTCCAAAGAAGAGAAAATAGTTTAGATCAACTGTAAAATAATAGTTAACATTAAAATGAAAATACAGGAGATAATAAAAATTAATTCATATAATCAGATATGCACATATATACATATCAGTACATGTGTACACAAACACACAGAAATAATTTTATATTGAGACAAAGTACAATAATAAAATTCCATAACCCGAATTCTTAGGAATTAAAAGGTAAAACATAGCAAGCAGTACTCACATGCCAAAAATTACATCCTTGGCAAAATGAGGTTTTTTATGAAAGGAGTTTTTCAGCAAATACATTTTGACAATTGACACCCTGTGCGCACCATTTGTGAAAACATTTTTTTTTTTGCTGTAATTTGATGAAGCAGGAAATGGAAATCGATAGGCTGTTGCCAAATGTATTCTGTGGTGATGCCCAGTCTTTCTCTCCTTTGCTCCTGTTATGTAGTAGATAAGAGATAGGAGGATCCCAGACACAATATATAGATTTTTTTTTTACTAGCACAACAAAGGAAGCTACAGAACACGTTTCACTCCAGAGATGTTTTCAGCACCACATTGCAGATTCGCCATCTAGCAGAACAGGCTGATTTCAAGCCCAAAGGTAGACTGGGAGTTTATATGATACCCCAGAACTTCAGAACGAACCTTCCTTCTTCATCAGAGTGCTCATCATTACCCCTCAGTATTGCTGGTTTCCATGACAACCAGGCCAAGGTCTAGTTCAGTTTTGCAAATATTTCCCAAAGCCCATTAGGGCCTAAAATCTTCTTTATATGCTCTCAAATCTGCCTTATTACATACAACTTTTCTACTACATCTTCTCCCTTTAATCTTCCTCAACTTGTCAAATGAACACAAGATTTTATAGCAGCAAACATACTGAATAGTCATACAAAGACAGAAAATACAAAGAAAAAATAATATAAAGCCTGCCTGATTGTTATTCCATTTGTTTCATCTTGCTTTAGACCCTGGGATGCTGGTACTGTGTGTATTTACTCCGTCATTCTGAATACATATGCCCCAAGGGGGTAAAATGAACAGTGATGATGCAATGCAGCAGTAGGGACATTGTTTTAGGAGCGGAGACCTGAGCTTTGTCCCTGAGCTTCTGTCTCTACGACCTTGAACCAACTATAAAAGGAAGAATAAGATACAGGAACTTTTTAGCTTTGTCATTCTATGACCTAGTATGAGCAGGACTAGTCAGCCCACCTTTGAATAAATGGTGTTTCCTTAATCAAATATTCTTCTTTCAGGTTGGAGATTAAACACACCAATCCCAGTCTTGACTCAAAAATAAGATAAAAAACAAACAAACAATAACAACACCTATTACCTCTTAGAGAACACTTCTAAGTATTCCATCAGAAGGGCCCACTTTTCAGAGTAAGAAATGGAACTTTTAGGGGTATCTCTAAATATATAATATTTATCTTTCATTAGGTCTGTGCTCAGACATACCTGACAGATTAGTTGCTGATTTAGATACTTCAAAATCATTCTATATTTATTAACTAAACTGTTTTTAAAAATTTTATCAGAAAAATGTTACAAAACAACGCTACTTTCAGGGGTATTTGGTCCAAAGTATAAATATGTTTATCACCTGCAATTCTGCTCACCCTAGCCATGTCCAACATCCTAATTATCTTCAACTAACCACCAAACTCAACACAAAGTTGTACAGAAAATTACCTCCTTGAGGGTCATTGATTTATATGTGACCCTCATTTATAAATGTCATCAGTATACATTTGTCACTGGTGTCATTTATCAGATCGTTTTCTTAATATCACATCACATATCTCATTTTTGTACAGAAACTCCAAATGAGAGTGAGTTTCCTAGCAGACTTGATGGAGCTGAAACCTGGGAGTCTGCGGAGGGAGTGCTGTGCTGAAAGAAGTTGCAGCCTTGAAGCCAGTGGACAACCTGAGGCTGCTGGGTCCCTGGTGGGGGCTGGGAAGTCTTCTTATAAGTGCCTGCTTGCTCCAACTGATTGAAGTCCTGCTTTCTATTTTCCATGGAGTTAAGAGCCTTGATTTTTTTATTTTTACTTTTTTGTATTTTGTGATTTCTGACTTCCTAATTGCAGTGTACCAGTATTATAAATATCAAAGGAGACACTGTGAGATAGGGAAATCAGTGTTTCACAAAATGTCCTAGCTATGAGCACTTGCTTCAGAAGGCCTGAGTCCTTTTTCCTAAATCTAGGCAACCCACATCTGTTGATCCACATAATTCAATTGGATGAAATTTTAAGTCTGTTGCCATCTTAATGAGCCAAGTTCAGATGCTTTTGTGAGGTGTTACATTTTATCATGGAAATGCTAAGTCATTGGGAGTGAATAAAGGTCAGTAGATATAGAAAAAATATGACCTTTAGGAATCTTGGTGATAAATGGGCATCTTTTCGTTTTCTTAAGGTTACATGTATTGCCTAAGAAGTAGGCGGTGTTTTTGTATGGAAGATTGAGGATTTGGCCGAATGCTTTGATTTTTCACTGTAGTACGTCCTAACAACAGCCATTTGATTACATTTAGCTCAGTTTCTGTCAGCTTGGTGAAAACACACACACACACACACACACACACACACTATAAAGCCTGCAGAGCATTGTTTCTAAGTTACATGAGATCTTTAAAAAATGAGCTAAAGGCTCAATAACTAATCAGTTTTCAAACAACTGCATTAATCCCATAAAGAAGCTTTTTCATCACTAATGTCCCCAAAGGAGAGGGGCTATTCAACATTCTGTCGCCATTTTGCAGGCCTTTTGCCTTGGAAGTTACTTTCACAATATCACTCAATGTTTTTGGAGAAAATTCTGAAAGAGGCTTACACATCAAAGTGTAAGAAAGCCAACTTAAGCTTTAGAATAAATACCCAAATCTCTTATCTTTTCATATTAGTTATTTGCTCTAATCCTTGCAAAGCGACCTCTAATAGTGAGGGGAGGGGCTGGAAAATGAGGAGGAAGGGAAACTACTGGATTTGAATGTCTGATTAAAAACAAGCAAATATGAGAATTCCAGCATTCTTAAAATGTTAATTGGAGAGAGAGAGAGAGAGAGAGAGAGAGAGAGAGAGAGAGTAGGTAGAGGGAGAATGGAAGAGTGTTCAAAAATCTATACAGTCTTCTTATAATAAAATCATATCTCCCATGAGAACAATTTTTCACAAGGATTTACTGTAACCTCACCCTTGGGCTCTGATTACCATCCAGAGAACTAAAGACAGGGTCCTTGCCATTATACCCCCATGTTTGTGAGACAGAGATACATAGCAGTATCCAGCATCTACCACATAGTGAGTGTTTTTTGTTTGTTTTCTTTCTGGTATGAATTAAATTTGGTTAATATATGTAAAATGATTAGAATAGTATCAAGCACATTATAAGTGTTGTATTAGGCTTTGCTATTATGATTATTTTCAATAATAATTGCAACTAATATTTAATGATTCATTAATACAGGGCTTCTCAGCCTTGGCACTACTGGCATTTTGGGATGGATAAGTCCCTGTTGCAGAGGGCTGCCATGTGCATGGTGGGATATTTAGTACTGTCCCTGGCTTCTACCCATTAGATGTCAGTAGTCCCCCCACTCTGTCCAGTGGTGACAACTGAAGATGTCTCAACATTGCCAAATGTCCCCTGTAGCGGAAAAGTCACACTCAGGTGAGGAACACTGCCTTAATATATCCCAGCCACTATTCCCAGTGCCTCGCATATCTTATCCATTTAATAGGTACTATTTTGATCTTCATTTTATAGATGCAGTAACTGAGACAGAGGAAGGGTAGGTAATTTGTCAAAGTCTCACAGCTAAAATGGTAACACCAGGATCCAGATTATAGTCTGATATTATCTGCTATGTTATACTGTGTATGAAGCTCTTAGTAGAGCAAACAACAATAATTTTTTTACTATTATTTTTAAGGTAGTGTCTTATTTTCATTTTGGTATATCGATGAGGCTGTTAGATGAGTTCTAGACAGAAAAATTTTCATGCCCAGCCTCTTATTACTAACATACGCAACTAAAATACTTTCTTGGTAAAATAATGAGACAGATATGTTAGAATTCCTCAAGTTTTCTATTTACTTCAGCTGTCAAAATAATGTCTTTTTGTCACAATTAAACAAGTACTTATTGAACATCTAAAGATATGAGACACTGTGCTACAAAGATTTAAAAAACTGAAAAAGACTGGTTCATGTAGTGGAACCTGTGAGAGTTCGCCATGCTTTGAAAATTCCTCCTTTGCCCGTGGATGCCTTTAACAAGGAAGCCCTACATATTTGTATAGTTTGCCCCTCCCTCCTGGGAGCACCTGCCTCAGGCCAGGGCAATGAGCCTGCCAGCTGGTAATTTAAATCTCAGGATACCAGAGGGCCTGTGTTCTCCTTCTTCTAGGGATGAAGGTACAAGATAGATTGTGGGCGTTGGAGGTTGTTAGGTTTTCGTATTGTGCAGCAAGGCCAACTGCAGTGACAGACTAACCCCCACACTCAGAGAGGAACAAAGGTGAGAGACAGTCTTGGAAGTTTTTAAATCCCTGGCTTCAATTGTTTCTGAGGCTGGGCTGCACTTCTGAGCCTCATAAAGCTGGGTTGTTCAGCCCATCCTAAGAAACCCTGCATCAGTGAAGTCCCTTTAGATTGCTAGCCAAAAGTAGCCTCCTTGCAACCAAGAGAGACCTAGTTAATACAGCACCTGTTATCAATAAGCTTGCAGGGCTCGAGGGGTATTTGGTGGAGCAGATCACAGAGGCCTTTGTATGCCTCCCTGTAGACAGGACCTGCAGAATTCTTTCATGGAAATTTGATAACTCCTGAAGCATTATGAAGGCTGGACTGGTGAGGTAATAGATTGGATACCGGGAGACCTCTTGGGAGCTACCACAGAAGTTCAGAAAGAACAAAAATAGAGTTTCGAAGTATAGGTTAAGTTCAAGAAGAACTGAGGCAAATTAGAGAAGAGCAGGAGGTACTGCGTAAGATTTTCTTAGTACATGCAATATGATTCAGGAATCATAGAGTCCAGGTTAATAGCTATGCTCCTTTGGGAACTTGGGGTAACTTAGAAACTAGCAAAGCTTAGCCTGGCTGAAACCAGGGAGATAGAGAACCTTAGGCAGACAGAAAACCATACTGGAGATGAGCAATGCATTTATTCACTCAACTAATATTTATTAAGAACTTACATATGCAGACACTTCTCTAAGTGCTTAGACAAATAAAAGGACCACAAAAACAAAAATCTATGTCTCCTGGACATTACATTCTAACAGGAGGAGAGCTAGACAATGAGTGCAGCCTTGAAAGTGTCAGGGGGAGAGGTCAGGGGAAATTCGCATTGAAAATCAGGTCCCTTTGAAAAGAACCCTTATCTCTCTCAAAGATGCATTTTAAACCAAGACTTAATAGACACAGGGATCCTCTATCCTCAGCACCGTGTTTACAATTTCCTTGTACTTTCATTCCTCTCTAAACACAGCATAAGCATCTATTTTTATGGCTATATAGGAAGGAGATGCATGGTAGGTAGAGAGAGGATGTATTACCTCTCTACCGCAGCCTTTGTCCTTTGTTCTGGAAGTTATCTACATCTCCTTTGTGACTCCCTGACATCTGTCATAACACTGAAGATACCTATCTTTATCACTTACCATGGAGCAGGGGACTGCTCCTAGATTTAGGGTCAGTAGGTGCAAATAACTACAATTATGTAGATTCCACATAACCAGTAGGAAAAAGGGAAAGTGCATTAAAAGACAATGCTAGAACTCAGGCTGTCACCCAGATCTTGGCTTACTAGATACGAAGCGCAGGTAGGAGCGCAGGTATTACTCACTATAGGCCAGCACGGTCCAAAGAACTCTAGGCCACAAAGGAACTGTTCTCTATCTGTGCTGTCCAATGCAGTAGTTACAAGAGGTCGTGCATTGAAATATGGTTAGTGCAACTAAGGAGCTATGCTTTAATTTAATTTTGATGAATTACAATGTAAATAACCACATGTGGCTAGTGGCTATTGGATTGTCCCTTGATTTTTGCCTGAAGAGTCCAGAATATTCTCCTAATCCTAAATGAAGTCACTGTAACAACAGTTTTCATTCATTTTAAGATGAGAACTTCTGGAAGCCGAATTACATTTTTAGGCAGCATCTGTCTGCAGAAATGAGCTCTTATAGCTGGCCTTCTGGCTTGAGTGTCAAGAGAGAATGGCCTCAACTGTGTCCCCCAGTTTATGTAGATGCTAGAAAAGGAGCCATGTTTAGCAGTTTTACTAATAGCAAAATTGCACACTCACCAGAACCACTCCAAAAACAAGTAGGTTCTTGGTTCCACTCTGGTAAGGCCAAGCTGTACCCCTCCTGGGGGTTCCTATCTGGAGCATCACCTAGGGTGAGGGATACATGTGTATGGCTGAAAAGCAGGGTCTGTATTATCTTCTCTGGTTAAGTTGCTAGAGGCATTTCCCTGTGCTTACAATAGATTCTCCTACCTATTCTTTCCTCTCTCCTCTTCCCCTAGGAGAGATAATTGGACTGTGTGATTTCCATTAAATGTAATGTACCACATGCAGATGAAACACAATAGCAAAATGCATTAAGATAGAATCCCTTGAAAAAAAATGGTCTGGGTGTTTTTCCATTTGTTAAAATTAGCTACCAAATTATTTTTGTTTTCGCACAATTAATTGCAAAAGTTTCATTTACTCTTCTCAAAGGTCTTTGCATTTCATAATCTTGTGAACAAATGATCTTGTTTTTATAAGAGAAACTTCACAATCACTTTTGTTGTTTTTGTCATATATATATATATATATATATATATATATATATATATATATATATATATTTGATAACTCCATACACATATTCACATACTCACCAATGGACCACAGAGTGGTGCTCTAAACCTGCCAAAATCACACAGCAGAACTTGCAGTTTTTAGACAAAAGTTCAGTGAGTCCAATTGCAGTTAGAATTCTCTCTGAAATGGACTGCTGGTAAATTTCCTTTAAAAATATGTCTTCCAGTATTCATCATTTTGCAAGATAGATCCTTTGTACACATTCAAAAATGATGAATTGAACAAACAGCACTAAAGGAGGAAAAGCCATGTGAGAAAGCCCTGTTTCATCCATAAACCTGAAATAACCACTTTTCCTTCCATAGCTATCATATTATTAGCTTTTAATTAAGTTTATGACACAGCTCAGTGATCAGGTTTAGGAATCACATATTCTGGACAAAAGGCAAAATGAGTTCAACAGTATCTACTTCAGGCTCCTTATTTATTTAATCAGTCTCCTTGTCCCATCCCCAAACTATTTTGGCCGATAATGGCACTTAGTTAGACTACAAAACAGCTCAGAATGTCAGGGTCAGAGTGTTCTAGTAGTAACATGTGCTATCAGAAACTAAGAAATCTACTTTATTCTTTGAGGTGTTTGGGTTTTACCAATTAGGTAGAGAAAACATGAACAGTGAAATCAGTGACATAAGGCACATATGAAAGTGCAGTATGATAAAAACAACACTGCGGAGAAACCAAGATGGCAGCATAGGTAAACACCGGAGTTTGCTGCCTCGAACAACCACTTCAAAAATACAACTAAAAGACGGAACAGACATCATCCAGAACCACAGGAAGGCTGGCTGAGTGGAAATTCTACAACTAGAAGGAAAGAGAAAAGCATACCGAGACTCAGAGGAGGCTCAGTGCAGAAGTAAAATACTAAGGTGCAGAGGTGCATGCGGAGTGGGCTGGCGGCTGAGGGCGAGGTTGTCGTTTTCAATCAGGAGGGAGACTCAAGCTCTGAGCTCCAGTTCGGGGCGAGTCCCTAGGGACCCAGACTCATACAGGAGAAGTGGGACTGTCTGGCATTGGTCAGAACTCCAGGGAAGCTTTCTCTCCGAGGGGCTTACTGTGATTACCAGGTCACTGAGAAGCAGAGCCTCTGAGGGCAAGACTGAGAGCAGCCATAACTGCTAACCCTGCCCTGTTGTTCCCATGGTGACCTGCCCTGCCCAAGCCCTGCAGGGAGGCTTTTGCTGGATAGCCTCAGGCAAAGGCTAGATTAGCACCTCCCTAGAGATCCAGGAGCCAGGAAACCCAGAGGTCAGAGTGGGACCATCCAGTTTGCAGCTCTGTGGAACCATAAAGGACAGACTCAGGGGGCAGACTCAGTGAGCACCAAAGCCCCATTGAAGCAAGTCTTTCCCCAGAGGGGTGTCTCCAGCACAGAAGTTCTCCCACTGCAGACACAGCTGATTCTCACAGCCAATTGGCCTGGAGGCCAATTCCTTCCAGTGATACCTACAACAATCAAGGCCTAACTACAACAAGACTATGCACAAAGCCCACAAGGGAGTGCACCAAGGGTGTCTACCTCAGGAAATTGGGGAGGCTGAACCACTGGGCCCTAGAGGACACTTAGCACAGAAAACCACTGTATCAACACAGGGAAGCATAAAAAATGCAGAGACAAAGAAAAAGGACACAAATGACAGAAATGGAGGAAAGCAAACTACTGGATATAGAGTTCAAAACCACACTTTTAAGGTCTTTCAATAATTTTCTAGAACCTGCTGATAAACTTAATGAGATCTACAAGAAATCTAATGAGACCCTCCATGTTGTGATAAAGAACCAACTAGAAATTAAGCATACACTGACTGAAATAAAGAATATTTTACAGACTCCCAAGAGCAGACTAGAGGATTGCAAGAATCAAGTCAATGATTTGAAATACAGAGAAGCAAAAAACACCCAACCAGAAAAGCAAAATGTAAAAAGAATCCAAAAATATGAAGATAGCGTAAGGAGCCTCTGGGACAGCTTCAAGCGTACCAACATCCGAATTATAGGGGTGCCAGATGAAGAGAGAGAGCAAGATATTGAAAACCTATTTGAAGAAATAATGACAGAAAACTTCCCCTACCTGGTCAAAGAAATAGACTTACAAGTCCAGGAAGCGCAGAGAACCCCAAACAAAAGGAATCCAAAGAGGACCACACCAAGACACATCATAATTAAAATGCCAAGAGCAAAAGACAAAGAGGGGATCTTAAAAGCAGCAAGAGAAAGAAACACAGTTACCTACAAGGGAGTACCCATACGACTGTCAGCTGATTTCTCAACAGAAACTTTGCAGGCCAGAAGGGAGTGGCAAGAAATATTCAAAGTGATGAATGCCAAGAACCTACAACCAAGATTACTTTATCCAGCAAAGCTATCATTCAGAATTGAAGGCCAGATAAAGAGCTTCACAGATAAGAAAAAGCTAAAGGAGTTCATCACCATCAAACCAGTATTATATGAAATGCTGAAAGGTATCCTTTAAGAAGAGGAAGAAGAAGAAAAAGGTAAAGATACAAATTTTGAACAACAAATGCACATCTATCAGCAAGTAAATCTGAAAATCAAGTGAATAATCTGATGAACAGAATGAACTGGTGATTATAATAGAATCAGGGGCATAGAAAGGGAGTAGACTGACTATTCTTGGGGGGGGGGGAATGGGGTGTGGGGGATGCAGGAAGAGACTGGACAAAAATCGTGCACCTATGGATAAGGACAGTGGGTGGGGAGTGAGGGAGGAGGATGGGGTGGGAACTGGGTGGAGGGGAGTTATGGGGGGAAAAAAGAGGAACAAATGTAATCATCTGAACAATAAAGATTTAATAAAAAATTAAAAAAACAAACAAACAAACAAAAAACACTGCGTTTTTGTCCAGCCTGAATGTGCTGGGGATTACTGTAAGTTCAAAACCAATTGTCTTTTTTTTTTTTTTTTTTTTTTATGACTGGCCACTATAATTATAATTAAATCACATGTAATTTAATTTTGCTTATAATTGTGGAAGCATATGATTGAGAGTGACCAGAATAGTAAACACTCTTTGCTTTCTTCTAGTGATTCAGGAAATGTATAGAAATCATACTTCAGTGGGCATTTGGAAAGGTTGTGTCTTGTATTTTGGATGTTTACAAATCAGATTGTGGTGGGCAGTTACAAAGACATGAGCAGAACAAGTACAATGGGCCAGGTACAGAAAGTCACCAGGGCAAAAAGCCCTGGGTGCCTAGCAAAGGACAATTGTAGGGTGGGACCTCACCCCCAGGGTGACCTTTCCTCCCCTAGCATATCTCTGATCATAATGTTTGGACCCCTGACCCCTTCCTCCCTTGATATAACATCTAGGCCTCAGTTGTATTTCAGCTCCAGGCCCAGAAAAGCAGCAAAATCAGACCAGTGACATCAAGGCTGACCTCAGGACCAGCTGCATTGACTGATGTCCCCGTGCCGTGGCACACACCAATCAATCAGTAGAGATCTCACCTTGAAAGGACACACATGGAAAATTGCTGAATATGCTATTGAGATCTTCCCCTGGGACCTCCCCTAAAATCTCCACCCTTAAAACCCTTAGATCAGAGGACCCAGTTTGCTCTCCCTCCTGGGAGCAAGCTGGTACCTTTCCCTTCCCCTCCCTCTTCACTCCTCCCAGGTGCTTTACCATTACCTTCCTCACTCCCAAGCTCCAAGCATCCTTCCTTTGCCTCTATCACTTGTTTCCTAAGCCCATTTTTTCTACAAATTACTTCTAACTCTGTGATTTTATAAATACTAGGAAATGTTCTCTTATAGTTGGAGTCCTGGCTCTGATTTCTTTCCTAGCCAGAACTCAAGTACAGAGGTTGCTAAACCCGGTCCTAGTCTGACCCCATTGGTTTAACACCTGGTGCCATTTCCACCACCTACAGGATGATCTATGTATCAGTTGTCTATTGTCATGTGAATGCTGTGTAAGAAATAACAACAAAACCCGGTGCCTTAAACATAAAGGATTTATGTATTTCATGAATATGCAGGTGTGCTGGGTGGGTCTTCCGGTCTCCCTAGGTTTAACTGATCTCAGCTGGGCTCCTTCAGGTGTCTGCAGTTAGATGGAAGTCTGCTGGCTGCAGGCTGTTCTAGAATGAGACAGCTGAGTTTTCCTCCAGTGGCCTCCCATCCTCCAGTAAGCTAGTTCAAGCTTGTTCTCATGATAGGAGCTGGGCTCCTAGAGAGGGAGAGAGCAGAAGTGTGCTAAGCCTCTTGGGGTGAAGGCTTAGAACTTGCATGCACACTGTCTCTTTTGCCACATTTTATTCACCATAGCAGTCCAGATTCAAATTACTATAATTCCAGGCTATTTTGCATTGACTCTATCATAACCCGGGTGCTCTTACAAAGGTAATGGAGAGAACAGAACTCTTAAAATATATTGGTACCACACTCGTGAGAGGTCTAACTCAGTTCAAGATTGAAACCTTGCCCACTGCTACCAGAGCATGTCAGATGGCTAAGAAATTAAAATGAGCAATCTAAAGGAAAACAATAGTAAACCTTGACTTGTTTATGACATCGATCACCTGAAACACTGAACCAGAGCAACATTTATCTGCATTGTCTTTCATAAGATACACAGACTAGCTCAGAACTCCAATTAAACCAAAGTATTGTCCTTTAAAGATAAGAATCTATGTGATCAATAAAGCTATATAGTCATAATAATGGCTATTTTTTGTGTGATGTGGACAAACCAGAAACAGAAAACCATTAGTGTAGAATGTTTACAATGTGGACAAAAAAGGCAGTTCTGTAATAAAACTGACAGGTCCAGTGACAGAAAGTAACCTCACAGGATGAACTGATCTTAAATTCTGAAATGGGCAGGTCATGATGAGTAGTAACTCTCCAGGCATATAACTTTTAGTAAAAGGTTTATCTTTGCCTTAAACAACACCTGTCCATTGTTCCTGTGCATCTAGGTTAACACACCTTTGAAATGCCAGACCCCATTTTCAGACCCCTTGGAGGCTTAATCATCCTCAAGGGAGCACATAATCTTATTATCTACCTGCAATCTAAGCCCCATCTTGCTTTCTCCCAGCTCCCTTTAATCTTTCTTACTGTGCCCTCCTTAATTCCAAATGCATAAAAGAAATTGCAAACTGTCATTTTCTGGAGCATGTGAGATCTTGCTTCCTGACAATTGTCATCAGTTTGGCTCAAATAAACTCATATAAAAATTCTCTACAGGTTTGGATGTTCTTATCTTGACAACAGTGAGGTCCTTCCGAAAGAAATTTTTAGAATACTGTTGTATCAAGCTGTACATAGCACAGAGATTTACATCATAACCCTGGTATACCAACTAGGACAAACAAGAGTTATCCTAATAAAGAACAGGGTTAGCCTGTGTGACAGGTGTTAGTACTATTTGCCAATGAGTGGAGTTTATTATTATATTTCCCCTCTGTTCTTAACATAAAACTATCCAAATCTCAACACAGGCGCAAAACAAATAAACAAACAAACAACAACAAAAACAGCCATGGCTTCCCTAGCAAGCCTTTCTTCTTCTTATTAGGCCACAATTTATTGGTTTCATATGTAAGCTGATGGAGGATGGTAAGTACACGAATGAACATCTAGTTTTTTACTATAATTTCAGGACCTCTAAAATGAAGACAAACTCTATGATGACCCCTTTGGTCATTTATTTTAAAAATTGGTAGCACATAGGATTCACCTGGGAAGCTTTTAAAATATTCGTATCTGTGACTTACCCAAAACAAAGCAAGGAATACATGAGTGAGCTTGAATCTTGAATCAAATTAACATGGTTTCCTTTGGTTATTCACTTAAGATGAGTTTCTCAACCTCAACTAAACATTAGAATTATCAGGAATTTTTTTTAATTTACAAATGCCTGGGGTCACCTCATCAGAAATGAATATTTTATTTTATAAATATTTTAAAAATATTTATTTTATTTTTTTAAAATATGCATTGAAATGAATATTTTATTTTATAAATATTTTAAAAATATTTATTTTATTTTTTTAAAATATGCATTTCTGATGAGGTGATCCCAGGCATTTGTAAATTAAAAAAAATTCCTGATAATTCTAATGTTTAGTTGAGGTTGAGAAACACATTTTAAGTGAATAACCAAAGGATACCATGTTAATTTGATTCAAGATTCAAGCTCACGCATGTATTCCTTGCCTTATTTTTTTATTTTAATCCGAAAATACACAAAGTTGCTTGAATATCTAAATTTAAAGTTAAAAATCAAATCAGTTATCTTTGTGTATAGACAACTGATCATTTTCCTTTATTCTTATGCTTAGGTTCTTAAAGACAGATATCTAAAATATATCCATTGTTTCTGGCAACTTAAGACTTCTCGGGAAGAATTTAGAAAGGTTTTCTGACAACTCCATTTCAAGACAATAGTAAAATCATAAATTATTATTTTCGGCTGTGCAGACCTAATCTGGAAGGCCTGAAGGTAGTACAGCTCTCTTATTACTGCTCAGCACTGCTAAAGAAACAGGAAGGGAGAGAACTCAACAACAAGTCTCCTTTCTCAGCAGGCTAAGACAAAAGATGAAAAAGGAAGAAAAAGTTTGCCTTTATTTGTTTTGCTTTATTTTGGAGAGCTTACTTCAAAAGATTCTTCTGTCTGACTCAATAAACATAGAAAAGAAAGAAGGAAAAAATGGGTGAGTAGGAGCTTTATTGTGACAGAGTGATGAGGAGAAAACTATGCTTAAACCACATGGCAGCTCCTACAGGCTGGGACCAATGGCCTTTTGCCTTCCAAGCAAATAGGGATAGACTAGCATCCATTGCTCAGTGTCGTTTGAAGCCTCAGTGTCTAACAGACTTGTTCAATATGCTGATGCATATCAATGGAAATAAAAGGTAACAGAACTTGTGCTCTGGACTAGATACTTTCTCATGTATGTCACTTAATTCTTATAGCAGTCCTAGGAAATAGGTGTTGTTGTTATCCATCTTGGAGAAACAGAAATGAATAATTAAGGAGATCAAATAGCTTTTTCCAAGATTATTTAACAACTCATCTAGCTGGTGAGAATATTGGTTACCTAAACCGTATTATTTTAAATTACTATACAATGTATCAGATATGCAAATAGAAATCTGACTGTGCTTAAAATCCAAGAAAACTGATGTTGTATTGTCTTTAAAGTGTTCCTTGGCAGTGAATGTGGTATAGATTCATAACACACACACACACACACACACACACACACACACACACACAATTATGCGACTTGTGTCTTGCTGTGTATTACTTCCCTTCCTATGACCAGAAAAGTTAAGGGAAATTGCATTTTTACATTTTCAACCTCTCTGCTATCTTTGTTTTATCTAAAAACAATGATTTTTTTCTTTAGGTGAATTCTGTTTCTTTTACTGTCTTTGCCTTTCAGAACTTGGAAATTTGAGAGAAGTGCTTTAAATATATGCCCATTCTATTTCTAGATTTATGAACACTGAAAAAGTTTAAGGCAATTAATTTGGTTTGATATTCTCTTTTTCTCTTTAAGCAAAATTGGCCTCCAGTGAAATGACCTGGCTCTGTTTTCTCCAGAGTTCCAGTACACTAGGAATTTCTTTAAGTGAATCATATTTCTTCTTAATTCTATGGAAGACTCTTGTTTTGGATGTCCCTTGTGCTATCACTTAGGCCAGCTTGTCTGTCCTACCATGCTAAGTTGAATCTCCTGGAATAGAATTTGCTCAACGAGCTGTCTGTCATCTTTATGAAAATTTGGATGTGTTTTCAAAATAGCAAATGTGTATTTCAGAAGCCAATTTTTGAAAGGTCAAAACATTGCATTTTGAAAATCTGGACTAGATTTTTGTTTCTGCACACTTTTTCTGGCACATTTAGTTATCTGTAAAGGTAGGCAAAATGTTTAGCCATCTCTCTTTTTAAATTATACATATACATACATATATACACATATATATACATATATACATATATATATGTATTTTATATTTTAAATGCAGTGTATGAATGCATTAGAAAGAATAATATCAAACCAAATTGTGCCATATCCAGTCTTTATGTACAGTTGTATTATAACTAGTCCTTGCTATTGAGAAACCATGGGTACACATAACTTGTTGGAGAAGAAACTGTGCTTATTATACATGAATGGCCGTTGGACTGGCTGTATATTGTGCCAAGTTTGATTCTCTTCAACAGTCAGAATGTAGTTGTCCTATTATACTGTAAGCTACTTTAACTTGGCTATACTGAAATCTATTAAAGAAAATGATTACATCAACACGCATCATTTGGTACAACAGAAATGAAGCTACTGATTTAGAACATTTTCTTACAATCAATGTTTCTCAATTTGCCTCGACATTTACTTTCAGTAAATGTCTAGCTTTACCTTGGCATTTATCTAGCAATAGGGAACTATTATATTGTGACAGTGTTCCAGTCCAAAGACATTATCTCTCATATGTATATTTTGAAAAATATGTGCAGTAATGAGGAGTATATTAGGAAGAGGAAAAAATAATGAAACAGCTAGGTAAATGACAGTGTTATTAAGATGAAAATTCAATAAGATAAAAACAAAGTAAAAGCGTAAAATATATTTTGAAATTTACATTCATAAATTTCCCCAAATGGTCCACAATGCTTCTTATTTAGGTAAAATATTTTCTTGTATTTCTTCTTTCTTTTGTCTTTTTCTTGGACACCAACAATAAGAACTGTTCAAGTTTTGGCAAAAATCTTCAAACATTTAATGATGAAATCCTCAGAACTTCTGTATCATCTCATACAAGATACATTGTAGAAGAGTGTAAACACATTCATCCATTCATTCATTCATTCTTAGGGAGAAGACCAAAAGTTATTTCAAATGGACAAATCTGTAATAGCTTCAGGGGTCAGTCAACTGCAAAGGGGACTTCTGCCTATGCTCATGTGTGGAGAAGCTTATAGGCTATTGATTAGCAACTGTTGCTTATTCCATTCCTCTGGCCAATTTTATTTGCTTTTATATTCCTTTGTTTGAAGGTGATGCTTTTCATTCAACATAAGCACAGTACATGCATAGTGCATATGTAATACTTGTGTTTCCAAATAAGCAAACCAGTCTTAGAGGAACAGTCAATAGATTCTAAGGAAATGTGGGTTCTAATCCACATTCTATAAAATGGAGATCCCTAGTCTATTTGATACCTTGTCTTTCCAATGTTATCACTCTATGAGTACATAGTATGCTTCTTTCTAAAAGTCACTAAACCATCAAAATTATAGTGAGTCAGCAACCCTGACATTCTGATAACTAAATTGTTATGTGAATGTCTTTCCTTGCATCCTATTATCTTTCAGGATATAAATCTGTGCATTTACTCATTTAATACTGCTATTAGAGTCAGACCAAAGTGTTGTAGCTATTCCAAGTTTTCATTTTCCTTTTACCATGTAAACCAAACTATCTATAAACAGCATTGTTTTTCTTTTCTGAGAGTCACAGCCCATGTTTTGCTGGTCAGGTTGCAATATTCTACATCATGTGAATTTGATAGCTGGGGTGGGTCTCCCCCTGAGCAGCAGTAACACATTTGCATAGATAAGTGGCCCTCCATATTTGAGGAATAGAATGGAGCCCACGATTTTTGAAACCTTCTCATTTTTCATGTAGATGCTTAATCATTGCTGTTGGATAAGATAATATGCCAAGTTGAAATAACAGTGCAAGTAATATTGATGGGGCTATGATATGATAATATCACAAGGTATCAGGACATCATAAAATAAAGAAAAAAGTGTGCTGAGTTAAGTCAAACTTTTTACAGGTACTCCTTTTAGAGGATTACACTTTGAACCTCGGGATTCTTTTATTAGAGGGGAATCTTTCACAAGATGATTTGACCATGACTCATTAATACACAACTTTGAAGGAAATGTTACTGGAGCCAGTGAAACTAATGTAAACAGAAATCTTGTTTTCTTAAATGGAGGCCTTTTGTTAAACGAGAAGCATATCTATGGGGGAATCTACTGTTTTAGAATTAGAAAATAAGAGATTTTTAAGTAATGAAGAGAATTTAAGTGGGGTGGGGAGAATCAATTAACTCATTTTATTAAGACAAAATAATGTATTACTTCTGTACTCAGGTCTGTAGCCCATGTAATTCCATCATACTTATGTTACCAAACACATTTATTGAATTGTATTCCTTTATAGTTTCACAATTTTTGTCTCAGAAATAAGAACAGAGTACATTAATTATAAGATAGAGATCAAAGTAGTGTTTAATTGTAAAAGAAAACTGAATTTACCTTGATTTTAAATCTCCTATTTGCTTCATAATCACCAACAGAACAATTTTGAAAAATAATTCTGTGACTAATGACTTTTGGCAAAATTCAAGGTGAATCACCTAATAGCCTCATTAACTCAGATCACTGGCTAAAGCTATCCCACATTCAGATTCTAAGACTTTCAGTGCCTTACACATTAATCTTAAAAGCAGTCACAGTTTCCCATAAATCCCAAAACACAGTCTTAAATATGATTTAGTTCATTATTTTAAATAACTGTTAACCATAGTCAAATTAGGAATTAACTCTTTTGATTGAGCAGTATTACTAAAATCAAAGAAAGAAACTATTCATAATCCATTGCATTGACCCACTAACTTTTCCATGGTGCAGTATGTTATCATCCAGGGACTCAGATTGTTGAGAGAAGAGCATAGGCAACCTGCTGGTAAACACTCAGTTATATTTGACTTAATTAGACAAATAGTTATTGTAAGTTTCTACTGGTTTTCAGGGCTGTAAGAGATAAAAAGATATGTAAATTCTAGAACCTGTCCTTTAAGAATCTATAATCAGCCTGTCTGGTATGGCTCAGTGGTTGAACATTGATCTATGAACCAGGAGACACATGCCCAGGTTGTACAGGAGGCAGCTGATCAATGATTCTCTCTCATTATTGAAGTTTCTATCTCTCTCTCCCTTTCCTTTCCTCTCTGAAATCAATAAAAACTCTTTTTTAAAAAAGCATCTATAATCAGTTTGAGGGGATATAAAGAGTGTGTGTGTGTGTGCGCACGTGGGTATGTATATGCATACACACACACATAGATAGATAGATAGATAGATAGATAGATAGATAGATAGATAGAATAAACTAAAAACATAAATGTTATGAGAGTGATACAAAATGAAACTAGAGTTTAAAGAAGAGAATTATGTCTTTTAGTTGGACAGGTCAGAAATATTTCAGGGACTAGTAGGAAATGACAGGTAAAAATGGAGGTAACAATAGCAATAGCAGAAGTGGTGTGAATAATATGTGGGGAGCAGATTGTAATTTTGGTTTGGCAATAGTCTCTATCAGGGTTCAGCAAACATTGTCTATAAAAGGGCTAGCTAGTAAATATTCTGGGATTCATGGGGCATCTGATCTCTAAAACAACTACTGTGTGTGTGGAGCATGAAATCAGCCTTAGGCAATACACAGAGACAAGAGTATGCATGTTAATAGTAGATATAGACAATACTACAGAAGGGTGAGTTTGGAGCTAACAACACATAGAGGAATATGTTTGGCTGTGTTACAATAAAACTTTATTTACAAAAATGACTACAGCCTGGATTTGTCCCTTTGGGTGGGCTGTAGTTGACCTATGCCTAGTTTAACAGCTCAAAATATGTGTCAGTTGGAGATAAAATAAACTGGGCCAGATAGTTAAGTATCTTGAATATCCTGGTTAGGAATTTGTTCTTAAGTCAGTGATAAATAGAGAGCCATTGTTACTGAGTAAGGAGAATTAAAAAACAACAATAATCATAGCCAACATGTATTTAATGCTTATTAAATACTAGGTACTGTGGTATATACTTTCTAAGGATGGAATTTGAAATAAAGTTGACTGGCTAGAGGGGAGATTGTCCTTGAATTGGTATCTTTCTAAGCACTCCTTATATCATATAACATGAGCAAAACCTTGTACTAAAGACATTTCTGGTACTAAAGACTCTTTCTAAATCTACCCAGAGAACTTTGTAATTTATTATCATAAAACAAATCAGTTCAATGAGTATTTACAATATTTCTATTATATGCCAGGTAGTGTGCTGATTATTATGGATGCACAGTTGATAAGGCAATGGGCCTTGCTTCCATGGAGCTCAGTATAGTAGAGCATGAAGATATGTAAATAATTATAATGTTAACTGGCATGTAGCAGGGTGTGCAATCTGAAACTGTGCTAATCATAAGGAAGTGATTCTGTTTAAGGTCAAGGAAAGCATCACAGAAGAAATAATATTTAAGATGGGTGGTGAAGAATATTTAAGTATATGTCTCCAGAGAAAAAAATGAGAATATTCCAGAAGATTATACAACACACTAAGGTATGAAAACAATTAAACTTGGTGACTAATTCAGTGTACCAGTCTTAACTTAATGTAAAGAATTTTAACTAGGCATAAAGTTGTTAACTAGATAACAAAAGGCTAAAAATAAATAAAAAAGAACAGTAACTTACTACAGAGGTAGTAATTATGGGATTTAAAACTAGGAGAATAATGGGGGAAATTAGAATTATTTAAACCTAGAAATTTGGAAAAGAGATCCTGCCTGAGAAGGGGCAGTTAGGCAGCCAGTACTGGTGTCTCTGAGGGGCCCATTATGAGGTTGATTCTGTAAATGGTAGAAAAATTGCAAACAGAATTCAGCTGCTTTGAAGAAATTTTTACTTCTGGGCAAAGAAGCATTGCTATGGTGGTGTACACAGTAACAGGAAGCAAACAAGAAGTAAACAGGAAACAAACATGGAGGAGTAATCTTTCCTCCTTCTCTAGTCTTACAGCCTCCATCTATTGTGTCCCCTATTAACAGAACTTAAAAGTCTGATTCTGAGGTGCAATATTCTTTCAAATTGTCACAGGGTTGTAAAGTACAGCATAGGGAGTCTAGTCAACAATATTGTAATAACTATGTATGGTGCCAGGTGGGTACTTGAAATATCAGGGGATTGCTTTGTAAAGTGCATGATGGTCTACCAGGGGTGGGCAAGCTTTTTGACTCGAGGGCCACAATGGGTTCTTAAACTGGACCGGAGGGCCGGAACAAAAGCATGGATGGAGTGTTTGTGTGAACTAATATAAATTCAAAGTAAACATCATTACATAAAAGGGTACGGTCTTTCTTTTCAATAGTTTTATTCATTTCACGGCTGGTCTCAACACTATCTATACACCTGAAATTAATACAAAATAATATTGAAAGCAAACTATAATTGAAAAAAATGTAAATTTTTGTAAAAGGGAGATTCTAGTAATGTAGAAATGCTATTTGCAAGTCCCAGCCTCAACATCAGAAAGCCAACTGCATAGAAGGGTAGGTTCGGAGCTGAGAAACAAAAGTGTAGTAACTAGCACCTTCAGTATATCTAGCTTATAAGGTATGTATTTGAAAACTAGGTAGGATGTGTTGTTTCCTACCAGGTAAGGGGTTTGGAGTTTGTTCTGTAGGCAATAGAAGCTACCCAACAGTGAATGGAAGAATTGACATAGAATTGGTCCTGATTTTATAGCACAGTGTATTCTCAGTCCTGGCAGAAGCTTCCCTAGTGTTCTGTCTTCATAATGACTTGGTAATAGTAACAAGTGTTCTGTATGTTCTTAAAGAGTTACCACTAATAAGTGATGCTAAAGTTTGGCATAACAATGGCTTCCTCATATGTTTTGGAGCTATTAGTGACTATAGTATTAAATTTGTTTTCACTGAGGGGTGATCCACTGCGCATATATATCTACACTAATAAAAGAGAAACATGGTAATTGGCGTACGACTGCTACCCTTTTCATTGGCTAATCAGCGAGATATGCAAATTAACTGTCAGCCAAGATGGCGGCCGGCAGCCAGGCAGCTTGAAACTAACATGAGGCTTGCTTGCCTCAGTGACAGAGGATCGTTGGAGTAAACCAACGTTCCCCGCCTGCAGCTTCAGGCCTCTGAGCGGGCAGTTTAAGAAACATTGTAACAAATACCGCCGGACTTCAGCCAGCAGATTCGCAACATTGTAAGCAAAGGCCAGAAACCTACTTTCAGCCCCGGAGGCCTAAGAGCTGGAGCCAAGCCTCAAGGTAAAGGTGGCCCAGAATAAAAAACAAAGAAAAAAAGGAGCAGTTGGGAACTTCAGTCACTCCCAGCCTGAAAACAGCCCTCAGCCCCTCACCCAGACTGGCCAGGCACCTCAGTGGGGACCCCCACCCTGATCCAGGACACCCTTCAGGGCAAACCAGCCAGCCCCACCCATGCACCAGGCTTCTACCCTATATAGTAAAAGGGTAATATGCCTCCTGGCACCAGGATCAGCGTGACAGGGGGCAGTGCCCAAACCCCCTGATCGCCCTGCAGCTCTGTGTGTGACAGGGGGCAGGGCCCCAACCCCCTGAGCAGCCCTGCTCTGTGCCTGATAGGGGGGAGCTCCCCAACCCCCCCCCCCCACAATGGGCCCTGCTCTGTGTGTGACAGGGTAGAGCCATAACCACCCCATCGGCCCTGCCCTGAGTGTGAGAGTGGCGGCGCCCCAACCCCCTGATCGGCCCTGCTCTGTGTGTGACAGGGGCAACGCCCCAACCCCCTGATTGGCCCTGCTCTGTGCGTGACAGGGGGTGGCGCCGCAACCTCCCCATCGACCCTGCCTTGAGTGTGACAGGGTTCGGTGCCCCAACCCCCCAATTGGCCCTACCCTGAGCGTGACTGAGGGTGGCATCACAACCTCCCAATCTGCCCTGCTCTGTGCATGATGGGGCAGTGCCCCAACTCCCCAATCGGCCCTGCTCTGAGCCCGACCAGGGGCTGCACCTAGGGATTGGGCCTGCCCTCTGCCACCCGGGAGCAGGCCTAAGCCAGCAGGTCGTTATCTGCCGAGGGGTCCCAGACTGCGAGAGGGCATAGGCCGGGTTGAGGGATCCCCCCTCCCCCCCGAGTGCACAAATTTTTGTGCACCGGGCCTCTAGTATATATATACTAGAGGTGCACAAAAATTTGTGCACTCAGCAGAGTTCCTCAGCCTAGCCTGTGCTCTCTCACAGTCTGGAACCCCTAGGGGGATGACCACCTGCTGGCTTAGGCCCACTCCCTGGGGGATTAGGCCTAAGCTGGCAGTCAGACATCCCTCTGGCAGCCCGGGAGCCCTTGGGGGATGTCCACTTGCCAGTAGGAAGCAGGCCTAAGTTGTAGTCGGACATCCTTAGTGCTGCTGAGGAGGCGGGAGAAGCTCCTACCACTACTGCTGTACTGGCAGCCCTCGGCCTGGCTTGTAGCTGAGCAGAGCTGACCACCACGGGGCATCTCCTGCATTGAGCGTCTGCCCCCTGGTGGTCAGTGTGTGTCATAGTGACCAGTCATTCCCAGTTGTTCTGCTGTTAGGATTAATTTGCATATTACCCTTTTATTATATAGGATAGAGGCCTGGTGCATGGGTGGGGTCTGGCTGGTTTGCCCTGAAGGGTGTCCCAGATCAGGGTGGGGGTCCCTCTGGGGTGCCTGGCCAGCTGAGGGCCGTTTTCGGGCTGGCCACACCCCCTTCAGGATAGGGGGTCCTGCTGGGGTGCCTGGCCATTCTGGGTGAGGGGCTGATGGCTGTTTTCAGGCTGGCCAAGCCCCCCAGCAGGGACCCTCACCCCATGAGGATGTGGTCATCCTGGGTGAGGGGCTGATGGCTGTTTGCAGGCTGGCCATGGCCCCCAGCCACCCAAGCTCCCAGTGGAGGCTGGCTGGAAGCAGGTATCTGGGATTTATTTATCTTCTATAATTGAAACTTTGTTGCCTTGAGCAGAGGCCACAGCTGGCCAGGGCAGGCGGGAAGCTTGGCTTCCTCCATTGCTGGGGCAACCAAGCCTCCTGCTTGCTCCAGCTCCATGGCTGCCGGCCGCCATCTTGGTTGGGTTAATTTGCATATAGTCACTCTGATTGGCTGGTGGGCGTAGCTTGGGGGCATAGCTGAGGTGTGGTCAATTTGCATGTTTTTCTCTCTATATATACTTATATATATATATACAGAGTTTCTTCTCATTTCAACATTTGTCTTTTTATTTGTAAATCGAATCTATTTTTAGTTTAACTGGCTTCAAAAATTGAGTTGAGCATTCTGTCCAGGGTGCTAAATGCCCAGGTTAGTCTGTGTATTTTCTATACAAGACTTATCCTACATAATAAAAGCTTAATATGCTAAGTGTCTGGTCATCCAGACGGCCATTCAACCAATCAAAGCGTAATATGCTAATGATATGCTAAGGCCATTCAACTGTTCTCTATGATGTGCAATGACCACCAGGGGGCAGATGCTCCAACTGGTAGGTTAGCTTGCTGATGGGGTCCAGCTGATTGGAACTGAGCAAGACTGGCTGGACACACCCTTGGGCCCTCCCACGGTCCCTCCCTGGCTGGCCAACCTCCCGCATTTCCCCCTGGCCCTGATCCTGCACTGGTGTGGTCCCTTGGGCTGGCCTACGCCCTCTCACAACCTGGGACCCCTTGGGGGATGTAGGAGCACCAGTTTCAGCCTGATCCTGCAGGCCAGGTTGAGGGACCCCACTGGTGCACGAATTAGTGCCCTGGGCCTCTAGCAAGTTATAGAACAAAGGAAAGGAGAGGTGAGCAAGTCATGGCAAGAGAAATGGGTAGAACAGAGATGTGTGGTCAGTGAGTGTCCAAAAGGATTAATGCCTTCATTTGTCTTCTCCAGAAATGTTACACTGGACCAAGAAAAACTAGGTAACATCTAAAAGAGTTAGGAATTGAGCAAGGATATTATTTTGAACCAAGAAGGATGAAAAAAATTTAAAAAAGACTTAAAGGAGTTAAGAATGGATGGGGGATTTGAAAGAGAACTGTTCTACATAATTCAGTGGATGGGGATAAATCCCATTCTTACTGATTAACTTGATTTTTTAATACGTTAAATTCTTCATGTAATTTTAATAGGGGCATTTAGAATGTGATGGTTTAGCAGAAGATTGAAACTAATAAGTAAATTCAAAATTGTTAGCATAGGCATGCTGGTGGTCTTTCTTAGTTTCAAATAGTTGCCCTATTCTTTTCTGTGACAAGTCTTTTACAATAATTATTAATGCTTCCAAATAATCTTTTTTTCTTTTAAATATATTTTATTGATTTTTTTACAGAAAGGAAGGGAGAGAGATAGAGAGTCAGAAACATCGATCAGCTGCCTCCTGCACATCTCCTACTGGGGATATGCCTGCAACCAAGGTACATGCCCTTGACTGGAATCGAACCCGGGACCTTTCAGTCCACAGGCCGATGCTCTATCCACTGAGCCAAACCGGTTTGGGCCCAAATAATCTTAAAAGAACTAAAATTCTGAAGCAAAATTATTTCTTCAGTATCGAATATTTTTCTATGCCTAGTGTGTCATCAGTTAATAGAGTTGATATTAATAAATTATTGCAATAGAATCTAATAACAGTGGATTCCTATGTGACAAGAACAAATTTTCATTGAAATGAGAACATATATTATGTTCAGAGGCAGGGGGCTTGAATTGAAGATCACCACTCTATTAAAATAAAAAAATAATGAAAATGATACTTGAAAAGAAAAACATGTCAAGTTGGAGGCATGCTATTAAGTATAGATTCATTTTTAAAACATTTTCCTATTAACTCTTCATGGTGCTGGGGATTGAATATGTCAGCATCCACCCTAAAATTTGTCAGGACTTATTAGGTGACCTGTCTTGGAATTGCAGGTAATTTGGCAATTCCAAACTCAAACCTTAATTAAAATACACAGGTAATGACCACAGTATTAAGCTTTAGTATGAAAGATGGATGGGGAAGAGATACCATTGGCCTCTGGAATTGAGTAAACCAATAATAATTTGTCTATAATGTTGGTATCCACTTTGAGAGGCAGAGCTAGAGCCAGGTGGGATAGTGAGGCAGAAGCTTCTAGTAAAATAGAGGAGGCATGGGTGGCAGGCCTACAATAGCTATAACTTTGTGGGTCTGCATCTCCATGGGGACTTCACAGCTATTTCTGTGTAAGCATCTTCATTCCTGATGCTGTTTTCTTGGTGCTATGGTCTAAAAATGTGTGTACCCCCCAAATTTATGTGCCATAATACTAACGTCTAATGTAATAGTATTGGAGGAGGGACCTTTGGGAGGTGCTTAGGCCACAAGGGTGGAACCCAAATGAATGATATTGGTGACCTTAGGGAAGAGACCCCACAGAGATCCCTCACCCCTTCCACCATGTAAGGATACAATGGTAAGCCTGCAATCTGAAGAGGGTCCTCATCAGACCGTGTTGGTATCTTTATCTCAGACTCACAGCCCCCAGAGAGAAATGCACTTCTTTGTTTATAAACTATCCAGTCCATGGTATTTTGTGATAGTAGTTAGAGCAGATTAAGACATTTGAGTTTACTACTGTAAGTACTGAGTGCCTAATGATCACCCCGTATTACTCACCTACCTGAAAAGCAAGACTGGTAAAATAATTGATGGCCCAGTGCAAAATGAAAATGTAGGCTCCTTTTTTAAAATGATGAAGAATTTTAGGAAGTTTGTATTTTATGTATATGGTTGTAGATATTAGGAGGATTATATGATGGGTTATGGTCTTACTCTAAACATTTCCAAATCATGTTTCAGAAGTCCTGAGACTACTGAAGTCAACTCAGGTAAAATATTTATGGCATTAATATGTATGTGAATAATACTGTCTGTTCCAGCAGTTATTCTTCTACAGTCATCCTAGAATTCTGTCATCCTAGGAACAAAAGAAAAAATCCTAAACTATTTATAGTCTCTTGGGCCCATCTACGTTTACTTACCTGTTTGATATATGATCATAGTTTCTCTCTTCATCAAGAATTCTGTCTACAGCATGGGATGAGAAATACAACACATTTATTTGGGTTTCAGTTTTTAGGCCCCTAAAAGTATTTACATAATTGATTAATCAACAGGGATTTTCTGAGTACCTGTTCTGTCTCTGGCACTGTACCAGCTACTCTGGAGGCCATGACGCTGACATCAAGCCCTTTAGGAGTTCAGTCACAGATGACAAAATCAGAACCCCAAAGGGGTGACATTGAGGAATGTTGTAAGTAAGGGCAATAATGTCCTTGTTGCACATTGACCCTGTGCTGAGCTCAGTCATAAATTCTGTCACCTATATTCACCTGCTGAATCTGCAGTTTAGTAAGGTAGTTTATATTGCTAAAGACCAGAGGAACAATAACTTTCTCAAGGTCATATAACCACCAAGTGTCAAAAGTAATCGGCATATACTTCAGTGCTAAGTGGGACATCTTTTTGAACTGGCTTAGTTGAGAAAGTCTTTATGAAGGGAGCATGCCTCATGGCATTAAGGGATGCTCCCTTTCCATGCCCCCTTGTCTGAGAATGGCCCTTGCTTCTTCCATCCAATATGTGGGGCCATGTTTGTAGTAGAAGACAACACCATTTGCCCTTTATGATCTCAGTTGTTTGGACTAAATGTATACCTAACCCAACCTGGAGCCATTAGATTCTCTCTCTTTGAAACCTAAAATCTGAACCCAATTTAATTATCCCTTATTCTCTGGAAAGTAATGTAAATAAGGGCTAGGGCTCTTTTGTTTGCTTTTGTGTATTTGAAAGCAGAAAAGTCAGTCTGAAGTAGGGACAGAGAGGAGGGGGAGAGATAGGGCCTTGTTAAGACAGAAAGAAAGCGAGAAGGAGAGAAAGAGCAAGAGACAGAGACAGATGCACAGACAGAGATACATACACACACAGAGAGAGAAAAGAACAAAAAGAGACAGACTTATATGCACAATGAGCGCAGGGACAGAGATAAGAAGAGAGACAGAGAGACAGAAAAAGGAGAGGGAGGGAGAGGTGAGAGAGAGCTGAGAAGTAGAAGTGGCCTTTTTACTGATATAGACCCTAGGTGACTCTATCATCAACTATCTGCATGATGTTAGAAATAAGGCGACCCCCAAACCAGAGGTCCTGGTAGAACATAAAGGATACTCGGGAGCCAGACAACAAGGCAAATACCTTTACTCCTGCAGGAGAGTGTGCACGCACAGGGTCTGGCAGCATCACAGTGAGCAGGTAGTCTGCTCAGGCGTTTATGCTTGATGCACATCATCTGCCCCTCACTCTTGATTGGTCAGAGCTTAGGCTCACACTCTTGCGTGATTGGTTAATTTAAAGGAAAAAGGGAGGGGTTGACCTTTGCCATTTCAAAATGGTGGTCCCCAGGGGAGCTGCAAGTCACTCAAGCCAAAATGGAGGTTGCCTAACCTCCCTTCTTTGGCAGAAAAGACTGCTTGTGTATTCTCGCAATGGTGAGCAAGATAAGCTTTCATTTTAGAACCAAGTAGTTGTTTATTTTCATATTCTCTAAACCCACAACCCATTGCTTCTACTTTACAGTTTTTTTATTCATTTTATACTGAGACTGTAGCGGTATATTCTTTTTCTTCTTTCCATATTTTCTGTCCCTAGATAAACCTGTACAGCTGCTATTATTTTGGGTTTCCTTTTGTAGCTTGAGAAATATTTAGGCATGTTTACCAGAAGTGGGAATCTGGAGGCAGTTTATGTATACATACATATTGGCCCATTTCTTTTCTGAACCTGGTCCATAATAATAAGCACATTATCTTAATTTTTAAATATGAGCCTATTAATATACTATAGCAGTCTGTAGTAACTCATTTCTTTCAATCAGGCTCTTCCTGCTTCCAGTTCCAACTCTGAAAACCAATGCTGTCCTTTGAAAGTAGCATTTAGTAAGATGTGATTAAGAAGTCAAATGCTGAAAACTCTGCAAACTCTTTAGTTTCTATGGAAATAACTAAGTAAAATTCAATTCTCTTATCAGGCACTAAGAGCTTAAAATGATTCGTAATGAATTGGCAAATGCAGTAGTAGGTGCCGCTTATCAGAGAAGAGCATCATCTTGCTTGTCGTTTCATTGTGGGAATCACTCTGCTCTTCTTTATAAGTGCATTCCCTGCAATATGGGCTAGAGCTTTTTTTTTTCGTTGGGACACACTCAAGCATTCGCATGGCTCCTGATCTAGTTGCCGGTACAGCTTCCTTTAAGCTTGAAAGATCAGCTCAGGTCTCAGAACAGTGGTGTGTGCGTGCAGGCTGTGCCTCTCCATCGCTGCGGGTCATCTGGGGGACTTCGTGTTTACTCCTTGCTAGGTAAATATTTTGCTTATCACGTACATGTTGGAAATGCTCTGTTCAGTTTTTGGGTCTGCTTTATACAAAATATAACATCAAAAGTTTTCAGAGGGATCCAGTTAAAGGATCAAGTGTTTATGAAACAGCAGGCATATCAATAGCTCTACAGGGAACCAAATATTGCTGTGGTTGAGAGGAAGCCTTAGAAGTCAAGGTGCCATATCTTGAAACAGAGCAAAATTACTGACTGTTGGTAATAACTCTAAAGTTAGGTGAACTATCTCTAAGTGGGCAATCTAAGGATAAATCCAAATAGCTCCAAGGAAATGTTGTATATGACTTTGATCTGAAGGTTCAAAAGTCTCAGAAGAGTTCTTCACGTTTAACCCCAAACATAACCTTCCAGGTTCATTACTGTCTGTTATGCTATAGTCTGTGGATTTCAAGAGCTGATAATGCTCTTTGGATAACCTTGAACACACATGTGTTTGGAATCTGTTGCAGTTTTAGCTAGTGACATGGTTTTAGAAATTAGATTTTGTCTTTCCCTCTCTTTAAAAATCAGCAGCAGTATATTTTAGAATAAAAGCCAGTTGCTAAGTTCCGTCTCCCTTCTAAATTGATAGAAAGTATTTGTTTAAAATGTTCAACATCTGTTTTTGGTGATTGTTTTTTTTTGTTGTTGTTGTTGTTCTGTTTTTACTTCATAGTCTCTCCTCCCTATCCAGATGGCATGGCCACACTTAGAAAGAACAAGTATAAATAAAACCAGTGTTTATATAAAGTCAGGTCTGCTGAAGAAAGGGGGAGGTACACAGATCAGAGAAAGCCTGTCATACCAGTTTTGCAGGTGAGTAAAAGTATTATAACTAACGCTTTTAAAAAGTTGAAGGGCACATAATCTTTCTTGTAAGGCACCATCATCATCATGTCCTGTCTCCATATCTTTATACATGTTCTTCCCTCTGTCTAAAATCCTCATCTCCACTTGATTGCCTATTCATTCTACAAAACTTCTATTCATTCTACAAAACCCATATCAATTGTTACTTCCTCTGTGAAGATTTTCCTGAACTCTAGAAAGCAGTAGTTACTCTCAAGACCAGCAACCAATTATGATGCAAATTATTGAGGCGTTATAGTGATCAGGTTACTATGGAAGTCAGGGGATATGCCTGAATCATCTTTGCCATTTTAACACCTAGAACTGTATCACATGGTAGATGCTCAATACATACTTGTTGAATGACTACACAAGGGATTTATTACATAAACTAGAGGCCTGATGCATGAAATTCATGCACCCGTGCAGTCAGTCCCTAGGACTGGCGGGTGATCGAAGCATGAGCGTCTGGTGTGGAAGGGCACGTAGCTGACCTCTGGGCCCTGGGCAGCACCTGGGTCTCCGGGCCCCTGTGCACCCCCCTCTGCCTGAGTCATTGGGCTCTGCCTGGCTCCCTCAGTGCCTGGGAGCCAGGCAGCAGCCCCACCCTCTACTGTGTTGCTGGTCACCGTCGGTGGGGTGATCGGCAGGGCGATCGGGTCCCATACGCACCCACCTTGGCCTGGTGCTGCCCGCTCACCTCCTCCACCATTCCGCCGCAGTCCCGCTCTCATTGGGGCTCATTGGGGCCAGCAGCACCTTTACTGCCTCCCACTGCCAGCTCCGCGTTGCTGATGCCTGCCACATTCCATACCACCCCTTGGTGGTCAGCACACATCATAGCAAGTTGTCAAACTCCTGGTTGAGGGGACAATTTGCATATTAAGCTTTTATTAAATAGGATTATGGTTTGGCTATTTAATAGAAAACTTTTTCAGGTATTAAGAATCATGTAAGAAATGTTTCTAATATAATATTAAGTGATGACTGTAGGTCAGTGATGGCGAACCTATGACACGCATGTCAGAGGTGACAGGCGAACTCATTTTTTTTGTTTGATTTTTCTTTGTTAAATGGCATTTAAATATATAAAATAAATATCAAAAATATAAGTCTTTGTTTTACTATGGTTGCAAATATCAAAAAATTTCTATATGTGACACGGCACCAGAGTAAAGTTAGGGTCTTTCAAAATGCCAACACGCCGAGCTCAAAAGGTTCGCCATCACTGCTGTAGGTTATAAAATAGTATTTGCAGTATAATCCAAAATATGTTCGTATATACATATATATGGACAGAAAAACCCCCGAGAAATATGTATAATTGCACTAAAATATTGCAGTGTTTATATCTTGGTAGTAGTGTTTCAATTGATTTCTTTATTTTCTGAATTTCTACACTGAGCATATATTTCATTGTCAAGGAAAATAATAGTTATAAATAGAGATGCAAGTCATTTATTAGTCCTGACCATTTGGACAGAAAGTTTTCTCTGCCCTCTTACTTGGTGCTCATTTTTAATCCCATGTGGCATTTTACTTTTCTTAACCAGGTAGCATTTTGGTATGGTAACTGCCACTACTGGCCTGGAAGCCAGTTGTACAAATGAATGTGTATTCTTTCTAGTTTACAAATGGTTCTGATAGAAATAAATTAGAATATAACATACGGATGTTTTGCCTAAAAGCACAGAGAAGAGAGGGAGCTTGGGGTTCGCAGTGTCACTCAGGTACTAACTTAACTCTTCTAGGATGTTTTAATTTTCAATTTCCTAATGGAAAAAATCCTAAAGTAGCAGCCATCCCTGCCTTTCTATTTTATGCTATTGTTTTGACTGTTGTTTTTATAAAAATTGTGTTGTTGCCATTTCAGAGAAGGATTAATACCCCTGCATCTCATTATTTGCAATTGTCCCCTGATGGTTTCTTTGTTTGCACATTGTAATTATGGATAGCATTAATTGTTCACAAAACTACCATTTCTCCTCTTTATTTTTGCATATATTTTAAATACCCATTATGTGTTCCATCTTCAGTATAGTGTGTGTTTGTGTTTATTTATTTATTTACTTATTTTTTTTGCAACATAACAATGCATTTGTCTGTTGCACTGCCCTGCACAGGGTTAGAACAATTTGTAAATAATTTACATTATTATTTTGGAGAAGAGCTGAGTATGGGTTTCAGTGTAAATCTCCTCAAAGCACTTCTTGCCATAGTAGCAACATATTTTTTTCTGAGATGCCATAATTCTGGGTTGCCTTTTGCTGCTTCCTTTAGCAACCAACTGTCTCATCATTGCAAATTGATGGCAGTAAAATTGACCTTTATTATGGCCTTTTTATTCCCTTAACTCAGAAGGATTTATAGCGTTTTATTTTGTTACCCACATTGACTGTTAATGGGAACTATAAAATAATGACTGAATTCTACATACCCTTTTTATTTTCTAATGGCCTTGGCATTATTGACCAACCAGACTTTCAGGTTTTAAGATTTCTCTTAGACAATTCAGCAAGAGTTTTGTAAAACCAGTGCTTCTTCCTTTTGTGAAATGCACATTTTGCTGTGTATTGTCAAAATAATTAAATGCTTGTTATAAATTTGAGCACTTAAAATGACAAAATTATTGCCTGTAGAATAATGGAATAAACAAAAAATTCTGAAAAAACACCCCTCCCCCCCCAAAAAAACAAAAACAAACCCATACAAGGTAATTCAAACTGCTTCACTTGTAAATAATGAGAATTTAATGAGGCTCATATTCCAAAACCTCTCATGTTTAAGTGCATATTGTGTTTATTTTCATATTAATTGTCTTTTCATTGCATTCTTGGGAAGGTGTTCACAGAGGAAAATTAGCTTTAGGCTAGAGGTGACAGCCTGTGGAGGCCCAGGCTGAAGCTGATGGGAGCTCCATTCAAAATGGAAGGAGGACTCTGGATTTGCAATCCTGGGCTGTTAGGGCTGAGTCTTCATGTGCAGTTATCAGAGAAAAGAGAATAACTTCCTAGAGGCACGGAAGTGAACGAACTTGAGGGGAGTTGTTCTGAGGGCATGAGTAGGTTTTTGTATCTCAGCTCCCTGCAGCTGACTGGGGACTAGAGACAGCAGAGAGGCCTGAGTGTGAGATGTTGGTGACTGCAGGGAGAAAAAAAGTGACAATTTCAGTCCACAGGCTCTGTCTCTGCTAATAAATCGATCAGTGAATATGCCGGTGAACTTGCTGTCATTTTAACGAGTAGTATTTTTTCCTTTTTATTGAATTTATTGGGTTAACAAAATTATACAGGTTTCAGGTGCACAATTCCACAACACATCATCTGTACACTATATTGTGTGTTCACCATCCTAGTCAAGTCTCCTTCCATCACCATTTATCTCCCCTCCACACTCCTCCACCTCACCCCACCCCGCCCCCTGCAATCACCACACTGTTGTCCATGTTCATGAGATTTAAAAAAAATTTTTTTCTCAATCCATGCACCCCTGACAAAACCCCACTCGCCACAGCTATCAGCCTGCTTTCTTTGAGACTGTGTCTATTTTGCTTGTTAGCTCAATTTGTTCATTAGATTTAACATATGAGTGAAATCATATGGTACCTGTCTTTCTCTGACTGGCTTATTTCACTTAGCATATGCTCTCTGGGTTCATTCATGCTGTCACAAAGGATAAGATTTACTTCTTTTTTTTTTTTTTTTTTTTTTTTTACTGTCAAGTAGTATGTTGTACAATTAATCAGTAGTAGTTTTGTACTAATTATTCTTTCTCCTCTCCACCTCCACCCCAGTTTTTAAAGGGGCAGATTTTTACAACTATGTACTCTCTCTGTTCACAACCACATTTTTTTAAAATTTTATTTATTTATTTATTTATTTTTATTTTATTTTATTTATTTTTTTTAATTGCTTAAAGTATTACACAGGGTATTACATATGTGTCTCTTTTTTCCCCCGCCCTTGACTATCCCCTGGCCTCCCCCACCCCCCAGCGTCCCATGTCCATTGGTTATGCATATATGCATGCATACAAGTCCTTCGGTTGATCTCTTATACCCCTCCCTCCTGCCCCCCAACTTTCCCCGCCTTCCCGCTGCAGTTTGACAATCTGTTTGAGGCAGCTCTGCCTCTGTATCTATTACTGTTCAAAAGTTTATAATGGTCTCTATTATCCATGAATGAGTGAGATCATGTGGTATTTTTCCTTCATTGACTGGCTTATTTCACTTAGCATAATGCTCTCCAGTTCAATCCATGCCGTTGCAAATGGTAGGAGTTCCTTCTTTTTTACAGCAGCATAGTATTCCATCATGTAGATGTACCACAGTTTTCTAATCCATTCATCTACTGATGGGCACTTAGGCTGTTTCCAGATCTTAGCTATGGTGAATTGTGCTGCTATGAACAAATGGGTGCATATATCCTTTCTGATTGGTGTTTCTGGTTTCCTGGGATATATTCCTAGAAGTGGGATCAAGGGTCAAATGGTAGTTCCATTTGTAGTTTTTTGAGGAAACTCCATACTGTCTTCCATAGTGGCTGCACCAGTCTGCATTCCCACCAGCAGTGCACAAGTGTTCCTTTTTCTCCACATCCTCTCCAGCACTTGTCGTTTGTTGATTTGTTGATGATAGCCAGTCTGACAGGTGTGATATAATACCTCATTGTTGTTTTGATTTGCATCTCTCGGATGATTAGTGACTTTGAGCATGTTTTCATATGTCTCTTGGCTTTCTGAATGTCCTCTTTTGAAAGGTGTCTATTTAGGTCCTTTGCCCATTTTTTGATTGGATTGTTTATCTTTCTTTTGTTAAGTTGTATGAGTTCCCTATAAATTTTGGAGATTAGGCCCTTATCAGATATGACATTGGCAAATATGTTTTCCCACACAGTGGGTTTTCTTGTTGTTTTGTTGATGGTTTCTTTTGCTGTGCAGAAGCTTTTTATTTTGAAGTAGTCCCATTTGTTCATTTTCTCTTTAGTTTCAAGTGCCCTAGGAGCTGTATCAGCGAAGAAATTGCTTCGCAATATGTCTGAGATTTTGTTGCCTTTGGATTCTTCTAGAATTTTTATGGTTTCCTGTGGCACATTTAAGTCCTTTATCCATTTTGAGTTTATTTTTGTGTATGGTGTAAGTTGGTGGTCTAGTTTCATTTTCTTGCATGTATCTGTCCAATTTTCCCAACACCATTTATTGAAGAGACTATCCTGGCTCCATTGTATGTTCTTGCCTCCTTTGTCAAATATTAACTGAGCATATTGGTTCAGGCCAATTTCTGGGCTCTCTATTCTATTCCATTGATCTATACGTCTGTTCTTGTGCCAGTATCAGGCAGTTTTGAGAACAGTGGCTTTGTAATACAGCTTGATATCTGGTATTGAGATCCCACCTACTTTGTTCTTTCTCAGGATTGCTGCAGCTATTCGGGGTCTTTTTTTATTCCAGATGAATTTTTGGAGAGTTCGTTCTAGATCTGTGAAGTATGCCGTTGGTGTTTTAATGGGAAGTGCGTTGAATTTATAGATTGCTTTGGGTAGTATGGACATTTTAATGATGTTGATCCTACCAATCCATGAACACGGAATGTTCTTCTATTTGTTTATGTCTTCCTCTATCTCTTTTTTCAACATCCTGTAGTTTTCTGAGTAGAGGTCTTTTACCTCTTTAGTTAAGTTTATTCCTAGGTACCTTAATTTCTTTGGTGTGATGGTAAATGGGATTGTTTTGTAATCTTGTAATCTCTCTTTCTGAAAGTTCACTATTGGTGTATAGAAATGCCTCAGATTTCTTGGGGTTAATTTTGTATCCTGCTACATTGCCAAATGCATGTATTAAGTCTAGTAGTTTTTTGATGGAGTCTCTAGGGTTTTGTATGTATAATATCATGTCGTCTGCAAATAAGGACAGTTTTACTTCCTCTTTTCCAATTTGGATGCCTTTTATTTCTTCCTCTTGCCTAATTGCAATGGCTAACACTTCCAGTACTATGTTGAACAGGAGTGGTGAGAGCGGGCATCCCTGTCTTATTCCTGTTCTTAGGGGAAATGGTGTTAATTTTTGTCCATTGAGTATGATGTTGGCTGCGGGCCTGTCATATATGGCTTTTATTATGTTGAGGTATGATCCTTCTACTCCCACCTTGCTGAGAGTTTTTATCAAAAATGGGTGTTGGATTTTGTCAAACGCTTTTTCTGCATCAATTGGTTTTTTTCTTTCAATTTGTGGTTTTTTTCTTTCAATTTGTTTATGTGATGTATCACGTTTATTGATTTGCGGATATTGTACCATCCTTGCATCCCTGGGATGAATCCTACTTGGTCATGGTGTATGATCTTTCTGATGTACTGCTGGATCCGATTTGCTAAGATTTTGTTGAGGATTTTGGCATCTATGTTCATGAGTGATATTGGCCTGTAATTCTCTTTCATTGTGTTGTCTTTACCAGGTTTTGGTATTGGGTGATGCTGGCTTCATAGAATGAGCTTGGAAGTGTTCCTTCCTCCTGAATTTTTTGTAGTAGTCTGAGGAGGATAGGTTTTAGTTCTTCCTTGAATGTTTGGTAAAATTCTCCTGTGAAGCTGTCTGGTCCTGGGCTTTTGTTTGATGGAAGCTTTTTGATTACTGCTTCAATTTCTTCCATAGTTATTGGCTTATTGAGATTTTTAGATTCTTCCTGATTGAGTTTTGGAATGTTGTATTTTTCTAGGAATTTGTCCATTTCTTCCAGGTTGTCTAGTTTGTTGGAGTAGAGCTGTCCATAGTATTTTTTAACAATCATTTGTATTTCTGTGGGGTCTGTTGTTATTTCGCCCCTATCGTTTCTGATTTTGTTTATTTGGGTCCTCTCTCTTTGCTTCTTGGTGAGCATGGCTAGAGGTTTGTCAATTTTGTTTATCCTTTCGAAGAACCAGCTCTTGGTTTCATTGATTTTCTGTATTAATTTTTTGGTCTCTATGTCATTTATTTCTGCTTTAATCTTTATTATCTCCTTACTTCTGCTCACTCTGGGGTTTCTTTGTTGCTCTCTTTCTAATTCTTTGAGTTGTAGGGTTAGATGATTTACTACCATTTTTTCTTGTTTTTTGAGATAGGCCTGTAGAGCTATAAACTTCCCTCTCAGGACTGCTTTCATTGTGTCCCATAGGTTTTGGATTGTTGTGTTTTCATTGTCATTAGTTTCCAGGATGTTTTTAATTTCTTCTTTGATCTCATTGGTAACCCAATCAATATTTAATAACATGCTTTTCAGCTTCCAAGTGTTTGAGTATTTTGGGTTGTTTTTATTGTAGTTTATTTCTAATATTATGCCATCGTGGTCTAAGAAGATGCTTGGTATGATTTCAATCTTCTTGAATTTGGGGAGACTTTGTTTGTGACCCAATATGTGGTCTATTTTTGAATCTGTCCTATGAGCACTTGAGAAGAATGTATATTCTGTGGCTGTGGGGTGAAGTGTTCTGAAGATGTCAATTAAGTCCATCTGATCTAGTGAGTCATTTAGGATTGCTGTTTCTTTGCTGATTGTTTGTCTAGAGGATTTATCCAGTGATGACAGTGGTGTATTAAAGTCCCCTACTATGATTGTATTGTTGTCTATCTCTCCTTTGATATCTTCCAGGAGATTTTTTATGTATTTGGGTGCATATATGTTTATCAGGGTTATATCTTCTTGTTGTATTGATTCCTTTAGTATTATGAAGTGGCCTTCCGTATCTCTTGTTATGGCCTTCACTTTGAGGTCTATTTTGTCCGATATAAGTATTGCTACCCCAGCCTTCTTTTCTTTTCCATTAGCCTGAAAAATATTTTTCCATCCCTTCACTTTCAGTCTCTGTGTGAGTCCTTTCTAATGAGGTGGGTCTCTTGTAGACAGCAAATGTATGGGTCATGATTTTTTTATCCATTCAGCCACTCGATATCTTTTGGTTGGAGCATTTAGCCCGTTTACATTTAAAGTTATTATTGAAAGGTACTTGTTTGTAGCCATTTCTTTTTTTTTTGTGTGGCTGTTTTCTTTCTGGGATTTTTATTTCTTCTTTTTACACCAGTCCCTTTAGCATTTCTTACATTGCTGGCTTGGTGGTGATAAACTCCCTTAGCCTTTTTTTGTCTGTGAAGCTTCTTATTTCCCCTTCGATTTTGAATGATAGCCTTGCTGGATAGAGTATTCTTGGATTCAGTCCTTTGCTTTGCATCACTTTGTAAATTTCCGTCCATTCTTTTCTGGCCTGATGTGTTTCTGTTGAGAAATCATTTGATAATCTAATGGGAGATCCCTTGTATGTAACTTTCCGTCTCTCTCTTGCAGCCTGTAAGATTCTCTCTTTGTCCTGAATATTTGCCATGGTAATTATGATGTGTCTTGGTGTGGGTCTTTTCGGGTTCACCTTGCTTGGGACTCTCTGGGCTTGTGTGACTTTTTTCTTCCCCACCTGAGGGAAGTTTTCTGATATTATTTCTTCCAGTAGGTTTTCTAATCCTTGTTCCTCTTTCTGTTGTTCTGGCACCCCTATTATTCGTATGTTGTTTCATTTCATGTTGTCCCAAAGCTCCCTTAGGCTCTCCTCCTGTCTTTTAATTTTTTTCTCCAACTGAAGTACAGTTTGGGTGTGTTTTGCTTCCCTGTCTTCTAATTCACTAATTCGGTCTTCCGCTTCTCCTAGTCTACTGTTGATACTTTCAATGGTGTTCTTTATTGCAGCTATATTGCACTTCATTTCTTCTTGGGTCTTACTTAAGTTGTTGATTTTTTCATCTGTTTCTTCTTGCTTCTTGGATAAGTTGTCGATTTTTTCCTCCATCCGGTGTATGCACTCTAGGACCCTTATTCTGAATTCTTTTTCTGTCATGTTGTATGCATCTGTATCACTTAACTGCTTTTCTGGTGAGTCCTCCTTTTCTTTCCTTTGGGGATTTCTTTGTCTACGCATGTTTGATCTCTGACATATATAGATATTGAGTTGTTCAGTGGCTGCTCCCTAGGTGGCAGTGGCTCCTAGGGCTGTGGTTGCTCCTTGGGCGGTTGTGGTAGCAGCTGCTCCTCTGTTGGTAGCGGGTCTTCTGATGGGTGCTGTTCACAGCTGTTGTGGCTCTTCTGGCTGGTGGAGGGAGGCTTCACACACAGCAGCTGTTCCTCAGACAGAGCGTGTGGAGATCAGGAGGCCGCTGTTGCTTGGATCTGCTTTCTGTGGGGAGAAGCAGGGTTCCTCTGAGTTCACGTAGTCGCGCTGCTTGAGAGCCGTTGTTGCTGGGTTAGTAGCTGGTCTCTGGATGCCGGTGACAGTCACCCAAGATGGCACGGTCTCCGTGGCTGTGCCGGCGCACCTGGAGAGGTTTCAGCCTCTGCCTCTAACCGTTCCCTTTATCTAGGATTTCTCTGTCTTTCCTGGCTGCAGACTGTCTCTCAGCTGAATCTCCTCTGCTTATTTGGGCTGTATGCTACCCGTTTCAGCTGTCCGTCCTTATCTGCTCCGGGACAAGGCACTGACACGTCTGTCTAAACCTCCGCCATTTTCTTCCTCCCACAACCACATTTTATTTTCTGAATCTTATAGCTTTTAACTTTAACCTGAAATAACACTAAATAATTACGGTTTTGAATTGTTTTTTTAGATATTTCATACTATGCACTTCATTCTTTAATTTAGATTTTAGTTTTAAAAACATGATAAATTTGCATAGTTTAAAACAAAAACTGTTCTAAACCTTCAAAAAAGCCAAAGCTGGGAGAAAAAACATCTGCAAAAGTCTCAAACTCTCAAAACAAAAATAAAAATCCAAGTACTAAAAAAAATCATCAAAACAATATAACAAAATATATACCGAGAAACATTACTCTCAAATCTGCTCCTTCTCATTTTTCAGCCCCGATGCCCTAGAGAGAGTCAGAGGCTTGTAACTGCTCATGTTTACGTACCATTGCTAATTTAACCAGCTCCATACTGAAAAATACCTGGGCATTTTCCAAATGTTTGTGATTACAACCATTCTTTCAGTGAATAGGTTTGTGTATACATTATTCATCATGTGTGCTGTTGGACCTGTAGGATAAATTTTCAGGGTTAGAATTCTAGGTTGTATGCTAAATACACTTATTATTTTGTTAAATATACCCCCAAATTGCCCTCTGTGGGCACTCCCAGCAGCAGTCATGCAAGTGCCCTTCTCCCCACAGCCTTGCCAATGGAGCATCTTGCCAAAATGTTGGTTTTGCAAAATCAACAGGCAAAAAGGGTATATGGGGTATTTTCATATATTTCCTCTTAGCATGAATGAAGTTGGACATCTTTTCATATATGTAAGTTTCCTTTATATTGTCTGTTCATGGCCTTTGCCCATGTTTCTGTTGGGTTGCTGGTCCTTTTCTTACTAATTTCTAGGCTTTCTTTAAATATTGGGAATATTACCCCCTTTGCTGTGATAAGAGTTGTTAGCATTTTCTTCTTCACATTCATCATTTGATATTTGCCTTTGCTTATAACAGTGCTGGTTTTTTGTTTGTTTTGCCAAGCAGACATTTATAATTTCCATGTGTTCAAAGTTATCAATCTTTTCTTTTATCATTTCCGGATTTTGAGACACATTTGAAAAATATTTCTTTTGCTCCTTGTAATTAATTTTCCATTTCTTAGCTGGTCTATTTCTATCACGAGGTCTGTTTATTTATTTCATAGCCTCCTGTCAGCAGGAGGCTTATTTCCTGATCTCTTCAACAGTTTCAAAGACTTCCTTAAGATTTTCCTTAATTCATATTCACACCTTTCATGTTCTCTTTGGCAACACTTGTACGGTGGCTTTTCATCTGTAGGAATATTGCATTGCTTTTTTATTTAGTTTTATTTATGTGAAATTTATTCCTTTCTTAATATGCATGGTTTTCCCGGATTACCAAGAGAAGGGTTCTGTGGTATAGGAGTGTCCAGGTACTTGGAAGGTTTACACCTCAAGGACTTCACCTCTGCTGCTCCAGAGGAAAAGGAAGGGCTCTTCTTAATATAAGCTCAAGCACACACACACACACACACACACACACACACACACACCACCAGTCTCCCTCCCCACCTTTGTGAGGCTGCTCAGGAGAGGGCATCAGAGCACAGACTCTGGGGAAGACTTCCTGGGTTGAATACTGGCCTTGTCCCTCATTCCCTTTTCAGTTGATGATCTTGGGCAAACCATGCCAGTAAAATGGGGATAAAAAGAGAGCCTATCTCTTAGGGTTGTGGAGATTAAATGAGCTAATATATGTAAGTGCTCAGAACAGTACCTGGCACATAGTGTTTGCTCTTGCTCTGCTATGGTGAGCCAGTGGGAATGAGCCTTGCTCTGCTATGGTGAGCCAGTGGGAATGAGCCTAGGGATGTCCACCTGCCCTGCCCTGTCTGGCTCAGGAGAACCCTGGGCTTCCTTCTGTATACTGCCATGGGATACAGCACTCACTCACCAAAGGAAGCAAACACTTTCAGAAAATAGTTTTGAAGATTCTGTCAGAGATTTTCCCCCAGTGGGTCCCACATTTTCTGGATCTTCTCTCTCTGCTTCCTTCACTGAGATGCCCTGTGCTCACAGTACTCCCTTCTCAGGAGAGACCTTCTCTTCCTGGGATATGGCATTGCTGGAACGTTCTGAACTTTAGCATCACTAGGCCTCCTCCTGTATCTGCTGGTGCACACTCATGACATCCCGAATAGGCTTGCTGGCCAGGTAAACCTTGAGCCAGGAAACTTATAACCTGGAGTTTGTGGGTGTTATCTGAACTCCAGCTTCACTGAAAATGTGTGGTTTTCTTCATTGTCTTTGTTTCTCTGGATGATTTCCAAAGGAGAAGCTTCCACTGTTCTCCTACCAGCACTGGTGTTAGTTTTGTTTTGGTCTTTGTGCCCCCGTGCCCCCCCCCCCGTTTTTCTTTTAAGGACCCAGATTGGAATTTTGATTTTTAGCATTTCCCTCACAGCATCCAACATAGTGTAAAATAAATGGGCAATTGAGTAAAAGAATATCAGTGAAAATTTCTGCCTAGGGTATGCTGCCCTTCCAGTTTCAGATCTGCAGCTCAGGATCCCGAGGGGCCACTGGGGATTTGGGGTCCGGACACTTTGCATGATGTTCTGGCTGTACTTTGTGATGCCCAAACCCTCTCCCTGTGTGGCTTCATAGAGTCCCAGGACTACCACTTATCAGGAGTTCGTGACCTGGAAGTGACAAGAAATTTTCTATCTTTGTGGTTTATTTCAGTTTGGGGAAAGAGGGACTCCCAAGGCATTGGCTGGACTGAAAATTCCCTGGGCCTCACAGTAGTATTTATAGTTTTCATTTCCCTTTTTTCTCATCTAAGGTTTTTGACATTTACACTGTACTAGGTACTGGGCTACAAGGGTGTGGGGACTCTATTCAGAATACACCAGATGCTCAAGGCCAACTAGAGGGTAGAGGCTCTCTTCAGAGTATGTCTATTATTCAAGGCCACTTTGAGCGTGGGCATCTTAATCAGGGTGTTCAAGGCTAAGATACTACACACAGGTGCAAGGATGCAGCAATCTATACACTGTGCAAGTGTGCCCTTCTATAACCCAGAAGACTGAGGTCACTATTTGGAAGGAAGCCTCTTTTGTTTAAGTTAGTATAAAGTTGTTACTGACCAGCCAGCAGCGCATGGCTGCTTGGTGAGGCTGTGACTTTAAGGATGGATCCTGCATAACTAGCTCCTGTGTAAGGCTGGATTGCTTAGTGTAAGACTACTGACCAGTAGGTACGGGGCTATATTATGGGGAAGATGTATTACTGACAAGCAGGCTGCTGCTATGTGGGAAATGTATTGTTACCTAGCCGGTGTGTGGCTACTATATGGGACTTTGCTTTGAAGACCTGTTTTGTCTAGTGGCTCCTTATTAACAATGGCTACATGGCCACTCGTTTCTACAATAAAGACTCTCTTATATACCCACAACTTCTCAATCTACCACCTGGTGTCCAAGAAGGTCCAGCCCCTGGTAGAGGGGCTGGGATCTGACAGCTGGCATAGTTGGGCAGGATCAGGACCTGTGGACTTGACAGTGATGCAGCGAGCAGAGAATAAAGGAGGAACTGAGTCCCTAACAGTTAGTACAGCAAGCAGGGCTCAAGGAGGAACTTGCTCCGACACTTAGCGCTGTGGGCAGGATTCAGAAGTATGTGCAGGTTCGAGGAGCAAGTGCTTCCACAAAGGGTAAACATTTTGCATAACTAACCAATGTTCTCTTCACAACAGGCCTCTGAGAGGCAGCTAATTTTATACCCATTTTATAGATAAGGGAATCGGGCTACAGAAAATTCATACACCTTTTCCAAAGGCATATGGCTAACAGATAGCAAAACTGGGATTTGAACTTAGGCAGTCTGTTTCTAGAGCTCTGAGGCCAACAACTGCTTTATTCTTCTTTGTCATTCTTTGACACACGGGAACCAAGGACTGCATGAATCACCCCAAGATGGCACTTGGAAATTAGACAAGTGGACAGGAAGAAAAGTGGGACTGTAGAAATATTAAGAAAACTGTTTGGGTTAGGAGTAGCAGAGGTAAGTGTTGCTTGGAGTGTGGTCAGAAAAGCTGGATTGTTAGTGGATGCATCATTAGGAAAATTATTAATAGTTTGTAAGGACTTGTTACTTTTTTATTTTTTTTATTGCTTAAAGTAATACAAAGGGTATTACATATGTGTCCATTCCCGCCCCCCCGCCCTAGACAGTCCCCTAGCCTCCCCTATCCCCCAGTGTCTTATGTCCATTGGTTATGCTTATATGCATGCATACAAGGACTTGTTACTTTTCTAAGCACTTGGTGCATTTACTAATTTGACAATACCTATATGGGTTGGCAGTATTATTTTGGCCTTGTCCAGTGAGGAATCTGTGATCCGAGGGAGCAAGTATGTTGCTGAGGGGCACAGGGTAGTAACTGGCAAAGCTCAGAATATTTCCCAGGCGATAGGGCTCCGGAGCACACTTTTTTACACCCCACGCTTTGGCCTTGCTCTGCATGCCAGCAAACATGAGTGAACTCAGGAACCCAGTGGTTTACATCCACCCAGGGTGGGTTGTCACTGGCCAAGAGATTTGATTCAGAGCCTTGACTGGAACAAAACCACTCTCCTTGTCTCAAAAGAGAATAATAAACACTTAGAAAATCACAATCTAGAAATGTGTGTATTTTTATAGAACACAAAGTAATTCAGGGGAATAGTAAGACCACAATTTCAACTAGAGTTATTTCAGAACTGCTTTCTTTAAAGAGCATCTTCACCTTTCAAAAAGAATTACATATACAAATGGTAGGGATGCAGCCACTTATGCTGAGATACATTATACAGATATTTTTTATGATTTCCCAAATATCCATAACCTTTACCTCTCTCAGGGTTTCAACCAGTGGTGATTTTCTGTTTCTACAACAACCATTTCAAAAAACAATATGCTTCCAGCATGTGAGGTCAAGGAATATTAGTTTATTTTCACTGCAGTCTCTTATTTTTGTTGGTTTCATTTCCAGTGATTTGTCCACAATAACAACACGTGTGGCTTGGACAATATCGGAAGAAACAAAAAGAACTAGAAGATGGTTAATTACTTAACCTGTTTTTTTTGTGTGTTTTTTTTACACTAGAGAAAGAATTGTTACCCAGTGCAAGATGGCAAAGATTAAAAAAAAAAAGTATGAAGGCTGGACACATCTGTTTCTTTGTTTGCTTTAAGAATAAAAGCCGCTTGTTTTTCCCCTGTTAATTTCACAAGGTAAGGCACTGAAGGAGTGTACTGAGAGAGGCCTCATAAAGTAATTCAAAATAATGACACGTTTCCTCCCCATCTATGATTGTCCTGCTCACTATTCAGGCTTCAACAATTAGGAAGAGCCTTTTGTGTGATGAGCACTCAGCTCAGCCTTTGTGGATCTACACCAGAAACATGGGCTCTGGCCTAGAAGGTTTACAGTCTAAAGCAGTTGATATTATACTTAAGTAACTGAAATGTGAACAATTCAGAATATGCCCTATAATTTTTTGTTTGCAAAACAAATACTGGTAACCATCTTGACATGACATTAAATTGGCTGGTTTAAAATGTACAACAGGTATATACACATAGGTATGTCTGTGTGTATGGATGCTATTTATATTGAGTTGCTTTGGGCATTATAGAGGCATTATGTTAACTGTAGATGGAAGACAAATCAATTTTGGGGAAAATATAACAATTGCATCACCATGATTAATTTTTTAAATGATAATAATAATCTAATAATTGGAAAATTGTTGTTCTCTTTGAACTCTGGCTGGTATGTAGAGTGTAAATGAGGAGGCGTTCAATTTATAGTAGTTTAGATAAACTGATAATGAAGTTACTTATTGAATTTTTTAATATAATTTTTTAATTTATTTTAGAGAGAATGGTAGAGGGAGAGAGATGAAACATCAATGATGAAAGAGAATTATTGATTGGCTGCCTCTTGCATGTCCCCTACTGGGGATGGAGTCCGCAACCTGGGCATATGATTTGACCGGGAATCAAAGCGTGACCTCCTGCTTCATAGGTTGATGCTCAAACACTGAGCCATGCCGGCTGGGAAATTATTGAAATTTTTTTTTCTTTCACTTCATTTCTTTTTTTTTTCTTATTAAATCTTTATTGTTCAGATTATTACATTTGTTCCTCCTTTTTTCCCCCCATAACTCCCCTCCTCCCAGTTCCCACCCTACCCTCCGCCCTCACTCCCCACCCACTGTCCTCATCCATAGGTGCACGATTTTTGTCCAGTCTCTTCCCATATCTCCCACACCCCTTCCCCCCCCCAAGAATAGTCAGTCCATTCCTTTTCTTTTCTTTTTTTTTTTTAATTAAATCTTTATTGTTCAGATTATTACATTTGTTCCTCTTTTTTTTCCCCCATAACTCCCCTCCTCCCAGCTCCCGCCCCACCCTCCGCCCTCACTCCCCACCCACTGTCCTTATCCATAGGTGCACGATTTTTGTCTAGTCTCTTCCCGCATCTCCCACACCGCTTTCCCCCCCAAGAATAGTCAGTCCATTCCCTTTCTATGTCCCTGATTCTATTATGATCACCAGATTATTTATTCACTTGATTCTTAGATTCACTTGTTGATAGATGCATATTTGTTGTTCATAATTTGTATCTTTAACTTTTTCTTCTTCTTCCTCTTCTTAAAGGATACCTTTCAGCATTTCATACAATACTGGTTTGATGGTGATGAACTCCTTTAGCTTTTCCTTATCTGTGAAGCTCTTTATCTGACCTTCAATTCTGAATGATAGCTTTGCTGGATAAAGTAATCTTGGTTGTAGGTTCTTGGTATTCATCACTTTGAATATTTCTTGCCACTCCCTTCTGGCCTGCAAAGTTTCTGTTGAGAAATCAGCTGACAGTCGTATGGGTATTCCCTTGTAGGTAACTGTATTTCTTTCTCTTGTTGCTTTTAAGATTCCCTCTTTGTCTTTTGCTCTTGGCATTTTAATTATGATGTGTCTTGGTGTGGTCCTCTCTGGATTCCTTTTGTTTGGGGTTCTCTGCGCTTCCTGGACTTGTAAGTCTATTTCTTTGACCAGGTAGGGGAAGTTTTCTTTCATTATTTCTTCAAATAGGTTTTCAATATCTTGCTCTCTCTCATCTTCTGGCACCCCTATAATTCTGATGTTGGTACGCTTGAAGCTGTCCCAGAGGCTCCTTACACTATCTTCGTACTTTTGGATTCTTTTTTCATTTTGCTTTTCCGGTTGGGTGTTTTTTGCTTCTTCGCATTTTAAATCTTTGACTTGATTCTTGCGCTCCTCTGGTCTGCTGTTGGCAGTCTGTATAATATTCTTTATTTCAGTCAGTGTATGCTTAATTTCTAATTGGTTCTTTATCACAACACGGAGGGTCTCATTAGATTTCTTGTAGATCTCATTAAGCTTATCGGCAGTTTCTAGAAAATTATTGAAAGACCTTAAAAGTGTGGTTCTGAATTCTATATCCTCCATCGACATTTGTGTCCTGTTTCTTTGTCTCTGCAGTTTTTATTCTTTCTTGGTGCACCCCCTAGTGTTCTTTGTGAGCAGTCTTGTTGTAGTTAAGCCTTGATTGTTTTAGGTAATACTGGGGGTGATTTGACCTCCAGGCCAACTGGCTGTGAGAATCAGCTGTGTCTGCCATGGGAGAACTTTTGTCCTCTAAGGAGGTGCTAATCTAGCCTTTGCCTGAGGCTATCTGGCAAATGGCTCTGTGCTGGGCTTGGGCTGGGCGGGTTGCACGGGATCAAACAGGGCGGGCGGAGGGATCAGTTATGGCTGCTCTCAGTCCTGTCCCCAGAGGTTCTGCCTCTCAGAGTCCCAGCAACCACTGCAAACCTCGGAGAGAAAGCTGCTCTCGAGTTCCAACTGATGCCAGACAGTCCCGCTTCTCCCGTTTGAGTCTGGGTTCCTAGAGACTCGCCCAGAACTGGAGCTCAGAGCCTGAGACTCCCTTCCGATTGAAACAGACAACCGCGCCCTCAGCCGCCAGCCCGCTCTGCGCGCACCTCCGCACCTTTGTATTTTCCGCACTGCGCCTCCTCTGAGTCTTGGTATGCTGTTCTCTTTCCTTCTAGTTGAAGAATTTCCCCTCAGCCAGCCTTCCTGTGGTTCTGGGTGATGTCCATTCCGACTTTTAGTTGTATTTTTGAAGTGGTTGTGCGAGGAAGCAATCTCCGGTGTTTACCTATGCCGTCATCTTGGTTCCTCTTGAATTTTTTTATATATTTTATTTTCATCTCAGAATATTTTTTCTATAAATTTCCACTTTCTATCTGCAAGCTTTTTGTGATGTTTAGGTAGGCATTAATTAGGTTTGCCAACTTGTTTTAAGTAGGTGGCACATTTAGAATATTGCTAGAAGATCCCATTTGGCTATTGACTGGTGGAGCCATATTTGCTCACACCTGAGGCTTTCAACCACCTTGTTTATACATGGACACATGGAGTTCTCTCCCTCCTCCCTTTCAGTACCTTTGTCATCATCTCTGTGCAAGTCTAAAATACCCACCCAAAGACAACACTAACGAAAAGAGTTGGGGGAGAATCGAATAAAAAAACCAACTCTAGATTTATTCAAATACATAGTAGGGTTTTAGGTACTAGAGAGAAATATGTGAGTAGTCTTTACTGCTAAAATATACCCAAACAAACAAAAGAAGTAGGAGAAACAGTGTTCTTAGTAGATGAACAGAAACCAGCAATTCAAGATAAAGCCACAAAGTGCAACCTGTGTGATATAGATAGGGCGGGTGGGTGCTGCCCAGACGGGGACCACTGCATTGTGACCAAGGCCGGAGAGCCTCTCAGAGGAAGAGGGGCTTATGCTGGGTCCTGAAAGAAGAGTGGAATTTAAATGAGAATTATTTTTTATTTAACTTAGGTAAAATATTAAGTTATGATTTATGCTTGTAGACTGTTCCATCTAAATACAATTTCCAGTTCTTTAAAAGTTCATATCCATTCCCTGTCCAGCCACACTAGCCTCCAAACAATATCGAATCAAAAGAAAGTTTCAATCTTTCTGCTCTTGAATTATTGAACAGTCTGAATATTCCCCAGGCCTACTCTTTCTGAAAACACTTTCCTACCATATGCGACTGTCTGAGAAAATCTACTTGTATGCAGTAGATTGCTGTTATTCATTATTCATTACAACATTATTTAGTTGAACAACCTACCAAAGAAAACTTGGTTCTGTAGGGGGAAATGTACAAACTCAGGGAACTAAATTATTTTACTCTAAATGCTTTATAAAGAGCAAGCTTTATGGCCCTCATTATTTGGTCTGTGCTGAGGAAAACAAGTTTTCTCCAATAGAAAATAAGCCATAAAGGACAGAAGCTATGTGATCCAGTGTATTCAATAAAAGTTTGAGTTGTAGATTCTTCCAGCAACACACTACATGAATAAAGATCATTGAAGTACTTATGGTCCTCAATCAAATAATAAGCATTTATTGAGTAGCTACTCAATAAATATCCAGGACTTTTAATTTCAAGAAACAGACTGGTTGTCATAGTACATTGATTCTGATGTTCCCTGTGCACCCAGTTGAGGTGAATAGGCTTCTCTGGTGTAACTGTCCTTGCAAATCTGCTGTGGCTTGTTTTCCTTACTCAGGAAGACAATTTGGGGCAGGTCCTTTATTTTGTTCGTCATCAGGTAATAAAATTTCCAATTCAGTCTAATAATCTCCAAGCTGTCATCATCTAATATAAAATGTCTCCCTTCCTCAGCCCTCTTCACTGATTTTCTCTTCCACTTCCCATGGTCCCTCTGAGTTGGGTGCCTTGGGAGGGATATTATTCTCTCAAGATGACCCAGTCTGACCCTTGGGAAGTTCACTATTCCTTAGCTTAGCAGGGCAGGATGAGAGCCTTTCCCAAAGCAGCCACCTCTCTGTGCTCTGACATCAGACTACCTGGAATGTGTGAATATGAGTTTCTGTGTTCCTCAAAGACCTGAGTTCCTCAAAGTGTCTCTTAAAATATCCTTCACTTGGCTTAAGAGCACCTCTTTATCTTGCCCCATGAGGGGACAGGGCCTCATGAAACACTGACAATTCTTCCTGCAGATGCATTTTTATTGTTGTTGGTAATCCTCACCAAAGGATATGTTTTCCATTGCTTTTTCAGAGAGAGTGGAAAAGAGAGAAGGAAGAGGAGAGATACAGAGGAGAAAGAAATATCAATGTGAGAGAGATGTGTCGATTGGTTGCCTCCCACACACACCCCAACCAGAGCAGGGATTGAACCCACAATCCAGGTACATGAGTGCCCTTTACTGGGAATTGAATCTGTGACCCTTCGGTGCTCAGGCCTATGCTCTAACCATTGAACAATGCTGTCCAGGGTCCCCACAGACATCCCTTTCACCAGCCTTTTATCCTCCCTCTAAAACTTCGTATCTTCTATTATATAGTCCAATTGTAGGTAATGAACTAATAATTACAGAGCTAGTTTCAAACCTCCTAGCACGTGTTTTATAGGTGAGCTAGCTAGCACCTCAATTTAGAATGGGGAGTATTTAAAATATATTTTATTGTTCCTGGTCCTCAAGACAAGAGAATTACAACAAAAAAGACTTTGCATTTAGCACGAGGTTACACATTTGCATTTTCCCTCTTAGACTAATGGATATTGTCTTAACAAGGTAATTCTTTATAATTCTTTGTTGATGACCATAAAAATATTTTGAACCAAAGTTCACTATCTTAAAGCAAATACTTAAGTACTATCTAACTTAAATATGTTAGGCAATGTTCTGTTACAAAGAGAGAAATATACCACATTGGCAATCATCTATGAAAATATATGTCAGTAATTTATTACCCAGCAGATATTTTTTTAAAAAAAGAAACAGATTTAATATGTCATTTCATATTAAAGGTGACATAATAACAAACAGTAAGAAATGAAAGAACTTTTGAAAGAAACTGATGCTATGGAAAGAATACTCTGAATATTAATTTTTCATTTGTTTTAGTCATATTTTATATTTATATAAACATATGTAACATATTTATATAATAATCTTTTAATATTATATACTATATTTATATGTAATATACTAATATGTAATATATATTTAAGTATTAAATATTTAAGTATTAAATATGTAATACATATAAAGCAATATGTGTACCACATATAATATCTGTTCATTTAAATATATTTTTTAAAATTGATTTCAAAGAGAAGAAGGGAGAGGGAGAGAGAAATAAAAACATTAATGATGAGAGAGAATCGTCGATCAACAAACTGCCCCTTGTATGCCCACTACTGGAAATCAAGCCCACAACCAGACATGTGCCCTGACCGGGAATTGAATCATGACCTCCTGGTTCATGGGTCGAAGCTCAACCACTGAGTTATACTCAGCTACACTGAGGCAATATTTTAGAGATGGAATTTTGTTCTAATTCTGAAAATCTTCCAAAGAAACAGATTTGTGTGTAAGTGTAATAAATACCTGTGTTAAAAATATACAACTGCCATGTTCTCCAAATAGTTTTCAAGTACAAACTGAGTACATAAAAGAAGATGGAAAGTTATAAGCTCAGTTTCACAAATATGAAATTGGTGGTTGGAATTAAAAAGTGAATGTCACTATTCAGTAATCACAGCCAAAGGTGGCTTCTGTCATGGTTCCATGTGTTTTTTTGAGGTGTCTTTTTCAGCTAAGAGAACCGTCCATCAGAAAATTAACTGGTATACAAATAGAGTGAATATTGAATCAGACCTTTAAATGCTCTTTCCCAAAAATATATACTAATATTTTACCATTATGAAAGGACTTAATTTCATACTTTTTACTTAAAATATTATTATTAGTGATAATTTTTAAGTGGATGCAAAAAGTTTTTTAAACTAGCTAATATTTACAATTATGACTAAGTTAACTGTATATCATTATTTTTAAAGATTTTTTATTTGTTTTACATGGATATATTGTTAGTAAAGTCATTTATGGATATATAAATGAATATATAATAAATTTATATACAAGTTGTGGGGCATGCCCCCAGTTTTCACTAATGTGGTCCGTAATAAGAAGGTCTGGAGGCCACTGATCTTCATTAGCTGGCGAGTCTGCTCTGAAATGTGAGCACGTTCTCTCCATGTCCCTCTTTACTTCTATGCTTTGTGGCTCTCCACTGCTTCCAGGATAGATTTTAACTGCTTAGCATGACACACAGGGAGCATCATGGTCTGATTCTGTTTCTTTTCTCCACCGTTATCTCTGGATATTTTCTCTCCGTATCCTTCCTTCTGGATACAACTCAAATATTTGTAGTTTCCTAAATGGACAATACTCTCTTGTATTTCTACTGTCTCCACATTTTTGCGAATGTTGCTACCTCAGCCTGAAACCCACATTTTCATCATATCACTCCTCCCTCACACCTCCAGCCTCTTTCTGCATCTGATTAACCTTGACACATTCCTCAAGATGTGCCTCAACTCATTTTTTTCTACTCCAACATGGCACCTGTCACCCTACTTAAGGTAATGTCTTTGCTAATTTTCCTTCCTCATTAGACTGCAAATGCCTTGTGGAAACAATATATGTGCTGTGTCTCTGTTCCTCTGGAACTTTGGCTGTATGTATTACTATTTTATAGTAAACATTTGCTAAGTTTTTTTCTATGGGCCAGGCACTTTATATAGGCTGGATTATGTATGCCTCATAATAGCTCTATGAAATATATATTATTATTAACCCCATTTTACAGATGGGGAAACTGAGGCCCAAAGGAGATACATAATTTACCCAAAGAATCACTGATATTAAGTGGCATAAGTGGGGTATAAAATGGGAAGTTTAACTCTAGAATTATACCTTTATTAAATCTACTAGAGACCCAATGCAGGAAATTCATGCACTGATAGGGTCCCTAGCTGCTGCTGGCTGCTGGCCAGGTACTCCTTCCTGTCTCCTGGCAGCCTGTCACCACTACTGGCCAGGGCCTCCTTCCCTTCCCCAGCCACCTTCCCCGGGCTGACCTGCCCCCTGGTTGAACTCTTGGAAGAACTCTGGTCCAGGGGACAATTTGCATACTATGCTTTTATTATATAGGATATGTAGTGCACTGAATAATGGACCCAAAAATATATGTCCAAGTCCTAACTCCCGGTACCTGTGAATGTGACCTTCTTGGAAATAGGGCCTTACATATGTAATTAATGTAAGGATCTGATACCATCTTGGATTCCAGTTACCATCCTGGATTATGGTGGGACATAAACTTAATGATGGAAACAAAGACATTGAGAGATAAATCATATGAAGATGGAGGCAAAGATTGGAGTTATATTACCACAAGCCCAGGAATGCAACTAGCTACCAGAATCTGAAAAATTAAGGAAAGGTTCTTGAAACAGACCTTTACAATCAGACCTAGAGTCTCCAGAGGGAATATGGCTCTGCTAATACTATGATTTCATATGTCTGGCCTTCATAACTGTGAGATAATAAATTCCTGTGTTTTTCACACCTCTAAGTTTATGACAATTTGCTATGGTAACTCTAAGAAACTAAAAGATCAATCTATTTTTATTTTTAAAGCTATTCAATAAATAATTTTGAATGAATGAGTGAATGCATTTATTGAATGTGTCTGTACTCCAGGCACTATGGTGGGCACTGGGAATAGGAAGATCATTACAACCTACTTGCTCATCTAAGATCTCACATCTAATATTGCCAAGTCTTACTCTTACACTGCTTCTCTCCTGGTTGAGCTCTGTGTTGTCTTTTGCCTTCTCTAATACAAGAGTCTGCTGACATTTCTCTTTTCTTTCTTCTCTTCAAACTACCTTCAATATTTCTGCTAGAGTTATTTTTACAAAAATATTGAAATTCTATTTTTCTAAAAATACGTAAACTGCAGTTTCTTTCCACTCTTCAGAAAATTAAGTTTAAACTGTTAGCATATCATCCAAGGCCTCCTTCATCTAGATTCCTCATGACCTCTCTTCCTACTTCCCTTCAGGTGTCCTTTATGGTGAGTACATCAATCTAGTAGTGCCCACCTGGTCTAAGCCACCCTCATCTTGGACCTGGATCACCACAGCTGCCTCCTACCCGGCCTCCCGCTGTGTGGAGACATTAATTCAGACCCTGTTACTCCTCTGTGTGGCTCTGATTTCTTATTTCAGAGAAAAGCTCCAGTCCTTTTAATGATCTGTATGTTCCTATTCCTACATGACCCCTCAGTTTCCTCTGCTACCACACCCTGGCCTTCAGAGAGGTCATGAGATATGGTCAAGACAGTCCAACCTTGGGGCCTTTTTGCTTGCTGTTTCCTCACCTATAATGGTTTTTTCCAAGAAAGGCGCTAGGAACTTTCTCTTGTGTCTTTCAGGTTTTTATTCAAACTTCACCTTGTCAGAGGGTCATCCCTGGCCTTCCTTCTCTGCTTGCAGCTGTCTCCTTAGCACTTACCATTACCTAATACACTCTCTACTTTACTTATTTATTTTATTTGTTGTCTGTGTCTCCCATGGAAATGTTAGCTCTATAAAGGCAGGGCTTCGTGTCTGTTTTGTTCATGGTTATATCCCCAAAGCCTGGAACAGGGCCTGGCACATGGCAGGATGCAATGCATATTTGTTGAATGGATTGTCTGCTTGGTATTCTGAATCGTTCAAGTTTTATCATACCTAGAGAACACTTCAGCATGGCTCTGTGAAAAAGAGACGGAGAGATCTCAAAAGGAAAGGACAGAGTCCTAGTGCTGGAAGTCCCCAGCAGGGTTGGTGCAGCTCTGCTCGGAGGGACTTGTAGATGCTGAGGGGGTTGAGTCTGATGGACAGGATTCTGTCAGCTAAGTCTATGCCAAGAAACAAATGGGGGGTAGTCCAGTCAAGAAGTCCCGAGGATATGGGTCTCCTGATGTCTAGTGAAGCATAGCAACAGTATTTGGAGATGGAAATTTTTAGGTAGTCAGCAGCAGGGAAATCTACCGGCAGGTGGCAGCATTCACTTCATTAGTCTGGGGCTTGGGCAGAGCCTCAGGCTCTGGGTGAAGGACAGAAAAGGAGAAAGCAGGACTCTAATCTGAATTGTCTGTGTAAGTGGGTGGTCTGGACTGAATGACCAGCTGATTACAAACCTAGGGTTCTGAGTATTAAGAGCACATTAGAATTCTGTTCTAAAATCTGGGCTCTACCTTGAGGGGGAATAGTTTTAGGATGAAGTTCTGTTATCATCCCTAGAGGAGAGAGGCCAGAACAAATAGGAAAGAAATTTGAATGATGAGTCTCAGTGTGGAAGTCTCAGTTCTTCCAAACGCCTCTGATATCAATACCAGAGGTCACAGGATTAAGATGGAAAGTGGGCTGAGAGGAGGGATGGCAGTCAGTGGGCAGACAAGTCTCTGGCGCTTTCCTTGTTCTGCGTCTTTGTCCTGGGATGCTTTCTTGATCTCCTGTGTCTGACTCAATGAACTGCATGTGACCAAGGAAGAACAAATTCAACCCACAGCTGTACTTTGGTTTGCCAAGGAATATTTTAAAAATTGACTTTGAAATTCTTTCCATGGGATATTGATGGTACAGTTGCTGCAGGCTCTGGCCCATGTGTGCTCCTCATAGTTCTGTTACCTGGCTGGCCCTGAAGGCATTTCTTTTTTTGCTGCCTTTAATTGTTTTTCTTACCCTCCAAGGCCCAGCCTAAGGCTTTTTTGACTTGTTCTTCTCAAAATTAATTGCTCTCATCACTTACAATTGCAGCTTTGTTTAGCTCGTTATATTGTTCTTTGCAGTACAATACCTGTTTACATACTTGTCTTCCTCTGAAGATAAAAAACTTGAGGCCAGGAACTAGGTCTGAATCATCTTTGTGCTTCCTCACTGTCTCAAACAATATCTTGACTTAGAAATGCTCAATACATATTTCAATTGGATTTATTACTCAGAGTGATCTTTGGTCATCCTGAAAAACAAGAATTCTTCAACGAGTCACCAGTTTATCCATTTTTACATCACATTTGTTATTTATGTCATCATTAAAGTTAATCACAGAGAAGACGATCAATTTGTAAATGCTCAATCCAATCAGGCTGCTTCATGATTCAAATTACTGAATGGTGCTGGGTAAGGTCAAATGAGTAAGCTAATTGGGTTGGATGACCACTTTGTAAGTGAGCAATCCTTTTCTCACAATCTCTGAAGAGCTGATGCAGTCCGGTACATACAAATAATTGCAGCATCCTGTGGCTTCAAAATAAGACAAGCCGTATTTGGGGATTTATGAAGATACCGTTCTAGATTTATTTTCTCTTTCTTTTCTATTTCAAGGGAGCTTGAGGCATAGGGTAGGGATGGAAAAGGCGGGGGTATATCGACAGAAAAGCTACAAGCTTTGCCCTGGTTCTGGATAACAGCTAGCCTGGTGCTGGAATGAGTACAAGAGAGGTTTTTGAGGAAAAAATAAATCTGTCTGCATTGGTAAAAAGTAAACCTACAAGGAACACCCCAGTGGCAGCTTTGATCTGCTCTCTGCTCTCAGATGGGGTGGGATTGACATAGGTCGTGCTCTTGAGTCTTGTACGTGCTGCTACCCTGTTCTCTACATACAGTCCTTTCACTTACATTGTTCTGGTGACAGCTAAATGAGCCACTTTATTAGCTGCAGGAGTTACATGAAAGGAGAAACTAACTTATTAGTTAATAGGATGGGGAATAATACTATGTGTCAGTTACCATCTTCCAGAACCTTCATTTTTAGTGAACCATTAGTGACTCTCCCCCATACACCCCCACTGGTTATTTTAAATTAAGTAAAAAAAAAAATCCCAACTTTAAAAAAGTCACACTATCTCCCAAATTGTCAGCACATAATATTTTATATAAGAAACTCTCAATTATTTATCCAAAGAATGGGAACTTCGAATACTTTTATTTGTTTGGGAAGTGGATCATACATTTTCCTGATAAAAGTTTCTCTGCATAAATATGTTTTGCTTAGACTGGTAATAAAATAAACTTGAATTCCCTGAGCTCACCCCCACTGATGGTGGTAGAAAACCAGTCTGAAATGTGCTATGTACGTGACAGGGGAACCAGACTGGGTGAGCATAATACAGCAATCCCATATCAAGGAATAGGCAGTTGATTTTTTTTTTCTATTCAAGTATGCCAAGATTAGCTACTATCTTTTCTCTTTTTTTTGTTAATGTGTTTGTTTTTCTGTTGTATTTTCTGTACAATGTTCAGTTTAAGAGCCTTCTTTATTCAGTGGGGGCAAACTGTAGCTGCTCATTTAATTGACATCTTGAAGTATAAATTTTACTTTTCTGGCTGAAGCAGAAAAGGGCAACATATTCCATTTCACTTATTTCCTTTGGATTTATTGGCTCTCTTCTGCCCTCAGGGATATGCATGAAATCTAGGCAACTGTAGTTATTGCAAGGCTTTAGGGAGAAATCGGCAGTTGCAATGGCGATAATCATACAGTAAATAAAAGTACAGTTTGCCTTTTATGTAGATTTTGATTTGTTGTATGTGAATAAAGGTTTGAAGTAAGAGCCAGGAGGAAATCCGTTTCAAAGGTGACAGCAGCTGCTGGGTCTTTTATTGTTCTGGGGAGTAATCCCAAGTCTTTTGTATCAAAGTAGGTCTATAGTGAACTGAGAAAACACCATAAAAAGGTACCCCTTCAGGGGTGTGGGGGGGGAATCCTCAGATTTAGAAGCTATAATAGAGCTTAAAGACTTTCTAATCTGTCTCATTCTACAAATAAGCTTAAAATGACACTCAAAATCATTTCCCCAAGTTACACAGTGAGAGTGTCAGGACTACATTGGATGTCTGGGCTCCAAATCCAGTTCTGTTTGCCCCAGACCACATTCTGATAACCTGCCCCATTTCTCCTCAAGGAGAAAAGCATAAAACCCCAAATAGGTTGCCTATGAGGAAGCAGCTCTGAGAAGGTGGCAATGAACCATGTGATACCAGGTGACAAGGGGCAAGCTTAGGGGGCCAGTCTTGCAGCACAGCCCCCTCCTTCCATCACTCCAGTCACAGTCTCCAAGGGCACTTACCATCTACTTATCTACTGGGGCTGCAGTAGGGAGAGGGGTCCTGGAAGAAGGGAATACTAGGAGTCGCACATTACCCCAGAGGGAGTGGAGATGCTGCTGGACTTTCCAAGCTCAGGATCCTACACTTACATATTCCTTGGCCTTATTTTCTGCTTTTCAGTCTTCTATGCCTATGACATTAACATTATAAAAAAATCACCTCTAAGAGTTTCAGAGATAGAATCTGGAAGATTCGCAAACCTTCCTCTTCTGGGTTGCTTATTCTGCCAACTTCCCTTCCCTCTTTTGGCTGGTGTAGTCCTTTGACTTTTCTACTGGGCAGGTACCAGTCATTTGGGGGTGGGGGGGTCCCTAATTAGATTCCAGTAGCTCAATTCTCTGGTTCATTTACCCTGAACCACCTTCAAATTGAATTGTTGTTTTTTTTTCCCTCACCGGCAACCCAAGCAGGAGTGGATCCTGTGGAATTACACAGAAATAACAGCCTTCTTCCCGCCTTGCCCACCTCTGCCTCATTCGCCTGCCCTTTGTGCCTCTTCCATTATGCCTTCACAGCCACAGGCTCTGCGCCTTCTGCTTAAGCTGTCTGAGCTCGTTTCCTCCATGAACCATCGTGATGTACAACACGTACAATCCCAGGACCAGATGAATGGTTTTCCATTAGAAGTACACTGTGCCATCTGGGGCACCTGGGAAGATAATGCCACAAAGACACCCCCATCTTTCACACACGCGGAAGGGAAGATTTGTACTGCTCTGCCGTGCTCGCCTGGACTGCTGCAATGTAACGTGCTATTCCTGAGTTCTGAAACCTGCATTGTCTCTCCCTTCCTCCTTCTCTGCAGTACCTCAGTGCACTGTGGGCTTGGGCAGGTGGTCTTCGAATGAGATTCTGTATGCACCAAAAGGCAGCACACAGGGCAATGCAAACTGCCCACAGATAAAAGGATTCCCTTGATTAAAGCAATCAGGTGAAAACACTTGCTTTTAAAAAGGGCCTAAGGAAGAAGAAGACTATATTAAAAGAGCAGGACCCTTTCCCTGGGCCACAGAATCTGTGTTCCTTTTTTTTTTTTAGCACATTATTTATTTCCTCTGTGATTGAAAGTGATTGGTGGGGAGAATTCTTGGTTGCAGCATAAAGCCTTCTTAACTGATTTCTTTGGTGTGTGTGCATGTGTGTGCCTTTATTTTTTTTTTTTTTCAGATTGTTGAGACAATGCAGTTGCTTTAAAAAAATCCTGATTAGTATTCTGCATAAGGTGCAGTCCTCAGTGCAGTGGATATATAACATCTATCTCCACTTTCACCACCTGTCACCTGAGAATTTTAGAATGATCCAACTTTGAGATTTCAGAAAGCAGCCTTTTTGATTATCTTAATGCCCTCCCCCTCTCCCCCCCCGCATTGGCACTGCATCTACAGTGAACTCCAGTCCATTTTTATTCCTTTGTCGAATGCTTTTATTCACGAGAAACTGAAGGCGCATGTTTACTAGGGATAGAAATAGAAACACAATAAAAACCAGTTTGATAGATGATCTAGCCGATTCTTCACACTTCCCTGTTGTTTTATTGATTTACAGAGCACAAAGACCAATCCGAATTTACATCGCTTGTATTTCCCCTGATCTCAAAGGACTTGTTCCCCTTTGCTCAGATTAACCAAGCCAATTTCTTCTTTGTGTCCAGTAGCCTCTGTGACAGTCGAATAGCCTGTCAACTAATCAATTTAGGCTGCAAAAAGGAATTTTTTTACTTTAAACAAACATCCTAACATTGTGTTGACACAATTAAATGATTTCTGCATTATACCATATATCTAACACACACCCCAGGGAGCAGGTAAGAGCTACAGCTGAAATCACGTGCACGTGCTCCTGCATCGAATTAAATATTTTCCCCTGAATCCTACCACCAGCAGCTGTTAGGTGCCGTGGCTTATTGCATATGGCCTACATAATGAGGCCCATCCAGGCGTTCTGGCTTCTCCACTGAATGCTGAGTAGCTCCCTCCCCCCCGCAGGACATGAAGTGTTACTGCTAGTGAAAGAAGTTCTTAGCCCAAACAAGACTCTCTGCATACATGTTAGGAGAGGAGGGAAGAAAGCATCTAAAGCCTGAGCTTCTACCTTGATTAAAATAAAAGGGACTGGTGCTCTGCAAGGACTGGAAACTGGCAAACTCCCCGGAGTTAGGGCAGGACGAAGCAGGAGAGGGGGTAGGAACAGCGAGAGAGGAAATCTTTGCTCTCTTCGAAACCTGTCAAAAAATTAGGTCAACATGATTTTGTATTTTAATGAAATAACTTAAGGGTAAGCCTGAGACTCGGAGGCCGCTAATACTTTTATGCTGGAGTGGCTTGCCATGCTTGACGTAATGTCTGGCTCGGTATGAGAAGTATGGACGCTAATGTTCTCCATGGCTAATCGGCCTTCAGCCGCTCCTGTCCTTTTAAATTCTCAGTGGCTGATACATCAATATGGATATTCCTACCTCTAACAGTATAAACACAGAGCAGTCTGCACATCATCATATCCATTGTCAGAACAGATGAAAGGATTTCTGATACTCCAATTAAAACAACCTGGGAAAATCATTTTAAAATATGCTCCGTAAAATAACCTGAATGTTAAAGCACCGCAACCTTGCAACTGTTTTCTGCGGCTGCTTCATTAGCACGCCCCCCCCCCCCCCCCCCGCCAGTTCTTATTTGATTTGATTACGTTTAGAATGAATTTGGTTTTGAACATGAAAGCTGAGGAAGCTAAACGGGAAGAATAATGGCTTGGCATTTTCTGTCATTTGGTTGAAATTGCAGGTGTGGGAGTCAGGCCTGCTCCTCTAACTTCTGCTTGGCTATTTCCCCTTTAATTTCCCGAATTTGAAATGGATTGCCAGTTCCAAATTACACTACACTTAAGGGACTTGCAAAGAATGCTTGTGATTTAGGATCCTGCGTTATTGCCTTGATGAAAAATTATGCAGACACACTCACAACCCTACGAGAAAACTACTTCTTGTAAAACAAGAGTATTTGACAAACACCAGGAAGCTGAAGATGATAAAACACATTTCAAGCTCCTTTACTTATTAATCAGGAGTGGGTGCTGTGTTAATGGCAGCCTGCAGCACGGAATGATAAAGAATCAGTACAAGAGAGTATATACCAGAGCAGCAATTTTCAACCCTTTTCATCTCACGGCCCACATAAACTAATCACTGAAATTATGAGGCACCCCAAAAAGTACATTATATTTTTTGCCAATCTGACACAAAACAGGTATACTTTTGATTCATTCACACTGTACAGTGATTGTCATGTAGGCTGTTGTCTTTTTTATTTGACAATCTAAGGGAAAAGAGGTCAGTGCCCTTGACTAAATAGTCAGGTATTGCATGTTTGAAAAATTCTTGCGGCACACGGGTTGAAAATCACTGCACTAGAGGATCAAGGTGGTCAGAAAGAGTAATAATCATGGTCTAGATAACTAGGATACAATTCTCTCATTTGAAGCCACATAGGTTAAGGGACAGTTTCTAAATAGCTGGATTGCAATTATACTTTGAAGTACCTGAAGTAACCTGCATTACAATCAACATTTTCTAGTAGAAGGGATATCTCTAATGAAGGAACATTACTTGTCTTTGGTTATCAGTAATACTTGCTTTAAAAAGATACATATTTTAATTCCAAAGTTTTGGTTTTTACTCTGGCTTTCGCCCCTCTATTTTAATATTGGTTTGCACCTGTAAGATTGGTAGACAAGGATATGTTAGATATTTTATATAGTTCAGAGGCAAATTTGGGATTGATGTTTTCCAGTTTCAAATGAGTCACTGAACCCTGAGCAGCCCCTTTAAGCAACCATGCTCATCCCTGCACACATCATGTGCCTGCAACACACCAAAGAGATAGATGGGGAAATAAGAAGTGTTTGTTTTAACTTCCAAACACGGTCCAGAATATGGTTGATGTTACTGATATGCCAAGTACACCTGAAGAGCATATATTCTGCTGTTTTGTGGGTAGAGTGTTTCATAAAGATTAGTAGGTTAAGTTGTTTGATAACATTTCTCAGATCCCCCATATCCTTGCTGATTATTGGACTTACTTGTAGTATTATTTATTGTGAGAGTAGTCTTTAGGTCATTAAGTATTACTATAGACTCGTCTATGTTTTCTTTAGTGCTGTCAGTTTTTGCTTTATGTATTGTGCGCTCTGTTGGTAGATGCATACATATTTAGGTTTGTTCTGTCTTAGTGAAATGACTCTTTAATCATTGGGTAATGTACCTTTTTATCCATGGAAATTTCCCCCATTTTGAAATCTACATTTTCTAATATTAATATAGCCAGTGCAGCTTTTTTAAATTGGTGTTTGTATGGTATCTTTCTCTATACTTGGAGTTTTGCTATGTCATTATAATTAACGTGTATTTTTGTAAACATGATATAGTTTGATCTAATTTTTAAGTTAAATCTGACAATCTCTGCCTTTTATTATTTTTTACCATTATAATCCTCATTTTATTTTTTATTATTTTATTTCTTTTTTATTGAATTTATTGGGGCTACATTAATTAATAAAATTATATGAGTTTCAGATGTACAACTCTGTAATACATCATCTGTATATTGGTAATTATGTGGTAATCTCTGTGTTTTAATTGATGCCATTAGAGTATTAACATTCAAAGTAGTTAGATATGTAGTATTTAAGTCTACTTTTTTATTATTATTTTTTCTTTGTTTACTCCAAATATTTTTGTTTTTCTTTTTTCTCTTTTTTGCCCTCTTTTAGGTAATTGAATATGTTTAGTAATTCATTTATTATATTTTGATATATCTTTTTTTATTAGGTTTTAATTGTTATTCTAGGGATTATAATATACATACCTAGCTTTTTAGTCTACTTATTCATATTTTACCACTTCAAGTAAAATGTAGAAAAAACCTTAGAACAATATATGGCCATTTATCTTTTCTTTATGCTATAGTTTTCATATATATTACATCTGCATACATTAAATCTCCCCCCCCCCCGGTAATATTATAACTTTTTCTTTCATGATTCACATATATTATAAAGAACATAATAGGAGAAAAATGTCTATATATATATATATACCCAAATATTTATTATTTCTGTTGCTCTTTCTTCATTCATAAAGTTCCAAGATTTTCCTTTGATACCATTTCTTTTCAATCTGATAAACTTCCTCTAGCATTTTTTAAAATAACATGTTTGATGGTGACAAATTCTCTTGGTTTTTCTTCATCTGAGTATGTATTTTACTTTAATTTCTGAAGGGTATTTTCACTGGATATAGAATTCTGGATCTAAAGGTATGTTGTTGTTTTCTTTTTTTGGGGGGGCGGGGTAGGCTGGGAGGTCTGGTTGTTTATTTTTGTTTCTGACATTAAAATATGTTGTTTCCACTGTTTCCTAGCCCCTGTGATTTCTGATGAGAAATTTGCAGTTATTTGTGTATTTCCTTGTATGTAATATATTGTTTTTAATCTGGCTACTTTCAGAATTTATTTTTAAAATTTGGTTTCCCTCAGTTTAATTTTGATGTGTCTTAGCATGGTTTTATGTTGCCATTATCATGTTTGTGATTCATTTAGATTCTTGAATCTTTACGTTTGTGTCAGCAATTTACTTTCATATAATTCTCTAGGAAATGCTACCTTTACAGCTATTACAGACTTCCTAATCAGGGAGGGGAATTTATAGTACCTTCCTGATATTAAATTTTAAAAATTGACACAGCTAAAGATATACCAAAGATGAAAAAGTATATTTTTCAATTTGTAAAAGCTAAAGAGGGTTAGGGAAAAAAGTACACAAACAAACCAAAGAATATGTCTTCATTTTTATATGAGTTTTAAAAATCTGTTATTAGGAAAATGTTAGTTACAGGAACCAGAATGAATTCACTATGGAAAAATTATATCAAATAAACCTAATTTCTTTTTTAGACAAACTTTTTAGGCTGTAAAATTGCAGAATTGATCACAAGTAACATATATTTCAGCAACAGGGCAATAGATAAGCTTTTCCATGCTATTCCTTTGAGCAAAAGGAAAAAAAAAATTAGAGAATATTAATGCCATACATGTATCATAACTGGTTTGGCAGCCGTACCAAAGGAATGTTGGTTAGTTAATTGATTTCACTTTCGAAAACTGTTTTTTTATCATCTGTCATGACTTTTGCTTTAAATCTGTGATTGGGTGAAAGTAGTGAAGCTGGAAGATATTACAAATATTTTAGATTACTAAGTCAAGAACTAAAATAACATTTACTACTTAATTAGGGCCTACAATATATCATATAGTATTCTAGGAGCTGGAGATTAGAGCTAATGGGTTACTCAGATTACCCAACCTCTCAGCAGGATTCAAGAATTCAGTGGTAATTGATCTTTTTTTCCTCAAAGCTCTCTCTTCCCACCAGGATATCACTCTCTTAGGTTCTCCTCCTGCTCCATTGACCTCTTCCTTTTTTTTTTTTTTTTAATATATTTTATTGATTTTTTACAGAGAGGAAGGGAGAGAGATAGAGAGTTAGAAACATCGATGAGAGAGAAACATCGATCAGCTGCCTCCTGCACATCTCCCACTGGGGATGTGCCCACAACCCAGGTACATGCCCTTGACCGGAATTGAACCTGGGACCTTTCAGTCCACAGGCCGACGCTCTATCCACTGAGCCAAACTGGTTCCGGCAACCTCTTCCTTTTTTTTGGTCTGCATTGGTCTTTCTTCCTTATATTAGAGAGTGAAGAGACACCCTTCTTTATTCTCATTCTCTAGGAAATTTACCAAGCGTCATCACTTAAACACATCTATAGATTTGAGCTTCCAAATTTGTATCTCCAGTCTAACCTTTCTCCTGAACTGCCGGCATGTGTTTTCTATTGCCTACTTGGCATCACTATTGCATTGTCTCATAAGCATTCCAACTTAACACATTTGAAAAAACAGAACCCGAATGCTAAGCTTCCACTTACTATCAAACTTCTCCTCCTGCAGTCTTCCTAATTTACTCAACGACACCACCAGCCTCCCAATTGTCCTTCAAAAGATAATTCCTATATAACAGACATTTCATCCCCTACTGATGGAGACAAGTGAGATTCAGAGAAGTAAAAGGTCTTTGTTAAGATCACACAGCCTGTAACAAGTAGTGTCAGGATCAAACCTGAGCTGATCTGATGCCTACTGTCTCCAGATGTTTCCAGTCTTAATAATGTTACGCTGAAGTTTTGTGCTCGTGTCAAAACCTTAAAAAAATCTATGAGTATAATTTGGGAAAACATAGTTCTGTAGGAGGTAGTTGCCGACACGGAACATTTTAATTGTGGTTTATATTATTTGAGGAGTAGTCTCTAGGTTGATGGAGTTTCCAGTATAGTATCCTATGTACTTATGAGAACAAACTTGTAATATTCTGTTTTATTTTGGGGAAAACATAATTAAAAAAGAGATGTAAAATAAAACTCTTTCAGTGAGAAAGCGCCAGGGTAGTAAGGAAGTTCAAAGTTATAACTAAAGATGAATTCTAGAAGGACTGGAGAGAAGATGGCCTGGAAGGCACTATTTTTAGGTCTGCATTTAAGTTCTATCCAATAAATACTGAATGTGTCAGTTAGGCACTGTCATATGCCCTGGAGAGAAGAGAATTGAAAAGCATGGTTCTTGCATCCCAGTATCAAAGAATAGGTATAGAAGTTACAGAGGGATAGAAAGATCTGTCCTTTGCCAAAACCTAATGGAATTATTCAAGGGTGAAATTAGCTAGCCTTTTGCCATCACTAAAGATATTCAAGCACATGCTGCAAGTCTACGTGGTACAGGAAGAAGGCTATGGAATTAAATTAACCATCCTATGAATGATTGAACTACAGAAACTTTAAGCACTTCTAACCCTGAGATGCTATGATTCTTTCATTTGTGCTATCCCTGTCTCTTAGTACCGTAAATAATTGAGACATAACTGCAAAAAATTGCATTTACACAGCAAATGTAAATCATTTACTTGCTTGGATCAGACTTATCCTTTCTATTTTAAATTCACATCAATTAGTGTGCCTTTCTTCTGTCCTACAAGAAATTATAGAAAACATAAGCTAAAATAGATACACCTTTTGAAGTAGTGAGTGAAAGGGGTTAAAACACGTGAAGGTCTGTGTGTGTTTATATTTTTGTTCCCTAATTGCATCTAATAGAACCAAATAAAAATTATATAGTTAAGAATAACCGTAAGGTACTTGGGACATATTTCTTTTTAAAGTTTATGTGCCAATAAAGTAGAAACCAGCATACTTTTAGCATTTAATACTGTGGACCTGAAAGATCACTTCGCTCAGATTAAAACAACAGCACTCTTTCTGATCATGGCCATCTCTAGTGTTCTCATCACTTTAGCAGCAGGTGAGCCAATCCTTTCTGTGAATTTTACAAGTCAAGACATTCTGTAAGTTGATTTGATCAGGTGGGAAAAAGCATAACAGTGAACTGACAGGAGACTTTTGAAAAGAGTATGGCAGAATTTGATCAGTTCCCATGGTTTTATAACAACAAAGGGAAATGCTAAGATTGAAGTTTTGAGAAAAATGATAAAGGCACAAAAGGACAAGGAAACATTAATTCAATCTACATCATGAACTCTTTTGAATATGATCATTTTTAATAAGCCACATATGTAGTTTAAGATCCTGGTATGCATTATTTTGCAATGCATTGCACAAAGGCTGCATTACTTTTTAAATGGTTTATAGGTTGAGGGAGGCGACAGAACTGCAATATAAATCACACCAAGCTATTTGGACAATGATTCAAAATTGACCAATAGGTAAGTGCACATATATGGGCATTATCAAGCAACTTCTATATGCTGCTGTGTATGCAATTTCACGTAACCCCAAGAACAATTCTTGGAAGTTGGTATTGCTACTGCAGTTTTACACATGAGAATATGGAATCTTAAATAATGTGCCAAGCCTAGTTCCTCTGAGTCCAAGTCTGCTGCTCATTCCACAGAATCAATGATGGCAAATTAGGGCATAGATTAAGAGTCAATTTAATTTAGTATTGATATGATTATTTGGGCATTTTACTGCTCCTGATGCATAAGCAAACAGGACTGGCCATGTTCCTGCAAAGATATAATACAAACAAACAAAAAACCAGACAGCAAGTCAAACTGCCTACCCCGGAAGGATATTTAGGGGGTCCAATGCCTACTCTCATCTCTAGGTTGTTCTGGATTTCAGCCTACAGGCTAACACTATTTTTGGGTTTGGGGTTGAAAGATTGGTTATTCGCTAGTTTGGAATGGGGAGGAACATATCACAAATACACTGAGAATTCAAAAATGGATTTGGATCCATGCCCAAACTGACAGACAGTGACGGCTGTATACTTTTCAGGGCCCAGTGCAAAAGGAAATTACAGGGCCCCTTGTTCAAAAACAGAAAGAAAAAAAGAACCAGTAGAAGAACTAAATACATTTTTTTTCTTTCTTCTGTGGTCAATCTCTTGTCTCAGAATTTTTTACTTGCTATTTTATATTGTTCTAAGTTTAAAATTTTAAATTATTAGTGTGAATCTTTCCACTTATATTCCTATTGTGCAAGGCAAGTTTTAAATGTGAATACAAGAACATTGAGCTTGTTTGCAGAATCATTGAAATTATACAATTCATACATGCATATGTATTTTGTCCTTACCAGAATAGTAGAGATGCGGCAGAAAACTAACTCAACTGTTTCTATTTCACTTCTTTCTTTGCTCACATTCTACCCCTACTCTCTAGTTTGCCCTACTGATAAGTAAGGGAGGACTGAAACGAAAAGGAACTCTTTTTCAAAGGAACTATCTTATAAAGGAACTATTATTTTTTTCTTTCCATTGAAGTCATCATTTTCAGTGTAAATTATTGGCCAAAATAGGGAAGTAACACTAGTTAGGATATGATAGATTTTCTTGGTTATTTGTGTTTCTTACTGGTAAAGCACCATTGTCTTCTTTTTGTGTTCAGAACAAGTTTTTGTTCTAATAGAGAGTATGACTTTTGGGGATGTCAGTAGCCCTGCTTACTCAGTTATAGATATAACACACTTACCTTGTACTTGATTTAAGTCCCACTGAACTCCGTGGGTATCCCGGGACATTATGAATGCTGTGTGCTAACAGGCACAGCAAGGCATCCTCATGGACACGCTCATTGTGTGGACCTACTATGCTCACCCACATGCTCCTTTATCCCCTTGAACTTCACTCATACAAGTTCAAAGATAAAATCATTAAGAATTTCAGGATGGCAACAACAGAGCATTAACCTAAGGACAGGGACCTTTTACGCACTGGGACCACCAGGCTGGCACACTTATGAAACTGGTCTTCCTGCGACAGAGAAAAGTAGCTGGGACTTTTGGTGCCTACCATGATGGTGTAGGATTAAGAGCTAAAGACTGGTTAAAATGCAAACTTCCACTATCTGAGGACAGAAATGCAAATGGTAGCAGGTGGATTGAGGAGGAATGTCAACCATGAAGAAGAACTAATAAGATAGCAGTGAGTTGTCCATCCCCTAACCTCTTTACGCCTCAGCTTTCACCCCAAAGCAGACCAAATTAGGGAGCTGTGCTGACAATTAAATTTCTGGGAGAAGCCAGTTTTCTGACTACCGGCCTGAAATGAGAGTTTCCGTCTTGCCATCCTGAGCTATTTGGGAAGATCTCTGTTGGTTCCCTCCTTTTTTCTCTCTCCTGGTCCTGTCCCAAGGCTAGTTCTAGTCACAGAGCTGCACTGCCATAGTGGTGGCAGTGGTGGCACACTAAAATGAAACCTGAAGGAAAACCTGTCTTTCTGGGTTGGATTATGTAGGAGAAGGTCCTTATGTGTAGAAATTATACCCCACAGTATTCAGGGTGATAGGGCATCACACTGATAATGACTCAGGTATGTTTATTTCTACATTTATCTACATGCATGGAAAATCTGAGTTCACATGGATGCAATAAATTCCATTCCAATACCACATGATTTATTTTATATTTTCTATTTGTAACTTCCTTCATTAATGAGAAACTGGTTTCAGTCTTACTATTTTCACTCCTTTGAGCAATCCTTCTATGTGTAATGCCTTGCTCACTCTGTTCAGCTTGTGACATTCTCCTGTGGTCTGCATCCCTCACCTGGAGGCCCTCCCCACCCCCACTGAGGTTCAGACACCCATGACTACTGCCTGCCTTCCTTTCTCTCTCTCTCTCTCTCTCTCTCTCTCTCTCTCTCTCTCTCTCTCTCTCTTTCTCTCTCTCTCTTTTTATTCCTTTTTTTTGTTGTTAATACTCACTGGGGGATATTTTTCCCATTGATTTTTAGAAGTAGTGGAAGGAAGGGAGAGAAAGAGAGAGGTAGAGAGAGAGAAACATAGATGTGAGAGAGACATGTGGATTGGTTGCCTCCTGCAGGCATGTGCCCTTGATGGAGAATCAAACCCAGGAAATTTAAGTCCAAGGGCCAATGCTCTAATCATTGAGCTATACCGACCAAGGCAACTATAGCCTTCTTAACCCTTTTCATTTCTCATTCTCAAAGGCTCCAATACTCAGCTCTGAGAAATCATGGCCCCCCAACTACCAGCATGTATGGTCCCACCTAATGGTTATTGTATTAAATTTTCCAGGAAATGAAGGAAAGGAATAAAGAAATTTAATTTTCAAATGCTTTATAGTCACTTCTGTCCACAGGATAATTATCCACACAGGTATGTGATTTCTCTAGCTCTTTTATATAGTCTCATCATTCACTGTAGTATCCCAAGTGACTAGAAATGTGCCCAACATATAGTAGGTTCTCAGAATAGTTATTTATTCGGTTAATGTTGCCATAACCAGGATTATGATGTCATCTGCACTCAGTAGCTAGTGAAACAATCTCTCTGGTTTGGTTAAAAATCCAAGACCAGAACTGGATTTGCTGGGATGGCAGAATGCTTCCCAGGATCCACTAGTACTTGCTCTGACAACCCTTCTAGTAGTCACTGGAGGAAGTGGCGTGAGGGTGAATACCCCCTTTAGGATCATATTAAATGGGACTTAGGAACACTTGCTTCTAATGGGCTTATTTGTAATCAATAGGGTATACATTTCAACTTGTGTCTTAATCATGAGTATCTGATCATAAACCTTAATTATTGTTTATTCTTTTTTATATTTTTATAGCCTCAATTTAGTCAGATATTTAGTGTCTACAGTATTGGTTATAGCTCCTTTTAAAATATTATTATCTAAGATAATTGGATATTTCAACGATTTTGTTCTTTTTGGGGGGTCATACATGATCCCTTCCAAAGTAACTGACTACACAGTTACATCTGGGAGTGTTCCTATATATTTATTTTTTATGAGCTCAACTAGGAATGCTTGTTCTAGTGAGCTATAACCTCTTTATCCTCAAAACTATTATTTATTTTAAATAATAGGTTTATATTTTTTATTGATTTCAGAGAGGAAGGAAGAGGGAGAGAGAGATAAAAACCTCAATGATGAGAGAGAACCATTGATCAGCAGCCTCCTGCACAACCCACACTAGGGATTGAGCTCATAGCCTAGGCATGTGCCCTGGTGGGGAATGAAACCATGACATCCTGGTTCATAGGTCAATGTTCAACCACTGAGCCACACCGGATGGGCAAACCTATTATTTCATAGGTATGTATTCTTTGTTCAGTCCAAACTCCAGTCATCATTTGGAATTAGAGATGAATGGAACCCCTATTCCTCTAAGACTTCTATTTTTATGCCCAGGACTTCTAATTTCCTAGGAATTCATCTTACATTTTCTCTGGAAGTGTTCATTCATTTCCATGTTGGATTTGGTATCAAATACACAATGGAATGCATTTCAGAAAATTCTTTGTTATATATCAGATGCATGTGCAGGCACTCAGCAAACCATCCTGTTCCCTAAGACTTGGTTTTCTTCAACACTGCCACAAGTCCTTTCCTTCTGGAGTTGTGAATAGTTTTGTCTTGTTACACTGGAGAATTCTTACTGTTCTGAGCATCTTCTCTAACATGTGAACATGCGCTTGGGGGGACACTCTTGTCTTTTCAGGGCCTGGTCTGGAAGCAGCAAATGGGTGTTCTGATCCAATATACAGGCTGGGGAGCACATGGCCCCGTGGAGGTGAGTGTAGAGGCAGCATCTTGTGGAGATGAATTAAAATGTAAGGGAGACCATCAGGCAGATTTGTCAGCTGGAAAGAGATAGACAGACCTGGGGAAGCCAGATCACAGCTGAGATGAGCAGAGGGTGGGAGGAATTATCTGAACCCCACAGAGAATTTTATCAGACTCCTCCAGGCTCTTCAGATGAAGGCAGGATGGTTGCTGTTAAAGCTGCTGACCCAGTGTGGGCGCTCATCATGTAGTTCCTGTGGTGCTGACTTCTTTTTTTCTTTCTGTGGCCATGTTGCTCACTCTCTCTCGTGTCCAATTTCCTTCCATTTCCTCTTTGTGGTTTCATGAAGAATGGGCACTTGAAGTAACTAAGATTTTCTTCGGCCTTGAGAAAGTTCCTGTTGCTAATCCCGGCCAGCTCCTTTAAGGAGCACAGCTCAGAAAGTCTGCCCTCTGGCTCCCTTGCTCCATCCACAACCTTCATCCCAAATCCCTTGAACTGACCCATTTCACACTCACTCCTATCTTCTGAAGGAGTTATTATTTCCCATTTCTGACCTTGTTTCTTCCCTCGGGCCAGCAAAATATCTTTCCAGCAATAAACTTGCTTCTTGTCTTGACTGTAATTTAGTTTTTCTCCACTGCCTCCAGAAGTAAACAGCCAACCTGGTCAGCCCAACCTGAAACTGTCCATCAGGGAAGTTCCCATGATCTCTGTGCCCAGGGGAGGCTCTTGAGTTCTCTAAGTGGGACCCAGCTTCCTTTCTCCAACTGGGACATGTGTCATCTTCTTGTATTAGTAGGATATAGAGAGGGACTCTTCAAACAGAGGGGTCAGCTATAGCATTTACCCCTCTCAAGGTGGCTGTTTGCCTCTGGCAAGCAGACAAACATCAACCCCTCTTCAGGGTACTAGAATTGAGTCCTTTGGATTCCATACCTTAGTATTGTCAAGTGGAATTATTGTCCTTATGGTTTTCCCTGCTGGCTCCCTTAGCAGACTTCCAGAAAACTGGATGTATAATATAATTCCCCTGCATCCTGCTTCCATAAAACAATAGCTTTAAAAGTTTTTCTTCTTCAAAATGTCTATTTCCTTTCTCTTATTATACGAGGGAAATTTAGGGGGACACATTTTAGCAGATTATCTCAATTATCATCAGTCTGCTGGTGCATTGCTGCAGGCCTACATTGTCTTCCACCAGTAGACAATGCAAAGAACCTGAATAATCTTGGAAAAGCACAGATAATCCACAGTCTTTATTTTACCTTTACGTTTATGATTTTTTTCAAGTCTTCTCCCATTTTAATGGTTAACAAGAAATAAAAGAAAGTACTTAAATATTATTTTAGTTACCTTCTCATTCATGATTGTAGCTAGCAAGAGAGATAAGAAGGATGCGTGAATTTATTCAAGAAAATTTATTGTGCACCTCCTACACACCAGACACTAAGAAATGGCTTCATGGAGGTGAAATAACAGTGTCTGTTTTCCAGGATTTCATGGCCTACTATGGATGGGAACCTGCATATAGTAAAATACAACATTAATATTAAGAGAAGAGTATTTTAAGTGCTGTGAAAACATATGAAGAACACTTAATGCTACTGGAGGGAGAAAGGAGCTTAGGGAACGTTTCTGAGAGGTGATGACGCCTATGCTGAGTCATTCAAGACCTAGAGGAGATTGACCAGATGTAGGCAGATTTCAGACAGAGCGACCACCACTGACAAGTGTGGGAAGCAAGAAAGACTGAGGACTATGCTGGGATCGCAGGACATTTGGTCTGTGTAGAGCCTGGGGAATGTGGAGGTGCAGACAAGAAGGAGGGGTAATGCCCCTCCTGTGGAATCTGAGATATACTTGAAGGTTTGGAAATCCACTGATAGAATTTAAGCTGGAGAAGGGCATTATGATAATTACGCATTTGAAGAGAATTTTGCTTCAATATAGCCCATGGTTTAGAATGCGACGAAAATATGTGAAGGAGGAGATTTCAGGAAGATGGCGGCGGTATAGGCAGACGCGTCCCAGGTCATGTCCCTGAGCAAATGGAGTGAGCAGCTGAAACTAGTAACATCCACCCCGAATTGGCGAAATTCCTCAGCTGGCGAGAGACGGTTTACAGCCGGGAAGAGCAGAACTCCCCTGGAAAGTGCCTGGTACGTGGTGCCTTGTTGTGTTGTATCTTGTGCCTTTAAATCAACACAGCAGATCCAAGCAACAGCAACCTCCTGAGCACCACACCCTCTGCTGAGGAACAGCAGCTGTACGTGAAACCTCGCCCCACCAGCCAGAAGAGCCACCACAGCTGTGAACAGCACCCACCAGAGGAGTTGCTGCCAACTGAAGAGCAGCTGCTACCGCAACCGCCCGAAGAGGAACCGCAGACCAAGGAGTCACTGCCACCAAGGGAGCAGCCACTGAACGACTCAACGTCTAGATATGTCAGTGAGATCAAACATGGGTAGACAAAGAAACCCCCAAAGGAAAGAGAAGGAGGACTCTCCAGAAAAGCAGCTAAGTAATACAGAGGCATGCAACATGACAGAAAAAGAATTCAGAATAAGGGTCCTAGAGTGCATAAACCGGATGGAGGAAAAAATCGACAACCTCAGCAAGAAGCAAGAAGAAACAGATGAAAAAATCGATAACATATGGAAGAAGCTAGAAGAAACAGATGAAAAAATCGATAACATATGGAAGAAGCTAGAAGAAACAGATGAAAAAATCAACAACTTAAGTAAGACCCAAGAAGATATGAAGAGTGATATAGCTGCAATGAAAAACTCCATTGAAAGTATCAACAGTAGACTAGGAGAAGCGGAGGACCGAATTAGTGATTTAGAAGACAAGGAAGCAAAACACACCCAAAATGTACTGCAATTGGAGAAAAAAATGAAAAGACAGGAGGAGAGCCTAAGGGAGCTTTGGGACAACATGAAACGAAACAACATACGAATAATAGGGGTACCAGAACAACAGAAGGATGAACAAGGATTAGAAAACCTATTAGAAGAAATAATATCAGAAAACTTCCCTGAGGTGGGGAAGAAAAAAGTCACACAAGCCCAGAGAGTCCCAAACAAGGTGAACCCAAAAAGACCCACACCAAGACACATCATAATTACCATGGCAAATGTTCAGGACAAAGAGAGAATCTTACAGGCTGCAAGAGAGAGACGGAAAGTTACATACAAGGGATCTCCCATTAGATTGTCAAATGATTTCTCAACAGAAACACATCAGGCCAGAAAAGAATGGACGGAAATTTACAGAGTGATGCAAAGCAAAGGACTGAATCCAAGAATACTCTATCCAGCAAGGCTATCATTCAAACTTGAAGGGGAAATAAGAAGCTTCACAGACAAAAAAAGGCTAAGGGAGTTTATCACCACCAAGCCAGCAATGCAAGGAATGCTAAAGGGACTGGTATAAAAATAAGAAATAAAAAGCTCAGAAAGAAAACAGCCACACAAAAACAGAAATGCCTACAAACAAGTACCTTTCAATAATAACTTTAAACGTAAACGGACTAAATGCTCCAAACAAAAGACATCGAGTGGCTGAATGGATAAAAAAACATGACCCATACATCTGCTGTCTACAAGAAACCCACCTCATTAGAAGGGACTCACACAGACTGAAAGTGAAAGGATGGAAAAATATCTTTCAGGCAAATGGAAAGGAAAAGAAAGCTGGGGTAGCAATACTTATATCGGACAAAATAGACCTCAAAGTGAAGGCCATAACAAGAGATAAGGAAGGCCACTTCATAATACTAAAGGGATCAATACAACAAGAAGATATAATCCTGGTAAACATATATGCACCCAATGCAGGAGCACCCAAATTCATAAAAACACTCCTGGAAGATATCAAAGGAGACATCAACAACAATACAATCATAGTAGGGGACTTTAATACACCACTGACAGCACTGGATAAGTCCTCTAGACAAATAATCAGCAAAGATATAGCAATCCTAAATGACTCACTAGAGCAGATGGACTTAATAGACATCTTCAGAACACTTCACCCGAAAGCCAGGGAATATACATTCTACTCAAATGCTCATAGGACATATTCAAAAATAGACCATATATTGGGTCACAAGCAAAGTATCCCCAAATTCAAGAAAATTGAAATCATAAAAAGCGTCTTCGCAGACCACGATGGCATAATATTAGAAATAAACTACAATAAAAACAACCCAAAATACTCAAACACCTGGAAGCTGAATAGCATGCTATTAAATATTGATTGGGTTACCAATGAAATCAAAGAAGAAATTCGAAACATCCTGGAAACTAATGACAATGAAAACACAACAATCCAAAACCTATGGGACACAATGAAAGCAGTCCTGAGAGGGAAGTTTATAGCTCTACAGGTCTATCTCAACAAACAAGAAAAAATGGTAGTAAATCATCTAATTCTACAACTCAAAGAATTAGAAAGAGAGCAACAAGAAAACCCCAGAGTGAGCAGAAGGAAGGAGATAATAAAGATTAGAGCAGAAATAAATGACATAGAGACCAAAAAAACAATACAGAAAATCAATGAAACCAAGAGCTGGTTCTTTGAAAGGATAAACAAGATTGACAAACCTCTAGCCAGACTCACCAAGAAGCAAAGAGAGAGGACCCAAATAAACAAAATCAGAAATGATAGAGGCGAAATAACAACAGACCCCACAGAAATACAAATGATTGTTAAAAAATACTATGGACAGCTCTACTCCAACAAACTAGACAACCTGGAGGAAATGGACAAATTCCTAGAAAAATACAACATTCCAAAACTCAATCAGGAAGAATCTAAAAATCTCAACAGGCCAATAACTATGGAAGAAATTGAAGCAGTCATCAAAAAGCTTCCAGCAAACAAAAGCCCAGGACCAGACGGCTTCACAGGTGAGTTTTACCAAACATTCAAGGAAGAACTAAAACCTATCCTCCTCAGACTACTACAAAAAATTCAAGAGGAAGGAACACTTCCAAGCTCATTCTATGAAACCAGCATCACCCTAATACCAAAATCAGGTAAAGACAACACAATGAAAGAGAATTACAGGCCAATATCCCTCATGAACATAGATGCCAAAATCCTCAACAAAATCTTAGCAAATCGGATCCAGCAGTACATCAGAAAGATCATACACCATGACCAAGTAGGATTTATCCCAGGGATGCAAGGATGGTACAATATCCGCAAATCAATAAACGTGATACATCACATAAACAAATTGAAAGAAAAAAACCACATGGTCATATCAATTGATGCAGAAAAAGCATTTGACAAAATTCAACACCCATTTTTGATAAAAGCTCTCAGCAAGGTGGGAGTAGAAGGATCATACCTCAACATAATAAAAGCCATATATGACAGGCCCACAGCAAACATCATACTCAATGGACAAAAACTAACACCATTTCCCCTAAGAACAGGAACAAGACAGGGATGCCCCCTCTCACCACTCCTGTTCAACATAGTACTGGAAGTGTTAGCCATTGCAATTCGGCAAGAAGAAGAAATAAAAGGCATCCAAATTGGAAAAGAGGAAGTAAAACTGTCCTTATTTGCAGACGACATGATATTATACATACAAAACCCTAGAGACTCCATCAAAAAGCTACTGGACTTAATACATGAATTTGGCAATGTAGCAGGATACAAAATTAACCCCAAGAAATCCGAGGCATTTCTATACACCAATAGTGAACTTTGAGAAAGAGAGATTATAAAAACAATCCCGTTTACCATCGCACCAAAAAAATTAAGCTACCTAGGAATAAACTTAACTAAAGAGGTAAAAGACCTCTACTCAGAAAACTACAGGACGTTGAAAAAAGATATAGAGGAAGACATAAACAGATGGAAGAACATACCGTGTTCATAGATTGGTAGAATCAACATCATTAAAATGTCCATACTACCCAAAGCAATCTATAAATTCAACGCACTCCCCATTAAAATACCAACGGCATACTTCAGAGATCTAGAACGAACTCTCCAAAAATTCATCTGGAATAAAAAAAGACCTCGAATAGCTGCAGCAATCCTGAAAAAGACCAAAATAGGTGGGATCTCAATACCAGATATCAAGATGTATTACAAAGCCACTGTTCTCAAAACTGCCTGGTACTGGCACAAGAATAGGCATATAGATCAATGGAATAGAATAGAGAGCCCAGAAATCGGCCCGAACCAATATGCTCAATTAATATTTGACAAAGGAGGCAAGAACATACAATGGAGCCAAGATAGTCTCTTCAATAAATGGTGCTGGGAAAATTGGACAGATATATGCAAGAAAATGAAACTAGACCACCAACTTACACCATACACAAAAATAAACTCAAAATGGATAAAGGACTTAAATGTACGACAGGAAACTATAAAAATTCTAGAAGAATCCAAAGGCAACAAAATCTCAGACATATGCCGAAGCAATTTCTTCACTGATACAGCTCCTAGGGCACTTGAAACGAAAGAGAAAATGAACAAATGGGACTACATCAAAATAAAAAGCTTCTGCACAGCAAAAGAAACCATCAACAAAACAACGAGAAAACCCACTGTGTGGGAAAACATATTTGCCAATCTCATATCCGATAAGGGCCTAATCTCCAAAATTTATAGGGAACTCATACAACTTAACAAAAGAAAGATAAACAATCCAATCAAAAAATGGGCAAAGGACCTAAATAGACACCTTTCAAAAGAGGACATTCAGAAAGCCAAGAGACATATGAAAACATGCTCAAAGTCACTAATCATCCGAGAGATGCAAATCAAAACAACAATGAGGTACCATCTCACACCTGTCAGACTGGCTATCATCAACAAATCAGCAAACGACAAGTGCTGGAGAGGATGTGGAGAAAAAGGAACACTTGTGCACTGCTGGTGGGAATGCAGACTGGTGCAGCCACTATGGAAGACAGTATGGAGTTTCCTTAAAAAACTGAAAATGGAACTCCCATTTGACCCTGTGATCCCACTTCTAGGAATATATCCCAAGAAACCAGAAACACCAATCAGAAAGGATATATGCACCCCTATGTTCATAGCAGCACAATTCACCATAGCTAAGATCTGGAAACAGCCTAAGTGCCCATCAGTAGATGAATGGATTAGAAAACTGTGGTACATCTACACGATGGAATACTATGCTGCTCTAAAAAGGAAGGAACTCTTACCATTTGCAACGTCATGGATGGAACTGGAGAGCATTATGCTAAGTGAAATAAGCCAGTCAATGAAAGAAAAATACCACATGATCTCACTCATTCATGGATAATAGAGACCATTATAAACTTTTGAACAATAATAGATACAGAGGCAGAGCTGCCTCAAACAGATTGTCAAACTGCAGCAGGAAGGCCGGGGAGGGTTGCGGGGCAGGAGGTAGGGGGGTAAGAGATCAACTAAAGGACTTGTATGCATGCATAGAAGCATAACCAGTGGACATAAGACATTGGGGGATAGGGGAGGCTAGGGGATTGTCTAGGGCGGGGGGATAAAATGGACACATATGTAATACCCTTTGTAATACTTTAAGCAATAAAAAAAAAAAAAAAAAAAAAAAAGAAAATATGTGAAGGAGGACAAAGAGATATAATTAACAGAATTTTGTCCTACTCTGCTTGTGTGAAGGTGACGGACATGAAGAAATATAGACTAATTTCCAGATTTATCTTTTTCTGCTTAAGTAACTGGACAGACTTCATAATAATAAAGGAATTCTATTGTAAAAAAAAAAGTGGCTGACATATATTGAGCACTTTCTATGTGCTAAGTAGTTTAAGTATATTGCCTTACTTTATCTTTAAAATAACACTTGGAGTAGATGCTATTAAGCACATTTTACAAAAAGAAAAATGGGAGGCATGGAAACTGCAAGCCTCCCAGGATCACACACTAAGTGGCCAAACTGGGATTTGAATACACGTGTAGACACTTCCAGAATTTGGTGTTTAAGCATTATCCTATTTTGTCCACAGTGGATGGGCTGGGTTCAGGGAAGTGTGGGGCAAGCAGGTAGATTTCTAGCAGGCAGTTTTGATATGGGTTTGAAGGTTGAGTGATCTGATCTGGAGACAGATATCTAGGGAAGGAGCCAGGTAGACAACCAGGAGTCCACTCAATTATCCAAAATGTGACTTGCCATGCTCCTGAGTTAGTTTCTCTTTTGTTCCTCCACAAAAGAAGGAAGGCATGATCATCTTCATCAGGGTCAAACCAAGCTGTCATAGCCTGTTCCTCAGCCTCAACCCATCTGGTCACCATATGCCTCTGTGACAAGAGTGGGTTAAGTTTGCTCTATTTGCTCTTTTGCTTATGATGATTCTTATCATGAGAACACATTAATCTTGTGCTATTTTCTGTTTTCATTACAATCTTTGTCACACAAATGGAGCATCAGAATGTTAATGCCTCATATCTTCTGTGAAAGATAGTAGAATTCTCCATTGCTTTGACCTTTCCAATGTTCTGTGTTTCGATTGGGTCTGGAAGTTGATGATTAATGATAATTACAATAATTACACCAAGGGACTTGAAATATAAATTACCAAATGTTCAAAGGAAGCCACTTGAAACCTTTAATAGAAGCTTGAACAATCTCTGTCCAAATGTTCCCACTTCCTCCACCAGACATCCCCTGGTGAGAGGGTTGGGAGAGATTCAGCCTAGGTTGCAGCTAGAAGAATAAAAGAGCTGTGATTTGTGAGCCATGTTTTAGTTATATGAAGGGAGAAAAAGAAAAGAAATCAATTTTTAAATCGATAGAATGGTCCTTCGCCCAAATAGCTTTGCTTAACAAAGAGTGAGCATTCCATAAAACAAGACTTTTCTTTCGATTCAGATCATTAACTACGATTCCCATTAGGCGGGAGGTGCCACGGGGAAAGAGGATATTTACTTGTCTCCTCTGCTCTGGTTTCTTGGCTTTAATTTTAGGGAGGTGTAACTTTCCAGTACGGAGGGGTTAGGGCTTGATGTGGCCTTTGTACCTTTGTCTACAAGCAATACCGAAGCCCAGCACTGGTATTAGTATGATCATATTCTGTGTGAACCTCTGCAATGGGCAAGATGCAGATTTCCCAGGGCTTTTTTATAAGTAGTAAGAAGCATTTGCATGAGGGTTTTATTTTGAAACCCCTGGTTATTTTTCTTCCTGCTGCAGTAAATAAACTCCACCTTATTGTGTAGTACCGATACAGCATACAGAGTATCCCCATTTCTATCCAGAAGGTTGGAGTAGTTGCCATCGTGCCATGTTTCACAGGAAGGATTTATGATGACAAGGCATCTGAAGATATCTATGCATGGGTCACTTATGGAGCATATTTTTATATGATGACAGACCAAAAAGAGCCACCTCTTGCTGCAGTTTTGACACACTTGGATACAGACATCATGTCTACCGATGACTATGTCAGTTTATGTTATAGTGCACCCTAATTCTAATTAGTATCAGCCAGACTCTTAATATTTAGGCATCTATGTATTGAGAATGTGGTAGAAGAGTAGAAGAATGTCTAGGGGAGAATGATGAGAAGTCCTCATGGTATCATTCTCCAGACATATATAGAACACTGTGAATTTTCATCAAGGCCAGGATTGACCAAAACCAAATGTTAGTATGAGAGCCTTTGTAATAGACAAGTTTCAGATTTCCTGAGTTTTGTTTTTGTTTTTAATAAATATAGTAAGAAGTATGCCACTCAGAATAGCCCTTCTGGCAAGTGGACAGCTTCCCTCCCTCTAGCTTTTGCTCTGGGATCTACAGGGGCCCGAGAGTACCATCTGTATTCTCAGAGGCATGCTGCAATGGCAGTTTTGGGGATTCTCAAGTCCAGGTAGGCTGACCTCCTACTTCAACCAATGGTTGTAGTATTTTAGGATGTGATTCCTTTCCCCAGAAGATCCCATTGGATTCCAGAGATTTCTAATGAATCAATCTGGAGCATGCCTGGACAACAGCAAGTAATACCTAATTTTAAGAGTATTTTATATTCATGAAGAATGCGGTGCTGAATGTGTATGTACATGTAGTGTGCATATATGTGTATGTGTATGTAGCATGCGTGCATATTTCTACTTATCTTACAATTTCCCCTTTGAAAGGTGCCACACTTCTTGTTGGCCTATGTTACATCCCAGAGGATGTAGGTATGTGATAGGAGTTTTAGTCCATGATGTTAACTGGGGCGTGACCATCTGAGTCAAGTTTTATCATCATTGTTACCACCTCTGTCCTGTACTTCACTTTGTAGCAGAAACAGAGCCTTAGAAGGATGAATATGAACTCAGCCTGGATGCCTGATCAGCTAGTAAATCAGTCTAGAAGCATTTGGTAAGTTCCTCTCTTTGAGTGGAGATATGCTTTTGGGGGCTTTTTATTCTGCAGATAAATATTCAGAGCTTGTAATCATGAACTCAAGAAAATTCAGACCTGAGACAGTTGATCTTTTAACCTGGGCAGTTGCTACTATATTAAATTGCATTCCGATTATTTGGAAAGTACAATGCTTTTGATCAGCTACTGAGGTCATGTTTGTGGGGTCAAGTATCTCATTACACTTGTATTTTCTTCCAGATGGATTTGTACCTTTATTTTATTCTGCTGGTTGTTTTTCTGGGTATTATTACAGCATATATTGCAGCCTTAAAAATAACTCTTATTCCCACTCCCAGAAGTTAAAAGCTACATTGCTAAAACAATAAGTGTATCTAATGAAAAAAGCTAATATACTAGTTTCTCCCATTGTGTGAATGTGGTGTGTGTGTGTGTGTGTGTGTGTGTGTGTGTGTGTGTGTTTTGAGAGAGTTAGTTAATACATATTTGTACATGAACTCAAAGTGATTGAAGGCATTTCACTCTTGTCTTAGGAGAATAAAGAGAAAGAGGCATTAGATGCATAAGAAAAAAAAGTGTCAGTCCCAGAGGGTATATATGGCAATACTGGGCAATATGCAAAGAACTACAATGCACATGCTACAAGCCAATTGTTGTTTGGTGGCTGCCTAATGAGTTTGGAAAACTACCCAATGTCTAAGTTTCTATATCTGCCTCGCTTAGATTTGATTTTTACAAATAGTCACATTTGTTCCAACCCCTGTCTCCACTCCTGTTATTGGTCAATTTATATATGTCAAGTGGAAAATACATTAATTTAGATTCCCTGAACATCTGCTGGTCTCTAGATGGACTTGAACTGAAATTAAAATCATTGAGTCATTCATCCCACAAATATTTATTGAGCATCTGGGGTCTATGCAGGCTGTCAGTCAGCTCTCCCAGCAACTAAAGCTCTCTGTGAGAGGAAACCCCCATGATAATTATGCAGAGGAATAGAAATCCAGTTGGAGCAGGCCCTGGAGAATTCACCCCTCTCTTCTTTTTTGACTATTTACTGTCCCATGACTTTTGATCTGACATGGTATCTAGATTCCCAACTTGTATTTGAGGCTGTCTTTTCTGGGTGTGTCTTTTTTGCTTGTCTACCTTTTGTATCTGGATTTACTCCTCCTTCTTTAACTACTGCATGTTTCTATTTAGACCCATTTGATTTCCTGACTCTATACTCTAGCCATACTAAGTTCAAACCCTACCTTCCATCTCTTCATCTTGATATGGGGAAGTTGACCAGGGATTGGGGGGGAGGGGTGGGAGTAAGGCAAAGTCTCTGCTATTATGTAGCTATAAAATAGGTGCTTTTTATCATGCAACCGAACAGGCTCATATTCTAAATGAGAGAGAAACAGCATGGCCCAGGTGTCCTTGGCTTGTTCTAAGGTCATGTCAATGTGGGAGTGACTGAAAGATCTAGTGGCTCCTTCTGCCATGCCCATCTCCAGATCTTTAAGTCAGTGTTGGATATGACCACAGTTTGTTTCTGGGCATAAACTAAGCTAAAAGGAGAAAGAAGATGAACTTGTTTCTGATACTGGTTCTCTGCAACACTGCTTTCATTCCTTCCTGCCCATATCCCATAGGGTGTGATAATCACCTGCTCATCGATTCAGCAACTTCTGGTGCTCAGAGGAAGCTATTGTAATCAATTAAAGTCATGAGGATTCTATTTGTGTTCCATTGCAGCATCCTCAAAATAATACCCTACCACCATGAAATAGTTAATTCAGCTGTTGAAGTGGCCCCTCTTAAAACTGGTCTTTTCTTTCATATGTACTGTTGTATCAATAACCCTGAGCTCTGTTTTTAAATGATCACCACATGTCAATGCCAGTGACCTATTTGTATATATAATATACACATTTACCAAGTGCTGTAACCTTTAACATTTACAGAACTTATGCCATGTGTGCATTTTGTGTAATAATTATAGTTTGTTGACCCATAATAAATATGAAATCATCATCTTCATCACTAGTGAATCTTCCAGACCTAAATTACTAAAGTTTTTTCTTGCTGTCCTTCATAGTTTGTAAATGTGACATTGTAATGTGAGATTTATATATTTTTCTCATTTATAGGGTTCCTGATGGCTTACTTCTTCCTTGGTATTCTTTAGTAACAACATTCACTTTGTGATTCCTCTGAAGGCTGAAAACTAAAAAAAAAATGAGCAAACCGCAAAGCCAAAGCCCAAGCCCCTCATATTCATGATCATTAATCACCAGCTGGGTGTATGTGTCAGAACTCTGTGCATCTCTGATTTTGTACCTATGCCCTTTGGGCAGAAACCTCATCTTATTCGTGTCTTCTGGAGCACCCAGGACTCTGCTGGAGCTCCATAAATAATTAATCTCACCAGTAGTAATGGAAGCAGAGGCTTCCAAAAGACTCCCTTCCCCCTGTTTTGTGAAACTGGTGTTATGGTATTTTAGCTATCAAAACAATGATTAAGCAGCTCTGGCACACTTTATGTTTGAGCTAAATGTGATTTTGCTAATGCACCATCTCATTCCTCCCTCCCCCAACACTCGTATTTTAATGATTTCTAATTAATATTGTAATATTTCTTGAATAATTCATGTTTTTAAACAAGAAAGGCTGGCATACATTTCTGTCAATCTGTTTGTGTACTGCAGTGCTGCGCTTAACAAACAAACACAGTCTGCTTCCCTAGGAGACCATGGAAAGGGACAACAGAAGAGAGAAAGCATGGGGCTGGGATTCTCATTCCTCCCAGGAAGGGAGGCTCCCCCACACACTCAGGTTGCCTTCTGAGGTTCCAAGATAGACACCTTTGTCTTTGCTATCACCACCTTATCATTTCATCCTTTCTCTTGACAGGTGCCTGAGGCCCTCAAGCTACCCTTTGTTCCTCCAATCCTCCTCTCCTCCCTTCCAGCTGTTTCCTGGACTCCATGTCACCTCACCCTTGGCCCCATAACAAACTTGGCCTTTTGCCTCTCCGGATATTGCTCAGGGCAAGAATAGACTAGTACAGGCTAAGTGGATAGCTACTGGGGGTGGGCTTATTCATTTAGGCAACAAGTATTTAATGAGTACCTGTTGCCTGCTTAGAACCATGCAAAACCTGAGGGCACTGGGTGGATTGGTTATTGGGTAATCTTGGCTGAGTAACACAATTGCTTATTTTTTTAAAAAAAAATATACATATTTTTTTTGCCGAAACCAGTTTGGCTCAGTGGATAGAGCGTCAGCCTGCGGACTGAAGGGTCCCGGGTTCGATTCCAGTCAAGGGCACGTACCTTGGTTGCGGGCACATCCCCAGTGGGAGATGTGCAGGAGGCAGCTGATCGATGTTTCTCTCTCATCGATGTTTCTAACTCTCTATTTCTCTCCCTTCCTCTCTGTGGAAAGTCAATAAAATATATTTAAAAAAAATATATTTTCTATTGATTTCAGAAAGGAAGGGAAAGAGATAGAGAGAGAGAAACATCAAGAATAAGAGAGAATCATTGATTGGCTGCCTCCTGCATACCCCCTACTGGGAGGATTGAGCCTACACCCCAGGCATGTGCTCTTGGTGGGAACTGAACCTGGGACCCTTTAGTCTGCAGGCTGATACTCTATCCACTGATCCAAACCAGCTAGGGGACTCAGTTGCTTCTTTACAGGGGCTCCTGTGTGGGACTCTCTGGAAGCTTTAGGGACATCTCTTTAATGAAGACCTTTAAGCCACCTTCTGGATAGCTGATGATTCTACCTTCATAGAGCTCAGGCCACAGTTGTGATGTGGTAGAAAGCCAGCCATGGGTGGGTTTTTAAATTTGAATTTACATTTTGTTTTTCAGGAAAATCTGACCTAAAGATTGGAGAAAGGGTTTTAGAACAAAGGATCGGCCCCATCTGGACCCTGCCTTCCTCCTCCACACGCCACATGGTGATGATCTCCTTCACTTCATTCAGGACTAAGTTTGCACTCTATTACATTTAACATAAAATGACTCCGACCCATGCAGTCCTTTGTCCCTCTCTCAGATGTGGGAATCCTACTGCTTTAGAGAACTGTTCCATGGATGTCTGCTGTCAACTAACTTTCCGTTCCTCCTCCTTCCTTGGGGCTGGAGCAAAGACTTGAATATGTATGGTTTCTGCCTGCAGGACAGCACTACTAGTGCTATGCTGACCCTGCTGCCAGGCTGGTAATGTGTGTCACTGTTAATTAGTAGTCAATGGAATACCCCAGCCAGCACAGCGACATGGCTCACTGAGATAGATGTGGTTGTTTTGATTGCAGCTCTATTGCTAGGCTAACTGCCATTTGTACCGATGATTTCCAAGTAGGTAGCAAAAGGGTAGGAGGAAAATGGCTTAATTTGATTCCCCCCCCCCCATAGTTAAGAGTAATTTTAGTGGTGAAGATACTCTGTGAGGCATCAGTTCCCAAATTCCTTGCGGGCTTAGGAAGACAGATTGTTATTAACTGACAGTATCAAGGTAGAGAGTACTGGTGATTATGTATATGGTATCAACTTCCCTGAAGGAGACAGCATACATGCCTTCTGATGGACACAGTCATCCTGCAGACAGAAAGGACACCCATTGCTGCTTTTTATCCTAATAACACTGAGAAGTGGAGAATGGAGTTGAAAGTAAACACAAAGTGGTAGGAGGAGGTTCTGCTGGTGGGCAGAGAAGTTCAGCTTGTCTCTGCCCACAGGGCATAGGAGGGCAGAATGGAATTTAGAGATGAATAAGTCCCCCCGAGGGAAGTGGAGCTTCTTAATAACTCTGAAAATTTTCAGAATGCACCTTTCCTTCTTGTCTCTCCCAATGTCCCCAGAGGCTCCTGTCTCTAAGCTCAGTTACACTTCACCATTATGGGCAATTTATGTTTGTGTCCCTGTCAGTACGGAACTGTCCCTATCAGTACATAACTAACAGCCCCTGACTCTATCTTATATTTCCTGTCCCCGCCCCCCACCCCATTGCATTTAGGGACTCTTCCAAACTTCTTTCTGCCCTCAGACTTGATCCTGCCACCTCCTCTCATTTTCATCATCTAGCTGTCTGAGAAAAGTACTCTCACATTTACTCTACTGTTTAGAAGCATCTCAATTTGCACCCATTCCCACCTGTTCAAGACCATTACTGCCTCTGGGGTTTGGGGGCACTCTCTTCGCTCCTTGGGCTGTGCTCCCATTTCTCCCTCTCTTGCATCTTCAACCTGGCCAGCTTCATTGGTATCACTCATGTTTCTCTCATTAGCAAAGAAAAAAATTTTAATTTTGACTCCCATTTTCCTTGAGCTATAAACCTATATTATCCCATCCCTTCATCAGGAAGTTTCTTGAAATAACAATCTACAGTGTTCCTTAAACAATTAGAGCTGGGCTTCAGCCTCCGTCTCTGTTACTCCACTAAGCTGCCACAGCAAAGACCACAGACAACTTCTTGTAAGCAAACACCACAATTGGCCATGTCCATGCTCATCTGACCTGGCTTCTCTGTGGAATTGGACTCAGGTGGCCACTCCCGGTTCTGGGAGGCTCTTTTCCTGTCTGGATTGATTTTCATGACGCCTTTCTCTCTAGGATTTTTCCCTTCCATCTCTGCTGGCCCCTTCTCAGCCATGTTTGTGGCATGTTCATTCTATCTGTCACTTAGCTGTTGGACTCCTGGAGGGCTCTATCCTCTGCTCTCTTTTGAACATTTCTGGACTTTGGAGAAATCTTATTTGAGACTTTGGATACCACATATAAGCTAGTATTATCTACTGACCTTTAAAAATTCTATGACTCTCTTCTTAGCATTTTAACTAAAAGCATGAGACTTTTTAAAATCAGGATCTCAAATCTTCTCCTTCAACTCATCATACTCAAAAAACAAAAAAAAATCGTCCTTTTCTCTGAGCCTAAAATTGGATCTCCCTTCTTCTCTATTTCCTGCCCAGGGACTGACAACCATTTACCCAGTTGCTTAAACCAGAAACCTGACTCTATCTTACATCTTACCTTCATTCATCACACCCAGTGTATAAGCCCACTGGACTCTGTATGCCATTACCTTCATTGTTACAGCCCTAATTTGGATCCTCCTAGTTGTGAAATAGCTTTTTAAATTTTCATGTCATTTTCTATTTAAAATTCTTGAATGCTCCTCAGTTTCTCACAAGATAAAATAGCTTTTTGATCCTTTCTATATGAAGTTCCTGGGCGATGCCATACCTTTCCATTTTTCCATGTTGATCTTCTACCTGAATGTCCTCCTGGCCAGCTCTTGTTCTCCCATGTCCTGGATAAAAGTCTACCTCTCCTATCAAGATCTCCATGATTCCAAAGTGAAGATTTGAAGGCTCTTTCTATACTTTGTGCTTCTCAAACTCTGAGATTATTGCTTTGTTTTGTTTTATGCATCTTTCCCCCTAATGGACTCAAAGCATCTTGAGGGAATGGATCTTTCTTTTTATATTTGTTACACCTGCTCACTGTCTATCACTATGTATATGCTAAATAAATGTATATTGAAGTTACATAAATTTCCACAGAATTCAAGAACATTCTGTCTTATCATCACCACTAAATTCACATTCCATTAAAATAAGAGAAAACCACCTACAATTTCTAGATATAGAAAACTGGGTTGTAGATATATCATTGTATCTTGAAAGGTATGCTACCTGGGATAAAATATTTGATCTTTCTGGTCCTCAGATGAGGGATAGCATGAGATCAAGATTTTTAAATTGTTTCCTGAAGACACCAGGGTTTTCTTGTAGGCAAGAAGGACAGTGAGGTTGAGGGACTCTGGGCCCTCCTCATTTCTTTCTTTCAAAGGGCAGCTCCACTTTCATCAATTTTATATATTGTGATTCCATGTAGAATTTTCTTTAAACCAAAGATTCCACTGCTAAAATATAATTTGGAAACCACTTCACAGAGTTATCTCTAATTCTCTTCTAGCTGAAAAAATGTCTGTGGTTATGTGAGCTGCATAGTAATATTGGCCTGACAAGGCACATTGCCTGGAAGCACAATGAAATGCATTATATAATCTTTGTGTAAACATTCAATTTTATACTTTCTTCATAAAAGGGAGAGGAGAAAAGGGTAGAGGTGTAAGGATGGAGAGGGAAACAAAGAGGAGGAAGAGGGGAGATAGGAGGGAGGTCAGTGGAAGGAAATGAAAAGGTGAATTAACTACAGGCAGAGGAACCCACTGCTCTCTCATTCCATGAGCCTATGCTGTGGCGGGGGTGCATGTCAGAGTGCAGATGAGCCAGGCAAAAAGAACCCGCTGTTCCCAGAAGCCTTCCAGACTGTGAGCATCACTTAGTGCTGACTGTAAGCCTAGTATTTGAAAATATACCTTTTTTAATGCAATATAGACCAAAATGCAAGCCAACAACTTCATTTAGTGTTTTATCAAAGAAATGTTCTGTTCCAGAGCTAGAGGCAGACTGGGTTGGACTTAGAAGGACTCTGTTGGTCTCTAAAACTTTGTGTGAACCATGTTTTTTTGTATCATTTAAGGGGTGATCAATTTTCTGCATACAATTGAACATAGAATAGAACATAGCATACAACTTCATTAGGTGACATGTTTGAAAATATGGAGTTGTGTGATTTTTCTGTGTTATCATGATTCATCAAGATTATTTTTTATGCAGGAGTTGCTTTACATATAAACTATAACAATGTTTATTTACTTGGACAGTATAGAATGCTCTGGAATTTGTGGAGGAGGTGCATAAATACCAGGACCATGCAAAGCTGTAGACAGCAATCATAATGTCAACTCTGATTTATATTAATCACATTTAAATGCAAGAAGGAGTGTTGGTGCTAAGAAAATTATATACATTAAATATAAATACATTAAAACAAAGCCCTTTGCATTGTAGAACCATAGGCAAAACAAACCTGAAATCTACATTCTGTATAAATGTTCTTGGTAGAAAAGATAGAAATTCTGCCTAATCATGGAATTGAGAAAAAGACAAAGCCAGATTCCAAAGAACAGAAAAGAAAACACTGACTGGTGATTTTATAATATAGAAATATTTTTACTGAAGACGTACATTTTGAAATCCTATTGAAAATGCCATGTAAAGTTGAATTGCCCTTGGACTGAAAAATGATATGGACGATATCTAGAATTTCAAGTTGGGAAAGAGCCTATGTTTTTTTTGAGCAACCCAATTTTATAGCCAACCTCTATTGGAAAGCTTTCTGAGCTTTCTACCATTCTTTAAAAGACGTATATGTTGTTGTCAGTTTCATTTAAGGCACTTACCTATTAACACTGCTCTTGGAAAATCCAGAATGGTTAAGCAATAGCAGATTTGAAATTTATTATTTTGCTTTGTAAAAAAAAAAAATGTTGCCAACTGAGAAAGAGATTGGATATAAACCTTTATTAGAGCAGTTTATGTTTATCATTCTAAAGTCTTTAGAATGTTAAGATGCTCCGAGCCATAAGTTAAGTCAAGGGAAAACCTTTCACCAGAAGCTAACCAATGTATTTTTTACAAGTCATAAATCCAGTTTCTCTTGAAACCATTGCAGTACATTGGAAAACCATTTACTTTAGAGCCGCATTTCAGAAGCTTGCTTTGTTCAGACAAAGCTAATGTAACCCAACGATCTGATTTGGGGAGCACAGAAGAATTCATATATGTGAGGTGGAGTCCACATTGTAGTTGGCACTCCCAAATCCATTACACCTGGTGGCTTATAATGAAGGCAGTGAGTCAGTTTCTCCATTTGGACAATTATCTATCTTCCATTTCCTCAAAACTCACCTTCATTCCTTTCAGTATTCTAATAATTACCCAGGCTGCTGAGAACCTTTCCAAATTATGTTTCAAGTTATGCTACATTTCCTTTCCACTTTCATGATTACTCAACACATGAATTTCTTTAAAAATAATATGATGTTTTTTATCTAAGGGTTATGTGTGGATGATTTTACCCCTTATTTTATATGTTTGTCATTATGTTTGTGCTGCAGATTTCATGATATGACAACATTTTCCAGGGCAGATATCTTCACTTCCTTCAGCAAGGCAGAATGCATAATGGATACAGCATGAGATTTGGGTTCCAGCCATCCTCATTCATCTTCTTAGTCATCGCTCAGATTGGAGATTTCTGCCTCCTCAGAGATTACTTCGCAGCCTGTACTAGGTCCCCTTTCTTCTCTCTCAAAGTACTTGGTATTTTACTTCAAAGCACTTATCAGCGGTGTGCCTTTATATTTACTTGCATGATTATTGAGCAATGCCTGTCTTTCCTACTAGACTTTCTGCATCATGTAAGAAAAAACCATGATTGTTTACCATTTTAACCCATTCCACATCACAGGCTCTGGCACATAGTAAGTATAAAATAAAATAAAAATTTTAAAGGTAAAATAAAATACATAAAGGTTTTTCTTCCCATTCATGCTTTCCTATAACTCATAAGGCAGGCAGTATGAACTAAAGACTACTTGGTAAAATGTTTTGAATAAATGACAATGTCTTTTAGAATTTTCAAGGTTGAAGATTTCCACAGAGAAACAAATTTACAGATTTCTGTTTCAAATTTTCAGGCAGTTCACAATATATGGAGCCCTTCGGAGGTGTGTCAGTTCCGAGGAACAGGGCGCAGCAGTAAGAGAGAGTCTTTGGGAGTAGGAGGGGGAGGGAGGGTGACAAGTAGTGCATCACTCTTGCTCAAAAGAGATGGCAACTGCAGATCCCAATTGCAATGCTGTATTTAACTTTGGGCGTTCAGCTTTAAAAGGGATGTTGACAAACTAGGGGATGATATGGGGACAATAAAAACTGGTAATGTCATTGAGGGATGGTTGGAAAAATACGTTTTAAAAGAATTCAGGTTGGGGAACAGGTATAATTGTCTCCAACTATTAAAAGAGTTGTGATGTAAAAGAAGAATTAACCTTTCCTATGGTCCCCAAAGCAGAATAAGGAACAATTCATGTCAGTTAAACGGAATAGCTGGCACTGTCTGAGGATGGAAGGGAAGTCTTGTAACACCGTGAACTTGTTCCACTGGTGTTTACCCAGAGTCTGCTATTGCACTTGGGAGTAATGCCGACCTAGAGGAGAGGCTGCGTTTTAGGGCTCTGTGGCACTTGGCAGAGCCCTGCCCTTAGCACCAGATGGCAGGCAGCGAACCTGCCAGTACTCAGCTCATACTCGTTTGTGGAACAGAAAAGGAACCACCTGTATCACAGGCTCTGTGGGTACAATATGACAATTTCTAAAATTTGAAAGCACATTCCGAGACTTAAATTTGTGTTGGGCTAACTAAATATCAGGCATTATTAAATGAAGATGTCTTAATTTCAAACTTTGACTGTTATACACATACAAGCCAGGGCTGTCATTTTCTCTTTCCATGCGTCTGATTCAGTCTCTTCTATCCATTGCTGTCTGAGTCCTTACTCCTTGATCCTGCTCAACTATGCCAACTGCTGGGTGCACAGGTCCTTCTTTGCTGGGGGACACTGGGGAGTGGATGAAGGAAGAAGACATGAGAAGTCATAGGCATATAGGAGAGTCTTTACTGCAGACCAAGTAGCCATTGCTACGAAGGAGCCTTCAGACAAAATAGTTCTTCAAAGTTGCCTCATAAAGTAGCCGCACAAACATAGCAGCCATTGCTAACAAAGCAGTCCAGCCAAGCAGCCTAGCTCTACATAAAAGCATCCTCATACCAGCTGGTCAGTAACACACTTTATACCAACTTAGACAAAAGAGGCTTCTTGCCAAATAGTGAAATCAGTATTTGGGTTATAGAAAAATACACCTGTGCAGTGTACACAGTACAATCATTGTGTCCTTGCTCAGATTGGCTTTGAATATCTGGCATACTCTCTGGACAGGGCCCCCACAATTGCCTAACTCCCCACACTTACCAGAACATTTGGGAGGAATGCTTTTTCAAAGAATATTGTGTCCTGTACTCCAACTTGTGCCAAAAACACTGTTATATGGTTTCCAAATTCTGTATTATAGTCCCCTTTCTGGGCATAGAGGAAGACTTGCTGTTAGGTTGTGGCTATCCTATATAATAAAAGCCTAATATGCTAAGTGTCCAGTCATCTGTTCAACCAATCAAAGCGTAATATGCTAATGATATGCTAAGGCCGCTCAACCACTTGCTATGATGTGCACTGACTACCAGGGGACGGACAGTCAATAGGTCGACCAGTCTCTATGAAATGCACTGACCACCAGGGGGCAGACGCTCTGACCGGTAGGTTAGCTTGCAGCTGGGGTCCAGTGGATAGAGACTGAGCAAGACGGGCTCGACATGCCCTGGAATCCTCCCACAGTCCCTCCCTGGCTGGCCAACCTCCCACATCCCTCCCTGGCTGGTCAACTTCCCACATCCCTCCCTGGCCCCAATCGTGCACTGGTAAGGTCCCTTGGCCTGGCATGCACTCTCTCACAATCCAGGACCCCTTGGGGGATGTTGGAGAGCTGGTTTTGGCCTGATCCCACAGGCCAGGATGAGGGAACCCACATGTGCATGAATTCGTGCATCAGGCTTCTAGTCTGATTATGTTTTGGTCAAAGGATCCTGGATGAAAATAATGCATGCTATTTCTGGGTCTGTTTAAAAACCTTGCTTATTTATCCATACTTTACTTTTCTTTTTCAGAAATCGTGGAGGCCAGGTATTGAATATCAGTCAGATAATACAGAAATAGACTAGTTCCCTGAGTCACCATTTGGAGGATAATTGCCCCAGAGAGCCACGTGACACACATCCCACTGACTTGAACAAAAAAAATAGCTTTATTGCATTGGACCCCTGAGATTTCAGTTTTATTTACTGATTTATTTTTTAAAACACAGCAGAATTTAGTACCAAACAGAGTGGTGGCTAAAACAAACACCTCAAACCCTAGACACTGGTTTGGTGTTGTGAGCTAGGTAGCCCTGAGATGAGAGGTTATCATTCTTATAACCTATTCCATGCCTAAACCCCAACCCTGGATAATATTATTATCTGTAGTCCCTTGGCAGTTATTGAGGCTAAAGTGCATCTTAAAAAATTAATAATAATTAATAATAATAGCTTTTATTGAACCCTTACTATGTGCCAGGCACTGGACTATGATATATGTGTTACTTTGATTAATCCTCACAACAGCTTTGCAATAGAGACACTTCTTTTCCCTTTTTACAGATAAAGAAAATGAGAATCAGACAAATTCAGCTTCCATGTTATCAAATTGACAGTGGAGTATCTGAAAAGTTAAGTTTTCCTCATTATAAATTATCTGGAAATAAGTAAGGAGAATATCCTAAGGGAAAGTACTTACTAATCTAGATTACAAGTTAACCTAATAAGTTGGAAAGGAGTGGAATTTGTTGGAAAAAAATCTCTGTCATACACACACACACACACACACACACACACACACCATATTAAGACATAACAGAAATCTCATAATAGAAGTCTATGTGTAGGACCCAAAATAGAACACATAGGATTTGCGGTAGAACCATGCTGTCCAATTTAGTAACCACTGCTACATGTCTACTGAGCACTTGAAATGTGTCTAGTTCACCCTGCGATGTTCTGTGAGTATAAAATACACACCAGATTTTGAAGTTTTATTGCAAAATGTAAACTATTTCATTGATATTTTTATATTCATTAAAAGTTGAGTAGTATTTTAGATACGTTGGGTTAAATAAAATCTATTATTAATTTCACCTGTTTATTTCTATTCCTTTAATGTGGCCAGTAGAAAATTTAAAATTCCATCTGTGGTTCACATTATATTTCTGTTGGACAGTGCTGGGTAGAGTATCAGGAATTGGGAAACCCAAGATAAACTGTAGAAAGTGTTTCTGTCCCAGAAACAGTTTAGATTTTAGTGAAGGTGATCTTGGAGTCAGTTTTGGAGAGATTTCTCCGAAATCTTCATTTGGTCTTTTGGTCTACTCTTCTTGAGTGCCTATCCCGGTTTCCAACTATACAGACTATCTCAAATCTTCTTATAAACAATGCCCTTGCTTATATAAATCCCCAAAGAAGCTATGTCCAGGCCAATGTTTCTTAAATTTAAGTGCCTGGAAATCATGGTGGGAGGAGGACTTGTTAAATGCAGAGTCTAAGTTGTTATGTCTGAGAATGGTGCTGAGATGTGGCCACGGCTGCAGTCTGGGGGCCATACATGAAGAAGCCAGAAGCTATAACACAGAGCCACCAGATATCAAAATTTGGAAACAAAGAAGAGAAGTGAGGTAATTTTCATAAACCATCAGAGTGAACCCTCTATCCTCAACTCTTCTTTCTTCTCTCAGATTGAGCTGTATCTATAGAAGGTGAAGTGAACAGGCCACAGCACAACTAATCTGCTCAATTCTACTGTTGCAAAGATTGATGGAGACCATTGTGTGATCAATTTGGTCATGACACTGGGTATCAGTCATGAGCATGACTGAAATGAATGGAATCACTTTATTCCAATCTGGTTTGCTTTCATTGTGTAAACTTAGCTGCTCCTGAGGGCTGGGGTCAGGGAAATCAGTGCTACACCTAAATCCACTAACCTTCCTGAGATAATTTATTAGCAAAAAGTCAGCATATTCATGCAATTTAGTTATTATACAGGACAATCAATCAATTTGCCTGCCTTCATTCTTTACTCAGAAGATGTGCTTACATTCTACTGAAGTTAGAAACTGTCACAATTTAATATTTATAATATTGAAATTTGTTATAAGATAATGAGCTAAATTCTCAAGTTAAATCATGAAATCAGTTAAAATAATTTATAAAGGAAAATTAAGGAAATATTTGGAGTAGTTTTATAATATTTAGTATTAGTTTATATTCTTCTAAATACCTACTTAGAAGAAAAATTTTCTTTTGTAATTTTTAAAATATTTAAAAATAATCTCATTAGTTAAGTATCAATTTATACTTCTTTGCTGTGTGGATATAGTCAGTCATATCATAGTTAAGACATACATTTTGTATGACACTTTGGGGTTTTTGAGGTCCTCTGAATGGAAACTTCAAATTTCTGTGACCTTGAGTCTCATTTTCCATCACTCCTCACATCAAATTACTTTACTGTTCTTTTTCTTGTTATTCCTGCAGTGGCCTCCTTATTTGAATTCAGATCTGGTTCAAAACATTGGCTGCTACTTTGACCTACACTGACACTTCAAAGGCTGAAGAATAATTAGTGAAATAAAAACCTCATAATTACTTTCTAACACACACCCACACAAAGCCTTTTGTTGAGCTGGCAGAATGGATTGGGATTTTTGTTGTGTTGTGTTTTGTTCTAAATGATTGAGCATGGAGCTAAAGTGAAGTGACAGACATTTCTTGAATGCACAAAATAATCTGAAGGCTAAGATACTCAGTGTTTCACCTTAACAGTATTGAAATCTTAGTTAAGAATCAACCTCATTTAATATCCAATTTTAAACTTTAAATTCTAACAAAAAGAAGTCTTTCTTTGGCAATCACTGTATAATAACATATGATACCATATTAATAACAGCAGTTTGGTGAATTATTTTGTTGGCTATTGGCTAGGTTGGAGAATAAACAGAATTGTTCTGGTTCATGGCTCCAAGTACTAGTTCAACTATCCTAAGAAATTTTTTTCTTTAATTACATTTATTAGGTGACATTGGTTAATAAGATTATGTAGGTTTCAAGTATACATTTCTATGACACATGATCTGTATGTTGCATTGTGTGGCCACCACAGCAAAAGAAACCGCCAACGAAACAAAAAGGCAACCAACAGAATTCAAGATGACATTTGCAAACAACAACTCCTGAAAGGTGTCAATACCCAAAATATGTAAAGAACTCATACAACTCAACACCGAACAAACAATCCAATTAAAAAATAGACAGAGGATCTGGACAAACACTCCTCCCAAGAAACAAATGGCCAACAGATATATGAAAAGATGCTCAACTTCTCCAGCTTTTAGGGAAATGCTAATCAAAACTGCAATGTCGTACCACCTCACACCTTTTAGAGTGGCTAGTATCAGCAAAACAAGTAATAGCCAATGCTGGAAAATCTTTCTTACAGTTTAGACATGATGCATATGTTTGCATCGCACTCACTCTCTCCTTTTAATCTGAAATTTTGGTTTGGCTTAAACTTATTTATGTGGATCTGTCGGCATAGGCAGTTACAGTTATTAATATAAGGAAGAAAGCAAAAGGGAATTAAGTAATTTTTGTAAAGTGGGAAGTGGGAACAAATAATGAAACAGAATTTCCATCTAACTTACCCATAAACAGAATGGGACAGAAAACCTCCTTAGGAATGCTAAAAGCTGAGTACTGGAGATGAGGGAAATAAATTCCTCTACAAGACAAATGCACTGTAAGAGATAGATGATGAAATGAGACTTTTGGACATGGGCAGTGGGAGTCAGGATACTGAAATAGAGGCAGGGCCTAGCATGGTAACAATTAGGAAGACAATTGGATTGGATCCGGAGCATGAAACCCCGATAGAATATACTGGGAGGAAGACTCAATCCAAATCCATGAATAGTTAGAAGTTTGGGTTGGATAATTTAAATGTTTCTTTGTCCTTTACCTAAACCAAGAGGATATATAGTGAATTAACAGAAGCCTCATGGCAGTGCTTCTGGAGTTTGCCCACCCTCTAGGTCCCTGAGGGTGTATTAATTACCCTTAATTCACAATAAAATCTTACCATCACGTTTAAACTTCTCCATATGAGTGCATTTGGAATTCTTTTCTGATGTCGCTGCAAAAGGACCTATTGCTCATACCCGCAACAGAGCTATCCATATTTGTTGTAACCAGTGGAAGAAGAGAAAATCAGATAGATACCACCTATTGTGGGGTGGTCCATTTTGAAAGATTCATTACTGGGTTTTTGTGGTACACATGTTGTTGCTACAGAAAAAATATAATTTTAATGGGTGGACAATTTTCTTAACAAAAAACACTTCTACAATACTACTCATTTGTAAATTAGGCAGATTGTCCAATGATTATTTGCAGTACAGGCTTTGTTTTATTTATTTTGATTTGGATTTTTTAAAATTTTTGTCGTTTGTACTATTTACAGAGAGTGTCTATAATATTTAATGTAATCAATATGTTGAACAAACATGCTCTTTTTAAAACAAAACACAATCTAAAATGGTATTTCTCAAACTTTTTGATCTTAGGGCTCTTTACACTGTTACAATGATTGAGGACCCTGAGATGTATGTTATATCTATTGTATGTATGTTATATCTATTGTTTTTGGAAATTAAAATTGAAGAAATTAAAACAATAGCACACATTACATGTAAACAAGATAATATATTTTTATTTAAAACATATTTTTTAAAAATTAGTGAAAATATCTTTTTTGCATGTTTGCATATTTCTTTAATAACTAACTTGATAGAATAAAGTTGTTATATATCATAGGTTACATAGCCTTTGGAAATTTCTACCACATTGGATAAGAGTGAAAAATATAAGTCATGTATTAGTGTTATGAAAATAGTTCTGACCTTGTGGACTCTCTGAATGTGTCTTGAGGATCCCCCCAAAGTGTCTCCTATCACACTGTGAGAACTCCTGGTCTGTTGGTGAAACTGAAAGCATTACTGAAAAACTCTTCATTAAAACCTCAGGGATATTTAAAGTGGCACCTCAACAGGAAACAGTTTTTTTAAGAATCTCAAGGGTGTGGCTCACATATCCTCTCATTAAACAATTGGGCTCCTATGCACGTTAAGCATGCTGGTCTAAAGGAACTTTCCAAGAATCTTGAAGTAATGAAGGACTTATTTGTAAATGTGAATTTTGTCTAGTGTAATGAAGCCAACAGCTTCATAGGAAGCCCATAGATTTTTAAGGGCATTATACTACGGTAAACACTTAGCTTGAATTAAATTGGACAGAGAATACAAAATGAAAGAGGTCTTTGGATCTCTGAACTGTATAGGCAGGAAGTAGGCTGAGAAAACTATTTATTTGCAAACACTGGCCATTTATCATGGAAAGAGAAGGGTGACTCAGAGGATGGAATGAAGAGCCCAGAGGGCTGAGTCAAGAACTGTGAAGATCATTTACAGAGAATAGGGCTCAGACCTAATCAAGAAACTGCCAAAACTTGCCTGGATGGATTTCAGAATTTTTAACCAGTGATTTCTGTGTGCTTCCTATCTTCTCTCTCTCATTTTTGGGGAGGTGGGGTGGGAATGGATCTATAGCAGTTATCTCATGTCTCCCCACTGTTTTATGGTTTGTGTGTACATGCATGTGTGTGTTTGTGTGTGCGTGTATGTTCTTTCCCAGATATCTTGTCTATTTAGTTCATAGGTCTTGAGATTGAGAAAGACTACTCAGGAGTATAAGAAACACAGCCAAGGGGCCTCATTTGTATCAGTACCTTATCCTATGTAATAAAAGGCTAATATGCATATTTTCCCTTGGGAGTTTGGGAGACTAGGAGTTTGATCACCTGCTATGACATGCGCTGACAACCAGGGGGTGGCATGGTGGGAGACCAGTAGCCTCAGAGGGGTGCTGAGGGAGCAAGGGAAGGAGGAGGTGGGGAGGCCAGGAGGCAGGGAACCTGATTGGCCCTGATCACCAGCCAGGCCTAGGGACCCTACCCATGCATGAATTTCATGCACCGGGTCTCTAGTTTATATAATAAGAACCTAGATAGCTTTGCTATAATGGAATAAGTCTATTGTGGGTTCTTGTATTGGCTGAATATTTTACATGTGGGAGTAACATGAATCATTTAAGATCATGGGACAGAGTTGGTAGTCAGCTTCTAAGTTTGCTTTTATTAATCCTTTCCTCTTGGTCGTCATGCCCTTACATGTGTACCCTTTTCTCACATGTAATTAAGATTGGTCCTGTGTGACCATAAGAATATGATAGAAGAGACACTATTTCTTCTGAGGCCAGGCTATAAAAGAAATTGAAGCTTCAGCTTTGGTATTTTGAATTTCTCACTCTAGGTGAAGCTAGCCACCCTGTGGACAGGTCCATGTGGAGAGGAGCTGAGGTTCTGGGTAATAGCCAGTAGCAACCTGCTAATCCTGGGAGCAAAGCAGTTCTGGGAAGTACATCATCCAGCTTAAGACTTCAGTTGACTGCAACTCAAGCCAACATCTTCCTCAACCTCACAAGATACCCTGAGCCAAAACCCCCAAGCTGAGCTGCTCCAAAATTTCTGAAAGATAATAAATAATTATTACTTTAAAATATTATTTTTTGATGTGATATTAAAACATAGTAATAGGTAATTTATACATAGGCCAGACAGGAAGTCTTTTTGTGTAACATGGAATGTGAAGTAGGAATACCAATGACAATGGTTGTGATTCAGGCAGAGTAGCACAGAACTCTGAAGGGAGTACCTTGTTTTTTAATTCCCTACTCATTAAGGTATGGTTCTAGTTCCACAAATATCCAGGGAATCTTTCAAAGCCTTTTGAATTTTCTGGGACTTAATTCATTAATATTGAAAAAATATAAAACATTAATTATATGATTTTAAAGGATCCTTCATAATTTGAAAATACTAGATTTTGTAAATCTACTTCAACACATAAAAAAGCTTAGAACATTTATGGCCTTTTTTCCAACTTTTCCACTAATTTCAATGAACTACTATATCTTCTATAATTTCTTCATCTCTCATAAGTTGCAATTCCATCCAGATCCAATAAAAGTGTAGGATGCCCCCCCACAGTTAAGAATTAAAAATACAGCATATCACCACATTTATTTTTAATTTAAAACATACAATTTGACCTTTAGTTTCACATCAGCAGCAACCTTGGATGTTAGCTGTTATTGTTGGAAAATATGTTGCAAATCAAATAAATACTGTAGAATAACAAATAAGGTGTAAGATAAATGAAATAAGAATTTTTGTTTGGAAGAATGAGTGGCTAATTTCAGCAGCATCATCATATTAATATTTATAATCTGATCTGGCAGATTTATTTCAAGTTATTCATAGTGTTTATTATGTGTGTTGTGTTTTTACTCAATCACAGATAAATTCTGAAGGTGATTTGGGCATTTAAACAAGTTTCTGCCTTTATACAGCAAGGAAAGGTAATGAAGAGGAACTACTGTCCTTTCATATTAGGATCTCTCTAATTCAGCAATAAATATTCAACAAAGTGTATGCTATCTTGTGAAAAGGTCACTTTGACCATCTATTCCATTAAAAATATGTTTATTTTACTTACAGGTGTCATCCATTAGGACAGGCAATTGACGTTTTAGCTAGTGGCCTTTGTCAAGGAAATAAAACTTACTTTTAATGGAATGGAAGTTTCTAAATGACCCAATCTCAAAACGCATACACTTTGGTGAATATTTATTTATTTTAAACTAGTCAGCTTAAAATGCAATTTGTGCTGCAGAAGGTGATCTGGTTACTTATGAGTAGCACTATAAGCAGTTTTGTTCATCTAATTAGAAAAAGTCTTTGAGGCACTTACTAGTAGAAAATCATGCAGGCATTTAACAATGTTTTAAATTTTCTCTTTCATTTAGCTTTTTCCTTCCTAATGCTCTCTTAATGTTTGTGTTTTTTTCCCCTGCCCTATTTATTCTATTGTTGCCTCTTATTTTCTCCCAATTTTTTTCAACTTTTCGTTCTTTATTAAATTTAAATCATTTTTTCTAGAAAAAATTCAAGAGGTTATACACATTTTCCTTACTCTCTTTCTCTTCTGTTCCCTCTTCTCCTCCCTCCTCCAGTGTCTCCTTCCCATTTGCCTCTCTATGTCGTCAGACAAACATTTTCCCAGTTGCTCCAGGGCGGCAAAGTACCACAACTTTTCAAGAGTTGGCTGGCTTTCAGCCCAAAGAAATAGCTCAGCAAAAAAAAAAAATCAGGAAAAAAATATTTTTATTCCACAACTTTCAGTTCATTCAGTTACACTTTAATGATAATATTTCACATCCCATTTTACTTTGCTGTCATTGTGGCAATACAATGATCCAAGTTAGATTTTCCCGTGCTACTTAAAATCAAATTAATAGCTGACTTTACCAATTTTTCTTGCTTGATAGCAATTGGGGAGCAGTCTTATCACATGTTTGGCCTAGCTAATTAATTAATGGCCAAAGGCTACTTTTAATTCTGTGAAAACCCTAAAATGGACTTTCTCTAGTCATACTGTGGTAACATAAGGCAGTGGTAACAAAAATTTTGAAATCCCTCAATGGCATAATATAATTGGAAACTATTAACACAATCAATATTCTTTCTTTCTCACTGTGGGTTAGCTGGGGACTTTGGGTATTATAATGGCTCAGAGACACGTGCTAAAGAAAGCTGTTTCTCAACATTTCTGTGGTGAGTGCACTGGCTCTTATGTGTCTCACCTATGGGTAACACATAATTATCTCTGATTGTATTTTATTGGCCAAAAAGAGTCACATGCATGCCCTCACCTAAAGTCAAATGTGTTGGGATGTAAAGTCTTAATGTAGCCTCAAAGAGTTGAGAAGGGAGGCATATATGCATGGCCCCATTCACTACACAGGGCTCTAGCAAACTCATGGAGTCTCTGGAATTGGGGATTCTGGGTTCAGATGTTACCACACAATGAAAAGATTGGCTCTTTTACTTGGCTGCACTTTGGGCTATGGATGCTGGATCATGTCCTATGTGACAGTGGCTGGAAGTGAATACTTAGGAATGGTTCAAAGTGAGACACTGGCAGTCAATAAAGTCACCACAAGCTGGAACCCAACTTTGTTTATACAAATAATAAGCCTTTTATGCTGTAATCTTCACATTTTGAATCAAATTAATGTAATTCCTCTTAAGTGTCAGGCCCTTGGGTTATTTCTTGTCTTTTTGGCATTCTTGTGAGAGGGGAACTCATGCATATGATCTGGGAGGAGTAAATAGATGAGGTAGAAACTCGGTGTCATAGCAGTTTTATAATAAGCAGATACTAAAGTAATCACCTTTTCTATTAATTTCCAATACTGTATATCTTAAACTATCACAGCAAATGGATTTCTTTTCTATTATTTAATTGGTTGGATAGTGCTGATAGCTAGCGAGCATGCATTTGCAAAAATAATTTTTAAATCCTACTTTTGGATATATATACTTACTATTTTTGTTTCATCTTTATTACATTGGCCAGAATTTCCAAAATGTGTTAGACAAAGATCAGCTACTAAGCATATTTACTTTGTTCTTAGTTTTAATGGTAATGCTACTAGCAGTTCCTCAAAATGAGTGTTTTAGCTTTTTCCCCTATTTTTCTTTATTTTTAAATTATTTAAAATATCAGTGATGCATATTATTTCTATCAAATGTTTTATAAGGCATTTGATTTGTCTCATTTTGACCATGGATTTGATGTATACTACTAATTATTTTATTCCTTACTAAATATACTTTTTGCTTTCCTTTTATTTTTTATAAAATATTATTTTATTTTTGTTTCTACTTTTATTTAGGATTATACCACTGACTATTTTGAGTCAGAATTGCATTTTCTCATGTTTCCTTTAGGACATTTACTAGTATATTGTTTTTGTGCTGTTGTGGTAAGATTGTAGTATTGGGGAACCCTCCTTGGTAAGTTGTGAGAAACAGTACATTATTAAGTAAGGCCAGTGCATTAATGTAGTTTCTATCAGATAGAGAAATATAAACGAAAACAAAGACAAACAAGCTTGGAAATAGTTTTCTACAACCAGTTAGACTAGGTCCTGCCAATGTCTTTCCTAATTGGATGTAATATAATCCTAACATTAAGAGAAAATGCATCTTCCCCTTTATAATTAACCTAAAGTAATACCTGGAGCTCAGAATATGGAGATGCCTTCTGAAAATAAGTACATGAAGTAGAAACACTTTTCTCAGTAGAAGTTTGGAATACTTCAGAAAGAAAATTGGCCACATTTTTACTTTCTTCTGATTCTTATAGACTAGTAAAACTACCAATTCTGATCATTATACCTAATTAAAAGTCTGAACTTGGTAATACTCATGGGCTGGGTTTAGCCAGTCAGCCACCAAGTATTCAGGAATGTCTATGTGCCAGCAGGATGGTAGGTGCTTGGCAGGAACAGAAAGGCCTGTGAAAGTTGTTTCTCACTCCAAATCATGGAATTACCTAATTACAGGATCAGATACTTCTGAGAAGGAACAGGGTGGTGTCAATGTTTTCAAAAGAGCACTAGAGTAATTAGGAAGAAAGACTGGCTCCAAAGGAGACCATCATGCTGGGGACTCTTAAAAAAGACTGATCATTTAGGAGTAGATTTTAAACTGACTCCCTGTTTCAAATGAAGAACAGACTCAGAGCCACGGGGTCCTCTGAATTAAAAGTGTGGTGGCAATTCAGCTTATTGCACATTAGAATGAGCTGAGGGGTTTTTAAAGCTCCTGATGCCCAGACCTCATCACAAATCAATTAATTTAGAATTTCCTTTTGTGGGACTCATGCATTAGTAGTTGTTAAAGCTCTTCAGTTGATTCCAATGTTCAGGCAAGTTTGAGAACCACTCCTTTGGGTTCTTTAGCAGCTTCGCTAAATCATCCTGGGGATGGAGAAGGGTTGCTTTTACAGAATTTCCTCGTCTTGTTCTCATCTAAGATTTTGTGAATCAGAATCTCTAGGGCTGATTTTTTGAACTCCTCAAATAATCAATTTGAATAGTTAAAAGAGCTGATTTGCTATCTAGGGACCACACTGTAAATATACCGTAATTACCTGAGGTTCTCCTGAGAGCTAACTTTTCTGATAAATGCTGGGGAGTAATGACAATTTCCCTTTTCTAGGGCTGTATTAAATATTTTGTATATTTAATATGAAAATGGATGATCTTATGTGACGACTACAGTTGTTTTCTAAGATGGTGACAAGGATTATTAGTGTCATTTGCACAGGTGATAAGAACTCTGTTAGAAGTGAAACAACTGTCTAAAAATGACTCACCTTTGGAGACATGCACTAAGGTTTTCTGTCCTCTGGATCACTACTATCTCATTTTTAATGCCTGCATGAATGTATAACTTCTGGATTTCTATCATATAGGAGATTGGTAATCTACCATATATGCTAAGGCCTCTCAAGGTTCCTAGTACAGTGGGGCCTTGACTTACGAGTGTCCTGACTAACGAGTTTTTTGAGATACCAGCTGTCTCTCGGCCGATTTTTTGCATTGAGGTGACAGAGTAATTTGAATTAACGAGCTCCTTAATGAGCTCGGTCTCGGAACGAATTAAACTCTTAAGTCAAGGCCCCACTGTACACAGACGGACAATCTCCCTTGAGGATCATGTAGGGAAATTGTGTTTTCATGTAATCCTTTACTTTTGCTAACTGAGGATCAGTTGGTACACAGTAATAATTACAAAAGATAGTAAAGTTAATGTGACATCTGAACATCAAAGCACAATTACAAATGAATAATAGTAATTATTTCTTGAGGAAGCACTCTGTGCAAGGGACTGTGATAAGAATTTTCTGTGCCTAACACTAAGAATATGGAAGAGCATTAGTATCCCCTTTATCAGTTGAGGAAATTGATGCTCAGAGAAGTAGCGTGTCCTTTTCCAAGATAATCAGATATTGGTGGAAAGGAGATTCTAATCCAGGTCTGTCTGATGCCATAGCTTGTGCTCCAACCACTAAGCAAATAGCTTCAATGTATTGCTAGCAGTTAGATAGATAAGCAGGCATATCTTTATGTAGGGGCTCAGGAGAATGAAAGCAGACATTGTCATTGGGTTGTTATAGTTTCATGATCAGGTCCTATGTGTTTTTATGTCTTTACTAGAGGCCCAGTGCATGAAAATTCATGCACTGGGGGCAGGGGGTTCCCTCAGCCCAGCCTGTACCCTCTCGAAATCTGGGACCCCACGGGTAGGATCCCTAGGCCTGGCCTGAGATCAGGGCCTTTAGGGGCTTTTCTTCCTTCGGCTACTGGCAGCTGGCCCCCTCCTGCCGCTTCCACTGCTTGGTATCTGTGCAGAGCTGCCCCCCTCACCTCTCCTGCCACCAGTTGCCTCCCTCTGCAGGTGACAGGCGTGGGGTGCAATCGCTTGGCTGGCCTGGGCCTCCCTCTGTGGGGCGATCACTGGACAGCGCTGCACACCTGCCACAGCGTCGCTGGCCGTTGGCCTGGGCCTCCCTCTGCGGGGTGATCGATGGTGGGGCCCCCAGATCGATCACTTTCCAGAGGGAGGCCCCGTCCACCCACTGCAGCACCACTGGCCAGGTAGCCTGGGCTTCCTTCTTTCTTTCTTTCTTTCTTTCTTTCTTTCTTTCTTTCTTTCTTTCTTTCTTTCTTTCTTTCTTTCTTTCTTTCTTCTTTCTTTCTTTCTTTCTTTCTTTCTTTCTTTCTTTCTTTCTTTCTTTCTTCCTTCCTTCCTTCCTTCCTTCCTTCCTTCCTTCCTTCCTTCCTTCCTTCTTTCTTTCTTTCTTTCTTTCTTTCTTTCTTTCTTTCTTTCAGTAAGAGTAATGTTTACTGAGCAATACAAAACTGAGTACTATGAAGGGTTTACCGGCATGGAAATGCACAACACCCCCACCCCTGACACCCCCAACACCCTGAGACTACAGTACATAGAAGTGACACACAATGGCCATAACTGCTGAATATCTGTTTGTAACAAACAAACCATAGCATATTTATACTGTATCACATGGAGTGATTATAGAAATCCATTTATATATTGCTTCTATAAAATCTTTTTTTTTGTAAAAAATATTTTTTAAAAAAGTATAAAAAAACATGTGCAGTTGAAAGCCCTGCCAGGACAACCAATCTGTACACATTCAGTGAGTATGTGCTTTGGAAGGGCACCCGTGCCTCATGCCCACAGCAACTCCAGCAGGGCAGGTGAGGGTGCACCCCGGCTGCCACTCCAGGCAGGACTGAGCTGGACCATGGTGGGTGGGTACATCAGGGCCTGGCACTGTGCCCTTCTCCAGCCTTGTATCAGGATCAGGGTCAGGGTCAGGGTCAGGGTCAGGTCTGGGGGCAGGCAGATTGCAGTTTCACTCTGAGTTCCATACTCAGACTAATTTTGGTTACAACTCATAGCTTTTCCTGGCTGGTCGAAGGTCCTTTGGGTGGGTGCCCTGGCAGAGATGTCGGAGAAGTGCCCACAGCTGCCTGGTTGGTTGTCTCTCCAGCCAGAGCCTCTGCTCTGCCTCCTGCAAGCCTGGCCCCAGGCAGAACAGGCCCCCTCAGGACTACTTTGGTCTCAGCACTTGGTCCTGGGTTTCATCAACGTGGGTTTCTTCCCCTGGTGTGGCTGATCTGAGTTTCACAAAAAAGCCCGGCTGATGCTGGCTGTGCTGAGCCTCATTGAAGAGTTTTTCATCCAGCAAAGGAAGAGCCCTCTGGTACCCTTCTCCTCCTCCTCTTCCTGCTCCCAGCCCATGGTAACTTCTTCTCCAGCTGCTCCAGCAGTGGGCTGCCTTCTGACTTGGGGGTCTTAACGCTGTTGGTCCTGACGATGCAGGTGGGGATGATGCCAGTTGAGCATCAGGATGAGCTGTTGCCGCTCATGCTTCAGCTCCTCCATCTGGGTGTTCAGCTTCATATTCATGAGCTCCAACCACTCAGATTCCTGCTCCAGAAACTCCTTCCGCTCCTTCTTGGTCTGTCACGGGGCTGCCACCACTTTGTTCTTTTCCCAGCGCCTTTTCCTCGCTCCTCTTCCTCATCTAGCTCACTTTTCACAGGTGGAGGCCTCTTGCTCAGTTTCACCTCCAGGAGGCGCAAAGGGGTGATCATGGGCCCAATGTGGTGGATGTCAGTGTATTTCAGCTCCTCTGCAATCAGGGCCGAGCTGGGGAGTCCAGTCAGGGGGCCGAGCCCTGGCAGAGAGCCCGCAGTCATGGAAGGGTCCGGATCTGCCCAGGCATCATAGCAGGAGGAGTGGCAGTCCAGCCCTGCAGAAGCTGTGGGCAGAGGCTGTGACCCCGAGGCCTGGGCCAGGCTGCAGGGGCCATGCCCGCTCAGAAGCCCCTGTGGCGCCAGCCCCACCCTGCAGCATCCACCACTGCCAGTGTCTCTGGTGGCAGCCACCAAGCGTCCTGCCTGCAGACTGTGGCTGGAAGCCTGGGTCTCCCTCTTTGAGGTGATAGATCGATTACAGGGCTCTGCCTGCCTGCCTGATCGCCCCTGACCACTTGCTGGGGAGCCGGGCCAGCCCTGGCTAGGGGCCTTTAGGTCGCTGGGCTTTTATTATATAGGATGTATCATCGCTCAGTTAGGCAGTGGTTTCCAAACTTTGGTGTCTATCAGAATCACCTGGATAGCTAATGAAGAACACAAAAGCCCAGCCTTGCTGAAACAGGATTAGGCCAGTGTTTATTTTTATTAAGCTCTTCAGGTGACACCACTATCCACCGAAGTTGAGGAACCACTGTAATGGATGTTAATCAGTGAATCACTCATGCAAGTATTGTTAGTTCTGGAAAGCAATTCAGGGCTGTAAGTAAAATCAGTAGAAATAAACATATAACTGTATATAGACATGTATATAGGTATGTATGTATGTATACAAAATATCACAATGCAACTTTTATTAAATTGTGCTCCATGGAACACAGTTCTGGAAGCAGTTAATATATGGTCTGTGGCTAGAATATGTGACTGATCCATTTAAGAAATGCTGCAGGCCAGACTCCATGAATATGCATAGTCCTTAATAGCATATACAAAAGCTCTATTGTCCTGAAATAAGAACAGAATTTTTAAATTTAGCTAATATTTTATTAACTAATTAGTTAACTTTTATTAACCCAGGTACATTTATAAATGTATTATTAACCCAAAGTAATTTGAATTTACTTTTCTGCCTATCTGTTAACATCCCTACTATACCAAGTTTGAGATGCATCAGTATAACATAGTCATTTAAAGACATATGAAACACTATTTAAGAAAATCTTTTTCTTGAAAGAGATGTGGTCATTTTTGCTATACACAAAAATGCAAAAATGTAATGAAGTACTGAAATATTAGCAAATAAGAAGGTTATAATAAAGGGACATATTAAAATAATAAAAAGAAATATTTTAATAGAATGTATATTTGTGATGCAGTGCAGGATGCATAAGATACAAGAGGATAATGAGATATGTACCTTCCAAGATTTTAATGAGATTCATGAAGAGTTCTATGTAATAAGACATATAGGTTAAAAAGCTGTAATGAGGTGAATATGTGAGATAGTTTAATGAACTGTCTCAGAAAGTGTCCTATAAGATGGGCATCCTTCAGGGCTGAAATGAGATGGGTGAAAGGAAAAGTGTAATGAGATGGCCATATAAAGGAGAGGAAGTATAATTAGATGCATAAAAGAAAGAAGAGTATATAAATTTTCAAAATATGTAAGGTATAATGGGAACTAGGTTTTAATGTAATAAGATGCAGAAATGAACTGACAATGAGATACAAAAATGGAATCATGCAATGAGATATGTAAGGACTATGTAATGAGATGTGCATGTTTAAGGGGTGTAATGAGATGCAAGATGGGAAAGGTGTAATGAGATGAGCACATTAAATAATCTAATGAGGGGCATGAAGGAAATGATGTCATGTCACATGAAAATTGAAGAAAGTAATGAGATATGCATTTTTAAGGACTATAATAAAATCGATAAAAGAAACTTAGGAGAATGAAGAAATAAAGAAATCAAATCTTACTATTGCAATATGGGGAAAAAACACACCCAAAGAGTAAGGAGAGGAGGTGTTTCACAAACACCATTTATAAAGACCATTCTCTTCCATATATTTATTTTAACCTGACAAACATTTTTGCTGTCCAACAACATATTAAACACTGTCTGTTGGAATATAAAAACACACATACTAGTGATTCCTTCCTCAATAACCCATAAAGGCATACAGGTATGTATAATAATAAAAGTGTAATATGCTAATTAGACCAGACAGCCAAATCGCCTTCCAGACATCCTTTCGATGACCTTCTGGATGAAGCTGGGCTGCGAGGTCTGAGGCAAGCCACTGCGGCTGTGAGGGCCAAGCCCCTTGCATGAATTTCATGCATTAGGCCTCTAGTATAACTATAAAGCAATATAAGTATTAATAAAATATTACAAAAATTCAGATAAGGAAGATTATTTTGGCTCAAGATATTTTATACATAACCTCAATCAAATTGTTCCCTATGATCTCTCCAAATCTTATAATTCTAATTATTTCTTTCTCCATTTCTTTGAACCTTGGGTATTCTCCCTGAATTACCTATTTTTACATAAGTAGACCTTAACCTTTTTTGAAAAGTTTGGTTCAACTATTCCATCCTCAAAGTAGCCTATTCTAATTTATCTCCAGTTTAAAGAAAAAAATGAACTTTAATAATAGTTTATACTTTTCTTATGAACTATATCATAATATACCATATTCTGGTGAGTAATGGATATTTTCTTCCTGTCTGTGTGCTCCACATGGTCAAGGCTAGATCTGATTCAACTTTATTTTATCTATTAAGATTAAGACTTCCACAAGGTAGATGCTTATTAAGTAATTGTTGAGTGAATGAATGATTAGGTAAGATATCCTATATAATAAAAGGGTAATATGCAAATTGACCCTAATGGCAGAACCACCAGGAACAACTGTTTGCTATGACACACACTGACCACCAGAGGGCAGATACTCAATGCAGGAGCTGCCCCCTGGTGGTCAGTGCGCTTCCACAGGGGGAGCACTGCTCAGCCAGAAGCCAGCTCATGGCTGGCCAGTGCAGCAACAGAGGCAGGAGCCTCTCCCACCTCCACGGCAGTGCTAGGGATGTCCAACTAATGGCTTAGGCTCACTCCTCTCAGGCCTAAGCCATTAGTCAGACATCCCTTGAGGTCTCCTAGGCTTCCAGAGGGATGTCTGACTGCCAGCTTAGGCCTGATCCCCTGGGGAGTGGGCCTAAGCCATCAGTCGGAAATCCCCCAAGGGGTCCCGGACTGTGAGAGGGTGCAGGCCAGGCTGAGGGACCCCCAAAGTGCACGAATTTTCATGCACTGGGCCTCTAAAATATATATATATATATATATATATATATATATATATATATATATATATATATTCTCATGAATATGTACATATTCATGAGAATATAAATAATATAAGCAATAAATAAACATATTTTTAAGACTCATACAGTTACATTAGGTACAAGTTACAATCAACCCACTTGAAGAGAAGGCTCCCTCGTACAATCAGAATTCTTCAATATAAAAGAAATACTTTCATTCATGATTTTGATGATATTTGATTTCAACACAAAGACACTGACCTCTGTAAGAGCAGGCCCAGGCTTATTTTTCTCCAGACATCTGTTTGCTTCGTTTATAAGCACTTCAGTATTTTCAGGACCTCAAGTGCTATTTTAATCAGTCCTGGAAGGAAATAACGCAGTGATTCATTACTGAGCTCATCAACCTGAGAAACTATTATTTCGTATGTCTTTCTTGAGTATTCTTCATTACAAGATGGCCTTCACATGATAACAAGCCCAGATGGAACTACATTGATCTAAATTTTTATTTTATTTTAATGTATCCTATATTGAATTCACCTAGGAAGTAGACTGTGGCAAGAAAATCTTCAATTATTTACAAACTGGATGCAGCTGTGAGCTACATGTTGCAGTAATCCTAATCATTTATATAGGACCCCTCCTACACAGGTCATGAATATGATGAAATAACATTCATAAATGATCAAAGCCCCAGAGATGGCCACAGATCACAACACATGAATCATGTACTTCCTGTCAGATGGACAAGAAAACCCATCTTTACTACAACAGTACATTGACCTTCTGTTTTCTCTGGCTGATTCTCTCAGCAAAAATATGCCTGCTAGCTTGGAATTTGTGACTTCAGCAATTCCTCTAAATATCTCAGATATTTATTATTTTCCAAATTGTTTTTCAGGTTTCTCTCTCTACATTCATTTTCCTGACCTTTCTACTAATACTAATGACACTTAGATGCTTCTTGAACCAACTTTTCCCAACTCATTCTCTGCTTCCACCATTGGGTGGCTTACTTCCTCCCATCACACTAAATAGCAGCTACAGCATTAAAAATTCTGTGAGCTGTACTTTCCTCATGATCATTTTGCTTTCTCTATTCAATCTAGACCTATCATCTTATTTCAGACATCCATAGAAATGGTACACTCTGATACTTCAGTCTCTACACTTCCTGTAAATAAAATGTGCAGGGAAGACTCTGGAATTATTGAGTATGGGTTAACTCCACTATTATTATAGACTAGTGGCCCAGTGCATGAAATTCATGCACATTAAAAGGGAATTAATTAGAGGAAATATTTTAATATTGCTATTTGCCCTTTCTCTATAATAGAAGTGTCAGAGATGAAAGAAAATTAGTAAAATGTATATGAAAATCTCCCTCCTGTCAGAGTCTGGGGCACACTGCAGGACCCAGAGTCAAGTCCCCTCCCACCCACGTGTGCCTTGAAATTGTGCAAGACCCAGACCCGGCTGGCCCCACTCTCAGGTCCCCTGGCCCAGCGCTGGGTGGGGGACGTGACCTCAGGCCCCCCGTCAAGCCCCACCGGGTGGGGGGTGCAGCCTCAGGTTCCCCATCAAGCCCTGCCAGGTGGGGAGTTTGGCCTCAGGTCCCCAAGCCTGGCATCAGGGCAAGGAGTGTGGCCTCAGGTCCCCCGGCCCAGCCTCAGGTCCCCTGGCCCAGCCTCAGGTCCGCTGGCCCTGGTGTGAGGGCATGAGGGTGTAACAGCCATTTGCATATTAGCACTTTATTATATAGGATGATACCATCCACTCATTTTCAAACAAACATTGTGCCTGAGCCATCCTTGCTCACCTGCCCTGGGAACTCTAAATCCAATAGTTGTGGTTTGAGAAGGCAATTTTATTCTAGAAGCAAACAGGACCAGTTTGATTCTCAGACTCTTACCACACCTAGATCTTTTGGTACACACCATCATCTCATTCTCCAAATAGAGCAGTCATTGTGGAGTACTATTCTGTCCTTTAAAGAGAACAACAAGTTGCCTGGCTAGTATTGCTCAGTGGTTGAACATCCACCCAATGCACTAAGAGATCCCAGTTGGAGTCCCAGTAAACTAGGCACATTCCTGAGTTGTGGGCTTCATCCACTTGGAGGAGGCAGCTGATAAGATGGATGTTTCTATCTCTCCCTTTCCATCTAAAATTAATATAAACATATTTAAAGAGAGAGTGCAAGCACAAGTTGAGCTTATTCATTATCTAATTTTGGACATTGGCCTCTATAGTAACGATAGAATTTCTGCCAAATTTTTAATATGCTATCCTTAATTTTACTCCAGCTTTAATTACTGTTTGTTTGTTTTTTTTTAAATCGTATACTCCTTGCAAAAGCTCATTTCTTGCTAATTTACTTAGTATTCCAGTTCCTCAAGCGGTGGAACTTTGATATTATACATTAGAATTAGCTGAAAGCACTTCTAAATGCTAACTGCCATATATTTTAAAACACAGTGGTATGTGCGCCTGTACCAACCTCTAATAATCTTAACTTATTCTTCCTGGATATTAAAAAAAAGATTTAAAAGTTATTATTACATGATGCTAGTTGAAGAAAGTCATTGTTGAAACTTGAATTAATGGTCTGAATTAAAACAGAAGAAAAGATCAAAGAAATATAAATCTTGTGGGGCAAAATAAGGTACTTAGAAAAGAGATACAGACAAATTAATATACCAATATTAGTAATATCAGAACGAAAAAAAATGAAGAACAGATGGAGGTGTTAGGGTCAGAAATAGGATATTGGGGACTAGTTATAATTATAAGAAATATTAATCATGCTCTGTTAACAGTGATTGTTCTGTTCTGATTAGAGAAAGCACATTCTAACTGGGCTGAGAGTTGTCCGCCCTGGAACACGGAATCTAACATCAGGATGCAATCCATCCTCATTTTATGAAAACTGCCTATCATTATGGAAATATTTACAGCCTCGTGGCTGAAACAATCTAGTCCTAGACGCACTGCCCTTTGTAACCCCCAGCCCTATTACCTGTTACCAGCGATGGCGAACCTATGACATTTTTTTGGTTGATTTTTCTTTGTTAAATGACATTTAAATATACAAAATATATATCAAAAATATAAGTCTTTGTTTTACTATGGTTGCAAATATCAAAAAAATTTCTATATGTGACACAGCACCAGAGTTAAGTTAGGGTTTTTCAAAATGTTGACACACCGAGCTCAAAAGGTTCGCCATCACTGCCTGTTACCATTATCCTGTGCCTACTTCCCATGCCTGTAATTCTTACTTTCCCACATAATATTTGCCCTTCTACTCCATATAAGCAGCTGGCTTATGGGGAGGGGTAGAGTAGATTTTTGTGGGTGACCTGCTGCTCTCCCATACTGCCAGCATCATTGGAATAAACACTCATATAGGATTCAACCCTGTCTTTGTTTAATTAGCTCAAGTAGTAATAGGCAGCTCAGACCCCTTGTCTGGTTACAGAGGAAAGTAAATAATTAAACAATTATTAGAAAAAAAATTCCCTGAGTATTTATGAATAGAGAATATATCATTTATGTAATAGACAATCTGAAAAAAAACACTCAAGAAAATATTCTAATTGAAAACACACGACTTAAATCAGAGTCCTCAAGATTGGAAAGATGTAGTATGAAGTATAGGAAAAGATAAAGACATGTTGGATACATCTCTTTCTATCTCTAACTCTATCTCTCACCAAATTAATAATAATAAATGATGGGATATATTTAAGTCATACTGAAAAGGAAGAGACTTAAACTAAAAATGCAAAACTATCTTAGCATGACCTATACCGTGGTCGGCAAACTGCGGCTCGTGAGCCACATGCTGCCCTTTGGCCACTTGAGTGTGGCTCTTCCTAAGCCTTAGGAGTACTCTAAGTTAATAACAATGTACCTACCTATATAGTTTAAGTTTAAAAAATTTGGCTCTCAAAAGAAATTTCAATCATTGTACTGTTGATATTTGACTCTGTTGACTAATGAGTTTGCCAACCACTGACTAGGACATTGGAGGAAATGGGTGGGAAAATAAAAGGTTCTAAAGGTTTCCTTCTAAGGACATAATTATGGGAAACTGTGGAGGAAAATAGTGCATTAGGGTCAGAAGAAATGGTTGAATAGTTGATATATTATTAATAATAGAAAAACATGTCTTGAATATGAGAATGTGGAAATAAGGTAAACACTAGTAAAAAGAAAAAATACAGAGCTCACACATTGTAAAGGAGAGAAATAAATTATAATTTGACAAACTTGTCAAAAAAGAAAGAAAAATAAAATAAGAAAAAAGATTGAAATAAAGTCTATCAGTGGATATACTAAATGTGAGGAACCTGATGGAGCTCATAGGAACAGGAGTTCAGTATGAATGTTAAACAGGGTCAAATATAACAATAAAAAGATTAAACAAAATATTGTGTGATCCCTAGAGCTATAATTTATAATGTGGTCACCTCATTAACATAAATTTAGGTGTGGTAGAAAGGGAATTATTAATTTAAAAAAAGACATTATTACTCTCACCATTTAGAAAATTCCAAGTGTTTTAGGAATTCTGTGCCAGGAAGTGAGGTGAAAACCACATATGTATTTTTTATGATAAGTTACAATATCACAAAAGGCACCCGAGTCTTCAGGGAATCTTCTGTCTGAAGGAAACTAAAACCATCATAACAGTTTTGTCATTCCTACAATGGCTTCATTTCCTAAAAACGCGCAGTGATTTTCTTTGACTTGTGATCTGTCGGGACTTCTAATTGTTTTGAAGGCACCTATTTGTTTGTAGTAGATTTCTTGCTGCTTCAAATTCCTAGAAAATACCAAAAGGAGCAATTTTTTTCTAATTCACCCAGCAAGAGGAATGCAAGTAGGTTAGAAATTGATAATATAAATATTTGAAAATGACTATAATTATTTAAAACCTCTTTCCAAATAAATAATGGGTCAAAGAAAACAAACCACAATGGAAACTAGAAAGTAATGAATTATGAATAAATTATATATTAAACTATGTAGGATTAAGCTACAGCGTTACTGTGTTGGGGGTCATTAAGATGACCCTCTGGCCCATTTTCCTAGGAGGCTTCACAGGACTTAGCATACCGTTGTACTCGTAGCTATAATTTGTTACAGCAAAACACAAGAAGCAAACTGAAAAAGCTTAGGGGCAAAGTTTGAGGGAAATGAAGAGCAAGTTTCCAAGAGTTCTTTCTCAGTGAAATAACACAGGATACACTTCATTCATCCAGCAAGGACTTTTGACAACACATATGAAAAGTTTCCCATCAGGGAATCTCAGAGATCCAATGATCATGTCTTTCATTGGGGCCTGATCAAATGGGTACCCCTTGCTGAGCAAGAACCCAAATTCCAATCCCCATGATAAAAGCAGGTGTTCAGAACAAACCATAGTGTTTGTACAAACAGTATAGGCACAGTGATTCACTGATTAATTAATGGTGAGAACCCTCCCAAAATCCAGGTTCCCAGCCAAAGTTCATCCTTGTAAGAAGGCTTTCGAAGAATAGAAGTCAGGCCTGCTATGATATCCCTTGTCTGCAGTTACTTAAAGGAAATATACACTATCTTAATTGCCTGTATGAAAAGAAAAGTCATCCAAAAGAAGAAATTAGAATAATTCCTCTTAAAAATACATAAAATGGGATAATGAAAAAAAAGATAAAGATTAATAAAATAGCAAAACTACAATAGAATCAACTAAGCTAAGAGTTGATTCCTTGAAAAAAAAAAGACAAAAATTAATTGCAAAGGCTGAAAAAAGGGAGAAGAAACATAGGAATGAAAATAGAAATGTTATTATAGACAGAATGTTTAAATAGTAATAAAACTATATGAATAACTTTATATCAGTAAATTGTTGTGATCAAATGAAGATTCCATGACCCCCTATCAATAGATCTATGTCTATTGTCCTTAATTCTGGAAAGACTCTATGATCATTTGACCAACCGAATGTGGAGAATGATGGTGAGCTTCTTTTCTGGATTCAGATTTTAGGAGACTGGCAGCTTCCATTTCCTGTTTCATGAAACACTCATGCCTGGAGCCAACCCATCTTGCTTTATTGAATCCAAGCAGTTCTGTGGAGATACCCACATGGAGTCCAGCAGGCCAACTCAGGTCCCAGCAGATAGCTTACCAGCCATGTGAGTGAGCCATCTTGGAAGTGGACCATTCAGATTCAGTTGGCCTTTCCAGTTAACGGCATATGGAACAGAGACAAGCCATGTAGCTAAACCCTACCCAAATTGTAGATTAGTGAGCACAATAAATTGATGTGTTATTTTAATCCACTGGGTTTTAGAATGGTTTGTTACATAGCAGTTGTGGAAGAGAACAGAACTTGGAGAAATTGATAATCCCATTGAAAAATACAATTTTCTGAAATTTACTCAAGAGAAAGTAATAAGCCAGAAAAACCCCAATACTATTAGAGAAATCAAATCTAAGTTAAAAATTTCCCATAAAAAGCAACAAATAAAATCCAGATATTTATACAGATACCTCCATCAAATAGTGGACAAATTATTCCCATTTTATATAAACTCTTCTAGAGAATAGAAAAAAGAGAAGGTATTTGCTACTTATTTTATTAGACCAATATAACTTTGTTACTAAATCAAACATAGTATAAAAAAACACACCCCCAAATCTAGACCAATGTCAGGTATGATCATAGATATTATAATAGTTTCAAGGAAAATATTTGCAAACCAACAGTAAGGGAATAATATTTGCCACCCCAAAATGTGTGTCTTTGGCATGAGGACTAATCTAGACTTACTATTTTTAAGAAATAAAAGACTCAGGAAGTGTTTCTTGTTACCTCTCCCTTATCTGACTAAAAGAAGTTAGATAAAAACCCTGTTCCTGAAATAGAGCTATCAGTAAAGATATCTATAAAGAACGTGGGCTGGTGGTGGGGAGACTCCACAGGGCCTTGAGATCAGAGTCCATGCTGTGTCCCATTGTCTCTGCATGGCCCAGCACACATTTATTTATATCACATGCTTTTTGATCTCCATGTGAATTGCCTTCCCTTCCTTTAAAGTCTCAAATCACTATCTTTTTCCCCTTGGTCAAGTTGGCACATAAGCTTCAACTGCCCAATTTGTCCTTAGGACCCTGCCCATATTCTGGTGGAAACCCACATATATAAAATTAAACTGGATTTCTCTTATTAATCTGTGACATGTCCGTTTAGACCAGCCTGAAGAAACTACGAGGAGAGAAGAAAATTTCTTCTTTGACACAACTAACAAAATATATTAAAATGTTAGTAAACCTTGACCAAGTTTTATTTATCATAGAAATGGAAGAATCCTATATAACAAAAACCTAATATGCTAAGTGTCCAGTCATCCGTTCAACCAATCAAAGCGTAATATGCTAATGATATACTAAGGCCGCTCAACTGATCGCTATGTTGTGCACTGAGCACCAGGGGGCAGACAGTCAACCGGTTGACAAGTTGCTATGACGTGCACTGACCACCAGGGGGCAGACACTCTGACCAGTAGGTTAGCTTGCTGCTAGGGTCCAGTGGATGGAGACTGAGTAAGATGGGCTGAACATGCCCTGGAGCCCTCCCACGGTCCCTCCCTGGCTGGCCAACCTCCCCACATCCCTCCCTAGCCCGATACATGCACCTGTGGGGGTCCCTCGGCCTGGCCTGCACCCTCTCGCAGTCCAGGACCCCTCAGGGATGTCGGAGAGCCAGTTTTGGCCCAATCCCACAGGTTAGGCCAAGGGACCCCACTGGTGCATGAATTCATGCACCAGGCCTCTAATAGTTTAGAAAAAAAAATCTAGAAATATCATTCACCATATTTATATTAAATTGGAAAAGTATACTTTGATCTCAAGCAAAGCAAAAACGAAAACCTGAAAATTATTCAGCATTCACTAAAATAACAAACCCCCCAGAAAAACAGGTAGGGTTCTTTTAAACTTGTGACAGGGTGCTTACAAGATATTACAATAATTTATTATTTTAGTTTTAATATTTTAAAATTTTATTACATTTATTTAATGCAATTAGTATATTTGAGATCAAATTTTATAACCTTACAAATAATTACCATTTATGAATAATTTTCTCACTAATTTGAAATTCTGTCTTATCATTTATGAAGTCTTTTGATGATTTTTATATTTTTCTTCTTGCACTTTCTAAACTTTTAAATATATTGTTTAGCAGTTTGTTTTAACATGTGTTATGAGACATGCTTTCAAAATTATCCTTCTTTATTTTTAAAAAAAAACCTTTTTATGAACTTTAGAATTAGATTGCTCAGTTTAACCAAACAAAACAACTTATATTGTTATTGGGTCACAATAAATTATAGAGTAAATTGAGAAATGTTGATAATTTTATGATGTTGAGTCTTCCTATAAAAATACAACATGCTTTTTCATTTGTTTATTTTTCATATTCCTTTGATGTAATGTAAAATTTTCTTTGTAGAGATTATGTCCATTTTGGAGGCCAAATTCTCTGATATTACTTAGTCTAGATTTCCAGTTTTCTCTATTCGAGCTACTTAGTGGTAGAGAAAATATCTATCTATTCTCTAAAAACAAATATCTACTTAATAGAATAAACAGAAGACCTTCACAGATCAATACTCTTTCATTAAAACTATATAAATTCAGCAATTTTAAAAACATTTATCTATTTTTCCTTTTTGAGTATCATTCTAGATGAATGGCTTTTGCCAAACACAACCTGTTCCAGTCAACCAGAATTTTTCTTTTTCTTTTGATTGTCATGTTATTATAATTGGCCAGTGTAAACCCTTTAGATATGTGTATTTTCAGCATCACCTCAGGTATTTTAAAAGTATCAGAGAAAAAGAAATATTGTATGATCTTTCTAATATGTAAAATCTGAAATAAACAAACAAACAAACAAAACAAAAAACCCAAGCTGATAGAGGCACAGGACAGATTGCTGGTTTTAAGAGTCAAGGAGTGAGGCTTGGGAAAAATGGGTGAGTTTTATTTCATTTAAGTGAATTTAATAATAATAAAAAATTTATAAAAAAAGCAATTTTGTATTCTAGCAATAGCATTTTCTATGCCCATCCTGAATTTTTCCTGCCCCAAAGAACAGGGTTGCTTCTAAAGAAAAGTATTATCAAATATCAAAATCAAAGGGCTAGAGAAACAAGCACTTGATCCACATGGCTTTTGGTAATTAATATGGCTTACCCTAGGAGACCACTTGGTGGTAGACAATAAAATATTTTTCTTTTTTAAATCCATGCTTTGATTATTTTTAAATATCTATAATAGTACCCACAATTTAACTCTAGCCTTGCAGCATTACTAAATAGTTTTATGCTCAATCTATATATATATATGGCTAATATGCTAAGTGTCTGTCCAACCGGTAGCCATGATGCATACTGACCACCAGGGGGCAAATGCTCAATGCAGAAGCTACCATGGCATGCACTGGCCATTTAAAGAGAAACAGCACCATGGACCTGGCACCCACAAAGCAACACTTGGCTTCCCCCAAGTGGGACACAGGCCATACCATCACTCCGGAGCGACAGCCCACCAAATTGCAGCCGATGCTGCGGAGACCCCATGGAGCAAAATGTGGCCCACAGCCTAGCTCAGCCCGAAAATGGTGGCTGTGGGCGCCGGGTAATGACATCATGTAGAAATGCCTGGCTTCGTCTCCCTAGCAACAGGCCATTTAACAATAAATGGCACTGCAGACCTGGTGCCCACAAAGCAACACTCAGCTTCCCCCAAGTTGGACACAGGCCCCGCCACCACCCCGGATTGACAGCCCACCAAATTGCAGCCTATGCTGCCGACACCCCATGGTGTAAAATGTGGCCCACAGCCCAATCCATCCGGGAACAGTGGCTGTGGGCGCTGGGTAATGACATCATGTAGCAACGCTTGGCTTCTTCTTCCTAGCAACTAGCCTCCTTGGAGTTTATTCAGCTCAGGAACATGACTCGCTTTATAGCTAGGTGCAAACATTTTACACTCTAATCAAATGTCTACTAAGTGTTTTCCCATGCCTCATCTCATTTGATCCTCACAGAAGTCCTGGTGTAGGTAGATAGGGAACTCAATGGATTCCTATTTTCTTTTCATTATCTTGAAAACAGAGATTTAGAAAGCTTAGAAACTTGACCTGACTGAAAAGTAGTAAGAAATGGTGGACCTTGAAAATGACTTCAGGTTTTCTCACTGTGCAGAATATAGTCAAATACTGCTGCAGTTAAATATTTTGCCCTTCGTCCTCCCTGCATGATCTATAATAATAATCTGCTTCATGTTGATATTTACCGCTGTGTTGCTGACAATTACCTGAAAGAGAAGTTGGGGTGCTTCACGGGCTGGAAAAAGTTTAGCTAAATCAGAAAGCAGGTCTAATTAAGCAAGTTTATTCTATATCTATAAAAGGCTAACTTGACTCACACATGTGCAATACATATAAAGCTCTCGCTGGCACCAATCACAGGTGTGTGTTTCGATCTGTCATTGTAGATTGTGAATTTGGTTGACACTTCTATTATAAAGAAAGGGCAAATAATGATTTTAAAATATTTCTTCTAATTAAGTTTCTTTCAACGTGCACAAATTTGTGCACTGGGCCACTAGTTATAATATAATAATGTATTTATATTTTTCATAACACTCCTGTTTATATCTTTAATTCCTCATCCAAATTGCCATTTTGCTGCCTTCCATTAAGCTGTCAACCAAGACTTTGTGTTACATTGACCACAATAAGACAATAAAATTAATTTTAATAACTACTATGAAAAAGAGAGATATGATCTTTTATTCTACTGATATGATTGTATGATTGGATACCCTCAAAATTCAGTACTCTAGAAAGGAAAACTAGTAGGTTTAATATAGAAATTTGATAGGGTTAAAAATTATTAACCTTAGGAGAAATTATTAGCTTTATCTTTCTTGGCAATAGCAAGCCAGAAATATAATTGTGGAAGTAATCCATTTCTAAGAGACAAACCATGTGATAAAGAACTCACTTCAAGAAAACTGTAAAATTATTTTACAGAACATAAAAAAGATCTAAATTAAATGGAAAGACATGTGATATAATTATAATAGAAACTTAATTTTTTAACCTTTGAGTTATATATAATATTAACTTCCTATGAAAGAATATATACCTGAGTAGGGCTAAAGATGCATGAAAACAATAGGTATGGGTTCCCTTACTGCATATTAAATCCGACTATAGTCATACTGTATCATTCATATTTTGTTGCTATGGCCATGCATAGCAAATAGTTTAAAACTCTACAGCAGTAAGGATTTTTTCCTCTTAGTCTGGAGGTTGGCTAGAATGGCTTATCCTCATGATTGTATTGACTGGGCTTGAACCCAGATTTCTGGGTGGTTTCAGGTCTGTCTTTACATGCTTCTTTAATCATGTGGGGATGTTCTTCTCAGGGTGATTAACAGGAGGACAAGTTCTTGGCTTGAAAATAGCACACTGTCACATCTGCCCACCTATTGTTCAAAACAAGTCACATGGCCAGGCCCATCAATGGGACGTGGGAAATATACTCTGTCCACTCCTGTACACTGCAAGGTCACATGGCAAGAGAGAGTGAGGAACTGAATACGAAAGTCTAACTGCATCCAGTCACAATTATAAAAACAAGATAGTATTAACTTAGCCTTCTAGTAATCATGTAAATTTAATATGTTACAAAGCAATCAACTTGGTAGGAAGAGAATGGTTCAATTTATAAATGGTACTGGCCAAATGGTTAAACACCTGAAAAGAAGCACATTTGAACCTCTGTTTCACTCTATATCCAAAGAAATTTCAGCAACATTATAATTGAAATATTTTTTAAAAATGTTATAATATTTCAAGAAATGGGATTGGAGATAGAAAATTTTAAATAAAAAGGTAATACTGAAACTTTAAAAGACAATATAGCCATATTTAACTATGTAAAAAAAAATATTTTGGCAAAAGCAAATCAAGTAGATAAACACTATTTTGAGAAAATATTTTCAAAGTATATACAAAGTTTATGACAACTATTTATAACATATAAAAAGTTCTTAAACACCTAGTAGAAAAAGAAGCAAAAATTATAAACAGTAATTTCATAGGAGAGCAAATTTAAATCACAAATACATATATGAAAATAAATTGAGCCCCCTCTATGTCCAATTTTCAGGGAAATCAAAGTAAACTAATATTGAGAACTTATTATACATCCACTATACTGGCAATGATTATAAAAATAATAACTCCTATTGCTGGTGAGGAGCATAGAAAAAGCATTTTCAGATATTAATGCTGGCAGTATGCATTATTGCAGGCTCTCATGGAAATCAATTGGGCAATAGTTATTAAAATTAAAAACACATATTTCAAACAAAAATACTATACAGTGAGACTCTATCCTGTAGATATAAAACCATGAATGCATAAAGATATATATAAGTTGATATTTTTGTGTTGGAGGCATTATTCACAGAAATAAAACTTGGGAATCAGATAAAAAACCCTAAGTAAGAGCTTGCACAACTCATGGTATATTTTTACAATGTTATTTTCATGGTACAATTGCACAGCATTATTTTTATACAGCTATCAGTAAGGGAGAGTTATATGTATTGTAAAGCAAGGAGAAGTAGGTGTGGAAGGAGAGAGTATGTGGAAGGGAAGTAAGCAAGCAAACACTGTGGAAATGAATGGGGAATGTGACTGGAGACAATAATTTCATAGTATTTAGGGGATGCAACAGGTTGTGGTTAGGTGTTTATTGTAGCATGAAAATAATCACCAAGAGTGACTGGGAAATTATTTCTAAAATCACACACCTGACTCAGAGAGAATCTTGGAGCTGTATATGGATGTAACCTGGCTGGCTGTGTGCTAGCTCCCTATTTCTAGGTTCTGTAAGACCTTTGTGGGAGTGTGTGTTTGTGTGGTGTGGGAAGCTGGCCCAGAGATCAAGAAGCTGGAGTGTGCAGTGATTATTCAACAGCTAAACCAGCTCCTGTGTCTGGGATTCACATTCTTATTCCCCCTACAAGTAACCATAGGAAAACCATAGGATTTTTAAAGATGAGTTCAGCTACTTCATTTTACTGAGGAAGCAACTGGAGTCCACATGTTAAGTAATCCTATATGATAAAAGGCTAAAATGAAAATTGTCACCTTGACCAGGAGTTCGACCAGGGGGCGGAGCTGGCCAGCCAACCATTCATGGCCCATCCCTTCCGCTGACCCCGCACCTGATCATCCCCCCACTCCAATTTGGGGGGGGGGGTAGCCAAGGAATCTCCCACGTCTCTTCCCCCAGCCTGCCTGGCCCAATTGGCCACCAATCGGCGGGGGGGTGGCGGGGTGGCGGGGAGGGGAGCAGCCACCTCTAGTTTATTTTTATTCACCATCTTAGTGGCAGATTTGGGAATACAATTATCTGTATACTTTGACTCTATTTTTACATTTCTTTTACCAATTTACAGCATTCTTTACTTTCACTTTATTGAATCTTATTACTTTCTCAGTATTAATTACCTTCTCTTTTGAAGTAGCTATAAAGGTTACAATTTATTGAGTAGCTATTATGTGCCAGATTCTTTGCATACATTGTCTTTAATCCTTGCAGCAACACTATATTTGGATAATACTATAACTGTTTTAGCATGGATGAAACAGCCAAGGAAAGATAAATAATTTTCCCAAGATCCCACAGCTAGGAAATGGTGCAGAAAGGGATCTGAACTGATTACAGAGCCTGAGTTCTCTCTACTTTTACTCCAGTGCATTCACTCCACCCCCACCAATCTAGGTGCTTCCTCTTTGGGGATGATACTGCCTCTTTTTTTCTAAAGCAGTAGTTCTATGTGATTGAGGAATATTTTCTAACATCAAACATTTTCTCAAACCAATATCTGATGGTAGTTATATATTAGTATTTGCAATTACTAAGAAAATGCATAATAAAAATAGACCAATGAATTCAATTAAACAATACATTTTTAAATTAAGTTGTGTTTGATTAATCTTATAATGCTATAGACTTTTAAAAGAGTAGAGATATATGTAAGCATATTATCATTTGAAAATGTCTGGAATGCATATGGATCTGAACATTCCTAACAATAGTTCAGGGACTCCCTGGGGATTCTCAGTTCTAAGACAGGAAGTCATTGCTCTGTAACATGTCAGCATTGCATTTTCTGCTCTTAAGTTAGTCTCCAGTTTTCACCAGCCGACTCTTATCTTATCCATTCTGATCTTTGACTTACTAATTAGCTCAGTTCCCAACTTCCTTTTGCCTTCATCATATAATCAATGGCCTGATAAGATAATAAGTGGTCTGCTCAAGATGATAAAACAAGGTGATATTGGACCCAGCATCTTGCTCATAAGTACTTCTTCGTTCTAGAGAGACTATTGAGCACAGACTCTTCTTTCTCCTCCACTTCCCAGCTTTAAGGCAACACAACTTTTTTCCACCTACCCCACCTCTTGGCATTTCATTTCAGAAAAGTGTCCTCTCTCTGTGTCACTAGCCCCTGATGTATTTACCTGGCCCATGCTATCTCTCTGCCTTATCCAACTCAATTCTACATAATTGGGCCTTTTGATTGTATAACCTATGATTTACATCAATATCTGTTTGTGGTGTAGTCTGGGCTTTATGCAGAGGCAGAAAGTAGTGGGGAGTTCTGATCTAGTGTTTGTTAAGCTTTGGTATGGGGCCATGCTTCTTGTTTGTCTAATGTGTAATTGTAGTTCAAGTGATAACTTCTAGGCTCTTGTTCAGTTGAATTTCTATCATTTTTATACTTCCCCTGAGTCACAGACCATTCCCTTAGGAACACATTCTATAAGAAGCCCCATGTTAGAACTCCTGAACCCAGTTCCCACCACCTTCACCACCTATATTGTCACATGGCTGTGTGGTCCAACTTACAATTCTAGAATTCTGCTCTATCCCATTAGGATTAGGTTCCAGAAGCCAACCTATTGTGCCTCTTCTCTAACTACTAGACACACACACACACACACACACACACACACACACACACACACACACATTCTCTCTCTCTCTCTCTTCTCTCTCTCTCTCTCCCTCTCTCTCTGCCTCTCTCTCTCTCTCTCTCTCTCTCTCTCTCTCTCTCTCTCTCTCTCTCTACTAATCTTACTTTGTCTGCTAGTTTCCTCCAGATGCTGGATTATAGGTTTCTAACATATATTAATCAAGAGAGTTGTGCTGTTTCATCTTATTCCTTTATTCTACATGCCCAAACTATGAATGAAGTTGGCCACATCTTGGAAAACTGTGCCTAGTATCTAAATAAGAGGGGGAAATTCTGTAAAACAGCAATAATCAACAGTGGTGAGGGTAGAATTTTCTGAACCTATAATCTATGTGTGTCAATGGGAGGAAGTTGAGCAACAATGAATGCTTAAAGGATTTGGGTATAAGCTGGAGAACTAGCCAACGTATAATCAATAAATTCAGAATGGGTTAACAAAGAAATAAAACCAAGTATATACAAGGAATAAAACTCCAGGCTATCAAATCCAGGAAGGTCAGATAAAATGAATGAAATTGAGATATAAAGTCAGAATCTAAAAGGAAGACAAGATAATATACTAATGGGACTAATGACTAAATGAGCTGATGTGGGAGTAGGACTCTTTCAGAGCCTAAGTCGTCCAATGCTATAGCAGTAACAGTGATGATGGGTGGATATATATTATATATACTAGAGGCTCAGTGCACGGATTCATGCACCAGTGGAACCCCTTGTCCTGGCCTGTGGGTGTTGGGCAGAAACCTGCAGCCCGACATCCCCCAAGGGGTCCCAGAGAGCGAGAGGGCACTCTGCAAAGTTGCTGTCTCTTGGCAGCACCTGCATTGAGCATCTGCCCCTTGGTGGTCAGTGCGTGTCATAGCTACTGGCCAGTTAGCCAGTCAGCCAGTTGGCTGGTCAGTCAGTCAGCCAGTCAGCTGGTCGCTTAGGCTTTTATATAGATAGATATAGCATATTTAAAAAAATATACTGGGAAGTATCAAACTTGCCTGCCTAGATGCTATATGTTAGGTCTACCTATTAACACCTACCCACTTTTGGGTCTACAACCAAGGCCAAGCACCATATATTGCCTTGCTGTAAGTAAATTGGTATGTTTTGCCTGTGAATGCTGAGATACACTTTCAAATATTTTGAACACAACCATAGTGAGCAATATATTTTCTACCCTCTACTATACCTCTTTGTGTGTGTGTGTGTGTATAAGTGTGTGTGTGTATCTATATTTCTATAAAATAAAAACAAGTTTCTCCAAATATAATTGTTTGATATATTTAATTATTTTTTTTCTTTTAGAAATTCTGATTGTGATTTCATAAATGAGTTTACTATCTACTAGTGGGAAACAATCTGTAGTCTAAAAACCACTGGGGTAGACATGATCAATGAAAGAAATAATTAGTAAGCTAGACATTCACTAAAGATATGCAGATGGAAAATAATCATATGAAAACATGTTGCAAATCATATATGATCAGGAAAATGCAAATTAAAATGAGATACCACACTACAGCTATTAGAATGCCCAAAGTTCAGAAACTGACAACCCAAATATTGACAAGGACATGAAGCAAAAGGAACTCTCAGACATTGCTGGTGGGAATGCAAAATGGCACAGCTACTTGGGAAGACACTATGGCAGTTTCTTACACAACTAAACATATCATTACCATATGACCCAGCAATTGCTCTTCTTGGTATTATCTCAAAGGAGCTGAAAACTTACATCCACACAAAAACCAGCACACACATGTTTCTAGCTGCTTTATTAATAATTGCCAAAATTTAGAAGCATCATGTTGTCCTTCAGTAGGTGAATGGGTAAACTGTGGTACATTCATACAGTGGATTACTCAGCACTAAAAAGAAATGCACTATCAAGACATGAAAAGACATAAGGGAAACTTAAATGTATTTTGCTATATGAAAGAAGTTAACCTGAGAAAGCTACATAATGTATGATACTAACTATATGACATTCTGGAAAAGGCAAAGCCATAGTGTTAAAAAGATCATTGGTTTCCAAGGATGGGATGGGGGAGAAATAAATAGTCAGATCACAGAGGATTTTGTAGGGAAATCAAAATAGTCTGTATCATATTATAACTAATGGCCTGGTGCATGAATTCATGCACATTAAAGAAAATTAATTAGAAGAAATATTTTAATATCGCTATTTGCCCTTTCTCTATAATAGAAGTGTCAACCAAATTCATGATCGACAATGAAAGATCAAAACACACACCTGCATGTATTGCACATGCGCAAGTCAACTTAGCTTTTTATAGATATAGAATAAACTTGCTTAATTAGACCTGCTTTCTGATTTAGCTAAACTTTTTCCAGCCCAGTGAAGCACCCCAACTTCTCTTTCAGGTAATTGTCAGCAACACAGCAGTAAATATCAACATGAAGCAGATTATTATTGTAGATCAGGCAGGGAGAACGAAGGGCAAAATATTTAACTGCAGCAGTGTTTGACTATATTCTGCACAGTGAGAAAACCTGAAGTCATTTTCAAGGTCCACCATTTCTTACTACTTTTCAGTCAGGTCAAGTTTCTAAGCTTTCTAAATCTCTGTTTTCCAGCTAATGAAAAAAAAAAAAAAAATAGGACTCCACTGAGTCTCCTATCTGCCTACTCCAGGATTTCTGTGAGGATCAAATGAGATGCAGCATGGAAAAATGTTTCACAGACATTTGGTTACAGTGTAAAATGTTTCCACTGGGTGTTCCTGAGCTGAATAAACTCCAAGGAGGCTAGTCACTAGGAAGAGGAAGCCGGGCGTTGCTATTTGACTTCATTACCCAGATGGACACTTAGCTTATTATCCATATATTAGCCAGTGCAAAATTCATGCACTTGGGGGCAGGGAGTCACTCAGCCTGGCCTGCACCCTCCCACAGTCTGGGATCCCTTGGGGGATGTCTGACTGATGGTTTAGGCCTGCTCCCAGGGGGGCATTCTTAGTGCTGCAGTTGGACATTCTTAGTGCTGCCGCAGAGGCGGGAGAGGCTCCCGCCACTGCTGCTGTGCTTGCCAGCCATCAGCTGGGCTTCTGGCTGAGTGATGCTCCCCTTGTGGGAGAGCACTGACAGCTCCTGCATTGAGCATTTGCCCCCTGGTGGTCAGTGCACATCATAGCGACCAGTTGTTCCGCTGTTCGGTCAATTTGCATATTAGCCTTTTCTTATATAGGATATGATGGATATTTGTCATTATACATTTGTCCAAACCCATACAATGTATAACATGAAGAGTGAACCCTAAGGTAAACTGTGGACTTTGAGTGATGATGATATATTAATGTAGGTTAATTCTTTATTTTAAAAAATGTACTAATATTGATAATGGAAAGGTTGTGAATATGTGGAGGCTGTGGGTATATGGGAAATCCCTGTGTCTTCCACTCTATATTATTGTAAACCTAAAACTGTTCTAAAAAGTTGTTAACCATTTACTTGGGTTCTGATATTAGTAGTTTAAAAAACAATGCTCAGGCACCACATGGACATTAAAACAAAAACATTTGGGTGATCCTAATGCACAGTGTTAAAAACCCTGCATAAATAGGGTCAAAAGCTTAGTTTAAAATATGTTTGTTTTGAAATACAACATAATCAAAATTTTAAAAATTGGTGTATAACTATGGAACTAAAAAATATGTTTGTATAGATGAAAACTGCTTATTTTCTTACCATTTTCTTATAAATATCATTTTCAGAGCATTGTTCATTTATTTTCTGATTTCTTTTATTAGAATGTCTATTATGGCTCAGATTCAAAATCTGTATTTTCTTCAGTGACTTATGCTTTCAAATTTAAGATGGATGCTTTATCTATTCATCTTGCAATGATTTTAAATATTCTGAATAATATATTATCACTTCTAAGCTGCTATTACAACTATTTAGAGTTATAATTTTAACTTGTAAATTACCAACTTCAAAACAACTTACTACTGCTACTTTAGGTGTTTTGGGGAAATTAAGCAAGTCTGCCACAATTACTTTAGAATGTCTTTCCTCCTTTAACTCCCATTGACAGTTTCTTTTGTAAGTGAAGAAATGACATGAGCATTAATGAAGAATGATCTAAATAGTGTTGAATATTTGCTTAAGGAGTGTTAATTGATGGATTTATCAATGTAAACAAAGTTTTCTATTTCACTAGAAGGATTTGTAGTTAATCCTAGTCAATATAACTTAGTCCTAGGTACTTTATTGATTGAAGATAGAGATGATATGCTAATCAAAGTATTACTTGAGACAGAACTGGCAATAATAATTTCTAATGTTTTCAATAACGTAATATTAAATAGTCTGATCAGTGGACTTAAAGCTTAACAGTGATATATATAAAGCCCTACCTTTAGGTTTAACCAATTAAAAGCCTAAATACAGAATTTTACTTCCACTGGTAATTATGATATTAACGGGTAATGAAAAGCTATAATTCCTGTTAAAACAACTGAGAAAAGAAAAACCAGACTATTTATACAATTTATATTTTCCCAGACATAGAAGAGCTTTAGAAGAAAAAAATAAACATGTGCACTAAAATTCTAGAGATGGAGAAGCTTTCCTTGGCAAATTTTGTTCATGAGATATTTTCTTCCACGGGGAATTTGCTATGTCTCAATGGGCTGGGGAGAAGGATTCAATGGGAAGAGAAACTGGCAGCATTTTTGATGGCCACATGAGCTAGTGAAAGGTTGGAATCTAAAGGGATCCCAAACTCCTGGCATATTTTCTCCACAGTCTCTTTGAGTGATAGAGTAGTATGTGGACCTCCAGGGGCTGGGTACAGAGAGAGAGAAAAATCCCCCACAATCTCATGGTGCTTGGAAGAAAGAGTCCTATTAAAGAGAGAGGCCTGAAACATGCAGATGACAAATCTCCTGGAGATACTTGAAACTAGAGGTGAAATGACTCTACTGAAAGCTAAAATCCAGCTTTGGCTAAGTTCAATTCCTGATAGGATTGCTGGGATCAGCTTCTCAACTCATCTGCCCAACACAGAAAAAAGGAAATTCTTTCTTGGAGAAAATTATATCAATTTTAGACTTTTTAAATTTTATATATGATATATAGTTCAGAGTAAAAAATGTAAAAGACATGTGAAAAGGTAAGAAAAAACAAATTAAGGGGGAAAATCATCAATAGAAGCAGATATGCATATATTCAGATATTGACTTGAAAGACAAAAACTGTAAAGTAACCACTACAATTAAGTTAAAGAAATAGGAGAAAAGGTTGATAAAAACTATAAAAAGATAGAGGATTTTATTAAGTAATTAAAATCTATAGCAGGAATAAATATTCTGGAACTAAAATATTCAAGATTTTAAATGAATTTTGACATCCACTTGAATAAAGCAAAAGATGATTAAGGGCAGTTGAAAAAATACTCGAACTGAAAAATAGAAAACAAAAGAAAAGAAAAACAAATAAAGCATACAGGACCTGAATACAGAAAAATGTTTTAATATTTGTATAACTCTAGTATTGTTACAGAATTTACCAGACGACCGAAAAATACACAGGAGTACTCAGAGATACAGGAAAAACCTATTTATTTCCAGATGTACTAGTACCGTGACTCAGGCAAGCCTGTTTCCAAATCCTGAGCAAGCCTATGTGGGGGGAGCTTTCTCTTTATACCCTTTGGTTTCTTTGTCCCCTAAATATGGATCAGACATCCGGACCTTTTGAGGGCTTTGCAACAAGCCCTGTATGTTGGGATGGGGAATGTGAGACCACACCTAAAGGCCTGGTCTAGTGCCAGTGCTGATAACCCCCTCCAGGGGTTGTGTATTGTTCATGGCTTACAGCCTCTGTAAAATGTGAGTATTTAGGTAAATAAGTCTTGCAAGACCAGATAATTAAGGAAGGGGCAGTGACTTGATTATAGGCTAACAAGAATGTACATAATGTATACTGATTAACTAGGTACAGAGTCAGGCTGGTACCCCCTCCTCCCCCCCTCCCCCCAAAGAAAATGTCTTATTTTCCTCATCAGTATCAGAAAGAGATGAGAGAGAAAATGGGATAGAAACAATATTTGAAACTATAATGGCTAAAAGTTTTAACCACCTGAGAGTCACTGATAGTGATGAGAAGCAGGACTACTCTGCACATGCTGATTATCCCTTATACAAAGGTGCCCTTAATGGGTGAGTCCTAGTGAAGCACCCTGGCTACATCCACGTGGAGGGCACAGCTATTTTAACTCATCCACCTGAGAGGCACCGTTTTCTAATTTGCACAAAGGCATAGTATTTGTTAGCTGAGACTGTTGACAAAAGCAATGTCCAGGCCTATGATTATTTGGAGTGGGTTCAATAGAAAAATGGGAAGGGAGGAATTCCAGACAGTGACTATGGACAACTCTTACTCCAGAGTAGCCAATACAAAGTCAGAGATGCCCTGACTGGTTTGGCTCAGTGTATAGAGCATCGCCTGCAGACTGAAGGGTCCTGGGTTAGATTCCTGTCAAGGGCATGTACCTTGGTTGCAGGTACATCCCCAGTGGGTGGTGTGCAGGAGGCAGCTGATTGATATTTCTGATGTTTCTCTCTCATTGATGTTTCTAACTATCTTTCTCCCTTCTTCTCTGTAAAAAATCCATAAAATATATTAAAAAAAGTCAGAGAAAAGTGAGTTGGTAACTACCAGTAGATATCGAATCAAATAAGAGATTAACCAATATGTTTGCATTCTGTTGGGAAAGATTCATACAGAAGGGTGCTGTGTGTATGTTTTATATGGGACAGTATATGTTTTCTCATTTATTACTTCCCATTGGAAAGGTATCAAAATGGGGGAAGAAAAAAAATACCAAAGGCTATGTACTCACTAGTTTTCTGCTGTGTTCCTCATGCCTAGAAAAATTCCCAACACACAGTAGGCAGTCAAGTAATATTTGCTGAATATTAACTAGGACTTGAATTTACATAATCCAGTTCCCAATCTCGAACCTTCAGCAATTAAACATTGGTGCTTTTTTTCATGCAGGTGTGTATACATAGCAGCCATTTATTTGGGCTGCTTTTATAGAGAGACAGAGGATAGGACATATTCACCCACAACACTAACCTCCCTGCAGACCAGCAGCGTGCTTTGCCATTTTTGTATGTGACTTAGGACAATGTTTGGCATAATCTAAGTATTCAATATAATCAAGGATTTGTACATTCAAAAGTCACTTGATTATGTGAGCTGGATTAACATTTATTATCTTGCCAAATAATTCATTCAATAAATTTAAATTTAAAATTTGTTCTTTTAAGTGCTGTTTTACTGATTATAACATAATATATGCTTATTATATAAAATGTAGAAAATCTAGACATGTAAAAGAAGGAAACTAGTTCACCTCTACTTGTGCTATCAAGAGACAATGGTTTTTGATATATTTCGTTCATTTTGTCCGCCCATAACTATAAGTTCACGGTTCTGAAAGTCGTTGCAATAATAGTAACAACTACACTGTTTGTGCGCCAAGTGCTTTACCTCACTTAAACTTCACAACCAACCTGTGAAAAGGAGTTACTTCTGCAACGTTTTCTAAATGAGAAAAGCGAGGCTCAGAGAGATTGAGCCACTTTCTCACGGCTATAAGTGCAGCCATATTAATGCCCTTTAATTCACCCCTTTGATTTCAAGTGCGATTAAATCTAATTTTCTCTCAGGTTGATGAGGGTCTGTTCTGCTTTTAAGTGTCTGTCATGCACCCTTTAACAATTAAGCATTCTTCTTGAAAGCCTTCTTCCTTGATTGAGGCCCCTTGAAGATTCTCCGGCTTCCTTTGCCTCTGCTCTCTGATCTAAGCAGCCTGCTTTGTAAACATGTGGTTGCTTCATGGGCCTTTTGTTCTCTTGAACAATGTTCAAGCTCAAGAAAAAAATGTTTATTCGGCTTCTCTCTCTTTTTACTTTTACAGAACCTGATACAAATTCTTGACAAATGGAGGTGCTGAATAAAACTAATTGCCTAATTGGTAAGTCTTTCCACATCTGTAGCCTAATCTTTTTGCTAAATGTTGAATCTACTTACCTCTGGCAGTGGGGGTTGGGGTAGGGTGAGGGGAGAGAGAGAGAATAGTTGAAGAACTTTCTGTTTAATATCCTCCTTTAAGATTTAAAGGAATAAAGAAACAGCATTTGGAAGGCAGAGGTAGAAGACTTCTCAAGCATGGCTTGGGCATTTACTGCATCCTGTGGCTAATAACAATGGTCAGTTTTCAGCAGGATCAGTAGGTCTCTCATTGGAGCATTGTCAGGCTTATATGCTGTCAGTGATCCCTGCTGTGTTAAAAGGGGAAATAACAATTCCAATTTCATTTTAATATTATTTTTGCTATGGAAGAGAGAATATTTTTTAGAGCTTTTTAGCAGCCTGACAAAGTTATTGTTACTATCATTTGTTACACTGGCTTTAAAAACAAAACAAAACAAAAATCCCTATATTCAGTATGTCTGTTCAGACCTGTTTTATTTTTAACATTCAGTCATGTCTCTGATGATCTCTTGTACTGCTGCTGTGTTGGCATCAGCTTTGCTATTTGCGATTTCTGCATTTCTATTATGATTCTCACATGTTCTTTATTTCAGTGCAAAAATATATTTGACCTGTCCTAAAAAAAACAACAATCCCCACCCACCCACCCAACCCCCCAAAAAAGAAAAAAAAACCCACCCAACTGCTTATTTAATTCCAAATCCTTCTCTAGTCCTTGCTGCCAGAGTCTTCCAAATCTCGGGTGCCTAGATCCAGAGGGGAGAGGGGGGAAGGGCTCCCACCTCATTTCATTCCATTGAAGTGAAGTGTTCATCACTCCTTCCAGGTCCCCACAAGGGCAGCAATCAGTTTCAGGGAAATGCCTAACCACTGTTCACCTTTGTGAACCAGTAAAATCTATTTGCATTTTAGGTGAGAACATCGGGGCACACTCCTGCCCCACTCTGTATATGCTTTCAGGTCAGCCAGCTCCAAGCATTATGTTGGGAAATCCAGAGCCCGGTTCTCAGTGAAGGATAAGGACCAGAGTTCAAAGTTTGTTTCCACTACTCATTAGCTGGCCTTTTCCTGTAGAGAGAACAGGAGAGAAGACACAATCATGTTTCCGGTCCTGCTTTGATTCCACATGGGGTTCTTCCTTTTTTTTCTTACAGGTCCAACACTGCGGCCTCTGTCCTGGCCCATTCCCTACCCACCACATACCTCTCTTCTCAAAGGTAATTATGGGAGACGTTGTTGTACCTTTTCCTGATGTTGCTTGTCATCCCTAAAAAATTACATATTCTTATTCCACATGCTTTTCTTGTGCCCAGAGACCTATTAGGCCAGTAATTCTCAACCAGGGGAATCTTTCCCCAAGAGGACATTGACGATGTTTGGATGCATTTTTTTTTTTTTATTGTCATGGCTGAGGTGGGAGTACTACTTAGTGCCAGAGGCCAGGAATGCTACTAAACATCTGATAGTTCCAGAGAGCCCCATCCCCACGACAAAGAATTGTCTGGTCAAAATGTCAACAGTGCCAAGACTGAGATATCCTGTGCTGGGTCTTGAATGAAAGTTGTATAAAGCCTAAGATATTTATTCAAATAAAGTAACAACATTTTATAGGTGCTATAACATAAGAAAATATGGTTAGTGTACAGAGGACATAAAATGAGTTATGCTGGGATTGGAATGGAGAGAGATGTCAGAAAACGTTTATGGAGAAATAATACTTTGAGACTTGAAAAACTATTGGGCATTTTTCTTGTTATGAAGGAATAGGGTGAAGAGTACATGTAGGGATGGGGTGAAGTAGGTTGAAGAAGCAAATAAAGCAAAAGCTGGAGGGAAAACTAGCATATCAACTTTGGAGAACAATGTAGGGCAAAGGTATGGTATGAGCATCTGTCAAAAATTCTCTGTGGAGGCTCACACACAATTCCAAATCACCCGTACTTTTTAAAAATTTATATTTTTAATTGTTTTTCAATTATAGTTTCATTTAATATTATTTTGTGTTAGTTTCAGGTGTATAGCATAGTGGTTAGACAATCATCTACTTTATAAAATGCCCCTCCCCAATATTTCAATATTTCCAGTACCCACCTGGCACCATAATTAGTTATTACAATATTATTCTCTCTCTCTCTCTCTCTCTCTCTCTCTCTCTCTCTCTCTCTCTCTCCCTCTCTCTTTCTCTCTAGCAATGTGGGGCAGGAAGAGGTGTCTGAATAGAGCCAGGAAGCTAGTTAGGACACTATTGGTAAGAATGATGGGACTGGAGGGAAATTGCCCTGGAATGCCAGCTGATGGAAGTCCACCAGGACCACTCAAGGGCATGACAATTTTCTTTATAACCCTCTCCTCCACAGCCTGTGCAGTGACATGCCAGGTTACTGCAGCTGAAATTAATTAGATCATTTTTTCTCAGGTCAGAGAAACATTGACTAGAAGGAGGCTATAAAGCATGTAGGGAAGGACGCTATGAATCTAAAAGCTTATTACTCTTTCCCCATCATATTCTAAATGGATTTCCCAGTTTCTGGCAAAGGGGTTAAGCTGATGATAGTGTGCTTCAACAAGAAAATGAATGCAAACAAAGGGCAATATTTTATGACAGTATAAAATTGGCTCTTTAAAAAATATCAAATCTGACAGTCTCTGCCTTTTAATTAGAATGTTTACACCATTTATATTTAATATGATTATTGAAACCTACCATTTTGTTATCTGTTTTTTATTTATTACATTTTTTTTCTTTTCTTTTGGAATAACCAAGCATTTAAAAGTTTTACCTTTTTTTTCTTCTTGGGGGGTTATTAGCTATAACAATATTTTTGTTTTAAGATTTATAGTATACATCTTTAACTTATCCCAGCTTTCCTTCAAGCGATGTAATGCAACTCTACATATAAGATAAGATCTTTACAATAGTACATTTCCATTTCTCCTCTCTAAACCTCCATACTACTGTTGTATTTTACTTTTACACATGCTATAAATACCACACTACATTATTATTTTGTATAAATAGTAAGTTATCTTTTAAATACTTTTAAATAGAAGAAAATCTCATATAGTTTTCCTGTTCTACCATTTGTAGTCATTTTATTACTTTGTGTAGGTCCATATTTCTATCTGGTATTATTGTACTTCTGATTGAAGACTCCTTGATTTCTTAAAGTGCAAGTTTTCCCGTGATAAATCTTTTCAGCTTTTGTATTTCTAAAAATTCCTCATTTTACTTACATTTTGAAAGGTATTTTAGCTAGGTGTAGGATTCTAAATTGACAGCTATTATTATTTATTATTATTTATGTTAGTCCTTTACAATGTTGCTCCACTTTCTTCTTACTAGTATTGTTAAGACATCTGCTGTTATGTACATCTCTGTTTCTTTTTATGTAATGTTTCATTTTTCCCCTGCTGGAATTATTAAGCTTTTTTTTATCGGGTATAGGTCTTAGAAAATTTGATTATATGTCTTGTTATAGTTTTCTTCATATTTCTTGTGCTTGAGAGTCATTGAACTTCTTGAATATGTGGGTGTATAGTTTCCTCAAATTTAGGGTGAAGATAACTATTATTCCCTCCACTATATTTCTCTCTCTCTCCCTTCTGGGAATTCTAATATCCCATATACTAGGCCACTTGTAGTTCTTCCATAGCTTATTGTTCATTTTAAATTTTTTATTTGTGTTTTATTTGAATAAGTTCTATTGCTATGTATTCAAGGTCATCAATCTTTTAATCTTTCAATCTTTTCCCTTGCAATGTCTAATCTTTCACTGATTTCATTCTTTGTAATTTTTATCTTAGATATTGTAGTTTCCATCTACAGAAATTTTATTTCAATCTTTTTTATAGCTTTAATATCCCTACTTAATTTTTTGAACTAATTAAATGCAGCTGAATAGCCATTATTATGTCCTTTGCTAATTCTAACATTTGTACCACTTTTGTGTCTTTTTTTTAAATTGAGTATTCTTTTCATTATGGATTATATTTTTGTGCTTCTTTGCATGTTTCATGTTTTGACTGGAATGCAGTCATTGTGAATTTTACATTATTGGCTGTTGAATAATAAGTTAAAGTTTGGCTGATATGAACAGGTATTATTGCCAGCCCTCTCTGGTACCCTGCACTGTTTCCTCCAATACTTTTGTGTGGTTCTTCCCTAGCTTCGGATAATTAACTCATACACATATATAGATGGAAACTCTGCTGAATAATCATGCATGGTTATAGTTAATTTTAAAATTTTCTTCTCCATGAAATTTAGAAGACTTTTAAAATAGTTTCTGATATGCAGTGATTACTGATGTCTTGGGTGATCATGATAAAGGACTCAAAAGCCACTTATTCTACCCCATATCACTTGCATTCACTAATTTATGTTGAGATAGAAGACTTCATGGGATAAAATAGAATACTTGGGCCTGACCACCAATGATATTCAAGGGCATACTCACATATCAAGTGGACTGCTATAACTCTAATGGAAGCCTTTTTAGGAAAGGAAATAGGACCCCTGAGAGAGATTTTGTGATAAAAGAATAAGACTGAAAAAGTGAGCCAGACAAAGTAGACCAAAGGGAGATAGGGAGTATTGATTCTAGCTTAGCTAGGTGGCCGATACCAGAACTCATCACAACACAGTCACATATGGGATGAGGAATGGGAGGCAGGGATGGAAGGGGCACCTGGGAGAATGTAGGTATGTGCATGTGTAAATCAAAAGAAATGGATTGAGCTTAGACAACTTTGCTAAGGATACATTAATTTTTTTATTTTTATAATCCTCACCTGAGGACATGCTTAGAGAGAGGAAGGGGGAGAGGAAGAGAAACATTGATTGTTTGCCTTCCATGTGTGCCCAACTGGGGATCAAACCCACAACCTAGGTATGTGCCTGACTGGGAATCAAAGTGGCAACCCTTTGGTGCACAGGATGATGCTCAGCCACCTGAGTCCCTCCCCTGAGCTGCTGAGATACATTGTAATGGAATATAAAAGAGGGTCAAGCTGAGATTTCTCACCATATTATCTTTGCCCAGGTGAATGAGTGGAGAGCGACATTATGATGGTACAATAAGGCAGATTGATTAAGTAGAACTTTTTCATATCAAATAAACTCAAGTGGCTGTAAATTCTCCAGCAAGGCTAGTCGCATTGTTGGTAATTTCATGGGATTACCAGCTCCAACCATTAAGGTGGTGGCAATGGTGGGGAATAGTGCTGGAGGGAGCAGTGGTGACAGCAGTAATGGTACAACGTTAAAGGCAACTGGGCAACTAAAAGCAGCAGCAAGACTAGATAGCTACCTATGAATGGCAAGTCTGTGGGACTAAGAGAGTCTGCATGGTAAAGCAATGGTTTTACTAACTGTGACAGTGAGTAAAAGCTATTGCTTCTGTAAAGCTTTGTAGTTTTGTAGCCAAATTAAAGGGCTTGCTCCCACTCCCTTCTCTACTCACATCAGTTAAAAGCGTAATGTAGAAAAAAGTGTATCCTTGCTTCATAAAGCAATGAGAAGGATTTCTGATCTCCCAGAAATGATAGTGGCAGCAATAGAATTAGGAATAGAATTTCAGCCTTGAATGGCTCCTTAGTCAGGCAGTGATACCTGGACTGCCTGATCCTTGGAAAGTAATTCATGCAGTGACCATCAAGACATATTCATAGACATATGTCAGCACTGTTGGAGATTGTCAGAAATATTGATGTAATGGAATTCTGTAAAAGAGTCATCTCCTTCAACAGGTGGGTGTTTGGGGCTTTGATATTTGTATGAGAACAGTAATGTCAATACATCTATAGTCACTGTCTAGGGAAAGATCAATACTTGAGCTACACAATTTAATATATAATTATATAATTTGATAAATTAGATAAGTTTTGATTAAGGCCTGTTTTGGCATTATGATAGGCCCCATAAAAGGTTAATCATTTAATATATGGCCTCTGTCTGAAAAAAAAAACACTTATATTTCACATAAGGAGCTAGATGAGTGCAAAATGTCTGTAGAATAATGTCCAGTACAAAAGGAAATCAATGTCTGTTTTTCTGCATAGTATGTTTTCTGCAAGCATTTAGTTAGATACTTAGAAGCTGGTTTCAACAAGGCATTCAACGTGACAAGTGCAAAGTCCCAATGAGGAAGCAATTCAATCTATTTGATTTAGTAATGCCTTTGGGGAGGAGGTGGGATCTGAGCCAGCATTAAATGGTAGATAGTATTTTGAATAGCACACATGAGGAAATGAGAGCATTTCAGGGAGAGAGAACCATGAAGGCGTGACATGTATAGGCATTTTGTAGGTTGGATGGGTTACTGGTATATGTAGGGGTTTGCTGAAGGCAGGTCCAGAAAGGTAGGTTGGGGGACATAGTGTGGATTTCATTGATGAAGGCAGTAAAGACCCAGTGAGCGTTTTTGAGCAGAGAAACATGAGTTTATTGGCCTCTGTGTTATTCCTTTAGTTCCACAAAACTGGACCTACTTAACTTCTTTCCTCAAAACTCAGCCCTGCCCAACTTCTCATACCAGACTATATAAAAATCAGGGACTATTTCAATAGACTCAGCATCTCTACCCCTAAATCCAGAGGAGATTAGCATTGGCCACCCTTCGTGACCTCTGGAGTTACCCTATCATTCCCATTTTTATTTCTAATGCATAAATTTGGGAATCTGATTGTTCCTCTTGGAAATTCTTGTGCTGTCTATGCTCGCAGCTGACTGAGCCTGTCATGACCTTGGAACGCTATGGGCATTGTGATTTTCCCAATAACTGCATATTCACTCTTGCTTTTTGTGACCAGCCTCATCCCAGTTCCCATTTTTCTTCCTCTTTTAGTCTATCTTATTTTTTAAACAATCATTTATCTTTGGGTCAGATTCATGAAATGTAAAAATGACCAAAAAATGTTAAATTGGAAGCAGTGTAAGAGATGGTTTGGCATAAAGATAAACAATTGGGAAGGCAATACAGAAATCCAAGCAGAAAGTAATAAGAGCCTGAACTATAGCAGCATCCAGGGGAAGGGAAAAATGGGAACAGCTAGCAATGAGCTTGGCACATAGAAAGCGCTTTCTAGTGCTAAGTTAGTTTTAAAGAAAAGAGGGAGAGAGATTTGTGGAGGAAGAGTGGTTCAGGACTTGGTAACAAGGTACAGGGGATGGTGAGGGAAATCACAGGTGACTTGACATTCCGCACTTGTGTTGCTAGGCAAGGAGTGATGTAAGCAATCAGAGCACAGCTCTACTCAATCAGAGATACCTCGGTCAGAAAAAGTGAATTTGAAAGCCATGTAATGATACTTGGATTGAACTATCCTCTGCTCAAATAAAGTGAGAAACTAGAGAGTCTAGAATAGGGGATGTTGGCGTTAAGGATAAAATTGTTTGGGGTTTTTTAAAGCCTGAGGGAATATGCTTGAGGAAGATGGGTAGCATATATGTTGAGTTGGGAATCTCAGCACTTGGTATGTTGGTTAAACTCATTGTGGTAGAAGAGGAGTTATATAGCAAGAAAAAGGGTCTGAAGGCAAAATCTGAGAAAAGGCACACAGGCTTTTAGTCATGTATGTGATAGAAAAAGCTAGAACGGTGGTTAGGATCAGTGGTCATGGCAAGGAGGACTAGGGGAGGTCGGGGAGGGGGGGGGAGGGAGCATTTCAAATAAACATTTAATCTAAGTAAAATCTGTATATTTGCTAAGCAAGTGCATCTCCTTATATGCCTCCTCCAGAATAACATGTCGAAGTCCTTCTTATATGGAAATCCTGTAGCCATCACTGGCTAGCTTCCCAAGCCCCCAACTATTACATGATCATGTTAGGCAACACAAAATTGCCATTTAGTAGGCTAAAATGGCTGACATTTGATATGGTTCAACCTAGTATGACAATGGGTTTCATACAGAGATATGCAGACTCTCTAGGCAAGTAAACAGTCCTGGTTCTACAGCCCCAACTAGCTCTATCCCGACCAATGGGCTGGGCTACCTGTGAATTCTGAGAACTTATCTTCTTTGAGAGAAGAGAGCACTCCCTGAGCTCAAGTGAATTTCCATCTGGTTCCAATCACTGTTGCTTCCCTGCATGTCATGACCCCAGGCTCCTTGACTAGAACCCTCAGGTGTCCAGGTCTTAGTGGTGTGCATGGAGAATGGTGGGTGTTAGCACGGGATAAGCTTAATGGAGACCTGGCATTTTCATGGACCTGGGAAAACATTACTCCAGCTGGGCCATCTCTGGGCAAGTAGTTTAGAACTAAAAGGAAATCCTCTCCAGAAAGAATAGAAAGGACATCCGTTTGACACCTGGTGCATGTGATGGTGGGGTGATCTGCTGGGTTGATCTAGTTCTCAGATGGCTTCCGGATGCTTAAAAGTATCTGTCAGGAAGATGCAATGTTTGTAAAACAGGCATTAACCGAGGCTGCTCATTTTCCTAGATATACCACAGCTTACTCACTCTTTCTCTTATATCCTTTCCCGAGCCAGGCAGGAACTCCTTTCAGGTTGACAGGGCAGTTCCTTCCTCGCTGCCTTGTCCATTATATTTAGTAAGCACCCAGATCCTTTCTCTTTTGCCTTTTATATAATACTTCACCATTCCTCAGGTTCTTTTGCAACAGATCTTATTGAATCTTTATACTCAAAGTTAATCAGCCAAAAAATAGATTTCCTTCTCCTTGAAGGCAAGAATCACTTAATTTTAAAGTTAAACTTCTGAAAAAATAGGAAGAAAAGTAATGTTTAATTTTTGTACCAAACAACCTGGAACAATGATAACCTGCCACAATAGGTTATCCTAAAAAATTAAGTAATAGTGATGAGTTGTCTTCATACTCTGTAGAAGAGAATGCATTTTGAGATGGTTCTCTTGTACACATGAGACCTACATAGCTAGAAAAGTTTTGTGTAAGTTTACTAAACTAAGTAAGGAACACAAGGAAGATGAAATCTTCCTTAGGGTAAACCATGTTTATCATGTATAGTTGGGAAAGATTCTGACCTGCTTACTGAAGGGCTTTGTCATTCTTTTGCTTCTTTCGGTTGATTGGCGACTAGATGATATCTTCTGGAATAAATGGACATTTTCAAAATTGCTGTACTTAAAAAAATTGCTGTGTATTTTTACAGCAAAACTGCCAAAACATGAGGCCATTGTGTAAGCACTTATTCTCTGGGGAAATGTACAGGCCTAGGGATTTGGGCTTTAAGGGCTGAGAGGCAAATTGTTTCCATCCATTGCTCTAAATTTAAACACGCCTGCCATGATGTGTTTCCTTTCAGGAGGGAAAGTGTGGCATTTCATTTGTAGCCAGTTATCTGAAAGAAAAGTCAGGATTTCTATGGGAGGAGATAATGTCTTCTCTGTGTATTATGAAGAATAATGATTTAAGCAATTTAGCTATTCTGCTTGTTGTCTGGGGGCAAAGGAGAATAGATAACAAAGTTTTGTTGGAAAGAAAGGTGGTCCCCATCTTTTGCCACGCCCCCCTGACTACTTCCTCTAAAATATGCACATATGTGTCACCAGGACATGTATCATTCTGTTTGCTAGGCAGTGGGTTTCAGTGCCTTTTTGTGGGAGGTCAGATATGCAGTGTTCATTATTATTAACAAAAGTAGGAGATTCTAATCCACCCAGAGAAATCCTGAGGGTAATTGGCTGACTTCAGAGCATCTGGTCCCTGAGCTCAGACCAGGTGTGGCACTGTATTTTTCCCTACACCTTCTTGTGACTGTTAGTCAGTGTGGTCACACCCTGAGGCCTTCCAAATATTTTCTCTATGACTGAAAGTTATAGCCCTTTTTCTCAATAATGCTTCTGGTTTCCTTTTGGTCCTTAAATATTTCATCTTTCAGGGGGCAGGGAGATGAAATGGAGACCTTTGGAGATCTTGAGGCCTTAAAAGTTCAGAAAAGGTAGAATTGATGAAGGGATTTTACCATATCTGGAACTTAAAATTCTCTACCAAACCTAATGCAATTCTCTGAAATTCTGGTTAGTTTTGTAGCAGAAACAGGCATAGAAATCCAAGAAACTATATATATGAAGATCATGTTGGGGACAGATTTCTGAAATAGATTTTTTTGGAAGGGGGGAAGATCCATGGTTAATCAACTCTCCATCTCTCATGCAAAACATTTGTTTTTTAAAGCAAGAAGGTGTTTTCCCCCTTCAATATTCCCATATCCTCAGAAATGGCTGAATTTCCAACACCCCACCATTATCCTTTAGTTTAAAAATGGACCTTTCTGAGAATCAAGTAAATAATCCTTTTGAGGAAACCAGCAAATTGTAGAACCTTTTGCTGTAAAAGGTAGCTCTTTCCAAATTAAATGAAGCTGCATAACGGGGACATGGCCCCATACGAGGAGAGTTATATTAGATCCATTCAGTTTGTGCCATTGCCATCAAGCAATAGCGATCTGGCAACATCTCAGATGACGCTGTACTTTGGCACACATCCCCCTGGAACCTCTAAATGTGCCCTCTCCTCTATATGGAGTTTAGCAATTATTTTCAGAGCTAAATGTTAATCTTAAAATGGCACAGGCATTTTAGGATATCCATATATTCCTAAGAATTGCTGGCTTCTCTCTTGTCCTAAAATGTTCTCTTTCAAACAGAATGATGTGTGCTATGTGTAGTGTGTTTGTTGGGGCACATATGTATATACATGTGTTGGAGAGGGAGAGGCACTAATTGAGAAGGTAGACCATTTCTTTGTTTTCAAGGTGTTGATAGTGACTGGTTCTATATCCCTGACTAGTGTGGTTCATGAGGAAGATTTTGAAACATAAACAATAGTTTTAGAAGGTGCCATAGACAATGTCTAGTCCACATAAAGTTAAGCAAACCAAAGAAGCCAAAGAAGTTAGGAGCCTTGTCTAGTGTCTTGCCTCTTGTTCACAGCACAGTCACTATTAAGAACAGCAGTCCATTTTCTCCCAGGACAATGATCTATTTCAAACTGTAATAGCTTACTTAGCTGAAGGTAAGGAAAAAGAGAGCTGGCTTCACTATCGTGAAGGAACTAATGTTAGGCAGCCACTAGCTCCTCTGAGCTTGCATTTCCATTTCTAAGATGGACATCATAACAGCAGTCTTAGTGATCCATTGGCATTGTTGTGATGAACAAATGAAAAAATGCAAGTGGAAGCTTTTAAGCTGCAGAATGGATCTTAGAATCCCTTGCCTCAATTAAACCATTTTGTAGTCTGCATTTTGGAGGTAAGTGGTGACTATGTTTGAGATTTAGAAGCATAATCCTTAACAACATGTGTAAGAAGTACCAGTGTTGAATGTTTGTCCCAGTTAATATTCCAGGGTGTGTGTGTGTGTGTGTGTGTGTGTGTGTGTGTGTGTGTGTATAAAAATCTCAATGTAGCCTTGCTGTAATATAAAAATTGGCATTTGCAGTGGGAGCTGTTGCCAAAATAAAAAATAAAAACTTCCTTGAAAATATAGAATGAGGGGAATATAAGTCTCTGTTCTTTCTTGGCTAGATTGACGAAGTGTTCTCTGGCCTGTGGGTTTCCTTCAAGTCATGTCTCTTAATGGCCATCACCGCAGCAAAAACCAGCTGTGAGAGCAGACACCAGCTTGTTCCAGATGTGGAATACTACACAGAAACACTAGAGGGCAAGTTTTAAGAGCTAGGGAAGCGAGTGCAGTAAAAAGATTTGAGAAATCTTTAATTTACTTAGTTTCATCTCAAGCACTCCAAAATGCAAGGCTCTCTACATGTATATAGAGTCAAAATCCTAGAATACATTTTAATTCCCAACTCTAAGTCAGCATGGAGATACCCAATATAAGAAAATGCTCAACCAGAGTTCAGAATGACTAAAAGAGCAAAGGAAAAAGGAGGAGAAGGGCATTTTTTAATCAAATGGCTTTATCCCTTTCCCAGCAACTATCTTATACAAAAATCTTGGGATATGTGGCTTTTATTTACATTGAAACAAGTTGCAGGATGCTTCATCTATGAGATTTCTTGGTGATGAATTATACACAGGGCAGGAATGGACAAGCCAGTGCAGATAATATAAAAATATTTCCATACATCAACTCTTTTGCAAAATCTCAAATTCAGAAGATTATTTACTTGGGGGAGGTAAAAACTATTAGAAACAAATAGAGTCAGGAAAACAGTGTTAGAATGTTCTTTTCTCTTTTAAATTTAAACTATGCTATCTGAACATGAGCAGAAGACCAAAAAGAAGGTGGTAGGCAGAAAGCAGGCATTAATTCATCGCACTATCCCGGTGCCTTCACTATAAGAGAGCACCCGCTACATGCCATAAGATCTAATTACCAAGAATTGCCATTCCTGCCCCACAGCAATCATTTTGATGACAGGCTTCTCTGCACTGTAAAACAAAATGGGAACCTGTGCTGTATAAACTGCCTCGGCGCTTCCTTCTCTTCCTCTGCTATCAGCCTCCCCATCTCATTTATTTTCCACACATTAATGGTAGCAGTCACCTTAAGCCGGTGATGCAGAGTAATTTTCACAGAAACCTTGATCAGAAACCATAAATCAGCCTGATGTGCTTTTATGGTCTAATAACATTCCGGCTGCTCCTACAGGCCTGTATGTAAAACTGCACTGCAGCGAGTCCTCTGGATTTTTCCCCCCTTTTAGCACAGTGCATGCGCTTGCACTCTGGAGCTCTCTCCCTCGCCCCTGCCCCTTCTCATCTCCCTGTCTACCTCTGTAGGTGTACTATTTATAGACAGACCTGTAGGCATGTGCACCTGAGTCACAGGATACAGTTCATGTCTCACAAAACCACGTTATATGGCGATACGTGTACATCATCACGGTGGCAGAGGAGGCAGATTCTTTCAGGAGGATAAAGCAATGCATTCATTGCATTCATTGCATTCTCCACGCTGTCTTAACAAGTGAACTGTCTCTGACCAAACAATAAGATGACATAGCTTTGATGTCATTATCTTAGGGCCGCGAGGCCTCTTAAATGATTCCATTATTTTTCCTTGTTAGGCTAGCTGGGTGCTGTGCCCACAGGGACTCTTGCCCCTTTCCCCGGGCTACTACTCTGGCTCAGTGGACTTGAAGCCGAGTTGTATCTGACTCTTTGTACCACGACCCACGGTCTGCAGTGTCTTTGCCACATGATGGCCTCATGCTTCCATACTCTCAGGATGCTGAAATGGTACAGAGTAGGTGGGGTTAGGCAGGAAGCCAGTGGGTTTGAGGTAAGGGGAGGAGTGAGGCCTGGGTGAAGGTGCCAGGGGAGCAGTGAAACAGCAGTTAGGTTGGCAGCTTAGGGGGCTCTGTTGAGAGAAGGTGTGCTGGGCCTCTCACCAGGGTCTGACAGTGATGCTAGGGCTGGCAGTGAAGCTCCAGGGACTAATTGGACTGTTGTGGGATTAGAGGTGTAACAGCACATGCATCTGAGTTAACCGTGCTGACCATACTGACCATCCACCTCAGCTTGTGTCAGTAATCTGAGCGGATCTATGTGCTTCAGCTCGGGAACTAACAACAAAAGCAAACCAGCTCAGGCCTAATCCACAGCTCCTTTACCTACCGAGACCCCGCCAGCTGCACATCCCCTGGGTGTGTGCCCGTCGGGAGCACACAGCAATTTCTGGTTTAGAATGAAGAGCCTCTCACAGCCGGGCTTCCACAGAGTTGAAATATCTGTAACAGCAGCCAGTGTCACTCCTGCATTGCCACCTGGTGAATTAGTGCAAGAAATTAACAAAGACCGTTTGACTCAATCCAGGAGAATGTTTAGCTCTGCTTTGAAAGTGTGGAAAGCTGGCAAGGATCTCTGATTTTTCACTGCTAATTCAGTGGGTGATAATTACTCCCCAGCAGACCTACATCAATCCCAACATTCTTAACTGATGCTTCATGCATGTGCCAAGGGAAACAAGTACCCCCGGGGCATTAATTGAATTTACCAAGAGACTACTCCTTGCTTAGTTAAAAGGTACATCTCCAATTATTTATATGTATATCTGTTTTTATATGCCTACTAACATTGCTCATGCATGCATGCACATACTTGGCATAATAGCATGGCAAGCACTTGGGAGGACATTCCAAATGTCAATCTAGGAGTAATTTGCAGAACACGGATCCCGCCTTCCTCTGCAGGGCTCTTTGTTTTCAACTGTAAATCATGATGTCTAATTCCCTCACTTCACATGCAATGGCGTTCAGGTTAGGCAGTGGTCACAGCAATTGTTACAATTCATCTATTACAGTGTTAAACATTTTTGGGGTTTTTTTTTTATGTTTTTTTCACCACCAATATCTCAGGGAGCTGCAAGCAGTCCTGTACCCTGACTCTTCAGTAAAAACTCAGTGTTGAATTTTCAGAAATTGACAAGCAATTTCTCCTGTGCAATAGCCTGAGCTTTTCAGGATTGCAGGAGCAAAGGCTAAATGTGAAAAGGAAATGGGGGTGAGCAAAAGCCTTTTCTCTCCGCAGTGTCCAAGGCCCTTCGATTCACAGAACAGCATTTGTTGTCCGTTTAGGGGCTATTTCTAAACCCTCCTAGCTGGAGGCAATGTACACCAGACCAGTGGGGTGGGAGCAATAAAGGAGAAAGGAAGTAAAGAACAAATTCTTTTCAGATTAGCTGATTGGCAGTTGTGAATAATGCAGCTCTAGCACTAAAGCAAGAAGGAGCAGCTTCAACCTTGGCACTCATTATTTTGCTGTAAGCCTTTTTTGCTAGGAACATTTTTCTCTTTCAAGTCTTAAACGACGTTAACTCCTTATAATCCAGCCATTTGCCCAAAAGGGCACACTATATAGACCCTTTGTTGAAACCTCTAAATTGTGGATGTGAAATGATGGCAGGAAACAAGGACACTCTCACTCTTAACCTGCCGTGAAATCATGATAGGAAAAAAACCTACCCTGCGGATTAAGGGATTAATCAAATACCATTCATTCTGGTATCAGACCCGATGGGCATTTTTGAAAAATATATTTAAAATATTAGGGACATGTGCGCTTGTATGTATGGCCAGATAAAGAATTCAGACCATGGAAAGTGGGAAGAGAACATATGAAATGGTCACTTAGGGATTCTAAAGCTGTCTTCACTCTTGGCGGATACCGTCAGCCAGAGTGACCCCTAGATCTGCTGACCTAGATTTGAAAGTAAACGATTAGATCAAGTAGAGGCTGGATGTATTTCAAGTTGCTGTTAAATATACACAACATAAATTAGCTTTTTTTCTTAATTATTCTTATAATTTAATGATAATATATTTGTTTTCAATTCTGACCTTTATTGAGAGATGAGGAATTTTTAAAACCACTTGTCTCTTCATGTAGTTCCATTGATTATGAAAATATTTTTATGTTGCTAATTTTTATTGTTTAAGCCCAATGATTATAATAAAATTTAACAATATTGCTGTTTTTCTTATTAAAAAATCAGTAAGTGTTTTAATAAAATACTAAACAACTAAATATATAATTTGTCTAAAAAATTTGGATTTGTCAGGCTCTATGATTGTTAAAAATAAGTAATTACCTAGTTTTAATATTATTAGTGGAGTATTTGGGGAAGGAGTTGATGTCTTCTTAGTGGCAAAACCTCTTCCACTGTTTTTGGTTTTGTTTTGTTTTTGTTTTCTTTTTTGCATCAAAAATTCTGAAACCTTATAAGCAGATATCTACCTCAGTTATCTTCACAATCATATTTACTTGTTTAAAGCCTGACTCATATTTTCCAATCAATATACATGTTTTGAAAAAATACATAAATAAATACTACAGTACAGCTAATTAATAGCTGGAATAATATTATGTACTCTTAAAGTATGAAATTATACAACAAAAAACACATTTATAACTGTCTTTAAACAAAAGCAATTTGGGGAAAAACACTAAACTTTTCCAAAACCATTTATATACACTTTGATCAGGTGCCTGCTTGATGTGGTTGCTAGGAGAGGAAAAATCTGTTTCTGTGGGCTGATGTGCAAATATCAGAAAAGGCTATGTATTTATTATTTCTAGTTTGTAGCTGAAGTGTAGTGTATTTTCCAAGGCTCAATATTCTGTCGATGAATGATTAGTGATCATTTCGCATGCAACTTAAATTTCCATGAGACAACCAACTCAAGTTATTTTCTTAAAAGAGACCCATTTGGGGCTTTAACCATTCTGGTTGGTGCTTCCATAGAAAATGTAGGCAGAAATATTTGTTTCTTGCAGTTCAATGGTGGCTTAGTCTCTGAGACTCTAGCTTTGATAATCCTATTAATCTTCTTCTCCAACCTTGGACCAAAGTAATAATTCAAGGCACTAAGCCCTTCCCCCACATTCCTTTCTAAACTTTGGTGGTAGTAGTTGTTTTTTTCCACATGTAATATTATCCTTCCATCTTTTCTTGATGACATTTCACCCACCCTTGCGGGCTTGTTTAAAAGAGATCCCCAGCCCTAACCGGTTTTGCTCAGTGGATAGAGCATCAGCCTGTAGACTGAAGAGTCCCAGGTTTGATTCCTGTCAAAGGCACGTGCCTGGGTTGTGGGCTCGATCCCTAGTAGGGGGTGTGCAAGAAGGAGCCAATCAGTGATACTCTCTCATCATTGATGTTTCTCTCTCTTCCTCTCTGAAATCAATAAAAAAATATTTAAAATAGTATCCTCCTAAGAAAGCCATTTCTGTTCCCTAAGTCATTTTTTTCCCCATCCCTCACTTGAGCTCTAAAAGCATCACATTATAGATTTACAGCTCATGGGCATGGGCCTGTGGTGCAGCCATGGTAAGCATTTGTTCTCTTTGATGTTGACTGTCAATGTTGTCTTTTATATATTTGTCTACAATTACACACACAGGGGAGTGAAGAGTGGATCACCTTATTATTCTTATGCCTTTTGATGGACATGTTCCAGCTCTGTGTGTTTATAGCTACCTCTAAAACCTAAACTTCTGCCTTTATTAGAGTTAGTTTACATTCATTTTAGTTTTCTCTTTAGACCTTTCTGAAGATAAGCACTGTCTTGTCCACCTGTGTTTATTCTGCAGCATGTAGCATAGAGTTTTGCACATGACTGAGTTTCCATGAAGATTTGAGTTTAAATAAATTGGATATAGTCTATGTGTAGGATATAAGGTAGGACAAAGAAGGCTTTAGTTTTTTTATTTGTAAGTTATTTCCAAGCACCCACTTTGGTGATTAAATGGTTGAAAGTGTAGGAATACATAGACTATAGCCTCTTCTTTCCAACTACTTACCACCTAATAGGAGGCAGGCTGATAATTCAGATAATTTTTAATTCAGTATAAATATTAAGGTCCTGGGGATTAACACAGTCTTTTATGGGAACTCATAGAGGCATAACTATTGGAAGGATTTTTAATTCATTCCCCTCTTCTTCTTTCCAAACTTTCTGCTTGTGAGAAACAGAAATGGAAGGGGATAAAAAAAGTAAAAGAAAACCAATAAGGGAAACAATAAAAGAGGATGAGAGAGAAAAAACCCTGTAGAGACTTAAACACATTAAGTGTGTACATGCGGGAGTGAACTGGCACCAAGTACTGAAAGGTGAACCTTTAGGTTCCTGTGGAAGATGCCCCACAGTGGTTCTCAACCTTCCAGCCCTCTAAATACAGTTCCTTATGTTGTGACCCAACCATAAAATTATTTTCATTGCAACTTCATAACTGTAATGTTGCTACTGTTATGAATCGTAATGTAAATATCTGATATGCAGGCTGGTCTTAGGGGACCCCTGTGAAAGGGTCGTTCAACTGCCAAAGGGGTCGTGACCCACAGGTTGAGAACTGTTGCCCTAGAAGAAAGCTCTTCTCTCAAGCTCGGCAAGGACAGAGGAGTAGAGCAGCTATCGCACTGTGATTTTGCATCCCTGGTGTCAATATTTTCATCAGTTGCCAATAATAACTTAGAGTTGTACAATGTATGCTCAATGAAGAGCTAACATGAAATTAAAAAGCATTGTGAGCTTTCAAATGCTCTCGAATTCTATCTGGAAAAACAATTCCCTTAATTTCTTTGATGATTATCTTCTTTTATGTGTGGTGTTTTGTTTGGCTTAATTTCCATAGCAGCAATAGCAAATTCAGCCCCTTGCCCAATGCCTTTCTCATAATGTCACTTAATAGATACTTGTTGAAAAATAAACACACACACACACACACACACACACACACACACACACACACACGTGAAGATAAGACAAGTCAGCCTATTTAAAAAGAGTGATCAATATACTTTTTCATCTTAGGACAGTTCAGGTTGTAGAACAAAAGAATTCAGTGTTCTTTATAACTCATCTACCAGTCATTACTATCCCAGGCAAGTGGGCATGTGGCCATTTCTCAGGATGAATCAGGCCACGCTTTAATAGTTAGTTCCGGCAGTTCAAAGTGGAATAGATTTATTTCAAGAGGCTCAAGAAAACCTCATTTTGAAGGCTCTAATAAAAAGTGAGGATGATAAAGAACACTGTTTTTCATGATAAGGAAAATTCTGCCTTTCAAGAGAGACATCATAATTTCTTCTAATTATAAGAAAAATGTTGCTGCCTTGAGTGCTCTTATTCATGTGTACAGCCAAAGGGATTTTCTGCATAAAAGAATAATTAGGTTCTATCCCTTCATACAAAAAAAAAGAAATCAGCTACTAGTATTTTTCTTTTCTTTTATACCTTGTCCCCCCTCATATTCTTTGACTTCTACTCTGCTGAATCTTTTATGTGTCATGGAAGGAGGATTTAGAGGGGCTTTGATTTCTCCAATTCCTTTGGCGGCTGGCGGTGTGTGCTGTGCTGAATTTGGAAGTGCCTAATTTGGGAGTTCTGTTCATGTCGGGTTATAAACTGATCAGATTTCATTTTGTGTGTGAAGATCATTTGCAGTCCATGGATTTAAACATTTTATTTTTCTGAAATACATCCTACATGATGCTCTGTGGGCTTTTACTTAGGAAAGCTATTAAGCAACTTAGTTTTAAAGACAAAGGGCATTCTGTTCGCCCTTTGGCCTTTTGAACAGAAGGAGGCTGGGGTTATGGAGAGGCTGAGTCACCCAACAGTTCTGAGATGGTGACTGCAGGTTACAGGGGAGTTATTGCATTATAAAGGAACATGTGAAAGGAAGAGAATGGAGCACAATTAGAACTTTTCATTGTGGTAGATGAGTGCTGGGAGAGGAGAGATGTGCAGCTGTAAGGAAATCAATTCAAACCAAAATGTCAGCCAAGTGTAAAGAAAGACTGACTACTCAGATTCATAGTGAGTGATAATATTATTTGAACCTTCTGAGAGATTAGAATTTGTTAAGTTTCAAGATGGCTTTGGCTTTGAAATAGAAAGATCAATGATAAATATGCATAGAAAAAGAAGCCTTCAGGATTAGATTTTTCTAAGAAAGTTTAGTGGCTTTTTTGAAAAAGTGATAATAATAGCCACCATTTACTGAGTGCCAATTCTGGGGTTAGGTATTTAAGAACATCATCTCTGCTTCATACAGCAGCCCTGGGAAGTGGGTAACCTGAGAGATAAAGTGACCCATTGGCCAAGACCTCATGGCCAGAAAGTGGGGGTCAGCCCTCAGTCCTAAGCACTTTGACATCAATATACTAGACAACCTGACATTGAGAGAAAACCAGGTTTGACTTTTCTTATAGAGAGTTTGTTACTTGAGCTAGATGTTAACATATTTATTTTGGGGTTTGTGGCTCTTTGAAACAATAACTGCCCAAGATCGATAGTAGATTGGGTCACCACATCCAGTTCTAACATGAAGATGACCTATATACTTCCTTGGAGAGGGGCACATTCCAATCAGTTATTGAGGCAGGGGAAGCCTTCCTTTCAAAGCTTCCTTTTTAAGTCTTTTATTCTTCTATTTCACTGATTCCTTTTTTAACTAAGTTAACTATTATCTATAGAGCTTCAGGAGCTAGTCCTATCATATCAGAAAAGAGAAATAAAATGACTTTGTATACAAAAAGTGCCACATCCACTTAGGCAGGAAAATAGTAGTTTTAATATAAGTATGACCTGTGCTTCGAGTGGCAGCATACATGGCATGGTGCTTGAGAGCAGGGATTTGAGAGCCAGACCAGCCTAAGCTGTCCGGTTATTACACATACAACTTTGCACAAGTCATTTAATCTCCTTTCCCTCAGTTTCCTTACCTGTAAGATGGGAATGATGATAAAAATAGTGCCTACCTCATAAACTTGTTGGGAGGATTAAATGAGTTCATATATGTAAAATGCTGAGAATAGTGATGGCACACATACAGTAAGTATGGTATAAATATAGGCTGAGTAATTAGGTACATTCTCTCATTGAGTCCTTTCTATATCCCTGTAAGAGAATTCACATTATATTTATTTTACAGACTAGTAAATGAATCTCAAGGATAATCTCATAGATATTAACTAACTTGTCCATAGTCACTTAACTTATAAGCACTCATATCTAGGCTCAGGGGGTCCTAAGCCATGCTGGGCTATGGACCCAAGCTGTGGGATGTGTGATTTTATTCTTTAAATTCTAAACTGATAATTTTCTTTTACATTTTTAATATATTCAATATTAATATTTTATTGTACTAGAGGCCCAGTGCACAAAGTCATGCACCAGTGGGGTCCCTCGGCCTGGCCTGTGGGATCAGGCCAAAACTGGCTCTCCGACGTCCCTTGAGGGGTCCTGGATTGCGAGAGGGCACAGGCCAAGCCGAGAGATCCCACCGGTGCACAATCAGGGCCAAGGAGGGACATGGGAGTTTGGCCAGCCAGGGAGAGACCATGGGAGGGTTCCAGGGCATGTCCTGCCCATTTTGCTCAGTCCCAATCAGCAAGCTAACTACCAGTCAGAGCGTCTGCCCCCTGGTGGTCAGTGCATGTCATAGCGACTGGTTGACCAGTTGACTGTCTGCCCCTGGTGGTCAGTGCACATCATAGCAAGTGGTTGAGAAGCCTTCACATATCATTAGCATATTACACTTTGATTGGTTGAACGGACAGCCAGATAACCAGATACTTAGCATATTAGGCTTTTATTATATAAGGTATTTATATATATATTAGGAATCCTGGATCCTGACACTATGGCAGGCAAGAGCTTCCAGTTTTATCTAATGTCACAAAGTCCCTTTACCTATAATCCACACCTTTCATAGTGTGTGTGTGGTGGGGGTAAATGTATGTCCTCTGGTCTCAGACATCTTGCCTGATTCTTCTACTACTCTCTGTATGACACTGGGAAAGTCATTTAACCTTTATTCATAAAATAGAGCTAGTCTCAATATTTTTTTAAAGTGTGACCATTAAATGAATTCATCTATTTAAAGGATTTAAACCTGGCACATAATAAATGATACATAAAGTGATGCTGATGATAATTCAGTGGTTTCAGATTAGGATAATTTTAAGAGGCATTGGTAAACTAAGACTTCTAAAATGATAACAACAACATGAAAGAATTAAACAATGTTTCATGGCCAATATCTGAAATATTATAAAAAGATTAAGATTAATAGGGTTAGGATTAATTAATGGCACAACTTCCATAAATGGCTATTTCCTAATTATTTTTTAGGGTTAATCACATTTTCAATGATTATTTTATGGTTAAGACTTATTCATTTTATTTTAAGAGTGTTGAGTTTTAGGCCTTTAACAGAATTTAAAACATTAGCAATTGACTTGGGTCAATATATTTTCAGAAAATTTTCTGCCTTTTTTAGCAAGTATATTTAAGAGGAATTTCAGATTCTCTACAGCTAATCGAAGAGGTGGTTATGAGTTGAGATGAGGGAGAGAAGGGAAGATAGTGTATCTTAGGGAAAGGTACACCTCCTGTCCTTGGAGTTGCCCAATGATAAAGATTGTCCTCTGGGCTTGGCCACCTACCAACTCTAGATGTGTGAAACTAAATATACTCCATGCTCTTCTCTTCATCTTTTCTCCCGACCAGCAGAATTGCTATTAAAAAAAAATTCAATCCCTTTTGAATAGCTTAACACCCTTCTTCTCTTGTACAAGTCAGAATATTATAATATAATCTTAACATTTTCTTCCCCCTCACCTGCCATGTCCAATCAGTGATCAAGTCTTCTCCTCTAATAAAGCTTGACTTTGTACAGCCTCTCCTTTACCATTGTCATTACTTTAGATTAGGGCCTTGTTACATTTCACCTGGGTCATTACAATAATCCCCCACCTCCACTGCTCTCCCTGCCCCTAGTGTTGCTCTCCTCCAAAGGATATTCATGGTAAATTTTATTCTCATCAGATGGAGCCCAGTACTGAATATATTTCAATGGCACAACTTCCATCTATGGCTATTTTCTACCTATTTTTTAGTCTCTGGATCTGCTCTTGCTTCTCTTCCCCAACATTCTCCATCTCCAAACAAATGAAAAATAATGGTATTAAAATCCCATTGACTTATCAAATGTGTCAATGCCTTTGTCTTTGTTGTTGTTGCTCCTTCTTCCTGGAATTTCTTCAAGAACCTCTACTTCCACTCATAAATGGTCACCTGGCTAACTTCTCCTAATCATCCCTCAAAAGCCAACATGTTATCACCTCCTCTAAGATTTCCCTGATTCTTCAGCCCTGGCTAGGTACATGTCAACTAAACTTACAAACCTTATCAGATGGTATAGTAATGATTTACTTGACTGGCTTCATTCTAGGATGGAAACTTCTTAAAGTCAATTATTAGATATTTTCTCTCTGTATTCCTAGGGTCAAGCCTTTCACTGAGTAACTGCTCAATAAAGATTTGTAGACTAATTAAGACCCATAGCAATAAAATTAATCTTTTTGAGTTGCAAGTTAGACTTTTTGTAGGCAATTCAAATAATTAAATAGCAATAAATTAATAATTTCTGGTCACAAGTTTGGGATGGCTAATGTGTCCACATACCACTATCAAAAAAGAAAAGTTTGTTAATAACATTTCCTATGAGTAAAGCATAGTTCTTAAGATAATATTTTTTATTTCAAAAGAACTTTCTAGTTTTCGAAGTGCCATTACATGCATTATCTTTGAGCTTCATGACAACTGTGAAGTAAATAACACAGGTATTATTATCCTCATTATACGAATGAGAAAACTAAAGCTCAGAAAGAGAACTGGCATACATAAAATCACTCAGACAGAAGTAAAGTAATTTGAAACCCATTTTGGAACTCTAAAAGTATAAATATTTAAGCATTTGCTACATGCAATTGTTATTTCCATGGTGTCATACTGCTCTTACATTACTTACGATCAAGCTGAGGAATATTCAGGGATTGGCAAAAGTAGGTTAATAATAGTGAGTACGTGAAACACAGAGTTTATTCTTATATTATTATTTATTAATTATTGCATTGTTTTCCATGCAAACAACTATAAAGCTACTTTTGCCAACCCCTATATAGAAAGAAGGAAAATGTATAATTCACAGAAAACTGCAAGGAACTTATGTGTGTGTTCTCATTTAGTCCTCAAAATAGCCCTGCTAGGTAGGAATTATTAATCCATTTTATAGATAGGAAAAGTGCCGTTCAGAAAAATTAACTTGGTAATGGTCACAAAATTATTAAGTGTAAAGTCAAATTTTGCACTGAGATTTGTCTAACTCCAAAATTTAAATAAGCTTAATACAAAAAGGAGGTGCCCAGTAGACCAAGGACACATGACAGACTTGGGTTTAACCTGGAATGGTATTCATATCCTGTGAGTCTAATCTGGTTTGTGGAAGGGGCCAAACACCAGAAGATTTTGGAAAGAGCTTGAAAGTGTTATGGGTAGAAGTGGAGTTCTTGGGGTGCTGTAATAAAAAGATTTTCCTGAGGCCCCCATGAGAGGATGGGGTTTTGCGGGAAGATTTAATGATAATGTAAAATTAAGGGGGGTTCCCCTCCAAAGTCCCATTTCTGTCCATCTCATCCTGGAAGAAGTCCGTTCTTTTCAGCAGGACCAGAATTAAGTCCACTGCCCAGAATTTCTGATCCATATATAGTCAAGTCGAGCATCTGGTTAGCTGACCTTGGGTTCCCAGCTGCAGTCCATTGTGTGTGGGGTCTGTATAGTCATGGGCCATGCAGCTGCTTAAGGCCACATGTCCATGGAGAGAGACCAAGAGCAAACAAAAGCACAAGAGCAGCAAGAGCCAGAGAGAGGGAACTCTTTGTCTGGGAATTTTAACCAGGACCTTCTTTAAACTAACCAACTAATCTTCCAAGATTTTGTGTGTTTTTGATAGGATCCACCCCTAGCCAACCCATTGTTCCCCAAGCTAGACTGACAGGCAAGCACCTTCCCTATGTCACCCCAAATTCACTGCACCTATTTCCCCCTTTGTCTGGTCCCTTCCCCCAGTGATCTGCAGGGAACAGACTGTGTTTCCGGGGGAGCTTGATGCTGTAGCTTCCTGGTAAAGCTTCCCAGATGATCATGCTTATAATGTCTGGCCTTCCCTTTTCTCTCTTCCTATTATTAATATTAACTGGCTAATAATGACGATAACAAAGGTAGTTTTATCCTAGAAAACAATGACTGAATGGGAGCCGACTCTAGTCACTAGCTGGTGGTAAAGGAAGAGTGCCTAGTCATCTCTAACAAGGGGGTTGTTAAGTAAGGTCTTACAAACTTGTCTGCATGCCAATGAAGTGATCTCAGGGTTTAGAGCAGGGCTATTATATCAGCAGGGAACTGGAATGGGAAGCAGGAGCTAGGTTGTACATCCTCCCAGTTTTCTTCTATCTTTATTCCCAATCCTCATGATTTCACTCACCTTCTCTACACTGAGAGTCCCACCTGTCTACAGTTCCAACCTGAGTTCCAGACTCCATGATGGACGGCATCACTTGGATATCTGCAGGCACCTCCCACTACATATATACCAAGTTGAATTTACCATATAATGCTATCATAAAACCTGGTTTTAATGTAATCTCTACTTCAGTTAAATGTAGCACCGTTTATCCCATTTGTCCAGTCAAGAAACTTGAGTGTTACCCTTTACTTCTATGTCTTATAACTTGCCTGTATCCAATCAACCTCTGAATCTCATAATTCTTTTTTTAATAGCTCCTGAAATTGTACCATTTTCTCTACTACACTTATAGTGCAGGTTTTTGATACCTCTAGACTAGATGATTGCCTTCAGCCTGTTCATCTCCATACCACATTCCACAGTGAACTCAGAGTTATTTCTAAGATGCCCAAAGTAATTCCTCTACTTTGAAACTTTCCATTTGTTTCCCTAGTCATCTTGCTCTAAGGATGAAGTCTGACCTCTGTAGTGTGAAATACAATAACTATCCTGATTTGGCCTCTGCCAACCTTTCACAGCTCACTTTCCTACTGCAGAGTTCATCCATAATCTCTGAAACATTTTAAAGTCCCTGAAATTCGTTTTTTAAAATATATTTTTATTTATCTCAGAGAGGATGGGAGACAGAAAAAGAGACAGAAAATCAATGACAAGAGAGAATCATTGATCGGCAGCCTCTTGCACTCCCCCTACTGGAGATCAAGCCTGCAACCTGGGCATGTGCCCTTGACCAGAATCGAACCTGGGACCCTTCGGTCCACAGGCTGATGTTCTATCCACTGAGCCAAACCAGCTAAGGCCTGAAATTCTTCCCTGACTCCTCTCCCAAAACTGGCTCTGGTATCCTTTGTATTCCTATTGTATCCTTTGACATATGTCCCTTCAACTTGGCGCTTACCATATTTTATTAAATTTTGATCTACTCAGTGAACAATAAACTCTTTAAAAGATGGATCTTGGTATGTTTTACACTGTTAGAACCTGTCAGCACATAAAGGTGCTCCACCAAAATTAGTTGAATAAATTAAATTAGTTCCAAGGGGATCACATTAACTTGATATCATGTTAATTCCAAATTTAAACTCACTGTCAGTAGGAGGATAATGAGTATAATGACAGATATGGTTTTCACTGGCTAAGGACCTTAGAAAGACTGAATCTATAACTAGTAGATGTTTGGTACCAGCTGCTGATTAAAGCTGCATAGGTAGGCCCAGCTGACTTTAGACCAAAAGCTGATATCTCTGACATAACTTTAGACTTGTATTTCTTTGTGTTTATCCCAATACATTCTAACATAGATGCACTGGTTTGTCTCAGTCGATAGAGCGTCGGACTGTGGACTGAAAGGTCCCAGGTTTGATTCCGGTCAAGTGCATGTACCTTGGTTGTGGGCACATCCCCAGTAGGAGATGTACAGAAGGCAGCTGATCGATATTTCTCTCTCATTGATGTTTCTCACTCTCTATCCTTCTCCCTTCCTCTCTATAAAAAAATCAATAAAATATATTAAAAAAAGAAAACTAACACAGAGATTTGCGCCTTCTTTGGGTACATGCTGAGTCCTACAGCATTCTTAAACTGTCTTCTTATAAGCCCCATTTGTAATGAATGATTTCATAGGCTAAAAGAAAGGAAGAGTTGGTGCTATTAGATAAAAATAAATAACTTTACAGATCTTATAGGACTTATTTTATTTGGATACCTTTCATACTTCTCTTTAGATAGATTCTCAAATAATGAATCAGTAGGGTCATTTAAAAATAACAGATTTATACTTCTAGTTTATTAGTGAGCCATATATCCAAAAACTTGCTTTAGTATGCATAAAAGCATCATGGAAAAAGTTCATCCTTTGGCAGTGGTGGATTCTGAGTTTTCTTTTTTGCCACATAATCCCTTGGCTGTTCCTTTGATCAGCAGTGCAAACCCTAATTAAGGTTTCATCTGATAGTTTGATTTCAGGATAAAAATCTATTCTTAGTCAGGAGCTTTGCATTCTTAAATTCCTGAGGTTAATGAAAATTACTAATTCAATGGATAAACAGGCAATGGGAAAATCAAATCATAACTTTCATGTTTTCAGAAATACTGTGATTTAAGGGTTTTGGAGGCTCTTAAAACAAAGAAAGATTGGGATGCAAATTTCACTGAGAGGGAAGAGAAAACTTCATAACTGGGAAAGCAAATCATGTAAATGACATTTGCTGTATTAAGAGTAAGTATCTTCTAGTGCCACAGTTTCATGTGCTGACGTAGTTCCCTTCCTAAATGACATGAGAGGATGAGAAGGTGATGTTGAAACTTGCAGAATAAGAACAGTGCAACGGATGCTGAGAATAAAAACTAGATTCTTGCTTCAAATCTACTTATCATGTGACCCTGAGTTTCCAGTCAAGACTCTTAACTCTGAGTCTAATCAATGCCCAGTTCATCAAGCAAAGGTCACATTCTTTTTTCAAGAAACCAACAAAGAACAAATTTGGGAAGCAAATTGATGGATTTTTTTCTTTTCAGAATCCTATTAGTTCTGGGAAAATTTCAAAAGACTTTTACAACATTCCCCAAATGGCCAGAGCTAATAGCAGAGTTCAACATATTAACATTCAGCAGGATGAATCCATATTTATTTCATGAAATTTAATTATATATCAGAAGAAAGAAAGAACCAAGAGGGACATAGAGGAGATAAAACCAATGTACTGAGAAAATAAGAAATGGATAACAGTTTCATATATACTTGAGAGACCGCAAAAAAGAAAATAAAACAGAAGCTAAATTTAAATATGCCTATGACTACTTATTTTGAATACTGCTATGAAATATTGGAAATTGCTTACTTAATTTAAGGAAAATTTGTTATATTTGTTTTCATTTTATTTTCTTAAAACATTGAAAGATGCTTAATACACATGCAACACTTATGCACAAACATTACCCTCAAAATCCATACAAAAAGTAATCTGAATCCGTTTGTACGTTTTACCCAGAATGTCACTGGTTTTAATTTTTCTAATTCTCTATTATAAGAGTGCACATAGATAGTTCCAAATCATTTATGGAAAAAAAATTTTCTTATTTTGAGTAAAGGAGCTGGGAATAGGATATAAAGTACAATTTCTATTTTGAATTATAGAAAGATCAGTAATGATGGCAAGGTATCTACCTACTGCAAGCCCTCAGGTGTAATTTGTTAAAGAAGTCTGTGGCTTGAGGCTATTTTGAAGTGAATGCAAATCATCAGTCACTGAAAAATCTAATACTAATTGAATTTCTTGTCAGTGTACAGATAAGAATATTTGCTTTCTTATTTAAAAACAGCAGCTCTTTCCTAGCAAGGTGAGCAGGAAAAATATTAGAAACATATGACATGACCCAATAATGAAAAAGAATTTATTCTCCATTGTTATCATTTCACAAGCTGAAAAAATAGCCTTGGCTCTTACCTCAAATCTGTGTGTGTGTGTGTGTGTGTGTGTGTGTGTGTGTGTGTGTGTGTGTGTGAGAGAGAGAGAGAGAGAAACAGAGAGAGAGAGAGAGAGAGAGAGAGAGAGAGAGAGAGAGAGAGAGAAAGCGAGAGGAGGGTGCATAGATAAATACCTTTTTGAACCAAGCACTTAAGAGTTCTACCTTTTGTGAAAAGAAAGATACAATGATTTTCATTCTGTGATACATCCAGCGTATAATTCATTCTCTTTTAAAAAGATGGTTTTATTTATCTTTTTTCCTCCATCAGATACAGTCCAGGGCCCATCTAAACCTAAATGGCTTAAATAATGTACAGTGGACTCTAAATAGAGTACATCTAAATGCAAAGTGGTTTCAGGAATAGAACAATCGGGTTGTATAATAGATTCTTCATTTCAGTCCAGAAGTAAACAACGCTTGAGTAAATAATGGCTCTGTGAGAGTCGCCCTCCCTGCCCCCCAATAAAAACAGCTCAGATTTTAGATGCAAGGATATTTGCAGATTGAAAGACTTTTATCAAGTCCAAATTACCAATATGATTATCTGTGTATGGGTATTAGAATAAAGTGAAATAAGAAAATTCATTGAGGTTGTTCTATGGACAAAGCATGCTGTTAGGGTGGGATAAGAAGGTGCAGTACAATGTCAATGAGATCAGTCCTCTAATGATACAAATATATATTTGAAAGCAAACACTATTCCCAGTTACTGTAATAAGCATATCAATAACAAATAAAAGGGAAAAGTAAATACTGAAAGGTGTTGGAGGAAAGCCCCAAAAATCTAAATTCAGGATTGATTTCGAAGAGCTGACACATAGCCTCATTCTAATTCATAAGAGCTTTAACAAGAGAAACCTACATAGAAGGCAAAGCAGTTATTCCCAGTGGTGGCCCACCCTCCCAGGACAGGGTCTCTGTTTTATAGAGAGTTAATAGTAAAACCATGTGGTAGTCACTGTAGACCACCAGAAAGAATAATGCATTTCTAAGTTAACAGATAACATCAGGCAGTTGTAACACTCTATATATTCATTCATTTCCTACCTGGAGCCATGATGTTTATCTTCGGGCAGAATTCTGGTTTTCTGGGTAATCAGCCAAGCCTGAGGCTACAGAGAGTTAACAGTCCAACATTTCCCAGGTGCCTCTGCTGCTGGAGCCCTATTGTATCTCAGTGAGTTCCCCTATGAAGGGGTTCAGAATAAGACTCTCCAAAATGTGCCTCTTTGGCCTGTGTATTGATTTGAAATTCCCCTCCTCCCCTAACCCAAGAAAAACATTTTTCTTTCTCTTAACTATCTAAAATAATTTAGAGAGGGGCCTGGCTTAAAAAGAGAGCTATTGCTAGAAATAACTTATATCTGAATGACCTATCTATATTGCAGGACAAACATTGAATTACCCAACATCTGTTCTTTATATTGTCCTATGAATTACCCTCCTCCCCTTGGGAGCCCCAGGCTCTCATCCCATTTCTTAGCTCAGCATGGCATATTAGCCTCAATTGTCTGATTTGTCTTGGGTCTCATATTTTATGGGGCTTCTGTATGTACAAAATTAAAAATGTATTTTTCTCATGTTAATCTGTCTTATGCCAATTTAATTGTTAGACTAGCTAAAAATCCCATAAGGGTAGAAGGGACCTTTTTCTCCCCCCAAATATATATAACAGACCCATAAGATAACTAGATAGAAGTATACTAGTAGATACATACAAACATACAAGCTACATAACTGAGAGGCAATGTGGTATAGTGGGTTAGGGTATAGATTTGAGCCAAACTGCCTGAATTAGAACCAAAGCTCTAGCTTTATAGCCATGTGACCTTAAGCAAGTTATTTAACCTTTGAGCATCTCAGTTTCCTCATCTGTAAATCAGATACAATAATAATGTCTATGACACAAGAGTGTTATGATGCATAAATAAGTTAATTCATGTGAAATGTTTGTCTCAGTCCATGGCAAATACATGTGCTCTCTGAGTGTTTGCCAATACCAAATGATAAAACTCACAACAAACACCATACACATGTACATAGATAGCATACATACATGTATCTCTCAAAAGCTTTTATGACAGTATACCTGTGTTATAGAGGCTAAATCTAGTTAGAAAAGAAATGCTATAAAGATATAGGCACTAAAGCAGATAAATCTAAATTAAGACATTAATAATACCAACAGTTAAACACAGTGAACTGAATTCTTGCATTTATTTCTGCACTCTCCCAAAAAATCCATTAAAATGAATCTAAAGCATTTCTAAAAACATATTAACCAACAAGAACAATGAGAAATGGAAGAGACAAGGTTATCTATATAAGTAGAAACCAACAAGAGTGAGGCCAGCTTATACTGGAGCACTCCAGGAAAATTCCACAATTGAAAATACTAGGGAAGAGAAAAGTGGCTAAAATATATATGGATTATTAGAAGCTTCCCTTTCTCCTCCCTAATTCTCCCAAAACAGGTGACCAGCCCTTTCACCCTTTATTCCCAGGGCACGCACACACACACACACACACACACACACACACACACACGCGCACACACACGCACACACACGCGCACACACCCACACACACGCTTAAAAGGTAAGATGGAACTAGAGAATGCTGGGAAAATGGAACCAGAGTTGCTATGGATTTAGCAGCATCAAACATACTGTAGGGAGGTTGAAATGAAAACTGAAAATGAAGATCAAATCAGTCTATATATTGAATCATGAGCTTCCTAGCTCTCTATACTCAATCTTACTCTTAGCACCCAGAAACCTGCCCCAGACTAATACTCATAGGCAGGAAGTTGTGGGATCCCGAATTCATAAAGCATAATTAGAGATAGTACTGCTTAGAAATCCTCCAATGAAATGGGCAAGTTTGGTTGGTGGACAGCCCTAAGGCTTCCATTAGTTCTTTTAGTACCTTACTTTTAAATATGAATGGGAGCCAGGCTTCACCAGCTAGTTGAAGAAAGCTTCTACAAGCTATGAGACAACCACAATGAAGAAACTTGGATAAAACAGAGCCAAAGCAAAGAGTAGGGGAAAAAAAACTTTAGGGAAAATCTAAACATTCTCAGAATGTTAAGAAAAGCTATTTCACTTACAAAACAGCAACTGTGGAAATTGGGCACATGGAAGACAAAACAAAAAATCAAACACAAAACAAGGCAATTATGGGGCTGGAATCTCAGGATTAGTAGTAAATGTATTCAGCTGGTACCTCCTCCTGGGATAACAAAATCACTGTGTTTTACACAAGAAAATGAACATCCTTTCCTTCTCTCTAAACCCCAAAAAGGTGAGAATGCAGAAACCTAAATCACATTTTGGGGGTGCAGGAGGCAGCCAATCAATGATTTTCTCTCATCGTTGATGTTTCTAGCTTTCTCTCCATCTCGCTTCCTTTCTGAAATCAATAAAAAATATATTAAAAAATAAAAAAAAAGAAATCTAAATCACAACTAAAGTTGCCCCAAAGTTTCTGGAGAGCCCAAACCCTCTTATGTGTACCTGCAAACAAAAGTCTTTCATTCCAAGGCATGGGTAGAAATACATTTTAAGTGATGAGACCATTAATAGAACTCCTTTCTTTGCAAAGAATAGAAACCTAACTTGTTAAGCAAAGGGGGGGGGGAGATGTTTTAGGAATTAAACAAGGAGGTATTGCATGCAACTAACCTGGTAGCTCCCATTAGTCCATGTGAATAGCTCTTTCCAGAAAATGGATAGCAAGCAACCTACAGTGTTTATTTCAATGACAGAACAGGAAGGTATACTTTTGTGTTTTAAACAAGACCATGGCTATGTCAAAGTGAAAACTTTCAAATAGAATGTGATTCAGGAGTCACTAAAAAGAACTAAAACTGCTATACCTGTTTTTGCATAAGTAGTTTATACTTGTTGGGGGAAACAGCATTAACAAATGAAAATTATTTTTTCATATAAACATTTAAAAGAAATATTGATTGGACAAGAAGACTCTATTCAAAACTATTGCAATAGGGGAGAAAGATTTAACCCAACTCCACTGAAACAAAAGGTAGGAGCTTTCATGTGTGTGTTTTTAAAATAAGTTTTTATTGATTTCAGAGAGGAAGGAAGAGAGAGAGATAGAAACATCAATTGCTGGGGTCCAACCCCAGCAGGTCCAGGGGTCCCCAAAGGTGTGGATGGAGTCGGCGAAGAAGGAATGACATGGAGGCAGCATTCAGTTCATCAGCAGCCTAGCCAGGATCTCTAGCCAAGTTCTGGTCAGGATCTCCAGCGAAGTTCTGGTTAGGATCTCCAGCCAGTTTCTGTGTCCATGTTCTCTTGCTAGGTTCTCCAGCCAGGTTCTCCAGGTTCTCCAGCCAGGTTCTGCAGCCAGGTTCCCTCGCTAGGTTCTCCAGCCAGGTTCTGTCCAGGTTCTCCAGCCAGGTTCAGTCACCAGGTTCTAGTCAGGTTCTCTTGCCATGTTCTATCCAGGTTCTGTAACCAGGTTCTGTCTCTAGGTTCTGTGGCCAGTTTCTGTCCAGGATTTTTTGCCATGTTCTCTCCAGCGAAGTTCTTCTGTCTCTAGGTTCTGTGTAGGTTCTGTCTTGTTACATCTGTATTTATACCAGTTGATTCCAATCCTATCAATCTCTATTCCAAAGGTTAGGGCATTTCTTATCCCATTCCAGGGAGTAAAGATTATGTAGCTTAAGCATGATTGTTCATAGTTAAAGTGATTAATTACCCGCCTGGCACTTAGTTAAGAGGTTTTATTCCCTCCCTAACTTCAGGGAAAAATCCCTACCTGGGGAAACAACCTTTCTCAGAGACCTTGGTTAAAACACATAGTGCCAAGAAGGTGAGCAAACATATTAAGAACAGTATGCCATATATGCCAGGTCCCTTGAAACAGCAAGGATGGACCGGCTCTGGGCAAATTCCCCCTTTTTTATTTTTTAAAAGCAGGCATTAAAAAGAAAAACCCCAAATGCTCTCTTGTATCCATTTTAAGAGTAGGATTGGCACTTTCCACTATTACCTGAGTCCTGATCTATCACCCCAGGGAGAGCTTGCCAATCCTGCACTTTCCCGGGGTGGCAAGGCTGCAGTGGGGTTAAGGATAAGGCTCCTTGGGCCTACCTCCTCCCATGCCTTTACATTTACCTTTCCTTCCTCAGAAAAGCATGGACATACTTCTTGTATAAAACGTTCTATCTGACTGGGAGTAACCTTAATTCCTCTGCTAGCAAGCATATGTGTTAAAAGATCAATACAGAGTCTTCTTTCTTTGGACTCAGTATGGCACATCTTCTCAATCTAAGTTCTGTACTATCCACCTTCTTACCCTACTTATCCTCTATAGGGGGGTTTGCAGTACCCTGGTGGAGTCCTATCCGTCCCGAGTGTGGGGTTCTCAATGTGGCGGGGGGGGGGGGGGCTTACCTAGGGGAATCCTGTTCCAGGGGTTCCCAAAGGTGTGGACGGAGTCGGCGAAGATTATCCACCCTCTTCCTACGGTGGAGTCCTATCCATCCCGAGAGTGGGGCTTACCTAGGGGTCCCTGTTCGGGCACCAGATGCTGGGGTCCAACCCCAGCAGGTCCAGGGGTCCCCAAAGGTGTGGATGGAGTCGGCGAAGAAGGAATGACATGGAGACAGCGTTCAGTTGATCAGCAGCCTAGCCAGGATCTCTAGCCAGGATCTCCAGCCAAGTTTTGTTTAGGATCTCCAGCGAAGTTCTGGTTAGGATCTCCAGCCAGGTTCTGTGTCCATGTTCTCTTGCTAGGTTCTCCAGCCAGGTTCAGTCACCAGGTTCTAGTCAGGTTCTCTTGCCATGTTCTATCCAGGTTCTGTAGCCAGGTTCTGTCTCTAGGTTCTGTGGCCAGTTTCTGTCCAGGATCTTTTGCCATGTTCTCTTGCTAGGTTCTGTCTCTAGGTTCTGTCTCGTTTCTGTCCAGGATCTTTTGCCATGTTCTCTCCAGCGAAGTTCTTCTGTCTCTAGGTTCTGTGTGTAGGTTGTGTGTCCTGTTGTCTTGGTACATCTGTATTTATACCAGTTGATTCCAATCCTATCAATCTCTATTCCAAAGGTTAGGGCGTTTCTTATCTCCATTCCAGGGAGTAAAGATAATGTAGCTTAAGCATGATTGTTTGTAGTTAAAGTGATTAATTACCCGCCTGGCACTTAGTTAAGAGGTTTTATTCCCTCCCTAACTTCAGGGAAAGATCCCTACCTGGGGAAACAACCTTTCTCAGAGACCTTGGTTAAAACACATAGTGCCAAGAAGGTGAGCAAACATATTAAGAACAGTATGCCATATATGCCAGGTCCCTTGAAACAGCAAGGATGGACCGGCTCCCGGCAATCAATGATGAGAGAAAATCATCAATTGGCTGCCTCCTGCACACCCCCTGCTGGGGACTGAGCCCACAACTCAGGCATGTGCCCTGACCAGGAATCCAACCAGTAACCTCCTGGTTCATGGGTTAATGTTCAAACACTAAGCTATACCTGCCTGGCAAAAGGTGTAAGTTTTTAACTACGTACTAGTGTTAGGGTGAGTTACTGAAAAAATATTGGGGGCATTGGTGGGAGGTTGGTCAATGTGTTTGCTAATTGGCATTTATTGAAGTGAGAGTACTAGCCACCACAGCCTAGCAACTAGGAGATGGGGAAGCTATTTTGATTGATGATTGCATTTCAAAGAGATGGCTCCCAGGTCCTTCAGAAAGACATTTTTGGATTAGAAACCTAGCAAGAAACTGAGACAAGATCTACATCTAAAAGGTCAGGAAAATAGTTCACCAAAAATGTTGCAAGTTTTCTAAAGTAAAAGCTCTAAGAAAATGGAGGTCAGGGATCTATAGTCAGAAAGAACCCAGCTGAATTTTAGTCAAGCTGAGGGGAACATTAAGGCTTTCTTGCAATTTTAAATATAAAAACTTAATAACTCTATTATAAATAAAATGGAAAGAGCATGGCATTTGGAGTAAGAAAGAGGAGGGGTTTGAATTCTGGATCTTTATCACACCAGTTGTCTGAATTTCTGTTCAGCTGTAGTAAAAACAAATATGGCAAAGTAATTAGATACTATATATAGAGTGCTTAGCACAGTCCAGACATAGCGTAAGAATTAAATAAATGTTAGGCCTTGCTATAATTGAAGTGAGACTGAAATTCAGATCCAGCAAAAATTTCTAGTGTTTCCTGATAACAATACACTGAAAATAACACATTTTTACTCTGAGGTATTTCTGCAAAAAAAATGCATGATCTGAATCTAATCATGAGAAAACATCAAACAAACCCAAATTGAGAGATATTTTCCAAAATAACTGACCTGTAACCTTAGAATCTACCCATGTCATTATAAAAAGGAGGAACTATTTCAGATTAAAGGAGCCTAAAGAGACATGACAGACAGCAAATGCAGCAAATGATCTGGGATTTTCTTTTGCAATAAAGTACATTATTGTGACAACTGGCAAATTCGAGAGTAGTCCCTGGCCAGAGTGGCTCACTTGGTTTGGATGTCATCCTGTGCACTGAAAGGTAGCCTGTTTGATTCCCCTTCAGGGCACATTTGCTGGGCTGCAGGCTCAGTCCCTGGTAGGGAGCATGCTGGAGGCAGCCGATAGATGTTTTTCTCTCAGATAGGTGTTTTTCTCTATCTAAAAAACAATAATAATTAAAATAAATTCTAAAACAGATGTTAGATTAGTTAATAGTATTTCTTAAGTTTTAAAATTAACCCATGTTAATTTTCTGATTTGGATACATTTTATGGTAATTAAATGGGAAAATGAGCTTCTTTTTAAGAAAAATATTCTGAATATTTAGGGATAAAGGGCCAGCATGTCTGCATCATACTCTCAAAAGGTTTAGAATGAAATAATATGTGTATGTAGAGAGAGAGAGAAAGGAAGAGAACTATAGAGGGCAAGTGTGGTAAAATGTTAACATTTGGGGACTACAGGTGAAGAATATACAACAATCTTTAATACTATTTGTAATAGTAGAAATATGCCTGTACCCCCAAAGATGCCCATGTCCTAATCCTAACCTGTAAATATGTTAACTAACATGGCAAAGGGACTTTGCAGATGTGAATGAGTTAAAGGTCTTGAGATGGGAAGATTATCCTGAATTATCCAGGTAGGTCACTATAATCACAAACACCCTTAAAAGTGAAAGAGGTGGGCAGGAGAGTTGGAGGTAGAGAGAGATCTGAATGTAAGAGTGAGCTATAGCCAACTAATGCAGCTGGCTTCCAGAAACCAAAAAAAGCAAGGAAATGGATACTCCTTTAGAGACTCCAGAAGGAACAAAGCACTGCTTGCACCTCTTTTTTAGCCCATTGAGACTGAATTTGTCACAACAGCAGTAGGAATCTAATACACTTCTCTTGCAGCTTTTTTTTTATAAGTCTGGAATTTTCAAAATAAGTTTTTTTAAAAAACGGTTCTGGTAGATATTTCTTAAGAAGAGAGAGTTTGGTCTTTTAGCTGTTTTGGTCTAAATGTTCAGAGGTGGGATTTTAATTAAAATCATAGGATAGTTTTAAAATTTAAAAGGTAATTATACCAGAATCTCAGTAGGGTATTCAATAAAAGTGTACATTGACATGAAGCACTAAGCGTAACTATTTTTTAACTTTATGATTTTAATTAAAAGCCAGCATACCAAAAAATTATAGACAATGAATATTAGCATTCTAATTAGCATATCAGAGGCATTTATAATTATTTAATTATATTTTTCTATTTCTTTCAAACAGAAACCAATTGGGATGAAGTTCCATTTTGCTATTATTAAATTCCTTCTCCCTCTTCTCCCAACCAAAACTCACTATGGTTGTCTGGACAATCATTCAAAGCTGTCCTCTTCAGCACCAAGTGAAACTTAAGAGTAATCTGTTACTCTCTATCTTCAACCAAACATGACAGATGAGATGGTCAAAACCATACAGAGGAGATAAAGAGACACAAGGGTAAAGTTATTGTTTCAATGTGTTAAAACTGCGTAATGACTTAGAAGTTGAGGGCAAGTAGCTGGTAATAACTGGGCAGGGCTCCTTTAAAATGTTTGCCTTGACCTGTGACTTGACAGAGATGAAGAGTGTGCTTTAGCATCTAATAAGGTGGTAAATAGGTAAAATTTATATAGGCCTGGAAAAAGGCTGAGAGGTAGCTAAAAGAATTAAACTGAAGAAAAGACAAGGTTAGCTGATTCTAAGGTTTTATTGCCATATACCCAAAGATGAAAGCAAATATGGGTGGAATTAACGCCAAAAAAAGACTTAGAAGTTAGGATTGATTTTGAGGTCAATGGGAATTTAAATCTTAGAGATTATCTCAGCTTCTAAATCACACTAAAATATTGACTGTATCGGGCTATTTCATTTTTAGTAAGTCTAAATGATTTGTCATTTTGCTGTTGCTTCCCAGAACTATAGCTAATTACCTATTAATTACAGAGGACTGAAATAAAAGCATTTACCAAATCGGTTTGTGCAGAGTATCAGGCGAGAGAAACAGGCTTCTTCTTCCTTAATGTGCACTTAAACTCTATTGTGCTGAAACCTGGACAGGCTCTCAACAGTGCCAGAGCCCTGTGAAAATAATTTTGTCCCAGAAGAGCAAATGTAAGGAGGAACATTTCAGCTTCCTGGGGGAATGTGTGAGTCTTTGTTGGTTTAGGCTAGACCCTTGATATTATTTAACATGGTTTATTGTACATAATTAGATTCTAATTTCTGGAGAGAGAGACATTTATTTTCATCACTGAATTGGTAATTCGAGTGAGGGTAGTTCTAAATCCAGCGTGAGCGTTATTCATGCTGTATACTAACATCCTTCAGAGGCAATTGTTTCTACTGCTTTTTAGGACACAGCTTGATGAATAAAATAAATTTGGAAAAGGAGACACACAAAATGCAGAAATATAGACCATTAAAATGCTTATAAACCCACAACAAATACTTTAATTACATTGGATGAATGTAAATCATGAAAGCCGAGCAGCTGGATGCTATGAAAATGTAAATGCAAACTAATCAGTGCGGGTGGAATAAAGCTGGAAGCAGTATAAATCAAAATATCCACTGGCGAAAGCAGAGGGGCTGCCATCGGGCACTTTTCTATAACCACACACTGGACACTGCAGCACACACAGACACACATGAGATAATAGCAAGATTTTGGATCGGGCTTCAACCTTAAAATGGCTCTGTGGATTCTTATTTCCATAATGAGCTTACTCGAAATGTGCGCCTGACTTAATTTTTATGAAGCCACTAAGCCATCCTAGCTATTTTAACAATTTGGCTAGGCCTGAAATTTAAAAATTGAGTTTTCCTGATGGTACTCTTAACTGTGTGACGTGAACAAAGGAAAAAGTGGGAAGGTTTCAAATATTCTTTATCTCATTAGCACACCTACAGTAAATGCTACTCTTAAGGGTAATCTACATAAATAGGACGGTTACCAAAATTCTTGGTTCATCTCTCCTGTGTCTTTTTAACCTTCAAAACAATTTCCAGTTCTCCAAAATTCAAATGAGACCTTTACTCTGAGCCCCTTTCTCCAAAACCTTGCCTTTCCTCAGCTTTTAAAATTTAAACCTTCATTTCTCCATCAGCACAAAAATCCATTTCCTATACCTGTTTTTCTGGAACAGCCAAAGGCCTTCCTCCTAGCAGTCCCTCAGCCTTGGCTGAGCTATATAATGAGTGAGGATAAAAACAAAGAGCAAAACCTGTTAGATTTCTGACATACAACTTTCAGTGCGAAAAACATTTTCCCCTCTACGTTTCTGCTGTAGTTACACTGCCTCGTGATTCCCAAACCTGAGGCTGTACCTCAGAGCCACCTGGGGAAGTCTAAGAACTATAATTGCTTAGACTCCTTTCATTAGAGATTCTATTATTAATTGGTCTGATGTAGGGCTTGGGCATCAGACTCATATTTTTAAAAACTCCCTATGTGGTTTTAACGTGTCCCAGAATTGGGAAACATGTTTTAGGTCTTGTGTCTTATGAAAAGTATCTTGTTTATGAAAAGTACCAGTTTGCAGAACATTCCAGAGAAGAGAAACTTCATCTTTATTCTGATTTCCTGTTCCCAGGAAGTAAATCTTTATTTCTGCCTAAGACACAAACCTTGATCTTTGCTTGTGATTCTGGCAAACAAACTTGGTCTCCTGTTTCTAAAATGACTCTGTTTTGTTTTGTTTTGTTTTGTTTTGTTTTGTTTTGTTTTGCTTTGTTTTCTGCTAAGCTCTCTGTAGCCCAGGACCTAGAGACCCAGTTATAGATGGCTTGATATCTAGCTATCACAAGTCAGGCCTCCTAAATCCATTTTAGTACATGCAGATACCTACTACCATAATGGTCTTAGGGGCCTTGCTTCCCCTGCATCAGTTCATAAATGCTAATAAGGATGTAAGATTTTAGGATACTTTTCATTTCTCCTCCTTTTCAAAGTTGTGACCATTAGTGCATCAAAGTTTTTATTAATAAGCAGGTGGATGCTTAATAACTTTCTAATGGTATGCTTCTATCTATATATATGAAAGCCTAAGCGACTGTAACGACCAGTTGACTGGTGGCTGTGTTGCACACTAACCCCCAAGGGGCAGACCCTCAAAGCAGGAGCTGCCCCCTGGTGGTCAGTGCACTCCCACAGCCAATCCCTCATGGCCGGCCAACCTCCCAAGGTCCCTCCCTCTGGCTGGCCGGCCCCAGTGGGCCCCAATCACAGGCCATGCTGAGGGACCCCACCGACGCACAAATTTGTGCACCAGTTCTCTAGCTATATTGTTTGACTAAGAAGCTTAGTGCTGAGGTTATGGGATCTTGTCATTATATTGAATCCAATTTATCATTGAAATATACAATAATATTAACCACAGATTTCTAGAAGGCAAAACCTCTGCCCTCTGGCCATGCAAACTCAGGACAAGAAGTGGCTACAGGTACCTGGACACAGAAGGTGAGAGAGCAGCAAAGTCCCACTGGCCTTTAAAGTGGAGGACCATGCATGCTGATGAAATATGGCTCAGAGAACACCTGGACTGTGACCAGTCAAACTGGTTACTCCCTCTATGAGGTTGTGCCTATAAGGGATGGACAGGTTTGCAGACATTTCCTATTATATGGGCAAAGATGAAAAAGAAGAGGAAAGAGGAACCTTCTGACTTACTATGGTGGAGAGCCAGGGCATCCTTTTTGAAACACAATGAAACATTTGGCCCACTTGAATACTGATACATATTTATATTAAAGAACCTAAAGATGATCAAGCAGGAAAAAGAATCCTTTGAGCCCAAAATATGAGACTTAATAGTCACCATAGCCCACCTGGCATGGCTCAGTGGTTGAGCATGGACCTATAAACCAGGAGGTCATGGTTTGATTCTGGGTCAGGGCATATGCCTGGGTTGCAGGCTCGATGCCCAATGATTCTTTCTCATCATTGATGTTTCTACCTCTCTCTACCTCTACCTTTCTGAAATCAAATAAAAACGTATTTTTAAAAAGTCATAATAAATTAGTCTTGAAAGATACCTTGATATCATCAGTTTCAGCGATATTGCAATCTGATCCACTGAGCTCTAGGATTCCAGGAAAGTTAATTCTGGGATCACTGTGGGAGGGACCACAGAAAAGGAGCAGATGGGGTTCTAGACACTTAACCCTCTCTTTCAATTAAAAATTTTCATTTAACTTTATTAAGCTCTCATCTAAAGATTAAGGTACTTTTTAAAAGGAATTTGGAAGAGCTTCATTGAAGAATGACCAGCTTAACTGTGAAGAAAACTGGAAAATGAGTCACTATACAAGGAACTGTAGAAGTCTTTGCATGCCAAACATTAATATTAAAATACTGCAATATTACTCTGTTTCGGTAAGGCGAACACCATTTGTCCACTGAAGCCAGGAAGCAATAAAGAGGCACGAGAGATGGTCTCCTGATTTGCCAGAACCCATTACTTTCTGATTGAGAAATCAAGGGATCTTTAACCTAGATTAAATCATAGGGAGGTTGATTTATAGCTCTGTTAATAGAAAGAAGTCTTCGAGAACAAAGCTCCCTGCATCTAGAAACACTTCCTTGCTTTGGTTTACAGGAACTATGTCATCTTGGCTTTTATCCTCCCTTGCTACATTAGCATGAGCCATGGCACCACTTTAAGATAAGAGCGATGCTTGTGGAGTATGATCTATACCAGGGATCAGCAAACATTTTTATAAAAGGCCAAATAGTAAGTATTTTAGTTTTGAGACCACATAGTCTCTTGAATGACTACTCAGTTCTATAGTTGGAGTTAAAGCAGCCATATACAATATGTAAGAGAATGGACATGGCAGCATTTGGCCCATGGCCTGAAGTTTGCCAACCTCTGATGTACATAAGAGGGCTTTTTTGTTCATTAAACTTTTCTATTTTATGCTCCAATAGTTACACAGCTGGCACTATATTTGATAAAGGGGCATGCATCATAAATCCATAAATGTCTTACTGGCTTGGCATTAGCAAGCCTAGACATGCCAGGTAACATGCTGCTTACAGCTTACCATAGATAAGGGTTTCCTATTAGTAAATATCACCAGGAAATGTGATGAGCATATTTGCAAAAATATTAACCACATCATTTTTGTCTTCTCTTTCCTCCACCCCTCTCTCCTCTGTCATCTCCTACTTTCCTTAATTCTCTCCCTTCCAAAGTTGTCTCAGGATAAGAAGGATAGATGGTAGATCAGCTACTAACATTTTCCTTCCCACCTTGTACTTACTTTTTTACAGATACAGCATTAGTTAAGACCTGTGGGCAGGAAAGGCAAACTCATGCCTGGAATATGTGTCAGTTCCTTTGAAGATGCATCACAGCCCCTTCCAGAGAAGAAGGGGTGTAATATAATCAACTTTCTAACAAGCAGCTGGTTAGACGCCTTGAGGGTTGGTGCCATATTAGGAGATTGGTGATGGATTCTATTAACAGGTTGAACATGTAGAGTGGCAATAGCTAAATTATTCCCGGTGAGTGGGAGTCCATGCTGTCTGGTCTGTGGCATCTCCATCCATGCATCCAATTCGTCAGCACTGGAGTGACTGATGGCAGAGACTGGCTGACATCAACTGGTCAAGCCATTCTGACTGACTGTCTGTTGAGTGCCTTTTACATGGTGGTGTTAGATACTAGATCATGGAAGAGCACTTCAGTATTGATGAACTCTCCCTTATCCAACTTTATGTTCTGCCCTTGGATCTAGCAGGATTCAATCCCATTATATGCTTCCTTAGGTTATGCAAATTCCTTACCTTAGACAGCCCATTGCTTCCCAGGCTAGAAATTATTGTGACTTAAAACAAGTTACTGGTTTGGTGGAAAAGTGATGAGGTAGAGATAGATCAGGGTTGGGGTGTGTGTGTGTGTGTGTGTGTGTGTGTGTGTGTGTGTGTGTGTGTGTTTTCCTTAAAAGACAAAGGCCTCTGCATCATTTTCAAGGAAGAGAGAGGGAAAGCTAGCTTCTAAGGGAGATAAATGGGCCACTTCTGCAGCATCTGAGGGTTCAGGAGAATTTGGAGATTCAAGATATTTGAATGTATTGACTAGATATTTTTTGTCTCAAGTCTCAGTGCCTTGATGTGGGAATTCAATTTTCCCTAAAGAACCACTATCTTTATAATTATTCCTAGTGTGATCCAAAGATTACCTTCCCTTAAGCTACAAGAGATAAGAGTTAATTTATTGGCTGCTAAGGAGACCTTCTGATTTTAACGCTCTCTCTTAGATTGATGATTGATTCCTCCAAAGCTTTGTTTTCTCTAATGAAAAAATGGCACCACCAGCAGCCACTCAATACTATTGTTCTTATTACGATTACTTTCTCAGTCCCTTAAATACTTAAGATATTGCACCTTCTAATGTATTTTGTTCCACAATTGTACAATGTGAATTTACCACTAGGGAAAGTTTTAACAATTGAATCAGTACAGTATGGTTCAGAGATGATCACACTCCTGTCCATGATAAGAATTTTTCCCAGTTGACTGGTAGATCATCTAGTTTCAAAATTATTTTTCCTTGGTCTACTCTCTGGCATCAACTATTTTCATATCTTCAGTCAGGTTTTCAAGGAAACAAATTGTAAAATGGAAAGTTACACACAAGGAGTTTAATTGGGAGTGCTTTTAGGCATCGGGATTGGGAGAAGTTGAACTACAATGGAATTGTAACAAATCCTAGGCTCATTGCTTAGGGGAACCAGGGCACTGCGATAGCTGTTGATAGTTGTCCCAGACTGTGGAAGGAGGACTAGGCCTTTGTACTCCTGCATCAACCAGTAGTCATTAGATATGAGTTGCCTTGGGCTGGGAATATAAGCTTAAGTAAGGCAGCTCTCTCTCTCTCTCTCTCTCTCTGGTTGGGGGAATTCAGCTGTGAGGCATCAGCAGGGAACAGCCTAGAAGTTAGAGAGAATGAGATCTTTGTTTCTGAATGTGAACCTGAGTTAAAGCACTAATAGTGGAAATACAAATGGGGTGTATTTGAGATTTATTTAGGATGTAAAAATAAAAGGGCTTCGACACTAGATTTGAGCAATCAAGGAGAGGAAAGAGTGTGGAATGGCAGTATATTTATAACTTGGGTGACCAGTGGAAGAGAGATATCATTCATGAAAAAGAAAACAGCAGGATTAGAATTTGGGGGGGAGTCAGTGGGGGTGGGGGGAGACAATAGTTACATTTTGGACATTCTTAGTTACCTGTGAAGCACTTAATAGACACTATAAGATATTTGGAGAGAGGGATCTGGCGAGTATGAAATATTATAACTGGGGAATTACAGCTATCAATTTAGAGAGCATAGTTTGTGAAGGATAAATGTGAAACATATATAAGGAAGAAGAAATAAAGACCAAGGGTAGAATCTGAGACATTTAAAATACAAATGAAGAAAGACAATAAAATTGTTCTGACCAAGATCAGCGGCAACCTCCTATAGACAGATCTAGTGAACATTTTAAAGTTCTTGGCTGGCCAAATGGCTATCACACTTGCCATCTCTGGATGGACCCAGGCCTCCCTATAAACAAAAAGCAGGTAGCAGATACTACATACTGGAGCTTGTGACCAGAAGATTCATAGATACATTTAAATTTATACAAATTTCCTCTTTTGTCCTTCACTTCCCTTCCTGGACAATTCATTTCTAAATGCATTAAGTGGGGCAAGGTATGTTGGACCTTCTTGCCTGTGGCAGGGAGGAGTTGTGGAGAGGAGATGCCATAGGAAGGCAGCACAGGTGTGGGGTCAGAGTCCAAGCAGAGGGAGGAGAGGGTTCATGCTTGGGGCTGGCCCTGCATGGAGTATTAGATGCTTAGCAGGGTAAAGAGAGTACATTCTTCATGGGAAATTATTAAATATTCAATAATGTGTTTGCATATGTATATTTCACTTTCATGTCATATTTGATACTATGGGTAATTAAAACATTTTTTTTGCCTGGCTTCTAGGATAGCTTTCCTTCCTGATTCTTCTGTTTCTTTCATATCCCCTGCAGATTTCTAGATAGAAGTGATGGTTTAATGCTCAACCTGATATTTTTCTCATTCTACCTGCCTTCCCTGATTTATAAATTCTATATATACCAGTTAGCAGTTCCCTGCACCAGTTTGGAACAAATATATATTTATTGAAATTATAAATTAGGTATATAATTTCAGTAAATGAATATATTTATTTATATATTTATCCTAATATATAAAAAGCCAGGGACCATCACAACAGAAACAACCGGACAGATGACCAAACAGCAGGCTGTGCGAGGCGACAAGGCCAGCAGGGGGGTTAGTGAGGGACGACCAAACAACTGAACAGCAGGCTGCGCGGGGCAACCAAGCTAGTGGGGGGTGGGGGTGGGGCAGTTGGGGGTGACCAGGCCGGCATGGGGGGGCAGTTAGGGGTGATCAGGTTGGCACACAGAGGCAGTGAGGGGCAATCAGGCAGGCAGGCAGGTGAGCAATTTGGAGCCAACGGTCCAGGATTGTGAGAGGGATGTCTGACTGCCAGTTAGGCCCGATCCCCGGGATTGGACCTAAACTAGCATTCGGACATCCCCTGAGGGGTGCTGGATTAGAGAGGGTGCAGGCTGGGCTGAGGGGACCCCCCCCATGCGTGAATTTTGTGCACTGGGCCTCTAGTATTTAAATAAATATAAAAACCTTCAGAACCGTTCTTTCCTGATTTCCAGACCTAGATATTTCAAACAACTATTTTAATCATCTTGTTAGGAGGATGTTACTAAGGTTCTCCAACTCATCATTGTCACCTCCAAATTTCTACTTCTTTATTTTTGCCCTTCTATTAGTTAGATGGTACCAATCCCTATCGAATTGTCAAAGCCAGAAGCCACGCCCTCTTTCTTTCTCTCACTCTTAGTCACTCACCAAGTCCTGTTGACTCTACCTTGTATATGTCTATTGAATCTCTACCATCTCTATTTCTGTTCTCTATTTCCATTTCTACACCTCAGTGCAGACACTTTTCATTTTGATTGGGGTTATTGCAAATGATATTCTTGATCCCAATCTTGTTCTTTCTCCATACTGCTTCTAGTACCTTTTTAGCTAAAAATATTATCATACCATTCCCCTGCTTAAGATTCTTCAGCAGCTTTCCATTTACTAAACAAAACATCCAAACTTCCTAGCATTGGCTGCATGATTCTTTATCATCTCACCCCTCATGATCTCACTCCCCACTCTCATCACACTACACATTTGGATTTGAATGTGATGACATGAAATGGTTTTTTACTCAGGTGTATCTGAGTTCTGCCAGGAGGTTTTAAAGATAATTAATTGTCTTTACTTATATGAAAATTTTCTTTTGAGACAAATGTGAAAGGTACACAGAACATTTTATATCTTACAGTCAATGCGTATCTGAAATAATCAGAATTGTATTCTAGGAGCAGGAGATGAAATATACCACAATGACTGTGAATCTACCAGTCTCTTGGAATTTAATTTTGTGAACTTGATTCTATAGATAAGAAAGCAAAAACCTTTCCAATCATTTTTATAAAATAAAAGAGGCAGTTACTTACTGCTGTGGTATAAAATAGCCGGGAGGAGTAGGCAGATTGGATTGAACCATCTTTTTCGTCCTCTTTATGACCTAGATGAAGTTTGAAATCCAAAATATATTCTTCTGAATATTACCTCCTCCTCTGGGATGTGTTCTGACTTTTGGATTCATGAACTATCTTAAAGTAAAAATGAAAAAAAGTGAACCAGTCACATGTCCTATAGGCAAGACAGGCAGGCAGTATATTGGAAGTTTGTAACCATTTTAAATTATTAAAAATTCTTGTCCATTATGTGACATTAGCAATATTGCAGTTTAAAAACAAACAAACAAACAAACAAAAAAACACTAGGAAGAAAATGAATTCATTTCTGAGTCTTTGAGGTCATTTTCATTGGCCCATATCTAATACTTCTCAATGGGTTGCCACCTGACCACTTCTGCTTATCCAAATAGAGGAAGGCCACAGGGAAGTAGAATTTGAGGATTTAAGTATAACACTCCCATCAATAATTGTGCACATTTTTGCAATCTTTGAATCCATTTTTATAAAATTATGTGAGAGATTGGCATATATTTAAACCTACTTTCTGGTCAGAACTATAGGTTCATTTCACTGTGTCCTTTAGAAAACATATGATGTTGTCTGGAGCATAGTAGATGTTCAAAAAATAATAAATACTCATGGATTCAAGTTTAACTATACTTCATATTGTTATGTAGGAGAGGCTTGACATTTGGGGTTTTAGCTATGCAAAGCTGATTATTTTATCAGGGCATTTCTATTATTTCTCTCTGTGGATGCACAGAAAATATAACATCATATCTGGTATTTTTGCAATTTCTCTTTAAACCTAACATTAGAACTCACTGACTGTATTGCCAAAAAGTTCTGTCTCTTAAAAAAAGAGTATTTCTACTTTATTGATAACTTGACAAGCTGCATGAAATCAAAGAAATAGAAGTAGGAAATAGGATTTGAAGGAGCCCACTCAAAGAAAATTTTGATTCAAACAAGCACCCAGATTACCTAAGCAAAGATACTGAAATAGTGCATATACTTACATAACAAGACCTAGATGATGATAATTGAGGACCAGTGGTTCAGGAGAATGTGTCTGACCATTCTGTGCCCATAGATACATCCAAGGTGCTGATTAGGCTTCATGAAAGACAGCCATTCTCCCTGTATCTTTTTTTTAAAACCTTAATTATGCTCCTTCAGCTTGCATTTTCACTGTATTTGACTAGACAATGACAATCTAAGCACATTTCCACAAAATGTGCAATTTCCATAGGAATTGAAAGTGCACTTTGTAAATTTAAAGTTCAGCTTCTTGCTGATCATTTCATACTTTATTCCCTACATGGACTTAAAGTGACCCACTTACTTGTGGAGCTGGGAATGAATATACTGAGACACAAATTCCTCTCTTACCATTATAAAAAAAGTGCCCAGTTACTGGGAAATATACCATTTAAACTTTTACATCTTTTTGTTCTTTTATTTAAATGACCTCTGTGAAAGTGAGTTTTGCTTAATTTTTATGATCTGTACTTTGAAGGACTGTGTGTAATTATTTAAGATTAAATGAAAACATGACAGGACTTTTAAAAGAACATACCTTATTAAGGTCATTTATTTTTAAAAAATCGTATTTCAAAGAACTCATACATTAATACAAAATTCTCTAGAATGGTTGTCTAAGAAAAAAATGAGATCTAAACCCTCCAGGTTTTCTTGTTTGTGAATTATTTGACCTATAAACAAAACCATTTTCTTCCACCATGAGATCACTATCCTCTGCTCTCCTATTCCCTTCTTACTAGAATATATCTGGTTTAAGATAAGAAATATCTATTAGCACAAGAAATGTGTACTTTACCCTAAATAGAGTAAATCTAAGGTCATAACTATTATTGCCTATAACATGAAACCTGGAATACAGTTGTCTTAGACAGAAAATAGACTGTAACTTTCCATATGAGACAGTTGGCTTCATCGACATGTCCAAAAGTCATTGGTTTCATCTATGAGGCAAATTTTTTTTTATTTTTTTTAAATATATATATATATTTTTTATTGATTTTTCACAGAGAGGAAGGGAGAGAGATAGGAAGTTAGAAACATCGATGAGAGAGAAACATCGATCAGCTGCCTCCTGCACATCTCCCACTGGGGATGTGCCCGCAACCCAGGTACATGCCCTTGACCGGAATCGAACCTGGGACCTTTCAGTCCGCAGGCCGACGCTCTATCCACTGAGCCAAACCAGTTTCGGCAATGAGGCAAATTTTTAACACAGTTCTATGAAGAGCACTCAGCTATTTAACAAGTATTTACTAAGCTTTTATTCTATAGCACGTGCCACTTGTAGAAATGAATAGGCAGACATGGAGCTCACATTTAATCAAGTGTGATGATTGGGAGGAAAGATGATAAATATGAGCCTTGTAATGTTGACACATGTTGTATAAAGAAAAATAAACAGGATGTGTTAGATGATGTTCCAGTTTTCTATTGCTGCACCAAAACCAACCCACACTTAGTGGGTTGAAACAATAATTTCTTTTGCTGAGTAATAATTTCTTTTGCTGAATGCTTGCAATTTGGTGAGGGCTTAGCTGGGAAAGCTCATCCCTACTCTAAAAAGTATCAGCTGAGGTGACTCTACTCACATGGATTGCAATTTGGTGTTGGCTGTGGGCTGTTCTTCTCCATGTGGGCCTCTTCACAATACTATGGCTTCCTCACAGCATGGCAGCTGGGATCTGTGAGCACATGTCTGAAGACAGGAGGAAGCAGCTGCTGGCCTCTAGTCGCCTAGGCCTGATACCTACAAAAACATCCTTTATGCTGTTTATGCTGTTACTCTGGTTAAGCAGTCACAAGTCTGCTCAGGTTCGAGGGATAGGCTTTAAACCAACCTCTTAATAGGCGGAATGGCAAATAATTTAACTTACTCTTTAATTTATCAGAGGGTAAACAGCGGAAATGGTCAGGGCAAAAAACCCACAACTCTTTGAGGAGTTGACATTCAGACTGAGAACTGATGGGTGAAACAGAACCTGAGGATACAGCTCATTTATGTAATAGTCACTAACCAATAATTGTCGAATACCTCTCAAATGCCTTTAAAGACACCAGATATATAGACATGATAAGGTCTTGTATTTGTTTTGAATTTTCATATTCAAGTGACGGAATAAAATATGTAAAGGAATAACAAGGCAATTTGGCTTGTGGGATTACAGTGGAAGGAATTGTGAAACCTGCTGTAACTGCACAGAAAATGTTATTTTTTTAATATGACCTTTTCTCCTTTATTTCCTTTTGATTTCAACTGGCCTCATCCAGCACCCAACTCACCTACTTCCTTAATCATTAATCCTTCAAGACAATGAGGTTCTGATCAGCATCAGATAATCTTAGGAACAAAACCTCAGGTCTGTTGACCACAGAGATAGAGTTTCAGTCAAACTAGAGGCAACATTTAGGCCTCAGTTATGTTTTTCAGCTCCAGAAAAACCCTACTGACCGCGCTCTTGTGAAATCAGACTAAGTGATGCTATGGCTGACATCAGGACCAGATGCAATGATCAACTACCAACCAATCAGTAAAAACCACAACCCTGACCATGACCCGAATTCACTTAGTCATCATGATTAATGATTTTTCCCCTATTTAAGCCATCGCAGAGCCAGGTATTTGAGCAATAGCTCACCTGTGACTCCAGACATTGCACCATCTCCTCAACTGTAAACCCTTACTTTCTTGGCTGCAAACTCCAGTTCGTGTCTTATTGGGCTTGGATGCACACAGCCAAATGGACCCCTTTTGTCCAGGAACACTGCTTGGAGAATTCCGAGATGTCTTCTTAGAAGATGTGAAGCCTGAACTATTTTTTGAAAGATAAGATTATCAGAAGGACAGATGGATAGGGAAGAGAGAAAGTGAGTGATGTGGGGAATTATAAGCAAGGAACAAGCATGTGAAGAGGGCCAGGAGGCTTAGGGGAAAATTACAGCTGCAAGATTAAAATGCTTTGCGTAGAGGCTCAGTTGTGAGTAGTGGCTGAAGCTGAGGCTAGAAATGGAGGATGTGTCCAGACCTTGAAGGGCTTACAATATGCTGTGTGGTATGCCTACTAAAGAGTTAGGAGTTTATCTTACGGGTTAATGAAAAGCTACATGAGGTTCCAGTTCTAGTTACATTATGTTGCTAAAATCAGTATAGCTAATAGAATTATATCTAAGTATGTAAAATGTCTGATTTTCCTATTTAAAAAAACTATTGAGTGCTCAGTTGAGACCACAGCTCCTGGAACCAAAGTGATTGAGTTAAAATGATGGTACTATGACTTTTTCAGTGTAACCTTGGGTAAAGTACTTAATCTCTATGTATCTCAATTTTCACCTCTGTAAGATAGGAGTAGGAATAGTTCCTCTTCTCATTGATCTGTTGCGAGAGTTTAAGAAAATCATTTTATGTAAAGCATTTAGATAGAACAGCAGTTGGCATGTAGTAAACACTCTACAGTGCCAGTTTCCCTTTCTGGGACTGTGCCACGCCCACCTCCTGACCCCTCCTCTGAATGAAGGCAAAGCCTATTTGGAGTACACACACTGCTGACACACTCACCCCATGCTCCTGGAGTTAATTTTTTCATTGTAAAGAGTCAGTTATATATATAAATGAGAACGCTTATCTATCTCTACCACAGCTAACATAAACTAAGATATTATTTCACCCTTTGGTAAACCTGCTGGGATGAATTATATTCTTCCAAATGTCAACTTACTTTAAGTTTAGCTGGTAAAAGAGACAAAGAAGTTACAACAACAACAACAACAAGTCAGATTTTCTTTCTCTCATCCTGCCCTTTAAATACTCCCCCCTAAACCCCAGCTACATCCCATCCTTTTTACCTTCATTTCCTTCCTCCCACGCATGCATTCCCCTTCCTCATATCTAGTTAAAGAAAATTTATTAATATGTTCAATTAAAAAATGCCCATTGGCCTTATAGTTAGTTTGTAATTCACAGCAATTATTTTAACTTGAAGCTGAACTGCTCTTTCCCTCTCTCTCTCTCTCTCTCTCAGTTGCCAAGTGGCACTTGGAATAAGAAGAAATCTTTCTTATAAAAATTAAACTAAAAAAAGAAGGTGTTAAAAATCCATTTAACCCAATCATTTTGTTGCAGAAGACCAGGTAAAAACCAAGCGACGCTTTAGAGAATCAGAGTGACACTGTTTATTTACGGCAGCGGACCCAGGGAATAACTTTCCAAATCCGAGTAAAGTAACATGCAGGGGCTTCTCTTTTATATCTTCCCGGGGTCTTTGTCTAGCAAATATGGATTATGCTTCCGGTTCTTTCCGCAGGCCTTGCAAGAAGGCCCCCAGGTGTTGGGGGTCTCCAGGCCATATCTGATGGTCTGGCCTGGCGCCAGTGATAATAACCCTCTGTCCGGGGCAGTGCGCTGTTCACAATTTTATAGCCTCTGTAACAGGCTCTGCAAGACCGGTTTCTGGGAAAGAGGTAGTGACTTAATTATAGGTTATCAAGAATGTACACTGGGCTGGCTGGCATGGATTCAGATTGCTAAGACCCCCCCCCCCCCCCCCCCTGCCTTCCCGCAAATATCAGGGTTACATTGGAATTAGCCTTTTAGCCTCCTCAATTTCAAGCAAATGATGAGCAGTAGACTGAAATTTTGGCTAGGTCACTGGTCATTGTTAGTTAACAGAAAGGACTATAAAAGAATCCAGGATCTTTCCTTTCCAAAAACCCTCTTGCAAACTTTTGTGCTGAAGAGGGTGACACATGTGCCAGAGGTGATGGTGTGCATCAGGTGGCTAGATCAGAGCTTCTCTTTTGAGGGCAGTAGCTTTTCATTGTCATTGTGTTGGCTTGTGTGCATGTGTGGATGCAGTTTCTCATCTCCAAGAGCCATATATCGATGAACACATTTTCTTATCTATAAGTGCTCCTGTATGAACATGTGCAGTTTCTTGTCTCTAAGAGCTTGCTGTCTCCTGACCCTGTCGCAGCTGATAGGATGATTAGCTAGCGGCAGCTGCTTTGTGGAATGTGCAATGTGTCTGTCTCCAGCAGGAGACAGTGTTGGGAGGGGAAAAGACATCAAAAGCTAGTTTCATTAGTATGGAGATTCAACACCCCAATTTCTATCTCGCTTTTTGGTATTAGAGGCTCTATATGGTGTTATTATTGTTATTCAACATTTGTTAAATGCCTGTGCAATAGGCTCTGAATGGAATGTTAAGAAGCTACAATCCCTACCCAGTGGGTCAGCACTTTAAATAAGACAACACAATAAGCAATGGGAGGAGGCGACTGGCTCACACCTATTAGAAGGTAGTGGTGACTGACTTATCTTTTCTCCATGAGGGCTTGGATTTTTCAGACTATTCTTCCGCCTGCCCTCAGTCACTTCTGTGGTGTGTTCTGCACTCCAACATCATCACTCCTTTTACATCAGCCATAATGAACAAGTGCTTCGTAGGAAAGTGGAACTATTCAATGCCGCTGGGTCTTGAAGTGCTGACTTTGGCTTTCTAGGTAACACATTCTGTATTGATAAATGTCAGGACCCAAAGAACAAATTTAATTCCAGGTGAGTCCAAATTTGACTTCCTCAGATAATGACATAACACCCAACTTTCACTGAAAAGTGTGTGGATGTAGTCTAATGATAAGACCGTGAGTGTTTTATAGTCTTGTAAAGATTCAAAGGCAGTCTATTTATTGCTCATCGTTAGCTACTTTGGACATTTTTACTGTTGTTTGTCTTTAGTTAAATCTCCCTTCATGTTTGATTTGTTTACTTGAATTTGAAATATATGTTCAGGCAGAAATGGCACATTTATTTAATGCAAAGCAAACAGACTCCTTGTATTTATTATTTAGATCAATAAAAGGACATCCCATGCACTCTTTGCCAAAAGGCACAAGTACAAATTTTAAAACACTGGAGTCAGCAGCATCACAAAAATCCCATTTAAAAAGCAATTCCCTCAAAATAGCCCCTTCTCAAGGATCACCAGTTTGGAAAGCTATGCCTGGGCTTTGCGGTTCACTTGACCAAGGCTCCACCCACCAAAAGTGTAAAGGAATTCTATAAGCAAGTAATAGTGTAAGACATAAGGTAAAAATTGTAGAATATAAATATTTACTACTTGCCAGAAATGTGGGAGCTAGGTTATATTCTATTTTGAAACATGGCCTTCCCAACTGCTAGCCTGTAGAACTAGAACTGACTGGCTTCCTGAGGCTGGTTTGTAGATTCCTAAAGATGGTGGTAATGGTGGGAACCTGCAAGTTGTGCTGAATGAACTTAATAAATGTCTACTCATCTAAGCATGAAACTGCTCTTCTAAGCATGAAAAATTATCACAGTAGAGCATTACATCTGAAACAAACAAAAAGGTAGCCGACATGTTGCACAAGTAGAGGGATTCCATGCAAAGAATTCCCTCATGAAAGTTAAATCATGATCACAAGTTTCCCTTTGCCACAACTCAGGCACATTAGTCACACCTCGGAGTTACAATGGCTTAAACAGGTAACCCACTCCACACCTGTTATTTTCAGTTCCAGGCCCCTTGTTGGTTACTAACTTTGTTGACCATGTGTCCTTTCTTCTGACTTAAAATAGAATTCCACAGAACCATTTCTTCACCCAGAACTGCTTCATCCCCCAAAACAGAAATGCACATCTCTCTCTTTGTAACTTGTTTACTCCTTACTTCATGCTGGGAGTGGGCCTCAGCCTCATTGGGACCTATTCCTTTGACTCTTGCTGTTCTCCCAATCTACTTGTCTCCAAAGATACTTCCTCTCTGTGGATTTTTCTTCCACTACATTTAAACATGTCTAAGCTTCTCTTATCTAAAAAAAAAAAATATCCTCTGCTAATCTTATGCTCCTCACAGGTATTACCACTTTTTTTCCCCTTCCCAATCTGGTGTCTTCAAAGAGTTGTCTACCTGTAAGGTCTTCATCTCTTTAATCCACTGCCACAGATCCACTGGAAGTGTCCTGGCCCTTTTAGTGACTAATGTAAAAGGTCCATATCTTACACTGATGGCTCTTCTGATATACTTCCCTGGCTTCATTCATGGAGGCAGTCAGAATCCCCTAATAAATAGAGAACTGACTATAGACACCGAGGCCTCGGGAAAGCTCTTCCCTGGATGAATGGCTTTGCCTAAACAGCTCATTCTGCTCACCAGCCCAACTAGTTTCAGACCAGCTCTGCCCTACTGCTGTGCTGCATCTCCATAGGTCACAGTCTTCATTTAATACACATTAAACCTTCTCCAAATCCTCTCCTCACTCAGATGCTATTGATGTTGTTTAGCTTTGGCTTTCTTCATTCTTCCCTGGTGGTATCTCCTTATGGGGATAACACCTAACAGTAACAGGAAAAGAAAAACTTGCATATACCCTCCATAAATACTGAGATTGCCAATGAAATGTAAATGTGTCCAGATGTTCACACTATAAGAGGCATGTAGGAATTGAAACCTACTGAGAAAACAATCATGTCTTTCAGCTCATACTCAGTTAAGACTAAGTCTATTTAGTGGAATCACCTGCACTATTTATATTATTGTCTTAGTCTCCCTCTCCCCCTTTTTTTGTTTTTCCTATTTACAGAATGGAATCTGTATATTTTTATAATTACTGAGATAATCTCAAACTTACAGAGAAATTGCAATTATAATTGTTTTCTTTCCTAAATGATTGGAAAGTAAGTTACCCACATGATATCCCATTATCCGGATGCTTTAGTGTGTTTTCTATAATCCAAGGCATCCTCATATCCTATCTAATAAAGAGGCAATATGCAAATTGACCATCACTCCAACACACAAGATGGCCACCCCCATGTGGACACAAGATGGCCACCACAAGATGGCCAGCAGGGGAGGGCAGTTGTGGGCAATCAGGCCTACAGGGGAGGTCACAGGCCTTAAAGTGAGGGCAGTTTGGGGTGACCAGGCCATTAGGGGAGGGCAGTTGGGGGCAATTGGGCTGGCAGGGGAGCAGTTAGGCATCAATCAGGCTGGCAGGGAAGTGGTTAAGGGGTGATCAGGCTGGCAGGCAGAAGCAATTTGGGGCATTCAGGCAGGAAGGCAAGCCAGCAGTCCTGGATTGTGAGAGGTGTCCCAGATTGGAGAGGGTGCAGGCTGGGCTAAGGGACACCCCCCCCCCCCCGCATGAATTTCATGCACCAGGCCTCTAGTATAACTATAATATGACCATCAATATTAGGAAATTAGGTGAGCATCATATTTTAGTCTCTGAGTGTATTACAGTTTCCCAATATGGCTAGTTATTTATAACTCCTGGTTGAAAACCTAAATGATAGCAGGATACAGAAACCTACTGACCAGTCAGTGATAAGAATCATCAGAATTCATCATAGCTGGGGTCACAAACAAGATCTAATCAAAGGATGAAAACTGATTCCACATGAACTAGTGAAAAAAATTGATTTAAATATTAAAGAAATATATTTGTCAATGTGATTCTAGGCACAGGCTTCCCATATATTGGTCATTTCCCATATATTGGTCATTTTATAAGCATTATCAAAGTTGTAATTGGGTTTGATATTTTGGACCCTTTTCTGAGACAAACATTTTAAGATTCTCATTCATCTTTTAGTCAATTATGCCTGCTTTGCTTGTTTGGCTAATGACCCTATACTTTAAAAGTGCTTTAAATTAGTAGTTCTCAACTAGTCTAAGTGTCTAAAAGCATTTCTGGTTCTCATAACTAGGGCGTAGGCTGCTACTTGCTTATAGTGGGTAGAGAAGCCCAGATGTTGCTAAACATCCTCCAATACGCAGGGCAATCCTGCACAACAAAGAGTTATTCAGTCCATATGTCAATTCCTGAGATTGGGAGATCTCGCTCCACAGCAAACTGGTTCAGACTGAAGACCTTTCAACCTCAAGTCAACATACTGGTAAGGTAAATACCTTTCCAGCACACTTTCAAGTGAATTTTACTACTTTCTAAATTAGTTATGCTGGCCATGTCTCATAAGCGGGGCCCATGTGAGGGACTAATCTACAGTCAGTCCCAAGAAGACTTGAACAGACTTACACCTATCTATTTTTGAGTCTAAAGAAAATAAAAAAAATTACCCATGGACATAGGCAATAGGGTGGTGAAGGCCTGGGGCAGGGGATGGGGATGGGCTAGAAGAAGTCAATGGGAGAAAAAAGGAGACGTATGTAATACTTTCAACAATAAAATTTAAAAAAAAATAATAATTATAAAAAAAATAGTGTTGATATTTGAATTAAGGATGAGGCCAATCCTCAAAGTACACTATGCTTCTATTGAGAAAATTTCTACCTTTGTACATGCACTGAAGGCCAAAGAATGCAATGGGCTAAGACATGGCCACTCATACTTATAAAGTCCATCAAACTGCTATGTTTCTGTAAAGGCCAAGACCCCAGACACCCAGAACAAACATTCCCCCATGGAAAGTTGGGCATTAGCAACTACATCCAGTTGCTAGGCAAGTTTAGGTTAGCTGTGGGAGTGAATGAGCAGCCTCCCACGATGAATGATGTAAGCTCCCTGTGACCTGTGGAGCGTATTTCAGCAACCACTGGTTTGTCTCTGAATAGGTAAGATCCTACATAGGTTTGTTAGAGGTTCCCGCTTGTTATTACTCACCCACGCTTTCATATATAAGCTGGCGTTGAGAACATCAAAGGTCATTTTTACATTAAGACTTCTGCTGCATGAAACTAAATTGGAGTGCTAAATTTAAAGCAATAATGGAAAAATGATTTTTCATTTATCAAATAGCTAAGATATATATTTTAAAACACAGAAAAGTTTGTGAAGTCGGCATGAAAAAGAGTAAGAAACATCATCCACAGCATTACAACTCCTAAGGCAAACAGATTTGGATGATTAATAACAGTTTAATTTGGGGAAGAATAATATTTTAATAGCAGGAGCCAAGCTGAGAGTAAGCCTGTACTATACAATGCTATCTTAATGTTACTAATGGGAAAGCTATTTTGAAGCAACAAGACATGCGGGGCCAGACTATCAAAGGGACAACATAACTAACTTAACTTTCACTGCTCACCTCCCACGTGAAACCTAGGCTTTGGCAAAGCAGAGTATGGCGTTTCCCAGGCAGGATATACCACCTGCTGTCACATCTCCATGGTTTTATACTTATTCTTTTCTTATTTGGTTCATCAACCCCATTTTTTTTTTTTAGAATGTGTCTTATTAAGTGAACTAAAATGTAACATCCAAAGAAACATAGTCTCTTCCTCCATGAAGTGGTCCCTAAGTGCCCTACGTAGTCCCTATCTCTTTCATGTTCCAATACAATTTATTTCTAGTGTAACTTACAATGACATACATGTCTTTACATTTTTATTTTCAAATTTTGGGTGTGTAAATTGGAGTAATCATCAGTTTATGACATACTCTCATCATTGACCCATGTGTGATACATTTTCAGTTAGTTAGACACGGTAATGTAAAAACATCCATGAACCCACCAGACAAAAAGGTAGGACCTAAGGAATACCTCCATGTTACCATTAGTTCCTCTTGGTAACAATCCTCTTCCCTAGCCTCTTCGCTACCATGGGAAGTGACTGTCATCGTGAATCTTACCTTCATCCTTTCCCTGTTTTCCCTTTCACACGGTGTTTTTATCATAGCATTTACATATATCCCTAAAAGCAGCATGTTTCCATTGTTTTTAACTTTTTGTAAAAGGTGTCATGTTTTGTTGCAGTTTGTCTTCTATTGATACACATTTGGGTTTTTCCAGGTTCTTGCTGGTGTGAACAGGACTACTACGAACATTCTTGGACATATCTTCCATGGCTCATGGGCGAAGCATAGTCTGTAAACCTAGGAGTAGAGTTGCTAGTTTCTAAGGTATATGATTATTCAACTTTGACATACAACATCATTCTATTTTCATAGTGGTTTCATCAATGCACACGTAAATGAGAACCTATGAGCTTGGGTGGATCCTCAGACTCCAACATGGAGACACAGGTGTGTCATCAAGCACTTTGTCTTCATGTAAGGATGAAAGAGAAGCAAGAGATAACTCCAAATATTCTTTTCATATTATCCCCTTAGCTTTGCCTTGCTGCTCCTTATCTCAGGTCAAAGCTGCATCCTTCCAACACCGGTTCAAAACGGCCCCTTCTTCACCCTACACGTTTCTCACAGTTGTGTTATGTTTATTGGAGTGTTCCTCAGCTTCATGTTGAAGGAGGGAGGCAGTCATTCTGCTGTGTCACCATTATGACATGTTATGATAGGTATGTTCAGCCTCAAAACCAAACTTTAAGCCCTGACTGGTTTGGCTCAGTGGATAGAGCGTTGGCCTGGGGACTGAAAGGTCCCAGGTTTGATTCCAGTCAAGGGCATGTACCTTGGTTGCGGGCACATCCCCAGTAGGAGGTGTGCAGGGGGCAGCTGATCGATGTTTCTAACTCTCTATCTCTCTCCCTTCCTCTCTGTAAAAAAAAAAAAAAATCAAAACCAAACTTTAAAAAAATAGCAAAGCATCATTTTTATCTGCTACTTTGTCAAACATTCTTTAAAAATAAAAATTCCCAAATTTAGCAAAGATTTGATGAAATGGCACCTGTTGGTGAAATCTAAGGAAATACTGACTATTTTGAAATATGTATAAAAACATCTTTCATTGCATAAATTCTTTCATACATTGATTCCACATTTACACTTAATGACAAAAATATGTATTGCTGTATTATATATGATAATTTAAAATTGAAACAGCTTAAATTTTAACCCTTGGAGATTTATTACCTATTTATGGTACATCCAGAAAGTAGAATATCTTACAGCCATTTAAAACAATTTTTGAATACCACATATCAAATATAAAAGAATACATTAAAATATTAAGTGTTTATATCTGGGTTATCAAATTATGGATGATTTAAATTTTCTTCTTTCTACTTACCGGAGTTTGCTAAGTATTCTCTAGTGAATATGTATTATTATATTGTTTTTAACAAATTAACTGCTATACATCACTTATCCTTAAAACCCTACTACTTACAGATGACAGAACTACTTGAGCTAAAATTCTAATGAATTAGCCCTGCAGAATCTTTGACATTTAACTGGTAGCTTTATTGTCTTGACAAAAAAAAAAAAAAAAAAAAAAAAAAGACACAAAAAAGAAACTTTGAAAATGGTAGACATACCAGGAGTTTTAAGAAAATAGACTAATCCTCACATCTCTGAATCATTCATACTTAACAGTTTCATAAAGCTTCTGTAAATAGTATCTGATTCAGTGCTAACATTTTAATGTAAAGAATCACATACTGAAAATGAATAACATGTATGTCAAGCTCTTTTTTTATATCATGGAGGCAATTGGGGTCAGAGCCACTATGAATAATTTCATTCATTCAACATTTAACAAATATTTATCAAGTGCTGCTAAGATGCCAGGTGTTCTTGTAGGTCCTGGAGATATAACATTGAATGAGAAGTAGTCCCTGACCTCACATCTAACATTCTAGGGTAGAGGCAAACAATAAACCAAGAAATGAATAGTTACATAGCATAAGTCAAATAGTAAAATTCTTACAAAAGAAAAGAAACATGGTAATAGAAATATTAAATAGTACCTGAGAAGAGTCGCTACTTTAGACAGGATGCCAGCGAAAGCACATCTGAGGGGTCACATTTGAAGGAGATCTGAATGACGAGAAGGATGGAGCCATGCAGCTCTTTGGGAAGAGTGTTCAAGGCCAAGGAAGCTTCAGTCACTCTGACCCTGAACATAGTCAGCAGGCTAAAGACACGGGGAGCATGGAGAATGAAAGGGAGAGTGGTGGCCAGGGTATGATCATCTAGGAACATGCAGGACTGGCTAAGGACTTTAGATTTTATTCAAGAACTAGAGGCCTGGTGCATGAAATTCATGCATGGAGGGGATGATGCCCAGCCTGCACCCTCTCCATTCTGGGACCCCTTCGGGGATGTCTGACTGCTCTCAGAGGATCCCTGCAGGATCGGGCCTAAACTGGCAGTCAGACATGCCTCTCACAATCCAGGACTGCTGGCTCCTAACCACTCACCTGCCTCCCTGCCTGCCTAATCACCCCTAACCACTCTGCCTGCCTGCCTGGTCGCCCCTAACCGCCTCTGCCTTGGCCCCTGCCACCATGTCTTTGTCTGGAAGGACGTCCAAAAGGATGTCTGGTCTGATTAGCATATTACCCTTTTATTAGTATAGATGATAGAAAGCCATTGGAGCATTTAAAATAGGAGTACAGCACCCCCTTCATTCTCAGTGGTGTCCTGGTATGAACTGTAAATTATATTATCACCTTTACTGGCACCCAAGTCTCTCTGGCCCTGGCCAGTGAGTTTTCTACTACACTGTGTTGTGTATATTAAGCTATTTGGCACCAAAATTTCAATCTATTCTCTTTCTTTTTTTTTAAATGAGGGGATCCATTTATAATTACATGATGTAAAATTGGGTATATAAGCTATACTTTATAGAAAAAAATGTAGAATTAAGGTAATAAAATCTACTTTGTGAAGAGTAGAACTGTTGGCTCTCTTGGATAGAAAGTATCCATTCTGTACAGTGAGCGGTATTGACTTGAGCAACAGGTTGACTCCAAATACCTCTAGGCCAGACTTTTTCCCTACCATCATGCCTTTGATGGAGGCCTTGGCCAGCTGGCATCAGCCTTAAAAACATCGGGATTACAATATGCAGAAAGAGAATTTGCTGCATCTCCTGAGTGCAGGGCGACATCTAATGCATTGTTTGTTCCCCAGAGCCAGGCACATAACAGAGCCTCACTCAGTATTCTTCAAAAATAGTTAAACTTGAATAATATCAGACCGTAGAATTTAAAAATATTGAGTAGTCTTTCAGCACCAATTTTATTAGGTTGATAGTGTAATAACTGGAGGGTTAATATGTAATATACAATATCTTATTGCATTTTATCATATTAATGAAGTGTGACTTCTATAACATTGTTTTGTACCTGGTATTTCTTTTCCTTAAATGTGATTAATCTTTCAGTCAATAGTTGATAACAGTTAATGAACCACATTTCCTAGACATAAAGTTAACTGATAAAGTTATAAAATTACTCAGAAATGGCATTTTGTTATGTGAAATTAATATAGCACTGCGATTTCTATTTTTATTGTTACATGTATGTATCTGTATTTGATGGTTGACCATATTAAGTGGGACAGTAGTATACGGAGATAACTGAATGGTAGTTCAACGTATATGTAGTCAAATGTTAAATATAACAATGGGTTTTTATAGGTAGTCTTTTAAGTACAATTGTGTTTCCTTACATTGGCAATCCCCGTCTGTTCTTAGACTGTAAACTTTCCTCTGGGTTTGTTAGAAGGAAAGAGGGTTTCTCAGATGAAGTACTAAGTTTTACAGAACCAGTTTCAACTGGACATGCCACTGTAGTTTTCTTTATGCTTCACTAGCTTTTCTTTGTTAATGTTGCCGATACTTGCTCAGGAGGAAACATGTCTCTTTGCAAAGGCTCTTAGGATACGTAGAAAAACAAGAACAAAAACCTGGGCTACTTCATCCTCCTTTGTAACATCCCCAGCGTAGGCTAATTATCCATAATATTAGACTTAGAACACTGGCTAGAATGACTTTCCTCTTTATAATACAGATATTTTTTCTCTGCAGAGTGTACAGTCTAGTCCTCAGGCTAGGTGCAGAGGCCACTCCGGTACACTCCCACCCACACACTTTCCCACACAGAGGTGCTCACCAGCACTCAGGGCTGTTCATTTAGTTGATAGAGTACAATGTGTTGTTTCTGAGTTGCCAAATGTAATAAGCCTGTTTTGAGAAAATGAGCAGACCTCTTGGTGTCCAGAGTGAACCCTTTGGTGCTGCTTCGGGGGATATCAGGGAGAGCGTTGACCTGTGGGCTGAGGGTAGAAGCCTGGGTTCAAGCCTTGCTCTCCCCCTGGCTGCCTGTGTGACCTCGAATGAGCCATCTGAGCTCTCAGATTGTGTCAATTCCCTCACTTCTTAAAAGAAAAGGATTGCAATGATCTGTAAGGTCTTTTGTAGCTCTGAAAAATTTTTAATGCTCTATTTAGCTTAGAAATAGAGGCCTTTCTTGTGGCTTATATACGACCTGGTACTTTAAAACTTTTCTCCTTGCAGCTGATTCTCTATAAAGTTAAATGTTCATTCTTATGCCATGGTTTATCAGAAATGAGTGCTGGGAAATGTGGAAAATCCTATATTTAACTTCTCAGAATTGGATACTAGTTTGATATAAATAGCAAGTTGTTATCTGAGTAGATTACAATGGATTTACTATCAAACAAATTAAATCACTGGGGACAGAAGTGTTTTTAAAATTGTCTGAGACAATCAATCTGGGAGTAAAAAAAATTTGGTACCTGCCAAGCTGTCCTGTATAATTCAAGGATATGTCACCCAAGTACTTCATTTTCTGTGACCAATAGAGAGTGTTAGCAGAAAAGCAATGATTGGAGAGGTGACAAGTGTCTGCTATTCTAAATAGTAGACTATAGCTTTCTGGAAGTTGTAAACTAGCATTCGAAGGAATGAGCAAGAATGAGTCGAGAAGTGAAACAGGAAACAACATAATGGATAATAAAAGGCACAGGAAGGAGATGAGGGAGAGAGATATAAAGTAATACTGTGTGGCCAATTAAGTGTGTGTGTTACCAGATATATTCAAAGAGAAAAAAAAGGAAAAATGTAAGTAGGGCATTGTGAGAATAAATAAGTCATCTTTTCTGTCAAAGAAGAGTTTAGACCAGTGATGGCGAACCTATGACATGCGTGTCAGAGGTGACACACGAATTCATTTTTTTGGTTGATTTTTGTTAAATGGCATTTAAATATATAAAATAAATATCAAAAATATAAGTCTTTGTTTTACTATGGTTGCAAATATCAAAAAATTTCTATATGTGACACAGCACCAGAGTTAAGTTAGGGTTTTTCAAAATGCTGACATGCCGAGCTCAAAAGGTTCACCATCACTGGTTTAGACAGCCACATGACTTGCAGCTCCCTGGGGGCCACCATCTTGAAACAGCAAAGGCCAACCCCTCCCTTTGAATTAGCCAATCGCAAAAGACTGTGCACCTGAGCTACAATCAAGAGTGAGGGACAGGCCATGTGCGTCAGGAATTATAAAGCTGAAGCAGAATTTTTGGACTGGAACCTAGATTCTTTGTCTGCTGGAGTCGAAGAATGAATCCACGGACAGAAGGTGGTATAGCAAAGGTGGAAATTTATTAAAGAACAAGTACAAACTTCCACGTGGGGAGAGGGAAAGGGTCCCGGAATTCCCCTTTCCATGGTTTATAAAGGCTGCAGATCTCTGTGCCTTGATATGCCCTCTGATAGGTCACTATTCCCTCAGACTGGTTACTATAGTAACTTCTGAGCTCAAAGGTCATGTGAGGTTTTTCCTCCTGTCCTTCCTTATTGTTTTCCTATTCCCTTTGGGGTTTCTTCTTCTCCTTCTGGCTGAAGGGCTTCCTTCTTTTTATTTTGTAAATAAAGACCTTCTGCTGTTTCTAGTCCCCTCATTCTATGGAAATGTACCTGTTACAGCTTTTTAGCTTCCTATTCTATGGAAATATACCTTCTGCTGCTCTGCAGACCTGTGCTTCTTCCATGGTCCCATTAATTTCTAAAATTTCCTAAAAAATGTCTTTTTCACCCCTAAAAATTCCTGTTTCAAAGCCAAGCAGACCACCTGCTTGGTGTGCATGTGCTTCCAGACCAAGTGCTACATACCTTTCTATGTAGAAGTAAAGATATTCGCCTTGCTGTCTGGCTCCTGAGTATGTTTTGTGTTCTACCAGGACCTCTGAATTTGGGGGCTTGCCTTATTTCTTTTAGCATTACTAAGGTCATGAACAAGAAAGATTATTTGAGCTCATTAGAATGGAAGGAAAATGGTGAGGTGGAGAAGGCCCATGATAAAAAATGTGCACAGATGTAGAAGGGATCAGGAATATTTGTATTGAACAGTCAATATAAAAAGAACAGATGATAAAAAAAAAAATAAGTAATGCTTTCCTGGTGAGATTTGGGTAATCATTACTAATGGCAGTATTCAGGTCTTTACATTGAAGACATGATAAACTTTGGCCAATTAGAATCATGTTTGTTCATTGCCCCAGAAAAAAAATATTCTATTACTAATCAGAGCCATCCCTAAAAGTGTGTTTGGAAGAACAGGAGTCAGCACACTTACTTTGTAAAGGCCAGTGATAAGGGAACCAGCTAGAACTATAAGAAATAGTGATAATTCTCTGTTAACTGTGTTTGTTTTATTCTGATTAAAAGAGGCACATTCTAACCTGGCTGGCAGTTACACAGGGACCTGGGAGCTAATCTGGAAATGCAACCCATCTGCCCCATTTGGAGCTGCCTAGTATCATGGAAAGATTAACAACTTTGTGCAAAAACCAGAATCGCCAGCCCTTTGAAGATCCCCAGCCCTCTGATTACCTGTTAACTGCCCATTTGGCACACCTGTTAGCTACTTCCCCATGTAATCTTTGTCCTTCTATCTAATGCAATGTAAGCAGTTGGCTTATGGTGGAGTGCAGAGCTGATTTTGGGGGATGACCTGCTGCTCTCCCATACTTCTGGCAGTATTGGAATAACTGCTCATATAGGATTCAACCCTGTCTCTGCTTAATTGGCTCAAGTAGAGACAGGCAGCAGGGGCCCATTGTTTGTCCGGTTACACCAGAATGTAAATATAGTTTATGCTTTACAATTGCATTAATCTTCTTATTGTTGCTATAATAAACTACTACCAACTTAGTGGCTTAAAACAACACACATTTATTATTTTACAATTCTGGAGACTAAAGGTCCAAAAATCAAGATGTTATCAGGGCTGCACTCCTGAGGGACCTAGGGGAGAATCCGTTTCCTTGTGTTTTCCAGCTCTAAGACCACTTACATTCCTAGGATCGTGGCTGCTTCCTCCATCTCCATAGCCAGCAGCAGAGCATCTGTGAATTTCTGTCCTTTCCTGACCCTGACATTGAGCCCACCCAGATCACCCATGATAATCCTCCTAGCTCAAATCCTTAATTAATCACATCTGCAAAGGTGTTTTTTTTTTGCTGTATAAATGAACATATTCTAGAATTAGGACAAGGACATATTTGGAGGCCATTATTCCATTGGCCATATAGGTCCTTTTGTCTCTTGTTGCAACTACTCAACTTAGACATTTTAGAGGAATAACAGCCACAGACAATATGTAGATCAATGGCAGTAGCGGTGACCCAATAAATCTGCATTTACAAAACAGACCATGAGTCAGAAGTGTCCTATGGGTTATAGTTTGCCAGTCCCTAGGGCAGATTTTTTTAAGCTCCCATCCTAGATATTTCAAACAGGAATAAATGTAATATAGAGAATTAGAAGCTTACACACATATTAAAAGAACTAAGAGGAATGAAGGGAAAAGAGGGCTTTATAGGCTTTCAGAATATTCAGTAAAACAGAAGCCCCAAGGAAACAGGGTCTTGGCTGTCTACAGCACTGTCTTGGGTGATTTTCAAGAGGGAGACTGGAATCCCTGGAAGCTCTTCCTTCACTCATACACCTGCTCTTAGATGGTACCGAGTCCGGAAATGTAATTTCCTGGGTTCTAGCTCCATCGTGGGAGAGCTTAGAAGGGTGTGAGTATATTCAGTATCATCAGATAATATCTGGCAAAGATGGTGAAATCTGGTTTAAAAAAGAAATAATTTGAAACAAGCATGAAGAGATACCACAAGCAGATACACCACATAAATATTCATTGAAAAATGAATGGGGTTCTTTATGCCAGAGCATAGATTCCAGTTCCATAGTTTGACTGATTATAAATTACAAGCATATATGTTAGTTTTTCTGTTTTTGTTTTTTGTTTGTTTGTTTGTTTGGTTGGTTTTTTTCTCCCACAAACTGGACCCATGCAGCCTACCTTGCTGGCTTTGAGGCCAGTGAGAGCTAGACCCTAATTCTGCTTCTACAGCTTTCCATCTGCACGGCCTTGAGCACTGCTTTAGTGCCAGTTTCCTCATCAGTAAAATATTTGTGATAGTATCTATCATATTATTTAGATGGGAAAAGAATGAGATAATTTGTGATATAAATATATGCTAAATAAGTAACTATTGTTATTCACCCTTCCTCATTAGCTCCTGAGAATGAATGCAAGAAATAAGGTGAACCCCCAAATTGTGGGTTCCTGGTAGAACACAAAACATACAGGCAGCAAGGCAAACATCTTTACTTCTATGTAGAAGGGTGCGTGCACAGGTCTGGAAGCACATGCACACACCGAGCAGGTGGTCTGCTTGGCTTTATAATCCCTGACACACGTGACCTGTCCCTCACTCTTGATTGGCACTCAGGTGCACCATCTTTCGTGATTGGCTAATTCACAGGAAGGGGTTGGCCTTTGTTGTTTCAACATGGTGGCCCCCAAGAGAGCTGCAAGTCATGTGGCCAAAATGGCAGCTTCCAGGTCACACAGTTCAAAATGGCGGCTGTCTAACCTGTTCTTTGACAGAAAAGATGACTTGTTTATTCTCACACTGAATATCTAAAAGAATTCTAAATAAAGGATGGGTTCTTCCTTGAATGTTCTTACTGGGGAAAATTCTTCAATTTGTCCAAGAACAGCCCCCAAACCAACTTTATCAAGGAAACATATCAGATCTGAGACTGTAGCAAATGTTAGTGTAAGACTCACCATCTGTTTTTGCCGACCTCATGTAAAGGGAATGTCCACCAACACCTCAGGCACTCTCAGAAGGTGTGGTGGAAGAAGCTTCCACTGTTTTCTTTTCCTTTTCCTCACTGCCTTTCCTTTCTTCTCTCCTCCCTTACTCATCCCACCCCATGGAGGAAATGAAATGTCTTATCCTCAGGTACAGAGGCTCATCTGCATTCAGGTGAAAACTACACCTAAAAAACCAGGTCAGGTTGACTAAGTCTGTAGACCTGGCCATCCTTAAAGGAGAAGAAAATCTCATTTTGGCTTCAAGTCCCTAACATATTCTCTGTTCAAGCTGAAATCTGATTCTCATTTGACTCAGTTCTCTCTTTATACACACACACACACTGAGTGGCCAGATTATTATGACCACCTGACGTTTGTAGGCAAATTAGCTATAATTTCACCCTGAAGTTGCTAGAGGGTCAAATCATTATAAAAGTCTGAATAGCACAACATACCTAACTATCATTGCTGATCAAGTTCATCCTATCATGTTGATGGCGTATCCCAATGGAGATGGCTTCTTCCAGCAAGACAATGAGCCATGCCACGGTGCTCATATTGTGTAGGAGTGGTTTCAAGAACATGAGGGAGACTTTACCTTACTTAGGTGGCCCCCACAGTCACCAGATCTCAATCCAATTGAGCATTTGTGGGACAAAGTTAAAAGAGCCATCAGGCAGCTGGTTCCACAACCACCAAATCTCACATAACTGGACAGTGCTATTCACCAGGCATGGTGTCAGATTCCTCGCATCACCTTTAACATCTCATGGAGTCAATACCAAGAAGAATCGCCGCACTATTGAAGGCAAAAGGTGGCCCAACGAAGTACTGATGGGGTGGTCATAATAATCTGGCTGGTCATAATAATGTGGCCACTCAGTATATATATATATGAAATCCATATATATATATATGGATTTCAGAGAGGAAGGAAATGGGAGAGAGAGGAGTGAGACAGAAATACCAATAATGAGAGAATCGTTGATCGACTGCCTCCTGCATGCCCCCTACTGGGTATCAAGACCTGAATCACACTGCGACCTCCTGGCTCATAGGTTGATGCTCAGCCACTGAGTCCCAGCAGCCGGGCTGACTCAATCTCTTGTTCAGATCCTCTGGTCATAACTTGGGCTGTGGGGAGAGGGAAAAGTGTTAGGATTTATGTACCAAAGCCTACTTTGTACCTTGCACAATTTACTTGAGACATTTTCTTTCTATTTTTATCTTTGGTTAATAATGACTTTCATTTAAAAGTTTATTAACATAAAGCTAAAAAAGCATGCTTTACTCTCTGCTTACTATTCAAAGATATATAAAAACTTCACCTAAAATAGTTATTGTTTCCTTATATGTTGTGCTACATTAATTTATTTTTTAAGAAGGTGTGTGCTTTTACAATATAACAATTTGGTGAATAAACTGTAGAAGGGAATTGCACGGTTTATGAGACAGAGCAAGGAGGCCTAGCATGCAGAAGTATGCATTTATGCATTTTACTTTTTTGGCACATTACATATTTTGTGTCAATTAAAGTTTCTACCTTTATTATTATCTTTATAGATGAGAAACGCTGAAGATATTTAACTTGCCCAAGGGTCACACAACTGATTTTAACAGTGTTCTAAGAATTATCCAGAGACAGAAACAATGAAGAAACACTCAGCTTTGCTGTTTATGGTCCTTAGCCTACAGTCAGCTCTTTGCCATTATTTTTGGTCTGGGCACAGGGAGGTTCCTCACATACACATGCCCAGGGGCTCCTGATGGTCCTCATGCACAGAGGAGCCCTTCAGCAAGCCGGACATCAGCAGTACAGCTAAGCTGCGGAACCCTCCACTGCCAATCATCCCAGAGGCAAGAGCAAGTGAAGAATATGCTGTCAGCTCCTGGCATTTCTCTCTGTAGAGAAAGGGGAGTGCTGGTTAATAGAGGCCAGAGGTCTCTATGACCTTGGGATGAATTTCAGGGGTTCAATCATTGAGTAGCAGAAGGGAGAGGACCTAGCCTAAGGCAGGGTAGTAAAACCTCTCCTACAAAGCAGAAAATCAGCTGGAACAACCCACTCATAAGTAATAAATTGGTATTAATAACTTTTCCTAGCTGACTCTGAATTACTGTGTGCATTCTGTTAAGCCAACAGAAATATGAACTTATCTATGAGCATATCTACAAGTATGTATTGCCTATAGGAGGATAGTTACAATATCCAACTTTTATTTTTTCATTTATTTGCCTTTAATATCTAGATTAATATCAGTAAGAACCAACACAAACAAAAGTGTTGAAAACATTAAAATTCCTGTTTCTGGGAATTTATAAAGTCATTTTAACTTTCACTCCCAAACTCTGAGTTGAAAATATGATAAAGAGTTCTTCCTCCAAACTTCTAATATTTCAACTCAAGGCAGCATAATTCAACGAGTTAGAACACCATCTAGGCATCAGCAAGTATGAATCCTAGAATCCTGGAGCTGGAAGTGTCATTAGCTTCCTGTAAATTAATTTCTGGTTCTCAATTTCCTCATGAGAAATGTAGAACTGCTTGATAAAGTCACTGGCTGTGGAAAGGCCAAATTATATAATAACTGTGAGGACATTTTGAGAATCTCAAAAGTTAGAAAAAAAGGTAGGTTATATCATTTTAGAAATCAGCATCAACCTGACTTGCACACACCGTTGAATTTTGTTGGTAATGGTGCAGGTGTTACATCCACAGGGAGTTACTTCTTCTGAGGAAAAGGCTTCCAACTCAGATCTGCAAACCCAAATGTCGTTCTCTAGAAGGACACTTTTCACATGGATTGAGAATGTCATCAAAGATCATGTACAGACACACAAGCAAACTACGTTTGAGTTCATTTAGACTAGTGAGGTGGCTACAGGGTGCCTCATGTTATGAAATTAAGCTTGATTTTATTCAACATCTTTATTAATCATCTAGAAGATGAGAAAAACAACACATTAATTAAATCTTCAGGTGGTGCTAAACAGAGAGACATTCAGAGTCCATTGTGGGGAAAGTAACAATATAAAAAGATTGGGTTAAAAAGGAGGCAGAACAAAGCACTAATGAGTATTTGTTTTGGTGCAATAAAGGCTCCAAACACACCTAGAGTGGAATATAAAATGCTGCTAAATGCCTCAAACAAGGCAAAAGAAAACAATTAGTGATGATAAAATACCAATTATAATATTATTGGCAGCAAAAAAAGAGCTGTTTTACTAGATTCTTATTTTGTTCTCATGCCATGTCATCCTTTGCCTATCATTAGACAGAATTCAAATGATAAATGAGACATGCCAGACAAGAGCAGGGTCTGCAGCTTGTGATGCAGGAGTAGGACTGTAAAGGGACCACACCTGGGTGTCCCTTAAATATGTACTCTAAGACGGATTTCATCAAGACAGTTCCTACCAGCTTGCTAAGTCATGGACCTCTTGTTTCTTGTGGGACCTTAACCCGCAGTTTATCCTACATTGAGCTACCAGAATCATCATCTAACTTTGGTCAATATATCAGTTCCTTGTTGAATGAGTGTGCACTTTCATGAGCTTAAATATCTCTGAATTAAGGCCTCTATCATTTTTCTTCCCCCCCCCCCTTTATTTTAAAGATGGTTGTCAGGTTAAAAACAAACAAAAACCTATTCATTGTCCCTTTACATATATATTTTTAACCCTTCAATATGGCCATCTCTCCTAATTTTCTTTCCATCCTCTCCATTTATATCAGGCATGGTCCCAGCAAGAATTAGATGGCACATTCAAAATACAATACTTCAAAGAGGGTTTATTTACAAAGGGACTACTTACAGAGATACACGTTTTGGGGAACAATATATATGGTGCATTCATCCAGGAGTTACTATGAGGTTGGCTGTTAGGCCCTCTAGGTCTGAATGGATAAGGAATGAGTCAGAACCTGGATGCCCAGCCCGAGTGGCTCAGTGGTTGAACATCCATCTATGAACCAAGAGGTCACAGTTCGATTCCAGGTCAGGGAGCATGCCGGGGTTGCCGGATCCATTCCGGGGGCAGCCAATCAATGATATCTCTCATCATTGATGTTTCTATCCGTTTCTCCCTCTCCCTTCCTCTCTGAAATCAATAAAAATGTATTCACACACACACACACACACACACACACACACACACACACACACACACACGAACTGGGAAAGAGAAGCCATGGAATATTGACAGCTTTGAGAGAAGCAATGACAGCTGATTTAGGTCCACACAGACAGCTGGAGACAGTATTGGTGGGAAGGAATGAAGGGGTGAATGCCCTGATCTCACTGTCCTCTCTCCATCTAGTCACCTTTTGGGGATTTCCATTAGCTGAATCAGCCAGAATTCAAAGGGAATGGGAAGTCATTCACATGGCCCATATAGGTCACTCTCCCATGGCAGGGAGCAGAGTGGAGAAGGGTAGAAAGACATATGTGGAGGGGTAAGTGGAAGGTACCTGATTCTCAGCCCATTAAAAAGACAAAAGGTTTGGAATGAGGCTGCAGGTAAGTTAGCCACCCCTAGCCTCCTCTTACCTGAGAATATGGTTAAAAGGACATATACGGAAACTAATAATTGACCAAAGTTTATCATGTTTTGTTATAATAAACTTGAGACCAAAAGTTCTGTTATCATATAAATGAAATATATAGTATATACAATGTTATAAAATTATAAAAATGCTTAAAAAATTACAAGCGAACACCCAGGAACCCATCAAACATTTCAAATAGGCAACTATTTTTATGAGTAAAATCCTCCTGTTACCCTCCCTGACAACGCTCTTCAACCCAGAGGAAAACACTGCTCAAGTTTTGTTTTTCTTTCCCTTGCTTTCCTCCACAGACTTTTCTTTTAACCCTAAGTAATATAATTTTTATTACTGCTAGTTTTTTAACTTCCTATGAATGGTATCATACTGCATTTACCTAAATCTGACTTGCTTTTTATCACTCAACATTATATTACTAAGATTCATTAATATTGTTGCATGGAGCTATGCTCATTTACTTTCGCTGTCAGAATGTTTTATCATGTGATTATTTCATAATTATCTACTCGTCATCCTTTGATAGACACAGTGTTGTTTACAGTTTGTTTACAGTGCTGTTGAAAATAAAGGCCTTATGAATATCCTTATTGGTGTCTCCTAGTACACATGTGCAAAAGTTTCTCTAATCTAAATTTGGTAATACTGCCTTAGCCAGTTTGGCTCAGTGGATAGAGCATCGGCCCATGGACTGAACGGTCCTGGGCTTGATTCCTGTCAAGGGCACACACCAGGATTGCAGGCTCAATCCCTGGCCCTGGTCAGGGCTCATGTGGAAGGCAACCAATTGATGTGTCTCTTTCACATCAGTGCTTCTCTCTGTTTCTCCTTCTCCTTTCCACTCTCTCTAAAAATCAATGGAAAAATATCCTCAGACGAGGATTAACCAAAAATAAATAAATAAATAAATAAATAGATAGAGTTGGTAATTCTGGGTAAAGGGTACATTTATTTTAAGCTTTACTACATAATTTTATATATTTTGTATCAATTTATTCTAACAGACTCTTAGCTATGTCATTCTTTTAATTTTTGTGAGCCCAGTGTATGTGAGAGAGTAGCCCATTGTGGATTTTTAGTTTCAGGTCTGTGACTGCTGAGTTTGAGCATCTTTTCACTCTTTTTTCTGCTGTGTAAAATACTTTTTAATATATTTCCCCTTCTTTGTGAAATATAGTTTTTTTTTCTTATTAATTTATAGGAGATTTTGTATTTTCCGGACTTGAACATTTTCATGGTTGTGTTATAAATACCTTCTCCAAGGTTATACATTTAAAACATTCTTTAAAATCTCTTTTGAGAACCAAAAGTTTTTAATTTTATATGTATTAACTTTTTTCTTTGTGCCTTACATTTTTATTAAAGAAATACTTCCCCTTTTCAAAAAACACAAAGAGAATATTAATTTTGAAAAAAAAATAAAGTTTTGCCTTTTACCTTAATTATTTGAGCCACTAAATTTTTTCTCTGAATAATATTATTTTTTCCTGGCCATTCCTCTTCCACATAAATTTAAACATTTTATTGAAATTATTATGGGAATTACATTGAATATCTAGATGAAATTAGGAAGAACTGATATCTTTAGCACATTTGTCCATTAAAATATTTTTCTAGCTCATTATCTTGGTAGATACCAACACAATTGACCTTTTTTTTTTTTAACTTATTGATCTTTCATTCAGCACAATTGCCAGCCTCTCTTATTAATTAGATAACTTGTCTGTACTATGTGGAGTTTTAAATGTAGGCACAACATCAGTGAAAAATCATTTTGTTTCTTCCATTGTAATCCTTAATACCTTTTGCTTTTTTTCTTTAACTTATGATTCTGTCTAGTAGCTCAGGTATGTTGAATAGATGAGGTAATTATGGCCATCCTCATCTTGTTCCTGAAGTGAAAGTGAAAGGAAATGCTTCTAACATTTCACCATTGGGTAGAATTTGTACTGTAAATAAGCATAGTACTTTGAAACTGGAATTTTATACCTCACATAGATCATTTTTATGTCAATTCAGGAATAATATTTGTTGAGAAATATTGGCAGTTAATATTGCAGAAATTGATGCTACAGAGCCCTAAAATTAAGTTTATGAAGATCTGTCTAATATGCAAACAGATTTGGAATAAAACTGGGGGAATAGTTAAGTCTTTGTTCTTCTGAAATCTCCCCTCGTCCATTCCCGAGGCCCTAACCCACCTCATTTTATTATTACTTGAAGAATTAGAGTCGCCATTGTTTGATATGGTAAAGATTATGAGAGCAATACGTTTGAGGGTAAAACATGAGGACTTATGTCTTTCATCAAAACTGCTTATTAAATATCCAACTGGTAATGTCAAATAGGGAGCTAACTGTAGAATCTGAACTTCAGAGTAGAAGTCCAGGCTAGTGATGGAAATCTGGGAGAAGTCAATATATATATATATAGATGGCATTTAAAGTCATAAGACTGGATGGAATCCCTTAGGGATGAGTAAAGACAGTAAAAAGAATCAAGGACTGAGAATTGGGAACTCCTACTTTAAGATTTGGGACATCAACTGACCCTGACTAAGGAGACTAAGAGACCAGTGAAGAAAGAGAGCCAAGAATGCACAATTTACCTGAAGCCACATGATGAAAATGCTTAATGGAAGAGGTACAATCATTTGGTCAGATGATGCTGGTAGGTCAAGGAAGAAGATTGAAAACTGAGCACCTGATATTAACACAGAGATCATTATTAACTTTCATATGGTTCAGTAAAATGGTTGAGGACCTACCCCAGCCTCTTTCCCCAGCCAGCCCCACCCCTGATCAGCCCCCCACCCCAAATGGGAGTGGGGCTGGCTAGCCAACTTCCTGTGACCTCTCCTCCCCGCCAGCCAGGCCTAATGGGCCCTCATCAGGGAGGGCTGGCTGGACCCCACCCCTGCATGAATTTGTGCACCAGGCCTCTAGTAGTAGAATAAATGTGTTAAAATACCTTTTTTCAATTTCTGAACATCTATACTTATTTCCTTGGTTAAATTGCCAGACAGATTTCCTGGATCAAAGGATACAAGTACTATGCCATATCATAGTCCATCAAAGCATATCATGTTATGATATTTCACAAAAGAATACTAATTGTTAGTAGTGAAACTGGAAGAACCATATTTATCTACTATTAGTCCAATAAGTAAAAATTAAGCCTGTTGAGAGGAACTTTAGTCAGAATTTTTAGAGCAATTTTAAGACTCCCTGCTTAAGTTAAAGTAGTTGAGAGTCAAATCTTGTTAATATTTTTTCTTTCTTTTTTTTGTTCATTCATTTATTTGACTTTTTTTTTTGATTGATTACAATATGCTTGGCCTTGGGGAAGACAATAACCATAAGACAGACATAATCCTATTGAGCTATATAGCCTTATATCATTCTGCATTTCCTTAGCTGGCAAAGAGTATATAAAGTAATTTTGCCTTTATCTCCTCTTACACCAGTTGATAAGTGGGATTTATGTAACTTTATGTGTTTAACTGATCTCTTGATGCAGAATTAGGACCATTATACCAGTGATTCAAAGAGAGCCTTGATTGAGCTGGAAAATTTTGAGGTTAAGTAGTCTGATTCTTTCTATTACTTCTAATAATTATACTGCCATTTATCATAGGATATGGATTTATATATTTTGAGGGCAGGGCATGAAGGGTGAATGTCAGGGAACCATAAATTACTCCCATGTGGGGGTTTGGCTTTTACATTTTATTGATGGGGATTGGGGATTGGTAGGGTAGTGGGGGTGATTTATTAATTTATTTAAAACATGGTTAAATAAAGATAAAGTATCCTCTTTGACTATACTTGAAATGTACGAAGTCTAATCTTATAAGGACAAGAGACAAAAGATAGGTTAATTAAACCTAAGATTCATCAAGGGAAATAGAATTCTGTCCTCTCTGTTATTAAGGAAGCTTAATTGGTTAAATATGTGTTTGGTTGTTATAACAAAAACAAACACAATTGCCATTACACTGGTAAAAAGAAAAGGTGGAGAGAGAATACATATGCTTGTATGTAGGAGAGAGGAACTCTCATTTAACACTTTTCTACAGCCTTAAAATGTTTCCCTTCTAGTAACTTATCCTAGGAAAATATTTGGATGTATTCTCAAAGATTTATGTATTATGATGTTTATTACATTGTTATTTATATGAGTAAGAGTTGAAAACAATATAAATGTCCACCAATAAGCACTTGGTAAAATAAATTATGGTATATTCATATGATTTATAACTATGCAGCAGTTTATAATCATATTTTCAAAGACTATTTGATGGCATGGAGAAATATTCACAATATAAATGTTAAATTAAAACTGTCAAATACAAACAAACAGCATTAAAGAGCTACCACTTATTGAACATTAATTTTGTACTAGGATATGTACTCAGGGCTTTATAAACATCTCATTTAATAATCCTCCAACAAATCTACAAGATAGCTATTGCTATTCTCAATTTATATACTGTGAATCTAAGGTTGGAGAGTTAAGCTGCATTCCAAGTTCAAATTGTCCTACTAAATGGAGCAGCTTCAAATCTGCAGAGGCACTGGAAGGAAAATGTTTCTTAAAATTAAAGACATTTTATGTGCTTCAAGTTCAAGGGAGAGAAAAAGTTTCAGATTGTGAAATAAAGTTAAAATTTGTAGAGTGTTTTATCTCTAAATATAGTTTAAGTTAATATGGTAGGTGATAAAGGTACCATCAAAATGGTTTTAATTTGCATTTATCTGATTATTAGTGACATTAAGCATCTTTCAAATTGTAGCCACTGTGGAAAGCAGTATGGAGTTACCTCACTAAATTAAAAATGGAATTGCCTTATGATTGGGAATATATAAAAAACAAAAAGAGTAATTTGAAAGAATATATGCATCCCTATGTTCGCTGCAGCATTTTTTTTTTTACAAGAGTCAAGATTTGGAAGCAGCCTGAATGCCCATCAGTAGATGAGAAGGTAAAAAAGGAGTACATTTACACCATGGAATATTACTTGGCAGTAAAAAAGAAAGCAATCTTACCTTTTGCAACAGCATGGATTAACCTGGAGAATATTATAAATGAAATAAGCTAGTCAGAGAAAGACAAGTACCATATTATTTCACTTATTAGAGGCCTGGTGCACAAAATTTGTGCACAGGTAGGGCCCGTAGGCCTAGCCAGCAATCAGGGCTGATCTGTGGTGCGACCAGCAGGGCAATTGGGGTCCCCGCTCTCACTCACCTTGGTCTGGAGCTGTCTACTCGCCAGCTCTGCCCCCCTGCCACTGATCACTGTCTGTGGGGCAACTGGTAGAGCAATAGGGGCTCCCACTCGCATCCGCCTTGGCCTGGCACCACACACTTGCCGACAGTTGCCATCTTTGGGGTGGCCAGTGGGGCAATCAGGGGCCCCGCTCTACCTGCTGTGGCCTGGTGCCACCTGCTCACCTGTTCCACCATCCCTCCACAGTCCCGCTCTCATCAGGGCCCATCGGAGCTGGCAGTGCCTCCACTGCTGCCTGCTATGTTCCACACTGCCCACTGGTGGTCAGCGCATGTCTTACTCCCAGTCGGTCAAACTCCCTCCGGTGGGGACAATTTTCATATTAGCCTTTTATTATACAGTGGGGCCTTGACTTACGAGTTTAATTCATTCCGTGACGGAGCTCGTAATTCAAATTACTCGTATGTCAAATCAAAAAGTGAACGAGTAAGACACGTGATACTGGGCTGATGTTGTGGCGTTCACTGTGACGTTCGCTGCACCAATTAGCGGTGGGGTATCTGAAGCTGGCTCATAACCCGAATTTTAGCTCACAACTCAAAGCAAAAAATTGGCCGAGAGACAGCTCCTATCTCGAAAAACTCATTAGTTGGGACACTCGTAAGTCAAGGCCCCACTGTATAGGATATGTGGATTCAAATGGACAAAATAAATGAACAAACAAAATAGAAACAGACTCATAGAGACAGAAAACAGAATAACAACTGTCAGAGGGGAGGGAGGTTGAGGGTCTAATGTGAAAAAGGTGAAGGGATTAAGCAAAGAAAGAAGCACTCATAGGCACATACAACAGCATGGTGATTACCAGAGGGAAGGTGGCGGGGGGAGGGGAAGGTAGAAGAGGATATGGGGATGGGGGAGGTAAATGGTAATGGAAGGAGACTTGACTTGGGTGGTGTACACACAATACAATATACAGATGATGTATAATAGAATTGTACATCTGAAACCCATATAATTTTATTAACCAACTAGAGGCCTGGTGCACAACATTAGTGCACTTGGGAGTAGGGGAGGGCCCTCAGCCACCCTGCACCCTTTCTCAGTCAGGGAGCCCTCTGGGCGGGGCAGGGGGAAATGTCAGTTGGACATCCTTAGAGCTTCCACAGAGGTGGGAAAGACTCCTGCCACTGCCACTGCCACTGCACTCACCAGCCGTGAGCCTGGCTTCTGGCTGCATGGGGCTCCCCTTGTGCGGGTGCATTGACCACCGGGGGCAGCTCCTGAATTGAGCATCTGCCCCCTGGTGGTCAGTGCGTGTCATATTGACCGGTTGTTCCACCATTCAGTTGATTCGCATATTACCCTTTTATTATATAGGATGACACCCCAATAAATTCAATTAAAAATAAAGCAGGTCCTGTCAATGTTTTTAATGAAGTGAGTAAAATGATCTGATTTCTGTTTTAGAATGATAGCTGAAGAACTTCACCAGGGATGCATTGCAAAAGTACACTTGGTAATATGTTTAAACACCAGTTGGCCTCATCTATAGGGAGAAGTATTGGAGATGGAGAGGTGGGCGCAGATTAGAGACACATTCTGAGGAAAGAATTAAATTGGCTCTGAGACAGATGAGATGTTAAGTTTTAAGATACAGAAAAGAGAAGGGACAAAAATGCCTTTAAGTTTCCAATAGTAGTGGCTATAATCACAGCAATAACTTATGAAATAGGAAACCCTAGGGAATTTTCATATATAGGACAGATGACCCTGAGTTTGTTTTTGAAGAAGTTTTATGTGAGAAATCACTTTAAGGAGGCAATACAGAGACAGAAGGTTTTTGGAATTCAAGGGAGAAAACAATATTTACTGGTAAGTATAGATTTGAGGGTTATTTGCATACTAAGTTTATTTGAATCCACGGGAATGAATGAGATTTCCAACAGATATAGATCAGGGCTTGTCAAATGGGCATGGATGGGTGTATCTGAATTACCTGAAGAGTTTCCAAATTACATAGTCAGTCCTTGTCCATTCCAGAGGTTCTATTGTGCCACTCACCTTTTATAGGGTTTGGGAAATCATGGTTTGAAAAAAATACACAGGATTGAACTAATGTTTTTAAACTGCCAGCCATAGTGATAGATACTTAGTAGAAGCTTATTAAATAAGTGAAGAATTTATGGATACAATTAGAATTATTGAAGCAAGACTCCCTGAATGAAGTGTTAGGGTTACTATAACTCTGATCATGTACCTAATTGGTGAAGGGATATACCAGAAAAGATATTTCCTTTGTAGGAGCAACAGGGTCTGAAATAAATCACTTAGCATGCCTGGACTTACATGTGGTTTGCATTTCAACATTATATACAATATACTAAACAAAACAGAGGAATCATAAACAGGAGAGAATAGATTGAATATACAAGGTGATACCTAAACTAAGAAGATGAAGGATAGAGAAAAATGGAAGAGTCATATGGGTGAACTATTAATGAAAAGAGTAGGGGGGTGAGGTGGGAAATCTCCTCAAGTCATCTACTAAGTAAGGATTTTAGCCCAGGACATCCCGGGTGCCAGAGTGCCTCAGTCCAGGACAGGACAGCTCTGAAGGAATCAGATATGAAACATTTGAAGATATGCCCCTTAATTCACAAAGATTTTTACTTAAATTATAAAGAAACATTTCTGTGTGATCACAGAGGAACTAGAAGAAGAACCTCAGAGAATAACAAAATGTACATAGATGCTCATTATCCTCCACATCTCTGCCATTTCAGCTCTTCTTGGTTTTAATGTGAAATGGTGTTAATATGTGTTTCAAATGTGTTTATGTTAGAAAGCTTAAGTGAATTACAAGAGCTTTAATTTTTTTGCTTTATAGTTTCTAAATCTTTCTTCCAGGTAAAGTGGTAATTTAGTGGGTGGTAATTCAGTAAACTTTTGTAGTGTTATATTTGACTACATTAGAAAAATAAGATGGCAGAGTTTTGCCATTAAAATACATTTAGTCTATTTTAGACAAGCCAGACTGAGAATGAATAAAATAACAAATTAGTTTATCCTCGAGTTAGTTAGGGGGAGCACTAGGTTAATCCCATGTAGGACATAATTAGCTCAGAAAGTTACATTCTAGAATATAAAATTAACTGCTAATGGCACTGTTGCAACATCTCAAGGACCAGCCGGTGATCATGGAGATGGAGAATAGAAGACATAGTTTAAGGGTAGAGTTTAAGGGTAGCAGTAACAAGATTTAAAGACACCCCTCCCACATACACTTTTAGAAACACTCACATAAACACACACACATCCCACTGACACTCAGTCCTTGCTCTTCTCTGTGTGGTATCAGCGTGTCCTCAGGTCTGTTGCATACAGAGTCCTAATGTACTTAGGCACATTCCAAAGGCAGACAGCAGGTTTTCACAATTTGTCCTCCAATCCGAACTCTCCCATGAGGGGTAAATTCTGAAGCTTGATATAGCATATCTGGAAGTCTGGCACTAAGAAAAACAGAAGGTGAATCTTCTTTGGGTTTGGTGCGGCAAGAGATATCAAAATCAGGGTTCATGTGGAACGAGAAAACTAATGTTGGAAAAATTTTTAGACTAATGTTTCATCATTTTGCAACTTTCCAGGTAGCATTCATTATTCCATTTTTTCACTTGGGTAGGGGAACTGCATGAGATTGAAACTGATTCTATATGATTCTCTCTCTCTCTCTCTCTCTCTCTCTCTCTCTCTCTCTCTCTCTCTCTCTTCATGTACTTCCCTGACTAGTCCTTGGCTTTTCTGAGAGTGTCCTAAAGGTTAATCTCCAAGGTCTTTCGTCTAGGGCAAACTGCGGCCCCTTGAGTGTGACTCTTCCACAAAATACCACGTGCGGGCTCACACGTACAGCGCGATTGAAACTTCGTGGCCACACTCAAGGGGCCAAAGAGCCGCATGTGGCTCGCGAGCCGCAGTTTTCCGACCACTGGTCTAGGGTATAGGGGAGCAGACATTTTCATATTCAGCATGTGAAACCATGAATTGGCATAAACTCTTTGAAGGACTATTTGGCTATATGTATCAAGAGCCTTAAAAATATAAGCCTCTTCTAGATTTAATGTGGCTGGTTAGCTTCTTACGTGACACCACGGCTATGGTGTAAAAGACAAACCTACTGAACTGAACCTGAGGAAATTGCTGAGAAGAGCTTGATGCTGTTAGCCATTGCTCCCCTGTCTAGCTTAGCTCCTCCTGGTGGGATACGCACTGTCCAGCATCTCCTAGAAGACTAGGCCCTCTATGTCACCTGGAGAGTCTGCACTGGTATTACTTAGGTCCCTAACTAATCTGAAGTGCAATTCTTGTTTGCCAACTTTGTGGTTATATCAATGTTTTAATTATAGGAAATTATTTTTTCTTAATCATGGAGGCAAAGAGTTCCCACCTTCTTATTCCCACATCTCACTGGAATCTATACTCCCACATAGGTATCCTTTTCCCCCCTCAAGGCCCTGTCATTCTCCCATGGGAATCTCAGTGAACAAAGGAAAATGGAAAGTTCTATATATGAAATGAAGAAACCATTGTGAAATAGCTGCATTGTAGACACATACCCTTTCCCATTGATCTTTGTTCTAAGAAATCAAACACATGGTACACCCATAACCTAATTTTATCCTGGAAAGAGAATGATTAAATGAAACTACTATTCAGATAAGTCTTGGTCAGAATGAGTACACTGTTTGTCATGTGTCTCTTAGAGAAACTTTTGTTTATAACCCAGCTTTTGATAATGGAATCCTGTTGATCTGAACATGGATTAAAGAAGCATGGATCCTGAAATTACAGTCTGAAGAATACTAAATATGTTTTATCTCCTACCTTTCCCTTGATTATGTTCTGAAACCTAGAATAGCCATATTTGAAAGAGAAAGTGCAAGCTCTCTGACCCCCAGATGAGATTTTTGGGAGCCTAACTGGAAAGATGACTATAGAGCTACATGTATCAGAATGCACTGAGGATAATTCCAGCAACTCATTTGGCTTAGTGTCTACTAGAGTGACAGTGGTGTGGGGCCAAAAGAGTCGGCTGCTGGAAGCTGAGGCTGGAGGTGTGGGGAACTGGGACAAATGCTGTTCTGCTCTTTATTATTTCATTTCTTCTACTCACTTGGGGCTTTTTTTCTAGTTTCTTTAAGTGTAAAATTAGATTGTTTATTTGAGATTTTTCTTGTTTATTGAGGTAGGCCTATAATGCTATGACTTTCCCTTAGGACTGCTTTTGCTGTGTCCCATAGATTTTGGGTTGTTTTGTTCTCATTTTAATTTGTTTCAAGGTATCTTTTGATTTCTTTCTCGATATCATTGTTAACCCATTCATTGTTTAGTAACATGTTATTTAGTCTCCATGTTTTAGTGGTGTGTTTTCAGTTTCTTATGACTTTTTGTGTGTTTTATTTTGTAATTGATTTCTACTTTCATCCTATTATGGTCAGAGAAGTTGCTTGAGATGATTTCAATATTTTTAAATTTATTAAGACTTATTTTGTGTCCTAACATATGGTCTATCCTAGAAAATGTCCCATGTATACTAGGAAAGAATGTGTATTTGGATACTTTGGAGTGAAATGCTCTGAAAACATCAATTAAATTCATCTGATCTAGTGTGTCATTTAAGTTTACCACTTTCTTGTTGATTTTCTGTCTAGAAAATCTATCCATTGATGTCAGTGGGGTGTTAAAATTCCCTACTATGACTGTATTACTGTCAATCTCTCCTTTATGTCCATCAAAATTAGCTTAACTTACTTAGGTGCTGTTATGTTGGATGCATTAATGTTTATAAGGGTTATATCCACTTGTTGGATAGATCCCTTTAAAATTATACTAGAGGCCCGGTGCACAAAAGTTTGTGCACTTGGTGGGCAGGGGGGGGCGGTCCCTCAGCCAGGCCTGTGCCCTCTCACAGTCTGAGACCCCTTGGGGGATGACCACCTGCTGGCTTAGGCCCGATCCCTGGGGGATTGGGCTTAAGCTGGCAAGAAGACATCCCTCTGGCAGCCCGGTAGCCCTCGGGGGATGTCCACTTGCCAGCGGGAAGCAGGCCTAAGCTGCAGTCGACAGCCTTAGTGCTACTGAAGAGGCGGGAGAGGCTCCCACCACCACCGCTGTACTGGCAGCCGTCAGCCTCGCTTGTGGCTGAGCAGAACGCCCCCTGTGGGAGCGCACTGACCACCAGGGGGCAGCTCCTGCATTGAGCATCTGCCCCCTGGTGGTCAGTGTGTGTCATAGTGACCAGTCATTCCCAGTCGTTCTGCTGTTAGGGTCAGTTTGCATATTACCCTTTTATTATATAGGATAGAGGCCGGTGAATGGGTGGGGTCCGGCTGGTTTGCCTTGAAGGGTGTCCAGGACCAGGGTGGGGGTCCCACTTGGGTGCCTGGCCAGCCTGGGTGAGGGGCTGATGGCTATTTGCAGGCTGGTCAAGCCCTCCCCCCCCAAGTGGGGACCCTCATCCCATGGAGGTTTGGCCAGCCTGGGTGAGGGGCTGATGGTTGTTTTCAGGCTGGCCACACCCCCTTTAGGGTGGGGGGGTCCCCACTGGAGTGCCTGGCCAGTCTGGGTGAGGGGCTGAGGGCCATTTTCAGGCTGTCCAAGCCCCCCCGGTGACAGAAGCTCCCAGCCTCTCCTTTTTTTCTTTCTTTCTTTTTTTTTTATTCTGGGATTTATTTACTTTCTATAAATGAAACTTTGTTGCTTTGAGTGGAGCTCAGAGCCGGCCGTGGAAGCTTGGCTTCCTCCATCATTGGGGCAACCAAGCCTCCTGCTTGCTCCAGCTCTGTGGCTGCCGGCCGCCATCTTGGTTGGGTTAATTTGCATATAGTCACTCTGATTGGCTGGTGGGTGTAGCTTAAGGCATAGTGAAGGTATGGTCAGTTTGCATGTTTGTTTTTTATTAGTGTAGATAGTGTACTTCTTTGTCTCATACTATAGCTTTAAAATCTATTTTGTCAGATATGAGTATTGCTACCCTAACTTATTTTCCTTTCCATAAAATATATTTTTCCATGTCTTTACTTTTAGGGTGTATTTAGTGTGTATTTTTTAAAAAATATTTTTATTGATTTCAAAGAGGAAGGTAGAGGGAGAGAGAGAGAAAAACATCAATGAAATGAATCATTGATTGGCTGCCCCCTGCACACCCTACAATGGGGATTTAGTGCACAACCTGGCCACGTGCCCTTGACCAGAATCAAACTCGGGACCCTTCAGTCTGCAGGCTGACACTCCATCCACTGAGCCAAACCGACTATGGCTCTAGTTTGTATTTTTTGTTCTGGGATGGGTCTCTTGTAGACAGCATGGTGTTGTTTTCTTACCCATTCAGCTAGTCTATGTCTTTTGACTGTACCATTTAAGCCATTTACATTTAAAGTGGTTATTGATAGATTATATATTTATTGCCATTTTATTCTTTGAACTATGTTCCTCTGTGTTGTTTCTCTTTCCTCCTTTTCTCTTCCTTCTCTTCCTCCTTTTCCTCCTCCTTCTTTTCCTTCTTATTCTTATTCTTCAAGAAAGCCCTTTAACATCCTATATAATAAAAGGCTAATATGCAAATAGACCGAACGGCGGAACAACTGAACAACTGAACAACCGGTCGCTATGATGTGTGTTGACCACCGGGGGTGCACGTGGAACATGGCAGGCGTCAGTATCAGGCGGCAGAGCACAAAACATGGTGGGTATTGGCCACAGTGGGATGGTGGAACAGGTGAGTGGGGGCGCCAGACCAAGGTGGGGTTTTGGTCACTGTCATCAGGGCAAGCCTCTAGTGGTTACTGAAAATTATTTGGGGGGTGCTGCAGTGGGAGGGGCCAGGTGGGGGCACAGAGGATGGGCCAAGACCTGGCCCTGTGCCCACAACAGCCTTGTGACCCACAGTTCCTTTCAAACTAGGGCACTGGGCCCCTAGTTTCATATAATACTGATTTGGTGGTAACAAACTCCTTTAGCTTTTTCTTGTTTGGGAAGCTCTTTATTTGACCTTCAATTTTAAATGATAGCCTTGTTATGTAAAGTAGTCTCAGTTGTAGGCCCAATGTGTGGGTAGTTTTTATCGCGCGCTAACAGGTGGCGCAGGCCATTTTTGCAGTTGAATAGATTGATTACCGTTATACCTGGAATTACATACATAATTCACCATTGCATGTGTTAGAGACCCAAATTTTGTCCTTTGGAATTCGTATATCTGCATGTTAGCATTCCTTTAGAGCAATAAAAAAGTATAAAAATAAACGTATTTATACGTTACCCACATTCTACCGCTAGTCTATAAAAAATGTATTATTACATGTCCCGCGCTCTACTACCAGTCAATGTAAAACGTATAAATACATTTCCCGCATACAATGTGTTAAGATTCTCTCTTTGTCTTTAACCTTTGCCATTTTAGTTATGATATGTCTTGATATGGGCCTCTTTGGGTCCATCTTGTTTGGGACTCTCTGCTCTTTGTGAACTTGTGTGTCTTTTTCTTCACCAGGTTAGGGCACTTTTTGGTAATTATATCTTTAAATACATTCTCAATCCATTGATGTATTTCTGCTCCTTCTGGTATCCCTATAATGAGGATGTTATTATGCTTCATATTGCCCCAAAGGTGGAACTGAGGACAAATTCCAGTTAGTGGTGTATGAATCTGGCATAGTGGGCAGTCTAATAGGCTCCAAGTTGAATATGTTAGGCCTGACTTTCTGGGCCTGGACACAGGGACTGGGATATGGAAGAACCTCCAGAATAAGTGTCTTAACTGTCTTCCTGAGCAAATGAGTAATCTTAGGTAGGAGCCAACACAGGGAGTGGGTTTCTTAGCTGGGCCAGTTTCAATGCTTGAGTAGAACTATTTTTTACAGGTATGGGATGTGGAGACAAACAGGGCACCAAAGAATGGAATATAGGATCTGAGAGTTAAAGACATCTCATGACCAAGATAATCTAAACTAAATCTCTGATTTAGAGAGGGTGAGAGGTAGGAGGTGAGGAGGAAAAGGGGGGGGAGCACTAAGGGAGTGGGAAAAGAGAGAGAGAGAGAGAGAGAGAGAGAGAGAGAGAGAGAGAGAGAGAGAGAGAGAGAGACCTTCCAGGTGCTGCTATAAAAAGCTAAGGCCATTGTATAGGTGCTTGTGGACTTGTCTAAAAGTGGAAAGAAATTGCTAGAATGCAGAAATAAGGCACACCACTCAAAGGAAAAAGTACACAGTGGGCCACTTAGCTGTAGGTGAAAATACTGCAGAGTTTTTAAGGTAAAAAATGGAATAAAGGTGATATTAGATTTTTTTTCCTTAAATTTCTCAAACTGAGTAAAGCATATTCTTAGAATATATTCAGAAGAGAGTATATTTTTAGTGCTATGGAGACTATCTAGGGGACATATGCAACTTAAATATCTATCTATATAATAGAGGAATATGCAAATTAGCCAGGATGCTCTAACGTCACAACCGAACAGCAGGGACCTGAGGCTGCATGGCGCCTTGCCAGGGCAAGGGACCTCAGGCCGTGCCTCTGCCCCACAGGGTTTGACAGGGGACCTCAGGCTGCACCCCCCGCCTGGCAGGGCTTCATGGGGGACCTCAGGCCCCGCCCCCTCACCCCAGTGCCGGGCCTGGGGACCTCAGGCCATGCACCCTCCCAGTGGGGCTTGATGGGGGACCTGAGGCTGTGCCCCCTGCCCAGAGGGGCTTGATGGGGGTGGGGCCAGCCGGGTCTGGGTCTCACCCAATGGGAGTGGGGACAGCTGGGTCTGAGTTTCCTGCGCTTTTGAAGTATGTATGGGTGGTGGGCAGGGACTCTTACAGGAGGGAGATTTTCATATACATTTTACTAATATTCTTTCATCTCTGACACTTCTACTATAGAGAAAGGGCAAATAGCAATATTAAAATATTTCCTCTAATTAATTCCCTTTTAATGTGCACGAATTTTGTGCACCGGGCCACTAGTTTATACATAAACATAAACAAACATATACATACACATACACAAACACATACACATATACATATACATATACATATACATATACATATACATATACATATACATATACATGAGAGAGAGATAGAGAGAGAGAGAGATTCAGGCATAATAGTCAGTACCAGAGCAGCTTTGATGATTAAAAAAAAAAGAGGAAAATTGAAATTTAGAAAAAAAATCCTTGGGAATATAATTTCTGGGTGGTAATGCACTGATTGTCAATGTTATCTCCACCAAAACTTCTAACTTTAAATGTAGCTTGAATCTTTTATGATCTAGCCATTTGCCTAATTCTGAAAGCCCGCCTCCAATCCAGATTTTCAAAACCCTGTTGACCTAGCGACCTACCAATGCTTTCAATGGTAACTGGGCATATGCATTACTTGGGAAGCTTGTTAAAACCAAAGTATGATTCAGTAGGTCTGGGGTGGGGCCCAGATAACACTGTTGATAATGATGTGAAGACCAAACTGAGTAGCAAAGCATTAGGCTACTTTTGTTATATAAGTTATACTCATATAAAAAGCATATTCTGCAATATAAATAACCACAGAATTAACATCAGCCCTCCTGCCCAATCATTAATATGGTCTGCATTTTAATATTTATTTATTTATTTTCATTTAAAGAGAAATCTGTGCTCATGAGAGAAATGTAACTATGAGGCAAACCTGAAAATGGGTGTAGGTGTGTTTGTAAGAAACAGAGCAGCATTATTATTTTTTCCCAATAGGACATTTCAGGGCAAATAGAATTTCTCTGAACTTGATTTTTAGAAATTTTGAAAAACCTGTCGTAGTTATGAGAAGTTGTACGCCTTGTCCCACCTGGAGAGGGATAAAGAGACACTTTCCTTGCCTTCCAAAGCATGACATTGCCACAGTTCCAAAGTAGCTGAGAGTATTTGCATCAGGAAGGGGCTCCAGCTTCTGAAGAGGCACACTTCAAAGTTCCCCCTCCAAGACTGTCAATATCTTTTGAAAACCTTAGCTGAATCATCATCATCATCATTTCAGCCAAGACAATAGGCATCTGAACATCTCACAGCATCTTCTTTCCAGTGTATAAAGGGAAACTTTACATTGTGGCATATTGTGTCCTGACTGGGGGTGGGGTGGAGTGTCAAATAAGGCTTTTTCAAAAGGGAACACTGAACCCAACATCTAACACAGGAGTTAGAAAAACAGTTTTCTGTTTGACTTGTCCAAATATTCTTTATTTGGTTGACAGAAGTGAAAATTTCTGCACAGTATTTTGAAAGCATGACTCAGTCTCAGGGTGTAGGAATATACAAAGGAATGGCTAGGAGGGCTCTGGCTCACATACCCGGGCATGCTCTCCAAACAGATCATTCTCCCTGTTTTGTGATTCTGAGAACTTAGTCTTAACTCCTTAAGTAATCCTGAAAAGCACTTTGGAGTCTAGTTTTCTTGAAGAATAGTATCTCCAATTCCAGACAAGTATTATTTGCTTGAATGTATTAAGCACTTGAATTTAGCCAAAATTCCCTGGCAGCAAACAAAGAAAGGTTTCTCTCCCCTTTAAGCGCTAAAGGGCACCCTGTTTAACTATCCAGAGGACAAGCTGCTTATGTGATCTCAACATGCTAACCTCATGCATCATGGTGTCTGTCCACAGAATATACATTTTAAGAGGTGAGAAAGTGGTGTTTATAACTGCACTTTGAATCCAAAATGAATTCAAATGTACCAATAAATGACATTGATGATCACCAACATTAAGGACATTTGGAGTAGCTGAACTCTGGTTCATGAATAATGAGTTATCTTGGTTTTAATAATTTACTTTTTAAAAAGATATTTTCCCTCTCTTCTTTATCTGTGAAGAGCTTTCTGCCTCACCTTAGATGATTACTGGTTATATTCCTAGAGGGCAGATATAAGTTAATGAGCAACAGGGGAGGGGATAAGGAAGCGAGAACAAAAACAGCATATTGCCTTCAAGACTATTAATGTCCCTTTGTGGAGGATGGCAACAGCTAATGTCTGGCAAGAGCAGTGGAGGAAGAAATTGTTGCAGCTTCAGGTGGGAGAGTGAGTCACCTTGAGGCTGGCACTGCTGATGAGGTTTGGAGAATAATCTTTCCATTAGGAGTGGGTCCTCCTCTGAGGATAGGGGTATTATTAATGGCCAGTACTTGAAATATTTGATTTACTTCTTGTGTACTGCACGGGAACAAAGCATTAATAGCCCCACACATCACAGATCCACAGAGGGTTTCTGCAAATACATCGATTCGTAAAAATGTTAGGAGATTTTAGAGTTTGGCGGCATTTCTTTTGGTGTGTAAGCATATGTCAGTGTACAGACATGTAACTTATTTGAATAGATAAGTAAGTATGTATATAGATATGCTTTATCACATTATATTTAGTAGAAAATGTCATCACATATTCATTTGTCTGTACTGTGCCACTTTGCAAAGTACCTGTTTATGGGGGAATTGTTCAAATTTAGATATTAAAATAGTTAATTGGTCATTTATAATATGCTTATATACAGCCACAAAAAGTGTTTAGTTCATCTTTTTAATAATAACAGTGTGGTTTTTACAGGGCTGGATTTGGAATTTGTGCCTACCTTAAATGTCAAGTCATTATAACGAGGTATTAGCTGGCTTTGGCTTAAATTTGTATGTTTTATTCTTACTCACTTCTAAATACCTTTTCTTAATCCCTTATTTTTGGCTCATTTCATACGATTATCATTCCAATTTATTTGCCTCCTGAATAATAGATTCTAAATCATTCTCATTGTGGTCTTTGATTTCTTATTAAAAATCCTGAAGCCTAATAGCTAATGATGCTATTGATGCATGGCAATGCTGCTTTTCATCAAGGATTCTTTTCATTATTGCACAATATCCCTCATATCCCATCCATGATCAGTTTTGGGTTTTGTTATTGTACTTTCCCTTTTTATTTAATTTTTACCTAATAGGTGATTTTATTTCTAATTGTTGTAATTTTATGGATGACATTTCTTCCTTGAAGAGTGTTTGGGTAGTTCTGCATACAGCTGTTTTATGTCCCTCTATTTCTGCCTATAGGAGTTTTATTAAAAAACACCTTATGCGTAGGAGGCAAGTTGTTTCAGAAGCAGGCTACCCAGTGCTCTCGGGAATTTATTGAACATATTTATTTTCCCCAAGAGCTAATCTTTTAAAAGATGCCAGATTCCCCCATGTGAGATAGCTATCATTTGGTTTCAGAGTAATCAAATAGGTTTCAAACCAGTTACCATAGATTAGATAATAGTTTAAGAGAATCTGTGATCAGTTGAATAGTTTATGCAGACATGCAAAATTTGCAACTTGTTTAACATTTTATATCCTAAGGTTAATAGTTCAAAAAATATTCTGTGGAACGTAAAGGTTTTCATTAAATATTTGTATATGTAAAATTCATGGCATGTGTTTTGCTAACTAAAAATATTCTGATCAGCTATCAGTAAGTATTGAGCTCTCAGTGCTAAGGAGACCAAATGTATTGATACAACTTGGGTTCTCTTCTCCCATTTCAAGCTTCCATTGCCCCTCTATGATCTGGGGTCACTGGGAGAACCATGTCATGTTGTGATTAAGGAAAGGAAAATCTCTTCTACTGTTGGAAAAATCATAAGGTGCATTTTCTACTTATTGTCAAACAGGCAATCATGCCACCTGATGAAGAAAATTAAAGAAATGGCACTACTTTCCACTTGCAAATGATAGAGTTAAGTAGGTATAAAGTACGGGAGAGGCAGGCGATCATTTCTAACTGGCAGACCCCTTTGCTAACCCTTGCGGATACAGTTGTAGGGGAACAAGGATTAAAAGGGGGTAAAACAATTAAACAAATAAATATTCCCTCTTAGATGTAAATGTCTCATCCAATGTGCTTCTCTCTCCAATGGCTTACTAATAAAAAACAATAGAAAAGTAATGACATTAGGTACATGCAAAAATTAGCCACCATTTTGAATTGAGTGACTTCAAGAGCAAAACTTGCTAATAGCCAAACTGATAATATCACACATCTGAAAAGTATATGTAATAAGCAGGCTGGTTCATATAGAATGTGAACTGCTACAAGTACTCATGTGCATTTGATGATCATAAAACAGTCTGCAGGAAGAACATCAGTGACTTGGGCTACTAGGGAAGCATACTGTGCAGGCTGACTTACTTGACATTTTTTGCCCAGTAAAAATATCTGTTAAAATATTAAAATACTCTACCTGCCTATGTTCTAATTTCATCTACACCAATCAACCTACTTATTAGTAATAGTCTTTCCATGTTCTTTTCTTTTCTTTTTATTTTTTCCACTGATTGTTTAGAGAGAGTGGAAGGGAGGAAGGGAGAGAGAAACACACGCCCCAACTGGGGCTGAGGATCCAAATCTGCAACACAGATACATGCCCTTGGCTGGGAATTGAACCCATGGCCCTCTAACCACTGAGTGACACCAGCCAGGGCTCTTTTCTTTTTCTTTTTTTAAGTGAATTTATTGCAGTGACATTGGTTCACCAAACCATACAGGCTTCAAGTGTACAAGTCAATAAAACCTTATCTGCACACTGCATCGTGCACCCAGCACCCCAAGCAAAGTCTCATTTCATCCCCTTCCCCGCCTTATCCCACCTCCACCAACCCCCACCCCTTTCCCTCTGGCTATCACCACACTGCTTTTGTGTCTATGTGTTATGCATTTGTGTGTTTTGGTTAATCTCTTCATCTTCTATTTTCCAGTGCCCTAGTACCCCCTCTCCTCTGACACCTGTCAGTCTGTTGCACCCATCCATGCCTCTGTTTCTATTTTGTTCATCAGTTTATTTTGTTCTAGATTTCACACATAAATGCGACCATATTATTCTTTAAGCATTGAGATAGGAGTGATATGTCAATTAAAAAATAAAGAAAATGGATTTGTGATTACAAATAAATTGATATTCTAATTTATACTTCAATCTCTTAGACTATTGTTTTCCTTTTCTTTTTTTAAAATATATTTTATTGATTTTTTTACAGAGAGGAAGGGAGAGGGATAGAGAGCTAGAAACATAGATGAGAGAGAGAAACCTCGTTCAACTGCCTCCTGCACACCCCCTACTGGGGATGTGCCCACAACCAAGGTACATGCCCTTGACAGGAATCGAACCCGGGACCCTTCAGTCCGCAGGCAGATGCTCCATCCACTGAGCCAAACCAATTAGGGCTTGTTTTCCTTTTCTTATTGAACAATAATGATAATTATGTGCCAGCCATTTTACTACCTGTCGAAGCTATAACAGTAAGCAACAACAAACATGGTCATTTTCTAGTGGGGGAGGATGATAGTTAATATCCCCTCTTTCTCTATGCTGCCCCTGACAACATCCCATCAGGAAATCTGTTATCTCTATTTTTAAGATGTATCCAGAATCTTATTATATCTTAACCTCTCCCCTTTTACCTCGCTGGTTTGGGCTACTCTCATCTCACACATGAGTTTGGGAAATAGTTCCTGAAAAGTCTTGTGGTTTTCAGTCTTGCTACTTTTATGCAAGATCTGCTCTCAGCAAAGTAGCAAGAGTGATGTTTTCAGAATGAAAATCAGACCATGCTAGTTCTCTGCTTAAAATCTGCAGTAGATCCCATTCCACTGAGAGCAAAAGCTTGGGTTTTTGCAAAGTCCCAAAGGGGCCCAAGCCCTCATTTTTCCAACTTCATCTCCTCATCCTTCCGCTTGCTCACACCAGCCACATCGGCCTTCCTGCCCTTTCACAGACCACATCCCCTGGAGCCTCAGGACCTTTGCACTAGTCCTCTGTGGTAAGAATGATCTTCAACTAAGATCAAGTTCATCTTCTCAGTCAGGCCTTAGTTTGAAATTTTATTCCATTCTGTAAGCACTCTCAGTTCTCTGCTCTAATTTTTTTTCTGTTGTTTAAAATCACTTTCTAATATATTATGCAATATTCTTATTATTTATATTATTGATTTTATTTCTATCTCACTAGAATATAAGCCCCTTAAAGGTAGAGATTTTGTTCACTGTTATATCCTACAGCATGCTTGGCACATAGCAGGAACTCAATAAATATTTTGAGTGTATAATAAATAAGCCAAATAAAACTAAATGTGTAAGAATTGTGATTATAGTTGAAATAAATAGTGCTCACATTGTTTTTTAAGTGCTTTACATATACATTTGCATACATTACTTTATTTTATCTTTAAGACAGCCCGATGAGATGGATTCTATTTTAAATACAAAGCAACTGAGTCACAGATTCTTGGCCTAGTCATATGCTCATGACTCATAGAGTTGAGGTAGAAAGTCAGACAGCTAGGCTAAAAGGAGACCACACTCTTAATTGTGATACACTACCGCCTTCTTGATGTGATGATGCTAATAGTGTGAATAAAAGGTATATACTAGTATAGCAGGGGAACTGGTTCTGGCTTGGGGAGAAAGAGAAGGCTTCTCAGTGAAATGACTTTGGGATAAGAAAAGCAGCACTTAGCTGGTTGGGAAGAAGAAGCAGTCTAATTCAGCTCAGCTTTTGGGAATTGAGATGATGGGAACTTTTCAAACTGAGAATTAGTTTGCAGGAAATTCGGCTAATGCCACCAGGTCAGTGAGCTTCTTATGGGTAACACCTCCTCCTTCCTGCACTGTGGTGATGTCAGAAGAGATGAACTTGTCTTGTGTGTGGTTAGGTGCTGACTGCCTTGTGTGAAGAATTCCTCACACTGACTGCATAAATTAGGCACCATGTCACTCAGCTTTTCAAATAATAGGACACCACTTTGAGAAAGAAAACTTGAGGGAAATCTTGTACACTCTGTTAAGTGGACTGGGGAGGGTGCTATTCCTGGAGTTGATTATAATCCCTTGTGACTGAGTGGGTTTCACTAGCAAGACTAGGGCAATAGGAAGAAACTAATTGGTTTCTGGAGGTGGCTTTGACTGCCTGGGAGAAAGCCTCAACAGCAACTATTCTGAGAATTAACAGCATGAGGCAGTGGGTAGACCACCATTTATATTTCTGTGCTTAACTGCAAATGGGGAAAATAACTAGAGCGTGCACATACCAAGAGTTTAGGATGGGTATGGCATCTGGCTTCCTTTCCCCAGTACCCACCTCACTTCCCTCAATTTTCATAAGCATTCACTTGTGGTTCTAAACATTCTCCTACTGGCATAAGAAGTGAACCACAGTGGCTTTCCAAGAACATTATTATAACCAACATTCCTAAACAGCCCATCTCCATTTTACTTCAAATTTCATGTAATTTATTGAATACAAATATAGCTATGAACCACTGGCAGAAAAGTTTACTTTTTACATGTCTCACACAGGGCCATTGATAAAGTATGTTTCTGGGCATCCTTCTCAACAAAATTGAACTTCAAATACTAAGGACTCAAATTTTGGGGTATCAGTTCTTTCAGCCCAAGTTTTGTATCTAATAATTGGTAGAAACTTTATGTGATACTAGCTTTCTAAAAATAAATTACATCTTTAAAAGAATTGTATACACTAATTGGCTGTATTATTTAGAGATTTATATTTTATAAATTGGTTATGATTGTTAGGCTGGTAAAATGAGGAAACTAAACAATTTGTTTTCCAGGCTTTATTTATTTTTGCCATCCTAATAAATTTTTTAGCAAAACAGTCCCAGTCACTGCCTCCTGAAATATGACTTGTACTTTCTAAACTCATGCCAAGTTCTTCCCTAGAAAGTCCCTTTCCCATCTTTGTCTCCTAAAATTCCATCTCTTAAAACCTTCTCCGATCAACCCAATAGGAAGTATCGTATAAAAAAAAAATGAATATTTTCTATGCTGTTTGTGATAATTATTCTTTTATTTATTCTATTTATTCAAGAAATATTTATTTTTATAACACTTGTTTGATGCTGTGATAGGCATGGGAACATGGAAGTGAAGAAAATGTACTTAGTTTGCACTTAAAAAATGTTCAGTTACATAATCTCAGATATTGATAAAGAAAAATTCTGGTAAGAGTTGTGTTGGAAAACTACAGGGTGTCATGAGAAAGAATAGAAAAAAAGTAAATAATTTGGAGGGAAAGTCAGAGAAGGCTTTCCTGAAGCAGTGACATTTTACCTAAAATCTGATGGATGAATGAGTCATTTAGGCCAGGAGTAGAGGGAAGGATTTTAAAACAGGGAATTACATTTGCAAAGTCTGAGGTGGGAAAGGCCTTGGTGCATTTCAGCAACTGACAAAAGTCAATGTTTTATATTTTAATTAGCATATGTACCTTTTTTATATCTCTCAGATGGATAAGAACTGTTTTTAATTTCTTTGTGCTTCATAATGATTAGCATAGTAGGTCCTCAAAAATGTTAGAGGATTTTGCCTTGCTGTAGCTGTAAGTAACTTGTCTTAAACTTCCCCTTCAATGTAAATAATTATAAAACTGGACCAAATATATGGGCCTATGGCTTTCAGGCATTTTGGTAACAAAGAGAACAACAGTCCAATCATCCTTGACAAAGGGAAAACCATGAGGTAGGCTACTTATTATTCCCAGATTTGCCTGGAAGATTCTCCACAACTTTGTAGTAGGAGGAAGTATAGATTAAAATTCAAAGCTGCTGCAGCAACTGGAATTGAGGAGGCTGGGTATGGGAAATGAGGTAGCTGCATAGGGGAAGGTGCCCCAGGAGTTTTCATGAGGATTCAGCTTGTGTCCTTGGCTGAGGGCTGAGGTGCTCATGTGCAGGGCACTGAATCCACAGGCCAAACATAGTGGCTTCTAGGAGGCTGAGAGGAGCACATAGATGCTAGAGGTTGCAGAGGGCTAAAACAGGTCAGAATCTGGGCCAGCAATGTAGAGAGATCTCACTGAAGAATTTAGGCATCCAGTTAAGATTTAATGCCCTGGAGTAAAGAAAATGCTTGAGACCTTAAAACAAAACAAAAAACTGATATCAACCCACCCTAAAAAGCACAAAATCAAGCCTAAAAGCATAAGACAACACTTAACAGGGATAAATTGAGAACAGTATACATAAGACTTTTTATAAGGTAACATATATCTATACTAATAAAAGCCTAGATGTTCCTCGTGCCCTCGCGCGTGATGTCGTCACAAGATGGCCACCACGAGATGGCTGCCACAAAGATGGCCACCATAACATGGCCACATGCACAGCGGAGCCAGGGCCCGCGGCCACTCTGCGCAGTGAGGCCTGGGGGCTCCATGGCTCTGCGCGTCGCGGAGAAGGCTGGTCCTGGCAACTCTGCTGCCTTGCGTGGAGGAGGCGGGTCCCAGTGGAAGAGGCGGGTCATGACAGGGGAGGGCAGTTGGGGGTGCTCAGGCCAGCAGGGGAGGCCAGTTGAGGGCGATCGGGCCAGCAGGCAAAAGCAGTTAGGGGCAATCAGGCAGGCAGGCAGGCAAGTGGTTAGGAGCCAGCAGTCCTGGATTGTGAGAGCAGGATTGGGCCTAAACCAGCAGTCGGATATCCCCCGAGGTGTCCCAGATTGGAGAAGGTGCAGGCCAGGCTGAGGGACACCCTCCCATGCACAAATTTTGTGCACTGGGCCACTAGTATATATAAGTGACTAGTATATATTAAGTGACCAACAGACTGGCTGGTAGCTATGATGCACACTGACCACCATGGGGCAGATGCTCAATGCAGGAGTGGAAATTAGACATGGAAACATGGAATAGACTGATGAATCTCAGAGGGAAGGGGGGAAGTGGAAGGGCAGGAAGAGATTAACCAAAGATCTTATATGCATACTAGAGGACCAGTGCATGGATCTGTGTGCTGGTGGGGTCCCTCACTCTGGCCTGTAGGGATTAGACTGAAATCGGCTCCCCGACATCCCCCGAGGGGTCCCAGATTGTGAGAGGGTGCAGGCCAGGCCCAAGGGACCCCACCAGTGCACGAATCTGTGCACCGGGCCTCTAGTATACAATAAAAAGTTATAGAAGCATAGAACAGATTAGAATCTCAGAGGGAAGGCGGAAAGGCAGGAAGGCGGGGAGGGTGGGTGGGTGGGAAATGACTAACCAAAGAACTTGTATGCATATATGCATAACCCATGGGTACAAACAATAGAGTGGTGAAGGCCTGAGGTGAGGGTGGGTGTGGGTGCAGCTAGAGGGGTCAATGGGGGAAGAAGGGGACATATGTAATACTTTCATTAATAAAGATAAAAGAAGTTATTAAACAGGAGAAGAAGCAGAAAATATTGAACTTTATCAAGGAAAAAAATCAATCAGCCAATAAAGACAGATGCCAAAATAATCACAGATATGAAAGAGCAGAGATATTCAAACAGCTATTAGAAACTATATCAAGGATTTAAAGGAAAAAATAGACACAGTTCAGCAAGAAAATAGAAACTGTAAAATAACAAATTGAAATTCTAAAATGAAAAATGAAAACATCCGCAATAAAAACCAGAAAAATCTGAATGTTAAACAACAGCAGAAGAATGAGTTAACAATATCCAAATTAAAGAAGGGAGAAAAAATATTTAAAATATTAATAAAGCTTCAATGACCCATAAGGCAATACTGGGCAGCTAAACATAAATAGAGTGCCAGGAAAAAAATATCAAGAATGCATCAGAAAAAATATTGAGTAAACAACAACTGAAAATTCCCTAAATTTAGAAAAAAACAAACAAAAACAAATCCAAAACATTATCATACACATCCAAGCAGTTCAATAAAGCTCCAAAAGGATAAGTCTAAGAAACAACATTATAAGCATATCATCATACTCAGTTAAAAAAGAAATATTATGTACATCTTTGTACCAATAAATTTGAAAAGTTAGATGAAATGAATAAGCATCCTATGAAAAACTAACTCTAAAACTGACATAAGAATAAGAAGAAAATTGGAATAATTCCTTGCTTATTAGAGATATCTAATTCATAAGTACTTTTCCACAAAGAAAACATCAGGTTCAGATAACTTCACTGGCGACGATTAATATCAATGTTACACAAACTATTTTAGAAAAATGTAAGATGTGGCAACATTTTCTATGTCTTTTCATGTGGCCACCATAACTATAAAACCAGCATAAACAAGGACATTAAAATAAAAAATAAAGTTACAAGCCAATATTTCTGTTTTTAAATGTTTTTTTTTTTATTGATTTATAGAGAGATAGAAACATTGATGAGAAAGGAACATGATCAATCAGCTGCTTCCTGCATGGCCCCTAATGGGGATCGGGCCCATAACCGAGTATATACCCACTGGGAATCAAACCAGGGACCTATTGGTTCCTGAGTCAAAGCTCAATCGCTGAACCACACCTGCTGGGAAGACCAATATTTCTTATGAACATACTTACAAAAATCTTTAAGCAAATATTAGCAAATGGAATCCAGACTTATGTAAAATGAATAATACATAATTATCAAGTGGAGTTTATCCCAGGATTTTAAAGTTGTGACAAGATTTACAAATCACATTAATGAACAAAGGATAAAAATCATATAATGATCTTATTTGGAGAGGAAAAAAAAGCCATCTGGTGACATTTAGCACTCATTCATAAAAAATTCTCAAATTAAGCATAGAATAACATTTCAATTATAAATGACATCTTTACAAAAACTCCAGTTAACATTATCCTATCTAATAATAGACAAACATGGTAATTGACCATACCTCTGCTACACTTCCCATTGGCTAATCAGCAGGATATGCAAATTAACTGCCAACCAAGATGGCGGCCAGCAGCCACGCAGCTGAAGTGAACATGAGGCTTGCTTGCTACAGTGATGGAGGAAGCCAAGGTTCCCTGCCTGCTGAGGCCCAGCTCTGAGCTCCGGAAACAACAATGTTTCAATTATAGAAGCTAAACAAACCCCAGATACCTGCTTTCAGCCAGCCAGGGCCTCAGAGCTGGAGCCGGGCCTCAGAGCTGGAGCTGGCTCTCAGCTCCAGTGACAGCTATAGAAGGTAAATAAATCCCAGAATAAAAAATAAAAGAAAAGAAAAAAAGAGGCTGGGAGCTTCAGTCACCTGCCAGCCTGAAAACGGCCCTCAGCCCCTCACCCAGACTGGCCAGCCACCCCAGTGGAGACCCCCACCCTGAAGGGGGTGTGACCAGCTGCAAACAGCCATCAGCCCTTCACCCAGGCTGGCCAGGCACCCAAGCGGAACCCCCACCCTGATCTGGGACACCCTTCAGGGCAAACCAGCTGGCCCCCACCCATTCACCAGGCCTCTATCCTATATAGTAAAAGGGTAATATGCAAACTGACCCTAACAGCAGAAAGACTGGGAATAACTGGTCACTATGACACACACTGACCAACAGGAGGCAGACGCTCAATGCAGGAGCTGCCCTCTCATGGTCAGTGCGCTCTCACAGGGGGGAGCTCTGCTCAGCCACAAGCAAGGCTGATGGCTGCCAGTACAGCAGTGGTGGTGGGAGCCTCTCCCGCCTCCTCAGCAGTGCTAAGGATACCTGACTGCAGCTTAGGTCTGCTCCCCACTGGCAGTTGGACATCCCCCGAGGGCTCCCGGGCTGCCAGAGGGATGTCTGATTGCCATCTTAGGCCCACTACCCCGGGGAGCAGGCCTAAGCCAGCAAGTGGTCACCCCCGAGGGGTCCCAGACTGCGAGAGAGCACAGGCCCAGCTGAGGGATCCCCTACCCCCAAGTGCACAAATTTTTGTGCACTGGGCCTCTAGTTTTAATATTAAAAGGCCAAGAGGCTTCATGACCAAAACGACCATACAACCGGTCACCATGAGGGAACCCCCACCACGATCAGGCGCGTGGCTGGCCTGCAAACTGCTGATGGCCCCTCACAGAGGGAGGAGTGGGGGAGTGGGTGCACTAGGGGCCAGGTGTGTGCTGCAGTCTTTTAAAAATAAAGACAGACCCGCTGGCTCTCCCAGGCACCTCCCGGCACTAGCCGGGCCTGCCCCCACCCCACGTGGAGCCCCAGGCGGAGCGGCTGGAGTGGGTGTGGGTGGTGTGGCCCCAGGCCCCAGACCCCGTGGGGGTGGAGAGGTTTGCACCGCAGCCACGTAGCGATACCGGTTGACTTTGCAGGGGAGTCCGAATTGGACTGAATGGACTGCAGCTGGCGGTGCTGGCCAGGTTAAGCTCCAGGAAGATGTTTTGGAAGAAGAGTGGGCAGCCTATTCCCCCAGTCGAGTTCTGATCACTGAGAATAAGTGGAGGAAGGCTTCCAGAAATCTCATATTTTATGTGACCAAGCAGAAGAGCACAACAGACTCCATCTCCGCTCTTCATAAGTCGATGCGGGACTCAGGCCCGAGTGCCTCCCTCTACTGGCTGGCACGCATGCTGGAAGGAGAGGACCTGCTGTATGTGGCAAGGAGGCTGGTGAGGTTTGCCAGTGCAGACACAGGTCTGGCAGACCCATCCGCATTACCACAAGCAAGGGCCGCCTACCAGGGCTGTCACTTCATAGGCATGCCTGAATGTGAGATGCTTCTGGCCCAGTGTGTAGTCTATTTTGCCAGAGCTCCAAAGTCTATTGAAGTGTACAGCACCTACAACAACGTCAAAGCCTGCCTGCGGAACCACCAGGGGCCTCTGCCCCCACCCCGCTGCACCTGAGGAACGTGCTGACCCGGCTCATTGAAGGACCTGGGCTATAGCAAGGGCTACAGATACACCCCCATGTGCAGCGAGCCTGTGGACCAGGAATACCTGCCCGGAGAATTGAGAGGAGTGCATTTCTTCAAGCAGAGGCGATGCTGACTCTTTGAGGCTCTGACAGCAGAAGGATGTTACTTTCTTTTCTTTCTTCTTCTTCTTTTTTTAAATAGGAGTGGCCAGAAAGAGTGAATGGCCAGAAAGAGTAAATGGATGGCGAAGTTGGTTTCCTGGAAAAGTTAAAGCAGCCCAACTTTTTGTGCCAGAAATTTGAGAGTTTCTTAAGTGGAGGCAAAGCTACTTCAGCTAAGTGTGTGATGTTGAATTGTGTTCATTTGCATTCTGCAATGGTTTTGCGTATGAAGTGTCTGGCAGCTTTGTGCAATGAATTAATGTTATAAGGAATCATCTATTTTGTCATAGTATTTAAATCATAATGTCGTTTCAGAATTCAGTTCTGTAGGTTTTTTTTTCCCTTTAGAAAGTGTATGTTCTGTGTAGTTTTAATTGGTAAAAACGTGTAATTGTGATTTAATACTGCATAGTGTTCTGGGGTATTTTTTAATATGCAAAGGTTTTATAAGACAATAAAACTATTTCAAAGTAAAAACAACAACAACAAAACTTTGCTGGGGAGGCTGGTGGGGCTCGGCATGTTCGGGGGCAGCCTGTTTATGCTGGGTGTGTGGCCGCACACACGCGGTGGGCATGTGCTGGGAGCGCGGAGCAGGCATCATATGGACTTTGTGCGTGAAAAGGTGTGCGCACACCTTTGTGTGCATAAATACATCTGTTTCTCAGAAGCGTACCTGGAAAGGTGCTTTATCTGTAATAGGCAGTTTTCAAAATGTAATCCAGAGCAAGGGATCTGTAGCAAAAACACCCACAAGAAAAGGTTTTTGATACTAAACACAAAGCTGTAATTGAAGTGTTTATGCCCAAATGTACTGTGAATCAAACATATGGTGATATTTATCGTCTGGTGGGTCTGTTTGAAAGGTTTGGTCAATCAGTTCTCATTTCACAAAAATAAAATAATGTAACTAAGTCATTACTAAATACATACTTCTAAGGCAAAGTAGTTTACCCACTTTGTGTACTTTTTGCACGTGTGTAGCACTTCAAGGCTGTTTATAAAGCATAACTTGGATGATGTGACAATATGGTTGAGGAAGGGGGTGTGGCCGGTTGTTTTTAAAAATTAGGCACCTCACAGTTTTTAAGATGAACGTGTTAACCTAAAATCTTCAGAAGGCAGGGCCAGGGGTCTTTTAAGACCTTTGTATAGGCCTACGACATAAAAAAGCAGCTACCTTTTTAGGATGTGTCCTGAAAGAAACCTGTTATTTTCAGTTATTACTATCTTCAAAGTAAAATAACATTTCTGCAGCCTTTTTATGTGTGGGTGTGTTTTTTTTTCATACTTTCATTACAATATTTGAAATAGGTGTTGTCATTATTTTAATGCAATAGTTTTTTCCTCTCAACATCAGAGACCTAAATTTTTACACACACCCCAAAAATGTTTATTTGCAGTAACTTATGCATCTGGACTCCAGGTGGCCTACTAAGCTCAGTGATTAGACAGGTGCTTTTATAGCCAAGGTCAAAGGCTCTTCCCCCTGATTAGCCCCTGAGGGGGGAGCAGCCAGAGGCTCTCCTGACCAGCATAGGGAAAGGAGAGAGGGGCAGGAAGCCATTACAGGAAAAGGAGTGGGATTGGAAACTCCCTCCCAACCATCCTTAAGAGAGTTCAAAAGCTGTGAGCAGTGGCAGGTGGGTAGGTGGGGCTGCAAGCAGGGGGGTGGTGGGTAGGTGGGGTGTGCATGGGTGGGGGGGGGCAATGGACTACTGCATGGTTTTGCGTGCTGGGCCTCTAGTTATTATATACAATACTTTCCCCCTAATATCAAAACAAGATGTGTTAATTCTTACCACATATTTTCAATATTGTACTGAAGCTCCTAGGCAGTGCAATAAGGCAAGGAAAAATAAATTACATAAAGATTGAAAAGAAATAAATTTGTCTCTATTCACAAATAACATGCTTGCATGATTGTGTAGTTAGAAAATCCTCTGAAACCAAAAAAGATTCTATGACTAATGAATGAGAAAGATCCTAGGACACAAAGTCAAAATAAAAAAATAAGTTGATTTTAGCATATTAGCAAATAATTAAAAAATGTTGGTAAGCCATGCCATTTTATAGCACCAAAAAAAAACCATAAGATAATTAGGGGGGGGAAAAAGCAATGAAAGACATATTTAAGTCCTCTACATTAAAAACTACAAACTTTAGTTAAGAGAAAATGTAAAGACCTAAATAAGCACCCTATTTATGAACTAGAAATTTAGCATTTTTAAGATTCTCATTCACTCCAAATCAACCTATACATTCAAGGTAATTGCAATAAAAGAAATCACAGCACAGACATTTACAAGCTTATCCTATATTGCATAAAAGGTGAAAGTTCTATAATAGACAATGAAATCCTCAAAAAAGGGAAGATATTTGGAGTCATTCCACTAATTTTAAGAATTACTATAAGTGCCAATGATTGAGACAATCTGTGGCATTGAAATAAGAATAGACAAATGGATCAATGGAAACAAATAGAGCATGCAGAAATGAACACGTACCTAGATTGTAGAAAGATGCCAATGTAATTTAATGGGGAAAATAAGTCATTTCAACAAATAGTGTTGTAATAACTAGATAAAGTAAGGAAAATGGTGGATCTTGTTCCCCACCTCATGTCACATACAAAAATTAAAAGCTAAAACTCTAAAACTTCTAGGATAAGAGATAGAAGAATAATGAATAAAATAACCTAGGGTTAGGCAAAGATTTTTTTAGCCACAACACAAAGAGCTCTAAATACTAGTATTAAGCTAAAGAGACACATATGTCTTGATTACATTTTTAAAAATATGCTCATTAATAGATGTCAAAGAAATGTGAAGACAAGACACAGATAGGAGGAAGGTAACCACAATATCTATATTTGACAAAGTATTTATATATGGAATATACTAAATACTTTTACAACTAAACAATAAAAAGACAAACAGCACATTTAAAAACAGACATTTTCCAGGAGAAGGTACACAAATGGGCAATAAGTGCATAGAAATGTGCTCAATATCATTAGCAGTCAGACAAATTAAAACTACAATATGACAATATTTCACTCCCAACAAAAAGGTTCAAAATAAAAAGGACACCACTGAATGTTTTTTTTTAAAATAATTCTTGATTGTTGAAAGTATTACATATGTCCCTGTTTTTTCCTCATTGATTCCCTTCAGCCCACTCCCTGTCCCAGGCCCTCACCGCCCCATATAGACATGGCCTCATCTGTGTCCATGGACTATGGGTATGAGTGTAAATTGCTGTGCTAAATCTGGTAGCTCCTCATAAAATTAATTATATGCATACCTTATGACTTAGGATTGTCACTTATTGATAGTGTATAAAATGTACATAACAAAATTAATATTATTGCTCTAACAAATTACCACAAACGTAGTAGCTTAAGTCAAATAATATCTTACCTTTCTGGAATTCAGAAATCCAAAATGGGTCTCACTGGATGGAAGTTCATTTTTGTGCCTTTTTCAGCTTTGGAAGGCCACCCACATTTCTTCCTTTTCACGCTCTTCTATCTTCAAAGTCAGCAATGGCCAGTGGAGTCCTCTCATCACATCAATATGACAATGACTGACTCTCCTGCTCCCTCTTCCAACCTTAAGGATCCCTGTGATTACATTGGGCCCACCTAGATACTCCGAACATTCTCCCTGTTTTAAGGTGAACTCATTAGCAACATTAGTTTCATCTGCTACCTGAATTCCCCTCTGCAATGAAACTAACTTACTCACAGGTTCTGGGGATTAGATGTGGATATCTTTGAAAGGCCGTTATTCTGCTGACTGCAGATTTTTATCTAAAAGAAATGCAACTATGTTCATGATGCACGTGCACAGATTGTTTAAAGCAGCTTTATTTATAACTAGAGGCTCAGTGCGTGGGATTCGTGCACTGGTGGAGGGTGTGGCCTGCAGGGATTGGCTCTCTGTGCGAATACCGCTCATTCTGGTCAGCCAAGTGGCGCTCCAACTGTGGTAGCACACTGACTACAAGGAGGCAGCTCCTGTGTTGAGAGTCTGCCGCCTGGTAGTCAGTGCACATCATAGCGACTGGCTGACTGGTTGTTCTGGTCATTCTGCCATTTGGTCACTCGGCTTTTATGTATATAGATTAGAGGCAAATGCACAGAAATTCTTGCAAGAGTAGGCCTTCCTTCCCCCTGCTGCCAGCATCAGGCTCCCTCCAGCACCCGGGGCCTGAACTGCTTCCTTTGGGCCACCCTCAGGCACCTGGGACCTGGGCTGCTTCCCTCCATCCCCAGCTTCTTTAGGAAGGATGTCTGGAATGATGTCCAGAAGACATCATTAGGTCTAATTAGCATATTACCATTTTATTATTATACTTAAATCTTTTAGAAAAATGTAAATCAGATTTTTTTTTTCAGTTTCATTGAGGTATAATTGACAAAGTTGTAATAGATTTAAAGTATACAACATGAAATTTCCCTCCATGCCACAGTGGGGTTACACTTGTATGTATAAAGCCAGAAGCCTCAATGGTGATCCCCTAAATAGAGTATGACACTTCTCTAAAGACTTCTGTGCTGACAAACCTGATGTCACTTTGCAAGTACACCATGTGCTTCATAATGATACTTCAGTCAGTGATAGACCGCATATATGGCGGTGGTCTTATAAGATTATAATGGAGTTGAAAAAAATCCCTATTTCCTAGTGACATCATAGCCCGCTAATGCAGAGTAATGCATTACTCATGTTTGTGGGGAGGCTGGTATAAACAAACCCGCACTGTCAGTCATATAAAAGTAGAGCACATACAATTATATACAGTGCATAATACTTGATAACGATAATAATCTGTTACTGGTTCAAGTACTTACTATACTATACTTATCAAGAAGCATGGTAAACATCAGAGTGTATTCCTTTTACTTATAAAAAAAATGTTTCCTGCAAAACAGTGTGCTGTGTTGTGCAAGCAGTAGCCTCACACATCTAATGTTTACCATGCTTCTTGATTGCATCATTTTCTCTCGTGCTTGATTTGATCTTGTGTTGCCTTATAAATTTAGTGTGGTTTAAGTGTACAGTGTTTATATAGTCTACAGCAGTGCACAGGAGTGCCGTAGGCCTTCATATTCACTCACCACTCGTTCACTGATTCACCCAGGGCAACTTATAGTTCTGCAAGCTCCATTCTTGTTACATTGTATACAGGTGCATTATTTTTAATCTTTTATACCATATTTTTACAGTATCTTTTCTATGTTTAGATATACAAGTATCAATGTGTTATAATAGATTACAGTATTCAGTACAGTAACCTACTATACGGGTTTGTGGTCTGGGAGCAATAGGCTATGCCATATAGCCTAGGTGTGTAGTAGGCTCTACCATATAGATTTGTGTAAGTGCACTATATGATGTTTGCACAACGATGAAATTGCCTAGTATCCTTGTCATTAAACAGCAGATGCCTGTAGTGTCTCAGTGATTTAGAGCATTTACTGACTTGATCTCTCTCTCCAGGTTTTAGGCTTGGACCCCTAGTTAATTCTCTTTTTAGTTAACTTCCTTGGACAAGGTGCTGATGCAGAAAATATGGCAGAAATGATCTAGGAATGGGGTATTCCTGGGATAGCCTGACTTAGCCAGTTTACTGAGGCATCTGTGATATAAGGTGCTAGTTAGTCAGCAATGAAGCACAATGAAGCAGAATCATGAAAGAAGGATGGTTTGGGTGGTGAGAAATGCTGAGAAAATAAATTCAATAGTAAGTACTATGCATATGATAGAACCAATAAAAACAGGTGAAAATGATATGAAAGGTCTCAGGGCATACATCAATGGATGGGCTGCTGATGTAGAATCAACACTGAGCATTATAAATGTACAGCGTGGAAACACAGAGGAAGTAACAGTACTGAAGAATCAACATAAGCAATACTGAAATATCTAGAATAAAGCTAGAAGTCAGATGAGGAAGAAAGACAATAGTTACATTGGCTGCTAGCGAAGTACTGACATGGTGTTGATCATCACCATCATTTGTTGCATCTGAGAAAGGCCAGTAGAAATGAAGCATTAGCAAAGAGGGCATTTACTTCACCTCTCTACCAATCTCAGATATAACTCTTCTTTAAAACTTAGTTCAAGTTACTTCTCTATGAGAAATCTTTTGTGGCTAGGACTCCAGCTAGTTTGTTTAGTTTGTTCTTTTGTTTACTCATAGATCCACTTTCTTACTGGGTGCATATTGTGTGGTAGGCTGTGATATCCAAACTCTTCTCCTGGACGACCTGAAGCCATACCTCTGAACCTGACCTAGGTTCCTGGAGGCCTGTTTTGTTGTGGAGAGGGGAAGGACTGACCTATGAATGCAGAGCATGGAAATGAGGAATCATCATGGAACAAAAGGAGAACAGTACACATGCACACAGGCATGCACAACAGCAGTGGGAAATTCAGGTGCAAGGTTATCAGATCAGTGCAGAAAGTCAGTAGGAGTCAACACTAGGAAAGAATCAATGCACATTTGCCTACAGCGTATACAGTGCTACTATTTTTTGACTCAGAAACCCTTTCAAAGTTATACATACTGTCATGAACCTCCTTAAATTTTTTGAAGTGATTTAACAATTTTGTGCAGTACCATCTGGCAGGATTCCAGTGGAGAAAGGACTATATGGGGACCACTCTTGTGTGAATTACTAAGTGGAGACAAGCAGCTATTGACTACAGATAAAAGACTACCAACCATACTCTCAGGGCATGAAAGGGAATGAATTCCTTTCTTTTTCTTTTTTTGCTCCATGGTTTGGCAAGTTCACTAGTTGACATGGAAAAGGTAAGAGGCTTTGCTTTAGCCATTTTACTGAGAGGTGAGTGGGGAGGAAGACAGAGAAAGATATAAAGATAGAGATTTCAGAGGTCTATATGAGAGAGTTAAAGAAAGGAGAGCAGAAGAAGAGAGTAGAGGAGAGAGAAGGGGAGGAGAGGAGAGGAGAGGAAGCCAGGAAATCTGCCATAGCCATAGCTTTGATTATTAAGTGGTTCGGAGACAGTGACCAAGTAGTGGTATGGGGTGGGAGAGGGTTGTTAGCTCTCTATTCAGAGTTTCCATCTGGTTCCTCTTTGCTCCTATTGTTTTATTTGGGAGAAATGGTTTCCTAATTTTAAATAACATGCTATATAGTGGCAGCTTTAAAACAAGATCCACAGCCCCAGTTTTCAACCAGATTACCCCTTAAAGCCTTCTTAAGTGGTTTCTGTTTCTGCTCAAGGATGTAGAGAACTGAAAAGAGCATCTCTCCCACTCTCATAATACAAAATTAAATAAAGTGAGAACTGTAAATGTATGACTTTTTAAAAATCCATTTCCAGAGTATATAAAGAATTCTTAAAATTCGAGAATAAGAAAACAAAAAATGGCCAGCTGACCCATCCAGTAAATAAATAATAAATACATATATTAATAAACTCAAAAGCTCTTAAACATTTTACCAAAGAAGATATACAGATGGTAAATAAAGACATAAAAATGTGACATTAGGGAAATGTAATTAAAACCTCAAGGTGATATGATTGCACGCCTATTGAAATATTTACAACAATAATTTTTCAGAGGTAATAACAAGTGTGGGTGAGGATGCAAAGCAATTGTTACTCTAAAACACTGCAGGTGAGAATGCAAGAAGTTTTTGCCATGCTAGGAATTAGTTTGGCACTTTCTTATAAACTTAAAACTACATTTGCCATTATGACCCAGCAATCCCACTCCTAGATATTAACCACAAACACAATAGAAACTCATTTTCACATAAATGTTTAATATCCACTTTATTCAAAATCATCAATAAATAGAAACAATTTAGATAGTCTTCATTCAACTGGTGAATGTATAAACAAACTATGGTATACAATGGTATCCTGATCAGCAATGAAAAAGAATGAAATTTTTCACATAAAAATATTGATTAACCTTTTAAAAATTAGTTTATTTTCAGTTATAGTTGACATGTAATATATTAATTTCAGGTGTGCAACCTAGGGATTATACATTTATATACCTTATGAAGTGATCATCCTGATAAACCTAGCACCCATGTGACACCATATATAGTTTTTACAATATTATTGACTATATTCCCTGTGCTGTACTTTACATCTTCATGACTATTTGTATAACTGGCAATTTCTACTTTTAAATCCCTTTCACCTTTTTCACCCATCCCCCTAACCTCCCTTTCATCTGGCAGCCATCTATTCATTCTTTGTATATATGAGTTTATTGCTTTTTTGGTTTGTTCATTTTTTTGTTTTGTTTTATAATTTTCACATATTAGTGAATTCATATTGTATTTGTCTTTCTCTGTCTGACTTCTCTACTTAAGAATACCCTCCAGGTCCATCCATGTTGTTGGAAATGGCAAGATTTCATTTTTTTCTTTATGGCTAAGTAATATTCCTTTGTGTACATGTATCATATCTCCTTTATTCATTCATCGATTAATGGACACAGGTTGCTTTCATATCTTTGCTATTGTAAACAATGCTGCAATGATCACAGGATGCATATATCTTTTCGAAATAGTGTTTTTTGGAATAAATTGGGTCATATGGTGGTTCTGTTTTTAATTTTTTGAATAATATCCATGCTGTTTTCCATAGTGTCTGTAACAATTTACAATCCCACCAATATTACATGTGGATTTCCTTGTATCCACATCCTCACCAACATTTTTTGTTGTTGATTTATTGATGATAGTCATTCTGACAATTTTGAGTTGATATATCATTATGGTTTTAATTTGCATTTTCCTCATGTTCAGTGACATTGAATCTCTCTATATAAATAGCCAGGGGCCATCACATCTGAAACCACAAAATGGATGACCAAACAGGCTGAGTGGGGCGACAAGGCTGGCAGGGGAGTTAGTGAGGGATGACTAAACGACTGAGCAGCAGGCTGCATGGGGAGACCAGGCCAGTGGGGGTGGGGGTGGGGGCAGTTGGAGGCAACCAGGCCAGTGGGGGGGGGGGGGCAGAGAAGGGCAACCAGGCTGGCAGAGGGGGGAAGTTTGGGGGACCAGGCCAGTGAGGGGGGCAGTAAGGGGCAACCATGCTGGTGGGAGGGCAGTTAGGGGTGACCAGGATGGCAGGGGGGGCAGTTGAGGTCCACCAGGCCGGCACGGGGGAAGTTAGGGGTGATCAGGTCAGCAGGCAGTCTGGCAGGGGGGCCAGTTAGGAGTGATCAGGGAGGCAGGCAGGTGAGCAGTTAGGAGCCAGCGGTCCCGGATTGTGAGAAGGATGTCTGACTGCCGGTTTAGGCCCGATCCTGGGGATCTGGTGGGTCATGGATTGGAGAGGGTGCAGGCTAGGCTGAGGGGACCCACCTTGTGCATGAATTTTGTGCACTGGGCCTCTAGTATGTTTATAAATGTATATTGGCCATCTGTATGTCCTCTTTGGAGAAATGTATATTTAGGTGATATTTCTTAATTATAAAGCATATCCCCCAAATATTTATTGATTGCAGATGAAAAAAAAAAAAGGAAAATTCACAGTAAAGAAACCTGACAGAAACTAAGTAATCAAGTAATAGTACCAGGTATATATATTGATATCGTCTAGTCCAGCCGTGGGCAAACTACTGCCTGCGGGCCGGATTTGGCCCGTTTGAAATGAATAAAACTATTGAAAAAAAAGACCTTACCCTTTTATGTAATGATGTTTACTTTGAATTTATATTAGTTCACACAAACACTCCATTGTTCCGGCCCTCCGGTCCAGTTTAAGAACCCATTGTGGCCCTTGAGTCAAAAAGTTTGCCCACCCCTGGTAGTCCCTGAAGGGTAGACGGCACCTCATGCTATCTTTCCCAATACTGTGTAACTTCAATCTAATAATTAGAACACAAAATTAAAGGTCATGAAAGACAAGAAAAGACTGTTAAATTGTCACAGATTAGAGGAGATCAAGGAGACTTGACAACTAAATTCAATGTGAGATCCTGGATTAAATCCTGGAACAGAAAAAAGGGCTTTTATGGAAAATTGGTGGCCTCACTAAAGTCTCTAGTTTAATTTACAGTATTGTGCCAATGTTAATTACCTTTGATAATTATTCTATGATTAGATAAGGGTAAGATAGGTGAAAGGCATGCTGGGTATTCCCTGTACTACTTTGTAAATTTTCTGTAAGTCTAAAATTATAGACAAATAATTTTTAATGACAAAAACTCTATACTTCAGTTTGAAGTGTGTCATTAAAGATATACAATGACGAAAGCATACAAAAACTTTCCATGACCTTGTTTAGCATTCTTTGTTTTATACTTCAAAAATCAATGAGCTGATTTCTATAATTTCAACTTTTTTAATGGTGAGATAAAAGGAAAGGTTTTTAAACTGCAATTTTCAAGCTCTTCTCTTCAAGTAACAGATTGCGGGTGTAGAAAGTTTTTCCCCCATAAATGAAAAGCCAAATTAGATATAATCATCACTAGATTTTATCTATTTAACTTTAATTTCAAAGTACTAGAGGCATCTTTTGATGCTGAGCAGAATTTCTTTCAGCAGAATTTTGAATAGATAAATGAAACTTATGGAATTGGATCTTGTGTGGATCACATTGAGGCAAATTTGCAGTTATTATTATTTCTATACTTCTCCTCAATTAGGCTTTCTTTCTATGAGCTCTATGCAGTTGTTCATCATGGGTATAAATTAAATAATATGTTATTATTAAAAACAAAACCACCATATAACTGTAAAAATAATCATGATGGCATCAACATTTATTGAATGAGAAATCAACTAAATAATGAAGTAATCAAAAACATTATTTTATTTGGGGTATACTAACTGCTATAAATTTGTATCTCATAAGTATTCATAGGTTCTCCAATTATTCCATTTTAAATGAAGTGTATATTTTTCCATTGTTTGATTAAAATAATAAAAATTAGGAAAATGACATTGCTGACTTTAACATCTCACGGAATAATGTTAAATTTCTGAATACTCACAAACCATGGCTTGAAAACACAGGCCTAGTGAATAGGATGAGGTGATGCAACCATTTTGAATTCTGTTTATACAGAAAAAAATACAAAAAAATAAAAAAGTCAATTTTGTATCATTTAAGATATTTTTAACTGCAGATAATATGACAAAAAGCCCTGAGGCAGGTAGCTCCAGATTTCACTTCATGCACTTAATGAAGACCTAGAAACTTCAGCTTCTTTATATATTTCTGCTGCCACATTTTCCTACAGAATTTCCAGACTTAACAATGCCCAAAGAAAGAAGTCTGTTCTCTGTCACTTTTTAAATGTGAAGAATCCTACTGGGAGTTTCTCACCACACAGTTGACATCCTTTCATGTCTTGTTGGCTAGAATTATGTCTCCCTCCCACCTTTTTTTTTTAATCCCTAAACCAATTACTGGCAGCGAACCAATATAGTAAACTAGGATTGACTCTGAATTGAGAATATAGTAACTTTCCCTGAAAGCTGAATACTTAGATAAAACTAGTTTGTGTTGACAAGAAAGACTGGGTTAATGGGTATTGAGTGGGCAGCTTACTGTGCCTACTAAAAGTGTCTTTGGGAAGGCATTTAAGTTTACAAAATTGCACAGGGAGGGGAATGCATAAGTGCAGAAGTGAGAGAAATATATCCCAAATTTTATGAGTGCTCCCAAACTAGGAATATTGGAGGCTTATACCATCAGAGATGGCTTCCTGGAAAAGGGACACATGAGCTGATGGGGACTTGGAGTAGTAAAGACACATGAGATCAAGAAGGGCCTCCTCTTCTCTGCCAAAGAGGGTGTGACCTGCTCTAGAACTGATGGAAGGCCTCTGGAGGACTTCAAACAGAAGGGGCATTGTGAAATTTGCTTTTAAGAAAGATTGCGCTATACATACAGCAAGGATAGTCACTCCTCTCTCTGACCTTTCATGTTCTTTCTTATCTGTTCTTATTATTTAGGACTTAGCCTTCATGTTCTGATATGAGCTAGTTTTCATGTAACACACTTATGTAACAGCAACCAAATTAGAAACACATTATGAGCATCTTAAAAGGCCCCGCCTGCTCCCTTCCAAGGGCAATTGCTATCCTGACATTAATCGGAATAGATTTGTTTTGCTTGTTTATTAGTTTCTAGAAAAGAATTTAAATAGTATGCATTCTTTTTTATTGTTGATACTATTACAGATGTCCCCCATTTCCCTCCCACTTTGCCCCCCTCCACCACACTACTGTCTGTGTCCATGGGCTATGCATGTATGCATATGTATTCTTTGGTTAATCTCTTCCAGTCCCCTCCACCTCTTCCCCTCTGAAATTCACCATTCTGTTCCACGTATCCATGCCTATAGTCCTATTTTGATTGTCAGTTTATTTTGTTCATTAAATTCCACATATAAATGAGATCATATGGTATTTTTCTTTGGCTGGCTTATTTCGCTTAGCATAATAATCTCTAGCTCTATCCATGCTCTGCAAAAGGTAAAAGTTCCTTCTTATTAAAAGCCATGTAGTATTCCACGTGTAAATGTACCACAGCCTTTTTTATCAGCTCATCTACTGATGGGCACTTGGGTTATTTCCAGATCTTAGCTATTGTAAACAATGCTGTGAACATAGAGATGCATATATTCATTCTGATCGGTATTTTAGAGTTCTTAGGATATATTCAAATGGCAATTCCATTTTAAATTTTTTGAGGAAAATCTATACTGTTTTCCATAGTGACAGGTATATAGATCAATGGAACAGAAAAGAGATCCCAGAAATCAACCCATGCCTTTATGGTCAATTAATATTTGACAAAAGAGTCAAGGGGAGTAAAACAGTCCCTTCAATAAATGGCGTTGGGAAAATTGGACTGGTACAAACAGAAAAAAAAAACTGAAACAAGATCACAAACTTACACAATACACAAGAATAAACTCAAAGTGGATAAAAAACTTAAATGTAAGTCATGAAATCCTAAAAATCCTGAAAGAAAGCACAAGCAGCAAAATCTCAGACATTTCTCGTAGCAATATTTTTACTGATGTATCTCCTATGGCAAAGGAAATTGAGGAGAAAATAAACAAATGGGACTACATTAAAATAAAAAGCTTCTGCACAGCAAAAAAACCATCATCAAAATGAAAAAGGAACCCACTGTATGGGAGAACATATTCACCAATGATACATCTGATCAGAAGTTAATTTCCAAAATATATAAAGAACTTATAAACTCAACACCAGGAAGACATCCCAATTAAAAAATTGGCAAAGAAGCTGAATAGACACTTCTCCAAAGTAGACATATAGATGGCCAATAGATGTATGAAAAAAATGCTCAACATCACTAATTATCAGAAAGATGCAAATTAAAACTACAGTGAGGTATCACCTCACACCAGCCAGAATGGCTATCATCAAAAAATCAACAAACCAGTGCTAGCAAGGATGGGAGGACAAGGGAACCCTAGTGCACTGCTGGTGGGAATACAGACTGGTGTAGTAGTTGTTCTCTTGTGTCTGCCTTTTTAAGGAGGGGAGTGTAGAGTCTGGTTCACATGGATTAATAAATCTTATGTAAATCTAGTGAAATCCAGAAATAAATGTTGAAAATTTGATTTGGAGTCATGGTAGGAGAAATGGTTTAAAACAGTCGCTCTGAAATGGGATGAACTTGCATGTATATCCTTGTTCTGCTACTTTTTTTTTTAATTTATTTTTTTTTTAATATATTTTATTGATTTTTTACAGAGAGGAAGGGAGAGAGATAGAGAGTTAGAAACATCGATGAGAGAGAAACATCGATCAGCCGCCTTCTACACATCTCCTCCTGGGGATGTGCCCGCAACCAAGGTACATGCCCTTGACCGGAATCGAACCTGGGACCCTTCAGTCCGCAGGCCGACGCTCTATCCACTGAGCCAAACCGGTTTCGGCCTTGTTCTGCTACTTGAAAGAGTTTTGACCCTAGGCAATTATTTGATTCTCTACCTTCAGTTAATTCAGTTGTAAAATATAGTTACTAATAGTACTACCTCATAGTGGGGTTTATATAAGGTGATACATGTAAAGTGTTTAGCACTGTGTTAAGATCAAGATACAGAGTAAGCATTAGTAACTAGTAACATTATTATTTGTGATTACTTAGAAAGAAACAACGTACTCACTATTAACTAAGATAAGTGATTAGCAATCAATCTCACCGTAAAACAACAAGAACAACAAGTGGAATACGAGTCCTGAAAATCAGAGGCCTTATATAGAGTGTATCTTGAAGTTGGCCAGGCATTTGATAAAGATTCTCATGATATTGTAGACGAGATACGGGAATTGGTCGTTTTCAAAACATAGTAGGCATTAGGTTCCAAATCATGAACTATATCAGAATCACCAGTGTTCTACTAAAAATAAAGATGACTTGATCTTTAACCCATCATAAATCAAATGAATTAAAATGCCCCCAGATTTTCTCCAGGAATCCACACTTTGATCAAGCTCCCTGTGTGAATCTGATCTGCTGCCAAGTTTTAACTCTGAACTCTACTTCATGATGCTAAAGGACAAGTGCTGCATCCTCGATGCTTTTATAGCTTTAATGATGACTCAGTGCCTGGCATATTACAGATGTTCAATAAATATTTACTTGTGGAACTGTGAAAGAAATCTCTGGAACATGCATATTGCTATCTTATTCAACATTTTTATTAGCAATTGGAGTGATTTTTGAAGGTATACTTGACAAATTTACCAATGGCAGAAAAAGTAGAGCATATCAAAGACGAATACAAAGTTTAAAAAAATAAAACCACTGCTTAATCAGCATTTCATGTAAAATGGACCCAAGAATCTAGTTGCCCACATATTGTGACCAAACATATGACAAAGGTTATCAGCAAAAATAAATATCGTTAGCTACATCAAGCAACGCGGCACAGCTTTGAATTCATCTATTCCAGGGGTAAGTTAACAACTGGGCTAAATATGGTCCGCTGCTTCTTTTTGCAAATAACATTTTGTTAGAACACAACCACAACTATTTGCTTCTATATTGGCTATGGCTACTTTTGCACTACAACAGAAGAGTTGAGTATTTGCATCTGAGATCATATAGCCTACAAAGCTGAAAATATTTACTCTCTGGCCCTTAGCAGAAACATTTGTCAGCTCCTATTCTACTCAAATCACACTTTCCCCATCTTCCTTAGTGATAGGACCTACCACTGTTATCTGAGCATGTAGCCTTGATCAAAGACTGAATTTCTTGGTGTCCTTTCATCAGGCCTTATATTCTGGACAGTGAGACATATGTAGAAGTCTAATATTTCTGCTTTCTGAAATCTTTTTTAAAAGATAGCTCCTTTACCCTTCATGCTGGTTGTAAATTAAACCTAAGAACTGGAGTTCAAACATATGGGCCCATGCAGATAAAGGCCTCCGTTTGGCAGCCTGGACCTGAAAGGGCCTCAGTCGTTGAGTACCTGAGGACTTTGTGGAATTTCCATAATAACCCTTCACTGCTACTGGGAAACGTTTTTCTTTTTTCTTTTTTTTTTTGCATAAAATAAAAAAGATATTGGTGTGTTTAGGCCACTGTTTGTTCTGATGTTCTGTCACTTGCATATGAATCTGTCCTAACAGATACAATTGTTTAATGTCCAAACATTATTAGAACTGATTCTGCTAGTTTAACCACATGCGGAGATTTTCTTGCCTTTGTAAGTTACAGAACTCTCCATGACTGGAGGGTTTTAAGCAGATTCTGAATAACCACCTGTCAGACCAGTGACGCCGAGTTCCCTGAATTGGATGGAGGTTAAACTATATGACCTCCAAGAGTCTAAGCTGGGTATTCCTGGACTACATTTTTCTTTATTAATGGAAAGTGTTAAATGGGTTCTTAGTTCAAGCACTTAAAATGATTAAAGTAACCAGCCAGAAAGCCAAGCTGCCAACATGGAAAGTGCAGAGTGAGTAAAATATCAGCACAATTTTAACTTTCTCTTTGCAGCAAAGCAACGAGTCAGATGGTACTTTAGGCTCTCCTTGAGGAAAGCGCTGACACTATATCAGATGACAGACCCCCTATCCAATCAGTTGGAGCTGTCCACTTACATAGAATGCTGGGAAGGGAACACTATCGTTACTCTGCGTGGGTGGTCACTTTCTGCATACAATGTGTACTTGATTATTTTTACAAATGATAGTTAAATTGAGCCCAGCATGAATACAGATAAATGTAAATAACCTTATGTATCCTCTGTTAAATAAAAATTAATGACTAGAAAATTTCTTTGACTCATAGATGATAATAATCAGGGATTATGTGACTCTGGATAAAATATACCTTCTCTTTGTTGATGGCTCTTTATTTTAATTTTTGAAGGTTTAACATACATCACTTAGTTTTACCTAAAGCTATCTACTCTAGTATTATATACATATCAATAATAATAAAAGCATAATATGCTAATTAGACCGGACATCTTTCTGGATGACCTTCGGGATGAAGCTGGGGCTGCGAGGGAAAGCCAGGTCCCGGGTGCCAGAGGGAAGCTGGTGCTGGCAGTCGGGGGAAAGAAGGTCTAGTCTTGCACGAAATTCATGCCCAGAGGGGGGGCAGTGTCCCTCATCCCAGCCTACACCCTCTCCAATCTGGGACCCCTCGGGGGGATGTCTGACTGCTGGCCTGATCACCCCCTAACTCAGCCGTGGGCAAACTACAGCCCACAGGCTGGATCCGGCCCTTTTGAAATGAATAAAACTAAAAAAAAAAAAAAAAGACAGTACCCTTTTATGTAATGATGTTTACTTTGAATTTATATTAGTTCACACAAACACTCCATCCATGCTTTTGTTCCGGCCCTCTGGTCCAGTTTAAGAACCCACTGTGGCCCTTGAGTCAAAAAGTTTGCCCACCCCTGCCTTAACTGCTCCCCCCTGCTGGCCTGATCGCCCCTAACCTCCTCTGCCTCAGCGCCCCCCACTGTGGCTTTGTCCGGAAGATGTCTGGTCTAATTAGCATATTACCCTTTTATTAGTATAGATATGTGTGTGTGTGTGTGTGTGTGTGTGTGTGTGTAAGCATATATATATGTGTGTATAAATATCCATCTTATTGGTTCTGTTTATCTGGAGAAACCTGATTAATACACTAGTACTTTAAATAAAAATGCTGTGAGATTTCTTTCCCAGCCTTTTTCCAGTTATGATATGGATTGCTTATATAGATACTGTCAGGAAGATTTAACCTAAACTTACCAACATTCTTTGGGTTGACTATAATTAAGATTTTTTAATTGATATATATATTATCATAATGTTGGGACTAAAAGGTTATACTCAGACTGATATATATATATATATATATATATAACTTCAGTCATGACCACTATTGCTGACTGTCCACAGGTCTTGTTCAGCCTTCTCCTTATGGAGTACTTGCTGTTTTATTTCCAGTGGTAGCTCCTATGAAAAGGGAGCTAGCCAGTTCAGCATATAGGATCAGAGAATAAATTACATCTTAGAAACAATTAAAAATACCAGATAAAGGCTTTATTATTCCCATGAAGCAATAAAATATTATAAATTTAAAGAAAGCAGGTCATTGCCCCATAAGAAATGCTAATTAAAAGACATATACCAACTCTAAAGAAAAAAAGTTAAAAAGAAAACCTAAAGACAGATGGTGCTCTGTCTCTCTCTCTCTTTTTAACAACTTATAATACCACTACTTTGACTTGGTTTTCTTAATTCTACATACAACTAAATTTTTAAAAGCTTAATAATTCTCATTACAGTTATCTCTTTACCCACCTATTTTTCTGGAAAGTAAGAAGGTCAGGAATATCTCTGGAGGAAAAAGGAATATAAAAGAGAATCACCACAAAACAGAGATCAGGATCCTTTCAGAAATGGAGCAATAGGAACAAAAACTAGAATATTGCTTCCATTCACATTTCCATGGCCATTTTTCAATTCAGCCACTAAATAATTTTTGCTACTTTCTTTCCAGTGCTCATGCCTCTGTCCACAGATTTCCTTCTTACCACATTGGTTCCATTATAAATACTCATTAAGATAGTTGCAATGATAAAAATAACATTGTTTTGATGAGTCAAGGTTTAGGGACAGGCGACTAAGGGAACGTTGAGACGCAGTTAGTTTAGGTGTGATGTCCTGATGAACCCTAGGAAGACACAGAAAGAAATAGGTAGAAAGAGACAACAGAAATATTTTAGATATTTCTCTGTAAAAAAATGAGATGAAAAGAGGAAAAAAAAACAACCTTCAAGTCTTTGCTGCAGCAAGGTCTAGTTGTTACTATGTTTAAAAAGGACTAAAATTGATTATAATACATCCATTTAAAAGAGGTGAGAAAAAAAGTACATTAATTAGACTTCATGGTGTGCAGTTCTAAATGTGTGGTTTTAAGATATGTGAAGAAATATTTTCACTTTCACACACATTAAATGATCTGACACTGTAGCTATTTTTGAAATATCTTATTTCATTATTAACATTAATAGTATTCTTTTACAACTTTCAGAGCAATTTTACATTGATTATTTCATGAGGTTTCTATGCAATAGGAAGCATAGAAATGCTTTTAGTTTGTGTAACACTTAAATTATCTTATTTGATACAGTCCTACTATACAGTTCCTTTTACTCATTCTATTCACTCACTATCAAAACCTTTGAACTTGTATTTTTCTGGCCACAAAACTCTGCTTACACACATCTGCCAACTTCTTCATCTGGAGGATTTCTAATTCATCCTTTAAAACTGGCCACTGCAAGGACTGGCCTTCCTCAGCTGGATGTGTATGTTTGTGTATGTGTGTGGAGGTAGGTGGAAGTCTTCAGGAGGGCAGAAACTGGTAATATCACCTTTGCTTGAGGTCGACCAGTAGGCTTTGGCTTCAGTGTCTCCTCCTTTACAATACCCAAGCTTCCTTAATGAGCCAAACCCAGATTCTCATAAGGGAAATCACATCTAAATAACAACAGCTTTTGCTGTGGTACTCAGTTTAGCTGAGGGACCCAATTTTGATAAGGTACACCACAGCTATGCAGACATGGGATGGCTAATGAATTGACAATTTTTCAAATTTCAAAAAATTATAATACATTTAATTTTACTGAAATTTAATTATAACAAAGAACCTGTAGTAAGCCTGAAAAAAAAAAAATGCTTGAACTTTAACATCTTCAATACAATAGATGTTAATTCCTACAAGTTTTTTTCTGAAGTTATGATTTATAGCTGGAGTTCAATTTTGTTTAAACTTCCTATTACTTAAATAGCTTAAGTTTCCAAGGTGTAAAGCTGACTCAGATGTATCATAGGAATCAGAAGAGAGTGCTTATGTCTATTAAAGATCAAAAATTTGAAACCTTTTTTTTTTAATTTTTAAAGAACAACTTTTAAAACTTACATTTCCTTTCAGGATGATTTTCCAAAAGAAATTAATTGACAAAGGTTGGTCTATAAACATAATGTTCTATAAAAGAGATAAATTATCTTCAGAGTAACAAAGAAATACATCATGGAGAACTGATTAGAGACTGTATCTATTATAAATCCCAAATGACTATTCATTGATTCAAGCATCTGTCAGTCTTCTCTAAATTACTAGACTAGTGGGTTAGTGTTTCCTGTTCAGGACTCTGAGTTATACATGTTCACCAAATGCTCAGATTCAGGTAACATTTTACCTTTTTTTATGTATGAATAGTGACCTAACACAGGTTTTCTTTTTTTCTCTTCTTAGAATTTTTAATTCCCACTTCTTTTCTTATTTATAGAAAAGGAATATGCCTTCTTCTCTTCATCATTAATCATGATCATCTTAATCATAAAATGTGTGTAATGTTATCAATTTTATTCTTGAGAATATGCTTCATAGAGCTAACTGATGTTTGGTTTTAATTTGTACCAATTTAACTTGTAAATTTACATCTGTACCAATTTCATTTGTAAATCATGAATCTTAATCTAACATTCATTACTTTCTCATTTTTAAAAAAAAAAAATAACCAGTCATTTTCTATTTTGTCTTTTTAATGCATGCATTTGATGTTTTGGGACAGATGCACACACTCATGAAACTTTGTTTTGTCTTAACAGTCATGATAATTGTATTTTCCCTGCTAAGTGATTGCTTTGAAAATATATATGAATACAATTCTGACCAATGAGAAATAAGAGTAAATATGCTAATGGTTCTGGAATAGTTTTATTCACTGACTAAAAGTAGAGAGAAAGGGCTAGCATAGAGGAATAATTTTTTTTTTTTTTCCTTTTTCGTTTTGGCCATCTTGTAATCCTGGGAGCAACATTTTAGAAGGTGGCAGAGTAGAAAGTTGAAAATAAATTAGATCTTTGGTGAAAAGAAACTGAACCAATGAATTAATCTACCCTGGAGCCTTGCTAACTCAGAATGCTCTGATTCTTGAAATAATACATTTTCTTTATTGTTTAAACCAGTTGAGTTAAGACTTTCTGCTACTTATAGCTAAAGGCATCCTAACTAATTAGCTGACAGTTCAGAATTTTATTTCATTGGAATCCTCGGTTTGTTCCCCAGCTCTTTGTCTCTCATGTCTTACTTTTTTATTCTTTTTCTGTTTTGCTTAATTTTATTTTCAAATAAGTTTTCTTTTGTCTGAAAGAGTGCTTATGACCTACACTTACTGAGTCATTGCATGCTTGAAAATATAACTGTGGTCACCTCACCACTTCCCCCGCTTGCGCCCTCCTCTCTGCTGGGCCGCTGGCCAAGGAAACCCCCGCCACACGCACAGGGCCCTGCGCATAGCCGCAGGACTAGGCGACCTGCCCAGCTCCCCGGGGGTGGGACACGCGGAACCCAGCCCAACCGCTGGGCCCCGGGAGGGAGGGGACCTCGTTCTGCTTCAGGTGTGGGAGCTCCAGGTCCGCCCATCTGGGAGGAAGCGCTGGCATCCAGGCAGCAGCGCCCGTGCCTCCCCCTGAGGAGCACAGGGAAGACGGTCCCATGCAGCTGTCGCCACCCTCATCGTGGTCCTGGGAGCCTCCTGGGAATGCGGGGCTGCAGGGAACAGCTGAGCAATGACATTTTCTTTCTTTCTTTTTTAAAAAAATATATTTTATTGATTTTTTTTTACAGAGAGGAAGGAGAGGGATAGAGAATTAGAAACATCAATGAGAGAGAAACATCGATCAGCTGCCCCCTGCACACCCCCTACTGGGGATGTGCCTGCAGCCAAGGTAGATGCTCTTGATTGGAATAGAACCTGGGACCCTTCAGTCCCCAGGCCTACTCTCCATCCACTGAACCAAACTGGTCAGGGCCATTTTCTTTTTTAAAAAAAATTATTTTTATGGATTTCAGAATGAATGGGAGAGGGAGAGAGAGAATCAGGGATGGGCTGCCTCCTGCGCACCCTGGGGGACCCAGCCGCAGCTCCCCCTCCCGCTGGTATCCGGGCCTCTGGGTTCACTGGGCCGCGCTCTGCATTTCCTTCCGGGAGCATCTGCCTCGGCTGGGTTGCTCTTGGCAGTGCGGGTTGATGTAGGGCGAGATGCTGGGGTGAAGGCCCCCGGGGGCCTCCAGAGCAGTTCTCTCCCAACCAGTTCCTGCTCCCTCTCCGAGGGGTACAGGCGAGGGTGGCACCCGAGAGGAATGGTCCCCACTGGCCAACCACTTGCCCCCTGGGAGCCTGGCGGGAGTGCCTGAAGCCGGTCCATTCTTGCTGCTTGACACAGTCGCTGCAGGGAAGAAAAATCTGTACAGCATCTGTTTCAAGGGACCTGGCGTATATGGCATACTATTCTTAATATGTTTGCTCCCCTTCTTGGCGCTATGTGTTTTAACCAAGGTCACCTCTCCAAGAAAGGTTGTTTCCCCAGGTAGGGATCTTTCCCTGAAGTTAGGGAGGGAATAAAACCCCTTAACTAAGTGCCAGGTGGGTAGTTAATCACTTTAACTAGGAACAATCACGTTTAAGCTACATAATCTTTACTCCCTTGTATGGAGATAAAAAACGCCCTAACCTTTGGCATAGAAATTGATAGGATTAAAATCAACTGGTATAAATACAGATGTAACAAGACAATAAAAAACAGAACCTGGCTGGAGATCCTGGCTAGAACCTGGCTAGAGAACCTGACTAGGCTGTTGATCACCTGAATGCTGTCTCCGTTCACACCTTTGGGAACCCTTGGACCTGCTGGGGCTGGACACCAATACCGGAGGGATTCTCAAAGGGGTGCCGGCTGGGCTGGTCACGGCGGCGGGACAGAGAGGGGGGCAGGCGGAGGCTGCAGCGACTCGTCCTGTCCTGAGGGGAACGAGAGCCCTGTCACCGGTGACCCGCATGGCCATCTGCCCCGCCATCTCCCTGCCCGTGGTGACCACGACCTGTCCTCTGCTCTGCGCATGCGTGACTGAAGCTTTGCCAGGGCGACCGGTGGAAGCCAGGCCTGGCTGCAGTGCGCACTCTCCCAGCCTCTCACAGTCCGTCTGCCCCGCCCACAGGGAAACGGACCTAAGATATATTTAACTCCATGATTTATATTTTACCTAGTATTTTGTTTCAAAGTAATTTTCCTGAAAAAAAAAAAACAACTATCAAGGGAAAGCATCAATGACCTCTAGCTTCCAATGTTGTTGATAAGAAGCCTCATTCAAATTTAGTCTTCATTCACTTATAAGTAAGCTGTGATTTTCTCTGGAAATTTTTAATTTTTTTTTTCTCTTGAATTTTATATTTTTGAAATTTCACAAGAGATTTCTTGGGTTCTCTTTTTTTTCCTTTGTACCCAGGGATCTCTTTTAGTGTAATAATAGAGATACTCAGCTCAGAGAAATTGTCTACTATCCCTTTAATTATTTTCTCACTTCCACTGGAAGTCTGATTAGATAATGAACCTATCTTTCACATCTTTTAACATTCTAATTTATTATTATTTTTTATTTCTCTCTTATGTCCTTATTTTCTTACACTAACTTCCTCAACTCTGTCAAATTAACAGTAATAATTTTTATAATACTAGTAAAAAACAAATGTAGCGCTCACTTATGTTCTGGGTCCATAAATTTTCACAGCAACCCCAAATGGTAGATACAAATTTAACCTCATTTTACAGATAAGTAAAGTGAGGTAAAAGAGCGTAAGTAATTGTCCAATGTGGCACAGTTACTAACTTGCAAAATCTGGACCAAATCCAGAGATTGTGACTCCAGAATTTGTATTTTAAGCAATTATTCTACCCTGGTTCACTATTTGCCACCAAAGAGATTGTACAGAAGGAGTAAAATCATTGCTCAAGAAATCAAGATGATAAGTGAATGGACACAGTTTCTAGTTGTCTGATCTCTTCCTCGTGGACGCTTGCCTGAAGTTTAGTGGTCAGTGCAGCTCATGCAGAATAAGACTTCAAGGTCAGAGACAAGTTAGAATTGTAACTTCTGCCTTTCATACTGTTAAGCTGAGGATGAACCATCCCAAATATCCAAACTTTCTCTACAAATATTTGAAACATATTGTTGAGTCCCTGTTGCATTCTTCTAAATTCTTTTTCTGACTATCACCAAGCTAGAGCATTGTTGAGCACATGTTTACTTTATCTCTTTCTTCCATGTTTCTTTTCTTTTTCTTTTTAAATTCTAACTAAGACTTTCTAGGAAGCAATCTTATTCTCTGTGATAACATTTTCCTACATATATATTTTGGGTTGTATTCTATAACAACCCCTACATATGTTTCCTGGATTCCAGATATTCTCCAAACTGTCCTGGACATTCAAGCAGTCTTCTTTTTTGCTAGAGCTATTATAGATTTACTAGAGGCCCGTTACACAAAGAGATTTGTGCAATAGGCCTTCTTTCCCCTGGCTGCCGGCACCAGTTTTCCTCCAGCACCCGGGACCCAGGCCTTGGCTCTGGCCGCAGCAGAGAAGCCAAGCCTGGAAGCTTCTCCACTCCGACCACAAGAAGGCAAGCCTCTTCAGTCTTCAGTCATCTTCAGTCTTCGCTGGGCAGAGCCTTCAGTCTTTCGCTCAGTGCCTGCATATGCAAATTAACCGCCATCTTTGTTGGGTAATTTGCATACTCATCCTGATTGGCTGGTGGGCATACCAGAGTGACACCAATTAGCATGTTTATCTTTTATTAGTGTAGATTAATGCTTTGCATAATTGTATGTTCATTTTGGTGGGAGAGGTACATGTGCTCAGACACTCATTTCCAACCAAATGCATGACAGTCTGAATTTCTTCAATTCTGAAATATTCACCCAAATACTCATCTATTCTCTCCAAAACACATTTGGCTCCACAGAATATGGAATAAAAATCTTTCCAGAAAGATCACTTCTGACATTATTTCTAGGAAATAAGTAGGCAAATTTACAAAGTGTGCACAGAACTAATGCATAAGCAACTGGAGTAAATACTCCAGTTGAGTGTATCTACCTCTACTGAATACACCGTCCAACTTTCAACCTACCCTTTGGAATATAGAACTTTACCAATTCTACTTTTTTTAAAAAAAGAAATTATTTTTATTGATCTCAGAGAGGAAGGGAGAAGGAGAAAGAGACAGAAACAACAATGATGAGAGAGAATCATTGATCGGCGGCCTCCTGCACACCCGCCTCCTACTGGGGATCAAGCCCATAACCCAGGCATGTGCCCCTGACCGAAATTGAACCCAGGACCCCTCAGTCCACAGGCTGATGCTCCATCCACTAAGCCAAACCAGCCAGGGCCAATTCTACTTTTGAGTGATGGAAATGAATACCTAGTGCCTGGTTTAAAACAGGATTGTCTGTGGCAGCAAACATATAGTTAAAAATCATTTTTAAAAAATGTGGTCATTTTACAAATAGCATAATGAGTTTTTGTTAGTTCAGGCAGCACTTGTAGAACTATGATTCATCTGTCCCTTATAGAGGAAAAAAAGATCAAATTCAGTAAATGAAAAATATGAACCATCAACAAAAAAGGAAACAATATGTGTCATTAAAATCAACACCAACTTTGACTTATTGTTACTGGAACTTTCACCACAACCTGTGGCATACTTGTAATAAATTCCATTCTCTCCAGCATGTCAAATTCTTCAATTTAGTCTTGGCATTTAATCTACTGGAAAAACCATTTATTTATATTTCTATGTATGCCCCTAAAGCCATAGACATTATCTTTTAAGTAACTTTCCTTTTGAATCCAAATTGAAAATATAGTTAAGCATATTTGAAATGTTCCTAAAAGTTGCATTGGGATTTATAATAAAACTTGATGGAGGAAGATCTTGGATGATAGGCGGGGATGGTAGCAGGTCATGCAGATTCATGTTGCCCGCCTCAAGGAGGCTTAGGAAATTTTTCAGGAGCAATCCTACTCAATGTTGACTGTACATATTGGCCAAAGGGAGCTGTCACCTGAATTAATAGGTGGAATTTCTGACAACAGGAGCTCATTACTGTTGCTGCCTGTTGCCAGAATGCAGTTACTTTGAAACTCAGAGCTCATTGCTTGCCACATCCCAAATTATAAGTGATGCCATTTGTTATTTCTTTTTAATTTTTCCTTGTGTGGACCACAGGTAATTTAGCCAACTGGAAATGCGAATGAATTGTCTGCTCCATTAGTGGTACCCATTGGTTCAGTGCCAATGACATTTAGGTTCAGGCACAGTTGTCTCATTTGTCCTCTGATCTTGCCATTTCTAGTGCTCAAAAGAGGCTTCAATATGAATAAAAACAGTGAGGCAAAACATAAAGCGACTGCTGCAATAATCTTAATAACAAAAAATAATAACACTGTCACTTTACACTTCATCTGTTCGTGTTGCTCTTTAAAATATGAACTTTTATGGCTTCATTTCCCCAAATGTCATTCTTTAATCTTTTTTTTATTTCTCATGCTAAAATAATATAATACCCAACATGGCAATCTTCATCACAGGATTTTTTTTATGATAGTTTGCTGCCTTGTGGAAACCATTTCTTTAGTTCCTTTTGTCAGACTAAGGGTGAGGCATTTTCTCTACAGCAAATAGATGGGTAATTTAAAAAATCTATAGATAGAGTTAATTTCTATAACTATGGACCCACATTGAGACTGAAGCTTCCTTAATAACCTATGATGATGTTTTTGTTCTGTATGCATATTTTCGTTACTCATTTTACCTGTTGTTACCCTTGCTTAGAATTACATTTTATTCTACCTAAGCCTATATGATATTTTGTGAATATGTTCACACCTATTCATTATTTTCCCCATAAATATTAATACTTCATATCTGTACCAAAAAAACACCCTCAGGAATTGGAGATAATTATTTTTTCACTAATGGATTGCCTGCTTTTATTGGTATAAATTATTTGGATAACCAAACAATTAGGACTTGCTCACCTTAATTTTAGTACCATAAATAGAATATCTGCCAGAATTCTGTGGAAGACACTTTTATCTTAAAAAATAAATACTGAGCCCTCACCAGTTTGGCTCAGTGGATAGAGCGTCGGCCTGTGGACTGAAGGGTCCCAGGTTCGATTCTGGTCAGGGGCATGTACCTTGGTTGCGGGCACATCCCCAGTGGGAGGTGTGCAGGAGGCAGCTGATCGATGTTTCTCTCCCATTGATGTTTCTTAACTCTCTATCCTTCTCCCTTCCTCTCTGTAAAAAATCAATAAAACATACTTAAAAAATAAATAAATAAAATAAATAAATAAATAAATAAATAAATACTGAGCAAAATGACTACAGAAAACACAAATGTAATAATGTTAATAACAACATTAGATACATTGCTTCTTGGGCAACACAGGTGCTGGTTTTTATAGCAACATTAGATTAATCATTTTTCCCCTTCCACTGGAACAGAAAGGCATAGAGGGAGTGTGGAATATATTTTTTCCCATAGCAAGCCAATCTAAGAAACACTAATCTAAGGAAGTGAAATTATATGATTTCAGAAACCTGTGCAACTTGGAAGTAAAAGAATGTTTAAAGTTGCCATACATGTTCTTTTCTCCATCTCATCTAGGAACCAGAGACCATTAGTAATAATTCATAGCTAGCCCATAGTTACATGGTAATAAATATGTTTATTTGTTTATTGGTTGGTTGTTGAAGCCTTGTTCCAGAAAGGATTTAAGAAAACTTAAAAATACATAAAAGATGCACTTAGTATAAATTAGGAATAAAAGAACAAAGAAAAAGAAAAATAGAAACATAAAAGAGTCAGGTATGGTCAGGTATGAGGTTAAAAATTCATGGCAAAATCAACCACACAATTAATAACAGTGAATATGCAACAATTTCTGAAGACCTTTGGAAAAATAAACCTATTCCTTTTCAATATTGAAAGTATGATGTCAAGAAAGATGGTTTATTTATGACTTGAAAATCTTGAATTCAAGTTTCAGTTTAACTAACCATGGAAATAGTTTTAAAGAAATCAAGAGAGAGCAGAGTTCTCTCTTCTCTTTTAAACAGGCTTATACTTTAAAACCTGGGATATGTGTTTTAATTCAATTTACTAAATATTTTTAAACATGTTAATGCAAAGGATTATTATAAATACTATGAGATTGGTGGGCAATGCACAGAAAGTAAAAAACAAACAAACAACAACAACAAACTCCACCAAAAAACTCTGGGGAGTAAATCGAGTAAAGTTCAATATATATATTTGGAAAGATATATTCCAAAATGTTAACAATTTTTATATCTAAGTGACATGATGACAGGTGGTTGTTTTCAACTTTCTTTTTCATGACTATTGCCATTTTCTACTCTGTCTACAATGATTATGCATTCATTTGTAACAAGAGATAAACAATAAGAGTATTTTCAAAGTGAATAAAAAGTTAACAAAATGATCATAGTTTTGGCACCAAGAAGATTCAGAATAAAAAAATGGACACATATGCAAACAAAATAATAACAACAAAGAAACACAGGAGAGCATATACAAATAATATGAAATTTGCACCTATAATCTTATCATATATTTTATCTTTAGATCAATTCTGTTGGGTATTGTAAGACTTATTTTTCCAAATTTGTAGTTGAATGCATCCAACTGCCTATTCAACTTTCAGTTTGGATGCCTAATAGAACTTTTAAACTCTAACTATGTTCAAAACAAAACCCATGATATTTGCTCTCCTCCCCAAACTGTTTTACCCATCTCAATGGATGGTGACTCTACTGTGCTATTTTGCCAAAAACCTTGGAGTCATTCTTGACTGCTCTCTTTATTTACATATCACATTCAATCAACAGGAAATCTCACTGGTTTCTATCTCAAAAATACATCCAGATTTTGACCATTTCTCGTTGCTTTCATCGCTGTCACTTTCACCTAAGCCAGTATCATCTCTTGCCATCCTAATACGTCTTCCTGCTTCCCATTTTGCCTGCCACAGTGCAGTCTCAACAGAACAGTCAGAAGATCCTTTTAGAATGCAAGTCATGCGATGTCATTCCTGTACTGAGATGTGCCAAACACCTGCAGCGGCTCCCATTTTGCTCAAGGTAGAAAACAAAGCTTTTCACTGGACTACATAGCCATCCAAATTCTGCCCTCTGCCATCATTATGTCTCTGACCTTATCCCTTCCTGTTCTCTTCCTTGCTTATTCTATACCAGTTACACCTGACTCTTTGCTCTTTGTTAAATACCACAGGCCTCAGGGCCTGTTGTTGGGATATGTTTTCTCAGATAAACATATGGTTAACTTCTTTCTTCCTTCAAGACTTCTTTCAAATATATTCTTTGAAACGAGGCCTATCCTAATAACTCATGTTAAAATTTCAACATGCTCCTGCCTCTCTCATCTCCTTTACTCTGTTCTACTCTTTAAAAATCACACTTACCAACTTACAACATGTTATACATTTTTTTTTTTTTTTTTTTTGCCTACCGATGCATTCCAAGCAGAGTTGGCTCTTAATATGTATTTGCGGAGTCTTATTAGATAAACTGAGGTTTTAAAGATATTATATATCTTACCCTAATTTGCAAGAGACAGAGTTGAACACATCTTCTTACCTTAAGTCCCTGTAATCTTTTAACTATTCAATGAGGTTATGATTAGTGCCTTAAGAAAAGTACAAATAATGGAGAGAAATTATGTTCAGTGGGCGAAAGTCAAGAAATGCTCTGTGAAGCATTTCATGATTGACCTGGCAGAATGGGTTGGATTCTGAGCTAAAGCAGGGAAAAGGGAGTTCCAAGAAGGAAATAAATAGGCAGAAACACAAATCAAGCTGCTAAGGAGATATGGCTGAGGACTGTCTTGTAGTCTGGATTGACCATAGCATAAGGCGCAGTGAAGACTTATGGGAAATGAGGCACAAATGACCAGCTAAGACTTACTGTGGGGAACCTTGAATGCTAGGGTGAAAACTTAATATTAATTTAGTAGTCACTTGACATTTTCAAGTGAGGGTGGTGACATGATTAAGGATAGACTTTAGGAAGATTAATATGTCATTTGTGAGTAGAATGCATTAGGGTTTGGAAAGGGTAGATGAGGAGACAGTTAGAAAGCTATTATGGTTGTCCAAGTGAGGAGTAATGAGGGCTTCCGTGAGGAACATGTAAGTGGGAATGGGAAGAAGGGAAGACATAAAGAAGACATTGCAAAGACAGTGGAAGTAGAATGAATATAAATTGGCAAGTAATATAAGGGTTACTAGATGAGTAGTTGACATGATGGCAAAGGTTTTGAGCTGGAATGATTGAGCAGAAAACAGAAAATGAGAAGAAGCTAGTTTAGGAGGATCTATTGTGTTTTCTTTCTAGATGCTCCATTTAGACTACTGAGAAGCTCAGGTTGGCAGAAACTCAGCTCTCTGATTGACAAGGGAAGGTAGCAATTCTTCCAGAATTCGTCTATCCCTACCCCACCCCCCCATCCACTTTTACAGTGTCCCCTGTGAATAGCAAAATGTCTTTTACATGTTTATTTTCAAGCCCTTGTATGGCTCACTGACTACCCAATAAGCGAATTTCACTTTCTGACATATAGGGAAAGGTTTCTAGGGGTTGTTTTTCGTTTGTGCCCCCTTTCCTTAAACAATTGCAGCTGAATGTATCAACTGCAAAGTCTGTTCCAAACAGCATTTATTCCTACCTCGGCCATAGTTGCCCTCTTCCCTGGCGCTGCTTTGTATTACCTGGTTCCACCTCAACTAGGTCAGGACAGCGTGACAAAAGTGCCTTAATTGCCACGATGATGGGGACTGAATTAATCTATAGCAGATGAACAAGGATAATGAAATCATTTTCTTGCCTCTCAATGGTCTGTGCAGCATCATCTCTTCTGATTCACTTCAGCGTCTGACCTTTTAAACTGACAGGATGTTCGCTGCTGAGGCTTTTTAAAGACATCTATCTCTCCACAGAAAAATGGAAGCCAGACATCCAAGACCGACTTATATTTGTCTGTGAATCAAGCTGTCATTTTTGTTCTGCCAGAGTCTGTTATCACGTCTGGACAAGTAATTATTCTCTAGGTTAGGTTCTTACAACCTTGAATTTTTAGGAAAGTCCTTGAGACTGAAAGCAGTCACTTTCTTGCCGCTACCTTTCATGCATATTAGTGAGTTATGTCATGACTTGGCAGCCATTACTGCTAGTAAGCATTTAGTCTATTAAGCACGCAATTCTTTTAACTTTGCAAGAGCTTCTAGCCTCCATCTGTTTCCCCTATTTATTAAAACCCCTACTTAGTTCTCCTACTGCATTTAGGCAACTGGCAGACATTCCTGTTGAGCAGGTGTGAGCTGGGACACTGAAGGACAGGATGGAGCAAGAGCAATCCACAAGCTTCTTTAGGTTCCATGAATGCCTGGCTAGAATCATGAAGTAAGGGAAAAAGGGCTTCCAACTCAGCACTCATTTCTGCTGGAAACACAGGAACCCGCTACGTGCTGCTGAATGAAGCATGACCATGGCTCACTGAGGTGGGGCTGGCAGAGGTCAGAAGGTTCCAGATCCTTTCGTAAATGCTAGAAACACACTTCAGTTCTTGGAACATGAAATCTAACTCAAAGTGACGCAGCTCATTTGAGTTGCTGAAGCATTCCAAATCAACTCAGAATTCAATAGTTTCCAATGAAAACCTTAGGTCAAATTTCAGGGGGGAAAATCCTCAGTGAGAGATTTAATAATGTATAAAGAGACTGGCACCTGCTACAGAATTCTGTTTGAAATAGAGAATTGCTAGGATAAAATTCTCATTGCCTACTTCTGCTTAGAAGATAAACCATTTGCAAGCAGTTAGACAGCGGGGCAGTCACAGATATTATGTAGTGTTAATTTAAGTTTGGTTGTTTGATGACAATATTTTGAAAAGCCCTTTCTCCTTAGTCATGCTCATTTATCCTTAGAAACTCACATTCATGGACAGAAATGCGCTCTGCCCTTTCCTGCTCCCGCTCGCACTCATACTGCTTCGAAGGCTGTTGTGATGAGTAAGATCTGGCACATTATCCAGAGTTCTCATCTTTAAAATATCACCAATAATGTAAAATTATAGCTCAGCACCAGATTGGAAAGGAAAGGAGGACTGAGAGTAAGATCAGGAGCTCGGCCTACACTGCAGATGAATAAGAACAAAGAGGAAGGCACACTTACAGTGCAGGCAAAGGGGATGCATGGATCCCAGTGCACATTTTTATGTCCAAATCATATGATCACTCTCCTTCTCTTCATATTTCAGGGTGAATGGCAACTATTTCCTCTCCTGTCATTTATATGTGAATGATCCAAAGCATCTTAGTATTATTAGGTAAAATACTATTAAAACAAAATATGCTTATACCATTATCACTAGTATTTTCCCTACAGATGTCAGAAAAACATGACATCTGAGGGAATCAGACTACTCCTGAGAACTGCATTTTCTTATCTAAAATCAAATTTCCTTGTAAGCCTTGGAAATAAATATCTATTTATTTGGTGGTAAACTCCACTGAATACTTTTACCAAAAGAAGGTAAGGACATGGGACTCTCAATTCATTAAAAAAATAGCATAAAAATGGTCATTATTATGGTATTCTTATAAACATATACTCTTGCCAACAACCATTAAATGGTATCAGTGTGTCACAGGTACATGCTTATCAACACTCCCTGGTCCCCAAGGTTGTGTTCCTTGTGTAGCACATGGAGGAGGATGGACCTATATCCCTCAGCTCTGCTCTGACCATGCCTCTTTCACTTAGGACTACCACCAGGACAGCTGCCTCACTCAGTGGTTTCATACTTAGTCCTTGGACACATGGAACAGTGATTACCAAGGCTTTGCCATCTGTTGGCCAATCAGCTGTTAAGTCTGCAATGTTGAGAGACCCTCATTATTTCTCATGGATAATTATTGTCTATCAATATGTCCAGCTGAAATAAACAGGAAATTCTAAGTGTAAATATTTTATGTGCCATTGATCTGAACAGTTCCACATCTGTACGAATATGAAAAAAGACTATTTTCAGTTGCCTATTAAGCTTAAATTGTGTGACATCAAGATATAAAATGTTTCTGCTTTATCTTCTTATTTTTAAGCCTGCAGTTGAAGTTTTCTAAATATTGAACTCTCAAGGCCTTAATTATTCATAAAGAAAATTCAATTTCTTTAAGAAATTATCTCCCTCTTGCTTTTAGGAATCTGAGCTTTGACAAACAAAAACAACAAATGGGAAATAGTGTGTCTTTTTGAAGCAATTGGAAAAACCAGAATGCCATTTTTCAACCTGCAGTGTACATTAACAAACAGGGACTGTTTTCTACAAAACATTAAAGGTTCCTTTCAACATGTGTTACTTGGCTTAGTGCTTGGCAAAAAAAAATCTTTGTATTTAGAAAAAAATGCATTAATTGAACTCCACAGCATGTCTCATCCAATCCTCAGGAAAATGTTCTATCTTTGCAACAAGGGCTGGGGAGTGCAACTATTATATATAAAGTAGCTGTAAATGAATGAACATGCACCTTGAGATACCATATACTGGTTGGCACTGCAGCAATAATGAAACTGTGAAATAAGCTTCAGGACAGATTTCTCTAATAGGCAACTTCAAAAAATATTTTTGCAGTTGAAAGCTGTTTTCAGAAAACTAGAGGCACAGAGTAAATGTTATTCCAAGGTCGTTATGCTTGAGTTCTACTTTCAGTGTTGGTGCTCTTTCCTTTTTAAATTCTTCCCTGATATATGGAAATGCCCAGGATGCGTTGTCTCAGGACAGAGGCAACCCTGACACATCCTCTCTGTTCATGAAGTATGATCTGGGGAGCCCATGCTTCTGGTGGGATTCGAGCCCACTGCCCTCAAAAGATGTTTCCCTTGAAATGTCTGAATGCACAGAAATTCGTTTAATCTACATCACTGAGTTTTACCTAAAGACGTCCACTCTGGTGGCTGTTACCTAAGCCTGTTTTGTAACCACTGCCCTTGGTTTGTGGAAGGACATGCCTGTCTTTGTTCTGGATCATACCATCTGCCCACAGAAGGAAAATTTCCAGGCCAGTAATTACGTTTTGCAACATCAACGTTGCTACCATTCCCACTATGTAGCAGGCAGAGAGCTATTGTTATAGCACAGGGATTACTATTTACAAATCTGTTCTGTCCTGTGGGGATTGGACGGTGGTGGCTATAGAGAGAAGCTGACATTTGGGATTCCCTTACCTGCCAAGCAGAGAGGCAGGTTCAGGATGTTCCCAACTTTGAACCGCAGTGACTGATGCTACCAGGCTAGACCTCCCAGTAGTACCACATGAACAACGGGTACAGAAATGCCCTTCTTGCCTTTTAGAACACTGCCTCTGTGCTGAGGAGATGGCTCCTGAAGGGAGCTGAAGGCATTTTCCGAACAGCGCTGCCCGAGATGCAGAAATGCTTCAGAATGCCACCCCTGTGACTTAAAACCTAGCTCCAAATAAATAGCTGCTCTCCGATGAAGTCAGAGGCAGCCAGTCATCTCTCTCTCCACGACGCTGGGGATTTTATAGTAAGTCATAATTCAATCCTTCATTAGAGGGAAGAAAAAATGTAAATTAAAAATATCTCAGCCAAGCCATTCCCAGCAGCAATAACCGAAATCTCTGCCGGCTAAACAAGAGGCCGCCAGACTGCTATCAGAACCTCTCTGTTTGCTATCAGTTTAGACCACAATTAATTTAAATTTTTTTTACTTCCAAAGTAAAGTGAGGGAATACAATAACCCCAATTTACTCTTTTAATAAAAAGCTTAAGTGGAAAGGGTCCACTGGGAAAGCTCAGCCTGGGCCAAGGTAATTCTCATCACCAGGAGAGGCTCCTGTTTAAGATGCGGACTCACAGGACAGCCCGGCCTCTCTTCCCATAATGCTTCCTTTGGGCTGAAGGGATTCTTTCTTCCTTCCTTCCTTCCTTCCTTCCTTCCTTCCTTCCTTCCTTCCTTCCTTCCTTCCTCCCTCCCTCCCTCCCTCCCTCCCTCCCTCCTCTCTCTCTCTCTCTCTCTCCTCCTTCCTTCCTTCCTTCCTTCCTTCCTTCCTTCCTTCCTTCCTTCCTTCCTTCCTTCCTTCCTCCCTCCCTCCCTCCCTCCCTCCCTCCCTCTCTCTCTCTCTCTCTCTCTCTTTCTTTCTTTCTTCTTTTTTTTTTAAAGTAAAGTTGGACTTGCAAAGACTAGTAATTTCCTTAGAAACAATTCTAAAGATTTGGGAGGCCCAGTTGAAAGAATGCTATAGAGAACAGAGAGATTAAGGAGCAGATCATAAAGCAAAATGTATGGAACACAGAAAGCACCCAGAAAGGAGCTGGGCCCTCCCTCTGAGAGCGGTAGGATGGAGCAGACACAGAAGGGACAGGATTGGGGAGTTAGCTATGCTCGGAGAAATGAGGGCAGGCGTCTGAAAATGACAGTCGTAGGTCATAGGAACCTCAATTAGGAAGGTGAATCGGACCAGAGGGAATCAACCTCAAGTCACAAAAGGCATCAGAAAAGGTGCATATTGAGCTTGGGATCCTCCTCTCTAGGCTAACAGTGAGACAGGGCCTTCTCTATTGCACCAGGACTAGTGTAACAGGCACATTGTTCAGGGTCATTCTTGGGCATGGTAGAGCAGGGCTGGGCAGAGCTAATGAAACTTGGTACAAGATGGAAGCATTGTCATAGAAACAAGTTCCTCCATGCCATCCTAATGCCCACATTGAAGAAATACAATCCGTGCTTGAAAATTCTATGGGTGAATGCAATCACATCTGTTGTTTCTATGACAACACAGATACCTGTTGCTCTTCCCATCCTCTGTCTCTACTCAGTTCCTTCACGCTATCTTTGTATATGGCCATGTGTGTTCTCAATGGATCATGTGTGTTCCTCTTTCCATCACAAATGCCCCACTCTATATGTTCACCAGCAATAAATAAACATGTCTAAATCAAGTTTTGTTCCTCGTTTTGAAAACTTGACACTTACATAATCAAGTGTCTGCCAGAAATCTTCACCCGCATTTTCTAAAGGCACCTATAATTAAACATCATCATATCTAAAATTAAATTCATATTCTCTAGCCGTTTCCCTCTTCCCCCTGGGAAAATTTATTTTTCTCCTGTATTTCTCTTCACATTTTCTCATTATCATTTGCTATGGAGTGAATTGTGCTTTCCAAAATTCATATGTTGAAGCCCTAATGCCAAAGTGATGATATTAGGAGATGGCGTCTTTGAGAGGTAATTCCAGTTAGAGGAGGTCATGAGGGTATGACCCTCATATGAGGTTAGTGCCTTTGAAATAAATGACTCTGGGGAGCTTGCTCATTGTCTCCCTGAAAGTACAAAGAAAAGGCCTGTGCATATGGGGAGGTGGTGGCCTCCTGTACCTCAAGAGAAGAGGCCTCAGAGAGAAACCTATATGATCCTTACCTTGGACTTCCCACCCTCAAGAACAGTGGCATAAGCCACCCAATCTATGGTATTTATTTGGCAGCCTGAGAAGCTTAATACACCATTCATCCAGTCACCCAAAGTGAAGACCAAATATTAATTTTATTTTTTTTTATTTTTTTTTAATATATTTTATTGATTTTTTTACAGAGAGGAAGGGAGAGAGATAGAGAGTTAGAAACATCGATGAGAGAGAAACATCGATCAGCTGCCTCCTGCACATCTCCTACTGGGGATATGCCCGCAACCCAGGTACATGCCCTTGACCGGAATCGAACCTGGGACCCTTCAGTCCGCAGGCCGACGCTCTATCCACTGAGCCAAACCGGTTTCGGCCAAATATTAATTTTAGTTCCTTTCTTCTCACTTACCTTCCATATTTCATCAATTTTTAAATTCTCATCTACTGTATTTCTTTCTGACTTTCAAATGTGCCGTCTTTTCTTTAATCCTATTGCCTCTCCTCTAATTCAGTTCACATCATATTTTATCTGGACTATTTCAATTGCCTTGTTAATGACCTCTGTGTTTTTAGACTATATACCTGCTTAACATTCCCACCTCTATACCTCTCAGTCCTCCACAGTAATACCGTAGAACCATGCAAGGTACTACTTCCCAAATATAAATTTGACCATGTCATGCATCTGTTTAAAACTTCTTAATTTCTTACCACCGGCTTCAGGAGAAAATCTGAGTAATTCAGGATCTTTTAAAAGAATTCATTGTCTGATCACTGCTTATTTTCCAATTTTATCCCCTGTTATGCCACCTTATAATACCAGATTATTGTTCTTCCCCAGACACACCGCATTCGTTTATATTTTGCTGACTACTTGTGTTGCTCGCTTCACTTGAAATGCTGTCCTCCCCAAAATTATTCAGGCAAATTTCTATTTATCGTTCAAAATGCAGCTCCTGTAAAGGATTTTTCTAACTCCTACGTCCTCTCATTATGCTTTTCTGCCTTTATAAAATGTCTTTTATTTCAAACAAGTATTTTATTATATTGTAATTATTTAAAATAAAGTTTAATAAGTGCTTCCCACAAATTTGATTTGCAATTCTCTTATTGTTAAGACACATAATTTTATTAAGATTTCCTCTTTAATGGATTGCATTTTAGAAGAGTACTTTTACTTTTTAATTTTGTTTTCAGTTACAGTTACATTCAATGTTATTTTGTATTAGTTTTCAGGTATACATCTTATTTATTATTATTTTTATATTTAATTTTAGATTTCCTGTTTGCCCTTTGCCATGTCTGACCACATCCAGAATGTCTGCATTCCCTCCAACCTGAATTGACATGCCTGCAGTTCAAAACCAGCTTTTAAACAGTTTTTTAGAGTTTCCTACCTGTAGTGATATTTATGTTATCACAGGTGAGATTACTGATTATTCTATTTAATGCAGAAAATACTTTTAAATAATTATTTGTTCTGACCAGAAACTAATTCATGTTTATTGCCAAAATGTAGAGACATATTAAGAAGAAGCAAAGAAAAAAAAATGTGACCATATAGATAGAGCTACTTCTTACTATACTTTAATAATTTTATATAATGTTATATTTGGTGTTTCAGTTTACAATACTCTCTAAACATTGCTCAACATTTCTAATTTTTTTAGAAAAATAATTTCAAGGTATGTATAACATAATAAGGTAGAGATACCACAATTTATGGACCTGAGAGCTTGTTTGGAGGTTCTAGCAGGGGGGCGCAGCTACTCCTATACCCTTGACCAAAGACCGGTCCTCTCCGGGCGGCGGGGGGAGGGGGGGGGGGAGATCGTCCTCTTTGACCGAGCGCGCAGCTTCGGGAGGGAGCACATAGATCGGTGAGGGAGGAGGGGGACACCCGCCTAGCCAGCCAGATCAGCCGAATCAACCCTGGCGATCAATGGGGTGACAGATGTCGCAGCCAGATCGCCCTCACATCCGAGATACCACAGTTTATAAAGCCATTTCCCTATTGCTGGATATTTAGTTTACTTCAATATTTGGAATTGTCTCTTTAGAAATTATTTCTTCAAATAGAATAAATATTTCAAAGAGGTAAACTTTGAAAAAAAATGTTTGTTTGTTTTTTTCTTATTGTGATATTTTACCAAGTTTTATTATGGTAAAAAAAGATATTAACATATACTCTCATTAATACTATAGGTATATGCCAAGGCCAATGTATTTTATACTTTGTCTCCAGTACTATTGAATTCTATATTGTTCATCCTGTTCTATTTTTCTTATTCTGTGGCTTAGAGGAGGCAATGAAAAGAAATTGAATTATTTAGGAAACATATTGAAATACTGGATGCCCAATGCATGAAATTCGTGTAAGGGGCTCGACCCCCACCGCCTTGGCAGCTGCCTCAGCCCTCACTGCTGAAGCTTCTTCCAGAAGGTCATCCAGAAGGACATACAGTCTAATTAGCATATTACCCATGTATTATTATAGATTGAAATGTTTCAGTGAAATCTTGAATAATTTGTTCAGTGTAATCCCTCATACTTATTACAATAAATTTAGTCTTTTCATTTTTTGTGCTCAGTATAAATAGTAATCTTACTTTATTTTATTGTTTTGTAAACAATTTTAAGATTATATGTGTGTAGTTACCAGATTAGCCATTCGAATTAACCCATTTCAGTGACACAACTGATTTAGCTCAATTGTATTACATAGAATGGACACATTTCTTCAGTTGTTTTGGAATAATGAATAGATAATTAAATCTCCCTTAGTTATTTACTTTCCAGATTTAAAAATGCAGGTTACTCTGTTTCTTTAAAATCAGATTAAAAAACTCTACCTTTTATCTTTTTTGAATTATTTAAAAGTTTTTAGTTATAAAAATTATTTAGTTATAAAATATTTAGTTATAAAAATTAAACTTGGCCACTACATTCCAGGAAGTGTCTGACTAGCTCTGAATATAATGGCATCACCACTTTGTGAATTACATGCAGTTAGCTACTAGAAAAAAAAATAAATTTGTATTTTTCAGAAATGTAAGCTATTAATAAAAGAAAAAAAAGTCATACTATAGACATAGTAGCCAACTTCTTATTGTGTTAAAGATTAAAAAAAACAAGATTAAGTTAAAAAATGGTGTGATGATTCATCATTAGGAATGCAATAAAGATGTTAATGCATACATGCAGATTTTAAAAATATATTTAATATTTACAACACACTCATAGGATGAAAGTTATTCATAAGTCAACAGCCTGTCTACTTTCATTGTTAAGCAAAAATTGAAAAGATTATTTTTCTTCTTCCTGTGACTATTCTGAAACTGCCAATTTGCACTATTTTAAAAACAAACTTATTAGCTTTGTAAGAGATATCTATAGTCTTATATGACACCTCTCATTATTGTTTCTATGAATACGTGATTACCTATGGCAATTTATTATTTCCATACTTGATCAACTGTAGGCATAAGTCTGTCTTAAGAGTTAAAGTAAAATACATTCATTTATTTTCAAATACAAAAAAGGTGATAAAATATTATTTCATCCCTTTAAAAAAATCTACCTATCATGTTCCAACTTGACAAAAATATTAAAATTTTAAACACTTAAATGGCAAGAGTATCATCTTTAGCAAAGCAGAAAAATGAACTCAGGTTCAGAACATCTTAGGAACTGGACTCTCATCTCACTTGGTCTAGGTAAAATGGGTAATCCAAACACCACCCTTTTCCTTACCTTTTGTATGAGAATCAGGAAAGAATAGGAACAACTTATTACAACTGTCACAGGTCTTTACAGCCACTACCCATCTTGGGACCTATGCTGTGCATAAAGGTTTTGACATTCAGGAACAATAGCAGCAGGGAAAAATAAAGGGCAAGATATAGGCTCAATTTAATTTATTGTTTTCCACAAGAATAAAAGTTAGAATGAACATACAGACCAAACAATCATCTATCAATTTTAAGTAACCTCCACGGACATTCTCACAATCCACTGAAATTTCCAAACGAATGTGTGAATAGGAGGGAAAATGCACAACATTAGCCCTCTCTAAATACCTGGGAAGTATATATTGCCTTATTTGAATGTCTCACTTTAAGACTTGATGGTTCTCCTTTTTAATTCATATTGTAAGGTATGGGGAGAAACAAATGAATAAACAAACTCAAGCAGGTCAAAGGGTCCTTATGTAGAGCATGTAAATATCATATTCTCTACTATCCTCAACCTTATGTTACTGAGATCTATCAGACAGAGAGGGCCTCAAATATAGCCCCCAATTTGATGGACCTAATTAAAAGACAGAATTTAAATTTTACAATGTTCACATGTCTACTTGCAGCAAAACTCTTTTTATTATCATGAGATCCCTACTAAGTTGCTTATCTCAGCCTCTACATTTCCTTAAAAGAACTCTTTTAATGTCCAAAACCACAGAGAGCAGGATTAGCCTGCTATATATAGCGCTGATTCCCCAAGGGGAATGAAATGTGTCCTCTGATTAATGTTTTGTTTGGGTGTATATCACTTACCCGAAGCAGAAAGGCTTGTTGCAGAATTGAAATGTCTTTGATGTGGGCTGTTTATTGTCATGTTCACACTTTCCCTGGAGACTCTAAAGTGGGTCTGCTGCTGATGGTTGCCTTGCTCACCAGGGAGAGACCTGTTAATCAAATATCAGGATCAATCTTACTGATAACTTTTTTTGGATCATGGATTGGTAGGACAGTTGGCAGTGACATGAATATTATCATATTAATCTATTGCCTGCCATCCAAAACTAAGTACATCTGTTTTGTTAAGAAAAAAAAAAAAGTGGACATTTGAAAAGTGCAGAGTACCAGGAAACAAAGAATAGGAACCCTGGAAATTAAATTTAAGCGAGAAGTCATTGTGGAAGGAGATAAGATCAGTTGAAAAGATACAGGGAAACTAGCTGACAGAGAAGAAGAATGTTTACTGAGAATCCCTGGCATTCAAAGGAAATGTTCTGTAATCAGCAAAAATATATGAAAACACTAGACCATGTAGTTCGGCTTGAATGAGACAGAATATGGGAAGATTTGCAGCAGGAACTCTGAATGCCAATACTATTTTCATTCAGAGACTTGATCTGAGTTAAATATTGCTTAAGTTCTTATTTGTTTCAAACAATGTTTTAAGTGCTTCTGTTGTTGTTTTTTTCTTAATTTTTTTTTGAGTTGTTTGGATTTGGGCCTGATTTGGATTCCTTTATTTGTATATAGGATAAAATGTAGTCCATGAAGTATTAATCAGTATTATTTCAATTTGACTTAGTTTGGTTCAAAAAGTTTTTCAGGTTAATTTGAAGTTCCAGTTCCTTCTAGGTGAAGTACTGATCCAATACACTGTTTTCAAGTTGGTACATAGCAAAACCCAAAGGGATGTTGGGAGGGAGTATGGGCCTGACACACTATTCTCCATGTGAATAATTGAATCTTTTCTTCTTTAAAAAAATATTTTTTATTGATTTTTTAAAGAGGAAGGGAGAAGAATAGTTAGAAACATCGATGAGAAAGAAATATCATTGATCAGCTGCCTCCAGCACACTCCCTACTGGATGCCCACAACCAAGGTACATGCCCTTGACCAGAATTGAACCTGGGACCGTTGAGTCTGCAGGCCAAAGCTCTATCCACTGAGCCAAACCAGTTAGGGCAAATAATTGAATCTTTTAATTATATTTCATGGGATCAAATATATTGTTCAATCAGAAACAAAGGAAAAAAATAAAGAAATAGTACTACATCAAAATAAGAAGCTTCTGCACAGTAAAAGAAACCAGCATCAAAATGAAAAGGGAACCCACTGTATGGGAAAATATATTTGCCAGTGATGCATCTGTTAAGGTGTTAATTTCCAAAATATATAAAATACTCACACAACTCAACACCAGGAAGACAAACAATCCAATTAAAAAAAAATAGACAGAGGGCCTGAATAGACACTTCTACAAAGAGAACATACAAATAGCTAAGAGACATATGAAAAAATGCTCAAAGTCACTAGTCATCAAAGAGATACATATTAAAACGACAATGAGGTACCACCTCACACTTGCCATAATAGCTACTGTCAATAAATCAACAAACAAGAAATGCTGGTAAGGATGTGGAGGAAAAGGAACCCTAGTACACTGCTGGTGGGAATTCAGACTGGTACAATCATATGGAAAATAGTGTGTAGTTTCCTCAAAAAATTAAAAAGATGGAACTGCCATTTTATCCAGTGATCCCACTTCTAGGAATATATCCTAAGAACCCTAAAACACCAATCAGAAAGAATACATGCACCCCTATGTTCATAGCAATGTTAGCTACAACTAGAGGCCCGGTGCATGAAATTCGTGCATGGGAGGGGAGGTCTTCTCAACCCAGCCTGCACCCTCTCCAATCCAGGACACCTTGGAGTGGATCCCTGGGATTGGGCCTAAACTGGCAGTCGGACAACCCTTTCACAATTCTGGACCGCTGGCTCCTAATCACTCACTTGCCTGCCTGCCTGGTTGCCCCTAACTGCTCCATCCTGCTGGCCTGATCGCCCCTCACTGCCTCTGCGTGCCAGCCTGATTGCCCCTAACTGGCCCCCCTGCCAGCCTGGTTGCCCCTAACTGGCCCCCCTGCCAGCCTGGTTGCCCCTAACTGCCCCCCCCTGCTAGCCTGGTTGCCTCTTACTGCCCCCCCCCCCCCGCCAGCCTAATTACCCCTAACTGGCACCCCTGCTGGCCTGGTCACCCCCAACTGCAACCCCCCACCCCCGCTGGCCTGGTCACCCCTAACTGCCCCCCTGCTCTCCCGGTCATCCCCAACTGCCCCCCTGCTGGCCTGGTTGCCCATCACAGCCCCCCTGCTGGCCTGGTCACCCCACCCAGCCTGCTGTTCAGTCGTTTGGTCAACCTTCACTAACTCTCCTGTACGTCTGGTCACCCCATGCAGCCTGCTTATTCAGTCATTTGGTTGTTCCTCACTAACCCCCCTGCTGGCCTGGTCATAGGCAGCCATCTTGTGAGGGTGTAAGGGTTAATTTGCATATTTCCTCTTTATTATACAGGATAGCTAAGATTAGGAAATAACCCAAGTGCCCATCAGTAGATGAGTGGATAAAAAAGTTGTGGTACAGCCTTGGCAGCTTTGGCTCAGTGGTTAAAGTGTCAACCTGGACCAAAGGGTCACAGGTTTGATTTCCAGTCAAGGGCATGTACCTAGGTTGCATGTTGGATCCCCCAAACTGGTCAAGGCATGTGCCAGAGGCAACCAATCAATGTTTACTTCTCTCTCTCTCCCCCACCCCCTTCCACTCTCTCTAAAAATCAATGGAAAATATCCTCTGGTGAGGATTTAAAAAAAAAGCGGTATTCCATTTACACAATGAAATACCATATAGCTGTAAAAAAGAAGGCTCTATTACCATTTGAGACAACATGGAGGGACCTGGAGTTTATTATTCTAAGCCAAATAAGCTATTCAGAGAAAGAAAAATATCATGTGATCTCACTAATATGTGAAATCTAATGAACAAAATAAACTTACAAACAAACTAGATCCAGAAGCATGGAAAAATGCAACAGACTGACAAATCTCAGAGGGAAGGTAGGGGTGGGGAGAGATTAACTAAAGAAGTTATATGCATATATACATAACTCATGAGCACAGTGTGGTGAAGGCCTGATGAGAGGGTGGAGGTGAGGAGCAGGGAGGAGGGGTCAATGGGAGGAAAATGAGGACATCTGTAATATTTTCAACAATAAGGATAAATTTCTAAAAATTTTGATCAGCAATGCCTTCATCTCAAAGTCAGGAGTAGTAATATTGAAATAAAAAATGAGAACGTTATATTCAAAGATAAGCTGCTTCACCTCACACCCATTAGAGGAGCTAGCCATTTAAAAACAAAACAAAACAGAAAATCATAATTGTTGGTGAGGATTGGAGAGTGTTGAAGAAATTGGAGCTTTGGTACCCTGATGATTGGGGATACAGAATGATGTTGCAACTACGAAAAACTGTATGGTTGTTCATCAAAAAATTAAAAATAGAATTACCATTTGATTTATCAATTCCACTCTTGTATGTACACCCAAAAGAATTGAAGGAAGAAACTCAAAAAGATATTTGCACATCTATGTTCATAGCAGCATTATTTACTAGTACAATAGTGAAAAGGTGAAAGCAACTCAGGTATTCATTGACAGATGAATAGATTAACAAAATGTGGCATGATCCTACAATGGAATATTATTCAGTTTTTAAAAAGGAAGGCAATTCTGGCGCATTCTACAACAAAACTGAACCTTGAGAACATTATACTAAGTGAAATAAACCAAATCACAGACAAATGCTGTATGATTCCACTTACATGAGGTACCTAGAATAGTTGAATTCATAGAGATAGAAAATAGAATGGTGGTTGCCAGGGACTAGGTGAGGAGAGAATGAAAAATTATTACTTAAAAGTTTCAGATTTTCAGTTTTGCAAGATGAAAGCGTTCTCTGAATGGATGATGATGGTAGCATGATAATGTGGATGTATTTGATGCTACTGAACTATACATGTAAAAAGGTTAAGATGGATAGGAGAACCAAGATGGCGGCATAGGTTAACGCCGAAGTTTGCTGCTTTGAACAACTACTTCAAAAGTGAAACTAAAAGACGGAAGGGCATCACCCAGAACCACAGGAACGCTGGCTGAGTAGAAGTCCTACAACTAGGAGGATAGAGAAACGCATACGGACACTCAGAGGAGGCACAGTGCTGAAGTCAAGTTCTGAGGTGCGGAGCGGGCTGGCAGCGGAGGGCGCGGTTGGTGTTTTCAATCGGGAGGGAGTCGCAGACTCTGAGCTCCAAATCCGGGCGAGTCTTTAGCGACCCAGACTCAAACGGGAGAAGCGGGACTGTCTGGCTTCGGTCAGAGCGAGTGCAGCTTTCTCTCCGAGGCTTGCAGCGGTCGCTGGGACTCAGAGAGTCAGAGGCCCTGGGGACAGGACTGAGAGCCGCCATAACTGCTCTCTCCAGCCCACCCTGTTGATCCTGTGCGACCCGCCCCGCCCAAGCCCTGCACACAGGCATTTGCCGGATAGCCTCAGGCAAATGCCAGATTAGCACCTCCCTAGAGGACAGAAGTTCTCTCACTGCTGACACAGCTGATGCTCATAGCCACTTGGCCTGGAGGTCAAACCCTCCCTGGAATTAGCTACAACAATCAAGGTTTAACTATAAGACTGTGAACAAAGACCACTAGGGGGTGCACCAAGGAAGCATAACAAAATGCGGAGACAAAGCAACAGGACAAAATTGTCAATGGAAGATATAGAGTTCAGAACCACACTTTTAAGGTCTCTCAAGAACTGTTTAGAAGCCGCCGATAAACTTAATGAGATCTACAAGAAAACTAATGAGACCCTCGATGTTATATTGGGGAACCAACTAGAAATTAAGCATACACGGACTGAAATAACGAATATTATACAGACTCCCGACAGCAGACCAGAGGAGCGCAAGAATCAAGTCAATGATTTGAAATGCGAGGAAGCAAAAAACACCCAACCGGAAAAGCAAAATGAAAAAAGAATCCAAAAATGCGAGCATAGTGTAAGGAGCCTCTGGGACAGCTTCAAACGTACCAACGTACCATCAGAATTATAGGGGTGCCAGAAGATGAGAGAGAGCAAGATATTGAAAACCTATTTGAAGAAATAATGACAGAAAACTTCCCCCACCTGGTGAAAGAAATGGACTTACAGGTCCAAGAAGCGCGGAGAACCCCAAACAAAAGGAATCCAAAGAGGACCACACCAAGACACATCATAATTAAAATGCCAAGAGCAAAAGATAAAGAGAGAATCTTAAAAGCAGCAAGAGAAAGAAACTCAGTTACCTACAAGGGAATACCCATACGACTGTCAGCTGATTTCTCAACAGAAACTTTGCAGGCCAGAAGGGAGTGGCAAGAAATATTCAAAGTGATGAATACCAAGAACCTACAACCAAGATTACTTTATCCAGCAAAGCTATCATTCAGAATTGAAGGTCAGATAAAGAGCTTCACAGATAAGGAAAAGCTAAAGGAGTTCATCACCACCAAACCAGGATTATATGAAATGCTGAAAGGTATCCTTTAAGAAGAGGAAGAAGAAGAAAAAGGTAAAGATACAAATTATGAACAACAAATATGCATCTATCAACAAGTGAATCTAAGAATCAAGTGAATGAATAATCTGATGAACAGAATGAACTGTTGATTATAATAGAATCAGGGACATAGAAAGGGAATGGACTGACTATTCTTGGGGGGGAAAGGGGTGGGGGTGTGGGAGATGCGGGAAGAGACTGGACAAAAATCGTGCACCTATGGATGAGGACAGTGGGTGGAGAGTGAGGGCGGAGGGTGGGGCGGGAACTGGGAGGAGGGGAGTTATGGGGGGGAAAAAGAGGAACAAATGTAATAATCTGAACAATAAAGATTTAATTAAAAAAAAAAAAGGTTAAGATGGTAAATTTTACATCATGTTTATTTTACCACAATTGAAATTTTTAAAAGATAACCTGCTATGCTGATGAAATTATGGAAAAAAAATGACTTCCACATGGAATAGAAGGAAGAGTTTCTATGCTTGGTAGTACAACAGTACTTTTTAATCAGTGAAGAATCTAAAACTCTAGAAAAATAAATGAGGTTAATAAATCAGGAAGAGTGAAAATTACCTTCATAAACAGCTTGCAAATAAATACTGCTGCATATTCTATTAATGCTAGTCCCAGGATTGAGGCAAGTTAACAGATTTTTCATCTATGCCCATAGTTCAAAGCTTTTAGGTAGAAATGAGAAAACATTTAAATCAATAACAGCACTATTTAGTAAAACTGGTAACAGCAGACAGAGATCAGAAGCTATCTCCCTGCATGGATTTTCCCTCAGTCTCCTTCAATTTCAATCTCTGAAAATATAGAGTGTCAGTATTTTCTAAATCAACTACAAAGAAAGTCTAAAACATCTAGTCATACCCTATTGAAGTCACTCCTGTCTCTTACTTATATCTAGGCTCTTGCACTGAAGCGGCTGACTGAACTGAGGTTTCTCTGAGGATTCCCTGTCTTACTCCCTGAAGTTGGGAATATTTGAGAGCATGGATAGTCTGAAGTAAGCTTTTGTATATATCTCAAGGAAGATTCCAATCTTCTACTTTTGGTAGATGAGTGCATTAAAAGAGAGAATAAAAAATCTTTAGGGGACATAATTATTTAACTTTTATACAAGTTATCTATAAGAAATTCAGGTAAGATTTTGGTACTTATAAATGCTGGTTAGATCAATGTAAGGAAGTAGTTACAGCCACTCTAAGAGAGATCATACAATGAAAAGAAAATTGAGAGCTAAAGCTTATAATCACAATATTTAAACTGTGGGGAAAAGGAAAAACCTATCAATGTAGATAATCTCAGTGATTGCCCTTATGACAGAGGCTGATATCAGAATGAGGTGAAGTGAAATTGTTTTCCTCATAGTTTTTTTCCAGCCAATGAAATGGTTAACTGGAGAACACAAGGCTTGAGCCTTACAAAAATCTAACAAATGTCAAAGGGAAACTCATTCTGTAAACCTGAGCTTTGTAAGAATGTGTTCTCCATGAGCGAATATCTTTCAGGAGCTTCTGAGACCACAATTCTTGCACAGCCCAGATATGTGTCAGCAGAAGCTGCCTACAGCCCAGCCCAGATACTGCGTCCACAGAAGCCGCCTGCAGCCCAGCCTAGACAGTGTGTTAACAAGAAGCTGCCTGCAGCATGGTCCAGATACAAATGTCAGCCAAAGCCTGCAGCTCTCCCTAGGCACAGGAAAAGCCTGCTCCCTCCCCATTCCATACTGACTCTTTTCTCAGGCTCTGTCCACCTGCACCCAGGTGCCTGGAATAAATATCTTTTTGATTACACTGAGCCTTGAGTCAGTTCTGTGCAACCCCAGCCCAACTTCAAGCCTTTCAGCCAATACTAAGAATTCTGGTTCTTATTTTACATTCTATCCTCTTTCCATACCACATTGCTATTTTCAAATGTCATTCTCATACATCAGTTGATGGCTTTTAAATCTTTACTCATGGAAAAAAACAACAACAAAAAACAGCTAATAGCTTAGATGGGCAGTGTATGTTTTAATGCAGACCAGAAATATCTTTAAGCAAAGATGATTTAATCTGCCTACATTTTTTAAAAGGATTTAAATTATATAATGTTCATGTTGACTACTGCAACACTTTGTGAGTTAGTTGTGGAAGAAAGAAACTCACTTTATCTCTGTTTGGTAAATATTTTAAAATGCAATGCCCATCCACACAGTTTGGTTCTTCAATTACTTTTCCTCCACACTGACAAACCATCTAACGCTACTTAATGGCCTCTCCTAGAGCGCTTCATGATTCAGAGTCTTCCAGCTGTGACAAATCAAAAGGCACCTATGTATTCTTTGGGGTTTTTATTTGCAAAAATGTCAAAAATTCAATTTAGTCTTGATTTTGATGTACATTAATCTTCACAACCTTTTATGCATCAATTAACTGGTAGAACTTATGAGGGCATCTCTTCACTGGATGTGTCATGAAGGCCTTTTAGTCTTTTTTTTTTAGTGTATATTCTTTGCTGTTTTCAGAGTGAGCTACACTTTTAAAGGGCCCTTTAGTGAGCTTTTCTTTTTGGAAGTCTGCTATATATGAAATTAAGCTTAGCTGATGTTACCTAAAAGTGTATACTTTCTATCTAGAATGGTCGGAATGGTTCTTGTGAGGCAGGGCATAGCAGGGACACTCACAATCAAGTTAAAAGTATATACAGGTGGGGCAAAAGTAGGCTTACAATTGTTCATATGGAAAATAATACAATTATGAATAAACAATAATAAAAACTCTGTTTTGTGGACTTTGCCCCCTCCCCTTTACTTTTTTCTAATTTTAAAATATTTATTATTCATATACTGTATTGTAGAACTGGAATAACTTCAGAAATCATTTGCCCCCAGCTCTCTTATTTTACAGATGAGAAAGAAGGATCAGAGTTAAGTTGGCTATCTTGTCTAAAACCAGACAGTAATATAATATTCAAGAGAAAAACTCAGCTCTTTGTAGATTCTCTAGAATATTACACTACCCTTGTCACTCGGAAACAGATTTTGTAGTTAGAAGTTATAAATCTTTCTTGCCTAACTTCATAAGATAGTCAACAGCTTCCACAATAATTTCTGTACTGTAGCTCCTTAGATACAAGGCTATTCATACTGCCTAGGATGTCTCCAGCACATTCAACAAGACATTCTACATTCAGCCTAACTGGCAAGAATGAGATAATTCCTAATTGCAAGCAAAAGGTGGAGCCGCCCCTGCCCCACTGAGAGGAATGGACCCCCTTTCAATTTTATACCACTCCTTTGGCCTAAAACCTTTAGCATAGAAGAGTGGTGTGGTTATTTGGCGCTCCTCCCTCAAATTCATCAGTAGGATGTAAATCACTTCTGAATACTTCTTGCTTCTTCCCATTTTTTAGCTTTTGGAGCCAACTTTCCACTTAATATATTATTCTTGGCCCCCAGACATGGTAATTAACCTCAGAGATGGAACTTAGTCAAGTATGCACTCTGCAAACATCGTTATATTATAAAATTTTTAATTGTGTTCAGCAACATTTCTTAATTTAATCTGAAAGGTTACAGTATCTTCCATATTAATCAATAACCATTTAATTTCTGGATGAAGGTTGGGATGATTTTCTCTGACTTACAAAGCTTGGCATAGGCTATGCTCTGGACCATTAATCCACCTTGCGAAAGTCTTTGCTTGAGTCGCTCTGTGCTCTGAGACAGTAGGGTTTCATTTAAGAAATGGGTCATTTTATTAAATGATAAGTCACAAGACAAACGCAACAATAGTTTATCTTTTTGAGGAGTACTAGGTGTAAAATAGTGGGGTTTATTATAAGTGATATTTGGAATGAGAGCATCTACTATTAGAGCTATGAATTAATTCTCTCTCTCTCTCTCTCTCTCTCTCTCTCTCTCTCTCTCTCTCTCTCTCTCTCTCTCTTTCTCTCTTCATGGAAGATCCAATAAGTGATTTTATAATTTTGTAATATTTTAAATTGTTGTAAGATTTCAATATCCAGATGTTTTTTCCCCTGTTTGGAACATAACTTTTCAAATAAAGAAGAGATTTTCACATTATTTAACATTTCTGTTCACAGATACTTTCAATGATGACCATATGTTAATAAATTACAGTGATGATTTGACAAACATTTCACCTAGTCCTGATAACTTTTCTCTCATCTTACTAGTCTGTTGCATTTATCTCAAAGTCTATAGAATTTGTTCTCATTGTAGTAGAGAGAGAGAAATGTCAAGATCTAGATACCAATGACTTTGAGGTGTAAAGGCCTTAAAGTTCTACAGTAATAAAGTTCAGATTATTAAAATGTTTCTTTAAAAAAGGTATAGTAAACCATTTACTGTGCAACCTAAATGAGAAAAAATTAGTTCAGATGAGAGGAAAAAATAACTTGAATACTGAAGGAGAAAAATAAATTGCTTTCCCAATTTTATTTCCTATTTTGTAATTGTGATATACAACAGAGAATTACTATAAGGCAAATAGAAGGTGGTGACTATAATTTATTTTTTCAACTTAAATTGAACTTACAACAACAACAAAATGGTATTAATACAATAATAATTCTCTTGCTCTTAGTTGTTGCTATGTGTTTCTGTGCATAGGTGTACTTTATTTTTTTATTGGATTTATTTAGGTGACATTGGTTAATTAAATTATATGGGTTTCAGGTATACAATTTTATAATACAATATTTGTACATTGTAGTGTGTGCTCACCACCAAGTCAAATCTACTTCCATCACCATTTATGAGCCCTTTTTTTTTTTTTTTAAATATATTTTTTATTGATTTTTTACAGAGAGGAAGGGAGAGAGATAGAGAGTTAGAAACATCGATGAGAGAGAAACATCGATCAGCTGCCTCCTGCACATCTCCTACTGGGGATATGCCCGCAACCCAGGTACATCCCCCTGACCGGAATCGAACCTGGGACCTTTCAGTCCGCAGGCCGACGCTCTATCCACTGAGCCAAACCGGTTTCGGCAATGAGCCCTTTAAACTCTTCTATTTCCTCCCACCTCTCTCCCTCTAATAATCACCACACTGTTATCTGTCTATGAGGTTTTTTGTGTTTTTTTTTTCTTAATTTCTTCACCATTTTCACCCATCTCCCAACCTCATTTCCTCTGACAGCTGTCAGCCTATTCTCTGTATCTATTAGTCTGTTTCTATTTTGTTTGTTAGTTTTATTCTGTTCATTAGACGCCACATGAAATGTTTCTTCCCACCATCTTTGGGAAGCAAATGGCACAATAATCTATAATGTGCTTCAGTTGAAATCTAATTTTTTTTAAAAAAGAAAGAAACTAGTAAATCCTCTAATCATTGCATTTGAAAGCAAAAAAAAAAAAAAGGACTTTGCACATCTGGTTTTATAGATGAGGATGCCAAGTCTGAGATAGATTAAGTGACATGCCAGAGGTCACATAATTAATTAATGGCAAATATGACACTAGAACCTTAATACATCAGAACTCTCTCCACTAAAACCTTACATTTATTGAATATTTAGAGCATTTATTTTAAGAAAAAAAAATGGATTAAACTCTGATGGAAAATTTGCCAGGAGTTCCATTATACGTAAGCTTTTAAAAGTTGCTCTCCTCTGGCCTCTGCTCCTTGGCTAGCATCTCATCTCCCTGTAAGATCTCATACAAATTCTCGTGGCTGCACCGAGGCTTTGCCAGGGCTTCCTGTCATGCTTGTAGACATTGCAATCCACCTGTCTTACAAAATAAGGACCAAAATGTTTTCAAGTATGCATTCATTTGCACTCCACACATATTGTTAGCCACTAATGCCTACGAATTCCACTTCAAAAAAACACAAACTCCAAAACCCATGCCTTACCTTCTATGGTCTTATCTTCTTTCTCCTGGATCATTGGAGAGTCCCCACTACTCACCTCTTGGGTGTTCCTATCACATGCTTATCTTCCCAAGTCTACCTTCCATTTTAGTTTTTCCTAAAAACAAATCTGATCACAATCATTTCCGTACTTAAACAAACTGCACAACTCTGCAGTGCCTCCACATTCTGGCTCTTTTTCTTCCCCTTAAGGCAGAGTAGGAGGTTTTATGTACTCTCCAGGCATCTAAGGGATATTAAATCTGCGTGTCATTTGTGCTCCTGTCTGCCTTTATCTAAGGTGTAGCACTTCTCATCTGGTCTTGGAAATACTGAGTATTCTTCAGGGGATCTCAGAACAGAAAGAATCCTGGTCTGACTTTCCAGGCTGTATTTCCTAGAGAAGACTGCACACTAAGTCCTATTTACACAGGATCCCTCAGGCTAGAAGTCTGAAGTCAGTGTCAGCAAGATTGGTTCCTTCTGAGGGCTTTGGGGAAGGATCTGTTCCAGCACTCTCTCTTTGTCTTGTAATAGCCATTTTCTTTTTGTGTCTCTTCATATTTTTCCCCTCTATGTGTCTGTCTCTGTGTCCAAATTTCGCCTTTTTATAAGGACACCGTCATATTGGATTAGTGTCCACCCTAATGACCTCATTTTAATTTACCTTTATAAAGCCTTTACCATAAATAAGGTCACATTGTGAAGTACTGGAGGTTAAGATTCCAACATATTTTGGGGGGGGAGCACAAATTAACCGATAATGTTGGTTTACTCTGTACACTCTTTGTATAGACTGCTCGGTCTCTCAGGCACTACTTACCCTCTGAAGGAAACCCCCTGAAATACACAGGATTTGTGAAGCTTCACTTAAGCACCATCCCCATGTATGCCTTCCCTGGCTATTGCTTAGCTATTACTCTAGAATAATAGTGAAACTGGTGCTTAATAAGGAGGTTTGCAGCCTTGTGGAGGAGAGGCAACCTGGAAGTCAGACCATGGTTTGGTGCTGTCTGCTCTGGAGCCTTCCCCAAATACCCAGGTTTCTAGTGGTGTTTCTGTTATCCCATCAACTCCTCTGGTTAGCACAGGTGAAACTCTGTACCCTTTTCAGGCACCCACAATCATCTCTTGACCAGCCAGATCACTCCAGTTCTTTCTTTTCTGCTGGCCAAACATGTAGCCCTATTTGAGCAGGAAATGACTATTTTATTGAGTCTGCTTCTCTATAGTAGAGTTTAAGCAGAGCAACTCAAACTTTATAATGAAAAAGGAAAATTAAGCTGTTTGCTAAAATTCATATCCCTGTCCTTGTCTTTGTAGACTCAGGGTAGGGATCCATAACCTGCAATTTTATGACACACTAGAGGCCCCGTGCACAAAATTCGTGTACTCAGAGGGGTCCCTCAACCCAGCCTGCACCTTCTTGTAGTTCTGGAGCCCTCAGGGGATGTCCAACTGCCGGCTTAGGCAGACATCTTTAGTGCTGCTGCCGAGACAGGAGAGGCTCCTGCCACTGCCACTGCACTCGCCAGCCATGAGCCCGGCTCTGGCTGAGTGGTACTCCCCCTGTGGGAGCGCAATGACTACCAAGGGGCAGCTCCTGCATTGAGTGTCTGCCCCCTGGTGGTCAGTTCGCATCATTGCAACCAGTGGTTCTTCCGTTCAGTCAATTTGCATATTAGCCTTTTATTATATAGGATTCTAGATGCTTCTGATACACTTGGTCTGTAAACCGTGTTTTGAGAAACATTGGTTCTAGTTATAAACTCATGCTCTGAATGCTCAATTATTTCTTAATATATAAAACGGAGTGTTTGAAATAAGAAAATAAAAACAGAAACATTTTCTTTCTTAAGTGTTTATTTCTTGAAAATGAAAGCAATAACTTTTAAGATCATTACCTGTGTTATAAGTTTTCAAAATCTATCTTAAATTTTAAATCCAAAAAATTGTCCAGTTCTTTTGTATCATCCCTTCTTTCAGTCATTGTATATGGTAAACTCATCCATCTACTTAAATAGTAAAGAAAAAGGTAGAGAAAATAATTTTTAAGAAATACATAGCTTATTATTAAATACTAGAGGCCTGGTGCATGAAATTCGTGGGGGTCCCTCAGCGCAGCCTGCCCCCTCTAATAGTCCAGGAACCCTCAGTAGATGTCCTACTGATGGCTTAGCCATAGTCTGGCAGCAGAGGCTGGGAGCAGGTGTCCTGTGTGTGTTTGTGTGTGTGTGTGTGTGTGTGTGTGTGTGTGTGTGTGTCCCTGCTGGGGGCCGGCCCCCAGCTACACCATGGAGGCTTGGAGTAGGCGCCCCTCTGTGTTGATCTCTCAGGCTCCTGGCCTCTCCTGCATGTTGTTCTCTCCCTTAAGCGGCAACCAGGGTGGGCTGGAAGCCTGGGTCGCCCCCAGTGACCAAGGCCCCCAGCCACTCCTTGAGCAGCAGCCAGGGAGGGCAGGAAGCCTCCAGTTCCGTGGCTGCCACCATCTTTGTTGGGTTAATTTGCATACTCACCATGATTGGCTGGTAGGTGTAGCGAAGTGACACCAATTTGCATGTTTCTCTTTTATTAGTGTAGATTATCATGTCACATTTGTGCCCATGTGTACATGCTCTGCATGTGTGTGTGTGGGGGGGAAATGGGTGTGTGTGTGTGTGTGTGTGTGTGTGTGTGTGAGAGAGAGAGAGAGAGAGAGAGAGAGAGAGAGAGAGAGAGAGAGAGAGAAAGTGGAATTTGGAAGTGAACATAAGGTGCTGAGTGGAAAATGAGTAAATAATATGCAGTACAAGTCACAATTCATTTGGAATCCTGGCTATGCTATTTCTCATTTGGTTCAAGTGAGAAAATCATTTGATTTATCTTAGTTTCAGTTTTCTTCCACTTAACTGCTAGATTCTTTCAGAATACAACTATATTTTATTTTAATTTATATTCCTCTAATCTGGCACTTTGTAGAGAAATTGTCATTACTTGTTGAATGAATAAATGGGTGATGTCACTTTTTTTCAATGAAAGGCAATAGGGTGGTTTATTTTACTCATAATTAAGTTCTGTTAAGTACAAAAAACTGTGTTTAAGGAATGAGCCTCAATTTGGCCTTCTTTTCAGAAGCTGCATGCACAAATCTTTAGTAATATGTTGGCTCCCTGGCTACTCCAGTAAACATTAGATTTTTCCTCCTCTGCATTTCAGTAGAACTTACTGTTGCACCAATCATTTAGTCTGTGGCCTATGTTGTCGTTGTAAGTCACATGTAGTGGTTGTATCTGTTTTCTCTACTAAGTGCTGAGCTCCTCCTTGGGAGAGACTATACTGTATGTCTGCTATCCACATTACCTAGCAAAAGGCCCTTTATTTAGTAGGTGCTAAATTGTTATTGTACTTGATGAGGATAGTGATGACAGTAAATCTAAACTACTGTACATGGTTCTTTAACAAATTATCTAATCTAATAAAAGACAAACAGGGTAATTGACCGTACCTTCGCTATGCTTTCCATTGGCTAATCCGGGCGATATGCAAATTAACTGCCAACAAAGATGGCGGTTAATTTGCATACTTAGGCACAATGATGGGAGGCAAAAGGGGAAGGACGGAAGAACAGTGATCAGAAACCCAGGCAGCAGGCAAGAGCTGGGTGGCCCCCAGGGCCTCCTTTGCCTGCCCCCCAGCCGGTAATCACAATTGGAAAGGAGGCCGCAGGCAAGGCGACACCCCCGGGACCCAGGAGCCACTTTGCCTGTGGCCCGTGATCCTGATCGTGAAAGTCGAGGCGTGCCTAAGGATTTTTTGTACATGTCCCACAGTGTAGAAGCAGAGTCAGAATCAAGAAGTGGAGTCTTACCTCAACGCTGGGGTGTTTAAAAGTATCTAAAAATAGCAGTTCCATTGTGGAGTCCACCATGTTTGCCCGGCTGGGAGGCATGCTGAGGACTTCCAGAGAGGCCCTATAACCTCCAGGCTGTGACAGCAGCTCTGGAGAGGGAAAAACTGCAGCACTTCCTGTGTCCAAAGTGCTAGCACCACAAATCTTGGCCTATCTCCAGCACAGCAGAGAAAGGCTGAGATGGGAGAGGTGGGTACGGTGGCTCCAGTGGTCCAAATCCTGTCATTGTCTGCATTACCTAGCCTTGGCGCCCTTCAGAGCAGCCTCAGTGCCAGTGCAGAGGAGGCTTTGGAAAGGGTGGTGGTGAGGAGAATGCTTCTGACGCTGGATACCCAGTGAAACTGCTGTCAGGAGCCTTTCTAGGGCTGGCAGGAAAACGTGGCAATGAGTGAAGAATAATGTCTCAAAATGAAGAGGTTGTTTTTTTGTTTGTTTGTTTTTTGTTTGTTTTTTTCTCATCAGAAAAATGTGAATATTACCTAACCCACAGACTTTGCAAGAATTAATTGAAATAAAATTCCAGAAATCGTATAATGGCCAGGCTGAAGTGGATAGGTAGGTTGAGCATGAGCATGGTCCTGTGCAAGGAAAGGTTTCAGGTTTGATTCTAGGTCAGGGCACATACCTGGGTTTCAAGTTGGATCCCTGGTCGGGGCTCCTAAGGAGGGCAACTGCAGGGATGTTTCTTACATTGATGTTTCTCTCTCTCTATCCCTCTCCCTTCCACTCTCTCTAAAAATCAATGGAAAAATGAACTAATGCCATACCTACAAACGTGGATAATCTAAAAAAAAAGGAGGGGGGCCCTAACTGGTTTGGCTCAGTGGATAGAGCATCAGCCTGCAGACTGAAGGGTCCCAGGTTCGATTCCTGTCAAGGGCATGTACCTTGGTTGCAGGCACATCCCCAGTTGGGGGTGTGCAGGAGGCAGCTGATTGAAGTTTCTCTCTTATTGATGTTCCTAACTCTCTATCCCTCTCCTTTCCTTTCCATTAAAAAAAATCGATATATTTAGAAAAAAGAAAAAAAAAACGGGTAAAAGAGGTTGAATATGTACTGTATAATTTAAAGTATATAAAAAAATATAACTTTTTAGGGGCATATATGTTATCTATACTAAAGAATGGGTAATATGCTAATTAGACCAGACATCTTTCGGACATCCATCCAGACATCCTTCTGGACAAAGCCACTGTGTTGGGGGGCAAGGCAGAAGCTGCTACAGGTGATCAGGCTTGCAAGCAGAGGCAGTTAGGGGTGATCAGGCACTTAAGGGCAACCAGGCTTCCAGGGGAGGGCAGTTAGGGGTGATCAGGCAGGCAGGGGAGCAGTTATGGGCGATCCAGCTGGCAGGGCAGCAGTTGGGGTGATCAGGCAGGCAGACAGAGGTGCTTAGAGGTGATCAGGCAGGCAGGCAGAGAGGTTAGGGGTGATCAGGCAGAGGTGGTTAGGGGTGATCAGGCAGGCAGGGAAACAGTTAGGGGCATCAGGCAGGCAGGCAGAGTGGTTAGGGGCGATCAGGCAGGTAAGCACGTGAGCTGTTAGGAGCCAGCAGTCCCAGATTGCGAGAGGGGTCCTGGATTGGAGATGGTGCAGGCCAGGCTGAGGGACCCCTCCCATGCACGAATTTCATGCATCAGGCCTCTAGTACTGATATAATTCTCTCAGATGAAGAAATCCAGACTCACACAAGTTCAATAGGCCCACAGCTAAGAATAGGCAATGACTCAGGTCTTCAGGCTGTTCCCACTGCACGATGATAACTAAGGCCTGTTTTGTGTTAAACAGGATGTTTGATCTGTAGTTGTTAGGTCTGTCACTATTTCTTTCTGATTGGGTTGAGGTGTTCTTTTATAGGTCACCAGGGTATGTTGTATAACTTTCCTTCCCTTTACCATTTTTAAGAGGAAGACATATCTCCCTTTCAGGCGTGGTCTACGCATTGCTCTTCCAGAAATAAATACGTTACCTAAATGTTTCTTAATATCCCTTTTGGTTCTGTACTCTTCTAACTTGAAGGTATATTCTATTATTTTAAAATTCTTAATTCTCTCTTTCCCTGGGCATTTTGTAAATAATATGCAAGTGACAAGACAAAATTATCATTGATGGGTCAAATTTGGGAGGTCAGGAAAGGCAGAAATCAAGTTATTGGCCATAAGAGCTCAGTATATAAACGTGTGCCACTATTCATGAAATTAGAAAGAATAAAAATATACAATATGCATCTTCATGCTTGGGCTTTATAACCCCTGGCATATTCCAAATTTTAAACCCCAATGAGTGGGAGTTTGTTGAGATCTCTGAGAACTTGGAAAAATTGTGGTTGTCTGCCTTTGTCAATCTCTGGTCCAAGTTGTGTTTTCCCCACCCTGAATTTAATTTCATTTTAAATTCTCAGCCCCCTTTTCAACTATTTTTACTCATTTGTTGTTGTGCAGATTACAATGTCCAGTTTTCAGAAAGAGAGAAATTAGCTAAACATTTATTATTTTATGCAACAATTTGAGGAGTTTTGAAAAACAAAGCATGTGGAACCTTATAACAGAGAAAGAACATGAGACTAAAAGAACTGAAGGACAAATCGTTTATTTCAGTACACCTTGGATAGCACCGCATTACCAGAGGCAATGGTAGGAGAGATCAAATCAGCATCAGAAGTGCTAACTGATATTCATTTGCCATCTTCACCAAAATAATAAGATTGCATGGGGACATTTTTTATTTTGAATGTTAGAGATAATTTGAATAATGTGATGTTTTCTGACCCACAATCTAAGTGAAAGCCTTATCCTGCAGATAATAGAGATGAAATGAATTAGAGGACTGTTCCCAGATACAGAGAAAAAGCAGAACCTTTTAAATACTAGTAGATAAAACAGACCGTTCAGTGCAGATAAATGCAGAATAATGATTCTTTTGATGGTGCTTTATCACAGAAGGCCATGTTCTTTATAAATTATAAACCATAAAAGAAGGAATTTTAGTCAAAAGACAAGTCTGTTTGTATCATCAGTGAATAATGAGAGATAGAAACACAAAAACCAAATAGCAATGCATAGAGTGATAACTGCTTGATAACTCTATCAGCCAAGTCTCTACACTTTAAAAAAATACAGAACAAAAGATTCCTCAGAATAAAAATTCTAAGATTGCCCAAAATGCTACAAGTGCTTTAATTTTGAAGACAATGAGGGTGATTTTATAGAAAATAAAATAGTGGTCCGTCTGGCATCTACTGAAGTCAATTTCAAATGCAGATGTTTTCAGTATTTTCTTATCTCAAAGGGCATTTGAAGTATATTTGAAGTGATGTTCTTTAATGTGGATTGGCATTTATCTTTTATATTAAATATGTACCTCAATTTACACACAGATGTGCTTCTGAATGTTTTGTCAGTAATTATCACATAAAGAAGTTTGCTGGTGATTTCTTTTTTCATTATAAAAAGTAAAGTGAATTTGAAGTGCTGATAGATACATTGTTTTAAGATTTAATATTTAGTTTTCTGGTGAAATTTTTTCAAAAAAAAAAAAAGAATTTGAGCTTCTGCTTTATTTTTTTAACTAATACACCTTAATCACTCTTTGCCAGATAAGTAACCACTCCTACCTATATGTATACATTAAGAACCAATATTATTTGGAGAAAGACTTAAAAAATAGAAATGCACGTGTCTCATTGGAATGGGCCATGGTTTGAGAACCAAGAGCCCCAAGTCCCTTCTTAACAGAATTGCTGTATAATCCTGGGAATGTTCTGGCTCTTTGTGCCTCAGTGTCTTCAAACTCAAAATACGGAGGCTAAAAAACCTGAACACTAAATATTTTTGCAATGTATTACCCTGCATTTTGTTGCTGGCATATTTGTATTGCTTCTTTTCTTTACAAGTATTTAATCTGACTTTACAAATTTATTCCAACTTGTCTACTAACATCAAAAGCAGTTGTCCTTTAAAGCCTGCAGGTGAGGAGGAGAGGAGTATTCAAATCACCCAGAGGGCCTGTCCAGCTCCCTCACCTTTTCTGATCTGCCTCTAGAACTCAGAATCACTGCTGCCAGGGGCCATGAGTATTGATGAGCCTCTTTACCTTCACTCTGATAAGCTGGGGTGGGAAAAAATTGAGGACCATTGGTGGAAGGCCTTCACAGTGAGTATTCTTTGAAGACAGAAGTGCTTGTCAGGCATATCTTTGAAGGGAAGCATCCCTTCAAGGAGATATTGTCTTCTCAGCATCACTTTTACCTCCCACGAATGCTGCAGGGAGTCTGAGGACCAACTACTAGCAGCTTTTTTTTAATGGTTTGATTTTAAATTCTGTGTTATTGACATTGATCCTTGCTTTTTCACTCTGCATTGTATGTCCTTTCAGTTTCTAAGCTGCCTTAAAGATTGCATATGTCATAATTCTTTTGTTGAAAGCAACAGAAATGGACTCTGGCTAACTTTAGCAAAAGGAGATTTATTGGACAAATATAGTGAGCTCAGAGAATGTATAGGAGCCTGAAGACCTGAGCTAGAGAAGAGATGGCAACCAAGGCAGTATTAGAAACAGTGGAGCAGGAACCACAGTAATGGACTTGAGCAAGAGGACTCTGTCCTGCAGGCTGGCTCTCAGATAAAAGAGAACACCAAACATTTCCTATCTCTTTATCATGTTGCCCGCATTAGATTCCAGGGAGTGAACATCTTTTTGGCCTAACTTGGTTCATATACCCACCTTTTGGGTAGGGGAGAGATTTTCTCCCACTATTCATTGGGAAAAAGATAATTCCAATAAAGAATCCTGGGGCCCAGCCAGTGTTGCTCAGTGGTTGAGTATTGACCTATGAACCAGGAGGTTATGGTTTGATTCCTGGTCAGGGCACAAGCCGGGGTTGCAGGATCCATCTCCAGTAAGGGGTGTGCAGGAGGCAGCTAATCAATGATTATCTCTCATCATTGATATTTCTCTCTCTCTTTCCCTCTTCCTTCCTCTCTGAAATCAATAAAAATATATTTTTAAAAATTAAAGCACCCTAGGGTTCTGTCAGAAAAAGCTGGAGGGTTCTGGGTAGATACTAATGGGACAAATACTGATGGATATTCATATGATCATCTTTTTCCTGGTTATGGCAAAGCTGTTTCTACGAATAGGTAGCTGTTCCACATCTTCTGTTGACAAGTTGAGTTAATTGATGTAGCCACTACCTCTCTCTTAATGCATAAATTAGCTTCATTTAGGATCCAAACTTCATCCTCATAGTTGTTTTTCTTAAAAAAGGACAGTGTGCCCTCAGGAGAAAACCACTAAGTAATTGTTTAAAGTCTGCTTCTCCATTTGAGTTTTAAAATTTTCGAAAGTTAAACAGGGCAAATGTCCTTTAAAAATATGAATTATTTGATAAAATAGCACTTCGTATAAACCCTAAGGACATTGCTGCATTAACTAATACATAACATAGTCTCAAGTTGTAAGTATCATAAAGGAACATGACAGGTTAGTACCCCTGAGTGGGATTGCTATGTGATGTTTACAGAGGAGATCAGATGTTACCACTGTCTAATGCTTTCTCAAAGTGACGGTGTTTTTCACCTGTTTTCTGATCTCCCTTTGATAGAAATAGTCTGGCATCTTTTTTCTATACCACCTCTGTGTATCTACTGACCTTCATTGGCATTTTTTTCTCCCACTACTGCAATCTCCATTTAATTTAGCTACTTTTTAAAGGGCTTCTGTGTTTCCTGGGCACTCTCCTGCTTTCTTTGATCATCTAGACCTTTTTCTTACCTTGTAGATATCCTCTTTTGTAAATACTTATGCAGTTTGTACTCAACACAAATCCAGTCATATGAAGAATCCCATGCAGGTGAAATCTGACCACCAACTAGTTTCTTTCAGGATAATGGTTGGATAGCCTTAAAATTGGAATTTGCTAACTGTTGATATAAGCTTGATGAAAATGAGAAGTTACATGAATTGCACCCAAGAACTAATTATCCTCTGTGGTATTTTCTGTCCTTTTGCTCTCATCCTTTGACCGTTTCCATTTATCAGATACTCCTTTAGAGATGGAAAGATAAGGTGCGAATAAATTTAAGGGTGTTCATTTAGTTTTTGAGCTGCAGCTCTGATTAGAGGGAAAAGATGGTCTGTTAAAGATAGAAGATGAAAAGTAGAAATTATTGGCTAAATTTAAACTAGAGAATTAGCTTTGGAAGTCATTGATTTATGCAACCCATGCTCCCATTTACATAGATAATTGAGTTAGCTTTATAAGAGTGTAGAATTCCCTCACTCATAGATATTTTATTCATGGGTTATTGCCTTTAAAAATACTTACCCATAAAGGAAGTCCTCTAAAAGAAATTCAACCTCTGAAATGAGGCTTACAATGATTGCATTGAAGATCTGAGAGGCACAACTTGCCTCCTTCAGTTTAATGATGATGTCGTTGCCTTGGTCACAATCTCCCTTTTGTTCATTTAAATGACATAGGAGCATAAACACTATTTGCCATACTGGTTTGCACATTAATAAGCAAACATAAAACCAAATTACAAGGCTGTACTCTTCCTCAAGCTGTTAGCTCGCTCTAATGTTTTTCCATGGCAGTGACAGATGCTCTGATACCTACATAACCTCCAGAACAGGAGTTTAATGAATGTAGCATTTATATAACTTGGGGAGCCTTGAAATCAGTGAAATTCATTTCTGTGATTCCTTGGAGTGAGAAATTAGCATTTCTGCAAAGACAATAATTTCCTAACATTTTACCTCCGTATCTTATGGAAAATCTCAGGAGAGCCTAAACTGTTTTTTTGTTTTTTGTTTTGTTGTGTGTGTGTGTGTGTGTGTGTGTGTGTGTGTGTGTGTGTGTGTGTGTGTTTAAGAGAGACAGTTCAAACAGAAACATGTAAAGAGGTAAAGAACAAAATAGAAAAAGTGTTTCCAGTGAGCCACAATACTGCACTGTCTGATGAATGGGGAGAAGTTTCAGCCCTCTGGGTGCTTTCAGTCTCCCACCCTCTCACTGCCCTGCTTGTCAAACAGAACGCACCTGTGGAGGTGGAAGCCCTGCTGAGAGTTCTCAGTCCTATAATCCAAACAATGTAACACTGTGAGATGAGACTACACTGGCAGAACATTATCATAATAGCCCGGCCTCCTGAGCTTTTCCTGATTACCTGGATCTTACCTCCCAAAGGGAAAATGACTTCAAAGACTGAACCTTTGCCTGAGATTTTCAAAGATTTAGCAACTTGAAGGTACAAACTCTCCCAACTTGTTTTCAGCATGCACAGTAACATCAGAAAATGAGCTGAGTCCCCTTAAATGTCCAGAAGGACTTGGGAGCAGCACCGTCAAGGCTTGGCTGGTCTTTTCACACAGAGCTGCACTCTCATCTCTGTCATCTTAGACACTAGCAAGAGGAAGGCTAGGGTTCCATTTTTTATTTTGTATTGTTGCCGGTTGTTTTTACTTTAACATTTTAAAAACAGAGTCTTATCTTCCAAAGTCCATTTTGAAAGTCGAACAGATTAAAAGAGTTTCAAAACAGTACTAGCCCAAATCTGGTTGAAACTTTTAATTAGTCTGATGTTATTTTTAGACTCCCTCAAAGCTCCATAATTGAGCCCTTTGCAGTTGTACAAACAAATAGAAACCTTGTAAGATCTTGAAATTCATGATAGTTTACTAATGAAGTCAGCTTGGAAAACTCTTCATTGAATATTGTAATTTGATTGCCATCTTATTCTGATTGGACCCTCGTTTTGCATTTAAATGAGTATATATTATTTGAAATGCAAAACAGCAGCATGTTATCTGGGGTATTTTTCCAGAACAGACAAGATTAAAAACATCTAATGTTCCATTTTATAAAAATATTACAAAATGGAAGTGCAGAGCCGACTTTTAAAATTTATTAGTAACAGCTTACAATAATTGGACATTAATTAATCTTAAATTACATCCTTCCTATCATACTCAGCAGATTCATTTGTATTATTATTTCTGTTGCTAATGCTGAAGGAACTAACAACAATTTCTTACTTACTAAAGCAGTCATTGTTACAGAATTGACTGTTACTCATGTGAATTTAACACATTATTGATCCCAATTACTGATTCTCCAACAGCTGACCTTGACTCTACAATTAAAAAAACAAAAGCTGCAGCAGTACTAAGGCAAAACCAAATTCTTGAGTTAGGGTCTGTGTCGGCTTGTTCCAAGCTTTGATTTTTGTCAGCCTTTGTGTTTTTAGAAAGATAGGAATGGATTTGCTGATTCTATAACCCTTTATTATTATTTCTCAACTGTGATTTTATGTCTTACATGGAATATTGTTTTCAATCACATCACCCAAAGGAGATGATTTCTGTTTGAAAGGAGCATGGAAGTCTCTGGCAGCCATCTCTGTATTTGATTGTTTGGCTGTCTGAAGTTTACATTACATCTCTTCTCAGACACATATAATTTAGTCATAATTTACTGGGCTGGATTTTTTTTTCTTCCCTCAGGATTTTTTTGACAAAATGTTTTCAAAACAAGAACTTAGATTTTTTAAAAAGTATATTATTAGAGCTTTGGATTGTTTTTTAATTATTAGGTATTATATAGACTAAGTTATAATCTGGGAATGAACACTTTATGTGGGATGTAGACTGTGAGACTAAGATATTCTTTCACCTATTTAATATTTCTAACCTTAAATCCACAGCAATTCTTAATTGATGGAGAAACAGGGGTTCCTTATGGCCTCCAGGAGTAAGGATGTCAATGTGATTGTCTGCAACAGTGCTGGAGGTAGCAGAGAAATTGCATGATGCTGCACCCACACTCCATTCCAGGCTGCACTATCCCAACCACCATGTGAATTCAACCTCAGTCTGCCCCTGATGGACAGTTCTAAGAGTTCCATGACAGTGTTCTATAATCTGTAAAGTACACACAAATACCATTGCCATATAATCCATTTGGTGAATTTTGTCAAAGTAATTTTTATTTCAGATATTTTAAGATTAGTGAGGGCTGTATTTAATCCTTTCTCCCAACCTAGTGACCACAGATGCATGAAATACTATTATTATTTTAACTCCAAAAAATCAAATTTTCTGGACTCAAATAAAGCTTAAAGTCAGACTAACATGGTTTATAAAAAGACACAAAATCTCAGAGCAAATCTTAGTCTGAATGGTCATTCTATTAAAACAGGGATCACATACTGAATCTGATCTGATTTTGGCTTGAGGGAGTTGCTATATAGATCCATATCTTATGGATCTTGTTTTATGTGAATGAGAGCTGCTAGCTTCCTAGATGGTCCTATATGCCCAACTAACCTGATTAATCTGAGGATTAGTGTATCTCTCAAGCCTGTCAATCACGACTTTCAACTTTTTAAAGATTGGAACACAGGGAAGAGTCCTCTTCTCCTTGTTGAATAAAATGAAAATATGTAGATTAAGACTTCCATTTGTCATGATTCAATCATCATGGATAAAGTTGATCAAAGAGAATATAATTGAAGTGAAAGAGAAGTATGAGCAAGGGTTAAAGAAAGGCATTATTTGTGAGTCAATTGTTCTGCTTGTCCCAGAATCACTGTTTCCCTTCCCCAAATTTTATTATTCTTGTCAATGAATTTCCCACTTAAGTCTAAGCTTGTATTTCTCTCAACTGCTACTAAGAATGATTCCCATTATTATATAGAATTCATTTATCTTTTCTCTCCTCTCAATAGGGGGTGCTGGACATAAGGAATGACTTTCCTTTGAACTAAATAGAGGCAGATGATAAATGTGTTCAAGTACCATCTCACTAGTCATATGTCAAACACTGAACTGCTTTTCTGATTTTACATCTTCAGCCTCATTCTTGATTTTAATCTCTTATTTATTTGAGGTTTTCCAGAGTATACTTCTAGAACATGTCAGGTTTCTGACAAGAGATTGAAATGTTCAAATTGAGTACTAGGTGGTGATATGGCTAGTTAAATGTGTATCATGTCCCCTGAAAAACACTTGAAGACTTTGAGACTCACTGTACAAGGAGATCAAAGGAACAATCAAAATTGATTATGGGTCTGTGTGATTAAAGTGAGGGACACAGAGGTGCCAAAAGAAGGAGGGAGGTAAGAAATAATTGAAAAGTAATAGAACCACAATGTTATGGGCTCGTGAAAGTTATTTTTTAAAAGAATTTTAAAAGAAAGTGACAAGCTAGTGTAAGTATTTAGGAGGAATAGAATTTAGAAAAATTTTGGCTTTGGCAGTGGTGACATTATCATTAACCTTCAAAAGAGCTGTTGGAGACATGAGAAGTAGATGAAAGTCAGACTAAAACAAACAATAAACAAGAACAGAATTAAAAAAGAGAGAGAGACAGAGAGAGAAAGAGAAGAATCTAGGAAGGTCCTCCAGATGATGGGATAGGAAGGAACCAATGAACAAATGGATCAATTAGATGACAAAGAAGGTCAGATAGAAAAATAAAGAGAAGTAACAAAATACAGTGCTATTTTGAAAAGGGAAATTAAAAATTAAGGGAAATTGAGTTGGGTTATCTAAATTTAATAGGTGGATTTGATTATCTAATAAGACTGAGGAGAATGTCAGTGGTCGGCAAACTGCGGCTCGTGAGCCACATGCGGCTCTTTGGCTCCTTGAGTGTGGCTCTTTCTAAGCCTTAGGAGCACCCTAATTAAGTTAATAACAATGTACCTACCTATATAGTTTAAGTTTAAAAAATTTGGGTCTCAAAAGAAATTTCAATCGTTGGACTGTTAATATTTGGCTCTGTTGACTAATGAGTTTGCCGACCACTGGTATAGATCATTGGGGAAACCAAAAATTCTAAAACAATTTGGGGACATATGCAGTGGCAGAATCAACAAGAATTGATTAAATACAATCATTACTATATGTCTGTGAAGGATCAGTTACTATTTTATAACATGTACTTACTTTAGAACTAATAAATACATCTTGAAATTTGTTATAGTAATTATTGTCAGTCTGGGAACCTGGCAAAGCAGATGGAAGACAGTAAAATGCAAGAATTCACTAACATGGCTGACCCTGGGGTTCAGGTTTGGTAATGAGGTATAAATGAAACTGGAAGGCTGACGTCTTAGAATAAGAAAAGGGCATGAGGTACTATTGGAAGTGATCAACTATTTGTGTAACTACAAATAGGTTTTGAGCTTCTACAGTGTAAGTAGCATGCTTAGGAACTGGGGGGTGGCAGGGGGGATGATGAATAAGATGTGTTTTCACCATGGCAGTCAGAGTTGGGAAAAGAGACAGCCATGGACAAAAGCGGAGCTTCAGTAGAAGTGAAGAACTGGTAGAAAGGAAAGAAGAAAGACAATGGTGGTGAAAGAAAAATCTCAGAGTCAGATGTCTCAGGGGGAAGTAGCAGAAATGGTGAGCCAATTTTAGGTGTATACTTTAATTGTATTTACACTAATGGTATATTAAATACCAAAATGAGAGTTGACAGTGGGATGGAGGGAGGAAGGGCTTTGACTTAAAAACCACCTCTCTCTTTCTATTGTTGTTGAGACCACAAAGGAATTGGCTCCAAGTCATTTGGGGCATTCTCCTCTTTCTGCTTAAAACTGAATTATGATTCAATGCCATTTTTTAAATCTATAAATTGGGCTTGGCATTTCATGTGCTTCTAATAGATGGTGCTAGAAAAGCTGTTTCAGACTTAAGCTCCATAAAGGAAATGAGGAAAATTCAGAGAAAACTTCAGGTTAATCTCCAAAGCAATTTGAGGCCTATGTCAGAAAACCCTTCCTCAATCCATCTCCTAGATGATCTGAAGGACTGTCATTTCTATGTGACACATAAAGGCTTAAGTCCATTTTAGAAGTTCATAATGCAATCGACTACATTTCTGTATATAGAGCATCATCTGAAATTTTTGGAAGGTAAAACAGTTAAACACGTTACATGGCATCATATAGCCAATGCTCCTCACCCCTACTCACTGCATCATTTGAAACACTTTGTTCAATTTTTTTAAAAGCTAAATTCAGGCAAACTGGGATTGCAAACTCAAATATCCACAAGGGTCAAGCAATTGGTGGAAATGAGTGAGGCGGGCCAAGCAGGAGAAGATACGAGCAGAAGCTGTGTGAGGAGCACTGCCGGCCTCCATGTCCAGCTGATGTTAGAGAGGGTGAGGGCTGCAGCAAACGGGATAAGTTTCAAGGCAGCTGCCACTCCGCAGTAACCCATTGTTGCCAAGGAAAATGCCTGCCAAGTGTGGACAGAACTTCTAATTTTTTTTTCTAGAGAGCCCAGAAACTGGATGTTTATATGTAAATTACTGATTTTAAAAATTGCCTTCTAATTTAAATAAAAGTGAACTATGGGCTAGAGGAAAAAACCCCACCTGTCAGCTACATTAAACTTTTACATGGTCACTTAATGTTCTCTGCTGTAGAATTCATGTCTCACAAGAATGTTTAGATGTTGTGTGGTTATGGCCTGAAATACTTGTGTACACTCAGGTTAGCTGAGGTTACCTCAAACCAGTCTTGGACTAGCTGCATGGACTATAACCAGATGCAAGGATAATTGCTTTTTTTTTAATGTTGCTTTTGAGTCTCTTCCACTTAAGAAGATATCTCAGTGTTGTGCATACAGGCTATTGAGATACATAGATCAATTGTAGAAATAGTGCTGCTCTAAACATGTAATAAAGACAGGTAACTTTTGTATTTATCAGCCATCTTGAATCAGCACCTTTGTTGTTGCTTGAGTTCCCACTCTGAAAATTAGCAGCCTTGAACACCTCCTTTCTATTCATTCTCAGAAAGAGGAGGAAAAACTGCTTTGCAAAGAAAGGAAAGCTGTGCACAGTGCATTATAAAGTCCAGGCCACTAATTGTTTTATCCTAAATGTTCATTTATCCCTTGGCCATGAGGAGAGAGTAAAAACAGGACCTCCTTAAGCTTGATCATCCTTCAGGTTCTTCTAGTTCGGTCTCCTCACTTATTAGTTAAATAGAATTGAGGGGTAAAGAGTCTTAGCTGGGGGGTTACCAGATGTCAATTCCAAAGACTCTCATATGTTATAAAATTAATGCTGCAAAGCCTTCTGAAATCATGTGCTTCTTAGATAGAGTAGCGCTTGGACTAGAACTAGTTCTTCTGACTAAATCATAGCGTGGTGGTCTTTCAGCAGTATTGGTAGAACACCCACAGGCTGCTCAGCCTAGTCTACACATGATGGCATATCAGTTGCAAATAATAGAAAAAACAAACTCAAAATGACTTGAAAAATAAGTGTTTATTGACTCTTCAATATGAACATTTCAGAGTTATGTGGCTTCAAGCATGATTTGATTGAGTCCCAGCTCCGTTTCCTTCATCATGATGATCATCTTTATCACCATTACAGGAAGTACTTAAATTATGCTTATATATGTCAAGCACTGTTCTAAGCACTTCACAAATATTTACTCATATAATTTCACCACGTTTCCATTCGATTGGTACTATTATTAACCCAGTTTTTTCACAGGAGAAAATCGAGGCATAAAGAGTTCAAATATTTGGTCTAAGTTTGCACTGTAGGGCCAGGATACAAACTCAGGCTGCTGGTTTCAGAGCCCATGCTCTCAATCTCTGCACAAATATTCACATTGAACTGGTCTAGGATAGGGCCTAAGAATCAGTGATTTAATAAATATTCCCTGGTTAATTGTGATATACATCCAGGGTTGAAACCAGTGGGTTAATGGGTAGAAATGATGCAAAAAGCATTATTCTGGAATTTAGGCCTAACTCTGTTCTGCAATGTTTACATCCCAGTGGAGAAGAGGAGTAAGCACCATCCACTGCTGAAGAAACTTTCAGATAGAACTGCTGAGCACTACTGAACACAACAACTGGCCCTGCAGAGCCCCTTTTCCTGAAGAACCCAAATATTACAATCACAGTATGTTCAAAGGGTGTCCATTACCTGGGTTTTATAATTTTTGTATGATGGCACTCAGAGACTGATTATAATTAGGATAAAGAGAATGAATTCCCAAGGATATGATGCTTCATTGCAGATCCCCTGCCTCTAACTCTGGATGCAAAAATCTTTGCAAGAGTACTTTCATGGATCTCAATGACAACAATTAAACTTGAAGAACATGAGGAGACATTTTAATCAGAAGCTAATTAAGAACAATGGGGGCATATGTATCCTTGATTGTGTCTCAAGTACTCTGACTGATCTGGAAGATTATCCCATTAATAGATGGATGTAAACATATACCAACATTTTCTCAGTATAAAGCAACTATACTTTGAATGTTCCACCTCCAAATCTGGCTTTTACTTATTAGATGACAAATTAAAATGAACAGTATTTACCTATCCATGGAAGACATATGGTGCTGATAACTTGTAGGAGAGCATAAGGTGTAAGAAATGAAGCAAGGAAACTCAAGAAACCAGAGCATTACTCATATTTAACTGTTCAGTGTTGCTCCATTATAAAATAAGACTGAAAATTTATATAGTCCTAAACACAAGATAAATGCTGTGAGGAATAGCAATAAAAAGAAAACCAACAATGACCCCCACACACACCAAAAAACAAACAAATAAACAAAACAACAACAACAAAAAACACACCAGAAAACTAAAGTAGCAAAGTATAGACGTAGTCTTCACCTTTTGTTAGTATTGGGTGCTGTACATTGACAATATGCTATTGTTAGAGAAGAGAAGTTCTATGTTTGTCATATAATCTCCACTTAAATCAAACATCAGCCCTTTGTGTCTCCTCTTGCCAAATTAGGTTGCATTTTTCTCTAAATTAGCTTGAGATTTTTGGTTTATGGTCTCTCAGGAATCATTTTTTTTTTTTCTGATAAATGGTGCTTGCTTTGTGGCCTCAACTTGGCCATCTATACCTACCACACAAGGGGCCCTAAAGGGAATTCCATCTGACCATATTCTGATGATAATGGATCAGAGAGACCCTCATTTCTTAAGCAGTGAATTTTGCATATGGAGAACTCCACCATATGACTTTCCAGCATTTTCTTTCAGTCCCTTCCTTAGTGAGCACTGACATATGCCAGGAAATCTGGGTTATAATCTTAGCAGCATTGATGTCAACCACTACATGTTATTTAAAGTCCTCTGAGCTTTAGTTTTCTTGCTTTGCAAAGTGAAATATAGATGAGTTGATCTTAACATCTTTCCAAATCAAAGTTTTTTAGATGCTATTTATTTTTCCTTCTGGCTTGTCTGTCTTCTCTTTAGTCCCTAACTATCATACTTGTTTTGATTTTTATGTTTTGCCAGGCAATTTTTGTGTAGGTAATAACTTTTCTCATCCTTGAAATATTAACATTCTACTCACCCTTTAAATTTCTTCTAAAATCCTAATTTCTTCAAAGACCTTTTCCAATGTGTGGTGTGTTGTGGGTGAGGGTAGGTAGTTGTTGGGCCATGTGCCAGAGATGCAAAGATGAATGAGTCAGACTTAGTTCTTCCTTCTGTCCTGCAAAGAATTTAAAAACTAGTTGAGTAATAGCTAACATTTTTGAGATGATAGTATCTTTACTTTTCAAGTGAGAAAACAGGCTCAGAGAAGTTAAGTAAATTGCCCAAGGCCACAGAGCTAGCAAATAGCAGAATGCAGGTCTACTAGACTACACTTAACTGTCATGCTCCACAGTCAGTTTACCATGGGAAAGATGAGGCAAAGTGCCCACATGTCCTCCTGTGACATGACCAACATTAGTCCTCAAATAATATCCTTCTGAGTCTGGCTACGTGGTTTGCCTGGCATCTACTTGCACTTGATAGGAAGTGGCACTTGAGATGAAACTTTCAGTATTTGCTATCTTAGCTGATCCCTTTTACAGAACATGAAGACTCATTGAATAATTGAGATTTATTCATATATTTAATTTCATTGTTTTTAACTATTTCTTTACTAAAATACAACTTATCAATCAAGTCTCTTTAACTCCCACATGGACAGGGACAATATTTCTTTTATAAAGTCCAAACTCTCTAGCATTATTGATATGGATTGTTAGTACTCAGTAAGCATTGTGCGGAAAGACACAGTGAAGGGAATAATTGAATGAATTAATACACTCATGCTGTTTTTATAGTGTCAGTATGTAATGCTTAAAACTTTTCTGTATGTGACTCAGGTCTCCAACTTCTGAGTTGGAGAATTATTATATTTTTTCAGTCCTCTGAGTATTGTAAATGTGTGGAGGGATATGCCTTCAGGATTTATAGAGAGAAGAGAAAGAAGACTTTGTCTTATAACCAGTTAGATGTAAAATAACAAATGAAAACTGATGTTTGTCATTAAACAGCCCAAGGAAAGCCTACAGTGATATAGGGAGAGAAATCTTTCCTGTCACCATCTCCTCCCCTACAGCAGACTGGATTAAATCCCCCTTCCAGTTACTCCCATGCTCCCCAGTGAATACTGAGCATCAGCATTGCCCTGTTTATCTTTGCATCCAGGTGTATCTGGCACGTAGAACTCTTCAATAAGTATTTGTTGCATGAATGGCTGTATACCGTATAACTCCAAGGGCTTTGGGCGTGGGCCAGGATAATAGGTCCCCTATACATTAATGTGGATTCCCCAAAAATTGAAAACGAGCACTTTTCTTTCTAAAGTGAGAGATAAAAGGTAAACTAAAAGGTTTCTGTAAGGCAATATTTTGTGGGGACACAATTACACAAACATATAAACGATTCAAACTCTTGCTAGAAATGAGTATGCAGAGGAAGACAAAAGAATATAGGGGGCACTTGTGAAATGAGGTGCTCCAAAGGCAGGGTATATTTATTGAATTAGTGAGGTAGAGAGCCTGAGGAATATAAGAATAGGTAACTATTAGGAAGTGCTTACTGTATGTCAGAATTATTCTAAGCAATATTTAATGGGTTAATTTTCCATAGCTTTATAGATGAAATAATATTATAATCCCCACTTTATACATAATGAACTTGAAACATGAAAGACTGAACAATATTCAAAGCCAGGAAGTTTTTGAGTGAGGTTTCAAATTCAAGTAACCTGCCTCCAGCCCATGCCTTTGACCTCTGGGCCTTCCTCCCTCTGCATAAGATGAGCTTTAGCCTGCTTCAGCATTTTGCGTACAGCCAGCCCTAAAATGATTCCATCTGATAAATCCAGGGTTTCTATTTCTAATAGAACATAAAGGCAAGCTCTACTTTGCAATAGTTCTTTTACAGTTGTTACTAATTATTCTGTTTGTATTTACTTAAAATGCCTGGAGGAGTCAATAAAGTTATTCCAATACTTGTGAGCAACCCAGAAGGAATCAATAGATGGAATGAAAATGAAGTAAGATGTAAGCAAGCATTCTGTATTGAAATCATATCGTTCACTGGAGACTGTGCCATTCTGCTTCTTTGGGAAAACAAGCAGCCTCATGCTTCTGTGTGTTTAAGAAAGCAGAAGCCTTAGCATAGAAAAGCTATTCTCATCAACTTGTAGCTTCAAGCTATTTTACTGAACTTTGTGTTATAAGCTAAGGTGGATACAATGCTGACACCATAGTTTTTATTTGGTGATCCCAATCTTCTTAGAGTGTAATCATTTCTCTCAGCCTTTACCATCTTAAGCACCACTCAGAGAGAGAATCATCACAGAGAAGCCAAATAGAATGCATATGTGGGCTGTATAATGTGATAGTTGTTTTTGTTATATTTAATGTAACAATCATTCCAATTTTTTTTTAAAAAAAAAAATGCTTGGTGTCTCTCTAAAAAGAATATTTGTGCTGGAGCATCTATGTGGTCTGGGATCACTGCAGGACAAGCAGAGAAGGCAGCGTTGTAAATTGTATGGGATCTGACTATGGAATATTCAAATATTTCCCCCTACCCAAACTCTTCCCCAACATTTATCATTTATTTTGTTGACAAGTATTCATTCATTGAATACTTGTGATGAGCCAGGCATCTGTAGTAGAGATGTAGAGTTATTTTTGAGCTAGTACATGTATAAGGTGTGATGATAGCTATAATAGATAATGGAGTCAGTTCCAGGAATTTGGCATGGCATAATACAGATTTGCCTCCTAGATACAACTGGCTTCATCTTTCTCCTCATCTCCCAATTCAACCTCATTATAGCCACAATAGAATTCTGGAGGTGCCATAAAAGGCCATGATTTTTCACATTACCATGGTTTCTACAATGATTTCTTCTGTTTTAAATGATTGTCCTTTCTTCTCTTCTTGGTGAACTCTTACCCATCCTTTAAGCTTTAGTTCAAATGCAACCTGCATTTAGTTCAAATGCAACCTCCTTTTTGAAACTTTTTCTGATTCCTACTTTTTTCTTCTTCATCCATCCCTCAGTCAAACTTCCCTACTCTAAACTCTAAAATATTTTGTTTTTACTAATACTATATTATATTATATTTATTATATTATATTATATTATATTATATTATATTATATTAGTAGCCCGGTGCATAAAATTTGTGCACATTGAAAGGGAATTAATTAGAGGAATGTAATTTGGACTAGTTATCTAATATCATTTATATGTGAGCGTGAGGCAGTCTGCATTTCTGAAATTCAATGACATGAATTTTAGCTATTACTTTGCCAAATAAATGGAATTTACATATATCATTTAAAAGAGCATTCAGCTTAATATTAAAAACTCTGGCTACCAAGTCAGGTCTGTTTTCAACTTTTTGCCAGTGTTGTAAATTGTTTTCAATATCTGCCCATTTGGGGTTGCATGTCATGGTTATGAATAAATCAGCTTGCCATACCTCGTTGCAATTGCCATAGCATCCTGATATCCTGGGAATACCCTCAAAAGATGATGGATTATCATTTTACCAATCGGCACATTGTCCTTTTCAGATCTACATTTGAGATAATCCATCAAACCACTATATTTTTCAACTCTCAACTTAGATTGGTTTGCTTTGATGAAATTTATCCGATTGGCCTCCATTTCTTAATACGAATCTACGATAAATTGTTCAGTTAATTTTCCTGCATTTAAAATAGGATGAACGTGTCCCGCACAGAGAGATGAAATCCATAATATTGCATTTGTGTGACTCGTGTCCTTACATTTTCTCTGGTATTATTGTCGATGACACTGTTGTCTCTGCGTCTTAATGCAATATCTGTTCCCCAGCCTTTTTCAACATGTGGGAATAGAATAGGATATGTCATCGCATCTAATGTAGGAAACAGGATATTGATTTGTTTTATTTTAGTGGCATTTGGATTATTGGGATCTGGTTTACAAGGAATGAGCAAGTCCCTTTCAAAAGGAGGCTCTCCATCTTTGTTTCTGAATATGACAGCAACCTTGGTTACACAGGGAGAATTATATCTACCTGGGTCACTGTTATGATTGTATGTAATTGCCATTGTTACCTCTGTGGGAGCAATACCTTTTGCTGCTGCTTCAGATTGAGCTTCCTTTTCTACCTCATGTAGCATATTGTACGATTTTGTTAATTCACTTATTTCATGCATGAGGTTGTTGATGTCGATCATGAGTCTTTCTGAGCAGTCCTGGTTTTCTGGCATTGCTCATCTTTTACTTGTAGCTTCGGCTGTATCCAAAATAGAGAGTTGAGCAAACTTCTGAGAAACACCATCCAAAGGATGTAAAGTTCCAGTACGGTAATAAACTTGTCCGTGTATTCTAAAACAGTATGGCCCATATCCTGATGGTGATGCAATATTTGCACCCATGGAAGCAAAAGCAAAAAAACTATTTATACATCGAATATTTTCCATGACATTTTTACTGTCAGAATCTTCGTTTGTCACTAATCTTTTTAAATATGCCAGGTAATCTGGAAAATGTATATCATTTGGACAGACTTTCCCTTTGCTACAATATTGAGTAAATTTCTTATCAGATGGTTTTTCATCAGAGAAATTTAGTGATAGGCAAAATTCACATCGAACAGTCATTCCACCACAACTATGTTTGAGGATTGCATCCTCATGTACTACAGCTTCTACCAGTATTGGTAGTACTTGTTGATGACTGTTCTCTAGACATATTCTGTCGTCACCACTGCCTTCTTTCAACTTCAAAGGCACATTGGTCTTTAGACATTTTCTGTCGATAACGCCAGTGTTTTTCGGCATCAGAGCAACATTTTTCCAGTAGCTGGTGTTCAGATACATCCTGTCGCAGGTGCCGCCTTCTTTCAAGATCAGAAGCACACTGCTCTGCAGACACTTTCTGTCGATAACACCGGAAAGGTCCTGGGAGTCCGCGGGCGTGGCTTGGCGCACCTGCTGGGGCTGGTGAAGGTCCCAGGAGCCCATGGGCCGCCATCTCCTCCTGGGGCGCTTGACACCTGTGTATGCAAATTAACTGCCATATTTGTCAGATAATTTGCATAGTCACTTGGATTGGCTGGTGGGCGTGGCTGGTGGGCATGGCTTGAGCATAACAGAAGGATGGGTAATCTGCATGTTTCCCTTTTATTATATAGGATTATATTATCATAATAGAGGCCCGGTGCACAAAAATTTGTGCACTCGTGGGGGGGATCCCTCAGCCTGGCCTGTGCCCTCTCGCAGTCTGGGACCCCTCGGGAGATAACGACCTGCTGGCTTAGGCCTGCTCCCGGGTGGCAGAGGGCAGGCCCAATCCCTAGGTGCAGCCCCTGGTCGGGCTCAGAGCAGGGCTGATTGGGGAGTTGGGGCACCGCCCCCTGTCATGCACAGAGCAGGGCGGATTGGGAGGTTGCGATGCCACCCTCAGTCACGCTCAGGGTAGGGCTTATTGGGGGGTTGGGGCACCGCCCCCTGTCACACTCAAGGCAGGGTCGATGGGGAGGTTGTGGCGCCACCCCCGTCACGCACAGAGCAGGGCCCATTAGGGGGGTTGGGGAGCTCCCCCCTGTCACGCACAGAGCAGGGTCGATCAGGGGGTTGGGGCGCTGCCACCTGTCACTCACAGAGCATGGCCCATCAGGGGGGTTGGGGCACCGCCCCCTGTCACACACAGAGCAGGGCCCATCAGGGGGTATGGACGCCACCCTCTATCACTCACAGAGCAGGGCTGATCAGGGGGTTGGAGCACCGCCACTGTCACACTCAGGGCAGGGCCGATGGGGAGGTTATGGCTCTACTCCCTCACACACAGAGCAGGGCCCGTGGGGGGGGGGGGGGTTGGGGCGCCGCACCCTGTCACACACAGAGCCGCAGGGCGATCAGGGGGTTTGGGCATTGCCCCCTGTCATGCTGATCCTGGTTCAGGGAGGCCTCTCAGCTCCACTGATCCCGGTGCTGGGAGGCATATTACCCTTTTACTATGTAGGATAGTGGCCTGGTGCACGGGTGGGGGCCGGCTGGTTTGCCCTGAAGGGTGTCCTGGATCAGGGTGGGGGTCCCCACTGGGGTGCCTGGCCAGTCTGGATGAGGGGCTGAGGGCTGTTTTCAGGCTGGTGGGTGACGGAAGCTCCCAACCTGTCCTTTTTTTCTTTTTTTTTATTCTGGGCCAGCTTTAGCTCTGGCTCCAGCTCTGAGGCCTCTGCTGCTGAAAGCAGGTATCTGGTTTGTTTGGGTTCTATAATCAAAACACTGTATCAACTCCAGCTCTGAGATCCCGGCTCTCTGGGGTTTTGTTTAGCTTCTATATTTGTTACAATGTTTCAAACTGCAAGCTCAGAGGCCGGCAAGGCAAGCGGGGAACATTGGATTCCTCTGTCACTGAAGCAAGCAAGCCTCATGTTAGTTTCAAGCTGCCTGGCTGCTGGCTGCCATCTTGGCTGGCAGTTAATTTGCATAGCACCCTGATTAGCCAATGGGAAGGGTAGCGGTCATACACTAATTACCATGTTTCTCTTTTATTAGATAGGATTACATTATATTATAGCAGCTTATTGACATTTCGGTTTTCACTCGATTGTTTTATAAGTTATTTAGGGCAGAGATCATATAGTTCTTTTTCTCTAGCACTTATTATGGGAAATTGTATATTATTCAAAATGCTTTCTGATTAACAAGTGAATTAATGTAAAAATAAATACCATTTGCTTATTGTAAAATTCACATATTGTACATCATTTAATCTTTAGAATAATCCTGTAAGACAAATATCATCATTCTCATGTCACGAATTAGGAAACTAAAGCTTTGATGGGTAAAATGAGTTGCTCATAGCCATACATACAGCTGTGGAATGGTGACATTTTTGTCTGGTTTCAATGGTCATTTTCTATTTTAACATCCTGCAAAGAATAAATGAGAATGGTTGCGCAGTTGCATAGGGGGCCTCTTCATTTTATGTCCTTGCTACTCAAATGTGATTCACAGATCAGCAGCACTGGCATGACACAGAAGTCTGTAAGAAATGCAGAACCTTAGACCCTCCTTTCACCTATGAAATCAAAATTTGCATTGTTCACACTGTCCTCAGATTATTTTTTACCAACGTTAAAGATTAAGAAGCACTGATTACCTTCACAGATGTTTCTAGATTCATCATGGTTCCCAGTCTTTTCAAAACTTCCCAGTCTATACAGTTTCTCTCAGACACATAGAAAGTTGATGCTCATTATGACATGCAACCAATAAGCAGATGAAAGTGGGAAGCTACCAGTTTGGGCAAACCCTAGAAGAATAGTGAAACCTTTCCTAACTTTCTAACATCCTTCTTTTCTTGCAGGGAAGGAGCTAGTTAACACTTTAACTTATTAACAAATGTGAAAATATTTTGAGTGCTTCTCATTAGGCTTATTTGATGGTGAGGAATAGAATACTATTCAAGTTAACTGGAGAGAAGGGCAGTTTAAGAATACATCTGCAGTGGTTTCAGTAGTGGGCTCTCGCAGATATCTAAGTTCCTAATCAATACTAGGATTGGCCCTCATGCAGGTGCTTCTGAACTCAAAGTTCTTTAAGGATGCCAGCAGCAGGAGATTGGGGATCACCTTCTGGTTAACTACTATTAATGAAGTTCAGCTACCTCATCCCTTTGTTCCCACTACCATATCACCATTGTCTGCTTCTCTCTGTTATTTCCTCTTTTGACTGGAAAAAAAAAATTCTTTCTTTCTCTTCCCATTCAAGTTCCACAGGAGGAGAATATTACTGACTAATCTCATGTACTCAAAGGGCCATATGTTTCTATATCAGTGGGTGGTATATTAGTACATGGAAAAACTTTGTCAATGAAATGCCTAGCTCCATTTCCATTATCTACAGCTTGGAGTATAGGATTATTATTATTTTTTAAAAAATAACCTTTGAACTTCTGCAGAGACTTGAAAATGTCAGTTTTCCTTAGAAAGGCCTATGTATGGATGGATGGTTCTTAAAAACAGGCTAGGACAAAAAGTAAAGAAATAAGCTAACTTTTTTCAACTCAGTATTAAAGATCAAGCTAGCTTATTTACTCAATAGGTGTGACTAATTAATATATTCTGCATTCTTCTTCAAGAGACAGTATTATGGTAAGAAATAAACAAGGAGTCCATTGTCCTACTGAGTTAATTTTAAGCAGATATTTATGGAGAACCTTCTTCTAGCCAGACATTTTGTAACCTGGGGATTCAAGAAATACATAGAATATTATAAACACCTGCCTTCAGGTGGTTATAATTTAGTGGTCACAACTATATAAGGAAGTGCTTCCAAAATTTATATCAGCCAAAAACCTAAGAGCATATTGCCATAGGCCTAATATGTGGCATTTGCTTGTTTGTATGTATCCTCCTCTTGTTCAATATCTTTCAAAATTTCTTAGTGGCCAAGACTGGTTTGGCTCAGTGGATAGAGCGTTGGCCTGCGGACTGAAGGGTCCTGGGTTCGATTCCGGTCAAGGGCATGTACCTTGGTTGCGGGCACATCCCCGGCGGGAGGTGTGCTGGAGGCAGCTGGTCGATGTTTCTCTCTCATCGATGTTTCTAACTCTCTGTCCCTCTCCCTTCCTCTCTGTAAAAAAACAATAAAAAATATATATAAAAAAAAATTCTTAGTGGTAAATTAACATTAATTTTCTCCTAAGATAATCATTTTTACTTATCCAAGCAATATAGAAAGAAGCAAGAATGAGTAAACCTAGCATGTGTATGAATAACTAAAAATTAAAAAACTTAGCATTAAACCACAATTGCTTAGTGGTATTGTAGGGTGTGTCATAAGTACTGGGTCTAGAGCTTTGCCTTATCCTTGGGCAATGAGGAGACATAACACATTTAAAAAATGAAAGCACTGTGTTCTGCCAGATCTCTGGAAATGTCTATTCTGAGCCCTTTTTTAAAAAATTATTTATTATTTAAAGTATTACATATGATTCCTTTTTCCCCCCATTGACTTCTCCCTGGCCACTCCCACCCTCAGCACATGCCCTCACCACACCTACTGTCTGTGTCCATTGGATCTGCTCATATGCATGCATACAAGTCCTTTGGTTGATCTCTTACTCTCACCCCTCTCACCCTCCCCTCCCTTCCCTTTGAGGTTTGACAGTCTGTTTGATGCTTCTATGTCTCTGGATCTGCTTTTCTTCATCAGTTTATGTTGTTCATTATATTCCACCAATGAGTGACATCAGGTGATATTTACCTCTCTCCGATTGGCTTATTTTGCTTAGCATAATGCTCTCCAGGCTGAGCACTGTTTTGAAGCATGGTTTCATTTATAATTAATATTGGACCATCTTATTTTGATCGATAAAATCAGGATACAACTTTATAATTCAGTGAATTTAGAGAGATATGGGGTCATTGGTGTGCATCATGGGACCCAATTCTTACGCTGCCCAATGCACTAAGTTCCCAAAGGTGATCCCATACTTGGGTGGTGATTCTCTATTTCTAAGTAACGTGACTTAGATAGGGCTGTTCTCATTCAAAATCTATTTTCTAGCATGGCTAGAACGTGGTGAAAGTTGAACCATAGTGAATATTAAAGATTATTATGCAAATTATACCATTATTATCAGATTATTATGCTGCATACATTTTCATGGAAGGTATTAAAGTACTCTGTAAGGAGAGCAAGTAGGAGAGTTGGTTAATAGGTGGGAGGAAATGTCTAGAGAGATCTTTCTAAGACTCTCCTAGGTGCCTTCTTTTTTGGAGGAGAGCTGAGCATATACTAAATATATAACAAGGCGTTATTCTTATTTTTGCTTTCTCTTTCAACCAGTTGATTAGGAACAATTACCAGCACAGAATGTTCTCCACAGAGCCCTGGAGAGAACATAAGGAAAGTACCAGAGTCAGCTCTTGACTTCTTTTCCTGAACATTGGAATTACTTGTCTGTTTTGTTTTGTTTCTCCTTCTTTCTGGTGGGTGGCTTTGTAAGTAAAAATGTTGGGCCTCATGGCACCTCAGCAGCAATGAGAAATGTATGTGCTCAGTAGCTGGTTTTTAGTTTGCTCTTCTTTTCAAAGAAATCTTATACAATATTCCCATCCAATAGCAGTAGTAGCTAGAGTATCTGTACCAATTTTTCCAACACACTTACTACTTTCTGGTTGCAATATAAATGGCAATTCATTTTGGCATATAGACCCAGATAATAAAAGCTTCCTTAGAAATTAGACTTAATAGAACTAATTTAGATCTCATGGAGAGAGTGGAACAAAAGTCCCTGCTACAAAATAAATATTTTGTTTGGTTTGTTTTCACAGGTACATTACTATTTTTTTTCCTTTTTTAAAATTTATTTTTATTTATTTCAGAGAGGAAGGGAGAGGGAGGGAGATAGGAACATAAATGGTGAGAATAATTGATCTGCTGCCTCTTGAATGCCCCACACTGGGAAGCAAGCCCTCACCCTGGGTATGTGTCCTGACTGGGAATTGAACCACAACCTCCTAGTTCATAGGTTGACACTCAACCCCTGAGCCACACCAGCCAGGCCAGGTAGGTTACTTTGGTCCACACTTATTTAGTATGTGTCTCTTTTAAATGAATATTCCTTCTTGAACCTATCTCATTTATGTTATATGTCATGAAATGTAAAAACCATTCAACAATCAAGTTCTAAAATGGCCACCAAATTAGCAGTGGATTTTAGAAGTTCCGAAGTGTAGGAGTGTGAGACTTGTTGCTGTCCATAATCTCCTTCAGGTCGCCCATTGTTATCCCCTCCTGAATATACAATCATACCCTCTCAGGAAAAACAGGGGATTGCTATTCCTCTGCCATCTCTCCTACTCAGATTGCCACCTATTACCTCCCACCCCTCCAAATTAATATTTTGGAAGTGCCATAGTTACTGTTATATCAAAAACATTGGCTGGGACTCTGTTAATAGTCAACTATCATAAATATATTGCTGGTGGTTTGCTATCCTTAGCTTTATTGCTCAGGAGGAAAGGAAAATAAATAAAAGATATCTGACAAGTTCCTATATTTCAGAGACTTGGTCAAGATGTTTTTCTTTCTTTTCCTTTTTATTTTTATTTTGTGAGCCATGTTATAGCCTTCCCCAAGTATGAGAAAAGCAATCATCAGTAGCTAGAAGAGTCTCCAGATTCAGGGTTATGGTTATAATCGGGTCAGTTGAGCTTGCTTTCAGCTCATTCCACATCACATAGCTGTCATAAGACCATTGCTTTCTTTGGAGCAGGTACATTCAAATGCCACCAGGTTGCAAACCTGGGGCTGCAAAAGGTAAAGTAGTGTCAGTGAGCACATCATGTTGCAAAGGCATCATAATAATTGTATAGACAGCAAAGGACTTCATTTAACCATTTGTAGCATCAAATACATAAGGCAAATGCAAACAAGCTATTGTCACCTACCGGGATTGGGAATCTGAGAGCAAAACCCCCTCATCAGTTCACTATGAGCGTAAGTGAGCCCATTAGACTTACATTAGACTTTAGAGAACAGAGAAAATAGCGCTACTGAACTGCCACAAATTCAAACTCTGAGTGTTACTGTATTATCTATCTTATTTTCAATTTGGAAAATTGATAAGGCCAACATGGGTATTGCTTTTATAAACTTGTTTATAAAGATGATGGAAGAAACACCTTTGCATCATTTCCATATTTATCTTTTTCTTTCCTAGCTAGGGAGACAAAATGGGATTGGGGAGAAATCAGTTTGTTTCTGGATACCTGGCACTAATCAAAAAGAGTCAAACAGAAAAGAAACCCGTGACACAATTTTGCAACCTGGTTTTTATCAGAAGTTTATTTTGGTTTTATGTTTGATGGTAGTGAGGGATAAGACAGACATGAAATGCTTGAAGTATAGATTTTAGAACTGAGTGATGAACAAAACTGACAATTCATATTCTTATCAAATTTTTTGAGTCTTACAAAATAGGAGTTTCCTTGAATTTTCTGACATCTTCACATCTCATCCTGCTCCAAACTCTGAGAGTCTGACAAACATAAAAGTTGAAAAACACTAGCAAGAAAAATTTTTCGGCTGCAAAACTGGTTTATTTTTTAAGTCTTATTTAGTTGAAGTTGAAGGTTCTCATTAATAGAAGGTAGTTGGCTCCACAAGGGCATTTGACCTAAAATCTAACTATCATAAATAAAGAACTGAAGCAGAACGTAAATTACAATGCTGACACAAAGCTTTTCTTTGCTAGTTTCAGGTCAAAAGACAAACTCAAACTCAAATCAAGGATCTGTGTTGTCTGGGAATTGGTTGTACTTTTGTGTATCCAGGTAATCCCAGGAAATCTTTGAGGTGATTACTCTTAACTTATTAAAAACATTTTAAAGCAAAAGAACATCTAAATAGTCTCTCTCTCTGTGCTGGGCATGTCTCACTGCAGTACCATTTTTACTTGCTTTTGCAAAATGAAAGCTTTTCGGCTCAAGGATGCTTTCTTTTTCATCATGTCATGATGCGGCTATCATTACCACTATTATGACTACCACAATTATCTGAATATTTAATAAGTGTACATCTAATGAGCGACATTAAGCAGTGGAAGCATGAAAAACCTCCACCTCATTAGCCAGGCTGAGTTATCAGAGTTAATCAACAACTGATGGCTGTAGTTTGTTTCTACTCTTATTGCATCAGCTTCATGGACACCAGATGACTCGGGAAGATTGCTTCCCATTCAAAGGGAACTGTCAGGATGCGATGGCTGGGTGCTGTCTCTCATGAAATTCTATACTTTGTCTCTTCCAGAAATAGTCTCAGAAAAGCAGTTAGCTTGTGAGGTGGAATCATGAGGCAATAGTAGAGGGGACTGCATGCAAATAGCCAACAGGGTTGTTTCTGGTACTGCACTGTCTGGTAGGGGACTACAGCATTAACAAAATTCTCAATCCTAAGAACAAGTGTAAGGAGTGTTAATGCCACTGATGTCAAGTTCCTGACCTACCCTTTTAATGCCATATGCTCTTTGGAGATCTGTTTAGAACCCTACAGGAAGAATGTCTGAGGAAAGAAGGCTGAAGGGGCACCTGCTTTCATTTTAATTTTGTCTGAATTAGGTAGCATTTTAAAATCCCAAGTGCACACGTTAGTCTAGAAAGAGGGAAATAATTATGGAAGTGCTCCAGTCACCACTGTGTATGACCTGACTGCCTGCTAGAAGCAAGGAGAGGAGACAGTGCAGTGGCAAGAACATTTTATCCTGCATTAAGCCCTGCTTCTCTCAGAGGCTGTGTGTCAGATGCCTGGTACCCTAGTTCTTTGGGAGGGTGAGCCAATTAGCACATTCCCTATCCTGGAACTGTAGCTGCTGTGCATGTGATCTGCATACTGATTCAGCTGAGATTTGACCTTCTAGATGGAGAAAAACAAGAATCCCAGGTGAGAGAGAACATTGGCCTAGATTTTCCTATCCCTTCTCCTCTGTTCTTTGTTTGCAGATACACTGGCCTCATAGCTTTTTCTGACGAACTCAGAGACTGGAAAACAGTTCTGTTTCACTTGAAGATTTAGATCAATGTATAGGGGGAAAAAAAACTATAAAAAATTCATGGCTTTTACCTCCCTCTGCTAATGTCAAAATGGAAAGCAGGTAGCTCCATGCACTAGTGACACTCTTGGCCCACACGGGGGCAGTACTAGGTAGTCAAAAGCCTCCAGGAGCTTCCAGAGCAGGCAGAGTCTGGCAGGAGATAAACTGACACATAAAGCAGAATCAGGTTAGTTTTTCATAAGCACAAGATTCCTTAAAGCTAGTCATTATGCGCTCCGAATGTACTTGCTGAAAAATTAGAAAGGTGCGATGTCTACCCAATTTCCAGCTGCTGGTGCAATCACTTGCCAGGAGATGTTGGGGAAATCTTTGATAAATTACTCCATTTAACCCCACTTTCACGTACCTAATGTGAAACAGACAAATCTGTTACCATATTATCAAATGACATTCTAGGTTGTTTGGAATGGTCAAAGTATAGCTTAGGTATAGATTTTCAGTTTCTTATTGTCTGATGTGATTAGTTGCTTTTTGTTAAATTTTCAAATACAGGTTTCTAGGGAAGCTGGAAAGGCAAGTCTATGTTCATTGCCAGTGGAGACTCACCAGCATATTTGGTACATAGAGGTTATTGGTGGCGCACTGATGTAGAATAGGCCTCCTTCAGATAGGTCTCTTTAAGCTATATCAGCTACATAACTGAGCAATGGTGTCATTGTGCATTCGTCTGATCTGAAGAGCTTTCAGTGTTGGGACAGGAACTCTTTTCTACCAATACCCTCAGGGTGGATTAATGTGATTATTTGTTAGGCACATTTTAGAAGCTCAAGAAAAGAGCCATCATAGTAGTTGAGCTACCTTCTCACAACCTACAGTACTGAAGGACACAGAGTCGCAAAGCCATTGTTTTCCTTACTGAGATGTGAGACGAAGTAAAATGTGCACCTTTTCTGTGCTATTGTCTCCTTTCAACCTTCAGAATACAAACTTGGATTTAGCTGATGAGCCCCTGATCTTGTTAGGTCACTTGAAAGCAGTGGCAAATGACTTTGCAAATCCTGAGGCATAGCATTATGATGCAAGCTAGAGAGGGGGCCTCGGGATCTTGGGGAGATAGTTTGTACTGACCAGAGCAGAGAATGGTCTGCCCCTGTCACTAACATTGGCTCTTGATGTCCTTCTCCCTCCCAGTACTTCCTTCTTTTCCTTTCCCCGTCTTTTGGATTCTCTCCATCAACGCTGGATTCTCTCCATCTTTGTCCTTAACTTTATCCCCTTTTCTGCTGATAGACATACCAGAACATTCCATTGCACCCATGGAAATTGTTTATCCCTGAGGGAATCATTTGGTACTCAAATGGCTACGGAGCCTGTGCCAAAGCAACAAGAGTGTTAAAGAAAATTCAGTGCTTGCCTTTACATTAGTTTTCGAAATCTCATTAGCACAAAGGTTATTTCTCCCATTAAATGGTTACTTAGAATAAGGTATATTAAAGAGCACATCTTCCTGCTTGCTTTAAAGTGGTAGTTTGGACTGACATGACAGATACTGTCTTCTAGTTCCATCAATGTTTTACACATGGAAGAGAGCATCTGCTTTGCCTCAGTCTGGCCAGATTTCCCTATTCTTGCTTAGAAAATGACTAAAATGAGGATGGATTTGAACCTTGCCATAATGTTACCTTAGGGTCATCTGGCAAGTTGTGATAAGCAAGTGTTATGTAAAAATTACGGCACCTACCCCCAACCCTTCTGGAAGTCAGAACACAAGCTCCATTAACACATAAAGCAATATCACACAATCACTTTGTCTGTGTGGCTGTACTACTTTAATGAGCATACAGGGAAGCGAATTGCACAGACAATGTAGGAATAAACTACAGATTAATCTTTTTTAATAACTTGGTACTTTTGCTTGCTGGATTTTAATTTCCCCCTCTTCTAAAATACTAAGTAAAATCTCTAACATAGTAACATAGTTTCCTATTGTTTTTGTGGGCAGAGAATATGGGATTCAGTTTAACCTAGACTTCTTCACCTGTGAGGTCCCTCAGGGCACCCGCATCAAAGGGCCTTTGCTCTTTCCGTTGGTTCCCGCAGCAGCTGCAGGCTCCCACCTCTTCCAACCCCACTTACTTCCCCTTCCTACTTCTAACTTGATCATTAGCAAGAGAGAGGAATGAATAAGAGAAAGACAAAAAGTAATTAATTCACTGAAGTGCAGCTGCAAATGAATTTTTAAAATCAATTATTAATTTTCTCTTTAATATTTCTGCATTGATACTGCTCTGTGTCTGGGGATTGGGAGTGAGAGCCGATTCCCTTCACAGCCGCAGTGCCCTGGGTAGAGACAGCAGTGCCTTGCTGCAACTAGAAACGTCTCCTGCTAACATGATGTTTCTCTCGTTCATCAGCAACATGCCTTGTGCCAGCAGCATTTTAAATACAGGATGAGTGTGTTTTAAAGTTCATGGTAGGCACGAAGGATGGGAGCAGTTGCAATAAAAGAGGTCAAGTGCCTTATTTTCTGTATCTTCTGGTGTCAGCTTCCCAAAATACTGAAACCAAAGCAAGAAGCTTAATATGTGTGATGATTTTTGAGGAAAAGGTGGAAGCATAAATTCAAAATCTGTCTGTGTTTGTGTGGGAGGGAGGAAAACATACTGGATTGTGCAAGGGATGTGCGGATAGGAGGACTGGGTGTCGACAGGCTGGAAAAGTACTATCAATCTTTGCACTTCCTGAGCAACCTTGGGCAGAGATCAGGGAATGGCCATCGGACGACCGCACAGGGCTGTCTGATTACCTCCCCTGGACTCTCCATCTTCAGTCGGCTTTAAACCCAGATTACAGGACACCTTCTATCACTCCCTTTGCTCAAATCAAATGTTATCAGGAAATCTGCCTTCTTGACCTCCATGGCATGTGGTTGCAAGGTAAACCTAAGTGTTATATGGAAAAACTATTTTTAGTAACAGAAAGCAACAGTACTGCTTCTGCGTTCAAAGATGTTGGCTCCAAATGGCAGTGGAATGATTGTTTCCACTTAAAGTGATTGATATGTCTACACACACTTGAGAGATAGAATTTCATTACCTATTCTTTCAGCAGGGACTGGCTGAATGCAGTTTCAAAGGAGATGGGGAGCACATTTGTATAACAGAGTACATTTTCTCCCCTGAAATGAAGAGAGAAAAAAAGAGCCAATATATAGAGGAAGGAGTTGTGGATGTTAAATACAAAGAATAAAGATATAGAAAGAGTGAAGAAAAATGTTCAATACACACAGTAATTAGGCTTTTAACTTTCTGTTCAGTGGCAGTGAAATATTTCTATTGGTTCACTTGCAGAAGTATTTATTTTTAAATTACCTGTAATGATTAAGCTCAGAAAAATATAAGGATTGTAAAAGGCAACCTAACAAAATTCAATTTATTCCATAATAATACTTAAGTATTAATGCTTTCATTTTGTGTGGCCCTTGAAGGCTTGGAAACTCCCATTACTCAATATCTTGCAGATGCTTTTAGAAGAGAAAATTAAGAGATCCAAACTCTAATTTGGGGTCAAACATAAGGGAAAACAGCTTAATGAGCTCCTAAAATTGTAATGTTCTTTTATAAAACAAGAAATCCTTCTGCAACCTAAAAATCTGTTTTCTCTCAAATATTTTTCTCCAGTGCTGTCTGGTTACCTCCTAAAGCCATTATTTCCAGCAGAGACACCGAAACCCTCAGCTGTGTGGGCGGTCTCAGTAAATTTAGCAGCCAGGCCCCATTTTGACATGTTAAGAATAGGCGTCCATAAATCTTCTCCAGCGTCTCCTGAGGAGATTAAATCTTTCTTTTCAAGAATTTGCTAAGTTTCAAGAAATGCTGTAATATATAACAAATGACTTGTAGATAAGGCTGAAGAAAGAGTAGAAGATAATGAAATCTCTTTGTTCAAGAATGAAAACAGAAAGTGGGGGAAACTCCTAAAGTTCTACTTTAGCTACACAGGGACCAGGCCAAACTAAATCAATGTCTGCAGTGAGCAGCGCTTGGACACATGAGCAGAGGCGTGTGGAAACCTCTGAAGAATTCCTTCTATTATTAAAAAGAGTTTTTGTTCTAAGGGTCAATCTCTTTAAAACAAAGATGTCATAAACAAGCTTTTAATTGAGAAACCTTTCAGTAGTCGGAATGTCATTCTTCTTTCTTACATATAGTCAGGGATCAGACTACAGGACCCTTCACTTTGTCTCCCAAGTCTACTTCTGATATATTTTCTCACCTTCCTCTGAATAGGAAGGGCTCATTGTATTGATGATATATGGTCAGTTTGTGCTGCTACAGTGCCATAAGCCGGGTGGCTTATAAACAACAGATAATTATTTTCCACAGTGCTGGAGGCTGGGAGCCTGAGGTCAGAGTGCCAGCACGATCAGGTTCTGACAAGAGCCCTCTTTCAAGTTGCAGACTGCTTGCTTATCCTCATGTGGTAGAAAAAGGAGAAACAGCTCTTTGGGGTCTTTTTTATAAGGGCACTAATCCCATTCATGAGGGTTCCATCCTCATGACCTAAACATCTGACAACCGTCCCACCTCCTCGACCCACTGCATTTTGAACAGCAAGAAGCAAACATATGAGAAAAGAGAAATAATGTCATTAAAAAGCAAGTTCAAGTTTCCCATCAGATCATTCTGATTTGCAAAGTTGATATTTATCATTTGCTCCTCTCCCCTGAATCTTGCCTTTTCTAAAATACGTAAAGGTAACCTTATAACTTCAGAAACTTCACTTACATTCTATTTGATGGGACAGCTGGAGAAAAAGTATTTTAGGAAAGAAGGAATGCTCCAGCAGGTACATACTGGCTCCACCTACCATGCAAAAGTATCTCTACTAGATAGATTGTTACACATTGGACACATACATCTAGCTATAGCTCCATACATACTAAAGACTCCAGAACCACATTGTTATCCTTCTCTTAATGAGTATCTATCTTCTGATCGGCATTAAAAGGTAGTCTTGCTATTTTAGACCATTCTGTTACCAGCATGTCTATTTAACTACAATCTATTGTCATTAGTCTTTGCTAAAAGTCCCCCTAAGTGTGCTTATGTGTGACCTTCAGCATCTGCAGTTTTAAGACTATTTTATCAGGAAATCACTTTGGACAATAACCTCTCCAGCAATCTCCAACTCCTTATGCCAAGCCTGACTCATAAAAGAAAAAAAGGACTTGCAACTTGATGAATTCATTCTTGAAAAAAATGCATTTTCACCTAAGGGGGGAAAAATATATATATATACACATGCACGTACATACACACACACACATACACACACTGAGTGGCCAGATTATTATGACCACCTGACGTTTGTAGGCAAATTAGCTATAATTTCGTACTGAAGTTGCTAGAGGGCCAGACCATTATAAATAGGGAAGCAGATTGTTTACCACAACAGTAAAAGTGATTTTTTTTTTCCTGAAGATATGGGTAAACAACGCGATTTAACAGCCTTTGAATGTGGGATATATATATATATATATATATATATACACACACACACACACTGAGTGGTCAGATTATTATGACCACCCCAGAAGTACTTCTTTGGGTGCCTTCAATACTGCGGCAATTCTTCTTGGCACTGACTCCAGGAGATGTTGAAAGCTGATGTGAGGAATCTGACACCGTGCCTGATGAAAAGCACTGTCCAGTTCTGTGAGATTTGATGGTTTTGGAACCAGCTGCCTGATGGCTCTTTTAACTTCGTCCCACAAATGCTCAATTGGATTGAGACCTGGTGATTGTGGGGGCCACCTAAGCAAGGTAAAGGCTCCCTCATGTTCTTGAAACCACTTCTGCACAATACAAGCACCGTGGCATGGCGCATTGTCTTGTTGGAAGAAGCCATCTCCATTGGGATACGCCATCAACATGATAGGATGAACTTGATCAGCAATGAATGATACTTAAGTATGTTGTGCTATTCAGATGTTGTTCCACACAAATTAAAGGGCCCAAATCATGCCAGGAAAACATGCCCCAAACCATAACACTGCCCCCACCAGCTGGAAGGGTTGTACTCATGCATGTGGGGTGCATGCTTTCATGCTGTTTCCGCCAAATTCTCACTCTGCCATCTGCATGATGCAACTGGAAGCATGATTCGTCATATCACATGACTTTTTTCCAATGCTCAACTGTCCAATCCTTGTGTTCCTGTGCGAATAGGAGACGTTTTATCTTGATAACTGCAGACAGCAAAGGTGTTCAAACAGGCCTTCGGCTTCCATATCCCATACAGTGCAGTGTACGGCTAATTTGCCTACAAACATCAGGTGGTCATAATATCTTCAGAAAAAAATCACTTCTACTGTCATGGTAAACAACCTGCTTCCCTATTTATAATGGTCTGGCCTGGCCCTCTAGCAACTTCAGCGCAAAATTATAGCTAATTTGACTACAAACGTCAGGTGGTCATAATAATCTGGCCACTCAGTGTATATCCGTTCCACTAGTGTCTGAGCTCCTTATCTATCTGTACATCCCTAGAGCAACTAATGTGTGTTTAATACATACCTGTTGAGTAAGCAACTGAATAACTGAGTTAGTAAGTGAATGAGTAGTTTCTTAAGTCTGGTTATCAACTAAATCCCATCCAGAAATTTTTAGAGAAGAAATCTTAGAGATTATCTCATCTAATCCTGTTACTTACTATAAGCTTGGGCTTCGAAAAGTAAAGTGACTTATCCAAATCCAAAATCTAATAAGAAGCAGGACAGAAAATCAAAGTAAGATGTTCTAACTTTAAATCTAGTCCTGTTTCCACTATAACATCCAGGTAATTCATAGTAAAAGTGCAGCATCTTGCAGGTATATGTGTTTTTAAATAGATACCATTGTAAACTGAAAGCCAGATTAGATGTAAAGAAAGAAAGTTAGAGTAATAAATAGGCTGTTCTTGAGATTAATGTTTGGGCCAGAGCCTGCCTAATTATAATGTTAGCCTTGTCAATGGTCAGAACAATATGCTGCACTTATGTAGAAAGGGAGAGCTCTTCACTGCCCTCTCACTCTACTCCTAATCTCCACTGTTCAGTCCCCAGACTAGGGACACTTGACACATGGGAATATTTTCTGGGTATGTCATGCTGAAAAGTACTCCTATTTATGGTTAACCTTGGCCAAGCTATGGAACTCCAGAGTGAGTTTTAGGGGAGGAGTTTGAGTTCTTATAGCTCTTGCCCTACATAACGAAGTGGTCTCCGCTGCCTGTGCCTAAGTGGTGAGAAGGAATGCATGGAAACCAGAAAACCACTCTAGCAACAACCTCTAAGGCGTCCAGGATCACCCTCACAGTGGAGCAGTATCTCATATTTGTACCCGCCTCCTCTTCCCTCAATTAAAATGTCTCCTCTGGCCCTATCACATGTAATCTCTTGAAGACTCTTCAATTCAGGTTATATGCTGGTGACTCACAATTATCTATTTTAGGACTAGACCTCATTCTTGAGCTCTGGACCCATATATAATATATCCTAATAGACTTATCTAACTAGACATCTCATAGACATCTCAAGTTCAATCAGTCCAACATGGAATACTTTTTATAACCCACTCCCAAGCCAGAAATTTGGGCTTCATCATAGAATTATCCTTTTATCTTATCAACCACATCCAGTTTGCCACTAAATCTCATTGACTCCATCTCTAAGAATTTCCCTAATTTTCCTGTCATCTTCCTGCTCCACCTTGATCATCTGCTGTTTCTTTTGGTACAATGTCCTTCTAGCTGACATCCTTGCGTCTAGTATTGCTTCCTTCCAACCCATCCTCCACACGGCAATAAAAGTGACCTTTCTAAAGTGTAAATCTGTTCCAGACACTCTCTGGTCTCCATGGTGCTTCATCATTGATGGGATAGAGCCAAGCCCTTTGACCGGGGAATTAGACCCTTTCATGCATTTCCATCCAGGCAGAATCATTTATCTTGCCATTCTTTTGGGACCTTCCATAAGAACCCCTCTGGCAGCATCATGTACTATTCTCCCTAGAACAAACTACATCATGGTCCATTCCTCAGGACTATTCATGCTGGTTCATTTCTATCAATTTATGTACAGACTTCCCACTGCCTAGAATGCCCTCCTCAACTTTGTCTTTACTTGGCTTAAGTATCACTTTCTTTGTTGTTTTTCCTGATTCCTTTTGTAGTTTTCCCACTGTACTGTACTTAGTTCTTGGTTATAGCATCTGTTATTCTGTGTTGCATTTCTTACTACTGGTATCATTCATCTTCCCTCCTCCCCTGCAATTGACTAGTAGAATGCCCAGTACATATTAGTATTTGAATAAATACTTATGTAATAACTAGAGGCCCAGTGCATGAAATTCATGCACAGGTAGAGTCCCTAGGCCTGGTCAGTGATCAGGGCCAATTGGGGCCTTCCAGCTGCCAGACGGGGACTTCCTTTGTTTCGCATAACCCCCTGGTGGTCAGCACACATTATAGTGAGCAGTTGAACTCCCGAGGGGACAATTGCATATTAGTCTTTTATTACATAGGATGGGTGGTTTGGGATTAACTTGTCAACATCCCAAGCAGTATGTACTGGATCATAAGGAATTTCTGAAATAGTGCTGTAATCCAAAAAAACTGGAGTTGTCACTATAGTAAGAGGAAGAAGAAATATTTTGAGCCTGGCAAAATTTTTTGCATGAAGAAAGTTCTTAGAGGCCAGAGACTGTCAAAGAAACCCATTTCTCTTACCATTTTTTACCTAGAAATCTTATACCAAGGCCAAGATTAATTAACAGTTTAACACACACATTTTGTCAACCATGGCTACATACCTGCCGTGCTTCGGCTGCTCTGCTTTGAAGCTGCTGGGACCCTTCCCTGTGAGGCCACACATCATACTGGGGCAAGAGGGCCCTCATCAGTTCCAGTCCATGATGCTTAGTTACAGAGGACATTACCTGAGATTAACTAGGATTATAAATAGGACAAATGGCATGACACCTAGGGGCTGGGAGCCTAAAGAAGGGTTAGGCAATCAGTTTAAGCTTAAGTTCAGAATCCTCAAAAAGTGTTTGAGCAGATTTGGTTTGAGAAATTGGTTTCAGTGGGCAGGCTTTTTCATCTCTGAGTGGTTTTCTCAGAGTATGAGTATTGGAATGATTAAGACAAACGCGATCTGGTGAAAAGTAACTCTAGTTCTGAAAATTTTATCTGACCAGTTATTGACCTACTCTCCCCTTACTTTCAACCAACCCAAAATGGTTAGCTGAATGATGTTTTTGTTTTTCAGTTTGATTACATTTTCTTGTGCAATATGGAGAAACAATTTTTATCAAATGTTTCAGGGAGGAAAAGAAAATGTTTCTTTCCTCTGACCTTTTTTGTAATTAATCATGCTGTGTTGGTTTGAAATCATCAAATCTTCTCCTAACAGCAACAGGCAACAAGATACTTAGCCATCTGATATGTGAAGAGGAAGGATTATTTTGCATCCTAAATCAACCTTTTTGTCTTCACCATATTCCAGGAGGGTATGAATAGATCAGTTTAACTGTTTTGTTTACAATAACCACAATGTTATGAGCGAATGAAACATTAAAATTTTATTTTGGAGATTGTATCTCATTTTTATTTAAGAATATAAGAGCAAAAGCAAAAAGTAAAACTAAAACAAAAACTTATTTAAAATACCTAGGTTACTACTAGCTTTATAATATCCTCTATTGTTATATCAGCTCTAAATTAAGAAAAGTGAAAAATAAAATTACATTTTCTTATAATGCCTATGAAGGATTCTATAATTCCTCCAGGAAGCAAAGACATGTGATCTTAGCTGCCAATGTATATAATCAATTCTTAACACTAGGAGTTGCTGAGATATTCTTTTATATTCACCTTGGAAAATTGGGGTCTGATTTAAACAAAACGCAGAGACATTTCTCAAAGAATTTCATTAGGTTGACAATTTAAAAAATATTTTCTTTTTTATTATTTATTTATTTATTTATTTATTTATTTATTTATTTATTTATTTATATTCTTTATTGATTAAGGTATTACATGTGTCTCCTTTTTCCCCCATTGACCTCTCCCTGGCCACTCTCACCCCACAGCACATGCTCTCACCCCCCTAGTGTCAGTGTCCATTGGTAGTGCTACCTTATATGCATGCATACAAGTGCTTTGGTTGATCTCTTAACTCCCAGATCCCCTGCTTTCCCTCTGAGGTTTGACTATCTGTTTGATGCTTTTCTGTCTCTGGATCTATTTTTGTTCATCAGTTTATATTGTTCATTCTATTACTCAAATGAGTGAGATCATATGATATTTATTTTTCTCCAACTGGCTTATTTCACTTAGCATAATGCTCTCCAGGTCCATCCATGCTGTTGCGAATGGTAATAGTTCCTTCCTTTTTACAGCAGCATAGTATTCCATTGTGTAGATGTACCAGAGTTTTTTAATCTACTCATTTGCTGATGAGCACTTAGGCCATTTCCAAATCTTAGCTATTGTAAATTGTGCTGCTATGAACATAGGAGTGCATATATCCTTTCTGATTGGTACTTCTGGTTTCTTGGAATATATTCCTAGAAATGGGATTACTGGGTCAAATGGGAGTCCGTTTTTAATTTTTTGAGGACACTCCATACTGTTTTCAACAGTGGCTTTACCAGTCTGAATTCCCACCAGCAGTGCAAGAAGGTTCGTTTTTCTCCACATCCCCATCAGCACTTGTCATTTGTTGATTTGTTGATGATTGCCATTCTGACAGGTGTGAGATGGTACCTCATTGTTGTTTGATTTGCATCTCTCTGATGATTAGTGACTTTTAGCATGTTTTCATATGTCCCTTGGCCTTCTGTATGTACTCTTTAGAAAAGTGTCTATTTAGGTCCTTTGCCAATTTTTTGAATAGATTGTTTATCTTCTTTTTGTTAAGTTGTATGAGTTTCCTATAAATTTTGGAGATTAAACTCTTACCAGAGATAACATTGGCAAATATGTTCTCCCACGCAGAGGGCTTTCTTGTTGTTTTGTTAATGGTTTCTTTTGCTGTGCAGAAGCTTTTTATTTTGATGTAGTCCCATTTGTTCTTTTCTCCTTAGTTTCCATTGTCCTCATAGCTGTAGCAATAAAGATATTGCTATGACACATGTCTGATATTTTGCTGCCTGTGGATTCCTCTAAGATTTTTATGGTTTCCCATCTTACTTTTAAGTTCTTTATCCATGTTGATTTTATTTTTGAGTATGGTGTAAGTTGGTGGTCTAGTTTTTTGTTTTGTTTTGTTTGTTTTTTTGCAGGTATCTGACCAATATTCCCAGCACCATTTATTGAAGAGTCTGTCTTGACTCCATTGTACACTCTTGCCTTCTTGGTCAAATATTAATTGAGCATAATGGCTTGGGTGGATTTCTGGGTTCTGTGTTCTGTTCCATTGGTCTATATGTCTGTTCTTGTGCCTGTACCAGGCAGTTTTGAGGACAATGCTTTGTAACATAGCTTGATATCTTGTATTGCGATCCCTTTTACTTTGTTCTTCTCTCTCAGGATTGCTGCAGCTATTCAGGATCTTTTTTTATTCCAGATGAATTTTTGGAAAATTTGTTGTAGGTCTTTGAAATATGCCATTGGTGTCATAATGGGGATTGCATTGAATCTACAGATTGCTTTGGGTAGTATGGACATTTTAATGATGTTGATTCTATCAATCCATGAACATGGTATATTCTTCCATTTGCTTATTTCTTCCTCTATCGCTTTTTTCAATGTCCTGTAGTTTTCTGAATACAGGTCTTTTACCTCCTTAGTTAAGTTTATTTCTAGGTATCTTACTTTTTTGTTGCAATGATAAATGGAATTTTCTTTTAATTTATCTTTCTGTAAGTTCACTATTGGTGTATTAAAAAGCCATAGATTTCCGGGTGTTAATTTTGTATCCTGCTACATTGCTGAATCCATTTATTATGTTTAGTTTCTTGTTTTGTTTTTTATGGAGTCTTTAGGGTTTTCTATGTGCAATATCATGTCATCTGCGAATAATGATAGCTTTACTTCTTTTCCAATTTTGATGCCTTTTATTTATTCTTCTTGTCTAATAGCTATGGCTAGCACTTCCAGTACTATGTAGAACACGAGTGGTGAGAGTGGGTACCCCTGTGTTCTTCCTGTTCTTAGGTGAAATGGTTTTAGTTTTTGCTGATTGAGTATGATGTTGGCTGTAAGTTTGTCATATAAGGCTTTTATTATGTTGAGATATGATTCCTCTATTCCCACTTCACTGAGGGTTTTTATCAAGAAAGGGTGTTGGATTTTTGTCAAGTGCTTTTTCTGTATCAATTGATATGACTATGTGATTTTTATCTCTCCATTAGTTTATGAGATGTATCACATTTATTGATTTGAGGATATTGTACCATTCTTGCATCCCCAGAATAAATCCCACTAGCTCATGGTGTATGATCTTTCTAATGTAATGCTGGATCCAATTTGCTAGAATTTTGTTGAGGATTTTAGCATCTATGTTCATCAGAGATATTGGCCTGTAATTCTCTTTCTTTGTTGTGTTTATATCTGCTTTTAGGATTAAGGTAATGCTGGCTTCATAGAAAGAGCTTGGAAGTGTGCTTTCCCATTAAATTTTTTGGGACAGTCTGAGGAATATAGGTTTAGTTTTTTGAATGTTTGGTAAAACTCCCCTGTGAAGCTGTCTGTCCCAGGGCTTTTGTTTGCTGAAAATTTTTTGATGACTGTTTCAATGTCCTCCATAGTTATTGGTCTATTCAGAATTTTTTACTCTTCTTGACTGAGTTTTCAAAGGTTGTATTTGTCTAGGATTATGTCCATTTCTTCTAGGTTGACCAGATTGTTGGAATAGAGTTGTTCATAGTATTGTTTACAATCCTTTGTATTTCTGTGGCTTCTGTTGTTATTTTACTTTTCATTTCTGATTTTGTTTATTTGGGTCCTCTCTCTTTGCTTCTTGGTGAGCCTGGCTAGAGGTTCATCAATCTTGTTTTTCCTTTCAAAGAACCATATGCTGAAGGAATTTCTTCACTGATACTGCTCCTAGGGCAATGGAAACTAAAGAGAAAATAAACAAATGGGACTACATCAAAATAAAAAGCTTCTGTATAGCAAAGGAAACCATCAACAAAACAACAAGAAAGCCCACTGCATGGGAGAACATATTTGTCAATGTTATCACCGATAAGGGTTTAATCTCCAACATTTACAGGGAACTCATATAATTTAACAAAAGGAAGATAAACAACCCAATTAAAAAGTGGGCAACGGACCTAAATAGATACTTTTTGAAAGAAGATAGAAGGAAGGTCAAGAGACATATGAAAACATGCTCAAAGACACTAATTATTGGAGAAATGAAAATCAAAACGACAATGAGGTACCATCTCACACCTCTCAGAATGGCTATCATCAACAAATCAACAAATGACAAGTGTTGGTGAGGATGCGGAGAAAAAGGAACCCTCATGCACTGCTGGTGGGAATGCAGACTGGTGCAGCCACTGTGGAGAACAGTATGGAGTTTCCTTAAAAAACTAAAAATGGTCCTAGCCAGCTTAGCTCAGTGGATGGAGCATCAGCCTGCAGACTGAAGGGTCCCAGGTTCGATTCTGGCAAAGGGCACATGCCTGGGTTGCGAGCTCAATCCACAGTAGTGGGTGTGCAGGAGGCAGCCAATCAATGATTCTCTCTCATCATTGGTGTTTCTATCTCTCTTTCCTTCTCCCTTCCTCTCTGAAATCAATCAAGAAATACATTAAAAAAACAACTAAAAATGGAACTCCCATTTGACCCAGTGATCCCACTTCTAGGAATATATCCTAAGAAGCTAGAAACACCAGTCGGAAAGGATATATGCACCCCTCTGTTCATAGCAGCACAATTCACCATAGCTAAGATTTGGAAACAGCCTAAATGCCCATCAGCAGATGAGTGGATTAAAAAACTGGTACATCTACACAATGGAATACTATGCTGTGGTAAAAAAAAAAAAAGGGAAGGAATTCTTACTCTTTGCAGCAGCATGAATGGAACTGGAGAGCATTATGCTAAGTGAAATAAGCCAGTCAATGAAAGAAAAATACCACATGATCTCACTCATTTATGGAATATAATGAACAACATAAACTGATGTACCAAAACAGATTCAGAGACAGAGAAGCATCAATCAGACCATCAAAACTCAAAGGGAAGGTAGAGGAGGTTGGGGGTAAAGGGAGAAATCAACCAAAGAACTTGTACGTGTGCATATAAGCCTAATAACCAATGGACATAGACACCAGTGGGGTGAGGGCATGAGTGAGAGGGGTTGAGGAGGGTAATGGGGGGATGAGGACACAAATGTAATACCTTAATCAATAATGAAATTTAACAACAAATAAACAACAACAACAACAAAAACAACAAAGAACCAGTTCTCTGTTTTATTTATTTATTTATTTTTGGTCTTCATGGCCTTTATTTCCACTCTGATATTTATATTTTCTTCCTTCTGCTCACTCTGGTCTTTTCTTGTTGCTCTCTTTCTAATTCTTTAAGTTGTAGAGTTAGCTACAATATTACCAGTTTTTCTAGTTGTTTTTTTTTAGGTAGTCCCATAATGCTATAAACACCCATTTTTGATAAAAACTCTCAGCAAGGTGGCAATTGAAGGATCATACCTCAACAAAATAAAAGCCATATATGACAAACCCACAGCCAACATCATACTCAATGGACAAAAACTAACACCATTTCCCCTAAGAACAGGAACAAGACAAGGATGCCCACTCTCACCACTCCTATTTGATATAGTACTGGAAGTATTAGCCATTGCAATTAGACAAGAAGAGGAAATAAAAGGCATCCAAATTGGAAAAGAAGAAGTAAAACTGTCCTTATTTGCAGATGACATGATATTATACATAAAAAACCCCAAAGACTCCATCAAAAAACTATTAGGCTTAATAAATGAATTCAGCAATGTAGCAGGATACAAAATTAACGCCAAAAAATCTATGGCATTTCTATACACCAATAGTGAACTTACAGAAAGAGAGACTAAAAAACAATCCCATTTACCGTCGCATCAAAAAAATTAAGCTACTTAGGAATAAACTTAACTAAGGAGGAAAAAGACCTCTACTCAGAAAACTACAGGACGTTGAAAAAAGAGATAGAGGAAGACATAAACAGATGGAAGAACATACCATGTTCTTGGATTGGTAGAATCAACATCATTAAAAAGTCCATACTACCCAAAGCAATCTATAAATTCAACGCACTTCCCATTAAAATACCAATGGCATATTTCACAGGCCTAGAAAGAACTCTCCAAAAATTCATCTGGAATAAAAAAAGACCCCGAATAGCTGCAGCAATCCTGAAAAAGAACAAAGTAGGTGGGATCTCAATACCAGATATCAAGCTGTATTACAAAGACACTGTTATCAAAACTGCCTGGTATTGGCATAAGAACAGACATATAGATCAATGGAATAGAATAGAGAGCCCAGAAATGGGCCCGAACCAATATGCTCAATTAATATTTGACAAAGGAGGCAAGAACATACAATGGAGCCAAGATAGTCTCTTCAATAAATGGTGTTGGGAAAATTGGACGGATACATGCAAGAAAATGAAACTAGACCACCAACTTACACCATACACAAAAATAAACTCAAAATGGATAAAGGACTTAAATGTACGATGGGAAACCATAGAAATACTAGAAGAATCCAAAGGCAACAAAATCTCAGACATATGCCAAAGCAATTTCTTCACCGATACAGCTCGTAGGGCATTGGAAACTAAAGAGAAAATAAACAAATGGTACTACATCAAAATAAAAAGCTTCTGCACAGCAAAAGAAACCATCAACAAAACAACAAGAAAGCCCACTGCGTGGGAAAACATATTTGCCAATGTTATATCTGATAAGGGCCTAATCTCCAAAATTTATAGGGAACTCTTAACAAAAGGAAGATAAACAATCCAATCAAAAAATGGGCAAAGGACCTAAATAGACACCTTTCAAAAGAGGACATTCAGAGAGCCAAGAAACATGAAAACTTGCTCAAAGTCACTAATCATCCGAGAGATGCAAATCAAAACAACAATGAGGTACCATCTCACACCTGTCAGACTGGCTATCATCAACAAATCAACAAACGACAAGTGCTGGAGAGGATGTGGAGAAAAAGGAACACTTGTGCACTGCTGGTGGGAATGCAGACTGGTGCAGCCACTATGGAAGACAGTGTGGAGTTTCCTCAAAAAACTAAAAATGGAACTCCCATTTGACCCTGTGATCCCACTTCTAGGAATATATCCCAAGAAAACAGAAACACCAATCAGAAAGGATATATGCACCCATATGTTCATAGCAGCACAATTCACCATAGCTAAGATCTGGAAACAGCTTAAGTGCCTATCACTAGATGAATGGATTAGAAAACTGTGGTACATCTACACGATGGAATACTATTCTGCTGCAAAAAGGAAGGAACTCTTACCATTTGCAACGGCATGGATGGAACTGGAAAGCATTATGCTAAGTGAAATAAGCCAGTCAATGAAGGAAAAATACCACATGATCTCACTCACTCATGGATAATAAAGACCATTATAAACTTATGAATAAAAATAGATACAGAGGCAGAGTTGCCTCGAACAGACTGTCAAACTACAGTGGGAAATCCGGGGAGGGTTGAGGGGCCGGGGGGGGGGGGGGGGGGGGGGCGGTAAGAGATCAACTGAAGGACTTGTATGCATGCATATGAGCATAACCAATGCACATAAGACACTGGGGGGTAGTGGAGGCCGGGGGATTGTTAAGGGCGGGAAAAAAAGGAGACATATGTAATACCCTTTGTAATACTTTAAGCAATAAAACAATTAAAAAATACTTTAAAAATAAACTCTGAATGTGAAAAAACAAACAAACAAATAAACAAAAGAAATAAACTACAATAAAAACAATCCAAAAAACTCAAAGACTTGGAAGCTGAATAGCATGCTACTAAATCAGGGGTCCTCAAAGTTTTCAAACAGGGTGCCAGTTCACTGCCCTTCAGACCGTTGGAGGGCCGGACTATTGTTTAAAAAAAAACTAGTAGGCTGCTAAGCAACAGGCAGCGGCGGCAAAAAAAAATTAAATAAATAAATAAATAAATAAATAAATAAATAAATAAATAAAAAATAAAACAAAATACTTGTATGAAGCCCTCTTTGTTTCTCCTCATCTACTAAATGAGATAATCTTCACCCACTTAACACATTGTTTGCGGGTAGTTTTTATCGCGCACTAACAGGTGGCGCAGGCCATTTTTGCTAATTTTTTGCGCAAATGGCAATGTTCAGTAAAATTACGATAACTTTAGTTTACGTATTTATACGTTACCCGCATTCTACCGCTAGTCTATAAAAAACATATTAATACGTGTCCCGTGCTCTACTACACTGGTAGAACGTATAAATACGTAAAACGTATAAATACGTTTCCCGCATACAATGTGTTTTAAGATATCTCAGTAAAGTGTTATGACTTTTAGAGAATTCAAATGTAGAAAATACACTTTTAATAGATGATGCTCTGAGTGTGATTTTAGTATTTTACCTAAAGAGGCAAAATGGCATTTAATTTTAGATCTGAGTTTCCTCCAAAAATATTCATTTCTCAAAATAACATTTGCTGTCTAGGGTGGTGATTTAATCCCTCTACCCTCTGAACTCTGTAATATTTGTTGTCTTCAGAATTAAAATTAATTTTAAAAATGAAAATCAGCAATATCTCCCCAAGACAAATACATAGGACATTTTTTCTAAATCAGGCCCTGTATTAGATAAGGAAATTATAACAAATAATGAGTAAGAGGAAGAGCAGATCAGCAGAGAAATGATGAGTATAGAATGGGTAAGCACAAGAATTATATGGACAGATGGATGCATTGTCCTAGACTAGAGGAAAGTAAAGGCTAACGATAATATTGCAGATTTCAGATGAAGAACGATTCTTTTGTTTAGCATTTGCTGCAATTCTATCTTCAGCAGCATGGTGATTAAAAGAGTTAATTTCTCTCATGAGGAGAAATATTTTCCTCCCAGGAAGAGTTAACCTGACTTCCCATATGAACGTAATTTCTAGGAATAAATCTCAAGGAAACGTCCTCACTAATGGGCATTTCTTCCTCAAATAAACACAGCTGTTGAGTGTCTATAGTCTTTCGGTTTGTGCTCATCTTTTCCCAACCCAATTACACAGAAGGCACTGCAGCACTGGCACCAGATTATGACTTTCAGCTCTATCTGTGTTCCCATCTACCTTTCTGTTACTAAGCTTCAAAGAGAGGTCTAATTTAAGACCTACGGTGTGTTGAAACCTGTAGTTCCAGATAAGGATTCCCCCACTTCTATAATGCATTTTAAAATGAGAGCAAAAAGCCCACATCGGTGTTGGATTTCCACTGTTTAGCTCTGAGCATCCTTGACACCTTAAATTGAAGAAGGAGCACAGGGTTTGTGAGCTACAGTAATTAGTGCTGGTGGCAGTAAGGCTTGTGGCAGAGTTGATGAAAAGAAACCATAATTTCTATTAAACTCCTTAGGGTCTCCTTTCTGCGAGGAAGACTTACTGTGTTTCTTTTTAAAACATAGATCAAATAACTTAAGCAGGCACTGTGACAATACCATTTTCAGGAAAGAAACCTATGATATGACTCACTCACCCACTGAAATGACACTCCATACACCTACTTGTTCCTTGTCTTTACTTTCTGAGTTCTCTGAGTCAAAGCATTTGAAAATCTGTCTGTATGTCAAATCTTCATGAAAATTCACTTGCAGACATCTTTCCTGTTCATCCATGTCCATTTCACCTTTTCAGCATAGGCAGAGTTACTAATAATTTAGCCATTATTCTTTAATAAGTTCTACAAGTAACAGAAAACTCATTTTTCTCTCCAAGTTAACACAGGTAATTTGGCTTGCTTCACTGCTCTATCACTCCAGTCCCTAAAGGCAAAGAGGAAATTCATTTACCCTCAGAATTTTATGAATCCTTCAGTTCATCCAAACTCTCCTCTCTGAGTATCTTTCACTGAAGAGACAAACTTGTAGACCAAGGTCAACAACTAACTGGTCAGGTGATTTTGTAAAAGCTGCAAAATCACCTGATTTCATTTGCCTTTGAGATTAGTGGGAAACTTCTAAATGAAATGGAGGTAAATTTCTTTTAAAGAATTAAATTCAGTACTCATGTCATATCCAAATACCACTGCAAATCTATAAAAATAAAAGGGTAATATGCTAATTAGACTGGACATCTTCCAGACGTCATTCTGGACATCCTTCCTGATGAAGCTGGGGTGAAGGGAAGCCAGCCCAGGTCCCGGGTGCCTGCCAGTGGCCAGAGGGGGAAGCCTGGGTCCCAGGTGCTGTAGGGAAGCCTGTGCTGACAGCCAGGGGAAGGAAGACCTATTCTTGCACTAATTTTCATGCATTGGGCCTCTAGTAATAAATATACTGCCTCCCACGTAGTAGGTTTATTGAATGTGTGCTTGAACAAATTGTAGAGCTGATGTCTGAGATTATCTGGTTGTACCTTACTTGATTCAAAAAATGTGTATTGAACATCTGTATGGCAGGCATTGATGCAATGCATTGTGCACCATGACCTTGAATCCATCATTCTTCCTTCAGACTGAAATAGTTTGGTCATTTTAGACAGATGGAAATTTGTATTATGGACATATTTCATCTTGCAAAATATGTCTGATTTTGTAAAAAGTATGAAAATGTCATTTTATTTTGTAATTCCAGACACATTTTAAATCAGAAATAAAACAGCTACTTAAAATTATCCTATAAATAGTTAAATAAACAGCCCCATTTACCTATGAGGAGACCAAGGATCAAATATGTGTCTTATACAAGGTCAAAAGGGCAGTTAAAAGATAATTACTATTATCCTCTCCCCTCAGTACTGGGCTATTCTGATGGCCTAAAATGGGATTATACCTTTCCATAAACCTCTGGGCATTCTTTCCTAGAAAAGCATTCTAAATTTTAACCATTTTTATTAGGCAGTTTTTCCTTTTTATTATTTGATTCTGAACACATTTCCCTGTGTCTTTCAGCAGAGGTGAAAACTAATAGGAAACCATAATTTATTGAATGAAAACAGTTCATTTATTTGAGGACAATTAACTAACCCCTTTTTAGTATTCTATTTTTTTCCAGTTAATTTATCTCAATTACCTTGCTTCTTTATGAGATAACTTGTTGATATATTTCTGACCCAGAGTGAATGCTTATTAAATGGGATTAATATATCAGCATTATTTCTCTTTACCAAATAATTCTAAGATATCGTATTCATGAATATCAACAAAGAAGGAGAGAAATTGGACATTCATTGAGTGTCAGTTATATATCAGCTAAGTTTTAGTATGTCATCATATTTAACCCTCACAGTATCATTGTGAAAATGGCTTTTGGAGGCTTTAACTTCTAAAACATGAGAACAATGGGGTCTAGCAAGGTTCAACAGCTTGCCTAATGTCACACAGTTCATGAGAGATGGGGACAAGTAATTTAAAAGTAAATTAAAAAAAAAAAAGATTTAACCCAACTCTGACAATAACAAAGCCTATTCTCTTTCCAACACAAGCCTCTGACTTACAGGCAAATGAGCAAAGCAGATCTTTTCTGGAGATGAGATCTAGAGCCTGGAAGGTTAAATGACATATAGCAAAGGGCCACTCTAAAGCCTGGGAGGTAGGTGCTGTTCCTGTGTTCTGGACTGCAGGTCTGCCTGGGGCGTGTCCTTGAAGCCCTCCATGGGGAACCATGCTTTTCCATCTGTGTGTGAGAGCTTAGCATTCAGGAAAGGATCCAGATTGACATCTGTCAATTTAAAGTGCCGCTAGAGTTATATAGGATGGGAATCTGGCTTATATTTTCTTTTCTCTACGTAATAGCTCATAATAACTCATCTGTCACTGGCTGCCAAAGTGGTTGGCAGACCTGGTGTGTGCAGGAAGTCAGGGTGACAGAGCTTGCTTTGGGCAGTCACTAGCTTTTCTCTGCCCGGTTCCCCCATCTGTAAAATGGAAAGAAGAATACAGAGAAGCTGTGAGGCAGAACCCACCCATGATGAATAAGAGTGTTTGGGATATAGAAAAGGGAGTGGAAAAGTCTGAAATAATTTCAGTGTAGAATCATTTGGTATCAATGTGATTAAAATTATTGCTATTCGACAATCCTGGTGCAGCAAACCTTCAATATAATATTGTTTGTTATATGTAGCTAGACTTTTAGGAACTGCTGATGCAATAACTGCCCTGTGGAAATTTTGAAGGAACAACAGTAGAAATATGTCAAACAAAAACTATAGATTAAATAATCCACTTCCCAAACTTTCCGTGGATTTCTTGAGGTCATATTTTATGTTTTCTTCATGTTTTGCAAGTCCCACGGTACCTACTTCAGGGCTCCTTTGAATCAAGGGGCCTCAGTTAAGAGTCACTAATCATGATATGGCTCAAGGCCAAGAGATACTAAAATAAAAGTAGAATGTCTAATGGCTTTGATTTTCCTGTGTTACTGGACATACTTCCTAAGTGCCAAATTGTTAAGAGGTTCCATATTTCTACTTTCCAATTTCTCTGGGCTCTCTAAAAATGCAATCAGTTGTACAGGTGTATGGCTCTGGCATATGCCAAGTACAGCTTTACTTTACTCTTAAACTCATCAGAGAGCAACCATCTCAGCCTTGAGTGGAGTCCTGTTTTACAGCTTTGTCTCTCCCATCCTTGTGAGGAATGAGACTCACTGTTGGCAAGATGTGGTTTATGTGTTATGACTGCACTTTGGGCCCTCTATTTTTTAAAGAGAGGTTATATTAATGAGTGTAAAAAGTGAAGGCTATTTAAGAAACCCTGCCATTTCCCAGAAAGGTGTTATGCAGAACTTTGCTACTAATAGTGGCCAGGGGGCAACCACCGGCATAGATATCACCTGGGAGCTATAGACAGTCCACCCCCTGCTCCCACCCCCAGGCCTGCAAAATCAGAATCCCCATTCTAACAAGATTCCCAGGTCATTTGTATGCACTGGAAGAGTGAGAAGCACTAATCAAGGACCTGGGTTTGAGGATAATTATTAGAGGTTAGGATTACAGTTGTGCTCTTGCAGTTAGCCATTGCTATTGGGTCCCATCTTTAGTATTGGGGCACAGTCTCATATGGAAAAATTATCCACTCTCACTATCCAGAAAATTGTGAGAAACCAGAAAACCAATGAGGCATAAATAATTAATCTTCCCTCCTATGCAGTTATGAAGACCCCCCGCCCCTTCTACTCTTCCTGCTTCTGCTTTGATACTTGAAGGGCTCTCCATTCATTCATACCTGATGCTATTCTCTCCTGTTTTCTAGCTAAATAGGAAGCTAGAGTGTCTCTGTAGCCTCCAAATACACTCTTCTGTCTCTCCTGCATCAAATTGACAACTGAAGAGCTCAGACTAGTTTTTGTTTGTTTGTTTGTTTGTTTTTAATAAATAACCCTGAGTCCTTTAGATTTGTCATAAGAGTGGGGAGAATGAAGCAGTGAAGCTCCCTAACTAGCTTTACTTTGGCTCCTGGATGTCATGGCAGATGTTACAAATGACACGCCATCTCTGCTCAGGGCCTCAGTGTGGAAATTACTCAGCAGAGAAGACATGGGCCTTTCAATTTTACTGCCAGTTATGAGCTTGTGAGTAGCACAGCACACTGCTCTGATTAGTGGATGCTTTCACTCCCTCCTCATAATCACAGGGACTGGGACAGAATGATAAGAAGAGCTTCTAGGATGGAGTTGGTGGTGTGGGACCTCCTTCCCTCTTCTCCTACGTTGCTGTGCTTTCCTTCATGCAGAAAACCCTTTGAAGTGTGACTTTTTTGGGGTTTTGACTGACTCACCTGAGCCATGAGAAGCTCTACATTTCCAATATAGTTCCCTCATTACTGTCCTGGCTGCAGCTTGAAAGCACCCGTGGGAGAGTTTCTGTGTTAGTGCACAGCTGTTGAGTTGTACCATCCCTGATGCCTACTAGGAAATGTTGATTCTCCTATTGTATTGCAATAAATAAGCACCTTAATTTTTTATTAGAGGTTTATCTTCAGACCTTGACTAACTTTTCTGAAAAGGCGAAGGGAATTTGCCAGTTGATTAAGAGTCCAGTGAGCATTGCTGAGGGATTTCTCTGGGGGAGCGCATCCAAGGCTTCAACTCTGTCCTTTCCTTTTTCTGAGACACAGGCAAGGGCAGGTGAGTGAGCAAGAGAGGCTGTCTGGGCTGGAGCTCATAGGGCTCAGGTGTGTATGACTCATTTTCTTTGGATCCCGGTGACATAAAGCTCTGACTCTCACCTTCCTTGACTTACTGAAGGGCATAGAAGAAAGACAAATGGCAAATGGCTGCATTCAGATTCTGATCAGAAAGCACAGATGCTGTTCGGCAATGGAAAATATACCCAGTCTGTGTAAGTAGGTATTAAGTTACCTCTTAAGTAGTGTTGGATTATTTTCTTTATGATAATGAGCATCTACGTAATCTTAGCCTACAAAGAGCCCAAATGTAATCCTGCAATATGTAAATCACCCTAAAAGCAAAAACAGTACTTGAGTTGTTTACAATGATGAAGACTTACTTTAAACCAGAGAAGAAAATTGCTTTCATCTTGAATTGTTAACAGTGATCAATTGGTAGTGGTGCTCAGAGGCCTGTGTTGAGAAGAATATTGAAGCTACCTCCGGGCTCAATGGAAAAAGAAAACCATGATAAATTACCTCCCAGGCAATGGCAGCATTTGTGCTACACGCTTTCTCTACACCATTCATACATATTCTAACTGTAATTTATTACTTTTTGGAAGGAAAAGAAAATCTCCAATCGCTAAGAGAGAGCTAGCTCTGATCAACTGTAGTTGCTCTCTTATTTCAAGATACAGGGTTTATTGGAAAACCCAAAAAGCAGCTTGCATGGGTAAATGTTACCAGACTGTCCTAACTAAGCTACAAAACAGGTTAGGGCACACCTAGTATTTAGAATACTATGCACTTTTGTTTTTCATTCTGTTCTCTTACTTCTCTGGATTTGGTGTTAGATGAAAACCCGGGCTAAAACTCCATGACCATGGCCAGTCCCTCTGAGCGTCACTTTCTTCCTTTGAAGCCTGATGTAAAGAACACATGAAGCAAGATATATCAATAAAGTCACCGCAGGAGTCACTGGACATGAAAGTCTCAAAGGGCTTGTGAGATAGGAAAGGGGAAAACAAGATGGAGTATGAGCATAACATAGATATTGAATAAATGGTAGTTATCCATGAATCCTATTAGTCTCCTTATGAAGCTAAAACACTTAAACATCAAAATATATGGAAAAGCAAACAATTTTAGTTGCATAATGGGTGTTAAATATTTGAATAGAATATGGCCATTTATGCGTGGACTGGGTCTAATTAATGATGGGAAGAGATGCTCTCTAACATTTGTGAGTAATTATGTGACTCTCTGGAATGACAGAAGTTCTGATATGTTATGTCTTTTTTTTCTTATGTGTACTGACAAAGACTCTCTTCTAGTTTATAACGGATAGATCTATATTCTCGTACATGGCTGAATGAGTTGACATTAACTGTCACTAAAATTTATTGTGAAAGGTCATCTGCAAAGGAGACAACTAAGAAAGCTAAAGCTATGGATTTGGTTAAGTTTACTCACAGATGATACAAGAGTATCAGTGGGGAACTACCAGTTTCCAATTCCACATGTAAGGAACTTGAAAGTGGCCACTTTGTTCTAACAACAAATAACACGTTGAACAGACTGAAATATTAGCTCTTTTAGAGGTAAAGACACAGGCCCCAATATTGGAGATACAGGCAGGTGAGTACAGGGAGTCAAGGCTTACAGAGCAGAGACTCAGAGCAGAAACTGCAGCAGCAGCCAGCACCAGACTAGGAAAACCTGAATTGTCACCAATGAATTGCTGGAGGCTCAGTGTGGACAAGTCTGAGACTTACCTGGTAAAAACTCCAGAGGGATCCAGTCATAGGGGAGTATCCACATTTATATGAGTTTCACTTCTAAGACCTCAACCAGGTTCTCATAGTAAATATCAGAGAAAGACCTTCTCATGCTTCTAGCAGAGGGAGGAGAAAAGAAATCATTTAAAAACTAGAGACCCAATGCACGAAATTCGTGCAAGAGTAGGTCTTCCTTCTCCTGACTGCCAGCACTGGCTTCCCCCTGGCACCCAGGACCTGGGCTTCCCTCCCAGCCCTGGCTTCATCCAGAAGGTTGTCTGGAAGGACATCTGGCCTAATTAGTATATTACACTTTTATTATTATAGAAGATAGGCCAGAGCATTCTCTTCTTCTTAACAAGGCCTGCTCTTAGCAGAAATTGGTTAACTAGATCCTAACCTGCCAGTATTTCATCAAACCCTAACTAACCTGGGGTAAGGGAAATACCTACCCCCAGCCTAGTGTAGCCATCCTGCCCTACTTAAGAGAGGGGCTGAGAAATACCTGTAATGTTCACAGTCGAAAAGCATAGTTTCACCAAAAATAATGGTGGGAAGGACTGCTGTCACCTCCATAGTGCCACCAAACTACCCTAGTAATTATATTCTTCAGTGCTATAAATTTTAAAGTAAAAAAGAAAGTCAGTTTCACTTAAGAATGACATTTAGTAATTTTATTAAATCTCAACCTATGAACACACATTTGTTGAATATTTGTTTCATGAAATAAGAAATATGAAAAAGCACCTTTGCTGCATACTAAAGTTCAATGGTCCTCTCAAGGAAAAGCACAGATGAAGGTTTTAAGCTGCAAGCTAAAGTAGCCACCATTTTCATGGAATAATTTTTGTTTTTACACTTGAAAGAATGACTGACAAACTATGGGTACCAGACTTATGTATCTGGCACTCATTTTTCTTAAATAAGTAAATTTGTAGATTCAAGGAAAACAAATTTCAGTATTTATTGTGAGCTATAAAGTTCATGTTTTTACCTGATAGTTATAACTATAGAAAAATTTTATCCACTATCATGAATTTGGTAACTTTCCAATATGTTAAAACTTTTCTAATGAGACAAGTGGTGAAATCAATAAATGTGATACAATTCTTTGATGTTGTGGATAAAATGTATCAATACTTGGAAGATCTATATAACTAAAAAAATAGAATCTACAAATGACAAAAGCCTGCCATTACAAAATCATGCATGGCTAAAAGATCCACATGAAGTACAAGATGGACTAATGGATTTTAAGGTAACAGAGTATGAAAAAGTTTATTGATATTGTCTCAGATTCCAAATTCCAACTAAGTTTTAAGAAATTATCACTTGTTGAGTTTCAGTATAACATCAAAGAGCACTATCTATAAATATATGAAAAAGTTATTGAAATACTCGCCTCTTCTCCATGTGCATATTTGTTTCAGGGCTTATTTTCTTCCTATGCTTCAACAAAAACAATGTATTTCATCAAACTAATTGCCTAGGTTTACGTGAGAATTCAGAGGTCTTCTATTAAGCCAGAAACTAATGTAAACAAAAATGCAAAACAATGTTCTCACTATTTTTTGAAAAATATATTTTAATTAATTATTTGAATCATTAGTTAAATATAACCTATAATAATTTAATTTTGTTATTTTAAATGAATAAATAAATATCTTTTAAAAGTCAGTATTCATTTCTGATACAGTAGTAATAGGTAATAACTAGCATGAATCAAGTTTCTTCAGTGTTCTCAATGATTTTTTAAAAAGGAATTTTGAAATAAAGAAATTTGGGTCATACTATAGGTTAGTGTTTCTCAAAATGTATTATTCATCAAACTTCTTCATAAATGTCTGGATTTGTTTTTAAACATTTAATTTCCCCAACCAAGACCTACTGGATTAGAAATACTAGATGAAGCCAGTAAATCTGAATTTTGAATAAACTCTGCTAGATACATCTTATGCATAATGAAGTATGACAACTTATAACAAGAGAACATACTTTCCAAGATATACAAAGTAATTTAACAATAATCACAGCTCATTGTGAATACTCATCTCTCAATCACTATAGTCTGTAACTCCACTTATTTCCTCTAGGAAAATAGCAAGTTTATCTTATCACTGGAATGTTAAAAGCTAGATTCATCTTCTCTCCTTCACTCAATGTACACCTTCAGTGCACTTTGATATGTGTGCTGGGCCCATGAATATGCTCAGAAGGAGACACAGTCTGGGATAGCAGGGAAGACCCAGGAGGATCTGGCAAATAGGTCCTCAGAATGATGATTTTACTGTGGATGTGCTGACCAAATTATTGACACAAGTCCAGTCACTCGGAATGAGAATATCTGAAATTTTCTTTGATTTTTTTTATTGTGGTGAAATACACAAAATAAAATTTACCATTTTAACCATTTTCAAGTGTATAGTCTGTGGCATTAAATACATTCCCATTGTTGTGCAACCATCACCACCATTCACATACGAAAGTTTTCATCTTCCCCAACTGAAACTTCTAGTGTGTACCCATTATACACGAATTCCCCTTCATCCCTTCTCACCACTCCCTGGCAACCATCTTTGAGTTTCTCTTTTGTCTACCATTCAACCTGCAGAAGTGTGTGGCAGGTGGTAAATGGTGGTAAATTCTCCTTGAATATACCTGCATCAAAGTGATAGCATGAAGACTTCCCTTCCATAGTAAATGCACTGTTACATCCATTTTAGAAGCAAAGAACAGTTTTAAAAAATATCTTGCTATACAGACAATAATAAACTTGAAGCTCCAGACTTTCAATTTTCCAGATACATTATGAATTATATGTTTTAATGTAGTATCTCATTATATAATTTATTATTTTTGGCCAGGAAGAACTGTATTGTGTGTTTGTGAGCAAATTCTAAAATCACAGTTATAAATCCAGATTTAAAAGAAACCTCAAAGGCTAAATAGTTTAATTACCCACCTGATAATTAGATCCAACCATGAAGAGCTCACCTACCGAAAGAGGAAAACATTTCAACTTTGAACTTCCCAGATTATTTTTAAAAAGTTATATGACATGAAATTCTGCCCTGTGTAATTTCAAAACATCAATCCTAATTTATCTCTGAAGATAATGAAGACAACTATTATGCTTTCCTTTGGTCTTCTTTCTTTAAGCTAAACATCCATACCCCATCAGGTCTTTATCCTGGGACAGTTTAATTACTTAGCCATTCTGCTCACATTTCTGAATAAACTCCAGTTTGTCTGAATCTCTTCTCATATATGTAATACTTAAGATCAGACAGGTGAGCCTGTTAGAGGAAGTCTCACCAACCGGATTACTGTCAAACCATTCTCTTTTTTGTTTTAGAATGCCATAATTAAATGAATGCAGCCCAAGTCCATGCTTGCTTTTCTATCTGACACAATACATGGCAAACTCATATTGAGGTTAATGTTATAAAATCTATACAAATAATATTCTGATATTTTCCAAGCTGTTCATTCATGCTATTTTGTAACTTTTCTTTTTAATCTAAGATCTGGCACTTGCATTTCTACTGAACTTAATTTTGTTGGCTTTAGCCATTCTTCCAAGATATTAATCTCTTTTTGGAATCTGATTTTACAGTACAATATATTCTCTATTCCTTATAGCATATACCTTCTGAAAACTTGATAACCATGCATTTGATATTTTCATCCAAGTAACTGGCAAAATCTGTAAACAGGACAGGACCACTGAAACAGAATCTTTTGACACTTTGTAGAAAACTTCTTCCAAATTAGTGGAGATTATCTTAATATGCATACTTGAGATTCAATCAGCCAGATTTTGTTTCTTCATTTTATTTGTAAAATATCACACTATCAAATGCCTTGAGGATGTTATTTGGTTTCTTTGGGTTTTATTTGCCTCTAGCAATTTAATAAAAATTTCAAATGTATCACCTCTTAGGAGCAGGGTAAGTATATGTAAGATAAAATCAATTGGATCCTTTAAGGTCTTTGGAGGAAAAGGGGCTCTATATTTATGATTATTAAGAATAACAAAATAATTTATTTTGGAGAATCCTAATCCTCTGTAACAATTCTCATCTACTGTGTAAGTGACTACATAGAACAAGGAGACTAAGCTAATACAACTGTGCAACTCATGTTGTGACCAGTAGATTTTGAACTTGAAAGGTTTTCTCCCCATAAGATCAAGGATATTGCTTTGTTTCTAAAAAAGAAAATGGGGAGCACTACTCCTTTTCATTATTTTCTAATTTGTCCTTCACTTATCCTTTACTCAAATTTAGATCAATTATTGTTAGTATGTCTTCATGAAGGGGGGGGGGAACAAAAATTTTTGATTGGGGCCAGATTTTCAAGCCCAAGTGAATCATTCTATATAATAAAAGGCTAATATGCAAATCAGCAGAATGGTGGAATGACCCGTTGCTATGATGTGCAATGACCACAAGAGGGCAGGCACTCAATGCAGGAGCTGCCCCCTGGTGGTCAGTGTGCTCCCACAGGGGGAGTGCTGCTCAGCCAGAAGTCAGGCTCACAGCTGGCGAGCACAGTGGTGGTGGTGGGAGTCTCTCCTGCCTCCGCAACAGTGCTAAGTATGTCTGAAGCCATCAGTTGTACATCCCATGAGGGCTTTCAGACTGCTAGAGGGTGCAGGAAAGGCTGAGAGCCCCCCGCCACCACTACCCCTGCCCAAGTGCATGAATTTCTTGCACCAGGCCTCTAGCCTAATTGTAAAGACCAGGGAAGCAGGCTTTATGGCAGAGAGACTGACAGACCCTTTAACTATTAGAGTGTACTCTAGATTTGAAGGTCTAAGTTTTTAAAGTAGTTTTCCTTGTCCACTTAACTGCATCATCTAAACTTGATAAAAGTGACCTTACAATGGAGTCATTTTCTTGAAAATATTAGGAAGTGCTGTGAAGCAACCGAGAATAGAAGGAAGGCAAGCACTTAATAGGCTGGACTATCATAAAGACGATGGGTTTGCTGTGGGGGGAGGAGGGTTGCTCTGCTGCACAGAATCTAAATCAATTATAAACAAACTCCCTCCTTCCAGGTCTAGGAGCCCAGAAATCCCTTCACACTAGACTAAGGATGTCAGGAAAAAATCAATAAGCGATTGAATTGGATTCTCTGGGGGAGAACACAGTGTATTTTGTAATTTCAAAATAGCTCTTTTATTAGAGAGCTGGAGAGGGTCTAGCAGACATTACATTTCTATGAAATATAATCCAGGCAACATTCAGATCTGTTTTAAAATTAATAGAGCTTCAATCCTTTTTTTTATTTTGGCAATAGATTGAGTTGTGATGCCTTCTAACTGTCTTCATTCTGATTTAGTAAGCATTTATTAAGAACAGTTTTATATTTCTCTAACTGCCTCACCAAAGCCTCGCTCTGTCCCCTGGACATTAAATTAAGTATAAAATGGATTGCAGCAAAGCTAAATAAATAGATCCTTAATTTTCCCTAGCAACACGCATATGTATGAAAAAAAACACACAAAACAAACGTTATGGTGTTGGGCGTTGAAAGTAAAGATGGTTCGTGTGTAGGTTTAGTTATCAAAATCCACAGCATATAGGCTGACAGCTTTTGAAATACATAAACTGTTTCTCTCTCTCTCCTGTTTCCATAGCAACAGAGCGCACAAAGCCTTAGTTTTTGCACATAGACAGAAAAGAAAGGAGTAGAATCTGGAATTGTCTGGAACAAAAGAAAAATGTATAAAATAGAAAATTAAGCATAGATAGTCCTCAAGAGTCTCACAATTGTTCATGGCCTCTTGATGGAATTATTCAAAATATGTACTGGAATGCATGTTGGGGTAGTTTTGAAAGATTTGTTCAGGACCCGAAAGGTGAGAGCATCCCCACCTCCTTTCTGTAAGCCTGAAGAGTCAGTACAAATAACTCGCTGCCATCTTTGTCTTGGAAAGTTTTATCATGACTCCCTTCATCAAGGCATTCTCACTAGAGCTCTTGTCTCTTTACCGCACTTCAGGTTGATTATTAAAATCTCTTGATTTTCCATCTTCTTCCTCGGTTCATTAACTTTACAGGGCCAATGACAATGCCCTTAATTCAACAAATAATGGGAGGATGTGATCATCCTTTAAGGAAGAGTGTCACAAAGCAAGGTGTGGGCGCCAGACAAACCAAAGAAGTTCTTCACCTAGGATTCCCCTATTGGGTTAGGATTTAAAGGGCTGAATCAGCCCTAGCTAATTTTTCTCAGTGGTTAGAGCATGGGCCCAAGGATTGAAGGGTCCTGGGTTCGATTCTGATCAAGGGTGCATGTGGGAGCCAACCAGTCGATGGTGTCTCTCTCACATCAATGTTTCCCCCTTCCTTCCACTCTAAAAATCAATGGAAAAAAGATATCTTCAAGCCCTAGCCAGTGGATAGAGTGTTGGCCGGTGGACTGAAGGTTCCTGGGTTTGATTCTGGTCAAGGGAACATACCTGGGTTGTGGACTCAATCCCCAATAGGGGGCATGCAGGAGGCAGCTGATCAATGATTCTCTCTCATCATTAATGTTTCTCTCCCTCTCTCCCCTTCTTCCTTCCTCTCTGAAATCAATAAAAATATATTTTAAAACAAAACAAACAACAAATATCCTTGGGTGAGGGTTAAGAAAAGAAAAAACAAAGAAAAACAAACAAACAAACAAAAACAAGAGGGCTGCATCAACCCTAAACAGGTCTATCTCACTCATTGCCATATAATCTACATACATTTTTTTTAGAAGTGTTCATGACCACCATATGCATTTATAGCCACCTCTCTGAGTTTACCTTAGATTTCACCTCCCACATGCATTTATGGAAAAATTTAATAACTAACCAATACCACAAATATTTTACCAAAACTCTCCTTTTAGGTACAAGAAAAAATGTTTAATGGGGAATTTGTTTTATTTAAATATGAAGGAAATAACACTTAAAGAATCTCTTATAAGGCAATGACTTTTACTTTAAAATGAAGGAAATAACACTTAAAGAATATCTTATAAGAAGCTCAGTAGAGAATAAATGGTGATGAGCATTTCTCAATTCCTAATATCTCCTCCTTGACCTGGGGGCCCCAAAAGTGATGTATTTCATTAAACCCTCTACTAATTAGTTGATAGTTGGGACAAATACATGAATCCATATTCTCCCTTGACACTCCCTTAATGATCACAAGCATTTATTGTTACTTGTCCAGTTGGGGGCAGGTTCTGGATGTTTCAGCAAAGTCATCACGACCAGATATTTGAACTGGTTTTGCTTGAGTACTCCTGGAGCAAGAAACAAATTGCTAGTCTTTGATTGGGAAAACAAAAAGCATACAACACTTCAATCAGGAAATTAAACGAATGTTACTGTGGATCTTGGCACTCTGTATAGGGAGTTTTCTAAATGCAGGACATGCCCTAAATATATAATGACATGATGGACTGAATTAGATCAGATGCAGTCATTACTGTCTTTTGTAAATAATAGACCTCTTAAAGAAGCATATGAATGAAATCGCTTAATTAATAGACTACAATGGTTCTTAAGGGGCTTTTTGGTTTCATTGGGAAAATAAATAAAATATGTTTTCTAAAGTTGCCAAAACATTATATTAACCTGTTAGACCACAAGGAACATTCTTGGGTTTCCGAAAACTTACATTTAAAAACAAAAAAAATATCAAACCTAAATACAAATCCTCCTTAACCAACAACTCTTAGAAAAGGAGCTTCAGAATTTTCAACTTTTATAATATTGAAGACATATTTTGATTTGATGAATGGATTTTTGCTAGAGATGGGAGTAGCCTATAGTGGTCACTGCTTGCTATTTCTCTTTCCATAACATGAGCCCAGAAAGAACTCTTTTTTTGCTAACCTCTGACTTTTTGATTCTAGAAATAATGTTTTATATCCACTAGTAAAAGCAAGGTCAAAGGACTCCTCCAGGTGAGTTAATGTTGCCCCTACATCCAGCTAAAAACCTGGCTCTCATTTTTTGAGGCACTTAGAAGAGGTGGGACCCTAGAGGTCATAGTCCCGGTTCTGCTAGAGTCTCTCAGACAGAGGGCCGTTCCGTGGCAGGAGCTATTAACCCTATGGCAGGCTGTCATGAACCTGCTCCTGTGAGGATGAGATAAGTGTAAAATGCTTCTGACTTTTATTTCGACCAGACTCTACCTTGTCATGGCTGACTCTGGTGACAGCATTCCCATTTCTGGCTATGTGAATATCATTTCTCTTCCCTTCAATCATCCTACAGTATTTAAACACCAGAGGCCCGGTGCATGAAATTTGTGCACGGGTGTGGTCCCTAGGCCAGGCCAGCAATTGAAGTGTGAGCATCTGGAGTGGAAGGACAGGTCCCAGCTGATCTCTGAGCCCTGGGCAGCACCTGGGCCCCTGGGCCCCCATGCATCCCCCTCTACCTGAATCATGGTGTCTGAGTCCCCATGAGGAGATGCAGTGAGCATGGCTGGACGCCCTAGGCCAGGAAGCAGCGTGGGCCTCTGGGCCACCCAACGGCACTGCACGGAACCTGTGTGGGCAGCGCGGTCTCTCCCAGCCAGCCTCGCAGACCAGCTCCTGCATGAACCCACAGGGAGCCCAACCAGCCCCTGAGGTCCCAGCAGCTATGGCCCAGTTTACCTCGAAAAGGCCGCACAGGAGCAAAGTGGGGTCCTCATGGGCATCTGGCACTTGAGCGTGGGGGCTTCCCTAGTGCACAAGCCCTGGTGTCCCAGGGGAGGGTAGCAGGGGGAGTGAGAGCGAGCTAGGTGGACACCCCGCATTCTCACTGCACCTCCATCCCTGTCATCCCCACCCCCGGGTAGCAAGAGGTTGCAGCACGTTGCCAATGTCCGCCCGCCATTCTCTGCACCGCCTCCTGGTAGGCAGCACACTTCATAGCTAGTGGTCAAACTCCAGGGCTCCAGTTGAACTCTCGGTAGAACGACAGCCTGAGGGGACAATTTGCATATTAAGCTTTTATTATATAGGATTCCCTCTCCATTTTTAGCTCTCAAATTATATCTTCTAAAATCTTTTCTGGCTTTTCATTGTATTCTTTAGCAATTTTAAAATTGTTCACCTCCACAGGCTCCCATCATTTTTTTCCTTGTCATGATAGGCTCCTTCCGTTTTTCTTTCCCACATTCTTATTTAACCTCTCCCGTATTCTCACTGAAGTGCCCAGAACCCAGAAGTCCTCATTTGCATGCAGGTCAACTAGGAAATCTGAGAATCGTGTTATATATTTTTTTGTTTTTGTTTTTGTTTTATTTCTGATTTTTGCCATTGTATCTATCATTCTCCTGTGGGCTTCCTTAGTATCTTTTCTTTTCTTAGTATATTTTTTTCTTTCTTTATTCCTATTTTAGTAGCTTCTCTAAAAGCAGTTCTTGAACCTCCTAAAAAAGTTAGCTGCTCTTAAAAGTCCTTCACACTTCCTTTGTAGAAGTGATACTGAAAATCGCTAATATGGTTCATTTGCTTCTGAATCGGCTTTTCACTGAATGGTTTTATGTAGGCCTATGTTTAATATCACCTGTGCAACACTTTTCCCTGCTCAAGAAAAACAATCCCCCTTTTCAAGAAAATCTTCATGGAAACCAAGTATTATAACCTATATTATTGAGACTGGGTGGGGGCAGGCTACACCACCCACTTGGTCCCCTCTCACCCTCACCAGCAGTGCTCCTTAGACACTTTCTGATCCCTAGATCTTTTAAAACAGTATTTGAAAAATGCTACTGTAAACCATAAGTGCCCATGTATTAGCCCAGTAAGGTATTAATCAAGATCTAGGATTACATAAATCAAATTGTACTACCAATGATTTCCTAAATCACTCCTACTCCACTTCTTCTCTGAGCAGCACTGGCCTTGGCATTCTCACCATTCTGTGAGGAGTGATATGGAATGGTTTCTTCTACTGCCCCACTCCCTGGTAACTGATCCGCAAGATCCCTCTCATGAGTTATCTATGGCTCACCAGACACTATTTGCCACATTTTAAGTTAGTGCATTTATAGAGTATTCAACAAATGATATCGTCATGACTTGAAATACTAAACATAGTTTCCAAATTGCTACTAGGAATTTACTGTTTGGGACAAAGCTATCTTACCCAATTATGAAAATAATCATTCATCTCTTCCATAGATATTCCCTATGATGTCACCACTTTTTCTGAACCTGGTGAAGGGTCAGAAAAGGAAGTAGTGAGAGAAACAGGACATTAAAATCAAGGTATCTAAGGATAGATAAATTTATTTTCTGGCTTTCGATTCTTATTCATCAATTGTATTTATGATTATCATACAGCAAAATTGACTTCTTTATGTACAGTGCTATAAATTTTTACACACGGATACATTTGTGTAACCGTTGCCACAATCAGGATACAGAACAGCTCCATCATCCCAAAGAACTCTTCCATGCTATTGAGTTGACAGGTGTGTTTTTTCCTGTTAACCCTTTAGGAATACTCGGCCACTTTCCTTTCATCTCCATGGCTTCTGATGAGAAGTCCATTGTCATTTGAACATTGCTCCCCTGCAGGCGATACATTATTTTTCTCTGCTCAAATTCGATACTATTTTATTTTCGTTAGTTTTCAGCCTTTTGATTATGATATGTGTAGGCATAGATTTCTTTGGATTTATAATGATTGGTGTTTGTTGAGCTCCTAAAACTGTAGATTTATATCTTTAACCAAACATGAAGTTTCAGCTACTATTTATTCAAATATTTTTGAGCACTGCACCTTTTGTCTTCTCCATCTAGGACTCTGCTGACACAAATATTAGATGTTTTATTTGTCCCACAAGTCCTAAGGCTTGGCTTATGATTTTTAAAAAGCCCTTTTTGTGTGTGTGATTTGTTAAAAATGGATAATTTCTCTTAATCATCCAAGTTCACTTAGGTTCAGATTCAAGTCAATCTCCAATTTGCTACTGAGCCCATCCAGTGATATTTTTATTTCATTTATTTGATTTTCAGTTCTATACTTTCCATTTTATTTTCTACTAGAGCAGTGGTTCTCAACCTGAGGGTCGTGACCCCTTTGGGGGTCAAACAACCCTTTCACAGGGGTCTCCTAAGACCATCGGAAAAAACATATATAATTACATATTGTTTTTGTGATTAATCACTATGCTTTAATTATGTTCAATTTGTAACAATGAAAATACATCCTGCATATCAGATATTTACATTACGATTCATAACAGTAGCAAAATTACAGTTATGAAGTAGCAACAAAAATAATTTTATGGTTGGGGGTCACCACAACATGAGGAACTGTAATAAAGGGTCTTGGCATTAGGAAGGTTGAGAACCACTGTACTAGAGGCCCGGTGCACAAATTCATGCACAGGTGGGGTCTGGCCAGCCCACCCCGATTGAGGCCAATCGGGCCAGGCCAGCCGGGGGTAGGGGTTGCGGACCACTGAACTCCCAGTCCAGGGGACAATTTGCATATTAGCCTTTTATTATATAGGATATGTCTCCTACTCCTTTGCTAAACTCAATGTTTCCATTCATATAAGAGTGTTCATGATTGCTTATTAGAGCATTTATGTAATAAACTAGAGGCCCGATGCATGAAATTCATGCAAGAGTAGGTCTTCCTTCCCCTGGCTGCTGGCACTGGCTTCCCTCTGACACCCGGGACCTGGGCTTCCCTTGCAGCCCTGGCTTTGTCTGGAAGGTTTTCTGGAAGAACATCTGGTCTAATTAGCATATTATGTTTTTATTACTATAGGCTAGAGGCCCAGTGCATAAAATTCATGCATGGGGGAAGGTGGTTTCTCAGCCCAGTCTTCACCCTCTCCAATCTGAGACCCTTTGGGATATGCTGGATATCCCTCTCACAATCCGGGACCACTGGCTCCTAACTGCTCTCCTGCCTGCCTGCCTGATCGCCCCTAACCGCCTCTGCCTGCTGGCCTGATGCCCCTAACTACACCCCTGCTGGCCTGATTGCACCTAACCACCTCTGCCTGCCAGCCTGATAGCCCCTAACCACCTTGGCCTGCTGGCCTGATCATCCCCTAACTGCTCTCCTGCTGTCCTGATTCCCCCTATCTGCTCCCCTGCCAGCCTGATCACCCTTTAACTGCTTCCCCCTGCTGGCCTGATCTCCCCGTAACTGCTCCCCACTACCAGCCTGATCGCCCCTAACCACCTCTGCCTTGGCTCCTGCCACTGTGGCTTTGTCCGGAAGAATGTCCGGAAGATGTCCAGTCTAATTAGATTATTACCCTTTTATTAGTATAGATACTTCCAGGTATTTATGAAATAACTCCAATATCTGTGTCTTCTTGGCATTGGTGTCTATTACTTGTCTTTCCCATAAGAGTGGAGGTATTTCTTGTTTTGTGATATCCTGAGTAATATTGGATAGTGTCTTGGACATTTTGAATTTTATGACACTTTGGGCCTGTTTAATTTTTATGGACAACATTAATATTTTTATTTTAGTAGATAATTGGCAAGGTTAGGTTTAATCTGTAAGTTTCAACCAGCTTTGCTTCTATGGGCTGTGGTTCCAATGGATGTTCAATTTTCAAAGCCTTCATAGTGTAACTCAAATCTGCCCTGCATGTTTACCACTGTGGGTAGTGATCTGTCTGTGCTCCAGTGACCCAGGTGTTCATAAGTGACTTTATGGAGTAGTTTTCCTGAGGCTATCTCTCTTTACCATCTTTCTTTGACTTTCCTGTTCCCGGGGCTTGCATTTCTGGTTCTCCTCATTCTGACAGGTATTTCCATGATGTCACTGGGAACCAAAGGCAGAAGCACACAGAGAGAGAGAGAGAAAAAAAAGGGGACAAAAGTTCATCTCATTCTTTCAAGATCACAGCTCCACCAATTAGAGATGAAGGCTCAGCTCCAGCTTTTGGTTACTTTGGCCTCTGGTTACACTGCAGATGAGGAGGAATGTGCTTATTTCTTCATTATTTCCTAAACATGGGATCCCAAACATGACCATTTGGTAACTGTATAGAGGTGCATTGTCCCTTTTTAGGGTTTTATTCCACCAACTATGCTGTGAATGACAACCCTTGGAATTGAGCAGGAGGTAGCTGTAACAAATATACAAGGGAATCCTCTCAGTTCTGTCCACGTTCTCCTCCTTTCTTATGTACCTACCCTCAATGATCACACCACTCTTTACAGCTTTATTATGCACCTGAGTCTCAGGTGTTTTGTAGCTAGTTCCATCCTTACACTGAGTTCTAATTCCACACTTTCAATCACCTGATGACTATTTCTATCTGGATACCTCACTGTTTCCTTGATATATAACATATAAAAGACAAATCTTGTCATCTTTCTTATAATAGCTGTTCATAGCTTCACTATTTCTCGCTGGAACATAATCATTCTTCTTCTGTTCACCAAAGTGAATATCAGCTTTGACTTATTTTCCCTCATCTTGCAGATATAACTCGTCATCAAGTGCCATCCATTCTTACTTTTGCATATTTCAGTTCACCTGTTTACTACCATTCTCTGAATATTAGTCCAATTTCTTAATATTCTAAATCAATATAGTAGTAATAGATATTACTATGAATCTTACTACTGCTGCTCACTATAACCACCACCACCATCACCGTCATTATCATCATCATCATCAATCATTGAACATCTATTACAATTCTCTTTTATGGATTCTGGATATATGTCCCAATCACAATTCTAGAAGGTAGGATTTGATATTCTTGATTCACATATAAAGTTAAATATTATTCCATGCCTGGTTAAGTGGAAAGTGAGGTCTCGCTCTAAAAATATTACACTCAACATGTTTCACGACACATCATGTTGCCAAAATCTACTCAGAAACCTGAAGAAAGCTTTTTTTAATTTTAATTTTTATTTTTTTTTGCACAAAGGTGCTGTCTGCTTCTTAAACAGTGTAGTATACTCACGGGTCTAACTGCCAAAAGGATTCCTTTTATAATTCACACAAAAGGTAGATTTATCCTGGTGGTTGACCAAACCTCAGAAAGGAGAAGAGGGTCTTTTTCAGAGCTATAGGAACAGTGTTATCAAGATGATGTTAGAATTCTGGTCTGTCTGTCTCCTGCATATCCTTAGATAAATCTGCAAGTTTCCCACAAAAATTTTGGGCATTCAATTCAGAATAATTTTTCTAAAGCATGACATTATATAATATTTTGCTGCTAAAGACCTTCAATGTCTTCCCATTTCCTATAAGATAAAGTTTAAATACCTTGACCTAAAACTAAGGGTATTGATGATTTGATCTCAGCCAAACTTTCTGGAATTTTTTTTCCAGCCTGTTCAGGCTTGTAATTCCAATAGAAGAATCCAATATTCCTGGATATGCCATGATCTTGTTTATTGCTTTTGAGCTTTTATTATATTCTGTACTAGATATATAGCAGGTGTGAATAAATATCTCTTGAATAAAGGAGCCTATTAAACTAAAATATCAGACAGTGTAGTGGGGGCAGTTCAAAGGTCTTTAAAATGCCACCAATGAACCTTAAAAAATAGTAGTTAAACCACATTTCTTCACAACTTAATAAAACCCCAGAACTAGGCATATTCTTATGAAATACATAACTTACTTTAGTTCTGAGAATGGGAAACAGGTAGACAGATTCCCAGAAGTGATACTACTAAGGCCCAAGTATTAATGCATTTTAAACATTTGCATAATAAGGCTCATATATCACAAAATGTACTCTGGAGAATAGCTTTTTTGTTTTTATCTATTGTATTGAAAACTTGAAACGACAAATGTTTCTGAATAAAGGTATGCCTTCATTTTCCATGATATTGATATACCGTATTTTATTTAACAGTACTCCTATTGTTGGTCATTTAGGATCTTGGAAAAGTTTCTTATTATACTAGTTCTGTAATGGACATTTTGATGCACAAATGATTTTTTTTTACCACATCTCTTTATTTTCCCTTAAAATAGAAGTGAAGTTACTGAGTTTAATGACACTTATTTAAGGCTCTTAACACATACTCTTAAAATGCTTTATAGAAACCAAGTACCAATTTACACTCTCCCCAGCAACATATCATAGTGCCCATTTCACTGCACCTTCCTCATAACTAAACATCCTAGTAAGAAGAAAAAAAAATGTTGTTAATATGACAGGTTTATTAATCTTATTTAATTTTGGATTTTTATTAATTAAGTACTGAATTCTTTTTCAAACACTTATTGCCCATCTTTTTCTTAGAATTTGATAATTTAATTTTAATAAATTGTAGACACAGCCCATGTGTGTTTGTTTGTTTTTCTGCCAGTGGATTTTGGTTCTCATAGACTAGTGTTCCATTGCATTAGAAGAGGGCCTTTAAATAATACATGAATAACCAACATTAATCATGGAGCACTTTTTAATTTATGAAGCATCACAATGCAGTATATTCCTTGATCTTTCAACAATTTTAGAAGCAGCAAAGGTAAGATATTCTCATTTATAGGTGAGGGCACCTTCTAAAGTTGTTCAGGTTGTTGGTGGTAGAGCCACATCAGGTCAAGTCTAGATACTTTGGAAACACACAGCTGGGATACAGGCTCGGATGCAAATCTTTTGACCCTTAGGCTGGCATTTTTTTTCTTCAGTCTATAGCAACACCTGTACTCAACACCTGGCCCCCAGGGAAGTAGTATTACTATCACTTGGGAGCTTTTTAGAGCTGGAGTTTCTGGCCCAGGAGCTCTCCATACCCATGGGTGTCTGTGAAGTGCTGCTTTAGGCTATGCTAAGAGCACATATGCAATCAAGTGTGGATAGGCTTCACACAGAATTTGTTCATAAAAATAACGAGGAAATGAATTATGAGTCTGACTAATCTTCAAACACGTTGTAAAATACTAATGGAACTTTAGAGAAACAGTTTTTTAAAATATTTCTTTTAAAAGAAGAAAATCTTGGATTAAAAAGACTTCCAAAGCATCCATCAATTACCCCCTTTCCTCCAGAAAATCATAGACATCAACCAAGAGCTCTGCCTATTCTTTGAAATTGTGATGGGTCCATAAGAAATGTTTGTTTGTTTTTTCTCCACATATGGGAATCACTGGTGGGAGGTTTTACAAAATGCAAAGGTAAATTAGCTAGGTTTTCACTTTAAGCCCCACCCAACGTTAAACACATACACAGAACAACTAATTCTATTTCTGTCTACATTTTCACAATCAGAATACAGAGTTCGGCTTGGTAATGTACCTGCTATTAATAAAACAATATTAGGAGGAGGACATATTATATCTTATCAGTCAAGGAAGGTGTTCTATTTGAGTACCTTTCATGAAGTATTTGAGTGATGTTCAGCGACTCGACTAACTTGTCAGAACCTCTTTCCTTAGGATAATAGTAGTGTGTAGATTAAATTATAATACAGGCACTTCCAAATCCAATAGACTGATGTTTTTCCTTTTAAAAAAGTGAGCACCCTATATGATTGAGCCTAGGATAGAGGAGAGAAAGTAGCCATTGGGGAAAGAGAATTGAAATGCAAGGCATGAAGGAAACAAAGATAAATTCTGTGTGAGTTATTATTTTGCTTACAACCAGACCTCAATTGTAGGCAATAGGTTATAATTTATCATCACTCTGAGCACTAAATTTAATTATGAAGCTTGTCACTACTATATATATATATATATATATATATATATATATATATATATGGTCATTTTAAGATTCTTTAATGTCCATTTGACATTCCTTCAAACATAGATATTAGCGGATACTCTGGTTCCATACAGAAATGCTTTATATTTTTGCTTTTAAAGGACATTATCCACTTAAATGTATCCTCTTTAACACTCAGACAGAAGTGTTTGCTATCTTTGTGTCCTGTGCCTAGGAATCTAACTAACATGTCTTAAGAAGCCTGCGCACAGGTATTTCTTGTCAGCAAAACTATACCTCATGTGATTCTGGTAGATTTATAGCTGCACAGTCCCCTGGTCAAATTTGGCTTATTGCTCTTAATCCTATTTGTAATATTGATTTTGATAATGCTTTAATACATTATTTTAATAAGATAATACCTTGAACTCCAATTTATAGAGAATAAATACATTATTCAGTCTTGGTATTGACTGGTAATATTGTGCCCAAACAAAGGCAGAGGAAACTAAAAATGTCTTGCTGGAAGCTAATTCAAGCAGGTCATAAATGCAAGAAGTCCTCAAAAGGTTGATGGGCTTCTATATTCAGCAGGGCTGAATCATATTATCTGCTGCTGGAATAGCTGAAAGCATTTCCCCAAACCTAAAAATTTGCATATATTATTGCCTGCTACCTGACAGCCAAAGGCAGTTCCCCCCAACCTGACAATGCCTACTGTATACCAAACCTTTGCTTTAGGGCAATTTGTGTTAATAAAGAGCCCTGGGTCTGGAGATTCAGAGAGAACTTGATTACTAAAGCTAGGTCTCCTCTGGTTCCCCCATGTAATCCAAATTTATATTTCATGTCTAGTCTCTTTATTAATTTACGTGCAGCCCTTATCCAGATTCCTGAAACCTTCTAGATGCTAAGAAAGACCCCCGGCAATGTCTCACTAAAAATATTTGTAATTTGTAATTATGTAAAAATAGATGAGATAGTTGGATTATTACATATTTTCAATTTTTTTTTTTTTTTTTTTTTTTTTTAGAGAGAGAGAGAGAGAGTAAGGGAGAGGGAGATATAGAAATGAGAGAGAGAAACATTATCAATCAGCTACCTTCTGCCCACTGCCTACTGGGGATTGAGCCCACAATAGGGCATGTGTCCTGACCTGGAATCTAACCAGTGACCTCTTAGTTCCTGGGTTGATGTTAAACCATTGAGCCACACCAGCCTGGCAGCTGGCTACTTTTAATTTTATATTCCCTTGCTATTATATTCACTAGCTTTTGAGTTGATGTTTTAAGCAAACTATATGGAGCAGAACAGTAGTGATACTAACTACTGTTACAAGTAGTGTGACACAGGACCTACCATGTAGGATATACTGTGTTTAGAAAACTTCTTTTTCAGAGTAAATAATTATGTAACATGTGCCAAAAACTGTAGTTTTGAGGTCCACAAGTGTTCTAGCATCTTCCCTTGTAAACTTTTTCTAGTAAGCTTTTTCAGGCAAAGTTTATGCAAGCAAAAAATATTTGACAAATATTCTGATGTGTCTTAGACCAGTGGTTTTCAACCTTCTGGCCCTTTAAATACAGTTCCTCATGTTGTGGCCCAACCATAAAATTATTTTCATTGCTACTTCATAAATGTAATATTGCTACTGTTATGAATCATAATGTAAATATATGATATGCAGGATGGTCTTAGGCGACCCCTGTGAAAGGGTTGCTCAACTGCCAAAGGGGTTGTGACGCACAGGTTGAGAACCGCTGTCTTAGACTTTATCCCTTTTCTGTTATGAGTCTTCAATGCTACAATAAATGGATATTGTGTATGTCTGGTTGAGTTGTATCTGTTATAATTTTTAATTATAATTTGAATAAAATTGCCAACAGGCAAATGGGTCTACCTGGATAATTATCCCATTTTGAAAAAGTATTGGTTTTGAGAAGGTATTGAAACTTAGTTTGTCTTTGATATATTTAAATGTGTAAAAATAGCGTGTTCTTTCATGCAATTTTACTCTTTCCAAAAATTATATTCTACTTATTAAGGCCCATGTGTACAAAACTCTATATTTACAATATTTTTAACATTTGAAAAATTAAAGAATAATTTAAAGAATAACAGTCACCTAACTCATTATTGCTCTCAATCATTGTGTAACTCAGAACTGATTTTACCTCCATTTGAGATGCCTTGAAAAGCAACAGAACAAGTTAACACAAAATGAAATCTTACACAAGGAGAAATTGAAGTAGACTCTATTTTCATGTTTCTTAAGATGAAAAGGTTGTAAATTTATTGATTGTTTTCTCTATAGAAATCTCAACAGGAATGAGGAAACATATTTCAGAAATTTATAATGTATCCTTGCCTTCTTTATATTTGCAACTTTTTAGAGAAAAACCATTATATTCATCTGAAAAAAAAAAATTTCAGTCACCTAATGACAGTTCAGTAAATATAAAAGACTTGGGTTTCCTCCCTTGACTGTGGGATGTTTTCAGTCCTCTATTTGAGAGCAGTTTTCTTCCATCTTTGTTCTGTCTCCTTTCCTTCTTGCCCGGTCATTATTCTCAATTAGCAATTGCTATGGGCAGTCATTATCTATCAGACCCATTTAGAAACTTGGCCACAGACTTCATCAACTACAACCTTCAAGGATACTGAATTTGCTGGCAAGAATCATGGCCTTTGAATAAATAAGCCAGATTTGTTCATAAGCATCACATTTTTAACTTCAACCAATATTCTTTTCTCTGGATGTTAGCACCTGATTAGAGGGTTTTTTCCTGCTAATTCAGCTCTCTGGGTAATAAATATTTTATCTTATCAATAAACATGAATTTCTGTGATCCAAAGATATTTAGGTCCTTAATTAGATAGTACATCTAAATTGTTTTCTGGCAGTTTCTGAGTCAAAGCTACACTTTATTTTTGGTTAGTTAGCCTGCGTAATATTCAAGCCAAACAACTTAAAATTCTATGTTTAGACTATTCCCAATCTGTGTTAATCAAAATGCTGTAATTAAATTGAGCATGGACTTACTCTGTAACCTTATCCACTTTGCATTTAAGTTGTCTCTACATGAGTGTTTGACACTAGTACAGTTTTAAATATTAATGCATAGGGAAAAAAAGAAAAGGAACAGTTGGAGCCAAGAGAAAGTAAAAAATTGCAAGGGGCAATTGTCATTAAAAAAAACCTTAAGAAAGTTCGGACAGTATACAAAGAAAAATAAACTTGTCAAAGTGGTTAGTTATCAGCATAAAGTAGCACAATTTATACACAATCAAAAGCTCTAAGGAATGAGTAGCCATAACAAGCTTTTGTGCAATAAAGATTGGAATCTCTGTGAAGCAGTTTCTTGTGTTTTATTCTCTGCTTTTAAATTTTATCTTTAAATGGTTGCAAAGCTACAACAGGTTAAAAATGAAGCACAGCAAATAGATAGGAAACTATATATTTTGTTCTTTCATTGTAAATAAAACAGCACACACCTGAGCCTTAGTTTCCGCCTTGAAATTGCAGGCTCCCTATGATTTTGGTATAAAATAGTGTAGGTCCAAACAGCATCACAGATTGATGGGTGTTTGTTCTCCACACACAATGGACGATTTGTTAGCATAATCTGTGCAAGTTTCAAGTGGGCATATTGCCAAAGAGTTTGGCTTTTACTATGAAAAAGGAAGGAGAGTGTATGAAACTGAATGTTTGGCGAGTGTCTCTCCTTGCACCAGATAGAGAAATTATATTTGTTGAGACACTGCACTGTTGAGATTCGAGGAGAGAGTATGCCCTCAATTTCACTGCTTTACACTAGTGTTCATTCAGCTGATGAAGTTCTCAACTCAAAGGGCAACATCCACTTTGTTCTAAGTTCCTGCTGGAATGGAAAAGCTGACAAGGGAAAACTTACACAAAGGATATTGTGCTGTTAAAGTTTGTTCAAAGCCACACTTGTCAGATCTCTTTGAAATGAAATTGAAAAGGAAAAACCAATTTTCTTTGAGGACAAAGTTCATCTCATTTGGTGTGCTGCACCTGTCTAATTTTCTTCTCAGAGAAAGAAATCTTGACTAGGAAAATTTGAAAAAATAGTTTATCCTAGTGAGGTATGCATCATAATGTTTAATTCAGAGTAGTGTTTCATTCTGAGAGAAATGTAAGCGAATTACCGCCTGTTGGAAACTGCGATAAATACGTAGGTTGGCTGAAATTATTAGACACTATTATTCTGTCTCCAAAATGTCTCTGAAGGGCAGCAGTCTGGGCCGTCCTGAAATGAGCGCTCTCTGCTGTTTCCCTTTGTTACTGACGTGCGGACGGACGCACAGTGTGATGCCTAGCACACTGTCAAACTGAAAAACCAAGACAGAGCCCTCAGAGGTGCCAGGGAAACATCTTGCATGCTTCCAAATTCGGAAATTGTTTTAAAAGCGACATCTACTTTTGGAGGAGCATGTTGAGGAGTATGGAAATTTGCAATTGATTTTCAAAATGCCACCAAATAATGTTTAGCTGACTTTGTATCAACAGCAGACAAGAGGGCTTGTTGTCTGAAGGTACAATTTCCTATAAATGGGAATGTTACAAGATTGCAGATGAACCAAAATAGAATAAAACTACAAGTGAAGGTGTCATTTAAACTGGAAAGAAATGTAGCTGTGAGCCCAGACAAGGGCTTATGTTCAAGATAGAAAAATGTTATTTTAGTCAACAGGAAAAGAAATAATGAAAAACCAGCCCGAGAGTAATGCTCTCCTTTAATGCATCTTGTCTCCCATGCCCCTGTCTCTTTCAGTCTTTCTCTGTTTCTGTGTCAGCTTTCCTTGTTCAGTCTTACTATGTGATTGGCTACATGTTTATATATAAGTCTCACATACTGATAACAAATGTGTGATTAAAAATGAGGAAGCATTTGAAAATAGGGAGGGCAAGCAAAATTATATCTTATTTGTTAGCTCATGGAAAGCAAATGATTTTGTCTCTTGCCAAATTTTCCTCTGAGTTTCCTATTTCCTAACTTCTCTGTGAATGTTTTCCATTTGCTCTGTGTCCAAATGTGGATGCAGCTGGATTCCTCTGGTTTTGTTTTTATTTCATTTGTATTTCTGTAGAAGACTGTTTCACATATCCACACCCTGTATGCAAAATGTAATACCTTTTAGATACAATGTTCACCATGACCTTGAGAAACAAAGACCCACACTGGAAATTTTTGAACAGCAGCTACTTTCCTTTTAAAATCAAAACTCAAACAACCACTGTCTTCATAATCAAAAGAGAATCTTCTTAGAGGAGAAACCATTCAGCTAAATGAAAAGCAAGCTTACCGATTTTCACCCCGCGTTCGTTTAATTTTTATTTCCTTTGTGTTCCACCTGTTATAGAGTAACTATGTTTTGATTTAAAGAAAACATCTCCAGAAACTAACTGTTATTCTTATAGCTTAAATGTTGCATGCTATTTTTGTTCAATATTTGTCAGAAGCATAATTTATTATGTGCTTGTGTGTAAATTAATCCCTCCTTGTATTGCATTCAGAGTCCACGAGTTAATGGTGGTGTGTTCCGGAGAACAGCATCTTTACCTCACATGTGTGGTGCATTTCCCTTGGCACCTGCTTATATGCTCAATGAATATTTGAGGATGAATGAACGTAAGTGGCCTTCCCTTTGCTTTTGAACATCACTCTGCCTTCCTCTCTTTAATGCCTAGGGCACTAAAGTCATGTCCAAGAAAGAGTGTTGTCCTCCTCCTCACAGTCTACACACTAATTCAGTGGTTCTCAACCTTCTGGCCCTTTATTATTTTTTTAAAACATACTTTATTGATTTTAGAGAGACAGGGAGAGGGAGAGAGAGATAGAAATATCAATGATGAGAGAGAATCATTGATTGGCTGCCTCCTGCATGCCCCCTACTGGGGATCGAGCCCACAACCCAGGCATGTGCCCTTGGCAGGAATCGAACGTGGGACCCTTCAGTCCGCAGGCTGACACTCTATCCACTGAGCCAAACCGGCTAGGGCAATCTTCTGGCCCTTTAAATACAGTTCCTCATGTTGTGACTCAACCATAAAATTATTTTCGTTGCTACTTCATAACTGTAATGTTGCTACTGTTATGAATCGTAATGTAAATATCTGATATGCAGGATGGTCTTAGGCGACCCCTTTCGACCGCCAAAGGGGTCGCGACTCACAGGTTGAGAACCGCTGCTAGATACTCTACTTTCTGGTCCACCTTTCTCAGGAGTAGGTACATGAAACACCCACTCTAGGAGATCCCATTCTATTCTGATTCTGGAACACTGTCTGCAGTCTACATACTTGCTTCACCAGTGGGTTTTTTCTTTGTAGCTGGTACATCTTTGTAGTAGGCATTCTAGGATCTCTAGCAGAAAGAAAGCCATGCTGCCTTTCCTGTTTCTACAGTGGAGCTGGTCACCACTATGTCTGCATCCTATCCTCTTCTATGGAGGCTTCTCGCTTGGGACTAAAGCATGAGCCCACATTCCTACATGGGTCATAGCATCAAAGCATGGCACAGGAGTCATTCTTCTGCCAAAACTCCTGTATTCAAATCCTCGCTCAATAAATGTTTTGAGCCCCTACATGGCTTTAATGCAGTGCTATGGGAACTCCAAAGAGACATAAAGTGGGACCTATCCTAACAAGCAGAGTGAAATTTTGTGTTTGCTGGAGTACTTCCACATTAATTATCTCATTTGACTTCCTACAACACTCAAGAGAGACAAGGAGGATAATTATTACTATGCTTGTTTTCCAAATTAGAAACCTGTAGCTTGGAAATCTAAGTCACGCTACCAGCTATACCAGAACCTCAGTAAAACACCAAGAGCTTTGATTATACCACTTATGAATTCTTCCTTTCAATATCATAGAAAACCAAGTGTTTTTAGTGGTGAATTGCCTCTCAGGCTGCACAAAATTATTTATCCCTAATGTTTCTTCCTTATAGAATCTAAGGTAGGTTCATAATTAATTAAAAGTACTTTGGGTCTAATTGGGACCATTTAGTTGCCAAGACTTGTAGTTTCTAGACCTGCCATGCCTCAAACTGCAATCTATTATTTGAGGCTCAACAATCCAATTCCTAATGCTGTGGACTTTGGAAGACAGCTCCAGTACGCATTTTCTCCTTCCATTTCCATTGTCCCACCTCAGGTCATTATCCTTTTACTTCAATAACCTTTCACAATTATTATCTGTCTTTGAGTCTCCCCTCCCGCACACCTACTCATTTCCATGCCATTGTCAGTTAAATATTCCTTCCTAGAGTATAATTATAGTCCAGTAATTATGCTTCTCAGAAAATGTAGATGGCTCCCTATAGCCTACAGAATTAGGTCCCAACTACGTAACCCCTCTGTAAATGGACCACAGCTTACCTTTCCACCCTTCCCTTAACCTACAAGGAAAATACACAATTTACTTTCTGTACACACTCATCCCTTTCCTACTTTGCTGCCTCTCTTTGTCATTCCTTCTGCCTGGAATACTTAATACTTAGCTTCTTCCAGACCTTTCAACATATACTGTATATATTCACCGAGTGGCCAGATTATTATGACCACCTGACGTTTGTAGGCAAATTAGCTATAATTTCATGCTGAGATTGCTAGAGGGCCAGACCATTATAAATAGGGAAGCAGGTTGTTTACCACAAAGTAGAAGTGATTTTTTTCTGAATTTTTTTTATTCTGGCATTTATTTACCTTCTATAATTGAAACTTTGTAGCCTTGAGAGGAGCTCAGAGCTAGCCAGGGTGAGCGAGAAGGAAGCTTGGCTTCCTCCATTGCCAGGGGCAACCCAGCCTCCTGCTCGCTCCAGCTCCGTGGCCACAGCTGGCTGAAAGCAGGTATCTGGGGTTTATTTATCTTCTATAATTGAAACTTTGTTGCCTTCAGTGGAGCTCAGAGCTGCGGCAGGCAGGAAGCTTGGCTTCCTCCATCATTGGGACAACCAAGCCTCTTGCTTGCTCCATCTCCATGGCTGCCGGCCACCACCTTGGTTGGGTTACTTTGTATATAGTTGCTCTGATTGGCTAGTGGGCGTGACTTAAGGCATAGCGAAGGCACGGTCAATTTGCATGTTTGTCCTTAATAGTACACACACACACACACACACACACACACAGTATACCATTAAAGTCTTTATCATAAGCTGTCCCTTACGGCTCCACCCAAGGGCAAATGTAACTTTCCTTGAAAACACACAAAAGTTCCCTGGAGTCTCTTTCCTAGAATTTATGAAACAGCACAGGTTTATGAACAGACAGGCAAATGGGATTAGGTTTGAGTTTTGACCTGGTCAAACTTAGACAAATTATTTAACTTCTCCAAACATTCATTTCTTTATTTGAATGTTTTTGGTGAAGATTAGTGATTATCCACACAAATGTTTTTGGTTAATTCTTAGCATATATTAAGACAATAAACTGCAGCTCTTATTTTTAGATACTGATTTGCATTGCAATTATGTCGGTACATGTTACATAAACTCCCGTATGTTGTCTGCTTCCTGGGAAGGCTGAGATCATGGTTGTTACTTTTGTTTTTTATCTTTATATCCACATAGGCCTATATACAAAAACTTGTCAGTGATGATCATTACTCCCTCGCACATATATTTCATCATAGCAGAATTATGAGCAGTATCCATGTTAATGAATTACAAATCCCTAGTAACCCTTAGTAGCAATGCCATGTAAGATATTATCTTTTCAATTTCAAAATAAGAAAAAAAATGTTGGCTTAGTTTATGAGGCTTCTAATTATAGTTTCTTAGTTAAAATTTGGTCATGTAGAAAATTTAAGATAATCTGAAATGCAATTAATATAGTCCAGAAGTCAACCATTTAGAAAGTTCAGTAACCTATAGAAATGGAGCACGTTTAGAAAACTGTGTGCTGTATTTCTCCAGGGTATCACTAGGTCTGATTTTATGTCATCCTACTGTGCCAACCATGAAGAACATGAAGTGGTAAAACACAAAGGTTGTAAAGTTGACTGCACCCAAAGTAAATTGGAATAAATTCCATCACAGATGTGCCCTTTGTTGAACTGAAAAGGAATGGGATGTCAAGTAGACTTATACAGGAGAATAGATAGATGATGTAATCAAACTCTATCTGTGGAGAAACTATGAGGACCTCCTTAATAATAATAGTAAGATGAAGTTTAAAATAATACACACACATATATATAGTCCTTGAAAGAATATTGCCAATTTATTTTAATCTCTAGGGAAAAAATATATATAACAGAAAAACAAATGATTGGTCTATGGCGTAAAGTGTTTAAAAAATAAGAAAGTAGAATATAACATTTTTTAAATGAAGACAAGTACATTGTTATATAATGTGACAGAAAAAATTTTCTGATATTTAATTGTTTTAAATCTAGAATATTGTTTTACAAACAACTAATTAAGAGGTAATTAAACCTTTCCATTTAGGGATGAGATTTCACATTTTAAAACCTCTAAGATATTTATAATTATGAATTCATTTTTTATTCAAATATTTATGGATCAATATCATTGCTGTGTGAATAGTAGGCTGGAAGTATAAATCTGGAGTTGGAAATACTCGTTAGGAGGGCAGTTGCAGTGATCCAGGCCAGAGGTGATGGGGGTCAGGTTTGTGGTGGGGCAGTGAGTGGGACAGAATTGTGGAGTAGCTGGGCCATATGATCTCACCTCAAGCCTAAAAGATTCTCAAATTTAGGCTGCTGCTTTATGTTAGCCTTCCTAATTTGTGCAGGAGATCAGTGCCTCATAAAAAAAAATGAATAAGTAATTGGGAATTATTCTTCTTTCAATTCTAGAGATATGAGAATCATAAGACCTATTAAAGGGCCAGGGGACTAAAGTTCTCCACATTTTCTGGGTCATACTAATATTTACATAGGCCTAAACTTACAACAGAAAGAAGTAGAAAGACTTAGGACTTATTCAGGTAGTAGAAATATCAAAGGAAGTTAATACTTGGTTGGACATGGAGCAAGAAGGGAAAAAGTTGGTCAAGGAATTCACCAAGATGCTGACTAGGGTAACTGGGTGAATGATGGTACTGTTATCATCGTAATTAGCTAGTTAATATTAATAGTAGGAAGAAATCAAAGGGGAGGCCAGGCAGGCATTATAAGCATGGTCACCTGGGCAGCTCCTCCAGGAAGCTACAGCTTCATGCTCCCCAGGGAATCACTGGTACATTCCCTGTAGATCACTGCCAGGGGATCAAGCAAAGGGGGGGATAAGTGAATGTGCAGTGAAGCCAGGGTGACATGGTGAAGGTGCTTGTCTGTCAGTCTAGCCTGGGGAACAATGGATTGGCTAAGGGGTGGACCCCATTGGAAACTCATGAAACCTTGCAAAGTTAAAATCCCCAGAGAGCTCCCTGGCTCTTGTGGGTTCTTGCCCTTGTTCATTATTACTCTCCCTTGCTCTGTGACCTGCACCATGTGCTTTGCCTGTTCTCTCTCCATAGCCATGTGACCTTAAGCAGTCCATGCAATGGACTGTAGTTGGGAACACAAGCTAAACTAACCAGATGATAGACTGGACTGGACTTTAATATGGAACAGAAACTCTGGGCAAGTGGCCTTTTTTCCTGGCCCTGTTGAAGACAAGATTGGACTTCTTCCATGGTGAGATGGATAGAGATGGGACCCTTGAGGGGAAACTCCCTTAATTTTTCATCATCAATAAAGCTTTCCACAAAACCCCAGCCTCAGGAAATTCTTTTCCTTGTGGCACCCCAAGAATTCCACTTCTATGGATAACAGTACTATTTGTTGAGATGAAGAACAGAGGAGAAAGAGATCTTCAAGTTGATAAAGATCTTAAATTTACTTTGGGGTGTGTTAAGTTTGAGGTAGGACAAGAAAATGCACATGCCCTGAAGGAAGTTAGGCTTTTTTGAGTCTGAAACTTAAGAAGAAGTTTTTTGTTGGATTAGGAGTGGTCAGCATGTAAAAGTTGGATGAGATTTCCCATGGGAAAATGATCACTCAAAAAAGGACAGAACCCTCAGTAAAATAAACACTTGATCTACAGGCAGAGAAAAGGATGCCTGTAAAAGGAATAACCAGGGACTTAGGGACTAAAGTGTCATCAAGGTCAAAAGAAAAAAGTATTTTGAAAGGAGATCAAGTTCACCAACAGTTAAAATGTTGCTGAGATTTCAACATTAAATGTAATCTTCCACAATTAAGCAGTGTGGCTGTGAAGGGGAGAATATAGGACTTGAAGGAGAAGGATATTATTTGATTCCTTTCTTCCTCTGTTTACAATATATTATACTAGAGGCCCGGTACATAAAAATCTGTGCACTCAGGGGGGAGGGGGAGTCCCTCAGCCCGGCCTGTGCCCTCTCACAGTCTGGGATCCCTCAGGAGATAACGACCTGCTGGCTTAGGCCTGCTCCCGGGTGGCAGAGGGCAGGCCCAATTCCTAGGTGCAGCCCCTGGTCGGGCTCAGAGCAGGGCTGATTGGGGAGTTGTGGCGCTACCCCCTGTCATGCACAGAGCAGGGCCAATCAGGGGGTTGGGGCGCTGCCCCCTGTCACTCACAGAGCAGGTCCCATCAGGGTGTTGGGGAGCTCCCCCCTTCACACACAGAGCAGAGCCGATCAGGGGGTTGAGGAGCTCCCCCCTGTCACTCAGAGAGTAGGGCCGATAGGGGAGTTGGGGCACCGCCCCCTGTCACATGCAGAGCAGAGCTGATCAGGGGGCTGGGGCGCCACACCCTGTCACACTCAGGGCAGGGCCAATGGGGAGGTTATGGCTCTACCTCATCACACACAGAGCAGGGCCCATGGGGTGGGGGATTGGGGCGCAGCACCCTGTCACACACAGAGCAGGGCCAATCAGGGGGTTGGGGCGCCACACCCTGTCACACACAGAGCCATAGGGCAATCAAGGGTTTGGGGAGCTCCCCCCTATCAGGCACAGAGCAGGGCTGATCAGGGGGTTTGGGTGCCTTCCCTTGTCACGAACAGAGCAGGGTGAATAGGGTGGTTGTGGCCCCGCCCCCTGTCACACACAGAGCCGCAGGGCAATCAGGGGGTTTGGGCACTGCCCCCTGTCATGCTGATCCTGGTGCCGGGAGGCCTCGCGGCTCCACTGATCCTGGTGCTGGGAGGCATATTACCCTTTTACTATATAAGATAGAGGCCTGGTGCACGGGTGGGAGCCGGCTGGTTTGCCCTGAAGGGTGTCCTGGATCAGGGTGGGGGTCCTGCTTGGGTGCCTGGCCAGCCTGGGTGAGGGGCTGATGGCTGTTTTCAGGCTGGAGGGTGACTGAAGCTCCCAACCGCTCCTTTTTTTCTTTTTTTTTTTTATTCTGGGCCAGCTTTAGCTCTGAGGCTTGGCTCCAGCTGAAAGCAGGTGTCTGGTTTGTTTGGGTTCTATAATCGAAACACTGTTTCAACTCCAGCTCTGAGATCCCGGCTGGCTGAAAGCAAGTTTCTGGGGTTTTGTTTAGCTTCTATATTTGTAACAGTGTTTCAAACTGAAAGCTCAGAGGCCGGTAAGGCAGGCGGGGAATGTTGGAGTCCTCCGTCATTGAAGCAAGCAAGCCTCATGTTCCCTTCAAGCTGCCTGGCTGCCGGCCGCCATCTTGGCTGGCAGTTAATTTGCATATCGTCCTGATTAGCCAATGGGAAGGGTAGCGGATTATGGCTAATTATCATGTTTCTCTTTTATTAGATAGGATGTTCTTACTTATTGATAAATAAGAACTGATATAGGAACTGGCAGGCACTTGTAAATGAGAACTCTCTCTTTTTTTTTCAAATGACTTTTACTGACACCTGACTTTGGCATAGTTCTAGTTCTAAAACTTTACAGTAGGTACCCAGTGACTAAGAACAGAAAAATTCTTACATTAACCTTTGTGTTGTCTTTTTAGGATTAAAAAAATATCAAAATCTATTTATTTTACTTTCTTTTGTTATACTATTCCCAACATACCTAGTCAGTGAAATTTGCTTCCACACACCATAGATAATAAAGACATTCTTTAACAGATTTCTCTATTAAGGGCCATAGATTTTTCATTACCTTCAGATAATAAAAATAGAGAATGGAAATTTTAGCAGTAAAAAATGTGATAGTTTTACTTAGAATATTTCAGTTTTTCAAAATATGTGTTAGAAGAGATTTTGGAAAACATTAAGGTATGATTTTTCACATTTATAGAAAAATCTATGAATCCAGATATGGAATTATGATAAATTTACTGCTTAAATGAAATGGAATGTTGTCTTTTCCTTCAGAGGATAAAGTGGGTTTCATATCATCAATATGAAAAATATATGAAATTAAAATTTCAATCCTCATGGTCTATAAGCTACAATTATAATTACATTAAGTAGTTTAGAAACTCCTTACTTTTCATATCATGAATAAAATATTGTTTTAGAGAACCAAATGTTTGGCTACCAACCGCATTTAGTAATACCATATAAAAGAAAAACTACTTATGGATGCCAAGTATAATAATAATAATAATATTTAATTTATTTATAGGGCTTTACAACTTAGGAAGAACTTGTAGATCTGATATCACATGTAAGCCTCAGAGCAATTCAATTAATTAGTCAAGGAAAGTATAATTTTTGTCACTTAATAGAAAAGAAAACTGAAGCTTAGTGTTATTGTGCAGTGTGTTCAGTTGTGCAGTGGATTTAATCATAGAGATGGACTAGGAATCAGGCCTTTTAATGCCTAACTAATATTTTCCACTAGAGAGCAATAGTAAGCATCAACACTGTTAGGAACAGTGAAATAAATACCTTTCTCCTGAAGTGTTTATAACTGGATTGGAAAGATTAGATATTAGAGGGCAATTTAAACAATATACAATCAAGTACTAAATATGTTTAATTCTACAAATACCTGACTTTACTGGTGTCGCAGTCATATAAGGTCTCTTCCCTAGAGACACTGTAATTAATGGCTTTTGTTTGATGGGTTATTTTCTGTGTCAATTTGGCTGGGCTAAGAGATGCCCAGGTAGTTGATAAAACATTATTTCTTGTTGTGTCTGAGAAGGTATCCCTGGAAGAGATTAGCATTTAAATTGGTAATAAAGACTAAATAAAGCAGATGGCCTTCGCCAATGTGGGTGGGCATCATCCAATCCATTGAAGGCTTGAATAAAACAAAAAGTGGAGAGGGCGAATTTGCTCTTTCAGCTTCAGTTGAGCACTTATCTTTTCCTACCCACAGATATTGACTTCCCTGGTTCTCAGTGTGCCTTCCGACTCACATTGAATTACACTGCTACCAACTTTCCTGGGTCTCCAGGTTGCACACAGCAGATCCTGGCACATCTTGGCCTCTATAATCATGTAAGCCAATTCCTATAATATCTATCTAGCTAGCTAGCTAGCTAGCTAGCTAGCTATCATCTATCATTTGTCTGTCTGTTTATCTTACAGCTTTTGTTTCTTTGGAGAATTTTGACTAATACACTAACAAATTTTAAAAAGCATCATAAAAATATTATTTAAATCTCATTGTATCTGAAACCATATATGCTATGCAAGAAGAAACCAAAATATGAACCTATGATGTCAAATGGAGAATGCGTATGTGTATGTTCCCAAAGCCAGAGTGTTTGAAAAGTCTTAAAATTGAAAAATAAACCTTATTCAATTATTTTTTGTTGTTATTTAATTTACTAATCTATCATCTCCAACATGCTTCTTTTTGCAGTCATATTGCAGTAGTTTGTGCTTATTGATGGTTTAATCCAAATAATATTCAGAATGATAGGACCACAGGATCATGTCTTAAGCTTATTTATGATAATCATGTTTTATTTAGGTTTATCTCTTAATTAAATAGGAGATTATAGACTTTGTTAACATGCTAGATATTTTAGGGGGTGTGAGGAAAGTGAGATATGAGAGAAATACAAATCACTGCTCCTGTTATCAAAGGGGAAATAAAACATGATTCAACCCAACATTCGGAGATGATAACTACAGGAGCCCTGAGAAGAAAAAGAAGTGTAGAGATTGATCATTGTATGATAGAGCAGCTATAAAATGCCTCATGGAGGAACTGGGATGTAGTTTGGGTCTTAACAAGTGAAGAGGATTTACTTAAACATAGGCAAAGAGAGAAAACACTACAGTTACCTAGAAATTGGTGAATGAATCTTTTTTTTTTTAATATATTTTATTGATTTTTTACAGAGAGGAAGGGAGAGAGATAGAGAGTTAGAAACATCGATGAGAGAGAAACATCGATCAGCCGCCTCCTGCACACCCCCTACTGGGGATGTGCCCGCAACCCAGGTACATGCCCTTGACCGGAATCGAACCTGGGACCTTTCAGTCCGCAGGCCGACGCTCTATCCACTGAGCCAAACCGGTTTCGGCATGAATGAATCTTGATGTGTGGAAAACATACACTGTGGTCAGCTCATATAATTTTCTGAGTAGCGAAAACCCCAGGAATATTTAAAAATTTAATAATTATTATTACTTTTGAGTACCTGTGGCATGACAGAAGCTTTAGATTTAAATATAGACCCTTGCAAAAACCATGCAAATAGGGATTATCTTTTTGTGTGTATCTGTGTTTTTCCTATGGAGCATGCATGACTCAGGGGGGTTAAATATAACCTCATAGCAGGTGATACAGCAAGGATTTCCATACAGGCCAGGGTGACTCCAAGGGCTAGTTCAGTTCTGCTTTTTATATAATGCTGCCTCCTCTTTATACAAAACAGTGCCCTGAGCTATCACAGAATTTCAGTGAGTCTAGCCCTAATTCAGAACCTGTAATACAATAATGCAAAAGCTGAATAAGGCTTGCGACAAATTCCTTGTTTGCTTTTGTTAAATGGTGCTTCAGTGGAAGGATAAAGTCTAGGAGTGTAGGTGCCTTATATTGTTTCAATAGGTCAAGGGAATTGCAGTTCCAGCAGCACTCTGGGCCATCAGAAAGAAAATTAGGAATAGAATTAAGAAGACCCCACCCTGGCCAGGTGGCTCAGTTGGTTGGAGAGTCATCCTGTACACCAAAAGGTTGTGGGTTTGATCCCTGGTCAGGGCACATACCTAGGTTTCTGGTTTGCTCCCTAGTCATGCCCGAACAGGAGGCAACTGATCCCAATTCGTGTTTCTCAAATTGATGTTGTTTCTCTCTCTCTCTCTCTCTCTCTCTCTCTCTCTCTCTCTCTCTCTCTCTCTCTTTCTCTCTCTCTCTCAAATCAATAAAAACATATCCTTGTGTGAGGATTAAAAAACACAAAGAATACTCTATTTTATCAGGCACAAACCCTACTGTTAACCTGATCATCTCACTCACAGACTGCAGAGGGCCCTGAACATGGTTACACAATTAAATGTCAAAAGACCAATCACCCTGAGCCTCATTTAACCTTCACTATTTCCTATCTTTACACACAGTAGATGTCTACATTAGTCTTTTTTTTTTTTTCCAGATTTTCTGTTTCCAGACTTCATAAAAGAAGAATTTGCAAATAAGTTTTATCATCATTAACAATACTATCGCTAAAGGGCATATGTGAAGTTTTATGATGGTTTAGCACATTAATATTTTACAATCAGGCTTTAACATGCTTTTATCTTTTTTACACAAGATTAATATCCTGCCTGAATTAGTTTTATTACATGCATTTTCAATTTTCACTAAGCTGATTTTCCTGCACTAGAATTGAACTTTTTTTTCTTATAATTTTTTTCCTTCTCATTTGTAAGATTTAATACATTCTATCCAACTTAATTTTTTTCCACAGTATTGCAAGGATTTTCCTGTTGTGCTGCCATTTGCAATGCAGTTCTGTTCATTAATCACATTGTTTGGAGTTAAAGCTTTTATTCTGTAAAACATTTGCCTTTCTGTTCTCTTTGCATCCTATACAATTACTGCCATGTCCATCAAGTCTAGGCAAGAATGTAGATTTAGTAAATACCTGACTAATTTGGTAAACACAGCTGATCTAATTAGGTAATTCAAGATCATATTTTTACTTTAGGGCCAATTAGGTTTTTTTATTGGAAGAGTGCCAAAATGTACATATTATGTTTTATTTGGAACCACCCCAAAATATGAAGAAACATATTAAAGATTAAAATAATTGAATCTTAAAACTAGTGCTTATAATTCTAAAAAGTCAGGTTGAGCAATCCAACCTCAATATCCATTTTATTGAATAGCAGAGTTCAGACATAGACTCTCAGTCTGATCTATATTTTAGTATACCAGATTGTGAAAATCAAAGTCTAGGGTCTCAACTGGGACTAAAAAACTAGCTTAATTTGGTTAGAGTCACAGAATAATAGACAGGACAGGAAGATTTATGGATCAAATAACAATAGTAGAATAAAGGAGTTGTATCAATGAGATACAAAGTTGATTCTGAAAAAAAATTATGTCTATGTTTTCTCCTTCAGTTGCTATGATTTTTTTACTGAGCTCTCAGGCACTGCCTCATGAAATATATCCCTCCACCAAACTTTCCATGTACTGTCCCAATATTACTGGGCCACTTGCAGGATGGCTAAAGAAACAATTGAATTAATATTCACGGCTAAATTTTTAATGGTTAAAAATCATATCATATCCCCCGCCTTTGAAGGAAAATTATTGTATGGATGGGATTTCCAATACCTTGACCCAAAGAATTAAGTCTTCATCATTTTTTGCTGGCCAATGAAGTTACTTTGACAATGAACTAGAGCAATTTCAAATGACATTTAAATTAGATACTTGTAAACAAAGAGGTGAGTAACGCTATAGGTCAGTTTTATAGACAGTGTCTTCTTACTATTTGTTTGCTCTTTTTCCCCCTAGCGGTTAATTTACTACTTGGCCTTAGGTTAAACTCAGTTAATACCCCCTCCTTTATTTTGCTTGCTGAAGCTGTTCTAGCAGAACAACAAAAGTCTGAATTACCAAGAAAATAGAGCAGGCAGATAGCTCTGGTAGTCAGTGGTGGTGGTGGTGATGGGGGAAACAGGGGGGGGGGGGGGGGGGGCGCGCGGGGAGGGTGGGGGAGGGGGAAGGACTGTGGAGGGATTGAGCAAGAAAGAAAAAAAAAAGAGAGAACTCATGGACATGGACAACAGTGTGGTGACTGTAGAGAGGGAGGGACATGGGTGGAGGTGGAAGAGGGCATAGAGGGGATAAAAGGTAATGGAAAAAATAAAATAAAAATAAATTATTAATAAAAAAAGAAATATAATTTCAGCCAGCAATATTCTCACTCTTCAAACCCAGTCTTTCCACTGGTTAATCCTAAACAAAACAAAATAAAGAATGGGTCCAGAAAGTCAAGCTTAGGAAGGACCTGTACATTATAGGAATCATCTTTCATTATATTTTCTATCCAAAAAAAGAAAGGAGGACAATCCGTGGCAGAATAATTTGATTGGCTGGAAAAAACTGGGTTAATAATGTTCTTTTCTCTATGAAATGAAACAAAGGAGTGTACTAAAACAACATTATAGTATGAGTAATTTTATAACAGAAATCCACTTCCAGAGAGGATGTCAGCAATTATTCTGCAATAAATGGGATCCGTGAAGATACCCATAAAAGAGAAAGCTTGCTCTAGCTGGTTTGGCTCAGTGGATAGAGCAGGGGTGGGCAAACTTTTTGACTCAAGGGCCACAATGGGTTCTTAAACTGGACCGGAGGGCTGAAACAAAAGCATGGATGGAGTGTTTGTGTGAACTAATATAAATTCAAAGTAAACATCATTACATAAAAGGGTACGTTTTTTGTTTTTTTTTTAGTTTTATTCATTTCAAATGGGCCGGATTGGGATAGAGCATTGGCCTGCAGACAGAAGCAGAAGGGTCCCGGGTTCGATTCCAGTCACGGGCACATGTCTGGGCTGTGGGCTTGATCCCCAGTAGGGGGCATGCAGGAGGCAGCCGATCAATGTTTCTCTCTCATCGTTGATGTTTCTATCTCTCTCTCCCTCTCTTTCCTCCCTGAAATCAATAAAAATATATTTTTTTAAAAAAGAGAGAAAGCTTACTTGTGGAAAGCCACATACTTTGGAGATGGAGTTGACAAGAGTCAAGCTCCAGGATTTCCTCCCAAATAGAGAAAGCAGGACTGTGTATTTGAGTCATCTAAAATAGAAACCTTTGTTCTTTTTAAAAGCATGAAGGGAAAGTCCCCATGGCTGTCAGTATGCCTGTTAGCTGTTTCTTGTGCGCTAGAGAAACAAAAGCCATTTTCATGAGGGATGGAATAACTACTTACTGAACCCCATTAGGATAGCTGGGTGCCTGTCCATGCGTGCTAACTACGTTGCTCACAAGCAAGATGGTGGAGGAGAGGCATAATTGATAGGATGCTGACTGAGAGGAAACACTGTGGGGAGTTTCGAATTGTGGCAGTGCAGATAAGGTGGTTCCTAAGTGCCAATTCAATTACTATTAGAATTCATCTGCCACTCTCCACTCCACTTCATGTTTAATTATTTCAATAAAGAAGTGTGAGTGATTTTTATCATTTCTAGTCAATTCCCCAATGCACTTATTTCTTCCCTGGTCACATTTATTCTCCTGTATTTTTGGCTGTTTCAGTGTATAGATTTAGAAAATGAACACAAAAGACCAGAAAGTTAGCATAGTTGGTATCAGGTGTCTTTTCTTTCCCCTATCGATTAAAATTAAAAGTAAAACATTTTTAGCGGCTGTGGTTACTTCTTTCCAAGTGTGACTATTGAACTGGCAAAGAAGCCCAGGCTTGTTTCTCAGCTTTCTTTGGAAATGTGTATCTGCTGTTACAAGGCCAGCCTCTGCTTATCAAAGGTTCCTATAAGCTTCTGTTTTAACACCATGTACTAATTTTAGGCACCTCCATATATTATTTTTTGTGAAAAGGAAAAATAAGAAAGCAAACATTCCGCAGCATCTTACCTCTGAAAGTCTGCATAGATTACCTGCTTAATCTCAGACTCCCCGCGAAGTGACCAGGTATAGACATGATTCATTTCATGTGGCTCACCTCGTCCTAGACCAGCAGGGAGAGAGTCTTGCTGCTGAGGAGTTTCGCATCGACATCCACTGGCACCTGGAGGGCAAAGTGAAGTTAAATATAATCCTGCTCCGTGTTTTCACACCACCCCATAAGCATCATAGAGTCTGTGGTTCTTAAAATGGCCTCCTCTCTGAATTCTTGATCTATAAAATTGGCATTAACAGTTTTAACTTTGTAACCCGTTCCACAAAGCATTAAGAAAATAAAGCCTTCTCTATCGCCTAGACTCCAGACCCAGCAGTAACACAAACATGTTTCACCAACACTGACTTCCTCACAAATATCAAATGATCATCAAATTTAAAACCTTGTGAGAAAGGGAGCCAAAAGAATCCCCTCACCTGATCCTAAAGCTGCCACTAACATAATACAAATCAGAACAATCAGAAATTGTTCTGGACCCTCTAAGTTGCTGGAGTTATTGCTGGGATAAAAAAGAGTTTGCTCTCCAGTCGTAAGAACATGGCTCCAGGGTCAGACCAACAAGGCCCAAATTGTGGCGCCTCCATGTACTGAGGGTGCAAATGTCAGTTACCAGTACACGAGCTAAAGATCAGTGCTATAATAGTGCACTGGAGCATACAAACAGGAACTTGTGTCTCGTTAACATAACATTGACTGCTATATCTATATATATATAAAAGGCTAATATGCAAAGTGTCCCCTCGGGAGTTTGACCAGGAGACCAGGAGTTCAATCGCTCACTGTGACGTGTGCTGACCATCAGGGGGTGGTGTGGAGTGAAGGATGGCCCCGGCCGGCCCTGATCACTGGCCAGGGGACCCTACCGGTTCATGAATTTTTGTGCACAGGGTCTCTGGTTTGTTCATAAAACTTGTCTTTTGGTCACTTGATTTTTCTTTATGGGCAGCTCTCTGTATTAATTTTATCCTCATTTTATCAGTGAAATTCATTTAAGGTAGGGGAGACCAGCACAAAATGGATATCCCTTACATGTAAATTTCCATCTTCCACATTTTATCCTACCAAGTCTTCATTCATTGTGCTGATTGGGATCAAAAGATATATAGGAAGCAGGAACTTTTTCAAGAGTTTTACATAAGAGGTACTTAGGAACCAAATTCGGTTGGGGAGAGGGGGAGATAGGGGAATAATATTAAAGTTTTGCATACAAACATGTTTTCACTCAGAGAGTATAATTATTGGGGTGACTCAGGGGACACAGATGGGAATTACAGGAAGCTAAAAGCTAAAAAAAAAAAACCAAAAAAACAACTTAATCACCCTTTGGTGTTGTCAATAGAAATGAAGATGAACACAAAGAAGGCTTGGAAGAGAAATAGAACCGTGTTTCATAGTATTGTTACTTCTGCTGAGAAGTCATAAAGTGTGATAAGCTGTCCCCAAACTCCAGAAACTTATGAATTCTCTTCTATATTTTCTTTTACTCTGTGGATCCTCTTTCATCTTCCCCCCCACACACACCGACATACACCCAGGCCTTGCTAGGAATGGAGACCCACACTGTTTCTGTCCCTGCTTTGGCAATACTTAGCTTTCGAAGGTGAGATGAGATTCTGAAAAAGGTGCCCCTGGGAACCAGAATTTTGGCCCTACTAGTTAGGGTTGTTCACCCAATCCCTGTATGTACATATGATAGCTAAAAGATTATTTAACTTGAAACTATATAAAGATGACTAAAATAATTTTCTAAAAATGCCTTAAGCATCATTCTTAAAGTATATAGACTTTAACAAGCACACCTAGAGAAAACCAAACTTGAAAAATACATAATGTGTTCTTTTTTGGTTTTGTTTTTAATATGTTTTATTGATTTTAGAGAGAAGAAGGGAGAGGGATAGAGAGATAGAAATATCAATGAGAGAGGAACATCATTGATCAGCTGCCTCCAGCATGGCCCCTACTGGGGATCATGCCTGCAACCCTGGCATGTGCCCTGACCTGGAATTGAACCTTCGACCTTGATGCTCAACCACTGAGCCACACTGGCAGGGCTGTAAGGTATTCTTAAATGAAACTTCAAATTCTTCACTGTAAGGAAATGACAGCAACTTTTAAGTGATGTGACAAGGACAATAATAATCCAACTTGAATCTTATTTTCTATAATATAATCATTTGTTCTTCCTATATGAGCTGGCATGGTCTGCATTTGCTGGTTTAGGGTCATTGATACTAAACCATGCTCTTTACTAAGGCATTTAATAAAAGTAGACTTTTAACGTTTGAGTAGTTATCAGTCAATTTCTGTGACACTTTTCACCACCCCTTAAAGTCAGACAGATTGTGTTTAACTTGATGCTGGAAAACTGGATGTACATTTTGCATACATTTATCTGCCTTTCTCTACAATTAAACTACGAACATCTTAAGAACAGGAACTTTGAATCATCATTTTATCATAGTCCCTGACACATAGGGCTCACTGAGAATTTGTTAAACGAATGAATGAACAAAAACAACTGTAGATTTCAAACTTTCAATGTGTTTTTCCTGGTAGGCTGCTGCAGGCACAAATGAAAAGCCTTCTCCAATTTTCATCCCAGACTTCTTTCTGAAGAGGCCTTTTAAACTAATTTGGCCTAAGATTCCCCAATTACTATTGGTTTCTCTCTATTACCTGTCAAACGGTACCTGACAGTGTTACAAAGAAGAAAACACTATATCCTCATTCTGGAAGAAAGAAACTATCAAAATCAAAAGATCCCTTTCTCCCCAGAGAGGCTATACAAGACTGCACAGTGATCAAATAGGGGAAGATTTCCTAAAATACTTTCCAGTAACGAGCCACTAAAACTGTCTCAAATGACTGATAAAGGAATGAAAGTTTTAAAATCTTCACCCATGCATCAATCCTGCATTTCAGAGTGTCCCATTTTATTGTGCTGATTAATCATATGCTCAGAGGAAGTTGGCAAAAGCTATCAAAAGCCAACCAGTATACTTGAATGCCAACTTCACAAAATAATCAGGGTCTGGTGGGATGTGTCATAAAATATGCCAAGATGGGTCATTCCAATGCACTCCTGAAAGAATTATACATATTCATCCTCCTCGTTTAGCACCTGAATGACAACAAGCAGGTGAAAGGCATCAGAACCAATGCATCAAGCCCGACAGTTACCATTATGAACAAAACATAAAAAGAGAGTGAAGGTGCTGAAAAATGGTGAGTCTTCTACTCAGACCTTGCAGGCACTGCTCTCCTTTGATAGGGAAATGGAGCTTGCTAGGAGACACGGAGCTATGTCTTCTTGTCATTGCAGTGCACGGTTTATGGCAAACTGACGTGAAATATAAATTTCTTAATAGGAATATACATTTCTCAATAGAAGTCACCATAACTTTGTGGTTTGTTTGTTTTAGAGACATCATAAGGTAGGGAAACTGTCAATCTGAACTAAATGCTTTCCTTATATATCTAAGATCAGCTCTGAGCAATGGAGGGCTCTATTAATCACTAATGAGCTCCTAAATGCCACCTTCGGCTGAAATAATGACAGGTAAAATTATACCATGACACACGGAGTGACAAAAAACAACCCCCTTATCTGGTTTCATAGTGTGTTATTGACCTGCAAGGCGCTGTTTTAAAGGAATAAAATAAATAGCTAATGGGCTCTAGTAGAATGGCTTATATTTCCCTGTGTGCTTTGTGTATGCGTGTTCTTTCACATAATTTTAACAAAGGGTTATCTATAATCCTTCAAGCCACTGTCACTAACTTCTACCTCCTCCCTTGTCATGTCTCAATGAAGAGAGCCCTCATTCTGTAATTAAAACCATAACCACTTATAACCGGAACTATATAAAATCTCAGACAAGCTAAGCAAAGTAATTATTCCATTTCTGGAAAGCATTAATATTTTCACAAGCCTCCAAGTGTCCTTGTAAGTGTTCTTTATAGCTTTTAGGAATTGCACTGATGGAGACTCCAACTCTCCAACTGTACTTCTGAATAGTACAATAGACAGTGAAAGAGAGGTTGTCCCTCTGAGCTGAGTTTGCTAAGGTCACTCCCAAACCTTAACCAAGAGTGCTAGTGTCTATAAATTAAGGAGAATGCTCTAGAGCGCCTTTGCAAAACCTGAGCTGTTGTTCCTGTCAGTGTGTGTACTAGTTAGCCTTCACCCCAGATGGCATGAGGGTGTGTGCGTCATGTGTTTGATTCCTGGGATTTTGGTAACTCTTGTTGGTTCTTCTAGGAACAGCTCTCTGGCCATGGCCCCCAACATCTCTCCTTCCACTGGTCCTGGATTTGTTACTCAATTATGTCCTTTCAGACTCTTATTTTGACCTAGCTAAGGTCCAGAGTAGATATCTTGCATTGGCCTCACAGAGACAACACTGACACTGAGCTGATAATCAAAGAAAAAAAAAAGAAGAAGAAGGCAGCGAAATTAGAGGGCTCACTGAACCCTCTATAACAGGGGTCCTCAACTACGGCCCGCGGGCCACATGCAAATACAAATATTGTATTTGTTCCTGTTTTGTTTTTTTTACTTCAAAATAAGATATGTGCAGTGTTCATAGGAATTTGTTCATAGTTTTTTTTTAAACTGTAGTCCGGCCCTCCAATGGTCTGAGGGACAGTGAACTGGCTCCCTGTTTAAAAAGTTTGAGGACCCCTGCTCTATAAGAACGATCACTGAACTTCAATGGAGAAAGTTCTCAAAGAAAAAAGTGTGTGCACTACACAGACCAGAAAATATCTTTGGGGATATTTAGCTTCAGCCTTTTATTATTATTAATCATTATTATTATTGTGTATACTTGCTTTCAGCATTTCCTTACGTTCTAACTACTTTATAACTAAAACGAATCCTTCTCTTTCTCTCTTACTGTTAATTGGGAGGTATTTTAAGAAGCTATAACAGAAAACTCTGAAGTTAAATTCATTGCTTATAAGCTGCCTGGGCTACTTGGCTCCTCCAGGTGTTCCTCACCCTTTCTTTTAATGTCTTCTTTCCCAATTATTATGGCTTCTTTTGTATTTGTTTTTCTAATTTCAAAAACACAGTATTAAAAAACTGTATTGCCTGCTGCCTCAATGGAGACCCTTTATCTTCTTGGGAAGGAAAGCCATTCCTTCGAATCCTACTCCCTGGGGCAACTGCAAAGCTGTAGCAGCGGTTCTCAACCTGTGGGTCGTGACCCCTTTGGAGGTCGAACGACCCTTTCACAGGGGTCGCCTAAGACCATCCTGCATATCAGATACTTACATTACGATTCATAACAGTAGCAAAATTACAGTTATGAAGTAGCAACGAAAATAATTTTATGGTTGGGTCACAACATGAGGAACTGTATTTAAAGGGCCAGAAGGTTGAGAACCACTGCAGAGGATTCCAAGACAGGATTTTCCTGCAACTCCTCTGCCAGAGGTTAGAACAGAGCACTGTTTGAATGAAGAAAGCTTTCTCATGGCACTTTCTGCTTCTCTCAGTCTCCTATGGAGGTTTGAACCAACGTAGTAACTTGCTCTTTCTTCTGGGCAGCCTATAATTGTGCAGCAGGTGCAAAACCACAGGCGGCATTTAACCATTTCTCACCATGTCCAACCGGAAGTCTCATTATCCTGGGGGAAGCGGAGAGCAGTAGATGGCAGCAAATAAGAGAACAAGCGGAGCGAAGGCTTGGTCTGTGAATGTGCAACTCTTCTGTTTCCATTTTTTTCTTGTTCTTCTGCCAACAAATATTCCTCCCCCACGTCTTCTCTTTCCATCACCTTGCTTTTAACTCTGGCCTTAAAAGAGTATGCCACTGTATTTACCTCTTGGCAAGGTATAATTAATTTATTCATTTAACAAATATTTGTTGAGTATCTATTATTTATCAGTTAGTATTTTAGATGTTTCAGAGGAATAACAGACAAAATCACAAAACTTGTATTCTAGAGGGGAAAGAGAAAAATAGACAAAGACATATTTGGTCTATCACATCCATATATTGAGTTCTTAACTATGATTATTACAATTTTCAGTTCTATAACTTTCATTTGATTCCTTTTACTAGATTAACCATCTTGTCATCTATATTCTTAAACATATTTTATCATGGTTATTTAAAAGTCTACATTTAATAACTGCAAAATCTGGATCTCCCATGGGTTCTTACTTTGTCATTTATATTCTTATACATTTTTTTGTCATTTTATAGCATTTCTTGCTATGTATGGTAACGTGTGTCTAATTGTTAATAGCTGTGTGTGAAAACTTATAGAAGTATTATGAAAGTCTGAAGGACTTTATTCTTTTCTATCGAGAATTTTTGAATTATTTTGTTTTTGACATTTAAAAAATTATTTATTGATTTTTAGAGAAAGAGAGAGAGAAAGAGCAAGGGAGACAGAGAGAGAGGAAAAAAAGAGAGACAGAGAAAATTGACTTATTACTCCATTTGTTTATGTATCCATTGATTGTTTCTTGTATGTGCCCTGACCAGAGATTAAAACCATAACCTTGGTATATTGGGATAATTCTCTAACCAACTGAGCTACCCATACAGGGCCTGTTTTTGTGTGTGTGTGTTTTACATGTTTTTAATCTAGGAATAACATGGATTAACTCAATCTATGAATGGACTAATTAAATCTAGGTTTCAGTTTTATGAAGGCTGACAAATTTTATGATTTGCCCTTTCTCATAAAATGTTCCATTGCTCTTTCACTTTGCTCTCATGAAATGTACCTTTAGAAATCTCATCTAAAAGGCATCCCACTCTGGCAAGCTCTAACTCCAACTTTTGTCTACCAAGCTTTAGCAGACTAAATAAAAGTCTGTTTAGCTTTGTAATTGCTCAGCCACAGTTTATGAATGAGTGAGCATTTGGAAGGAAAGAGCAGAACAGAATATTATCTCATTTCTTTGTCATTCCTTTTTTTTCTGGTATCTACATAATCTTAGCATTTCTAGTCCCTGCTGACTTTGTATTTTTCCCCCAATGCATTCAAATATATTTATTTGTTTGTTTGTTTATTTGTTTGTTTGTTTAATCTAGCCTTTATAGTTCTTACAGGAGGAAAGACTAGGCTTTACAAATCAATCCAACATGGCCGGAAATGTAAGTCACTTACTATAAGAATTTATAAGGTAGCCAAGATTCATTTTATCATCACCAGAGCCTGGTATCTTTGTTCTATTTTCTGGCCAAATGCTATAGCCCTTTCACAATAACGCACCTTATAAATAAAGGCCATCATACTAAGGAACAACCAGGGAGATTATGTGGATGGATCATCTATCTTCACCACTTAAATAAAAATGTAGAGTACTCCACCATTCAATAGGCATTGGTAACAAGTTTATATAAAGACAACAGTTTATTTTAGCTTTTAGGTCCCTAAAATATCTTCAGACTACCAAAATGGAGCATTTTGTTTTTAATACATCGAGTGATTTTATGGCTTTTGACAAATGACTATAGATAAGGAATTTTGTCACTAGAGGGTTTTCAAATGTTGAAATATGCTCTTCTTTGCTTTACCTGACAGTAATGTACAAATAAGACTCAGGACAGCTTAGTAGGCCTTTCATAGTGTTTTAGTGTCTATGTAACTTAGCTGGGTTCATCTGAAGATTAAAATTCACTTGTCTTCTTTGGTGTAAATATGATTTATCATTTTAAAACACACACACACACACGCATACTCTTTTTTGTTTCTGTTTTTAAAGTTTCAGTAGCCATTATATTTAGTGGCCTCTTTAATCTTTTTCAAATATCCAAATAGGAAATATTTTGGGCTGCAGAGGATCCTAGCTGAGCTATCAGGAGTACTTTTCCAGCACAATCACCATTAAAATGCAAACTTACTATTTCAAGATCTAGAATATTCTTTCTTGAGTCATTCACTTTTCAGGGATGAGTAATAATTATCAGAATGCTTTATAGTAGCAAGACATAGGAATTTGATTTTCCTGACTGCCATAGATACTGTTGAGAGTTCTTGTAAGCCTGACAACTACCTCCCCACCCTGCCCAAATAATTAGGCAAGGAATAAGTGGGTACCATAGCATTCAGCAATATGATAATCCAGCTCCACTTCTCTGACTAAAGTAAAATGTAGTAGGGAAAGGAAAATCTTACAGGAATACTGAGGGGTTATATTTCACACACTAAGTGTGTGGAATTTAACTATTCCTACACTCAAGAACAGGCCCAACAGCAGGCTAGAGATATGGTACCGAGTGGTGGGTCAAGTCATACCTCCTTCCAATCTCTGCAACAGCACACTCAGTGGTTGGTAAGGCACCATACTAAGTGTTGGGGGTGGGGGCAAGAAAGGAAGAAAACCTTACACTTTACTGGTAAGACCTGACCAAATGAATTTAAAGGTAAATAAAAATTAAAGAAGTCTGTATAATTATACATGATCTTTCAAAATGCATGGAATAGTTTTTGGGTTTTTTTTTAAAGTACTGTAGAAACTATAGGAGTGGGTGTAGGAGCTAAAAAAGAATGGAAATGGTCATAAAATGCTCCACTAGCAGAGGGACTTTAAACAACGTAAAAGGTGGTAGGCTAGATATTATATTTTTTTAAAGTGGACATACAGAAGGCCAACAGACATATGAAAACATGCTCTAAGTCACTAATCATCCAAGAGATGCAAATCAAAATGACAATGAGATACCATCTCACACCTGTCAGAATGGCTATCATCAACAAATGACAAGTGCTGGCGAGGTTGCAGAGAAAAAGGAACCCTCGTGCACCATTGGTGGGAATGCAGACTGGCGCAACCATTGTGGAAAACAGTATGGAATTTCCTCTAAAAATTAAAAATGAAACTCCCATTTGACTCAGTAACCTCATTTCTAGGAATATATCCCCAGAAACCAGAAACACCAATCAGAAAGGACATATGTACCCCTATGTTCATAGCACAATTTACAATAGCTAAGATTTCAAAATGGCCTAAGTGCCCATCAGCAGATGAGTGGATTAGAAAATGGTGGTACATCTACACAATGGAATACTACACTGTTGTAAAAAGGAAAGAATTCTTACTATTTGCAACAGCATGGATGGACCTGGAGAGCATTATGCTAAGCGAAATAAGCCAGTCAGAGAAAGATAAATATCACATGATATCACTCATTTGTGGAATATAATGAACAACATAAACTGATGAACAAAGTAAGATACAGAGATAGAGAAACATCAAACAGACTGTCAAACTTCAATGGAAAGGCAGGGGTGAGGTGGTAAGAGATCCACCAAAGGACTTGTAAGCATAACCAATAGACACAGACACTAGGGGGGGTGAGGGCATGTGCTGGAGGGTAGGGTGGGTGGTGGGAGGTCAATGGGGGAAGAAAAGAGACATATGTAATACTATATACAATACTTTAAATAATAAAAAATAATAAAACAAAACAAAAGCACATAAAGGTAAAATACCCCCAAAAAATAGATATTACTTTTTAAAGCAGTTTTTAAATGCTGATTTCTATCAGGGATTCATAAAAAAACAGCCTTAAGATCAATGATAGCAATATAGGATGGACTAGAGAATAGAAACCTAGAGCTCTCATCATCTACTTCAATCATTGGATCTATATGTTTGTATTTTATATTTTGTAATATTTAGTGGTGAGAAGAAGAGTTCCATGGCCTTTTCATTTCTCTTTCTCTCTCTCACTCTCTCTCTATCTGTTGATTTGTTGATAATAGCCATTCTGCTGACAGGTGTGAGATGGTATCTTTCATATGTTTCTTGGCATATATATATATATATTCAGAATCTGAATTTTATAACTCTGAAGCCCAACTTTTTAGGCCAAATCATTTTCCACTTCTTTCTGTAGTAATTTTCAGTAACATTCATGGCTGAGCACATTTTCTTAGAGCCTCCTATTGTAAGGGAAGATCTATCTATTACCTATTGATCATCTATATATATAAAGAGGTAATATGCTAATTCTCTGTTACAGTGTCACAGTAATGACCAATTTGCATATTGACAGACCAGCAGAAGGCTGCACTCACAGCAGGGGGCAGGTGGCCGGAACCAAGTTCCCTGGGGTCTGAGGAGAGTGCCTGACAGGACCCTGGACTGCAAAGAAGGAAGAGGAAGCAGCCACAGGGAGCTCTTTCAATCCCCCTGCATGAACACCCTACCTCAGCCCCTGCACCCCCGGGGAGACAGATGAACACCCTACCCCAGCCCCCCACACTCCTGGGGGGTTGGAGAGGCTGACCAGATGGGGAGAAGACCCAGTCTCGGGAGTAGCTACAGCCTGCACCTCCAACTCACAATCTCTTCCCCCACCACCCCCACCAGGGATACCCACAATAGCACACCGGCGACCATCCGTCATCGCCCCCGAGGCACCTGGGGCCTGGGGCTCGCCACTGCTGGGTCCCCTCCGCTGGGGCCAGGCATGCCTCTCCTCCCTACAACTCCAGAACCAGGTGGAGGCAGGCCTGAGCTGCCCCCAAGGGTCAGACCCTTCCCCCTGACAGCAGCAGTGCCATCTCTGCAGCGGAAGCATGCTGAACCTCACTGGGGACACAGCTAAAACCACCCTCCTAGCCTGCCCTGGCCTGACCCCCGCCCCACTCCGGGAGATTGGAGCCTCACTCTTAGCAGGTACAGCTGCAGAACAGCCACATACAACTTAAAGAATGGCGCCAAGCGGGAAGGTTTGACAGTTACCCCCCTTAGGTCTCGCCACCCCCCTAGAGCCCCCCTAATGCCCTTCCCACCACCAGTACCTCCAGGGACAGCCACTGCTACAGGGCTGCTGGCCAGAGCCCACCCTGCTGAGGCCTGCAGAACTCTCTGCAAAGCTTCCATAGCTACAGTCGCAGGAAACAATCATGCCCTCCTCCCCTAATCAACACCTGTTACCTGCGAGGGTACCCATGGGCTTAGAAATAACAATCCCTTCCCGTTTAGACATCACTTACTTGATGAAACATTTCTAGGTTTATTAGCTCAGAAATTCCTCATGACAACCCAGTGAGGTAGGCAGAGAAGAGATTACAATTCCCATGGCATATGTGTATGTATTCAGAAATGAAGCTCAGAGAGGAAAAGTGTCAAGCCCAGTGGTTCCCAAGGTGCAGCACACACCCCACAGGGGGAGCAATTTGATTTTAAGTGGGGGCAATTCGAGAATGAGTTAACAGTGAATTTTTTGCATTTCTTATGGTTCTAGGGGGCCTCATCTACAGCATATCCTACATAATAAAAGGCTAATATGCAAATGACCAAATGGTGGAATGACCGGTCACTATGATGCTTGCTGACCACCAAGGGGCAGACACTCAAAGGAGGAGCTGCCCCCTGGTGGTCAGTGTGCTCCCACAAGGGGAGCACCGGTCAGCCAGAAGCCAGGCTCATGGCTGGTGAGCACAATGGCAGTGGTGGGAGCCTCTCCCACCTCCATGGCAATACTAAGGATGTCCGACTGACAGCTTAGGCCCACTAAGCTGTCAGTCAGACATCCCCCCAGGGCTCCTGGACTGTGAGAGGGTGCAGGCCAGGCAGAGGGACACCCCGCCCCCTCAAGTGTATGAATTTCATGCACCAGGCCTCTAGTCTTTTATAAGAGCACAATGCCTTGAAATACATATATCTGTATATTTAGATTAGATTTAATATATATGAGAAATCACTAGTCTGTTCCTTCTTCATTAATTGAAGAAACCAAAGCTCAGAGAAATGAGTTGAAACACCTTTCTAAGGTTGTCTAGTTAATTAGAATCTGAACTGAACTTCCACTTCTCCCTGCAGTTACTTTGAGTAACATTCACTACTAATCAGCTTTTCTCATATTCACCTCTAACAAGGGAAGAAAGTGATAACTCTATTCTGGCTTTGATTCCCAGACTTCAGAGACTCTTCATTCAGTGTCCACTACTTTTATTTATTAATTATTTCCAGAAGCTTCTTAAAGGAGGTGTGTATGTTTATTAGAGACTCAGTGTATGAATGGATGGGTAACTGGGTTAATTCCTCTGTTAACTTTAATTCAAACATCCATGTTAATAGATTAGTGAGGATTTATTAGTGATTGAAACACTAAAGCTTAATGAGAATAATAGATATTCTGACTAGAATTTATAAATATTTTAGTGAACCAAATATTTAATATAATTTAGGTATAAAATATATAAATATATTACAAATTTTAAAAACATAAATGTATAAATCTATTAAAGTATGTTATATTTCTAATTAAATTGTTACCAGATAAAATAATTCAACATAATCTCAAAATAATAAGCCAAATACTATCTAAAATGAAGGGAATGTAATTAGCCATTAAAATTGAAAAAAAATAGATAATGTTATTTGATATATTTTTTAAAAGTGTGAGATTAAAAACAAAATGGGTGAAACACACCATTATTCAGTTAAGAAAATATTTTTGTGTAAATTTTTCTAGCTGGTGATAAACTTCTGCATGACTTTGCACTAGTTGGTAAAATGGTGAGGAGACATTTCTTCCTGTAGAACAGAGGTTGGTAAAATTTTGCTAAGGACCAGATAATATATATTTACAGTTTTACAGGACATGCTACTTAATTCTTCTGCTATAATGTTGTAAAAGGAAATATGCAAAGGCAGCCATCCTATATAATAAAAGGCTAATATGCTAATTGACCAAACAGCAAAACGACTGTCACTATGACGCACACTGACTACCAGAGGTCAGACACTCAACACAGGAGCTGCCCCTTGGTTGTTGGTGTGCTCCCACATGGGGAGCACGACTGAGCCAGAAACTGGCTAACAGCTGGTGAGAGCAGTGGCAGTAGCGGTAGCCTCTCCCACCTCCATGGGCCTAAGCCATCGGTCGGACATCCCCCAGGCTCCCAGACTGTGAAAGGGTGCAGGCTGGGCTGAGGGACCTCCCTCCCCAACCAAGTGCATGAATGTTGTGCACCGGGCCTCTAGTAGTAATATGTAAGGGTTTGGGTCTGTTCCAATAAAACTTTATTTACAATACACCCTATTGGCCAGACTCATGATGTTGGTCATCATTTCCCTACCCCTGACTAGTTCCAAATATTTTCTTATCACTCCATCTATAATAATAAAAGCATAATATGCAAATCAACTGAACAGTTGAACAGCAGAATGACGGTCTGGATGACCACACTATGACATGCACTGGTGCCAGGCCAGCCACAGAGGTGTGATGTGACTGGTCAGGGTTGTCATCACCCCATGATCACCCTGCAGAGGGAGGCCCACGTGACTGGCCAACGGGGCAATCAATTAGGGGGCTCTGCGATCACCCCACAGAGGGAGGCCCAGGCCACCCTCTGCACCCTCTGCAGGTTGATCAATCAGGGGTTCCATGGAACTGGGGAGCTGGGGGTTGTGACAGTGGATGCGGGCAGCACCAGACCAAGGTGAGTGTGGGCAGGGGGCAGGGCCACGAGGCAGCTGGGGCCACAAGGGCCCTGGAAGGCGGGGCTGGGAGGGGGCTGGGAGGCAGCCGGGGCTGCAAAGGCCTACCCTTGCATGAATTCTGTGCACTGGGCTTCTAGTCTTTAAATAATGCCTTCCTTACTTTACAACTTGAATGAGATCTTCATTAAAAAACATTTTGAAACTCATAATATACTGTATGCTTTGCAAAAATATCCAATTTTCTTTAGTTTTACCATAGGTACATGGAAATTCTGTTGCAAAATTACCTGTGTCAATTTCTGTAGTAGTTTGGAATCCTTTAAAATCAAGAAAGAATGATTCTTCTAGCACAAGCTTTTAGTAATACAACTATGTAGGCATAGAGCTATCTAAACTTGTAATCTATGCAAATGTGTAAGCTTTTGCATAATTTGAATAAATCATTGATCTTGATTTTATGATGTAAACATCTGAGCTTTCAAATTTTGCTGAAACACCTCAATAAGTTATAATTTCCTGAATTCTGAAAATCTGTGATCCTGTTTCATGCTATAGAATTGTTTCTGGGAAGCATCTGCCTGGACAGGGACTATATTTCCCACCTCCCTTGAAACCCTATGGGGCCATGTAACTAGTTCTCAGTGCCAATTCCAGGTAAGAACATTTAAGAAGCAGGTGTACTTTCTCACCCTCTCTCTTCTAATCAGTAGGCTGGATAGCAATGGCTGGATTGATCTTAGAAGGAAATCTTACTATCAAATGGGTTTTATCTAACTAAGAAATCAACTTCTATTGGATTTAATCACCAAGGCACAGGGTTTATTTATTGGGGTGGTTAGCATTTCCTAAACTAATAAAATATTAAATAACAAAAAATATTTCTGACATATTTGGTAGAATATCACTGGTATTTTAGTATGTAAAAATAGCACATTATATTTTAAATACTAGGACCTTGAAAATGAATGTTATAATCACTAGACTTTGCAATGAATGTTGTTCACCCATATAATTAACCTCTTACCAATAATTGATGTAGAGTTATAAAGCATAGTTTTGTATAAATAGAAAATGTGGGAGTTTTATAAAAACAAAATTCTGAAAAATGTGTAGAGACCAAAATAACCGAATATAATATTAAGCATATGTAATATATCATATTAAAATATAAAATATTAAGAATTTAATACAATATAATACATCATTGCTTAATGAATATGAATGGTTTAGATATTATAGTTTACTACAAATTTAGAATACCCAATAGAATATCACTATTTCAGAATCAATAACTCCTCTATACTCTCAGAATTTGGTGTGTTTTCAGACCTAATGGGTTTCTCATTCTTAAATGAAGCTAGTTTGTTAAACACTGATCAATTCAATTTCTGTAAATGCCTTTTCTTATGCTGACTATTCATAAGCCTAGTTTGAATATTTAACAAATACACACACACACACATACACACACACACACACATGAAGTTTGGCATCTGTCTTCTGAGGGCTTAGAATAGCATGCCCATCCTTATTTTTGTTATTGTCATAATTAGCTAGTTAATATTAACAAATGGAGAGAGCAAAGGGAGAGTCAGACATTGTTAAGCATGTTCAGTTATGAAACCTAAACCCATTTATTTCACCAGGAAGCTACAACTTCACACCCCAAGGAATGATAGCATTGTCCCTCCCAGGGGATTAACACCCTCTCCCTGGCCTCTCAAGTACTGAATTGCCCAGGGAACAGAGGGAGAGAAGGACATGCATAGTAGAAGTCAGGGTGATGCAGGGAAGGCACTTATCTGTCAGTCTAGCTTGGGGAAAAATGGATTGGCTAGGGGGTGTACCCTATCAGAAGTGTGGGAGATAGTCAAAAGTTGGTTGGTTGGAAGAAGCCCCTGGTTAAAATCCCAAGACAAAGAGTCCCTCTCCCTTGTTCTTGCTCTCTTGCTCACTTGCTCGACTTGTTTGCACTTACTCTCTCTTACTCTGTGACCCACACTCCCCTGTGCACTTGCTCTTGCCTGTTCTCTCTCCACAGCCATGTGGCCTTAAGTTGCTGCATGGCCCGTGGCCACCCTATGGACCCCACATGCAGTGGACTGTAGCTGGGAACACAAGCTAAACTAGCGTGATGCTAGATTGGACTGCACTTTAATATGGAACAGAAACTATGGGCAGTTGCCTTAATTTTGGCACTGCTGAAGACAAGATTGGACTTCTTCCATGGGGAACTCCCTTAATTTTACATCATCAATAAAGCTTTCCATCCTCCCAAGGGGGCCTAGGGAAATTCCTTTCTTTGTGGCACCCCAAGAATTCCAATTCCACCTATAACATTTTCACAATAAAAATTGCAATTATAACAAAGAAAATGCCCTGTGATAAAATGAAAATGAGGAGATAGCTCAGCAGAAGTGATACATTTTCTTCTGAATTACATTTCTCCCATGACTATCTGTGATGCGAATTGATGCTCTAAGAAACATTAGTAATCCTAGAATGTCCTCTTGACTGAAGCATAATAAGTAGCTGTTTTACCATCCTCTGCTTGCTTATGGGTAAGTTCATGAGTAATTATATCTCAGTCAAATGATTGGGCTGAGCAATAAATACATTTCTAGAAGTCATTCTATAAGATAGGTTCCTAGTTTTCTCCCCACCTCAATATAAATAAACTTAAACAAATTTATAGAAGTTGCTTTGGATTTATTCAGTAGGGAATATTAGAAGAGAAGTAAGCTGGGGACAACAAAAACATTAAATACTAAGATCTGACCTAATGGAGACTTTTTAGAGACCATGAATGGAGATACTTCCTATCTCTTTTAAATTATTATCTTTTTTTTTTTTTAAGTATTGTTAGCATCACTTATTACCCCATTGTAAAGCTACCTTTCCAATAGAACTGGGCCACACTCTCCTCCTGTTACTATTTTTCTTAATAATTTCAATTTTAAGAATTCTGCAGGCCCCCTTAGGGGTTAATACCAGGAAGTTAGCACCATAATTATAAAAGTATGAAGTCTCACTCACCAAAGTGTTAAGGCATATTTCTAGCTCTAGAATGGATGCTCTTACCATACAGATAATGAAGCATATTGAAGGTTTTGTAGGACAGAAATGTGCTTAATATAGTATTTTAGAAAAATTATCAGAAGACTAATTTGAGTAAGAAAGAATAAAGGTGGGGAAAGTGGTTAAAATGTCATTCAGTTAACAAAGGCAGAAGCAGTAGAAATGAAAAAGAGATAATCATTTTAAAAGAAAAGGATAATTGCAAATCAAAACCACAATGAGATATCACTTCATAGCTCTTAGAATGGCTATTATAAAAAAGACAAATTATAACAAATGTTGGTGAGGATGTGGAGAAAAGGAAACACTTGTGCACTGTCGATGGGGTTGTAAATTGGTACAATGACTATGGAAAACAGTATGGAGGGTCCTCAAATTTTAAAAATAGAACTAGCATATGATCTAGCAATTTAACTTCTGGGTACTTATTTGTAAAAAACAAAACAAAACAAAATTACTGTATTTTTAAATTTATTTTACTTATTTTTAAAATTTATTATTCACCTGAGGATATGCCTTCATTGATTTTTTAGAGAGAGAGAAACATCAATGTGAGAGTAACATCAATTGGTCACCTCCCCCACATATCCCCGCTGGGGACGGAACTTACAACTCAAGTTCTTGCTCTGACCTAACCAGGAATTGAACCCACCTTAGGGTGAACTTGCCACCTTTTGGTGTACCAGTTGACACTCCAACCAACTGAGCCTCCAGGCCAGGGTCAAAATTACTATCTTGAAGCGATATCTGTATCCCAATGTTCATTGAGGCATTATTTACAATGCCCTAGACATTGAAACAACCTAAGGGTCCATCCATAAATGAATAGATTTTTTTTAAATGTGGTATATTTTTGTAGATATATAATGGAATACTATTCAGCCACAAGAAAGTAGAAAATCCTGCAATCTGCCACAACATGATGAACCTTGATGGCATTAAGCTAAATGAAGCTAAGTGAAATAGCCAAAGGCAAATATTGTATGACTGCGCTTAAATTTTTAAAAAAATGAAATCGTAGATACAAAGAACAGTCTGTGGTTGCTAAAGTCAGGGGGTGGGGAGATAAGCGAAATGGGTGCAGTTGTCAAAAGGAACAAACTTCCAGTTATAAGTCCTGGGGAATGTAATGTACAGCATGGTGACTATAGCTATAAAAATACTGTATTGTATATTTGAAAGTTGCTAACAGAGTAAATTTTAAAGTCTCTAATGACAAGAAAAAATTGTAATTATGTGTGTTGATGTATGTTAATTAAACTTGTGGTAATTATTTTGCTATATATACCAAATCATTATGTTACACATCTAAAACTAATGTATAATGTTATATGTCAAGTATATCTTAGTTTTTAGAAAAAGGGAAGAAGGGTAAAATTTGCCTTTAAACAAGAAGAGTTGAATGTGAAAATGGGATACTCAGATGGAAGTATTCAACAGGCGACTGACCAAGCTTGTCAAGGATGTCAAGTCTGAACATACAAATATGGACGGCAACCTGCTAAGTACCTCTGACCAAGGTGGCCTTACTGTTCCCCTCCACTTGAGTTAATTTTAGGCAGCTTTCTTGCAGTCTCCTTACTCCTCTGACTTCTCTTTTCTAAAAGCACTTGCTTTAAAAACTTACAATTGTAAATTTTTTCTCTACCTCTTTAAGTGTAAATCTTCTCTCAGCCTCTTGCCAGTTTTATAACCCAGGAATGCCTTTCTCAAGGGCCTGGGAGCCATTCCTTTGAAATGTAATCATCAAGAAAGATAGCCTTTATCTCTCAGTGTGTATGGGAGGGTATGAACCTAACTTCAATAAGTGCCAATTAGTAAATACAGATCGCCTAATCACATTGATCAACCCAACCCCCAGTACTCTGTTTAATTTATCAGGGCATATTTTTCTTTGACACAGCCATCAGAGCCATGGGGATATTCCAAATATCCAAGAAATACAGTGAGGAAGAGATGAAAAACAGTTATGTAAAACTAGGGAAACTCAAACTTGTAATGAGAAACCTGGAAAAGAAATTGAAGAAGGGAAAAGAAAACTCAGCATATAACAGAAAATATAAGGACCAACAAAAAATTTCAAGAATAGAGCTGTCAGTAGCATCAGTTCTATATTAAGATATTGGAAAGTGATAATTAAAGAAAATTAGAATAGAAAGTAATTGGACAAAATGAGTAGGAGATAAATGCTGTTATTTATTTTAATATCTTTATTGAGGTCATTCTATATGTCATTTGATTTTCAAAGCTTGGTTTTCAAAGGTGAGTAAGACAAGCATTCCATGCTCTTATGCAACTTACATTGAATTGGAGGAGACAAAATATAAATAATACTATCATTAAAAAATGACCACCAGCCCTAACTGGTTTGGCTCAGTGGATAGAGCGTCGACCTGCGGACTAAAGGGTCCCAGGTTCGATTCCAGTCAAGGGCATGTACTTTGGTTGCGGGCACATCCCCAGTGGAGGGTGTGCAGGAGGCAGCTGATCATTGTTTCTCTCTCATCGATGTTTCTAACTCTTTATCCCTCTACCTTTCTCTCTGTAAAAAGTCAATAAAATATATTTTTTTTAAAAAATGATCACCAGCTCTTTCCCATCTTGCAAGATGGCGGGTGAAAAGAAAACTGAGAAGCTGGATGCTGAGGAGAAGCCAGATGCTAAGGAAAAGAAGCCTGACACTAAGGACAAGAAACCTGCAGCCAAGAAGAAGGCAGATGCCAGCGGCAAGGTTAAGGCCCCTAAGAAGAGGAAGCCCCACTGCAGCCGAAACCCCGTCCTCGTCAGAGGAATTGGCAGATACTCCCGGTCGGCTATGTATTCGCGAAAGGCCATGTACAAGGGGAAGTATTCGGCCCCTAAGTCCAGGATTGAAAAGAAAAAGAAGGAGAAAGTTCCTGCTACTGTCACAAAACCAGTTGGTGGCGACAAGAATGGTGGTACCCGAGTGGTTAAACTCCGCAAAATGCCTAGATATTATCCTACTGAACATGTGCCTCGAAAGCTGCTGAGCCATGGCAAGAAACCCTTCAGTCAGCATGTGCGGAGACTGCAGGCCAGCATCACTCCTGGGACCATTCTGATCATCCTCACTGGGCGCCATAGAGGCAAGAGGGTGGTTTTCCTGAAGCAGCTGGACAGTGGCTTGCTACTTGTGACCGGACCTCTGTCCCTCAATCGAGTTCCTCTTCGTAGAACACACCAGAAATTTGTCATCGCCACCTCCACCAAAATTGATATCAGTGGTGTGAAAATCCCCAAACATCTCAATGATGCTTACTTTAAGAAGAAGAAGCTGCGCAAGCCCAGACACCACGAGGGTGAGATCTTCAACACAGAGAAAGAGAAATATGAAATTACAGATCAGCACAAGGTTGACCAGAAAGCTGTGGACTCACAAATTCTGCCAAAAATCAAAGCTGTTCCTCAGCTCCAGGACTACCTCCGCTCTCTGTTCGCTCTCACCAATGGGGTTTATCCTCACAAACTGGTGTTCTGAATTTCTTATAAGAATCTGATTAAATAACTGATATGTTAAAAAAAAATGATCACCAGAAATGATAGATGCTACCAAGGAATTAGAAGAAAATGTTCTAATAGAAAGTGACCATATAGATATTTTTTACTAGATTGGCCTGTTTGGGGAAGAGATAATTTGCCTGCAATCTGACTGCCTACATTAAACAGTTAAGCCACAGAAAAAACCCTATTGCAGGAACAAGCTGGCTGAGTTCAAAGATGCAGAGCCTGGCTATAGTGCAGTGAACAAGGCTGAGAGTATATGGGATGAGAACATATACTTGTAGGCCAGTGTAAGGTGTTTGGATTTTATTTTCAATGTGGTATGAAGCCATTGGAAGGGTTTAAACACAAGATGACATCATTCGGTTTATGTTTTCAAAGAACAACTCTGACAGCTTTATGGAGAATGAATTTTAGAGATGCATGATGGGAAGCAGAGAGACCCTTGGGGACCTTGCAACCCCCCCATGCTAGAGACTATAGGGCCAGGATTCAGGAAAGAAAGAGTTTCAATAGAAAAAGAGGCCAGGAGTCAGGTTTGTGTGGGAGGAAATAGAGATGGATGATGTGGGAACAGGGGCAGCAGACATCGTCTTTTCTGCATGCTTTGAGTGTGAGATTTGGAGGCTAGAAATAAGAAGCATTAAAAATCTTCATGTAAAGCTATATTGAGGATTTTCAGAAAAGAAAAAATGTAAAGGAGAAAATGAGTTCATTGCAGAAGGAAAGGGTTTAATATTTGAAACAGAAAAGAGCAAGAATAAAGAAAGCAATTCCATGAATGTAGATGGTACTTGGAATGTTATAAATCTTTTCATAGTTTAATAATTGAGCAAGCAATCTCTTCCTTTCTTTCCTTTCTCCTTCGGAAGAAGAATGGACACAATGCTTAAAATAAATAATAATGGAACAGAAAGCCTGGCAAATGTTAATTTGTGCCGTTATAGACTCAGTCCTCTGGAACGTGTAGATCAACATCAATGAATATTTATTGCATCGGCTGCCACTAGGCCCTCTCTGAGTCTCAGGGGAAGTGAACAGGAAATCCACAGTTTGAGAAGACTAAAGCAAAAACACAACTAATAATACATAATAACAACAATAATAAATAAAAAAATATTTTCCTAAGAGTTTCCCTTCTGAATAGGGCTGGTTATGGATAAAGGGCCTTGGAAGACTGTACAGGAGACCAGAGAAATGGAAGGCACTTCTGAATGAAATTCATGCTCGAGACTAATGTAGGGCATGTGACCCAGTTCCTCACTAATGTGTCCTTCTAGCTCCTCAGCTATGCTTATATGAATAAAGATCATGAATACCATAGTCATAATATGTTTTAAAAAACAAACAAAAAAACCCACAACTTCCCAAAGTGGGAGAATCTCTTGCAGTTGCCAGAAGAGCTACAGCCACAGGACGAAAACATTTTTGTCTTGGCACTCCAAAAGAGAAGGAGAGTTGCGCCTTGATGGCATATTTTTTCCTACAGGGTGTTCCTTCAAGCAGAGATTGATCTCTGGGAAGCTAGACTAAGAGATGAAATATTTTAGTGGCATTATATGAACATGTCATTCATGTCTGAAATCATGTCATGATAATAATCCCTTATCAGATATACCCTTTGTTTCAATATCACTAAGCTCTGCCAAATTTCCATAGTAGAAATTATCAGGATGTTACTGACAAGAAGTGGAGATGTGCGTGGTAGCTCAGAGGTTGCGCCAGACTATCACCAATATCTCTCAGCTCTAATGTATGAAGTCTGTGCTTCCTCCAGGAAGCAGGGGATGGTCGCCCTGGCTCCTGAGCTAAACCCACAAAACCTGGTACCTTGGAAGAGAGTGTATGTGTGTGTGTGGGGGGGGGGGGGGGGGGGGGGGGAGGGCGGGGAATGTACGCAAATACTTCCAGCACAGCCTGCAGCTTGTTTCTTAAAGCTCCCAAGGCTTCTGGGTGATTATTTTTTTCCATAATAAGCATATAAAAGGTGAATTCCTATGGCCTGTGGGTTGGTGTGAGTTTCATTCATGGTCTGCTTTGCTGCACTCCCTGTAAGCGTTGAAAGTGTATCTGTCATCTCTAATTGGAACTCCCAGGCAGAAATGATGCCATCAGGGAACTTAAAATATGTGGCCATATGAATCACCCTGCAGACCAGCCATTTTGCTATAAAGCAAATAATTTACATTTAAATAACTTATCTGCATTCACCTAATTTAAAAGTAATCTTTATTCTTTTTCAACTAATCCCCAAACTTATGGACTAGTTTGATCATATTTGTGCAATAAAATTGAAATTTTCAGATATGGTAGGTAATCAATTTTAGTCACCTCATCTGCGTTTCCAATCTCATTACAGATTGCAATTTTCAGTGCAGATTACATGATGACCCATCAGTGGCTTTGTTGTTTCTGAATTACCGATTCCTTGCCTACTGCCAGATAAGAACAAAGCCTATGCATCAGCCTGACAGCTTGCAAACAGAAAATGGGCTTGTAGGATTGGATTTAAATCCCAGGTGTAGGGGATAATTACCACATCACTCATGCAGTAACTGAAAAATGGTATTTCAACAAGAAAAATTACATTCCTTTTATAGTGCCAACAGAAATCATTATTTGAGGCTTCACACTGATTCACTGTATCATTACATGTGCACTGTACTCATTAAATGTAATGTTTGTTGCAACATAAAAAAAGTTATTGTTTTAGGTGCTTTGGTGGAGCAGGTAGCTGAAATTTAAGGTTTGTGGAACCTTGATGGCGTAGAGGTCGTTTGGACTCTAATATATACCACGCAAGAGAAATGACAACCCGGACGCTGAGCTCTCCAACCGGCTCCTATTACAGGAGGCGTGGATGGATAGTACAAAGAAAATGGAGTATAAATCTTTTGTTTCAGAAACCCCAGCCATTTAACCCTACAGTCTGTCCAGAGGAAGAGGACACATAATGATTCAAATCTCCTCGACAGAGCGATACTGCATAGAGCATATTTTACCATTAGCTTTGAGATCATCGAAGCCCAACATAGACATTCTAAAGGACGGAAGGACGGAAACTGCATTCATTTGAAAAATCATTAAAGAAAACAGTGGCAGACACATTGGAAATGCACTCCTCACCCCTGGTGTTTGCTCCACCATCCACAAGGCTTGGTTGTTTCCCAATGATTCCCAATTAAAGCGAGATCGGCAGAGCGGTCTGTAGGTGCAGAAGCTACGTATCAACTGCTGAGAGCAGCAGCCCCTGCTGTATTAATCGGAGTCCTAGTTATGTTGATGGCCAACTGGTTTTCTCGTTAAGATGAGCAGAATAGTGTTAAAGAGGATAGTGCTCTCAGATTTGCTGTGCTCTTGCATAGATTCCAAGGGGAGGCACTAACTACTGATAACAGACAACAATAGATGATAGATAGATAGATAGATAGATAGATAGATAGATAGATAGATAGATAGAATTTTATGTTAGCTAATTGCTTCTTTGCTTGAATCCTGAAATTAATATAATGAGCCTAACTATATGCAGAGAATAAGACCTTTTGTGAAGAGGCTTACAGTTGTGAAGAGCTAAAATATGTTTTTCTAATCCTCTTCTCCTCTCGCCTCTATAGTCTGTCTTGACAATTTCTTCAGGGGAGCTGAGTTCTTATAGAAGCTGAAGTAGGCTAACAGTCTGGAAGGCAGGCAAGGTTCTCTAATTTCTCTCTAAGCTTAGGAAGGCACTTGCAGCAACGAGTTATTGTTTTCTAATAGTTAGTTCCTATCGTGCTATATCCTAAGAAGAAATACAACCAGCAAATTTTAAAGTAGTGAATACAGATATACTGCCTGCTCTCAGAGAACTTATATTTTAGTTAGAAAAGAGGGACTTGAGAGTAAAAATTGTAAAGTTACAAAAGGCCATAAATATTAGGGGCTGAATGAGTAACAGGGTCAAAGATCCTACAGAGGAAACATTAACCCCTGGTTGAAGGAGGCTACGTACAGAATGGAAGGACAGCCCTAGACTCAACCAGTGAGAGCGCTAAGGGGTCTCCCATAGTAAAACCTTCCTTTAGTAATGACCACAAGAGAAGTGCTATTCTCCTGGATGTAAGGTTTCTCAAAGACAAAGACTGGCAATGTTGCTGGTACTTATCTTAAGCTGAACCTTAACACACAAACAATAAACACGTACATGTACTCTTTAATGTAAAGCACAGTGGGGGCTTTGAATCCTCACACCGATCCTAGGAGCTTATTATTGCCCCACTTCAGAAAGGTGGGAACGGACACCGAGAGCGTAATAGCCGCCAAACGTGGGAGCCCAGGTTTGGACCAAGCCTGCCTTTCTGCAGAGCCTATTGTCTTAATCACTACAGTGTGATTAAACGCCTTCACAGTAGCTACAAAAACCTAAGACACTTTGTAAAAAGCAGTTTTTGTTCTCCTCTACAAAGCTACACTCCCTAACCCAGTCATCTACCAAGTAAAAAACCAACAGAGCTACTAAGTAAATAAATATACGTTGCGTTGACGGCCATTTTAAAACAATGACTTCAGCATCCGATTAACAGTCATAACAACGCGCATCTCAAGTGTGGGCCACACCTACCATTTCATTGGAAGAGTACACTCTGAGCTCCAGCTGTGCCACTATTTAAATTCTGTGTCGTTGGCGGCATTTTGTTCTACTTCTTGCAACGCAAAGCATAACGTATTCCACCCACTCGGAAACTCAGCAAACTTAAAGAGATAAGTCCCTTTGCAAAAATTCCTCACAGTTATCCGCCCTCCCCCCCGCCCCCCCAACACACACAGGTTTACCAGGGAGAACCATGTGGGTTTAGATCTGGATCAGGTGGTCATATTAGGAAATGCATTAAATGTAGTCCAAACAAGTCCAAATGCAAAATTACCATTCTGCTCTGCTCCTGCCAGCACTGTGGAGAATGGGATTTCTCTGTATTCGTGCCATTGGGGCCTTACATGGCATGGTTTAATCGGAGGTCAACATGCGGTTGAAGCGGAGATTGTAAGCTGTGTTCCGAAATTAAAACTGACCAGACACGCATGTTGTTTCCCACCTGCGCAGTCCTCATAGTGCACACACCTAATTTTCCACATGAAAATCCCTGCACCTTCCTAATTTTGTAAGAAACCGAGCAGCCACATTCATCTAAGAATTCCGTGCAGGAAGGCTGATCAAACGCCTCCCCTATGTGAATAAATTGGCTGCGCCCAGAGTAAGAAAATCTGCTGTGTATTCTTAAAAGGAATGCGTTCAGAGCATGTGTGATTTACAAACTATCCAGTATTTTTATTGCAACATGAAAATAAATGGATTTGGTTCCCACTGCCACTCTGCTCTTTCTCCTGGGGCCAGAGGGGTTGCCTGTTCGGCCTGGTGGCTTGCCCTTGTGCTAGTAGGAGAAAGCAGCTGCTTACATTACCTGGGAGAACTCTCTTTGAAAGCCTCTCTTGCTCTAAAGAGCTTTGCTGCTTAATTTTGTTTTTCCTGAACATGTTCAATGTCGCCTGTTGGTGCTGCCTCCTGCTGCCTCTTGTTCACTGCTGGGTTGTACAGTGTCTCGTGCTTGGGGAAGGTGCTGTGCAAATTACACAGAGGATATTCCATTGTGTGGGAGTCTGGGCCAGGCCAGGAAGATCTCAGGGCATTAGCAACTGGCGCTCCTCCAGCCTGGGAGGTGGGAACAGGAGGTCGGGGGGTGGTACGCTCCTCACGCCATGCACATATGAGTGAAATGATTAGCCTGAAGTCACACAGGAAGGGAAAGGATGCCCAGACATAAGCAGAACAACAGCCATGCACGTGCCTTGCACATTACACCATTGCATCTCTAGTGCTAGCGTGATTTCACATTCATGACAAGAAGGGAGTTTTCCTTGCTTCCCTGTTCTGATCCTGGGGTTAATAGTGCTTGCATGATGTATTGTCCCCATGAAACATGGGGGATGGGGGGAAGGGAGGCGGGGTGGGCGGGAAAGGGACAGTGAAGTTTATCTCCTCTGGGCAAGACCAAAATGTAGCAGTGAAGACAGAGTAGTTAACCATCTGTCCTCTGTTTGCAAGTGCAAACGTTGCCATGTACCTTCAACGAATTTGTTCAGTGGCCTAAATGTGAATAAATGGTTAGGCCTTTGAAAGTGAAACACAAATCCTGTTGCAGTTTCCACAATTCCGGGGTAGCCAATCCAGCCCTAATGAACATATGCATTGCTTAACCCAAGATGTGCAATTTAAATTTCTATAGTATTTTTAAGTTGGATGCTTCATAAAACTGAAACTGGAGATGATCTATGGCCAGTGGACTATTTTTTATCTTTTCTAATAGTTCTTAAACCCAGAGGCTCAGTAGAATTGCTCTAGGGCTGGCTCTTTCACTTAATTAATGTTTATTAATTACCTAACAGCAACGTAAATCTATGCTGGGTGCTTCAGGGAAGATGAACAGTATATTATTCTGCTTTCAATCATTTCATATTCTCTAAGGTTTTAAGCCTCCCAAACTGGCTACAATATCAATAGAAAGAGGTCTGGATTATAGACTCTAGAAGACTGAGGTCATTTTTTAGGTGACTAGAGGAAGATTCTTGTAAGGGGTGCCTTTGAGTTAAGCCTTAATGAAAGGCTAGAATTTTGAAGAGCTGAGATGAGGAAAAGAATTATAGCGAGGCTGGAATGTAGACTACATGCTCAGAGTAGTGGAAGAGGGATACCAAAGCCAGCCTGTATTCATTTGATAGGTAATAGAAATAGAGGAGCAGGAGCCTGTTGCTTAGAAGAGTGACATAAGCACATATTTTAGAAAGATACATAAAAAATGAGGCAGAGACCAGTTAGGAGGCAACTGGTAGTCCAGGTAGAAATAGAAAGGGCTCAAATGAGAGTGGGAGCATGAGGGAAAGAGAGGAGGAGACCAATGTGAGAAGCATGGAAGGCTTGCTGGACTCTGCCCGGCTGTACACACAGCCGACGGAGCTCTGAGCCTGAGCACATTTCATATCTAACAGAAAGCAGGGGGAGGATGAACCGAAAAGAGAAGACAGAGAAAGAACAGAAAGAGGGGATTCAAGTCAGCATTGAGTATAACAAGAGAACAAAACAAAAAAGAGAAAGATTCCACCCCCCACCCCCTAAATAGGAGCCCGAGGTCAATAATATCAAATGCTGTGAGGTCAATGATAAGAATGATAAATAGCCACTGGGAACCAAAATCGGGAAGTCATTGTTCACTGCCAGGAGGAGTTTCTGATTACAAACATTAACTGGTGAGAGTTGGTAGGGAAGTAGACTCATAGCCCTGTCTTTTAAATATTTTGAAGTATAATTGGAGGGGAAGTTGGGAGAACGGGCACTAATAGGTGGATGAGGGCCAGGTAGACAGGCACGGCCTTCTTTCTGGAGAGCATTTTGGTCATAAGAACTTGAATTGGGAAACCCCTTTGATCCTTTCATGACATCTCCTTTGAATTAATTTTAAGGAAATACATTTTGTTGTTCACTTAAAAAATTACCTACAAAGATGTTTCTTACAAGTGTTTATATAATGGTGAAAATTTAAAGTAACCTAAATGAATTCTGAAACACCCACTATAGAACATAGAACGATATAGCCTTTTGAAAATCTCTTGTATTAAACAATAAATCTTATGACACAGAAAGGAGTTTATAATTTTTATCTGTTATTAAGTGACTTAAATAAGCTATAGCATAGTAACCAGAAGATTTTATTTTTAAATGTAATTATACATAACACAAACATTATTACATATATGTATACAGTTATGATAGATACAGCCAGGTATTATTGTTTGTCTGTTCAAACCCACATTATACACATCTCAACCTTGCTCTCTGATTCCTGGTTTCTGACGTAGTTGGGCCACCTGCATTGGCTCCCTGGTGCTGTTGTAGGGTCAGTACAATGGGAGACAAGGGCGGGAGAGTGGAGTGAGGGCCTGCGTATGTATTTCTTCAACTTCATCCCAGTTTGGCTATCTTGATCTCTTTGCAGACCTCAAACAGAGTACTCAGCTATCCATGTTGGGTTCTTCTCCACAAGGTTCTCTCCTTCTGGGTCCTAGTACTGCTGTTTTCCCTCACTCCTTCAGGCCCACAGCTGATAACAGGTACATATTAGATATGATACATTATCCCTTATGGTTTCCCTACATCCTATAGACCTTTTAAAAGTATCCCCTAATTGACCTCTTTTTTTATTTATTCCAACTTGAGCTTGCCTAATTTGAGTGAGGCCCTAAATAATATGTGATATATTATTATCAGTGATAATAATATGTGATATCAGTCTTAATGAAAACTATTTCCTCTACTTGAAAAATTCCAAGTGTCCCTGGAAGAGTTTAATTTATTTAGTCTGTTGTATGCAGCTAGAAGTTTATACCATTTTAGGGGCCCTCTTTAAGATAAATGACACACATTTATAAATATAATTTAGATATGGAAAAGGATAGGTATTTAGAATGAGAAAATAAATAGCAATACACTATAAATATTAAAACTAATTTATAGTACAAAGCTTCCCAAATTAAAGTGTGTGTGTGTGTGTGTGTGTGTGTGTGTGTGTGTATATATATATATATATATATATATATATATATATAATGAATTAACCTTCTGACACACCTCTCTGATATATAACTTTTTAAACATTTATTTCTTTATATGACAACAAAATAACCTTTCATTTTCAGTAGAGAGAATACAAAGATAAATTGGTTTTTCTCCTAGCATGGGTGAAAAATGTTTTAATTGATAGTTTAGGAAAATTCATTTACATTTCACAGTTTATTATTGATAACATCATGTCAATATTTAAGAATGTTGTTAAATGTGGGAAATCTTTCTCATATTATATGTGTGTGTGTGTGTGTGTGTGTGTGTGTGTGTGTGTGTTTTAAGATTTTAAGTAATTATTGAGTATAGTCTTGGCAGGAGAGAACTTTCATTTTCACCATCATCAATTAGATCAGATCCTCTTTTAAAAAATTATACACCAATGACTGAAAGAACTTCCCACAGACTAAATTATGTTTCTGCACATTTTAAATTTTGTTTCTCCTTCTCCATGCACGTTCTTGTAGTGTCAGACACTGTAGGAAACATTCATATCAAGATATAGACTCTGGTCCTGCACCTTTGTGTCCTAATCCTGGGTGAGTTGACACAGTATGTATGAGGACTATCCTGGAACCTGTTTCTACCTCAGGATGCGTAGCAATAACTTAACTACACATGGATCTGACTGCAAACCACAGAAATGTATCCCACTAGCTGAATTGTTTCCAGGTCAACTTTTCCCTAATAACATCCTAAACATGCCTGTGCTTCTTTAAGGCCACATGAGCCAAGGGGAAGTATATTGGAGGGGCTGTTAGAGTAGAAAGAGAAAATGGTCTTAAATAACAGTGGTCAACATATATTGCACAAGAACACGTGACCGTAAGAACACACTGAAAGGGACCCATGTAAGTACAGGATGCTGAAGTGTATGTGTCGTAAGTAAATTAACCTCTCATTGTAGTATAATTAATGGTTAAATAAACATTTGTTCATAAAATCTTGAATTTTGTCTTAGTTATAAAAATATGGAACCTGGCAATTGATGAAACGTATACCAATGTGCAGATGTTCAATAAATATTTTCTTTTAGATTACTACATTGACTAATTAATAAGATGTGATAAGATAAAAAGAGTCAAAAAGAAAACAAAGCTAATAGACTATGTTGAAGCATGGTTATAGAATGCACAGTCAATTAGAAGAGGATTAAACAGAAATGACGCAGTAGAGAAGAGAAAGTTGAGTATGCTCCCAAAAGATTCATTCATTCTTCTCAGTAAGGGAAGGTGGGTAAAGCATAGCTGAAGTAATTAGATATATTTGAGACTTAAGTGCAAGAGACCAACCAGTTAGAAAATGAACTGATGGGAACATATTATAAAACAAAAAAGGGATAAACAATAGATGGTGGCAGAGAACCCAAGATTGTATAAGTAGTTTGATAATCATTACTTTTAAAAAATAATTCTGCCCTCTGTAAAAGTTCATTTTAACAACTCAGTCACTATTGTTACAGAGAGATTATCATAATCTTTCCATGGAGAATTCAATCTCCTGAGACATTACCAATAGAAACAAAGCTCCCCATCATTTTTTTTTTTTTTTGTAGCATTATGTGGACTAAACAAAATATACCTGCAGATTCAATCCTGCCCGCAGGCACCCCAGCATGTAACCTTTACTTTAGAGCCATTCAACAGCTATACAAATTAGGAAGAAAAGGTCTGTTCCCTCCCATCACCTCCAATGACTTTTTTTTTTTTTTGCAAATCTACAGGTGGAGCCAGGGAAAGCTGGGTGATTGCATTATTGTCAGAAGTTTATTAAAAATATTAATTTTTTGTCAGAGCTATATATCTATTATTCTAAAACTAACATGATTAACCCTCACTAATGGTGACATGTCAATATAGGGGGTGCCAAATTAAGAATTGTTAGGCTAAAGAAAAAAAATTAAGAATGCAGTCAATTGATCTGATTTGCAGAGGGTTTCTGACCAATGAAGATGGAAATCAAGAGGTATTAATATCAAGGAAAGTTTCCATTTTACCACTTCTGAGCCTGATGCTAATATAGAGCTCTGTCCTTTGCAGCTAGGGTTCTATCTCTGATTATAAATCCTTTGACTGACAGACATCACCACTCTGCTAGAGAAATGCATCATGCCTTAGCCTGCAGGGGAAAAGAGATTTGATTTCATTGTTACACTAATTAGAGAACTAACTCCATTTAACAGCATTATCAACAGAAAGTAAGTGCTAAGTGTGTGAAGACAACTTCACCAGGTCTTATAAAACAGTCAAGGGCTAATAGCTTCAAATTCTTCAAAACAAATGTGTAACCCGGGATTCAAAACAGATATGGCATTTCATCATATCAGTGACAAATTTGGTTCTTTAACTTTCTTCCCCAGAAACACAGATCCTCAAGGAGAATAGAAGGGGAGATTTTATATAGGATGGGCCATGAGATGCTTTCTTTTTATTAGATATTAAATCTCATGCCCAGGTAGTATGGACTCCTCCCATCTCTTCAAGGTGGGAAGAGAACTGAGTTGCCCACTGAGAGATGGGAACTCTTATTGAGTTTTAGCCAACTATGCTAAAAATTTTACAATGAAGATATTTCCACATCCTCCAGGGAAACTGGTTCTGTGTCTAGGTGAGCTTTTCTCAAGATGTTTTTCCTAGTGTTTAACCTGAACCTCCAATTGTTTCAGTTTAATCCCATTTATCCTGGTTCACTCCCCAGAGGACACACTGACTAAAGGTGATGCTACCTCTGGGAATGAAATTGCAGTCCTGGATGTGCAGGGTTATCAAGGCTGCTAGGGAAGGAGAGGAGATAAAAGAAAATGCCTCAGGGGTCACAAATGGATCAAAATTCAATATAAGTCACATTACACATTCTGTATTTATGAGAGATGGTCTAAATAAATAAAAACTTCAAATGTTTCAGTAGGGATGGATAGGGAAATGAGGAGAGAAGTGTGAGACTATATACTATATCAGAACACTTTACAATGATTCCCTGAAATAGTCCTAGAATTGATTATCAAATTGACAGCTTTTTAAATTCATGGGAAGAAGCTATAAGAAGTAAGAGGCATATGGATTACCTGAGAATAATTCAAATGTGATGGATTCCATTCCTTATTTCATAGAATTGCTAGACCAATGGACTAGAAAAATTAAGGGTTATTTCCAGGTCTCTGTGCTCACTAATACTTGGTGGATAATGATGGGATGTGAAGACTGAAAGAAGAGGTTAGGTGGGAAGAGGATAAAATTAGTTTGAGATATCATGAGATATCCTTGTAGAGACACTAAGTAGACAATTGAATAGCAAAATGTGGAGATCAAGAGACAAGCTTTGGATGGAAAAACATATTTTCAAAAAGGTGACTAACTAGTCAGGAGAAAAAAATAAATAGAAACATAGGAGAAAATTTGGATCATATGGTGTCACAGGAGTCTGAAGAAAAATGTTTCAAGCGATAATGGTAGTGACTGTGTTGAGTGCTACTAAAATGTTGAGTATGATGAGGAAAGAGATGTCTCCATTAGGTCTGAAAATGTAGTTTTACTCTAATGACATGCTATGAGAAAATATAATCATTGTATTTTTCTATTTTTCCTATTTTTAACTTTAGATTTCCCCTCTCTCCCTCACCTTTCCTCTCTCTCTAAAACTCAATAAAAACATGTTTTTTAAAAAAAGAAATCAGCCTAACTTTCAGTCACAAAGATTTTCTCTCATGTGTTTTTTTTCTAGACTTTTTATAGTTTTAGGTTTTACCTTTATGTGTATGATCTATTTGGAGTGATTTTTGTTTATAGTTTAAGATATGAATTAATGCTCATTTGATTTGCTTTTGTTTCAGCACAATTCATTAAGAGTTTATCCTTACTCCAGTCAATTGGCCTTAGGTGTGGGTCTATACTGGACTTTCTATTCTGTGTATTTAATCTATTTGTCTATATTTAAGCCAGTTCTAAGTTGTCTTGATGACTAACTTTTAAGTAAATCTTGAAGTCAGGAATTATTAGCTTTCCAACTTTGTTCTTTATTCTTCAAAGTTGCTTGAGCAACTCAAGGTCTTTTACATTTTCATAGGACTTTTATAATCAGTTCATCAATTTCCTAAAAAACAAACAAACAAACAAAAACCTACTGGGATTGTGATTGTGATGGAGTTAATCTATTGATCAATTTAAGGAGAACTGAACTCTCAACAATATTGAGCCTTCCAACTCATAAAGGTGGTTATATTTTTATTTAGGTTCACTTTAATTTCACTAAGTAATGTTTCATAATTTTAGTTTAGAGGTTTCACATATCTTTTGTCAAATTAATCCCTATATTTCTCTTATTATTTTTGGATGCTATTATACGTAGTACTTTAATATTAATTTCCTATTGTTTGCTGTTAGTATATAAAAATACAATGGAGTATATATTTTTTTTTAAATATATTTTATTGATTTTTTACAGAGAGGAAGGGAGAGAGATAGAGAGTTAGAAACATCGATGAGAGAGAAACATCGATCAGCTGCCTCCTGCACATCTCCTACTGGGGATATGCCCGCAACCCAGGTATATGCCCTTGACCGGAATCAAACCTGGGACCCTTCAGTCCGCAGGCCGACGCTCTATCCACTGAGCCAAACCGGTTTTGGCAATGGAGTATATTTGATCAGGTATCCTGCAACTTTGTTAAGCTCACTTATTAGTTCTAGTATCTTTTTAGGTATTCTACACATTTTCTATAAGAATGATAATGTTGTCTGTGAATAGAGTTGTACTTCTTTTTTTTCTTTTTCAGTTGGATTTCTGCTATTTTATTTCTTGTTTTATTGAACTGTCCTTCCAGTCCTTCTTTATTCATTTAGCAAGTTTTTTTTTTTTCTTTTCCTATTATATATCAGCCATGAGTATAAATGAGGTGAATGCAATGTGAATGAAACAAGGAGGGTCTATGTTGACATGGAGCTTAAAACAATTATGTAATTGTTTAGGAAGCTAGATGTTTTTGAATGTAAGTGCTAATATTGGTGAGGAATTGCTAATAAAAATAGAAATATTTAGCTTAAAAGTAATATACAAGAGAGAAATAATTATGCCTTCAAATATGCAAAGGAATATTTTACAGAAAAGGATTTATTTTTAACACAATTTCAGAGGATTTAACTAGGATTAGTGGTGGAATGTTGAGAAGGAAATAAATTTAAGAATTTTCTGCCACAAAAAAAACTTTTTCATATTGAATCAAGCTCCTCATGAGAATCTGTGAAAAGTTTGTTATGAGTCTGGATAATCTTTTATTAGGTATGCCGCATAGAGGCATCATTCTCAGGTAGAAGGCATACCTAGGATTACCAGAGTGGTTTGCAATTTGGATAATCTGAAATTATCCAAAGAGGAACAGCAAAAGGCCTTTGCTTGTATTTATAATCTTAACACATTGCAGACGTATCACGAGAATTCTCGTGTTTTCTGTTCTAAGGCTTGTGGCCAATCATGATATAAAAAGATATTAGTTTGTAAGAACATGTAATAAATAACTTCAAAATGCAATGGGTATTTAATTTAAAGTGTGCCTTTAACATTTATGTAAAACGTTTTTTGTACTCATTCAATAGAAACTTATCTGGCCACTGGGTAAAGCTAGCAATAAAACTACTGATCCACAATGTGTTAATTTTATCAAAAACAAATGTTGATATAGGCAACTAACACAATTCAAGACACCAAATGAAGATATTTTACAAAGTAGGCTGCAATTAATGGCTATTAAGTGGCAAAAATCATACACTCAGTAAGAATTATCCAGACATTTGCTGTCAAATCAAATTAGTATTTATATATGTAATCTCATTGTTTTTTCCACACATTCCAATTTCTCTCCAAACTTCCTATTTGCCTTATTTTGAGTATCCTTCTCTCTCCTCTATAGAGTTTCTAATTCCTATATCTCCTTCAATGTTGATCTCAAATCCCAAGAGCATACTTCTTGCAGATCCCCTTATACTTCCAGTCCTCTGTGATGATTCTCTTTTCTCATTGATTATTTACACTTCAGTTAGATCATCAGGAAGAGAAAATAAGTCTTACATTTATAAGTACATCTGATCCCTAGAATAACATTCACAGCATGCACTCAATAAATGGAAGCTAATATTAACAGTGACAATAATACAAAAAAGCGGACAAGAAGAAAAGATTATGATGACAGCTTCAAGTAGCATAGTCAGAAAATGCTTTTAGAGGAGGTGGAATTTTACCTCGTACTCTTCTCCTGATTCACTGATACATTTGCTCATTTAATAAATGTTTATTGATGACTTGTAAGTCACATCTTGCCAGAGACTGGGGACACAAAAAACAAGGCAGACATGGCTCCCACACTCAGGGACTTACATTCTTATTACAGAAGTAAGAAAAAAGGACACATACGCAGATACATAAAGAAATTAAAAATTATGAGGAAAACAAAATAGAGACTAATTTTATATAGAATGGTCAGGAACAGTCTTTCTGAGGAAATGACAGGCTGGAACTTGATGAAATACATGCAAACCGTTTGGGAGTAGGGAAGTGGGGTATGTTTTAGTCAGAGGAAAGAGCTTCTGCAAAATTTGTCATGTGAGAATGACTTTTCATTCTGGGCATGAGCAGAAGAAGGTCATGTGGCTGGAGCAGGATGGGCAAAGAGAGAAGAGGAGGAGATGAGCTTGGAGGAGCAGAGGTGCCAGGTCATCAATGCTTTGATGGCTGTGGGAAGAGTTCAGGTTTCACTTTGGTATAAGAGAATACCTTAAAGGACTTTGAGCAAGAGTGTGACATGACATGCTAGTTTATATATTTTGAGAACATCAGTTGGAAAAGGATTGAAGAGCGTATGGAGTTAGAAGGCAGTAACCCAGAGAAGAAATGACATTTCCCTGAACAAAGTTTAAATGGCATTATTGGAGAGAAGTTGACAACCTTCCATTGTCCAACCTGACGCGGCCCCTTGAAGCTTCAAGAATATCAGAATTCCAGAATTCTGGTTTCCTAGTCTCATCCAGGATGGAAGGGAATGTCTGCTTTTTCCTACTCATAAACACACGGTGCTCTCTCTGCCTGGATGCTATTTTATTTACGGTGGCTTGGGAGAGGGATATTGGTGAATGACATTTTGGCTGCCCCAGGCCTCCATCAACCATGCGCTGCTGACCTCTCAGAGGACACTCCCCAACATACACAGCTATCTGCTGCTCTGTCAGCAATGGGGCCTGCTCTTCTACAACCCCAAGGAGCCCCACCTGCTTTCAGAGCTAGTTTGGCAAAATGCTTGCTTTATATTTTGTGTTTTACACTTACATTTTAGGCAGGGTCCTTTGTTATCAAAGGCAAGCAATCTGGCAAGATAGTGACTTATCATGTATAGCTGGAGGGCAGGCTGGACACCTAGACATACCCAGATGGATTTTAAAAAAATGAATTCTAAAGCTGGGGAAACATTTTACCCTCCCCAACACAATGTTGGCATTTGAGCAGAATCGATTCTAAAAGGGCAGGAAGGCCATACACTTTGAGATGGAGCTGTTTCCAGGACCAGGATTCATTAATATCCAAGTCCGTCATCCCTCTTTCTTCAAGCCCAGTCTCAGGCCCAAGTGTTCATTAGCTGCCTTGGAACTGTAAACTGCAGGATTAGACCCACTTTTATCCTCAACCACTGCCACCCACACTGCTTGCAAAGTAACTGGCACATAGTCTATGTTGCTTATGCCTTGGTTTTAGCTTATCAAACTATTGTGATACCAGGGGGCAGAGAAATTACCCCATATCTCCCATGATGAATACTGCTGGGTCAGAAGCCTTATATTAACCCCCACCTCTAAAATTTGTACAGATATTTTTAGAATAAGAGGCCCATTTTCCCCAAAAAAATCTTGTTGTAGAGGTTTATGTACTCTGTCCTTACTAGCACCTCCTGGTATCTGGTATAACACAAAAGAGAAGCTGTTTAGTCAGTTCTTACCACAATTACTGTGGCCGCATAGGTTGATAGAATAGAGTCTTTGCCCTCTTTTGTTTATTTCTCTACATAATGGCCATATAGGGTGGGACAAAAGTAGGTTTACAGTTGTGAGTATGCAAAACACAGTTTATTCCCATGTTATTATTTATTAACTAGAGGCTTGGTGCACAAAATTCATGCATGGGGGGGGGGGGTCCCTCAGCCCAGCCTGCACCCTCTCACAATTCAGGACCCCTTGGAGATGTCCAACTGACGGTTTAGGCCCGATCCCTGCTGGTTTAGGTCCGACTGCCGGTTTAGGCAGAAGGACATCCCTCTCATAATCCGGGACCGCTGGCTCCTAACTGCTCACCTGCCTGCCTGCCTGATTGCCCCTAACCACTCTATTTGCCTGCCTCATCGCCCCTAACTATGCTGCCTGCCTGCTTGAACACCCCTAACCACTCACCTGCCTGCCAAATTGCCCCTAACCACTCACCTGCCTTCCTGATTCCCCCTAACCACCTCTGCCTCGGCCCCTGCCATGGCGGCTTCATCTGGAAGGATGCCTGGAATGATGTCCTGCCGGAAGCCGGTCCATCCTTGCTGCTTGACACAGTCGCTGCAGGATAGAAACATCTGCACAGCATATGTTTCAAGGGACCTGGCGTATATAGCATACTGTTCTTAATATGTTTGCTCCCCTTAGCGCTGTGTGTTTTAACCAAGGTCACCTCTCCGAGAAAGGTTGTTTCCCCAGGTAGGGATTTTTTCCTGAAGTTAGGGAGGGGATGAAACTCCTTAACTAAGTGCCAGGCGGGTAGTTAATCACTTTAACTACAAACAATCATGCTTAAGCTACATAATCTTTACTCCCTGGAATGGAGATAAGAAACGCCCTAACCTTTGTAATAGAGATTGACAGGATTAAAATCAACTGGTATAAATACGGATGTAACAAGACAATAAACGGCAGAACCTCTCTGGAGATCCAGACCAGAACTTGGCTGGAGATCCTGGCTGGAGATCCTGGCTAGGCTGCTAATCAACTGAACACTGTCTCCGTGTCCTTCCTTCTTCGCTGACTCCGTCTACGCCTTTGGGAACCCCTGGACCTGCTGGGGTTGGACCCCGACAATGTCCAGAAGATCATTTGGCTGTCTAGTTAATTAGCATATTATGCTATTATTATTATAGATTATTGTATTATTCTCCACACAAACAACTGTAAAACTATTTTTGCCCCACCCTGTATTTCCATTGAGTCAGGTGCTTTAAAATTGGGCTTTCAAGAGGTATATAACATGGCTCACATTCAAAAGGAAAGTGAGTAGAAACTGGACTTCCAAAAAAATAAAATAGTTCATTTAATTTAGTAAAAAAATCTACCCCTTAGTGAACATGATAAAACATGAGAAAAAGGCTGTCAGTGTCTTTAAGGAATGTTTCCTCATACTTAAAGTCACAAGAAACAGTGAAACAGCATTGTCTCTGGACATCCTGCCTGAAGGTGATGCCTGGAATGGCTATCGAAGCTTCAGTACTGAGAAGGAAGCAAGTTGGAGCTGACTAGAAAGGTGGACAGACCAGAGCTCTGGGAGTCTCCAAGCCTATCTAGAACTACTAGGCTCTTTTTCTTTGGGGGGGGGGGGGACTCATTTTATGCAAATTAATCTCCTTATGGTTGAAGCCAGTTGTTACATCAGCTTCAGGTTTTTCTACTCTGTAGGGCAAATTAGAGAAGATTCCCTGGGTGTTTTGGAAGGGCTTTGGGCCACTGAAAGTCTGCTAAAACGAAAGCCTCAGAGTTTTAAAATATAGAGAGACCAAGCCAACTGAGGGATGTTCCAGTGAAACTAACGTGTCCTGATGGCAGAAGGTTCCTCATTACTGGGCTGTTTTGCAGGAGGCCTTGACCCTTTTCAAGTGAGTTCAGGTACTGCTGCCCTGACAGTTCTCTAAGCAGCCTCTGGCCTTGGAGTGTTCTCTTACATGCATCTCCATTTCTTGGTGTTTTGTTTTCTGCATGCACTAATTCTACCTGTTAATAGGAAAAGATGAAAAAAAAATTAAAGAATCACATAATTCTAGCATTCAGACAATGTTTAGTACTATCTTGGCATATTATCCTATATAATAAAGAGTTAATATGCAAACTGACCATCACTCCAACACACAAGATGGCTGCCACAAGATGGCCAGCAGGGGAGGGCACTTGTGGGCAATCAGGCCAGCAGGGGAGGGCAGTTAGGAGGGACCAAACCTGCAAGGGAAGGCAGTTGAGGGGGACCCAGGTCTTCAGGGGAGGGCAGTTAGGGGTGACCAGGCTGGCAGGGGAGTGGTTAGGGGATGATCAGGCTGGCAGGCAGAAGCAGTTAGGGACAATTAGGCAGGGAGGCAGGCGAGTAGTTGGGAGCCAGCAGTCCTGGATTATGAGAGGGGTCCCAGATTGGAGAGGGTGCAGGCTGGGCTGAGGGACTGCTCCCCCCCGGCCCCCCCATGCACTAATTTCGTTCACCGGGTCTCTAGTATTCTATATGTGTGTGACTTCTCAATTCATATTTACCCATTCAAAAATCTGATCATGCTGTATATGTAGTTTTATATCTCATTCTATGAACTCATAACTGTGTTGTGAACATCTCTACATATTACTAAATATAGTTTGAAAGCTTTTAAAAAAGGCCTTTGTCTGGGCACCACCTCCAGGGTATTACAGTGACTAAGGAAGTTACTTGGGGATGAGGCAGATAATTTCCTACCTTAATTAATTTTAAAAAATCTATTTCTTGGTATTATTTCTAGGTTTAATCTAGACAAATGATTCAATGATTCTGGATGCTGAGTGCTCATTCTCTCTACTTCGGAAGATGAACTTTTAATTTGTAAGTACTGAGCACACACACAGCTCCCTGTGGTGGATGTGCATATGCAGCGTTTGAGAGCAATGCCAGTTTTCTAGGTTCCCCCTAGCTTTGCTGCTTGCCTGTGAGACCGACTTAGGCATGCTATTTAGCATATCTATTTCTCCTTTTCCTCATTTAGACAATGAAACTATTAACAGATTCCGTTTCATAGGGTGGTCGTCAGAAATAGATAACTTAGTTCTGAATTCAGATAGCAAGTTTGGGGGGCTATTGCCATGAGTTGTTACTTACCTTATTTAGCCTAACCTCTAAAAAAGCAGGAATTAAGGATCCAGTAGGCATGTTTTTCATCTCTGCCCACTAAATCTACCCCCCTGTAGAATGTTCACATGCTTCAGACTCTCACCAGGTATAAATCCTCATCATTCCCAGAGAACCAACAGACCTTTCCATAAGTGATTTCATAATCACTCTTCTACATGTGATTTCTTCTGCTAGAATGCTCACCCCCTCACTTCTTCACCCACCTGCCAAATGCTTGCTCATCCTTAACATCTCCTCCTCTGTGGAGCCCTTTTCCAAATCTCCAAAGAGTTGTTGTTCCACTCCTTGCACTCCCACAACACCGTTTTTAAACCAATTTCCCTAACATAGCACTTATCAAGGTGTAGTTGTAACTGATCTGTTCACACGCTGATTCTTCCACTGGAGTGTATGCTTTTGGGGGGTCCAGGAGCATGTCTTTGTCATCTCCAAAGTGCGCAATAAACGCCTAAGTGTGTAGGGGGGAACCTATGAGCCATAAATTTCCCCCAGGGTTTGAAAATACATGAACTTCGAGGAGTCTGAAGGGCAGATCTGTTCCCCTGCTTTGCTCTCCATGTGTTCAGGACAAAAAATAAATAAATTCCCAATGGAGTCAGAAAGAAGAGTTCCATTCAGCACACACCTAATTACAGTCCTCACTTGATTTTCTCTTATAAATGACAACCATCAGATGCCAAGTTGTGGCAGAATGACATCTGGCTCTTTGGCAGACACCCCCAGCAACAGCGTTAATGACTTCGGAGATGGCTCTGGATATGTGATGCTGTTAAGTTTGTTGTCTGGATTACATTATCCCCTTGAACATCTTTTTACATTGTCCTCTAACTCACTTCTGATCCTGATTCTGTGAAACCTGGGCACATTTATCCAAATTTGCCCAATGCCCTGCATGGCCCCGACATGCCAACCCTTTAATATATTTCCATCAGCGCCTGTACATTTTTAGAGTTGTGAATGTATGTGTTCTCAGAGGCAACTCAAAAAGGAAGATTTTTGTCATCTGGGAAAAAGTTCTTTAGTACTCGACCAAATTACATTTTCTAAGATGACCACATTTGGGGCTTCTTTTGAAATCACACTATATAAAGAAAAAATGCCTCAGTGACTACATATGCTTTGAATTGAAACCAATATGCAATGCTTCATTAGCTCCCAAGATGAACTATAAAAAGGCAGGGGTTGCAACCATAACAGTCTTGCCTCTGACTGAGAAAAATATATACATTTTAATTTTTTCCTAGGCATTAAAAACAAAGCCTCTATCTAAAATTTCATTCCATTTTCAGAAATGATGCATTTAAATTCAGTCCTGAAATCTTCTTTGTTTTTCCTTTTTTTTCTTTTTACCATGTAGAGATAAGATGCCAAAGTGGGAAAACAGAGTACGTAATATGAGAGACAAAATCCCCAGAGCTTTCTCTTTCAGTTGGTTATTGTATTTTGAAAGAAACCAAAACTAATCAAATAGGATATGTATGTATATAATATTAAGAGAAATGTTAGAATCCAAATGGTAGATCATTCTAGAAAGTAATGATAATAAGCAATTCTTGCAATGTAAGTCAGCCCCTGATAAGGACAGGCTGAAATGTTAATTTCATTCTATAGATATTTTGATTATTACTTTTTGCTTACAAAGTAACAGCAATACTTACAGTTGAAAAAAAATCACATTATCTAGTGTTTTGAGTTATTGGGGAAACATTTATGTGTAGAACCAATGCATTTATCATGCTTAATTGGAAGTTAATGAAACAATTTTTATGTTGCCCGTGTTTTTACTTTAAAAAAAATTTAGGCATGCCATCTTAAAATGTATTACATCTATTTAAAGTGCTGATGGAAATCATAGATATAGGATAATGAAATGCCAAATGTAAAATTAAAAGGTAATTTTAAAATTCTATACAATGGTTTTCAAAGATGCCATCATACCCTGTAATTCTTGAAAATTCTAGAGTGACATATAGAAAATAGGAAGGTCCATGGTTCAAATCCTATGAGTTTCAAATATCATGTTTTGTTTGTTATCTAAGAGGAGACAAAACATTAAGCATAATTACATAATGTTCTGGAAATGGTAAATGTTTTGTATTTATTGACTAGTTTGATAAGAATAAATAATGGGATCTTTCCAAAAGTTGTCAGTCTTTAGCCAAAGTTTCCTGTGCTTTGGTTAATGAAACTTCAATTCCCATAAATATATTGATGCCTCCATGTAAGGTGTGAACAGATGCTTTATCTCTACATTGTGTGCATAAATGTACGTTCTGAGATGTAAATTGATCAAACTGTAGAAACAAATCATTTAAGATTTGCGCAGTGATTAATAACAGAAGCCAGTAATCAAATCTCCCTGCCACCAGCACATCTGTTACAGAGAGCTTCTAGTTTGCCCTAGTATGCAAATGTGCAATAAAACAAATACATTACTTAATTTAGCAGCTGGTTCAAAAACATTATTTTAGGTGATTTCTTTATGTTTTGTGTACTTTTGCCATAGATGGTAGTTAATGTGAACTAATTCAATTGTTTATGAGAAGAGCGCTTGCACATAAAGAATAGCCCTTGGGAGAGGCAGCCTCTGGGAAAGTCCTTCTGACCCTTGTCTCCGAGGAGCAAACACTGCAGCCACTGCGCCATAAATCATGGCTCCCTGGGCCTCCACTGGCACAGCACAGGGGCCTGGAAAGGTTTAAAATTTCAAGCTCACTTGAGCTCCGTGTTCTTGAGGTTGGAGGAAGATCCTGGACACATGCTCAATCAACCTTGCTGGATTTTCTCTTTTCATTGCTTTTTTTTTTGGTTCAATTTGCTTTTGATATGTTAGAAAAATCGGACACAAAAAGGAAATTCTAATAGGAGCATTGGACAGTATATTCTGGTGTTTTCCTGGTGAAAGTAAGGATCTGACGGGATCTGTTCGAACCAGTTAAGTATCTGGAATATAAAAAAGTAAAAAGACCCACAAAAACTGATCTCTCGTGAGCTTAAACATTACATGCAAACCCATAAGCAGGTGAGTTGGGCTCTTAAAGTGTTCCGAAGGGCATGCTTTGTGTAGAGTAGGCAGTGACCAGACTTGATTTGCTTTCCAGTCCAGGGAGAGGAGAAAAGAGAACAAAGGCATCAGGTACCACCACCCGCAGTGGTCAGCAGCTGGAGAGCAGCTGGAGAGCGCAGGGAACAGAGCAGGCTGAGGATAAGTAGTTTGTGACCGTAGAGTTTTAAGTTGGTTGAAGACTGCCACCGGAGAACAGCGGAGAGCTGGAAAGAAATACATACATGTCCAGTTTATACCGAGGGTCTCTCAGTTAATATGCAGGCTCTCCAATCCCTTTCACCACGGGCCCATAGGGCAGTTTCAGAAGGACCTCTTGGTTACAGAGAGCTTCTAGGTTGCCTACCTTTGCCACTGGCCAAGATAACTTAAAGATGGAGAATGCTTGCCGAAACCGGTTTGGCTCAGTGGATAGAGCGTTGGCCTGCGGACTAAAGGGTCCCAGGTTCGATTCCCGTCAAGGGCATGTGCCTGAGTTGCGGGCATATCCCCAGTAGGAGATGTGCAGGAGGCAACTAATCGATGTTTCTCTCTCATCGATGTTTCTGACTATCTCTCTCCCTTCCTCTCTGTAAAAAATCAATAAAATATATTTTTTAAAAAAAAGATGGAGAATGCTTATGTGCTTAATAATGTAATACCTATAATCAACATTTATTAAAAACTTGTACTTGTGCAGCTTGTGAAACATTCTTCATATTCTTACGAATGATATTTCTTTGATCTTCATATTTTTGTCAGTGAGGGTAGTGGGACTCACAGCGGCTTGCCCAAGGTCACAAGACATTGTAATTGAAATAAAATACTGATTCCAAAGTTCATGCACACAATTCTGTTACCTTGTTTCCTAAACCAATGTAAACCTTCAATGAGAGACATGAAGGAAAAGAGAAATTGTGGAGTGTGTCCTTCACACCATAGAAGAGAGAGAAAGTCCCATTTTCTAAATAAAGAGTTGCATGTTATGCAATGAAAATGAGGCCATACTACACAGACAAATAAAAAATTAACATAAAAAAAAGACAGATTTAGGACACTTGACTGAGGGTAGGCCTTTTGGAAATGTGGATTGCCCAGCGGACAAACTGTATAATTCAGAGTTCTCCCGAGAAACAGAACCAATAGGATATGTAAATATGTAGAAAAAGACTTATTATAAAGGAATTGACTCACGTGATTATGGAGGGTGGCAAGTCCAAATCTGCAGTGTGGGCTGGCAGGCTGGAGACCTCGGAGGTGCAGAGGCAGATCAAGTTCAAAGGCAGGCTGCCGGAGAACCCCTCTTGAACAGGAAGGCCACTCTTTTTGTTCTGTCCAGGCCTTCAGTGACTGGATGAGGCCCACCCACATTATGGAGGGCAATTTGCTTTACTCACAGTTAGTCAATTAAATGTTATTTTCATCCAAAAAAAAATGCCCTGCAAGTTGACATACATAATTAACCACCACACAGACCAAGTTTATACTTAGGACACTAGCAATGAAAGTACATTGAAAGAAAAGAAAAGACTTTTTGAAATAACTTCCATATGTGATATTTCAGGGGTAAAAAACCACCAGTAATCATAAACAAAACTAGGACTCTAGCTATCTTATCCTTATTTTAAAGTTCAGCATTTTTTATATGTTGATTGAATGCAGGGTAGAGAAGGACAAAACAATCTCCATAATTACCACAATATTTCAGTGCTTGGGATATCTGAAGCCCTGACTTCAGGCCATCGCTGGAAATTGAGAATCATCATTATATTAGTATTTTCTGTCCAACCCTTTTGAAGTTATAATGAAAGTAAATTGAATTCATTTGGCAAATATTAGGACTGCCAACAATATTCGAACTTTCTGTAGAGACCACGAGAGCAGCAAAGCATAATGGGCAAGAGCAAAGCACCGAAGTCAGAAAGGTTCATTTCCTAAATCTTTTCAACACTGCCTATCAGTGAGGTTTTTGGCAAGTTACATAACTCTCTAAGCCACAAATTCCCTATCTTTAAACTAAAGATAATTGAGCCTATTTCCTAGTGCTATTATGAGGATTACAGGAGTTAAAGCATTTGGAACTCTGGGCAAGTGTCTGACATATGATAACTCAATAAACATTATTCTTCTGATAGCCATAGGAAGGGAAAAATTAGTTAGAGCAGGAGGCATAATTGTAGGCCCAAATGCTTCCACACTTCTGCATGTTGCGCACTGGATGTTCTTAGTGAGGAGCTCACGGCTGTTACTCCCTCTGTTTTTGAGACCACATCTAGTATGATAAAATATACTCAAATTCTACATTAAAGAGACATTTGGGAGATAAACAGTTTTAAAAGCTTTTGTTTTCTATAATTTTGTTTTCTAAATTATGTGGCTATGAACTAATTTGTTACTTATTGATTTGGAATTTTAGGGGTCTTATGAAATTTTTATACTAAGAGAATCTAAAATTTTCTGATGAAAGTTTTATGAAATTTAAGTTTAATGATTAATAAAGTCAATATTTTGTACTGTAGACATTTTAGTAAACATTTTAAGCACTTGCTAGTTTTGTTACCTATGTTGGAGTCAATAAAGTTTCTTTACAGGTTACAAGTTTTCAAAAAAAGTCCTTGAGAAGTTCACAAATCCCAGATAGTATTCCTATACTACATAATGGTTAAAACTGACTTGCATAAATTTTAAGTTCTACAGAAAGATAGATAGATGGATTATAACGATGATGATGATAGATGAAAGAGATAGAGATAGAGATAGAGATAGAGATAGAGATAGAGATACAGAGACAGAGACAGAGACAGAGACAGAGACAGAGACAGAGATAGAGATATAGAAAGCTATGTTTTTATCATTCCTTAAGAATGATTATATATATTTTTGTCATCATGCAACATTTCAAAAACAGAAAAGGATAAGATAATGAGATACATTCAATTGTTAGTTCATATCCCATTTTCTAAGTTAATATTCATTCTTACAGAAGCATATTCATTATCCCATTTAGTTTGGGCTCATGTTGAATGATAGGTTAGCTAAACATAAATTTCTAGTATCAAAGATAATTTACTTAGCATTTTGAAGATAGAACCCTATTATCATCTGACCTGTTATTGCAGTTGAAAAGTTTGTTGTCACCCTAATTGTTCTTGGACTGTGATTTGCCTATTAACTGCTCAGGTTTGCCTTCTCTATTTTGTATTCTGTTATTTGGCCTATAGTGTGCCTAAGTATGAAATAAATAAATAGAGAGCTGTGCTTCTTATAGTTCAAGATTCTAGTCATCTATCAATTCTCTAAATTTTTAGACATTTTATTTTTTTAATAATTTTTTATTAATTTTAGAGAGGAAGGGTGAAGAAGAGAGAGACAGAAACATCAATAATGAGAGAGAATCATTGATTGGCTGTCTCCTGCATGTCCCACACTGGGGATTGAGCTTGCAATCTGGGCATATGCCCTGACCTGGAATCAAACTATGACCTCCTGACTCATAGGTCGATGCTCAACCACTGAGCCACACCGACCAGGCAACATTTTATTTTTAAACATTTTTTGTCTATCTCTTTATTTTTTCTATCTGAAATCCTATTACTGGAATGTTGAACAACCTCATTTTATCTGTTTCTTAAGCTCCCTTGTATGTTTTCTGTATTTTTCTCTTGCTTCTTTCTGTTAATTTGCTCAAATTTATCTTCTAGACCACAAATATCTCCTCATATCTATTTGATCTACTATTTAACTCTATCTTTGATTTTTTTTAACATCATTGACACAATTCTTCATATATACATGATCTATTTTTATCAACTTGAAACTTGTCTATTTAATGGTACCTTATATTTGGGATTTCTTCTTTAATGTCTATAATCACTTTAGGCATTCCTACATTTTTTTCTCTTTGTGATTGCTAATCTGTAATCTCAAGCTCCTGGCCTCTAGTATTCCTAATTTTGTACATGTGAACCTCACTCATAGTGGATTATAATTTGCCTTTACAAACCCATTTTTCTTCCTATGATAATCCTTTGAAGTCTTATGGAGCAGTTTTTCATTTATTTCTGTCTGTCCCAAGGATTTCAGTACCAGGGATCAATTTTCATTTTTACTTCTTGGATGGGAGATTTCCCAGACCATGCAGATACTGTAAATTTGAAACCCAAATTTACATAGGGCCCATGCTCTGTCTCTTAAAGGCCTCAAAAAGACTCCTTTTCACAGAGACATTAGTAGAGACAACACGCTTTGTTTTTGTGTCTAGGATGGTAGGTAGATTTATTTTTCTGGTTCAGCCTTCCAAGTTCTTAGACCTACGCATACATCTTAGTGCCAATACTCTGCTTTATATGGGTCCAAAAGCCTCATCTTCTTTCTCTGGTGGGGAACTAAAGTCTAATATGTTATGTTAGTTGGACAATAACCCACTCTGGTCAACCATAGGGAAAGTTTTTATATTATTCTTTACCCAAAAACTTATATGCTGCAATTCTAAACTCCAAAATGACTTTATTTGGATATGGGGCCTGTGGGCCCTCATGAGATGATCAGTGCTCTTACTAGTATAAGAGAGACATCAGAGAGCCTGTGCTGTCTCTCCTTGCCATGTGAGAACACAGAGAGAAGGTGGCTGTCTGCAAGCCAGCAAGACAGCCCGAGCCAGAACCAGACATGCCAGCACCCTAATCTGGTCTTGCAGCCTCCAGAACTGTGAGAAAATAAATTACTTTTACTTACACCTCCCGCCTTTGGTACTTTGTTACAGCAGCCTGAAAAGGCTAAGATTATCAGTCAGTCATCTTTCTGGAATATCGAGTCTCTACTCCCTTATTTGTTCAATTAATATTGGTGAGTTTTAAGGGGGAAAAAAGTCTTGCTTTAAATCAACAACTGGGATTCCCTAGTATGAATACTTGGTTTGACGCTGCCTGGATTCAAATAAACCACAGAATCTGAACAAGTAACAGACAATAATTTTTTTAAAAATCTACTAGTTCAGGTGGAACAAGTAGTTCAATTCAAGTTAATTTCAAATGGACCACAAGGTAAAGAATAAATTTTAGAAGAAAAGCCAAAGACAGAATGAGTTTACTCTGTTGAGGTGAAGAAAACCAAGAAACAGCTACTACACAAATGAAAGCAATCTATAGAAGCCTAATGCAGTGAAAATTTCCACCAATACTGCAAATAAAATACCTTGAGGGAGTGTATATAATTAATAAAAAGATGGAACTATAATTATTGTGGTAGGTATAAATGATTACCCGGAGTCCTCCAGCTAATTTGAACAACCTCTGGCTTTTATGCAGCTATAGTTAGAAATGAGAAATTTACTACTACAAAATGTGTAGTACCTATTGCAATCTTAAAACAAAGGAATCTGTTGGATGGAAGCAGTATTACCCTGAAGCATCCTGGTGAACTAGAAATAATCCAGGCTTGACTATGGGTGCAGAAAACTAACAAGCAAACAAACAAAACAAAAAGGCAAAAAAAAAAATACCCCTTAGTTTATAATCCATATCGAAGTATATTCTTGCCACATGACCAAAAGGCTTTAAAAGTACCCTTTTCTTGTGTTTCAGGGGCCGCCATTAATAAAATTACTTGGTGATTTGGCAGCTGTAAATTGCAACCTCTTGTCATTGGCTGGGTCACAAATGTCCTCCTCCTTTCCCTTTTAAACACTATGAGTTCAACAGAGTAAGCGCTGACTTCATAAATAAGCAGTCAGAGCACTAGGTTCCAGTCACTTCCATAATGGGAAGTAAGCAGAACAATTTAGCAGGGGACGTGAGAGGGCGAAGGAGGAGGAACCAGGATCAGGTCAAGCAGATGATGGAATGAATACCCTATTTAAGTATGCCAGGCATACTCATGTAAAAAGAAGCTTGTAGGTCACCAGAAACGACAGGGATGGCATATTGGGTTGATCCCATAATTAAGGAAGAAGGCATAAGTCATGAGCATCTCAGTCTGAATGTGTTCCTCTCCCATACTCTATTATTATTCTTATGAAGCTTATTCCAATAGGTGAAATAACTTCTCCTTCCAGTATCATAAGTTAAAGAGTAAAGAATATGACAGATCGCCGAAACCGGTTTGGCTCAGTGGATAGAGCATCGGCCTGCGGACTGAAAGGTCCCGGGTTCGATTCCGGTCAAGGGCATGTACCTGGGTTGCAGGCATCCCCAGTGGGAGATGTGCAGGAGGCAGCTGATCGATGTTTCTCTCTCATCGATGTTTCTGACTTTCTATCTCTCTCCCTTCCTCTCTGTGAAAAATCAATAAAATATATATTAAAAAAAAAAAAAGAATATGACAGATCAGAGAGGTAGATGAAGCTCCCACTATTATAAAAATTGTTGCCATCACTCTATCTTGGCAAAGCTAGAAGTTAGTAACCAAGGGGGGAGAGGGTTAAACTCCCACCATGATTATCACTATCACTAGACACACATACTTACGCCCAGTGGAAGCATTGATGTGTTGTGCTTTTATTTCCTTCTAAACTGTCGTTCTTCACAGTATCTCCAGACATTTATGTGGGAGATAGGTCTAGATGTCACCCAAGATCCCCCTCTTAACATTTTTCCTTGCTAAAAGTGTCCTAATTTTGTTTGGGGAAGAGTATGCCCATCCTTAGGATATAAAACATGAGTTACTAAGCCAATCATAATAGCCATTTCTGTTACTTTAAAAATGTCTAGGGGTTGTCATGCAAGACGTTCTTTCCACTGAGACCTGAAGGAAGGACTTCTATGTCGGTTTCTGGGAGACATTAGCTTTCTAGATAAAAGAACACACACACAACTGGCTTCACTCTTCCCCGTCTCACATATCCCTTTCAAGAACACAGGTGGCCACTTCCGCTGCTGCTGCAGTCATTTCAGATTCTGAGAGAAAGGTAGAGAGACTTGAGGAGACATGGCCCCTGGCATCACTGGCTGCTGACCAAACAGCAGCAGCAGCAGCAGATAGCCTCTGTTTTTTTCTTCAGACTGTGTAGGATAAATACATTTCTATTTGTTTTAACTACAGTTAGCAAAATTTCCATTGCTTGCAGCCACATCCTATTATAACTGATACAAAATATATAGCATTACTATTTAACAAGCCCATTACCTAGTTACTGTTTAAAAGTATGCAATATTTTATTTTCACAATAACCCCAACATAAGGGTAGTAGATCACTTCAAACCCAAGCTCTGCACATGGGGTAGCCAACACAATGGAAGTTACTGACTTATGTTGGTATGTGACAGAGCCAGGCTTGAAGCTATGTTTGATGCCATTCTATCATTGTTCATTCATTCATTCATTCATTCATTCATTCATTCATTCATTTGTTTATCTAACAGATTTTTGAGGATCTATATGAGGCAGAAAACACTTGTACCCCAAGAATATGAATATTAATAATTAGGCAGTTTGGACTCTCAATGACCACACAGTCTAGTGAGCTCATAATCTTTGAACTCTCAGTTCAGTGGTGTTTTAATTTACCAGTCTACCTTCTTGCTGATAGCTATAGTCACGTGAGCTGTGTTGTTTATAAAATCTAAATGCAGATGATTTCAAGAGCATTTATGTAATCAAAAGATATATCTTTCATCTGTAACTTGTACATGAATGGACATTAGCAGCATAATTTTAAAGCCAGAATTTTCTGAACAGTTCAGAAGTTTGTTCTTTCTACAAAGGCAAAACTGCTCATTTTTCTCTCCACGGCTTCATCGCCATGGCTGCTGCATTGAGATAGCATGAGGCAGTCACATGTCCAGCTTTGAGAAACCAAATGTGTAGTGGTTTCCACATCATAGGGTACCATTCAAGAGAAGGTTTGAACAAAACATGAAAAGATTCTGGGCTCAAATGCTAATTTAAATAGAGGATAAAACTATTGTACCAAGTTCAGAAGCCCTGTGGAGAAATGAGGATACACTCATGAAAGAATCTGTAATATGCAGGAAAGACAGATAATAAATCATGCCAAGAGCCAAAGAAATGGTTATCGCAAAGGGATAGTTTCAATCAAAAATCAATCAAATGTCCAATCAATCAACTAAAAATAGTTCCTTTTTTTTAAAATATATTTTATTGATTTTTTACAGAGAGGAAGGGAGAGAGATAGTTAGAAACATCGATGAGAGAGAAACATCGATCAGCTGCCTCCTGCGCATCTCCCACTGGGGATGTGCCCGCAACCCAGGTACATGCCCTTGACCGGAATCGAACCTGGGACCCTTCAGTCCGCAGGCTGACGCTCCATCCACTGAGCCAAACCGGCTTCGGCTAAAAATAGTTCCTTGAAAAGTATTATGTGCTTAGAAATGTGCTAAGTGCTATATGGAAGAGCAAGACATAAGAGAATCATAAGACATCTCCTTTTTAGTCAGCTAAGTTAGATTCCAGGTGGGGGTACAGATGTGAAAAAGAAGATACTAATACATATAAAAATCAGAAAATATTTAAACAGCATGGAATGCAATGCCAGGAGATAAGAAGCAAAAAGGTGTTTCCGAACTGAAAGGGTGTGACCTGTGTAAGAGAGAGCCTACGACTGGAATCAGGACTTTGAATCTAGTTGCACTTCTATGAACTTTAGGACCAAAAGATCACATTAACCTTTGCTTCTTAAGGAAGAGCTAATTTAAGAAGACAAAATAAGAAAATTCTTATTAATTCTAATATTTCTAATATTTGTTAAATATTAGGCATACATTGCATGCTATTCTTTTCCTGCGGTAGAAGTATTATGAGAATGTTTCATGGAGGGAAACAAAAGAGAATGTAAAAAAGAGAAATGATTCACATAATCCAGGACATAAGAGTGAGATGAGTCTTGAGCTCTAATTGTAACTGCCACTCTCTAGTTCACTGAACCTCCATTTTCTCATCCACAAAATAGGAAAAAAATCACCCCTCCAGTGACTCCCACCGGACATTTGTGAAAAAATTATTTCACAAAAGCATATTCTCATGGTTACAAGGATCCCGCACTAGCTGGAGGAGAGGCATAAGCTGGAGGTTAAATGTGGATGATATAAAACCAGGTAACTATTTCCAAGCCTCCCCAAAAAAGCCAATTCTGTGTTCCATAAAGTGATATCAACATGGGAGTCTGAGTTGCCCAGCACCAGCATTGCTATTTTGCTACCATCCAATGGAACTCAACCAGTAAGAGTGGAAAAAGAGTCCCCTAACTACAAAGTGAGATAGTTCAATGTCGTAAAATTGTGTAAAGTACACAGGATCCATCAAAAGAGAGGCAAACACACTGTATTTTCTCCACGACTGAGTCACAGTTGTGCAATGTAATCTGCTGCCCCAGGGGCAGGCAAAAAGGAGGTGCATTGTTTTCAGAGAATTAAAAAAAATTATTTACTATACATGCATTACTATAAAATGTATTAATATAAAACTGATTTAAAAACTGTCTGCTTTTCATTATCACCATGCACCAGCAATTCTAAACGGTGTCAATGATGAACTATTCTATTGTGAAAAAATTAATTTCTGGTATAATTTCCAGTCACTGAGGCTTTGTTTGAGTTTAATAATATATGGAACTTTCAAATTAGCATATTTTATTACTTATTTTTAAATAAATAACTACAGTCTACATGGAAGTTACTTTAGAAAGCCTCCAGTTATCCAGCAGCCCCTGACACAAGTAGACCCAACTACACAAGTTTGGTTCAAAAGAACTTTGTAATGGTTTGACATCCTTCAAGTCCATCTCCAAGTGCAGTGGTTCTACAAATTCTTATGTTTAAATAGTAGATAAACAATGATTGCACATGATTGTAAAATGCAGAAAGAGAACATGAGTCATTCAGGTCTGTCACTCTAGGTGACTACTTGAAATTTGTACGTGTTTAAAATTTCTAAGAGTGAAACAGAGTATATGAGCTGCACATTGCTGGCAAGTACAAATTTTCGATCATACGTGAAATAATTTACCAAATTTGGGTAACTCCTTAAAGTTAAAATAGATTCTCTTTTAGTTGCTAATTGTTTATTTTTTTTTAAAAAAAGGATGAATCAAGAATTAATGATTTTCAGTGATTATTACATAATTATGACTGAAAATAATTTTGTCATATAAGTAAAAAATGTTAAAACTGGTCCACTCTGAGGAGTAAATACTCAGGTACCCCTGAGGTAGACAGATTCAAAAGTTCCCTAAGCACGATTGTTGTTTTTTTGAAAGAAGGCTAATGCTTTGTATGCCCTATCGACAGACTACACTTTTGGAAACACAGCAGATTTAATTCACAGCCAACTCTGCAGGAGGACATGCCCTAAGAATGGAAACACAGCCTCTGGTACATGGAACATATCTTCCCTCCAGCCCCTTAAAACAAAATCCATGGCGTTGGAAAGGCCTCCGACACTGCTGTTTACACTGTGAGCAGAAAACAGCACTGTATTGAAAGATTGCTTCGGAGAGGTGATACAGAATTTATCCATTTTGTTTAGAAGCTATCATCGTGAGGTTTCACTCCAAAACATGGGTCTAGCTATATTTTCTAGGGACTGAATCTAGCTCTTCCTACTTGTGTGGCTAAGAACCATCTGGGACATTCCCAGCTGGACAGAATCCCGAAAAGCAGGACTCCTAGAGCCCAGCCCTAAGGGTTTCAATTCAGAAGATTTGGGGTAGAGCCTAGAATCTGTGTTTTAAATGATCAACCACCCCATTTAGGTTATTCTTGGACTAAACTTTAATAAATATTGAGAGACTGAAGGCCTGAGAAAAGTGGAATGCTTTTTATAATTTTTTTTTCCTATTGACTCTTCAGAGTTTTAATTCATCAAGTCATCACTTTCTCATGAAGCATAAATAAACAAACACATAAATAAGAAAATAAGTAAATAAGTATTACCCCTCCCCCAAAGAAAAGTAAATCAAGAGGCCAAACAATATTGGTAGGTAAGAACATCGCTGCCGAGAAAGAGAATTCAAGAAAAGGCGCCTGTGATGGTGAGATGGTCTGAGAGTAAAGTACCTTGCCAAAGCCAAAGGGAAGAGAACAACTTTTATTTCAAGTTGGGTATGGTCTGAGTGTTTGTGTTCCCCTTCCCCAAATCCAGATGCTGAAGTCCTCACCCCCAAGGTGATGTTATTAGGAGGGGACCTTTGGGAGGTGATCAGGTTAGGAGGGTAGAGCCTTCACAAATGGTATGAGAGACCTTAGAAAAGAGAGCCCAAAGAGCTGCCTAGCCCCTTCCTCCATGTGAGGACACAGAAGGAAGGGACCATCTACCAACCAGGAAGAGGGCTCTCTCTCACCACACACTGAATCTGCTCTCACCACACACTGATTTGGGCTTCCCAGCCTCCAGAACTGTGAGAAATCAATTTCTGTTGTTTATAAATTATCCAGTCTCTGGTATTTTGGTTTAGAAGGCTGAAGGGAATAAGACAGAGTTTAATAAATATAATGAAATTCTGCTTATGAATTCTACTTGTAACAGATTTTAGAAAGGCAAAAATTACCTAATTTGACGCTATAAATGTAAACCAGAAAAATAAGTTTTCCTTAAAACCTTCTCATATTTACTCTCAGTGGAAATGGTTTCTATATGTGGTGCACAGTTTAATTCAGGAATGTCCTGGGAGCACCCACTGGGTGCCAGGCCGGGAGACAGAACTGTCATTGCTCTGAAGGAGCAGAGATGAATGCATGAAGCTCTAGAGACCCGCCCGACACCAAGCAGCATCCTCACTTGCCTTTTGCTGTGGTTTAGTGTGAAAAGGTGGGGCCCCGTGTGGCGTGTGTGTGTGTGCATGTGACCGTATGTGCCGGTGAGTTGTACCGGCATGTTTCCCAAGGAGAGACCCCTCTCAAATAAAGTAACATCACCACCTGGACTGAGGGCCTGGGAGGAAGGAGTCACACACTAGACTGAATAGAGAAGAGCATCTTCCAGAGGAAGGCTGGGGCAGAGAGAGAGTTTACTTCTTCATCGAGGTAGATCCCAATAAGCTCCGAGCGTTTTCTCAGTATTTCGTGCCTGGGACTGGGGAATGTAACTGCCTGCTTCAACCACGCCACACATCTGGGGCGAGTTTCCATTAGATATCCTTTTCCTTCTTGTCACTTCTCATTTTGCCACAACAGCCGAATGCGGCTGCCGCTGCCACAGGCCTCTCTCCCCGGCTATCGTCAGGCACAAGGGAAGCAGGGAGACCATCTTGTTCTTATATTAAATATAAGCCCCGAGGGGGATGTAACAGCACACTGTGTTCTTTAGAGTTGTTTCAGATGAAAAAAAATAATGTCTGTGTGTGTTGGCTGGTGGTTTTAAGACATTTCATTTCTGAAAACAGAGATAATAACAAGTGACAAAAAGAAAGGTTTCCAAAAACCAAATATTCTCACCCCCCACCCTCCCTTTAATGAAATACAGCTCCTTCTCCCCCCGAGGGAGCCCTTTTCTGCTCAGCTGCCATTGAGCCCTCAGGGGAGTTTTCTCCAGGTAATTTCTTACAGCTAATAGGCCTGTTCCTGGCCCTGTGTGTTTTTCTGGGGACTGGTATTCTTCCAGCTTTGCCTCTCTTCCCTTGCGCTCCTCTCAACCGCAGACAACCAGGTTACTGGCACCCAGGGGCTACAAGGAGAGCTGACCTAGGGAAGGAGGGCCTCTGTGACCTAGCGGTGGAGTCCCGCACCTGTTGCTCCTGCACTTACTATCTCTCTGATGGAAATGTCATACCGGTTCTGCTGTGGCAGTCCCTGCCGAGTCACCAAGTGCGACAGTATTTCATGCCAGTAATTAAAGGACCCGTTACTTTCAAACTCTGGTCTCTGGAGCGATTCTGAAACTGATAGTTCACTTTTACAAATTATTTAAGACGAAACATTGAAGTGTGAAAGATGCAAACATCCAAAAGGGCATAGATAGGAAATGCCCCTTCTTTGTGCATTTCAGCTTTGCCCCTGCCCCCTCCTCTGCCACAGAGGTGAGGAGAAGAGAGCCAGAAATTGCTCATAATCACGCTCTGCCTTTCCACTGTACATCCACTGCGTGCTGTCATTATTTCCGTTTTTGAAGCTCTCATGGCAGCATTGCCAGTGAAGATAATGGGGCCTATTATTTTCAATGAGCTCCATCAGGAGGTTTCAATGGGCCTGCTATCACTCGAACAAAGACACATTGGGAAGCAACACGCTTTCTTGTCATCAAAATGGCTGTGAGTTTGTGTGAAGCTAAAGAACGCCCCTTTTCCCTTTCAGCCTGTGGGATATGAAAGGGCCGCGAAAGGCAGTTTAGAAAGAAACAAGCAGGACTCATTGCCCGGCACCCTTTGCCCCGGCCAGATGTATATATATGAGCAGCTCTCGCCTTATAGAATCGATAAGTTCAGCAAAGTGAAACCTGCTTTACTATTGATTTCCTATTTATAGCCAGAAATATGTTCCCTTGGGAAATATCTTCTGATAGAATTAGGAACAAAGCAAGACAAAAGAAAGGAAGGAAGTTTTTTGGAAGATGGTTAAATTTACAGCAAATGAAGAGATTCTGCACCATTGGCTTAGCTTTGAAATTTCTATCTCACCCCAATTCTTAGCTTTTTAGCTAAACTTGAGAGGTTTTCCCTTATCTTTACAGCCATCGCAACTAGAGCTCAATCCCCAAGTTCCTTTTGTCTGCATATTTACGGAGTGTTAATATACACTTTCTGTGATACCATAATAACAAGATTACTAGTCTAACCCTTCCTAATAGTGAGCAATTTTAGGATTGGTAAAATATAGATTTTGAGATTTATAAATGTGAGAGTCTGAAAAACAAGTTCACTTATAATAATAGTTCTATCAGTCTTTTTTTTTTTTCAGTAAAAACAAAATTCAATAACGCATTTCAACTTTTGAGTGTTTATTATGTGTATGCTTCCAAGCATGTTACATGTCTACGCATTTACTCCTCATAATGACCATGAGAAATAGGGCTGCTGTTATCCCCAGTCACAGATGAGCACAGCATTCAGGCCCAGAGAGAGACAATCACTTGTTGAAAGTAATTCAACTAGCAAGTTCCAGACTAGGACAGTTGAATCCCCGCAATCTCATTCTAGGGTCCACAAAACATGGGAGACATCTGCGTATAACTGAGCTGATGTAGAGTTGTTTGAAATTCTAACCAATTTTCCTTTTTCTTGCTTATATTCCTCACCCTCTCCCAAGTTGTCTCTTTTTTCCCCCTAAGTATCTCTATTCAATCAGTAAGTTCCTCAAGTTTATCAGGGCAGAAAGCGGAGATAGCCTGCCAATTTCTGTCTCTAGTGTTTTCACATGCATACATTCTATTAGATGAGTTACATTAGAAGACTGTGTCAAAAGTACAAAAATGGAGGCAATGCATTTAGAGGAGAAGGGTAGCGGATAAGGATTTTTAGAAATGTGGTGGGTCTTCAGGGTTCATACAGGAATGAGAGGTGGTTCACCCAGATTACTCCCCGGTGGGACATAGTTGGTGTGTTCAAACCTCGATGGAACATTCACAGAACATCCCACATTTACTCCAGTGAGGTCCCCACAAAACCTGCAGCCAAGGCTTCAACTGGGTTTTCTTCCCATTTGCTTCAGGGAGCCCCGGCCGTCCTGGACACATCCCTCCACGCACCTAGTGGAGTCCCAACAAATGTGGTGCCCTTCTCTGTAGGCTGATCTAACCTGTCCAATTTATCACTACAATTTACCCTGCAGCGTTTTGGAATACCTGCCACCCTAGGAGAAAGAGGGAGACAGTGGAAGAGGAATGGTACTGAGTAGAACCAGTTTAAAATCCCCTGAGCTGGGAGAGTGGTTAGATGCAGCCTTATTATACCTATGTCAGCTTCATCTTCTGCTGTGTTTGAAAGGGTACAATTAGACTTTAGCCATAGGCAGGAAAGAATGGGGGCGGGGGAAAGAGATCAACTAAAGGACTTGTATGCATGCGTATAAACATTGCCCATGGACACAGTTAGCAGGGGGTTGAGGGCATGTGCTGGGGGAATGACCAGGGAGAAGTCAATGGGGGAAAAACGAGACATATGTAATACTTTAAACAATAAAGAAATGAAAAAAAAGAACACCATGTACCTGCCCATTTCAGCTGTCTTCCTTGTAAGCATTGCGGATTTCAAGGAGAATTGACTTATAATAGTATTGTCAGTGAAGAATGATAAAAAAATGTTTAGAATGACCACAGAAGGGTAGTGAAAGATCTCTGTTTTCACAATGTCACTTGACTTCTGGTTTATATGTAGGGTGTTGGAGGACGCAAATAGAAAAAGTCATTTTATTGATCTGCGTGTCAAATACTCACAGTTAAATGTGGATGAAGTTATGACGTTTATGCTTATTATCTCATTGCAAAAAAAAAAAAGGTTTTAGATGACAATGTCTGAAACAGTATAACAAAGATAACTTCCTCAATGCATAAATATGCCACAATCACTTTCCACCTTTAATCAGGCATTTATCTCCACTGTATTCTAGACACCCCTGCATTTAATAATTGTCCTCTGTTTCTAAGAGATCAATAGTTCTTATTTTCTAAGGACTTATTTTTAGGATAAAACACATTACAGTCCCCAACCTCCTAACACATGCCACAGTCGTAATTCTAATATCCATTTTTGAGAAATATGTAAATGCATATGGATGCCCCAGTACTTACAATAACTTCACAGGTTGGAAGTCACTGGTTTGCCCATAGGGCCTGTGAAAACCACTGGACTCTAAAGTTTCTTAAGCAAAGATCATGTCTTATTAATCTTATTAAACACAGTGTCTGCAACATAGTAGATGCTTAATAAGCGTTTGTTTGATAGATTATCAAATATTCTTATTCAATAGAGGGTGAGCTAGAGAACAAAGAATCTGAGTGAGGTGTTCACTCTTCTTTATGGGGAGAGTAGGGTGGGGTGGCTGGCTGCCTAAGTTTGTGGTAGTGATGGGAGAAAATGATATTTATTGAATTAAAAAACATTTATATTGTGCTTACTATATAGTGCTTTCTATAAGCCTGGCAGAATTCTAATTATTTTCCAAATATGATTAACCTTCATTATGATCCCATCAAATATTATTATTATTTTTATTGTTGTTTTCCCTATTTTAAGATTAGGAAATTAAGGACAAAGAGGAGGATCTGTTGATTTTATCAACAAAAATATTTAGTCTTTTTATACCATTATTATACCATCTTGTATGTGTGCGTGATTTAGACTTATGGGAAATAATGGCTGAATTTGTTGATCTGGGAATCAGATGAAGCCTATGAGTGTTTTTGTAAGAGAGATGTCCCCATTCCCCCAAAATCCATCAGTTGTAAAATAGCTTATCTGGGGTAGAGATGGGAGGATTCCAGGGCTACGCATCTTAGATTCCAAATTTAAGATAAATTGCTTGAACAGTGATTTACTCCATAGAAGTTCACACCAAGAGTTACCAAACAGCTTGATAGATGTGGTTATTCATAAAATACTCTCACTTATTTAGCAACATAAGGTATTTCAAAATGTCATCTTCCAATCATTTTCCCAGACACCTGCCCAAGTAATTCAGCCTGTCAGAATATTAGATTATAAGGACAAGTGGAAACCTTGAAGATCAAATTCTAAAACATGGCACAATAGCCTTGGCCAGAGTGGCTCAGTTGGTTGGGTGTTGTCCTGTGCACAGAAGGGTTGCCAATTTGATTCCCAGTCAGGGCACATGCTTAGATTGTGGGCTCAATCCCCAGATGGGAGTGTGCAAGAGGCAGCCAATCAATGTTTTACTCTCACATCGATGTTTCCCTCTCCTTCCACTCTCTCTAAAAATTAATATAAAATCTTTAGAAAATAAATAAAATGAAAGCTGTCACAACAAGAGTTAAAGTGAACAGATCTGAGGGTATTAGTTGACCACAAGTTTAAAAGATGCCAAAAATATAACAAGAATTTTAAAATGATAATGCCATTTTAAAATAAATTGATAGATGTATAGTGTCTGGTTTGTGGGGAATGATGAATTTACATTTGAAGTATGGGTTCCAATTCATGCACCTCATTTTAAAAGAGGAAAATGACAGATTTTGATTACTCACAAAAAAGTATGCTAGGGAAGACAAGTCATCTCTAAATTGAAACAATTAAAGGAGTGGAAGATATTTTGTTTGATAAAGGACTATCTAGAAAGTTCACAACAGTTGTCTTAAAATATCTGAAAGAGACTGCAGAGAGGGATAAATTTTTTCACTGCAGGGCTCTGCCTTTCTAGCTCTGAAATACACCTTCATCTCCTTATTTCTACTGCTTTGCCCTAAAATGCCTTCATATTGCAATAATTTTCTAATTAGTGTCCCTGCATCTCATCTCATATTTCTCCCACATAAACCCTTCACAACATACTAGAATTATCTTTCCAAAACACAAATCTTATTGTGACATTTCCTGGTTTAAAAGAAGCCTCCTAGTAGCCCAGCAGTGCACACAGAGCAAGCATGAACCCATCATATTTACAAAGTATCAGACTTTAATTCATGTTCCCATCCTGCTACTCCTCTCCTACCCCAACCCCCAATCACCTCTCCTGAAACCTAATCTTTGCTTTCTTAGGACTAATCACTCTAAAGAACATTGTACTTCTAAACTTGTTTTCTTTAATGCTCACCGTTCTTTCTCTCTGTTTGGAATTCTCCACCCTCCATTCCTTCAGAACCAGCTACAATGTGTCATCTCTCCCATGAAACCTACCCTTCTCCCAAAAGTCAATATTCATGGTGTGGAGCCTGCTCCTCAGTGTACCCCTTGCACTTTGTACATAATTACCAAGTTATTGTTAGAAATTCATGTGCAAGTCTTTCCCCTTTGCCAAATCTTCAACTTCTCAATATGGTGTCTTTATGATCTGTGACAAAGCCTGGGTCAAGACCACAAGTCAATTATTTTTTTGTTGAGTCAAGGAATTGTTTCACTATAACAATCCCATTGATGATGATATCAATAATAATAGCTACCATTCTAAGCATCTAGAAGAGTGGTTCTCAACCTTCCTAATGCTGCGACCCTTTAATACAGTTCCTCATGTTGTGGTGACCCCAATTTCATTGTTACAAATTGAACATAATTAAAGCATAGTGATTAATCACAAAAACAATATGTAATTATATATGTGTTTTCCGAAGGTCTTAGGCGACCCCTGTGAAAGGATCATTCTACCCCCAAAGGGGTCGCGACCCACAGGTTGAGAACCACTGGTGCCAAGCGATGTCTTAGGAACTATACACATACCATCTTGATCCACACAACCTTGGGCAGTAGGTTACCTTCAAATAAAGAATCTGAGAGTACAAGAGATAAAGAGGCCTACCAAAGATCAAACAGCAGATGGACGGTACAAATCGGGTTTGAAAAGAAGTCTCTCTGACTCTAAAATACGTATCCCAAGCCACACACCAAACTGCCTCCTTCAAACCCCCCAAAAGGTCAGAGGCATCCAGTTGGTCCCATGACTTCCTCTGGAGGTTTGCTTTCAACCATTGAAAGTGAGTACTTCTTTCTCAGAAGTATTTTAAACAGATAACATCACACTTTGGATGATGGGACTCTACGTAGATATAGCACCGAGCAGGTGTGGCTTGGAAGGGCACTAGCCAGCTCTCCCTCTTTGAATAATCCCATCAGCACTCCCTTAGATACCCAGATATTTACATTCTCTAAATAGAACCAGGATACCAATAAATGCATAGTTTCCAGACACATGCTTTAGCTGAATTTGCCCTCTCACCAGGCCGATGCTCCAAGTCGCTCCTGGAGAGAAAGTCTGTAGCTGCTGCTGACTTGCACAGCTAAGCTATCCGGTTAGTAGCAGCCCTAAGGACACCTTCATGTCTAGCATTCATGGAAAAAAGAAGTTTTATAACAAGAGCATAAAAACATAGAATATTTGTGTTTGGGTCTCTGCTTAATGTTGATTATATACACTCGGTCTTGCTGTCTGCTCATCTTCCACAGGTAGCATCCTTTCTGAATCAGCCATGGACTTACTAGGACCATAGACTCCTGCTTGTGTTCTTGGCTATTTGAAAGCGTAAGAAACATTCTGAAGCTGTTTACTGAAAAATGGCTTACCGTTTGCTTATCTTGCTACCATGGGATATGGGCAAGGAGAAGTTTAATGCATTTATCTTCCCCCTCTGGCTGCATCTTGCCATCTGTGGCGCATCCAAGGGGACCAGAGAGGCCTGCGTCCATAATGATCACCCTTTAATATTCTGGATGCTACTGTAGAAACCAATAGATTCGAGTGAGAACTGAAGTCCAGGGAAATAGATGGGTAAATTCAGCTCAGTTACCTTCCTTTAGATGGCTTGCCTGAAGTAGAACATCCTAAAATTCACAGGTTTGTACGTGACATGTTTTAAAATAGCTCTAGATATGTGGCTGGCTAAGTTCAAAAAAATGGAACGTCAAAGGTGACTCAGCCTAGCTGAAGCACAAAAGTTTAATTCAGAACATAATTTGCTTTTCTTATTTGCACACTGCAGTTCTGGGGAATAAAAACCATTATGGAATCAAAGGACAATTTGCTTTTTTTGTTGTTGTTGTTCTGCACTGAAATTTTAAAGCCTTTTTTAAAAGAACATAAACAGATGAATGATACCAGATTCAGTGCAGCTTAAAACTAAGTACCTTGGGCTCTTTCCCATGATAAACAGAAACCAATTTTGGCTCCCTGCCCCCAAGCACAGTTCTGTGTGTACTCACTGAGACGGAGCCCTTCCTTGTCTGGGGAAGGAAGTCCAGGCAGGCATGGCTAGCAATTTTCAGAGAGATTGGAGATTTAAAAGATATTCAATTATGAATGTTTCCATCTTCTCCTCCAAAACAAAATTTGTCACTGCCTCTTAGGTCTCTGTCTCTCCAAACTTTGAAAGGCAATTTTGAGCCTGTCAGAGAAGTCTCTGGGCCTTTCTATGTATTTGAGGGGGGTGGAGGGAATATCACTGGGGAGATCAGACGAAACCACATATACGCTCAAAAGACAATAAAGGAGAAGCATTAATCGAGTGAGAGCGACAGTGAAGAATCCAAGAGCCAAACAAAATGTGCTTCTGTAAGAGTTTTTGTAGAATGTGGATTATAAGTTGTGGACACAGAGGTTTGGAGGACAGCAGCAGAGTGTGAGGATATCAATATGAATTATGAACTAAATGCCTTAGACCTTGTTCAAGAAACACTAGTAATAGGTGGGGTGATGTTCACAGAGGAGAACTGGAAGGAAAGGGTGGCTGCAGGCAGGGAGAATGGGCCCGGCATGGTGGAAAGAGGTGCATCTTCCCTCCGTGGTTATGACAATTCATAAGAACTTGCTCATCTCCAAACATGAAAGACCATAAACAAAAATGAATATTTTCCATATAATCACATTCATTTTGTTGTTGTTGTTAATCCTCATTCATTGATATTTTTCCATTGATTTTTAGGGAGAGTGGAAAAGACAGGGAAAGACAGAGAGAAACTTCGAGTTGGGAGAGGAGCATGCAAGGGAGTACATGCCCTTGACTGGAATCGAACCCTGGACCCTTCAGTCCTCAGGACAACAATCTATCCACAGAGCCAAACCAGCTAGAGCTAACCACATTCTTTATTGAATCTCTAAAACCCATTTGTGATTATTTTTACCCTCACATTATTCTACTGTAAATGCTTGTCAGTTAGAATACTCAATTTCCCACTCTACCTTGCTATCGGGGGTAGGATTGTGACAGAGTTTGGGCCAATGAGCTATCATCAGAAGTCCTGGGTATTTCTTCCCCAAATCAAAAGGCAAAACCTAGTGCTGTCAACATAAGGTGAAATTTTATTCTCCAACCCTCAGACAGGAAATATAAGGTTTAACAATGCATAATAATGCCGAAACCGGTTTGGCTCAGTGGATAGAGCGTCGGCCTGCGGACTGAAAGGTCCCAGGTTCGATTCCGGTCAAGGGCATGTACCTGGGTTGCGGGCGCATCCCCAGTAGGAGATGTGCAGGAGGCAGCCGATCGATGTTTCTCTCTCATCAATGTTTCTAACTCTCTGTCTCTCTCCCTTCCTCTCTGTAAAAAATCAATAACATATATATAAAAAAAGAATGCATAATAAAAGTGGAGGAACTGAGGAAGGAAACAGCTTCCGTTCCTCATTGCATCATTGGACCACCACGGCGGCCCTGTATTCCCAACTTTTAACTGCTGCTACATGTGACAAATAAAACCTCGCTTAAGCCCTAGTAATAGAATTTCCTGTTACTCACCATCAAATGAATTTATAACCATACACCTTGAACTCAATAGGAATGCCATTTATTCCCTCACTTGTGTCACTGACGTATCCTCCCATAGGCGTGACATAACTTTCCAGGTTCTTATGTCTCCTTTTGCAACTCACAATGCCTTTCTGAATTTGGAGCAAAACCTCCATTTTTCACAGGTTATGTATTAATATCCAAAGTCCCATATTATTTGACACATTCTTCCAAAGGTATGCCTTATTGTCTATAAAATCATAAAATCATATTTAGTTCCAAATTAATACTATGTCCTTTGAAAGTCAAGTTTGCATTTTCTAATAAAATCCCTATTTATATTTAGCCAAATCAGTTTACATTCTAGCATTTTGACCATAACAAATATACTGGCAATATGCTAAAGCTATTCTTTTAATCCATATTCCCTTCTTATTTCAGACCCTTTAAAAACATATTGCTATATTATGAGATGTTGTGATATTTGTTTATGATTTTTTTACTCAAATGATCTGTCTCAGTCTAGCTGCCAGATAAAAATACTTAGAGTGTCTTGAACCACTGCTTACTCATTAATTGTCTACTTAGCAAGAATTCTGTAGCCTGGCGATAGCAGGGTGGCTTTGGCAGCTCAACAATATGATACAGGACACTAGCTTTTTCCATTGCTCTAATTCTTCATTCTTTATGTGTTTGTTTTCATCCTCATGTTTGTCACCTCTTGGTCCCATAATAGTGGCCATACACCTAGGTATGACATTCATTCATCTAATAGCATCCAAGATGGAAGAGAAGGGGAAGAGGGCTTAAAAGACATTCTCCTTAAACAAGTCTTTCTTTCATTATGGAGGAACTTAATTTCTTAATGTCCTTTAGTACAACTAAAGGACTTTCTCATTAGGAAATCAATCCAGAACAATCTTTGCAAAGGGCAAGAGAAGAAGTAGTGCCGTTATTGGCCAGTGGTCGGCAAACTCATTAGTCAACAGAGCCAAATATCAACAGTACTTCTTCAAAATAGACTTGCCCACGCCGAAAACCGACTTCTGCGCATGGACCACGAAGTGTCAATCTCACTGTACGTGTGCCCGCATGTGGTATTTTGTGGAAGAGTCACACTCAAGAGGCCAAAGAACCACATGTGGCTTGTGAGCAGCAGTTTGCCGACCACGGGTAGACTAAGCATGACATGCCCCTTTGTGTTAGGCAGAGTGCTATATGGGCTCTGTTAACAAAGGAAACATATCCAAGGCCAAGCAGCCAGTTATAAACTTACAGAACCAGCTATGAACCTCTCTTCTCAGATCATTGTAATGTTATTCACTGTCCTCCACCATATTATTATATCCTTACCAGAAGTTAACTATCAACAATAAATTATTGTTACATAAGCTTATTTTTTTTAAAGACCAGAGATAGCAATCACCTTAAGCATGGCAACTCTAAAAGACCTCAATGGTTATAAAATGAAAACCCATGTAATAAATAGTGTATTTTTACTCATTCATTCATTCATTCATTCATTCAATGAATTTTTACGTAATAGCTACTATGTACCAAACTCTGTTCCAGGAATTTAATATTTAACAGAGAAAACAAACAAACAAACAAAAAAACACAAGGGGGTGCTAATAAAAGAAGAAGAAAATAAATAATAAACATTAACTAATATTAAGCTTCTTTCTGTGGGAGGTTTTTTTTTTTTTATTGATTTCAGAGAGGAAGGGAGAGGGAGAGAGGAATAGAAACATCAACGATGAGAGAGAATCATTGGTGGCTGCCTCCTGTCCACTGGGGATTGAACTCACAATCCTGGCCTATCCCCTGGCCAGGAATTCAACCATAACCTCCTGGTTCATGGTTCCCATGCTCGACTACTAGGCCACATGGACCTGGCCCGTGGGAGGATTTTGCTTTCTACATTTTTTACCTCAAGTTTGGCCATATTATTTGTTTTAGCCAATGAAATGTCAGCGCGGGTGATAAGTGCTATTTCTGAGCAGAAGCTTCTGCTGCATCTCTTTTCTCTCTACCAAGAGAAAGGCAATTCAGTATGAAATATTCAGAATGAAAAAGACACTAAGAACAGTTTCAGTTAGTCCATGGTGGTGTACTTGCCAATTGTTGTTGGACCTGTGAGATAAACAATGATACTGGCTCACCAATTGATGATGTCAGTGTTCACATTGACATGTAAAATATAAGGGGAAATTTTAAATTGACTATTCCTATATAGAAAAGATTCTGAGCATTCTTGCTACAGTTGTTTTTATCATATATTTTATTACTATATGTCATATACTGTATGGCAAAAATCTAAAACAGTTTTGGGATATTTTTGTTTTGTTTTTACAATAGTTTGCAATACACATTTTTGGCTTCACTAAACAATGACCCATATTCTAGACCCACACAATTTAGTCTGTTCTAGATTTTGTTTATGTTTAATAATAAAATTTATCTATATATATAAAAGCCTAAGCGACCATTACGACCGGATGACTGGAACAACTGGAATAATCAGAACAACCGGTTGACCAGTCTCTATGACGCACACTGACTACCAAGGGGCAGACACTCAATGCAGGAGCTTCCCCCTGGTGGTCAGTGCACTCTCACAGCCAACCTCCCGTGGCCCCTCACACCAGACAACCCCCCAATCGGCCCCAATAGGGAGGAGGGGGAGCTAGCCAGCCAACCTCCATGCCCCCCTCTGCCAGCCAACCTCCAATGGCCCCTCCCCACCTGCCAGCTGGCCAACCTCCTGTGGCCCTTTCCCTCTAACCCAGGCTGGCCAGCACCCCCGATTGGCCCTGATGCATGAGGGGCTGCCAGCCAACCTCCCGTGGCCCTTTCCCCAACCCCCCCACTGGCCAACCTCCCACAGCCCCTCGCCCCCTGCTAGCTGGCCCCCCTGATAGGCCCCGATCACCAGCCAGGCCAAGGGAGCCCACCCATGCATGAATTCATGCACTGGGCCTCTAGTGTTTTAATAATTTTTTAAAAAGAGCACTGAGTTTCCATTCTGAAAGAAAGTTGATATTAAGTGTAGAATCTACACAAACTGTCATTGGCATTTACCATCTTCTGAGGGGGTATTAATAGTAACACAGGTCACACGAAAAACAAAAAACAAAAATATAATGACAGTATTAGGGCCTATTGCAAGCAACTTGTTACTTAAAGAAGATTGTCCTGCAAAATGGTTTTCAGGTGTCCTGCCAAATATGGGTTTATAGATCACAAAATGAAGAATGCCTTTTTCTTTTAGATCAATGTTAGTTATTTTAAATTACTTGTTCTCATCTTCCATTTCAAATTTTCTTATGGTTTAACATTGAAGAGTTTTTTTGAATAATTAAGTGAGGTTGCTGCTATATGAGTGTCATCAGATTTTTCAAATAGAAAATCAGCTAAATCAGTAATGGTTGTGTTACTTTATTCATCTGGTTCAAAGTAAAGCTATATAAAAAATCCTTTCTTTATTTTTCAATTACAGTTGACATTTGATATTATTAGTTTCAGCTATATGACATACTGGTAAGACATCCATATAATTTAGAGAGTGATCTCACCAACATGTCTAGTACCTACTTGGCACCATGCATAGGTATTACAATATTATTGACTATAATCCCTATGCTATATTTTACATCCCTGTGAATATTTTTTATCTGCCAATTTTTACTTCTTAATCCCTTAACTCTTTCATCTTCAAAATAAAGCTTTTAAAATGTTATCCCTTTGAAGGTATAATTTCTAACAATTTCAAATACTACTTGGTTAAGTGCAACAATAAAAATAAAATTATTTGTTTTGTAGTAAAAATTTGAGTGCATATTTTGGGACTGCAGTATAATTGTAATGAAAACAAAACAAAACAACTTTCTTACTAGTTAAGATCCTTGTGAGATATAAATATATTGGAATTGATTGTGGAATATACAAATTTCACAATGACTAAAGTCATAGTGTGTGTGTGTGTGTGTGTTTACTGATGCCCTACAAGGCAACTAAAGACACACAACAGGGAGATATGGCTTTATGCCTTAATGTAATTTGCAACCTAGTGTGGGATATATGTGATTAAATGGGCAATTATAACAAAAAGGGAAGTACAACTTGTGTGAGAAAATATACATGGACCACTTTAACTTCAGACTTGGGAGAAGACCAAGGTCAGAGAACTTCTCTGAATAAAGTAATGTCTCAAATAAGACTTGGAGAATACACACATGCTAACCAACTAGCCAAAGTCACAAGACATATGAGATCCAGAAGGCTGTAGAAAGATAGATCTCATTATACATTGCAAGACTTATAAGAAGCTATGGTGCATAGTGTAGGGGGAGAGTAGGGGTGGGCATGGGAACATTGTAAAAGGCATGATTAGGGGTGGGAATAAAAAGGCAGGCTTCTAAATTTCATTAATCATGCTACTAATTAAGACTTCATCAGACACTCATCTCCTCCCAGGACTGAACTGGAATTATCATTAAAATATAGAGCAATCAATCTGAATAACCATCTGAAAACTTGCTAAAGAGAAGTCTTATAACCAAGGATTTACAGAAGAAGCCACATTAAGACAGGTAGGAAGGGCAGAGACATGAAAATGTCTGGCCCCACTCCCATAAGCAGTGGCTGAGAATCCAGAGGGATATACCCTGAGGAGTGTGGAGTTTCAACCCCACACCAGGATCCCAAGTCCAGAGCAATAGAACTGGGAAGAGGTGCCCACACAACATCTGCCTATAAAAATCAGTGGGGATTCTAACCAACTGCGAGAGACAAGACCTACTAGAGATGCAGGCACCCTCTTAAAAGGCCAATGCACAAAATCTCATTTGCAGCCATTCACCCTGGACTCTGGCAGAGAGAGAGCAGAACAGACAAGTCATGTGAAGAGAAACTGGGGTATGTGGCTCTGGGGGGAGATAGATGAGGGGACTGCCACTGTTGGAAGGAGCATGCCCCTCCACACAGCATCAGCCTAGAGCCGTGGTCGGCAAACTGCGGCTCGCGAGCCACATGCGGCTCTTTGGCCCCTTGAGTGTGGCTCTTCCACAAAATACAGCAAAATACCACATGTGGGCGCACACGTACAGTGCCATTGAAATTTCGTGGCCCATACGCAGAAGACGGGCCTAGAGGAATGCAATAGCCCCACCCTCTAAACCAGCAGTTCTCAACTTGTGGGTCTCGACCCCTGAAAATGCATCCTGCATATCAGATATTTACATTACGATTCATAACAGTAGCAAAATTATAGTTATGAAGTAGTAACAAAAATAATTTTATGGTTGGGGGTCACCACAACATGAGGAACTGTATTAAAGGGTTGCTGCATTAGGAAGTTTGAGAACCACTGCAACTCTTTGTCACCCCATCCTGCAGAGTTTACACCCTGCTGAGGAATCAATCGCCTGGACTGAGGTGTTGAGGTGTGGGCAGATAAAGGGGGTGCCAGTGACTGAGTTGTGAGGCTCTGGGGTGTCTTCTCCCTTCCCCCAAGCCTGGTCAGCACCTATCCCTCTCCTGACTGCTGGCAACCCCACCCTGCTGATATTTGACTCCTGACAGAATCTGGAACAGACTGAATTGTGTGGATCTAGGATATGGGCCATTTTCCCCTCACACACCAGACTGGTTCAGAGCCCTCTCTTCATAGCCAAATCTTGGTCTGTGTAGGCCTAATAAATTCTCCTGGCTTCAGCCTGATGACTCCCTGAGACCGCACCCCACCACAAAGTATGCAAGTACCTACTGGGTGGCAGCTAGACTTGGTATACCCTGGGATATATTCTGACTGGCCTCAAGTCTAGGCACCAAGTTTGAACCTGTATAGATCTGGTGAATACCATTCACCCCTACCTGGTGACTCACTGAGACCCTACATCATGGAATTCAAGTATTATCAGAGGCTCTTTCAGTGACAGCCTAACAGGCAGCCAGCAGGCAAAGGCAGGCAGAAGCAGATATTGAGATTCCTTGGGACTTTTGCGAACCTGCCCCTGTGCCCAATGCTGGTAAAAGCCAGCCTTGGTGCACAGCTTAATCCTTTCCCCCCACACCCAGACCCAGAAGAGGCAACCACACACTGTGGCTCACTCTGTAGCTCCAAACAGGTTGCATTAGGCTAGTCACTGGCAGTGTCTGATATTGGCCTCACCTGATTTCTTCCCAAAAGGCCCCAGAACCAACATACCCAGTGGCCAACTTCAGACATCAGAGCAAAATACAATTAGCTTCACAAGTGGCATACCCATAGGGATATCTCAGCAGGTACCAGACCCTGCTGAGGAATTTACAGTCCATGTGGTCAGCACCAAAACAGCAGCTGTACACTGTGGTCAGGGTTGGTCCTCACAGCCTGCCAGCCGAAGGGTTGACCCCAGCACAAATGGGCCAAAAGCAATCAAGACTCAATCAAGACTTATGGGAGAGGCCTCATAACCAACACAAGTGACATTTCTTGAGCACCCAGTGCCAGTAATCAAGAAGACTATACCTCTGGGTCCCACAGGACACACGTTACATAAGGCCACCCTACTAAAACTGGGAGTCATAGCAGATATACTTGATACATAAAAATAAGCAAAAGAGGCAGCCAAAATGGGGAGAAAAAGAAACATGCCCCAAATAAAAGAACTAAAGAAATCTCCAGAAAAAAAAAGAGGTAAATGAAAAGGAAGCAAGCAATTTACTAGATATAGAGTTGAAAAGAATGGTTATAAGGATGTTCAAATAACTTAGTGATAACTACAAGAAACTTAGTGAGAACTATAGCAGCATGAAACAGGACATAGAAACCATAAATAAACTAGTTAGAAATGAAGAATACAGTATCTGAAATGAAGGAATAAATTATATGCTGGAAGAAGCAGAGGATCAAAAGAGTGATTTGGAAGACAAAGTAGCAGAACACACCCAATAAGGCAGCAAAAAGAAAAAAGAGCTAAAAATAAATGAGGATTGAGAACCAAGATAGCAGCATAGGTAAATGCTGATACTTGCTGTCTGCCACAAGTACATCAAAATTACAATTAAAATACAGAATAACCATAATTCAGAACTTCCTGAAAGCTGGCTGACTGGAAGTTCTACAACTAAATAAGTAAAGAAGAAAGTACATCGAAAATGGTGGAAGGGGCAGAGGTGCGGAACAAGGTGATCTGATATGCATGTGTGATGTTTTTTCAATTAGGAGGGATATCTTGGCTGCAGAGGCCTCCTGTGAGAAGTCATGGATTCCAGCCCCATACCAGTCCCCAAGCCCAGGGTTTCAGAGCTGGAAAGAGACGTACCCCTAACTTCAACTATAAACATGAGCAAGAATTGTTGCTGAGTGACATAGAGGCTGCTGGAGACCCAGGAAGTTCTACTTAAAAGGCCAGTGCATGAACTTACTTGGACTTGCTCCCTCTGGGATCCAGCACTGGGGTGGCAGCATGGGGGGACCCAGGAACATATTAGGAGGAACTGGATTGTCTGGCATCAGGGCAGAAAGTTGGGGGTGGCTTTCCCCCCAATGGAGGTACTCACAGGGTCATTGTTCTGTGCTGGGACCTCCCCTGTAGCAGACCCAATTGGCAACCATATCTGAGTCTCTATCAATCTGGCTCACACTATTCACTTCACCCTGTTGATTCCCTGAGATCCTGCCTCACCCATTTTGCAGCCCCACCCAAGATGTTTGCAGTGGCTTTTCCATATAAATGGCCTGTCCTGGCTCAGGCTTCAAACTTTCCTAAAATCTCTCAAACAAGCAGCAGCTGGCATCAGTATGCCCCATACTTTCTAAGACCTGGCACTAGCACCAGCCTACCTTGCTTCATAGCTTGGCCTCACCTCTGCACTTCCAATCTCAATACAAGTGGAAGCCATCTGCAGATTGCTCTGTAACCCTAACTGGGTGGCCTCAGGCAGTGGCTGATTTTGTGCCTCCAGGAGGCCCCAGAACCAGTGCACCTGGTGGACAGCTTCAGATCATACCAGATTAGAACTCTACACATCAAAGAGTGACACACTCAAGGGGCAGACTCAGTGAGACCAGAGCCCCACTGAAGCAAGCCCTGCTCCATAGAAGTGTCTCCTGAACAGCATCTTTTCCTCACAACCAATTGGCCTGGAGGTCAAGGCCTCCCAGTGACTCCAACAATAATCAATGCTCAACTACAACAAGACTATGCACACAGTCCACATAGGGGTGCACCTAGAGTTCCCAGCTCAGGTGACTGGGGAGGCTGAGTCACTGTGCCCTAGAGGACGCCTTCTACAGAAAGCCACTCTACCAATTCTAGGAGACATAGCAGTTCTAGCTAATACATCAAAACAAACACAAGAAAGCAGCTAAAATGTGGAGACAAAGCAATGTGTCACAAATGAAAGCAGAGAAGAAATCTCCAGAAAACAAACAAACAAAAAACTAAATGAAATGGAAACAAGCAAATTACCAGATGCAGAGATCAAAACAATGGCTATTAGGTTGTTCAAGGACTATAATGAGAGCTTCAAGGGACTTAGTGAGAATTTTAAGGACTTACTGAGAATTTCAAAGACATGAAAAAGAACTAGTCAGAAATTAAGCATACATTAACTGAACTAATGAATAATTTAGAGGGATTAAACAGTAGAGTAGAGGATTTCAAGAATTAAATCAATGATGTGGAATATGAGGAAGCAAAAATCAACAAATCAGAAGAGCAAAAATAATCCAAAAATATGAAGATAGTATAATGAGCCTCTGGGACAACTTCAAGCATACCAACATTTGCATTATGGGGGTGGTGCCAGAAGGAGAAGAGAGAAAGCAAGATATTGAAAACCTATTTGGAGAAATAATAGCATAAAACTTCCCCTATCTCGTGAAAGAAATAGACTTACAAACCCAGGAAACACAGAGAGTCCCAAACAAGAGGAACCCAGAGACCCACACCAAGGCACATCATAATTAAAATGCCAAGGGTTAAAGACAAAGACAAAGAGAGAATCTTAAAAGCAGCAAGAGAAAAACAGTTAGTTACATATGAGGGAGTGCTCCTATGACTGTTAGTTGATTTCTCAACAGAAATTTTGCAGGCCAGAAGGGAGTGGCAAGAAATATTCAAAGTTATGAATAACAAAGAACTACAACCAAGATTATTCTACTAGAGATGCTATCATTTAGAATTGAAGGTTAGATAAAGAGCTTCTCAGACAAGGTAAAGGTAAAGGAATTCATCATTACCAAACCAGTATTACATGAACTGTTGAGGGTATTCTTTAAGAAGAGGAAGAAGAAGAGGTAGAAGAAGAGAAAGGAAGAAGAAGAAGAGGAAGGAGGAGAAGAAGACGAGAACAAGAACAACAACAAGAACAACAACAAGAAGAAGAAGAAAATATGAACAATTAAATGTTAATAAATACATATCTATCAACAATTGAATCTAACATCAAAATAAATGAACAAGGAATCTAATGAACAAAATAAACTGATGAATGAAATAGAACCATAGTCCTGGAAACATGGAACAGACTGATGAGCCTCAGAGGAAAGAGGGCAGGGAGAGATTAACCAAAGATCTTATATGCATAAATGCATTACCTATGGACACTGACAGTAGGGTGTTGAAGGCCTGGGGTGGGGCAGAAACTGGGTGGAGATGGGAAATGGGAAGATGAAGGGGGACATATATAATACTCTCAATAATAAAGATTTTTTTAAAAAATAAGGATAGTTTAAGAGACAACATGAAGCATAACAATATCCATATCATAGAAGTACCAGAAGGAGAAGAGAGTGAGCAAGGGTTTGAGAACATTTTTGAATAAATAATGTTAGAAAACTTCCCTAACTTCATGTAGGAATTGATACATGAGTCCACAAAGTCCAGAATCCCAACAAGATGAATCCAAAGAGGCCCACACCAAGACACATCATAATTAAATGGCAAAAGTTAAAGGCAATGAAACCACCCTAAAATCAGCAAGGGAAAGACAGTTAATTACCTACAAGGGAGCTTCCATAGGACTGTCAACTTATTTCTCAAAAGAAACATTTTAGTCCAGAAGTGATTGGCATGAAATATTCAAAATGAGAAAAAGCATGGTTGTAGAACCTGATTGCTTTATCTAGCAAGGCTACCATTTAAAATTGAAGGAAAAATAGAAAGCTTTCCAGACAAGAAAAAGTTAAAGGATAGTGTTGCTACCTTTTTGAACAAAGAGGAAGAGGAGGAAAAGGAGGAGGATGAGGAGGAGGAGGAGAAAAGAAACAAAAGAGTACTTTAGTTAAAAAATAAAATGGCAATAAATACATAGCTATCAATAATCTTTTTAAGTGTAAATGGATTAAATGCTACAATCAAAAGACATAGGGTAGCAGAATGGATAAGAAAACAAACAAGACCCATCTATATGGTGTCTACAAGAGACCCACCTCAGAATGAAAGATACACACAGACTAAAAGTAAAGAAATGGAAAAAGATATTTTATACAAAAAACAAACAAACAACAACAACAAAAAAAACCCAAAGCTGTGGTAGCAATATTTATATCTGACACAATAGACATTAAAACAAAGTAAGTGAAAAAGAAATGAAAAAGGGAACGATCTAAAAAGAGGATATAACTCTTGTAAACATTTATGCACCTAACATAAGAGCGCCTAAAAACGTTAAGCAAATCTTGATAGACATAGAAAGGGAGAGTGACAGTAATACAGTCATTATAAGGGATTTTAACACTCCATTGACATCAATGGATAGATCTTCTAGACAGAAAATCAACAGGGCAACAGAATCCTTAAATGACACATGAGATAAGATGGACATAATTGATATCTTCAAAGTATTTCACCCAAAAACAGCATGGAACTAGTGCACATGAAACATTTTCTAGCATAGACCATATGTTAGGAGGCAAAACAAGTCTCAATAAATTTAAGAAGATTGAAATCATCTTAAGCAACTTCTCTGACCATAATAGTATGAAACTAAAAATCAGTCCAAGAAAAAAAGCTAAAAAACACACAAATACCTGGAGGCAAAATAACATTTTACTAAACAATGAATGGGTTAAAATGAGATCAAAGAGCCCTAACCGGTTTGGCTCAGTGGGCTTGCAGGCTGAAGGGTCCCCGGTTCGATTCTGGTCAAGGGCATGTACCTTGGTTGTGGGCACATCCCCAGTCGAGGGTGTGCAGGAGGTAGCTGATTGATGTTTCTCTCTCATCAATGTTTCTAACTCTCTATCCCTCTCCCTTCCTCTCTGTAAAAAATCAATAAAATATATATTTAAAAAAAGAAATTAAAAAAATGAGATCAAGGAATAAATCCATAGATACCTTGAAACAGATGAAAATGAGAACACAGCAACTCAAAAATCTATGGGACACAGAGAAAGCAGTTCTAGGTGGGAAATTAGTAGTATTTCAGGCCTACCTCAAGAAACAAGAAAAATATCAAATAAAAAAATCTAACTATACACTTAAAGAAACTAAAAGAAGAACAACAAACAATACTCAAAGTGAGTAGAAGGGAAAACATAATAAATATCGGAATAGAAATAAATGAAATAGAATCAAGAGAACAATACAAAAGATCAATGAAATCAAGAGCTGGTTCTTTGAGAAGATAAACAAGATTAGCAATCCTTTAAGGGCACTCATCAAGAAAAAAAGTGACATGACTCAAATAAAATCACAAGTGAAAGAGAAGTAACAACTGACACCAAAAATGCACAAAAGATTGTAAAAAATATTATTATAATTATATGCCAACCAATTAGACAACATGGGCAAAATGGGTAAATTCCTAGAAGCATATAATCTTCCAAAACTGAATCAGGAAAAGTCAGAAAATCTAAATAGACTTATGACAAGTAATATAATTGAAGCACTAATAAAAATAAAATCCCAACATAAGTCCTGGAGAATTTTACCAAACATTCAAAGAAGAACGAATGCCTCTCCATATCAAACTATTCTAAAACATTCAAGAGGAGTGAAGACTCCAAAGCTCATTTAATGAGGCCAGCATTATCCTAATTTTAAACCCAGATAAAGACACTACAAAGAAAATTATAGGTCAATATCCCTGATAAACATAGCTGCTAAAATCCTCAACAAAATATTAGCAAACCAGATCCAGCAATACAATAAGATCATATACCATGATCAAGTGAAATTTATTCCAGGGATGCAAGGTTGGTACAATATCCAAAAATCAATAAACTTTATTCATCACATAAACAATATGAAGGATAAAAAACACATGATTGCCCTAACCGGTTTGGCTCAGTGGATAGAGCGTCGGCCTGTGGACTGAAAGGTCCCAGGTTCGATTCCAGTCAAGGGCATGTATCTTGGTTGCGGGCACATCCCCAGTAGGAGGTGTGCAGGAGGGAGCTGATCAATGTTTCTCTCTCATTGATGTTTCTAACTCTCTATCCCTCTCCCTTCCTCTCTGTAAAAAATCAATAAAATATATTTTTTTAAAAAACAAAACAAAAAAAACACATGATCATATCAATAGATGCAGCAAAAGCATTTTATATAATTCAGCATCCATTTATGATAAAAACAGAAAAATGGGAATAAAGGGAACATACCTCAATGTAATAAAGGCCATATATGACAAAACTACAACCAACATACTCAATAGGCAAAAACTAAAAGCTATGCCCTTAAGATTTGGAACAAGACAGAAAAGTCTGCTTTCACCCCTCTTATACAACATAGTACTAGAACTCCTAGCTACAGCAATCAGACAAGAAGAAGAAAGAAAAAGCTTTCAATTGTAACAGAAGAAACAAAACTGTCACTTTTTTGCTGATGACATGGTAATGTATACAGGGAACCCTAAAGATTCCACCAAATAACTACTAAAACTGATAAATGAATTCAGTAAATTAGCAGAATAAAAAGTAAATACCCAGTAATCAGTTTCATTTTTATACACCAATTACGAACTATCAGAAGGGAAAACAATCCCATTCACGATTGCTTCAAAAAGAATAGACTACCTAGAGATCAACTTAAGCAAGGATGGGAAAGGCCTGTGATTGGAAAACTATAAGACACTGAAGAAAGAAACCGAAGAAGATACAAATAAGTGGAAGCATATATCATGCTCATGAATTGGAATAACTAACATCATTAAAATGTCCATACTACCCAAAGCAATCTATAGATTCAGTGCAATTCCTATGAAGATACCAATGGCATATTTCACAGAACTAGAAAAATATTTCAAAAATTTATATGGAACCACAAAAGAACCCAAATAGTCATAGCAATCTTGAGTAAGAATTACAAAGTTGGAGGAATCATGCTACCTGCTATCAAACTATTCTACAAGGCCATAGTAATCAAAACAGCATGATACTGGCATAAGAACATGAAGCAAAACAGAGAGCCTCAAAATAAGCCCATGCTCTTATGGTCTATTAATATTTGACAAAGAAGGCAAGAGCATACAATGGAGTAAATATAGTCTATTCTATAAACAGTATCAGAAATTTGGACACATATGTGCAAAATAATGAAACTAGACCACCTTCTTACAACATACACACAAGAATAAATTTAAAATGGATTAAAGACTTAAATGTTAGACTCAAAGTCATAATAATCCTAGAAGAAAACATAGGCAGTAAAATATCGGGCATTTCTCATAGCAATATTTTTTCTGACATATCTCCTCCAGCAAGGGAAACAAAAAATAAAATAAACCAATGAGATCTCCAGCAAGGGAAACAAAAGAAAAAAATAAACCAATGAGATTACATCAAACTACAAAGTTTTTGCACAGCTACAAACAAAATGAAAAGACAACCCACTGAATGAACATGTTTTCCACTGACATATCTGATAAGGGGTTAACATCCAAAATTTACAAAAACTTATATAACTCAATACCAAAGAAACAAATAATCCAATTAAAAAATGGGCAAAGACCTGAATAGACGTTTCTCCAGAGGACATGCGGATGGCAATTAGACATATGAAAAGATGCTCAACATCACGAATCCGCAGAGAAATGCAAATTAAAAGCACAATGAGATATCATTTCATACCTGTCAGAATGGTTATCATCAATAAATCAACAAACAACAAGTGTTGGCAAGGATGTGGAGAAAAAAGAATCCTAGTGCACTGTTGGTAAGAATGCAGATTGGTACAGCCACTGTGGAAAGCAGTATGGAGTTACCTCAAAAATTAAAAATGAAACTATCTTATGACCCAGTGTTTCCACTTCTGCTAATATATCAAAAAATGCCTGAAACACTAATTTGAAAGCACATGTGAACCCCTATATTCATTGCAGTGTTAATTACAATAGCCAAGATTTGGCAGCAGCCCAAGTGTCAATCCATAGGTGAGTAAATAAAAAGCCATAGTAAATTTACACAGTGGAATGCTACTGGCCATGAAAAAGAGGAAATATAACCTTTTAGGACAGCATGGATGGACCTGGAGAGTATTATGTTAAGTGAAATAAACCAGCCAGAGAAAGACAAATACCATACTCACATGTGGAATGAAATGAACAAAATAAACTAACAAAAAAATAGCAACAGACTCATGGGTACAGAGAACAGAGTGATAGCTGTCAGAGGGGAGGAGGTTGGGGTGGGGGGAGACAGAGCTGGGTAAAAAATGGTGAAGGGATTTAGCCAAAACAAAAAACAAATAAACCTCATAGTCAAATAGACAAATAACAATATGGTGATTACCAAAGGGAAAGAGGAGTGGGGACAGGTAGGAGAAGGTAAAGAGGGTATAAATGGTGATGGAAGAAGACCTGACTTGAGGTGGTGAACACACAATACAATATACAGATGATGTGTTATAGAGTTCTACACCTGAAGCTATATAATTTTATTAACCAATGTCACCCAAATAAATTCAATTCACTCACACTCACACACACACACACACACACACACACACACACACACACACACACACAAAATAACAACTTCGTCCTAAGATTTAGAGTAACAATTTCAGTATAGTGGTATGGGCAAAAGCTACAATACAGTAGATTGAGGAATGAGTGGGAAGAGAAGAAGAACCACAAAGTGGTCTTTCAAAGTCTGTATCTATGAAAGAAGACTGAGAAACAAGGTGGTGCCAGAAAATAATATGTCAAGAGGAGGTTGTTCTAAAGTTAGGCGACACTTGAGCATGTTTAGTACTCTGATGGAAAGGAAGCCAAAAAGAAGGGTAGAGTTGAAGATGTAAGAGAAGGAATTCTTCCACTCACAGAGTGATAATTCTGAAAAGGTGAGAAGTAAAGAAATCAAGAAGCCAGGTGGAGAGATTAACATTGAAGTGAGAGGGAGAGAAAGAAAGAGAGGGTGAGTGCAAGTACCAGTAAGCTGCTTTGTTCATATGAAGTTGAAGATGTTGTTACAGGCTTCTATTTTCTTCTGGAAGTAGGAGGTAGGGCATATGCTGAGGGGTGAGAAGAAAACTGGCAGGAACAAAGGTTTAAGAAAAGAATAGGATGAAAATAGATGTTACAATGAAATGGAAGTGAGAACTAATTAGGAAATCTATGGCAACCCAGTTGATGTTGGATATCATGAATTCACTTTTTCAGGTAGGTGTTGTTTTTTTTAGCACAATAGAGACATATGACACCCATGCCTCAATATATAACAAGTTAGGATAAATGTTACATGAATGATACAAGCAATCATGTCTATAAGTATAGCAAGAAAAGGCAAGCCCATATTGGCTGCATATGTCAAAAAGAAATGTGAGCATTTTCTAAGATAGATGGGAAATGTCAGGGCATTCAGGATGAGGAAAATTCATAGTTGATGGCTTAGGGGTAAAGACAGCACAGTGTTCTAAGAGACAGGAGAGAGTTCCAGAAATGGTAGGCACTTGGTGAGAAGTAATGTGAACTGTATTAAACAAGTGGTTGTGCCTAACTCTGGAAAATGTGTGTGTGTGTGTGTGTGTGTGTGTGTGTGTGTGTGTGTGTGTGTGTGTCAGAGAGAGAGAGAGAGAGAGAGAGAGAGAGAGAGAGAGAGAGAGAGAGAGTTTGGAGCCACTAGGAATCTTGAAGCAAAGCAGGGATACATGGTTGGCAGGATTGATGAATGAAGAACACACACACACAATCTACTCATGAGCCTTTATCAACAACATTATTGAAGTAGACACGGATGCTTTAATTTGGTTAGCAAAAAATGGATATTTAGGAGTATTAATAAAAATATGATATTCATACAGTTTATCATATTCTACATTATAAAGATATTTTGAACAGTAATATATTGTTTAGTTTCTATAAAAGCCCCATTTCTTTCATTCTTTCAAGAAATACTAAGTAGCAACTACTGGTCTAGGTGCTAAGATCACAACGATACAACAAAACTGAAAAAGAAAGCCCGCTTTCAGTGAGCTAGGGCTCACCTTTTATTGAAAGAGAAGAGAGACAATAAAAAATAAATAGATTAAATATATATCATGCAATGATGTGATAAGTTCTTTGGGAAAAAAAAGCTAAGATTGGAGGAAAATAGGCAGTGCCAGACTTAGGGGATGTTTTACAATTTTTTTTTTCTGTTTTACAATTTTAAATTGAGTGGCTAGCAAAGGCCTCATTATAGAGCTGACATTTGAAAAAAAGCTGAAGGATGTAATGGGGGGACAATCTGAGATGATCTTAAGGACTTTGGCTTTTTTCTGAGTGAAAGGGCAGGACATTAGAGGTTTTTGAGCAAAGGGGGGAACATGATCTAATTTAAGTTTGAAAAGATCACTTTAGCAGCTGTACAGAGCTTAGACTGGGAGGGCAAGAAGAGAAATGGTGGTGTAAGCAGTGAGACTGCTACAGTCATTTGCGAGAGCAGTAAGGCTGCTGCATGTTGGTTAGCATTGTTGTGGTGGCAGTCTGTTGGAATATGGACATATTCTGAAGGTAAGGCCAATGGGATTTGCTGAAAGAATGAATATAAGATTTGTATCAAAGAGTGAATTCAAAGATTATTCCCAAATTTTTTATCTAAGCCAAGGAATGGATTCATCATTCCCTAAAATGGAGAAGTCTGTAGATTGGAAACAAAGATCGGGAGTTTAGTTTTGGACCTATAAAATTCGGAATGCTTATTAGGCATCTAAATGGTGATGTCTAGTAAGCAGCTGGATATATAAGTCTGGAGTTAAGTCCAGAGTGGAGATAATAATTTTGGAAGTGTTTGTCTTATAGCTGAGTACAGGTAGAACATAAAAGAGCCTCGAGGATTGGGCTCCAGACTCCTGTGAAGTTTAGTGGGAGACTGAGGGATATTGGTGAGAAAGATCCAAATAAGGTGACATCTTGAAGCCATGTGACAAAAGTGTTTTAAAGAGAAAAAATTATTAATTATGAAATGGCACCGAGAGGTGATTTCAAATGGGGTTTGAGAGTTATCCATTGCATTTAGCAACATGGGGATTATTGGTAAATTTGACCAGAACATATCAGGTAGGGAGGTAGACTTCTTAGTTTAGATTCAATAGAAGATGAAGGGAGAATAATCGGAGCTAGCCCACGTAGACAGTTCTTTTAAGGAGTTTTTCTATAAATAGAAGGAAAGAAATAAAGCATTAGCTTGAGAGCGATTTAAAATCAGGGGATTTTTTTTTTTTAAGTCAGAATAAATTTTGGCACTTGTACATGCTGATAGAAATGATCTGGTAAATGGAGAAAAGAGTAATCATGCAAAATGGAAGTATAGAATTGCTGTTGTAATTAAGGAAAAGGGAATGGGACCTAGCGGACAAGTAGAGAAGTTGGACTCAGACAAAACTATGGATACTTTATCCATAATACTAGGCAAGCAGGAAAAGTATGCGGATAGAGATGTAGCTACGTGGCCCTGGCCAGGTGGCCTAGTTAGCTGAAACCTTGAGCCATACATTGAAATGGGTTCCATCCCCAGACAGGGCCCATGCAGGAGTTAAGGGATCAATGTTTCTCTCTCACATCAATGTTTCTCTTTCCCTTCCTCTCTCTCTAAAAATCAGTAAAAGTATTCTAAAGTAAGGAAAAAAGAAACAAACCCCTAGGTGTAGTAAGTGGGGCAGTGGAAATGATGTAATTTTTCCTGATTGATTCACTTTTCTCAATAAAATGGGAAGTAATTTATAAATTTAAAAATAACAATGGCATCCTGGATACACTAAGATGTCTGGAAAGTAACAAGGGACTATTTGAGGTTAGTTGTCATGAATTTAAAAGGTAGACCAATTAATAAGTTATGTATTTTTTTTCTAGACATATTGGATTCTAGTAATTCAAAAATAAGAAAACAAGGATTTAGGTTCAAGAAAGATAGGGTGATTTTTAGGGAATGTGATGAAACCAGAGTAGCCACCGGGATTTGAAGGTGTGTGCTAGAAAGTGAAAACGTTTCCCCTGGGTAAGGAATATAGGTAGAAAATAAAGTAACTGAGGGACAGTGAAAAGGTTGTGGGATTATTGAATTGTGGGTCAGGAGAATTTTATTACTGAGTTTAGGATTTTTGAGTATGTTCAGAACTATCAAGAGTTTAGCCAATCAGTCAAAAACTATATTTTATTTTATTTTAAGTATTATAATAGTAAAATCTCCTGATCTACATCAAGAGAATCCTAAATTAAGTCAACATTTACTCACCCAGAACTTCATCTTCTTATTAAATAGGAATCTAGGGGGGGAAAAAAAGCCTCAATTTTGTCGTACATTGGCAAATGATATATTATCTCCCAAAGGAAGGTAATATCACATAAACTGAAGAGGGCATGATTTGTCACAAATATTTTCAAAGTTCAACAATTCCTGTTTCTTAAATATTTATAAGTACTGCCTGTTAAACACAAAATTACTGGTTTCAATTTTAAAATTTGATATCTTATCAAGACTTCTAGCTTTCCACCCAGATAGATAGTAGACATATGCATTTTATGTTTTCAGGATGCAGGGGACCCATCTATCCATGTAAGATAAGAGCAAAAAAATGCATATAAGCTTTTGGATGATTACATAAAAATGAGGAAGCCTGGGAAGTGGTATGAGGGTGATAATTTTTATTCTCTACTCACAATGGTGCAAACATATGTTCTCCTGGAACTGATTTATAGAACCAAGCAATTCTGAGGCATATTACTTTTTTTTCTTTGGGATGAGTATATCTTAAAAATCCTGTAAAAGAATCTAGGAAGAGCAAAGCTGTTTTTATTAAGCAATTTTACAGAGAAATAGATATGAATATCAGAGACATGTTCTGTGGTACTGAACTTTGGCTTTTTCTTGCTGTGATTGACACACCAAGATAAAAATCCCCACCATTCCTTTTGTATCATTTAACACCTACTTGAGGGCCTATGAATAAAAATAAGAAATAAATATAAATGTTTAATCCACAATGGAGCGCGAGTCCCATATTCTGGTGATAAAGCCTCTCGTGTTTATGTATACTGTCACTGACTTGCAAACCAGAGATAGCAGAGGATGCCAAGTTAAAGAGCTAAAGGATGGAATTATACTATTGCAAGTTCTCATCTGTCGAACGAAAGCACCTGGTACCACCAGACTTGAGTGGAAGTCCCTAGAAGTAAAAGTGGGAGGTAGTTTCTTACACCTCGTTTCCCTATTCATATCTCTATTTCACCCCGTTTTTATACAGACATACCCAACCTTCCCAGGCATCAGTTTCAGGCATAACTTTAGAAGGGATTAGGTCAGAAAGATGACTTTGTCAGAAAGTTTCAAATAAGTTAGTCAGATATAAGCTGCAGGCACAAGTGTCAGCAAGTATAGTTTATTTCCAGTGACCACTCCCCCACAGCAACTTTGTACTCTTTGAAACTACTAAAAATTTCAGACAAAATATATTTAACCGTTTTCAGAAGTTGGAAAATAGGCAGGCAGAACATAATCCCTGAGGAGAAACAAATGAGGGGAGCCCTATTATTCCTTCAGCCTATTCATGGAGGGCAGTTTTTAGGTCACAGTGAGGGATAAGGAACAGGGCCCCCGTCTCAATGGGTGGAGAAAAGTTCAAGGTTTAAAGGGGGCCAAGAAGCTAGAAATCCCAAGGCAGAGAAGTGGAGGAAGAGAGCAATGCAGTGAGAGAAAGCAAATTCTGGAGATCACGGAGTCGCCCGTGCCTTCAGCGGAGTGCTCAGGAACTCGTTCACGGGAGGAATCTATCAGCAGTGGAGCCAGGACTGCTGAAAAGGAGCAGGGGAGCAAACCTCAGAGACCCCAGAGGGCTGGAAACAGTTTGATTTCCACATAGTGGGATGGAAAGACTTCTTAACAGATAGATAATTGAATAGACTTCTCAGAAAGGTAATGCCTCAGTAACAGGCCAAATTAGTCCTAGAGTGAGGGCTCTCCTAGCCTGCAAACACCCCTCGAAAGGATCAAACTGTTTCCAAATAACAACATCCTAGAACAAAGTCCCAATATATTTAAAAGAATACCAAAAAAACCCATCCAGCATATAAATCAAATTTTACAATGTCTGACATCTAATAAAAACATTATTCGTATTATTCAAGCAGAGAAGCAAGAAAATAAACCATAATAAAGAGAAAAACCAATCAATAGTCACAGTCCTAAAAGTGCCATGGATGACTGAATTTGTAGAGAAATATATCACAATTGCATTTAGAAATATATGTCATGTGTTCAAGAAAGTAGAGGAAAGTAAAGAGGACAAAGAAGATATGACACATACACACAGGTACAAATACAAGCATGCATATGTACACACAGATATACATACAGATATATAGATATACAAATCATACTTTTTGAGATAAAAATACTCCAAGTTTTGCCTTAAGGAATTAGGACAAGATAAGCAAATCAAACCAATGTAAGATTAAAAGGTATATAGATAAAAGCAGAAATCAATCAAATAAGTAAACAAACAAATAAATAAATAAATAAATAAAACTAGAAGGAGAAAAAGAAAAATGTTTTAAAAAGATAAATCTCTAGCCTTACTGAACAGGGAAAATACATAAATTACTAATATCTGTGACAGAGAAACTACAGCTACAGATATTTTAAACATTAAATAGATGACAAAGGAATGTTTAGAACATTTACTAATAAATGTGAGAAAATGAAATGGAAATTTTTAAGATAAACTAAACACTCAAGAAGATATAGACAATCCTGAATATTTATCCATAAGAAAAGTTGAATTTCTCACTAGATATCTTTTAACAAAGAAATTTCCAAACCCAGATGGCTTCACTGGTGAGTCTTAACAAACATTTAAAGAAGTAGTGATACCACTTTTCTACAAATTCTTTCAAAAAATAGAAGAGAGGCCATGACCAGGTGGCTCAGTTGGTTGGAGCATCGTCCTATACACCAAAAGTTTGTGGGTTCAATTCCCAGTCAGGGCATATACCTAGGTTGTAGGTTTGATCCTAGCTCAAGTTGCATATGGAAGGAAACCAATCAATGTTTCTCTCTCTCTCCCTCCTTCTCCCTTCCTCTGCCTCTCAAATCAATTTTTAAAAACTCTCTTAAAATAATAGAAGAGTGGGTACTTTGTGTTTCAATAAAAGTTTTGTGGACACTAACATCCAAATATTGCATAATTCTTACATTTAGCAAAATGTTAGTGTTCTTTTGAATTTTTTTTCCAACCACTTAAAAACATAAAGCCAATCCTAGCTCATGGACCACACAGAAATAGATGGTGGAGCCACTTTGGACAACGGGACACACTAGTAGTTTGCGGATCCCTGATGTAAAGCAATTGGAACTTTCACAGGCTGCTTGTGGCAATTCTAAGTGGTACAACTGCTTTGAAAACAATTTGGTAGTTTCTTTAAAAGTTAATCATATACCTACTGAATGATGCAGCCACTTTACTCTTAGGTATTTACCCAAGAGAAAAGGAAGCATATCACCTCATTGAGACTTATGCATGCATATTTGTAGAAGCTTTATTTGTAGTCTCTCCAAACTGGAAACAACTTAAATCTCCACCAGTTGGTGAATGGACAACCAATTGTTATATCCATAGACTCTCAGCCATAATAAGGAATAAACTGTCAACATACACAACATAGAATGCATCTTCAAATAATTATGCTGAGTGAAAGAAGCTGGTTAAAAAGGCAAGCATACAGTATGATTACATTTATATCAACCTCTACATAATGCAAACTCATCCACAGTGATAGAAAGCAAAATAACGGTGTCACCGTTAGCTGGGCAGGTGAGAGAGACTGGAATTATAAAGGGCAACTAGGAAACTTTGGGGAGTCATAGAAATGTACACTGTTAATTATTGTGATGGTTTCATAGATAGAAAGCAGGTAGACAGCTCCGGTTGGGGTTGGGGTAAGTGGGGGTGGACGGATTGAGCAAAAAGGAAAAAAAGAGAGAATTCATAAATATGAACAACAGTGTGGTGATTGTGTGGGGGACTGGAGGTGGAAGAGGACATAGAGGGCTTAAGTGGTGATGGAAAAATTAAATTTAAAAAATTTTGCCTAGCTGGTTTGGCTCAATGGATGGAGCATCGGCCTGCGGACTGAGGGGTCCCAGGTTCGATTCCGGCCAGTGGCACATGCCTGGGTTGCGGGTTCAGTCCCCAGTGGGGCATGTGTAGGAGGCAGCCAGTCAATGGTTCTCTCTCATCATTGATGTTTCTGTCTCTCTCCCTCTCCCTTCCTCTCTAAAATCAATAAAAATATATTTTAAAAAATTGTGATGGTTTCAAAAGTATATAAATACACCAAACTCATCATATTATATATGTTAAATATGCAAATTGTATTTTATGTGCAGTACACCTCAATAACATTGTAAGAAATAAACCTGTTCTCAGAAACAATTTTTTTAAATTTTACATTTCACCCTAAATTTAAATTAATGGCTGCCCTATGGAGTAATTGCTTTGTAAACCTTGCCTCTAATTATAGAACAGTGGGTTTTAATCCCTTTAATATGGCAGGCACCAGGATTTAGGAAACAGATGGAAAATATACCTGGAGAGTCAAGCATATAGTAGGCAAGCATAATGATTTCTGAATTGAGGAAGGAACATGTTATAAGGGAGATATACCTATGATTTAAGCATTTAAATTTGGGGCTATGCATAAACTAGTCATCTTGGGAAGTAGAATAGGATGGCCCTGCTCCTGCCAATTCAAAGGTCCATTTTGATTTTCCTGTCTTACAATTTCAAATAAGATAAGGAAAGTATTTTTCTTGTGTGTGTGAATTATGCCAACTGGTGGGTCGAGAGTGAGGAATCTAAATTGAACCACCCAAAATTCTAAGTGCCAAGTGGAATAGAATAGAGATAATCTATTCCAACTCCTTTATTTTGTAGGTAAGAAAAATGAGTGAGGTACAGAAGGTAAAGTGATGTTATAACACATTTTAATCAATGTCTGTTGCATGCCAGTCAGATATTGGTCAAGGTACTATGGGCAAGTAGTAGTAGACAAACTTACTTAGTTATATTAAAAAGAAAATAAGGTCGTATCAAAAATCTTAATGATCAGTGAATCATTGCCCTCGTCATTTTCGTTTCTATGTATGTTTTAAAGTTGTTAATATAACCTCACAATAGATTGGTGAATATTTCCTAATATGTTTCATTTAAAATAGTTTAATATGCACACATTTTTTAAAAAACATTGAACACATAAATTAACACACTGGCCCTAAAAATCAATAACAGTCTTTTCAGGTTTAAGTGTGATCTCATCCTGAGAGATAAGATTGCCGTGAGGGGATAACCCAATGTTTCCTGTTCTACATACACTACTATTTATATTCAGCATAATTAAAAGGCTGAAATAAGTTTAGTATTATTTCTTTTAGTTATATAAGTGGCCCCCAAATGGAAACTCTGAAGGTCAAATTGATTTACAAAGCCCTATTATTCACATGTATTTTTTCTTCGTAAAACTTATAACTCAGCACAATATTAGTTCACAAACAAAAGCTTTGCAAGGTTATCATTTTCGTCTGATCTGCCTGATAGCTTCCTTGTTTCCTCGGCCTGCATTACACATTCTGAATAGGAACCTATGAAGGTAATTAAGGATCACACATATGGTACAAAGAATAGGAGAAGAGGAATTAATTTCTCAATTTTTCTTCTCTGGGCTTCAGATCAGTTTGCAAGTTACTATTCTATTCAGCAATATAGAGCTCAGAGGAAAAGACCAAACTGCTACAGCTGCTCTGCATTATAAAGCAAGAGAAAGAGGGGAGAGAAAAATTAGATTTTATTTGCACACAAAATGAACATTCACAGTCTGTACACTTTGCTTGGGAATAGCTGTGGGGTGTAGGTTGGGTAGGCTTTTAATGGTCTTTCTCTTTTTTTCCCAAGTTCCGCTTAGTTCATGAACATCATTGAAAGTCAGACAGAGTATACTTCTGGGCCTCATTTATGCAAATTGTGGACCATTCCAAAAGAGGGGCATAAAGGTGACGCTGAATGGCCAGGAAACTGCATCTGAGGGTGGCTATTAATGACAGGAAGGAATTTGGGGAACAGGATTAAACCATGACTACCTTGAGCCACTATCACAAATATTTTGACACTAAAAGGTGGTTTTACTGTGAGGAACCTATGAAACTCACAAAGGTGATAAAGATTAAAATGCTTCTAAAAACAAGAAAACATTAAAGTGGGTGGACCTCCTTACTAATTGAGAAATCACAGGCCTTGATACTGGGGAGATTTGATAGCACACTTAAGTGGACATTAATTGCTTTATCATATCGAAGAGGAGACTTTAGTGGAATTTGTCATATATGCTATCTTGTTCCTGTCCATGGATGAATTCACCTATCCATGTACACACATTTGCAACATTTTAATAACAAATCAATGGACCCACCTTAACTTGCAAAGCTCCACTTTAGCATTTTGATCTATTTGCTACATAGCACTAGTTGAAATTTTACAGCTTCTGTTTAGACTGGTGTTGTCATTCCTGCCTCTTCCCCAAATTGTCAAAGGGTCAAAGTTTGATTTAGTTCCCTTCTTCCTACAGAGTACTCCCTCCCACTTTACCCCAAATAAGTTACCACAGAAATTCAGACAAATTCTCTTTCTTTTTTCCCATACTCCCATCAAATGTTATGCTGTCCTCATCCTATTTATCTGCTCTAGATAACACTCTGAGGACTTATACCTATTTCCTTTTCCCTCAAGAAGGAAATTACAGGAACAGTGTTTGCAAATAGAAAGAAACCACCTTCTGGAAAGGCAGAAGGTGAGAGGAGAAGTAAAAGGAAGTAATAAAAAGAAACCATAAGTGAAGCACTTATGAAAGACAGTATAGAGAAATGGATTAATGAAGAAAAAACAGAAACCATTGGGAAAGACAATGACAGATGAGTGGGTCATTTTGGAGCCCTGATAAAGTTCCAAAATCTCAAAGCAACAAAGTAAACATAATAGTTCACTATGGGTGAATAATAATCCTTGTATATTAAACCTATAAGGATAGGTTTTTTTAATTAGATGAATAGACAAAGTAATTGAATAGGAATAGCAACAAGAAATTGCTAACTGAGAGAAACCAAGATGGTGGCATAGGTAAACACTGGAAATTGCTGCCTCCCACAACAACTTCAAAAATACAATGAAAAGACAAAATGGACATCATCCAGAACTACAGGAAGGCTGGCTGAGTGGAAATTCTACAACTAGAAGGAAAGAGAAAAGCACACTGAGACTCAGGGGAGCTGCGGAAGTAAAGTGCAGAGGAACGGAGGCTCGAGAGCGCGTGGAAAGTGGCTGGCACCTGAGGACGTGGCTGTCTTTTTGAATCAGGAGGGAGTCACAAGCCCCAGACTACTCTGAACTCCAGTTCCGGGAAGTCTATGGGGACCCAGGACTCATATGGGGAGAAACTGGACTGTTTGGCTGTGGGCAAAACTCGGAACTCCAGGGCGGCTTTCTCTCAAAGGTGCTTGCAGCAATTACCCGGACACTGAGACTCGGGGCCCCTTAGGGCAGGGCTGAGGATCAGCCATAGCTGCTTGCTCCACCCTGTTGATTCCCTGAGACCCTGCCCCACCCAGCCTGCTGCAGAGGCTTTTGCATATGAAAGGCCTGGCCCTTTGCAATCTGAAAATTACCTAACAAATTGCAGCTGGGCCAGACAGACCCAGAACTTCTAAGAGAAGGCCCAAGGCCCCACAGCAGCTTGTATTGCTTCACAGCTGGGCCTCATCTGGGCACCTCCTAACCCCCAAAAAAGAACGGGAATCTGCAGATCTCTTCGTAGCTCCTGCTGGGGAGCCTCAGGCAGAGGCTAAATTAGCACCGCCTTAGATCTAAGAGCCAGTGTACCCAGTAGTCAGAGTGGGACAATCCAGATTACAACTCCTCAGATCCATAAGGGACACACTCAGGGGGCAGACTCAGTGAGCACCAAAGCCCAACTGAAGCAAGTCTTGCCCCATAAGGGTGTCTTCAGCACAGAAGTTCTCCCACTGCAGACACAGCTGATTCTCACAGCCAATTGGCCTGGAGGTCAATTCCTCCCAGTGATACCTACAACAATCAAGGCTTAACTACAAAAAGACTGTGCACAAAGCCCACAAAAGGGTGCACCAAGAGTGTCTACATCAGGTAATTGGGAAGCTGAGCCACTGGGCCCTATAGGACACCTAGCAGAGGAAACCACTCTATCAACACAGGGAAGCAGCCAAAATGCAGAGACAAAGAAACAGGTCACAAATGACAGAAATGGAGGAAAGCAAACTACAGGATATAGAGTTTAAACCCACACTAATAAAGTTTTTCAAGAATTTTCTGGAAACCGCCGATAAATTTAGTGAGACCCTGGAAGATATGAAAAAAGACCAACTAGAAATTAAGCATACACTGACTGAAGGAAATAATAATATACAGAGATCCAACAGCAGACAAGAGGATCCCAAGAATCAAGTCAAAGATTTGAAATACGAAGAAACAACAAATACCCAACCAGAAAAGCAAAAAGAAAAAAGAATCCAAAAATATGAAGATAGTGTAAGGAGCCTCTGGGACGACTTCAAGCATACCAACATCCGAATTATAGGGGTGCCAGAAGAAGAGACAGAGCAAGATATTGAAAACCTATTTGAAGAAATAATGACAGAAAATTTACCCTACCTGGTGAAAGAAATAGACTTACAAGTCCAGGAAGTGCAGAGAACCCCAAACAAAAGGAATCCAAAGAGGACCACACCAAGACACATCATAATTAAAATGCCAAGAGCAAAAGACAAAGAGAGAATCTTAAAAGCAGCAAGAGAAAGAAAGTCAGTTACCTACAAGGGAGTACCCATACGACTGTCAGCTGATTTCTCAACAGAAACCATGCAGGCCAGAAGAGAGTGGCAAGAAATATTCAAAGTGAAGAATAGCAAGAACCTAAAACCAAGATTACTTTATCCAACAAAGCTATCTTTCAGAATTGAAGGTCAGATAAAGAGCTTCACAGATAAGAAAAAGCTAAAGGAATTCATCACCACCAAACCAGCATTATATGAAATGCTGAAAGGTATTCTTTAAGAAGAGGAAGAAGAAAAAGGTAAAGATAAAAATTATGAACAGCAAATACATATCTATCAACAAGTGAATCTAAAAATCAAGTGAATAAAAAAATCTGATGAACAGAGTAAACTGGTGAATATAATAGAACAGAGGCATGGAAAGGGAGTGGACTGACAATTCTTGGGGGGAAAGGGGTGTGGGGGTGCAGGAAGAGACTGGACAAAAATTGTACATCTATGGATGAGGAAAGTGGGAGGGGTAAGGGCAGAGGGTGGGGTGGGAACTGGGTGGAGGAGAGCTATGGGGGAAAAAAGAGAAACAACTGTAATAATCTGAACAATAAAGATTTAATTTTAAAAAAAGAAATTGCTAACTTAGAACATAAAAGTGTTTTAAAATATTTCAGATTATAGTGTAAAAGAATGAGTCAGAAAAAAACCCCAGAAACATTCATGAATGATTGATACAGAAAATGTATCCTAATATTATACTATTAGGAATTATAGAAAAATATGGGAGAGAATAAAAGCAATAAAATCACATAAGGATAAATTAATTTTCCAGAGCTGAAAAACAGTAATATCCTTCTGATTGAACAAAAGCACCACATAACCCTAGCCAGTTTGGCTCAGTGGATAGAGAGTCAGCCTATGGACCCAAGGGTCCTGGGTTCAATTCTGATCAAGGGCACGTACCTTGGTTGCAGGCTCCTCTCTGGCCCAGGCCTGGTTAGGACTCCTGCAGGGGGCAACCAATCAATGTTTCTCTCACATCCATGTTTCTCTCTGTCTTTCCCTCTTTCTTTCACTCTCCCTAAAAAATCATAGAAAAAATATCCTCAGATGAGTATTAACAAAAAACAAACAAACAGACAAAAAACCACCACATATCAAGCAGGAGACATTTTAAAGATCCACACGCACAGATCTTGGTGACATTTTTAAATTCAAAGACAAATAATTGAAAGTGAGGGAGTAGGATCCCTATGAAGCAATGAGAATTGTTCCACCATTAGACTCCTCATTAGCAATCTTGGATGCTAGCAAACTAGAACAAAGTCTTCAAAGTATGAAGGAAAACATTGATTAAATTTTTTTTCAAATATTTTTTGTAATCATAATGGGGAATGAAAGAAAACCTTTTTCTTTTAATTTTAGACCATGCTGCCTATTTTTTTTTTTTTTGGTATGGTCTGTTAATTAAAAATGGTTTTAACACTTTTAGATTATTTTTAAAAATAACTTTCATAATATTTTTGGTGGAAGTGGAGTTCTTATGATGTAATGAGGAAAAATAATTTCCTGAGATTCAAACAGGAGAATGAATAACATTTATCAGGGTGCAAATAAATCCCTGGGATTCCAATGTCCAATTTCCTCCATCCCACCATGGAACAAGTCCAACTGTGTCTTCAGAAGGGCCAGAATAAAGGCCACTGCCCATAGTTTCTGCTCCATATTAAAGTACAGTCTAGTCCAGCATCCTGCCTGTGGAGTCTGCAGGGCCATTGGCCATGTGGCTGCTAAGCCCCCAGGTGAGTGCAGGTCATGGAGAAAGAAGAGAACAAGAGAGAGGGAGCTCTTTGGGGACTTTAACCAGGAGCTTCTTCAAACTTCCCAAGATTTTGCATGCTTCTGATGGGGCCAACCCCTAGCCAATCCACTGTTCTTCAGGCTAGACTGACAGCCAAACACCTCCCCTGCGCCACCCCAACTTCTGTGCCTGTGCCTATCCTCCCCTTCTTCCCCAACAGTCCAGTACCAGAGAGGGGAAAGGTGTTAATCCTGTCGGAAGAACAATGCTGTGTGAAGCTGTAGCTTCCTGGTGAAGCTTTGCAGGTGACCACACTTACAATGTCTGACTTCTCTTTTCTTTCTTTCCTTTATTAATATTAACTAGCTAATTACACTGATAACAATAACTCATGAAAACTATATGAAAATCAAATTTCAGTGTGCAGGGACAAAGTTTTATTGGAACAGTCTTGTTCATTTATTTACATATCATTTATGGCTAGTTATGACGGAGACTGTATAGCTTCCAAAATAATGAAGTGTTTACGTTCTGGCCCTTTATAGAGCCTGTGCCTGTTTTATTCTCTTTGTTTTTTAACCACATTCAAGTTAATCTTTTCCCTTCCCCCAAAGTATTTGCAGTCCCGTGTTCCATTTCTACAGAGCTACCTAAATTTTGCTAGGTAACATGAGGAGCAATGAACACATTAGCAATAATCAAATAAACAAGTTAAAAAGTAATAGAATTCTAACTAAAATGAATTCTATAACCAATGAGAAGGCAAAATAAAGATATTCATGGACTCATAAATTATATAGCCTCTCAAGGCAGCATTCCAAAGCAGCAAAAGAGTAATAGAAGAAAAAAGGTGATGTGATACCAAAGAAACAACAGCAGCAGAAAATAATCTGGACACAACAAAGAACACAAAGAAAATTAGAAGGGGATCCACTGAATGTGCACAGATGAATCATTCTGATTTGAGCAGAAATTTAATTACAGAATTGTCTTTCCTTCTCTGTTAGTTCAAACATACTACATAGGTCTAGGGTAAGCCACATTTATATAATAATAGATTAAAAATATTGCTTTTATTCCGTTTAAGCTTTTCTACACCTGTGGATGTAGAAAAGATAAAAAATGTTTACAGGTCAGAATATAAATTTGATATAACTTGATAATGAAACTATCCTATCTAATAAAAGAGAAACATGGTAATTGGCACACGACTGCTACTCTTCCCATTGGCTAATCAGGGCGATATGCAAATTAACTGCCAGCCAAGACAGCGGTTAACCGCCAACAAAAATGGCGGCTAATTTGCATACATAGGGAGGAAAAAGGGGAAAGACGGAAGAATGGTGGCAGGCAAGAGCTGGGGGGCGGGGCTGCCTTTGCCCGCCCCCCAGCCAATGATCACCATCAGAAAGCCCAGCAGGCCAGGCGACACCCCGGGCAGGGGTGCCAGTGATCGCCATGGCTATCGGAGGAAGAGAGAGCTGGGGTGTAGGACCACCAGGGCCAGGGGTGCCGACTGGCCTGCGGCCCCCTGATCTGCGATGGCGAAAGAAGGGGTGGGGCCCCAGGCACAGCGGCACTCCGGCACCGGGTGCCCCTGTGCCTGCAGTCCCCTGATCTGCGATAGTGAAGGGAGAGGCGGGCGCAGGCACGGTTGCACCCGGGGGACCAGGTGCAGACGTGCCTGCGGCCCCGGATATGCGATCACCAAAGGAGGGGCTTGGCAGCAGGCACCGCAGCATCCTGGGCACCAGGTGCAGGCCCAGGGTGCAGCCTGCCTGCCGCCATCTGATCTGCAATCGCGAAGGGAGGGACGGGGCAGCAGGCATGGCAGCACCCTGGGCACCAGGTGCAGCCTCAGGGTGCAGCCGTGCCTGCAGCCCTCTGATATGCAATGGCAAAGGGAGGGGCAGGGCCACAGGCATGGCGGCACCCAGGGGACTGGGTACTGAGGTGCCTGTGGTCCCCTGATCTGAGATCAGGAAGTGAGGGGCGGGGCCACAGGCAGGGGAGATCGGGGCTTGTGGGGCGACTGCAGAGGTCAGCCAGCACTCAGCCCCCAACCGGCTCTCCCTGGGAACCCGGAAATCCACCTCCCAGGGCAACTGCGCAGAAACCAAGCCTGGTGAGCCATGGAGAGGGCGACCTACCTGGAGGCCACGCAGCTTTTATAGTTGAAGTTGCCCTGGATGGAGGACTGGGGGGTAGCAGGGATCAGAGTCCGTCAAGTCAGCCATGGAACCCCGGTCCCCGCCGAATGACTAGAGCGCATGGACTTCAATGGTCCTCGGTCACTTGCTGAGCAGCAGTCAGCCTAGACCAGGAATCAAACCCAAAACCTGAAAGAATGGAACCCAAACCTTTGCTGTGGCAGAGGAGCTCCGACCCACAGCAGGGGCCAGGGCACACCAGAGGGATTTTGTTGAGGGGCCCTGACAGGCAGCACCCTGAGCATTGGGTTAAAACCTCCCCCTGATACAGCAAGGTTGCAGGTTGGATCCCTGGTCAGGGCACAGACAAGAAGCAACAAAGAGAGCATAGTAAGTGGAACAACACACTGATGTTTCTCTCGCTCCCTTCCTCTCTCTAAAATAATCAATCAATAAAAATGAAAATAAAAAATAAGCCCTCTGGCCCTAACCAGTTTGGCTCAGTGGATAGAGCATCGGCCTGTGGACTGAGGGGTCCCGGGTTCAATTCTGGTCAAGGGCATATATCTTTGTTGCGGGCACATCCCCAGTAGGGGGTGTGCAGGAAGCAGTTGATCGATGTTACTCTCTCATCGATGTTTCTCACTCTCTATCCCTCTACCTTCCTCTCTGTAAAAATCAATAAAATATATTAAAAAAACAAAAACAAAAATAAACCCTCTGGCTTGCAGAGTTGCTAAAACAGTTAGAAAGCAAAGTCTCATCCCTTCCCGTTCATTCAACAAATACTTCATATGCTCCTTCAATAATCACACTGGGAATGGGTGTTTGTTTGTTTGTTTGTTTTGGTTAATCCTCACCTGAGGACATTTTTGCATTGATTTTTTTTTTGTTTATTTATTTATTTTTTTACAGAGAGTGGAAGGGAGGGAGAAAGACAGAAACTAATATGAGAGACATCAAATGGTTGTCTCTTGCTGAATCCCCGATCAGGGCCCTGGATTAAGCCGGCAACCCAGGTATATGCCTTCGATTGGAATCCAACCTGGTACCCTTCAGTCTGCCTGCAGAAGCACTATCCACTGAACCAAACCAGCATTTTTTTTTCTTTTTCAGTCCTCCTCTAAGGATATGTTCTTTTCATTGATTCTAGAGAGAGAAGAAGGGAGAGGGAAAGAGAAAGAGAAACATTGATCAGTTGCCCAAGCAACCCACAACCTGTGTATGTGCCCTCACCTGGAATCGAACTCATGACCCTTTGGTGTGTGGGAGGACACTCTAACTACTGATCCACACCAACCAGGGCCTGGAGGTACAATGAGTTCCCTCAGGGGGAGTGCTGCTCACCCAGAAGCCGGGCTCATGGCTGGTGAGTGCAGCGGAGGTGGCAGGAACCTCCGCAGCAGCACTGAGGAGCAGCGAGCTGAGTGGTAGGGAGCAGCAAGCAGGCGGACCATAAGGAGCGAGGGGTCCCAGAATGCGAGAGGGCACAGGCCAGGCTGAAGGATTCCCCCTACCCCCAGTGCATGAATTTCGTGCACCGGGCCTCTAGTTCTATATAATAAAAGCCTAATATTCTAAGTGTCTGGTCATTGATTGGCCATTCAACCAATCAAAGCATAATATGCTAATGATATGCTGAGGACGCTCAACCACTCGCTGTGATGTGCACTGACCACCAGGGGGAAGACGGGAAGATGCTCCGACCAGTAGGTGAGCTTGCTGCTGGGGTCCAGTCGGTCGGGACTGAGAGAGATGGGCCAGACATGCCCTAGGACCCTCCCACGATCCTTCCCCAGCTGGCCAATGTCCCGCATCCCTCTCCTGCCCCAACCGTGCACTGGTGGGGTCCCTCAGCCTGGTCTGCAGCCTCTCACAATCCAGGACCCCTCGGGGGATGTCAGAGAGCCAGTTTCAGCCTGATCCCACAGGCCAGTCTGAGGGACCCCACTGGTGCACTAATTCGTGCACTGCGCCTCTACTAATAATATAGTTAACAAAAACCAGAGGGTTATGATGTCCAAATCTTAATATTTCTAGGAGGTCATGACTATCTGGAGTTGGCCAAGAAATAGAATAGAAAGAGTAGGTACCATAAATATTTATTATAGTTACCTCTGGATCATATAAGAAAAACTTTTACCCTTTATTTTAAATTTAGATACTTTATTGCTTAACTATATGCAGGGTACACTCAGGATGACAAATACCCAATTTCATTTCCTATTCTCTCAGGGCTGCTTAACATTTTGATGGGTAACAAAGGTAGCAACAAACCCATTGGCACACATTAGCATGGATCAAGTGAACAAGTTAAAAGGCAATATAATTTCAGCTAAAGTGAACTAGTTTCCATACGTACCTCATAGGCTGGAGCTGGAAATAGAACTCATCTGTGATGTACCAGGGGAGAGAGAGACCCCTGGTCTGTGTAACATTTTGCCAGTCCTCCAACGATATTCAGTAGGTAGGAAAAGATTTCTTTGCAGCTATTCTGGGGTCAAACAATTACAGAAAAATGATCAATGGGAAGCAGATAAAACTGGCAAACAAAGTAGGAACAGAGGCATGGATACTTGGAACAGACTGACAGATCTCAGAGGGGAGGGGTGGGGGACTGGAAGAGATTAATCAAAGAATATATATGCATACATGCATAGCCCATGGACACAGATAAAAATGTGCTGAAGGCCTGGAGTGGGCTGGTGACTGGTTGGAGGAGAGGGGAGAGGAGACATCTGTAATACTTTTTTAAAAAGCAGATATGCTTGAGTCAAATGATGATTATTTCTGGGTTAGGCCTGTGGATTAATTTTAGGTCTGACAGCTTAGGTGGGCATTGTAGATAAATGGATGACCATTCATTCTGAGGCTGGAAATAAGTGAGTACTAGGAGTCTGATAGGGATTTTTGGCCACTAGGAAATGGTTCCTGATCCCCAATTTATTCCAAATATTTTGTAGCCAGCCAAGGATGTCATAAAATAACGCCCTCCCTCAAAATGTCCACTGAAGCACCCCTGGTTCCTGAAGTCAAGATTCCTCCTTAACTGCACATCAGGCCAAAGTCAAACTAGTTCCTACTGCGCCCAGGGACATGGCTCACTCAGTGAGAAAAAAGTACAACCCAGCAGGCTTCCTACCTTCAAGTGTTTTCTTTCTTTTCTTTTCTTTTTTTTTTCCTGACTGAAGCAACATGAAACGGAAAGAGAATAGCAACCAAAAACAAATAGTTCAAGCAAATGTCTTTTGCAGATAAATTACCTGGAGAGCCAGGCTGACTTTCATGACTGCTCTCCTCTCAACCATGCTATTTCTTGTCTTCACCCAAATCTATGCACAAGGGATCTATCTTGCAAGATTCATGCTTTGTTTATTGTCCATGCTTCTGAAGAATTTCATAAGAAAATCTCAATCCTCGAGGGGATTTTTTTTTTCCTGCTTGTTTTTATGGACTTTGGCCTTACAGTATTTTAAAAGTCATTTTTGTTTCCAATTACCACGGACTTACTAAATTTTACTTCCTCCTGCTTTTTCCCCACTTCCTCTTCTTCCCTTGAGCAGTTATTTTGTGCTTGAAGAATAAAGTTCTGACTCTCTCTCTCTCTCACCTCTTCACTCCAGTTAGCTTCCCCCTGCTGGTCCCAACTGCTAATCGGACCATTTCTCTGCACTAAATTACAGAATTATCCCGAGGCAACAAAACTTCAACATAAATGTTTCTTTGCAGTTCAAAAGCATTTTAGGCACTAGGTGAATGCCTAGTGAGAGTTCGTCCCACAATGTACACAGAAGTATTCTTTGGGGTTTAATTTAAGCGATGAAAGCAAAAGATAAAGAAGCCCTACTTCACCAGCGTGTTTTCCGTGCCTTTGCTTGGTGTTTATCAGTGCTTCAAGGTCATCCTCCCATACTGGCAGCTGTAGACTCATTCTAGGACTTCTTCTCCTAATAAATGGCCCTTATGGCTTCAGCTACTTAGCTTTGCAGGCTCCCCCTTTAACCTTCTATGAGTGGGAAAACAACTAGACAGACTTGCTCCTTCTTTCTGCTGTCTCTTAGATTTGCTCCTGAATCATTGCTGAATTCTATTTAAATAATTAATCCAACTCAATTTTTACTGAGTGACTAATGTGCTAATTAAAAGAGGAGTCATTTTAAGGTTGGATTAGGGGTGCTCATTACTAAACTTCACTATAAAATATTCATATAGTGTTTGGGGACTGGGAGTAGGGGTGTGAAAAGGACAGACATGTGCAAGCATGTTAACAATACCTTCTCAACAACCATGGTCTGAATGACCATTTCTCTGATTCTGGGAGTGCTGTTGTTATAAATCCTGGGCTCCGCCATTTCTTGTTGGGTAAAAATACATTTAGGTAATAGATGATACAATTTAAAATAAAAGGATCCAAAAACTGCATTTCTGACTAAATTGCTCGTGTCTAAAGAGCAATCAGATCCAGTAAACAAAGCTATCTTGATTCCAGGAAGTTCTCTTCATTTTTCAAGTCATGGCTAGAATATATCAACACATTTCTGCATTTTATTGTGCTTTTATATTTATCTGAATACACAAATCATAGAAATAATGCTATTTCTGTCTGACAAGAAAATGAGATTTTTAGTAACAATTGTTTAAGATACTGTGTGACATTCTGCAGGAAAGTCATCTTTTGACCAAAGAACTTTTCCTAAAAGTCATAGTCTAAAAAGCTCTGAAAAGCTTATTTGAAATCTTTGGTAGGCGACATTCCAATACACTGACTACTCAGATAGTCTTGATTAGCCTTTCTATCTAAAAGTAGAGTAAAAACTTGATTAACAGAAATGCTTGAAGAATGGAATGTTCTGGCTAATTTAATTCTATAATGAAGCAGACACCTCTTTGTATTTCAATTCTTATTATTGAAAATCTTTCTCAAATACATGGTTCCTCTTTTCTTAATGCCATAAGTATCAGAAGTGCATTTCACTTTGATAACTGAAAATTATGAAATTATCATTGCGAATAGGTAGGATCACTGTAAATTCCAATAGATGTATAAAATTGAGAACATTGCAATATATGTGTTGCAAGTAATGAATTTCATAATGTCTTTATGAGTTTATTAATCTGGCATTTCACCCTTTTCCTTACAGTATATTTTATACAAATAATTGAGTTGCATTATCTACTTGATCAAGATTTGCTATGGACTGTTCTCAGAAATTAGTGATGGATTCATTCTCCTTTAATAAGCCAGTCCTTGGAACAGGACAACACTTAGGAAGCTCACAGGATGCCTTGAACATCGAAGCTGTTTGGCATTAAATGGAGGCACAGTCTAAATGTTCAAAAATTATGGGAACAAAATTATTAATATTCAAGTAGAACCTTCACACTGTGGATATAAAATGATTTAATAGTCAAAATTCACATGGCTCTAACTGGGAGAAAAAGGTAGAATGACTGTTGTTTCATAATACCACAGTCCCTCATTAGAAGTATCAGAACATCTAGGACTTTTGTGCAGAGGGCTTCTTTTGGAGGGTAAGTATTAACCTGGGAGCTGATTTCTCTCTGTTCAAAGCCAAGAAGATTCTATAACTCCTGGAGATTAGAGAGATACCCACACACAGTGCTGAACTAAATGAGACTGATAGTGGCCCAATCAAGATGTACAGATATGAAGGAAGAGCTTTTACAGGGAAGGCAAACCTCCTTGGACATAAAAGGGAAAATAATAAAATAAAATAACTGTGAACATGGTATAAACTTTGAGGCATTCCAAACAGGAAAACTGAGAGCTTTAATGTGAATATTATTTAAAAGTCCTACCCATTAAAGGAAAGTAATAACGCTAAAAGTGCAATAGCACAAAGTAGAATATTAAAAGATACAGGGCCCTAATAAGACCAACTCTAGCGCTGAAAAGCTGTGATAGTGAAAACAGTGAATCTCTGGATAAGGGCAGAGTCACAGGCCTTACTGGGTCCCATTAATTCCCTTGTGAGGACGCTTTGGAAGGTCAGAGGGGGAGTGAGAGGACTAAGGCTTGGATTCCCATCTAGATTCAGACCCTTTCTAATTGGAAGATCCTGAACAAGTTATTTGATTCCAGCTTCCCACCAACACAATGAATTTAATAAAGTTACTGATTACTTGATATTTTTTCAGGATGAAATGAGATAAGGCCTGTGCAATGCAATCACATAGGAAGGCTCAAAGCCTATTACCCATGGGAATGCTGCTGCTTCTGCTGAAACTATAACTAAAGGTGTAAGCAAAGCACAAAGAAGGATGGCGATGAACCTGACCTTATCTGCCTGGAAGAGACAGGAAGGCTTTGCAAAGGAGGTAAGCTTTGAGCTGGGTTTTGAGGAATGAGTAGGAGTCTACCAGATTGAAAAAAACATTTTTTTTTTTACAAAGACTTTTCACAGAAAGTATTTCATTTAATTTTCATAGCAGTTGTGATGAAGTAGATTAGCAGCTTTTACAAACCGCAGAGCTATGACTCAGAGACAATTTTTTCCCAAGATCAAAATATTTAACAAATAATTATCTGATGCATCCTTCCAACTTTACATAGGTCAGTAAGGGCAGAGACTAATTTGTTTGAACTGGCTGAGTTTTTTAGATCTGCAGCTATTGCTGAGAGTTCCCTGCCATGTAGCAGGCTACCATTAGAGTCAAAGATATGGCCTAGTTCATCTGAGGAGCACACTTGAGGCCGTATGCCACAGAGTCCTAATAAGCACCAACTCTGCATGGGTTAAAGGTCAGCTCAAGGGTGGAACCTCAGTACCAAGAGTGCAAGCTAAGTGAAATTGGAATGAAAACAAAAGCAGTGGGGAAGTAGGCAAACAGAAACCCTGAGTATTAACTTCAAACACTGGCTGGTGTCCAGGACTTGATTTTGTGGGCTGGCATGTATGTGGTATATGGAATGTTCAGAATCATTTAGGGTTCCAAGGAGGAGACTAAAGCACTTAATAAGAGCCTAATGATTGAAGTAGTACATAAATAAACCTCTTAGTGAGTGACTTAATATAATCTCATTTTAAGAATCATATAGGACACTTAGAAATAGAAAAAAAAAAGAAGAATTTTTTAAGAATCACATGAAATACTTGGAAGTAGAAAGAATTTTAACTATCATCTAATTCAACTCCCACATTTGACAAATGAGGAAGACCATTTGCCAAGAAGTCAACTAAGAGGAAACCAGCAATAAAACCCCAGGCCTCCTGCTTCCTAATCCAATGCTCTGTTGTATCACAGTAGGAATCATGGATTACAGTATTTTTTGCTGCCTACATTCTGCCAAGGTGCTCTACATGCAAATACATGCCTCTTCCTTTCCCACCCCTACCCCCATATTTCTAAGAAATACAAAATCAGAAATGAGATGGAGAGACTCTAGCAGAGAAAAAAATGCAAGGGACTAGCTTAAAATTATTCAGGATGTTCGTGATCTAGAACCAGGTCTTTTATATCTTGGTCAATACTATGTACCTCCCCTGCAAATTCTTCCTACAAATGTCCACAAGTTTAGCAACCAGAATTCTATACCTTGGCTTCACTGTATACCCTGGCCAAGGACGTTGTTAAATAATGTATCTGCCTAACAGATAAAATGAATCTCTTGACAAATTAAGGATTGAGAAATTTATTTTGTTGCATACAGAAATGCATTGATAAGATATGCAATTATCGCCCTAGTTGGTTTCGCTCACTGGATAGAGTGTCAGCCTGCGGACTGAAGGGTCCTGGGTTCGATTCCGGTCAATGGCATGTACCTTGGTTGCAAGCACATCCCCAGTGGGAGGTGTGCAGGAGGCAGCTGATTGATGCTTCTCTCTCATTGATGTTTCTAACTCTCTATCCCTCTCCTTTCCTCTCTGTAAAAAAAATCAATAAAATATATTTTTAAAAAAGATATGAAATTATCTCAATTCTCTTTCTTCCAGTAACTCTTCTATTGATATTATCAGTAGACTTGAGGAGATGTAAATGTATTTGAAGAATGAAGTGTGCAAATATGAAATGTAAACATAAATGTCTTTTAACACCTCATATTAAAATCCATGGAGGAAAAATTGCTATCTGGAATAAAAAGAGAGACACGTCGATTAAACATAGAAAAGATAGCAATAGCATAAAGAGAAGGTAATAAAACTAGTAAAGGGGACTCAAAGAAAACAAGGACATTTTATAAACACTGCAGTGAGAAAAGAAATGCCATAGAGAAAATAGGTCCACTAATAAATGAGAAGCATGAAATTAATGATGAGTCTAAAATGGTAGAGATAATGAACTCATTTGTAAAATCGGTCCTTAAGAAGAAAAATGAAGATAGGAAGTTTGAACAATTAAGAAGTAATGAAAACCTTGCAAAAATAGCTGTTGACAAAGAAACAGGAAAGAAAAGGCCAGTTCTATTTTCAGCTGGATTAATAGAATTATCTCATGGCAGTAAGAAAAAGGGTGTTTTTTTTATTATGTCTCTGACAATATACCTAAAATCCTATTTTAAGTTTGTGGCCATCTTGATCAGCTTCATTCTCATAGCCAAGACTGGGGGAGAAGAGGCAAGAACATAAGGAGATTACCACTTCTTGGCTTTGTGCTCCTGCATAAGAAACAGATATGCCATGCCTGAAAAGATGATAAAGGAAAGGCTGTTTTGTGTTATTTTTTGCCCTTCAGGCAGTGTTGGTGAACATGGGGCCCTATGAGTAGCTGAAAATATATTTTGTGTATATGAAATTTGTGGTAATTTTTTTTTCTTGAATCCAAAAGGTGTAAGTTGAAGAAATGTTGATCCATAACCTTAAACACAAAGCAAGATAGATGACATCCTGATGGACCACCTGTCTGCCCCATGAATGCCTGCTTTCTATGCATTTATGAGTAGTGTAAACACTATAAGATTGTGACAAATGCACAGGGAAATATTTGATATCCTTGCATTACTGAAGCTTCACTGCCTCTTCCTGATCTAGCCATGATCGATCATGTACTAGTGATGTTTAAAAAAAAGATTCTGCCACTTTATACATCTTTTTATCAGATTCTAACACCATCATGAGCCTGGACTCCCAGGAAATGAGCAGCAGAGGAACTACAGGATCAGAGAGAGCCGGGGTGACAGTACATAGAATGCTACAGGCCATCTCAGTGGCTTTTCTGTTCCTCCAACTAGAAACCTTGGACCAACGTTTTTTTGTTTGTTGGTTTGCTTGTTTTTAATATATTTTTATTGATTTCAGAGAGGAAGGGAGAAGGAGAGAGAGATAGAAACTTCAATGATGAGTGAAAATCATTGATCGGCTGCCTCCTGCACTGGGGATCGAACCCACAACCCAGGCATGTGCTCTTGATCAGAATCGACCCCAGGTCCTTCACAGGCCAACACTCTATCCACTGAGCCAAACCAGCTAGGGCTGGGCCAGTGTTTTCAATAGAAACATGTATCAGATGACACTATCAATGTCAATAGAAACAGAATGTTTGCTTATATAAAAATCAAATACATTGGCAACTTTTAATTGATTGATTTAATAAGTATTTATTGAGGATACTATGAATGGGAAGACCCAGAAAAGGGTGAATGAGATTTTAATAAGAGAAAGACAGCCCTAACTGGTTTGGCTCAGTGGATAGAGAGCCAGCCTACAGACTGAAGGGTCCTGGATTTGATTCCAGTCAAGGGCATGTAACTTGGTTGCGGGCACATATCCAGTGTGGGGTGTGCAGGAGGCAACTGATCAATGTTTCTCTCTCATTGATGTTTCTAGCTCTCTATCCCTCTCCCTTCCTCTCTGTGAAAAATCAATAAAATATATAAAAAATAATAGAAAGGCAAATATCATATGATCTCACTAATGTTTGGAATCTAATGAACAAAATAAACTGAAGAATAAAATAGAACCAGAGGCATGGATACATGAAACAGACTGATAAATATCAGAGGGGAGGGTATTGAGGTGGACTGGATAAAAGAAGGTGAAGAGATTAACTAAACAACATAACCCATGGACACAGACAACAGTTTAGTGAAGTCCAGGCAAGGGGGGAGGGTAGCTGGGAGGAGGTTGGGAAAAAATAGGAGGGATGGGGGGCATCTGTAATAGTGCCAACAATAAAAAATAAAATTAAAATAAATAAAGATATATAATTGACAAGAATTCAACCTTTCTGAGATCTGAGAGAACAGCCATCGAGGCAGAGGAAGCAGCAAGTCGGAATAGCAAAGGCCTGAAGGCAGGAGTGAATTTGATGAGCCTGAGAACTCTTAAGAAGGACAATGTGGTTAGACCATGCTAAGTGACAGGAGAGTCCTCCTAGACGGCATGAGAGGTAGGCAGGGGGCATACCTGGAAAAACCTTACACACCACGACCGAGAACTTAGATGACTTGCTGAGTGCAGTGGAAGTTATTGGGGCATTTTAAAGTAAATCACAATGATGTTATTTACAATTTTGAAAAATTAATCTCATTTTAATAAAATAATTTGAGGGTAAAAATAAGAAATGTCTTATATTAGAATCAAAAGCCATAAGAAACAGATAGCATCAGATCCAAAATTAGGAATTACTGCTTGTTAGAGAAACCCTGTTTCAAAGTAGAAGGTGGTATCGAGAGGTTAATAGAAGCTGCTGAAAGGGGTGATGGGCTAAGGACGAAAACTGCAGGTGTCTCCGCTCAAAGTCCAGGCACTTTCCGGGACTAGTAGGTGAGCAACCACAAGCAGGTGGAGTAGGCAGGTTTCAGAGGAAAAAAAAATAGGGTCCATCATACTAAATATATCAACTCTCCCTCTAGAAAAAACTGAATAAATTATTTCTACATCTGCCATTTCCAATCCCCAGAATTCTTCACCTGTAAAGAAGCCCAATAGAAAAATAAATGTTTGGCTATGGAAATCATGCTTAAACAGGGTAATTCTCACATGTGCACTAGTGTTCTGAAAATAAAAGATGGCCCGGAGCTCCGAAGTGACAAAAGAATCTTGACTTCTGTTGAGAGTTGAGACCAGATTCACTGGTTGCAAAGTCACCATTTCAGGTCATTTCTACTGGAGATCCTGCGAGGTCATGAGGAATGTAACACCACCAGACAGAAGAGGTACTAACACCCTAAGAATGAAACTGGCTGAAATGCCAAAACAGTACTTGGGAAAAAATACTAATGAGACAGATATGAAGAGAATCAGAAACAGAGGGTCCAGGACTTTAAAAATGAGAGAACTACTGCCCAGCCGGCATGGCTCAGTGTTTGAGCATTGACCTATGAACCAGAAAGTCACGGTTCCATTCCATGTAAGGGCACATGCCAGGGTTGCTGGCTCTATCCCCAGTGAGGGGCATGCAAGCAGCAGCCAATCAATGATTCCCATCATTGATGTTTCTGTCTCTCTCCCTTTCCCTTTCTCTCTGAAATCAATAAAAATATACTAAAAAAAATGACAGAACTGCAGAGATGACACTAAAGGTGAGAGGAGAGAACAATAAAAAGGAAGAAAAGAGGGAGGGAACAGAAAAAAGAGAAAGGCACTGCACAGCGTTTCAATGATAGCAGAGAGAGCACAGCCCGTTAGGCTCTGTAGTTTTGAGTTCAGCTTTGGAAGGAACACGTAATGCATGTTTCTGCAGAGTGAGAAGTATTCAAAAGGACCTGACTGTGAAACCACAACACACTGAAAGGAAAGGAGTGCTTAGCACTCACAGAGATTTCGCGCTTTTAAGAAACCGTAATCAGTCTGTGTATGTAATTTGGAGAGTAATGTAAATTGGGATGGGGTTTGTTTATAATTGGGTACTAATGTGGGAGTATTTTGCTAATGAAAGAGTCAAGAGGGAGGCTGCTCTTTAATGGATAGTTTGTAATAGTAGTAATTGTAAGACATAGAAATTTTGCTTAACGATTAGGCCACTGGTTGGTTTGTGAAGGTCTGTTACATTTTTTTCTACAGCAACTTTTCAATCCTGGTGCAGGGTGGTGAATTGGCCTAGGTTTTAGTTTGGGGGGGGGGGGGAATTCATGGAGAAATCATCTCTTCCTATGGGTGGGATGTCTCAGGAAACAGGTACCTTAGGTGATGCCAAATGTCACTGCAGGGCACAGGAACACAGAGGCTAATTGCCTTTGTAAATGAGAGGCAGTGGGAAGATGGTAACCCTGGGGGCTGCATTACTAAGGCAGCTTCTATACCCATGGGCATCACTGTTTCTCACCTCATGCCTTGCCCTTGGCCAAGAGTTTGGAGCCATGATTTGAAGAAAATTTGATGAAATGAAAGTTGAAATTTTGTAAAGGTAGGCAGTATGCAGTGTAATAGAAGAAACGTACTGGATTGGAGTTACAGATACTTGTGTGGGAATTACAGTTCTGCTATTGTCTAGCTGTTATCTTGTGTGAATACTAGTAATGTATACTCTAAAAGCGTCAGCAATAAGAATAGTAATATATATATTAATATATATATAGTTACTACTATTGTATAGTTTATATAAATTAATATGTAAAGTAATCAATTGCAAGGCCTTGCTCATAGAATCAAGTGGTTATTTTGATACCAAAAGTTTAGAACATTTGAGATGCTTTTTCCTTAAAAATCTAGAAGCATACATACTAACATACAGGTTTATCACTCTGAAAACATAATGTTAAACAACAAAAAAAAAAGTAACTTGCCAATGACTGTATAAAGCATGATGAAATGTATACTGAGATTTAAAGACAAAAAATATTACTATATATTCATTATGAATTAGAGAAATAAAAACGAATGCTGAATCCCACATCCAGGGCAAAGGTGGGCTCTGCAGGAGGCTGAGAGGTAGGGCAGGAAAGAATGTAAAGGACAGGGGACACACGTACAGGAGGGGGAGCACTTCATTTGGCAGGCTGAGTTGATAGGGTCTGGGTGTACAGTACTTATTGTTTTGCTTCATAGTTTGGTTTTAAAAAATATTAAATTGTTCATATTTCTATATCAGAAAATATAAAGGCATACAAAATACATTGGCAAACTATCACTGAGCATTAACATACAGTTTGCTAATATACAAATTTACAGATTTTTTTGAGTACATTATCACGTGGGACCCACAAACATCAATATATTTAGGCAATTAGCGTGGTGTGAGAGGGAAAAATGCAGCTTTATTTAGACATGGGCTCAAAACTTGGCTTTGGTGAGTGAAACTATGTGATCTTAGCCAAAGTCCTTAGCCTCAATGATTTAGTTTCTTAGTCTCTAAAACAAAGAGCAACAATGCTTACTTCACAGAAACATCGTAATGATTAAACAAAACAGCCTTCAGATCTAGCCTATAGAAGGCTCTTGACTCACATAAATGCAGCTAATACCTTGCTTGAGAACCCACAGGGACACTGAACGGAAGTCGTCCGTACCGGGTAGATGTGCAGCTGGGGTTGTGAAATATGACCTGAGGCAGCAATGTGGTGTTTTCAACACCATCAGAGCAGAAGCTCCAGGCCAGCCCAAAATCTGGTGGCGGTGAGAACTGGGAAATGAGTTAGGAAAACATGGCTAACGGCGTTTAGGAAGAATTAAGTTGACTATTACTCTGCTGTGTGATATCTATGCTCTATCACCACCAGAGTCAGGAATAGAGGTATACTGAGTCTAAATAAGTATGACAGATAAAATTAAGACACATGAGAAAACATAGCATCAACTCTAATTCTGGAACACAAGATTTATTTTATTTTCTCTGAGAAACATTCCTACCTCAATAGTACGTTAGCACCAGAGAATCTAACAAAATAGACACCTACCCTTCCTTCTCCTTAAGCCTTTTCCCAAGTCATCTTTGTAATCTCTCTTTGTCTCTACCCAACCCCCCTTTTTCTTCCCACTCCCCCTCATAATTTTACATGTTTTTAATTCTGGGTGAAAAAGCATATTGTATAGAAATTATTTGAATCTGAAATAGTACAAAAATTATTAGACAATCTCTATGCTAATCAGAGTATAACTTATAAAATAAAAGCAAAGGTAAAACCATGAGTCATAAACTAGTTCATTAAAATAGGTGACCTTTAACTATGCCTCATTGGCATTTTCTTCTCACAAAATATGACCACTTATGTATGACACCATGAAATTACATACCTGTTATAGTTAGTTTTGCTCTTTGAAAATGGAGTTGGTCACACTAGAAATTAGAATAATGTTTTGTATCCAAGTGCATGCTTTTTAAAGATACCTAACAGCATATCTGAATTTGGGATTTGAAGCATAGAAATAAGAGCTGAGAATCTGCACACACTACATACACACATCCTTTTTGTTAAACTTCTTTCATGAAGAGTCAAAGAAAATTGATAAATTAACTTGTATTTTTGATTTTCATGCCCCAAAATAAAGCAAATAAGCTATGTCTTAATAGTCCTGAAGCAAAATTGAAAAAAATAATATATTTCTGAAAAGACAAAAGTTTTAAGATAAAAATATTTGATATTATGCAGTATTGCTCTCAGATTCTATTTACAGGTATAATCTCTTAGAGAGCAACTTGATAATAGTTGTATGCATCATATTTTAATTGCACATGTGCTTTGTTACAGCATATCAACTTCTGGGAATGTGCTCACTCAAGCTAGGTATTTGTGAAACATAGTTCAGTAACAAAAGAATGGACAACCTATGTGCCAGTTAATAGGGTCCCGGTCAAATACATTAGTACAACCTAAACATGGAATACATTGCTGCTATTAAAAAGAATAAAATAAATCTCAAACGTACTGTATTGAATGATCACTAAGAGGTATATTTAAGTGAAACAAGCAAGGTTAAGAAACCATTTATATAAAACTAGAGGCCCGGTGCAGGAAACTTGTGCACTGGGAGGGTGGGTGCCTGCACCCTCTCCAATCTGGGACCCCTCTAGGGAAGTCTGAAGGGAAGTTGGACATTCCTCTCACAATCTAGGACTGCTGGCTTCCAACTGCTCACCTGCCTGCCTGATTCCCCCTAACTGCTTCTGCCTGCCAGCTTCATCACCCCTAACCACTCCCCTGCCAGCCTGATTGATGCCTAACTGCTCCCCTGCTGCCCTGATCACCCCCAACTCAACTACCCTACCCTGACAGCCCAGTCACCCCCAACTGCCCTCCCCTGCCAGCCCGGTCATCCCCAACTGTCCTCCCCAGCTGGCATGGTTGCCACCAACTGCCCTCCCCTGCCAACCCTGTCACCCCTAACTGCTGTCCCCTGCTGGCCTGATCACCCACAACTGCCCTCCCCTGCAGGCCATCTTGTGGCCACATGGGGATGGCCACCTTTGATCACATGGGGGTGGCCATCTTGTGTGTTGGAGTGACGGTCAATTTGCATACTGCTTGTGATTAATTAGCATATCCAGGATAATTAGCATATCCCTCTCTTATTATATAGGACTAGAGGCCCGGTGCACAAAAAATTGTGCACTCGGGGGGAAGGGGGGGTTCCTCAGCCTGGCCTGTGCCCTCTCGCAGTCTGGGACCCCTCGGGAGATAACGCCCTGCTGGCTTAGGCCTTCTCCCGGGTGGCAGAGGGAAGGCCCAATCCCTAGGTGCAGCCCCTGGTCAGGCTCAGAGCTGGGCTGATTGGGGAATTGGGGCACCGCCCCCTGTCATGCACAGAGCAGGGCGGATTGGGAGGTTGCGATGCCACCCTCAGTCACGTTCAGGGTAGGGCCGATTGGGGGGTTGGGGCACCGCCCCCTGTCACACTGAAGGCAGGGTCGATGGGGAGGTTGCGGTGCAATCCCCTGTCACGCACAGAGCAGGGCCAATCAGGGGGTTGGGGCGCTGCCCCCTGTCATGCACAGAGCAGGGCCCATCAGGGGGGTTGGGGCTCCTTACACTGTCATGCACAGAGCAGGGTCGATCAGGGGGTTGAGGAGCTCCCCCCTGTCACGCACAGAGCAGGGCCCATCAGGAGGGTTGGGGCTCCTTACACTGTCATGCACAGAGCAGGGTTGATCAGGGGGGTTGGGGCTCCTTACACTGTCATGCACAGAGCAGGGTTGATCAGGGGGGTTGGGGCTCCTTACACTGTCATGCACAGAGCAGGGTTGATCAGGGGGGTTGGGGCTCCTTACACTGTCATGCACAGAGCAGGGTTGATCAGGGGGGTTGGGGCTCCTTACACTGTCATGCACAGAGCAGGGCCCATCAGGGGGGTTGGGGCTCCTTACACTGTCATGCACAGAGCAGGGCCCATCAGGGGGGTTGGGGCTCCTTACACTGTCACGCACAGAGCAGGGCCAATCAGGGGGTTGGGGCGCTACCCCCTGTCACGCACAGAGCAGGGCCCATCAGGGGGGTTGGGGCTCCTTACACTGTCACGCACAGAGCAGGGTCAATCAGGGGGTTGGGGAGCTCCCCCCGTCACGCAGAGAGCAGGGCACATCAGGGGGTTGAGGAGCTCCCCCTGTCACTCACAGAGTAGGGCCGATAGGGGAGTTGGGGCACCGCCCCTGTCACTCACAGAGCAGGGCGGATCAGGGGTTTGGGGCACCACCCTCTATCACCCACAGAGCAGGGCCGATTAGGGGGTTGGGGTGCTGCCACTCTCACACTCAGGGCAGGGCCGATGGGGAGTTTATGGTTCTACCCTGTCACACACAGAGCAGGGCCCGTGGCAGGGGGTTGGGGCGCTGCACCCTGTCACACACAGAGCCGTGGGGCCATCAAGGGGTTGGGGAGCTCCCCCATATCAGGCACAGAGCAGGGCTGATCAGGAGGTTGGGGCACCTTCCCCTGTCAAGAACAGAGCAGGGCGGATAGGGAGGTTGTGGCCCCACCCCCTGTCACACACAGAGCTGCAGGGCGATCAGGGGGTTTGGGCGGTGCCCCCTGTCACGCTGATCCCGGTGCAGGGAGGCCTTGCCGCTCCACTGATCCCGGTGCTGGGAGGCATATTACCCTTTTACTATATAGGATAGAGGCCTGGTGTATGGGTGGGGCTGGCTGGTTTGCCCTGAAGGGTGTCCTGGATCAGGGTGGGGGTCCCCACTGGTGTGCCTGGCCAGCCTGAGTGAGGGGATGATGGCTGTTTGCAGCTGGTCACACACCCTTCAGGGTGGGGGTCCCCACTGGGGTGCCTGGCCAGTCTGGGTGAGGGGCTGAGGGCTGAAGCTCCCAACTGCTCCTTTTTTTCTTTTTTTTTATTATTCTGGGCCAGCTTTACCTCTGGCTCCAGCTCTGAGGCCTCTGCTGCTGAAAGCAGGTATCTGGTTTGTTTGGGTTCTATAATCGAAACAATGTATAACTCCAGCTCTGAGATCCTGGCTCCCTGAAAGCAGGTTTCTGGGGTTTTGTTTAGCTTCTATATTTGCTACAATGTTTCAAACTGCAGGCTCAGAGGCCGGCAAGGCAGGTGGGGAACATTGGTTTCCTCCGTCACTGAAGCAAGCAAGACTCATGTTAGTTTCCAGCTGCCTGGCTGCCAGTCGCCATCTTGGCTAGCAGTTAATTTGCATATTGCCTTGATTAGCCAATGGGAAGGGTATCGGTCGTACATTAATTACCATGTTTCTCTTTTATTAGATAGGATTATAGGCCCAGTGCACAGATTCCTGCACTGGTGGGGGCATGGCCTGTGGGGATCGGCCTGCTGTGGGCGCACCACTCATCCCGGTCAGCCAAGCAACTGTGGACACGCCCTCTGGGCGGCTGCTGAATGAGAAAATTAGTTTGAGCTGCCATTTTGGGGTAATGTCTTGAGTAAAGGCATGTTCTGTATCCTGGAGGAACCTGGCAGAGAGCTTTGAACCCCAGAGACACTTAGTGAATGTTCTTGATGTGTGATGCCAGGTCGGTGACAACATCGGGGATGTTCAGGGCAGCAGTGCTCCAGGATCCTCAGCCTTCAGGACAGTCTCCCTGGGGGGGTCCACAGTTACATCCTCTCTTGCCATCCGCCTATGCCAGCTCCCCACTCTCTGTCTGGAACACACCTTAGAGGCCCTGCATCAGCTGGTGGGGTCAGGCCAGAGTCTAGATTGTCTCAGGTATTTGATAGGTGCAAAGACTCAGCCTCACCCTGGGCCTGTTTGCGGGAGCAGCCGCTCATCTGGGTCAGCCAAGCGATGCTCCCATTATGGGAGCGCACTGACCACCAGGGGGCAGGTCCTGCATTGAGCGTCTGCCCCTTGTGGTCTGTGTGCATTATAGTTTACCGGTCGTTCTATTTGTTCTGCCATTCGGTCCCTGGGATTTTATATATATACTAGAAGCCCCGTGCACAAAAAGTTGTGCACTGGTGGTGGTGGTGGGGGGGGGGGGGGTGCCGCTCAGCCCAACCTGTGCCTTCTCACAGTCTGGGACCCCTCGGGAGATAATCACCTGCTGGCTTAGGCCCACTCCCCTGGTGGCAGATGGCACGCCCAGTCCGCGGTGTCTGCTCCATCTCCCCAGTCGCAGATGGCAGGCCCGGATCCTGCATTGGGGCGGGCGGTGGCTCGGGATCGCGCTGAGGTCCCTGTGGATGTTCAGGCTTCAAAAGCGTAGGTTTTCTTTCTCGGTTTTGTTTTTACTTCTTGAAATTGAAATGTGTTAAAAAAATTATTTTTTTTTCTGCACCTTTTCGGGTCCCAGGGACCCCGCCATGCACCAGCTGTCCTTTCGCAGCTCGGTGCTCCTCCGAGCTTTTCACGGAGGGGCAAACTTTTAGGTTGTGGGGTGCGTTGAGAGAAGCCTGGCTTTCTGAAAGCGAGTGTTTGGGGATTTGTGGTCTGGCTGAGGAGCCCCCAGGGCCCACTCAGAACAGTGGGGGCAGCCGCAGTGAGTGACCAAAGAAACCAGAGAAAAGTTAGGAGACAATAAACGGTTCGATTTCTAATTCTGCACGTTGCAGGAGCCGAGGTGCGCCTGGAATAATCCAGGGAGAGAGTGAGCGAGTGAGTGTCCACTGCCCCTCACACAGCCGGCCACTTGGAGTGTGACTTTCCCAGCAAGGGCGTGGACGCAGCCGCCTGGGCCTTGTTCCCGCCTTTGCAGATGCATGTGTGTGTGTGTGGAGTGGGGAGAAGCAATTAGGACCAGGAGGCGGGTGCGTGCTCTGCGGGTCATGAGGTCAGCGAGGCCTAGGTGCACCGGACACGCAGGGGCCCCGCCCAGCTGTTGGGGTCAGCAGGGAGCCGCAGTGGCCACCTGCCCTGGGGTAGCTGGGAGCCCGCGTTGTTCCGGGGCACTCTGCTTTCCCCACCCCAGGAGGCGCTGTTTGTCAAACTTGGCCGCCTTGGCAGGAAGTGCCTGCATGTTCTCACCGGGAGAATTGTTCCCTTTGCAGTCTTTGGATCTGGGTTCAGGAACCTTAGCCTCACAGAATGGTGGGGAGGTGGCGGAAAAGGGGTCTGGGACCCAACAGTGTCTGCGTTTTACCTGTGAATCCCGCCAGGCCTCCCACCTTCCAGGGCAGGAGAGAGGAGGATGCTGGTGCTCCCCAAGCATTTGGGGTGCGGTGCCCAGTTACTTGCCTCTCAGTACGAGCAGGACTCCGTCCTGGCTTGGGTTCAGTCACCACATGTCTCTGGAGGGCCCCTTGGCCACTGTCTTGGTGCAGAGAGCAAAGGTGCCTTCCCTGGGCCTGACAAACCCACCCGAACATGGCCTCCCCACCTTTGTGCGAAACTTCACAGGTTGGGGTGGCCCTTGCTTGCCCGGCCCACGGGCAGCATAACTCCCGCGATGAAAGGCAAAGCCCAGGAGCACTTGGGGCCCACATCACTGACCCGGGGCGGGCAGGGTTGGCCAGTGTGTGGCTGTTCTACCCTCTCCTGCAATTCACTGCACTTTCCAGGTGCCTCCTCCTGGGATTTCCCACTCTTCAGGCTCTCCTGCCCCTATGGCCTCCTTCCCTCCAGGGCCCACGGTCTGTCTGGCTAAGGGTTTGGGATTCTTCCTCTGGCCTCCCCTGTGCTTGGCACTGACCCTGACCCCAGGCGGGAGTCAGGCTGGAGGCCAGTAGCCACACGGTATGAGTGTGACCCCCGGGCACGGAGGACGTGGGAGCAGGTTGCACCTGTAGCTCTGCACTGGCCGGGAGAGCACGAACCTCCGGCCTTAGGCACATTGGCTTGCATCCAGTGGCCTAGCCGAGCAGCCCGGGCCTGAAGCCACCAGCCCTTGGAGGGCTCCGCGCCTGTCCGCACCGTGCACCCCAGCCCGAGCTTCTCCTCACCGGAAATGCACTTTATTACACTTTGGAAGGCTGGTAGGACGCTCTCAGACTCCTCGGGCTCTGCTGCCAGCAGGAAGGGGCGCCCAGGAGTGGGCCCTGTGTCTCCGCTGGGCGGCGAGGGCTCGGGTGAGGGGATGGACACCGCTTGCCTTCGCCCCTGTCCCCGCCCACTCCCAGATCACACACGGGAGTGGGCCCCATGTCTCCTGTGGGTGGCGAGGGCTCCAGTGAGGTGATTGGCACCGCCTGCCCCCAGATCGCATATGGGAGTGGGCCCTGTGTCTCCGGTGGGTGGTGAGGGCTCCGGCAATTGCTTTGCCTGAGCCCCCGCCCCCAGGTCACACATGGGGGCCTCGATGGCGGCTTGAACTGTCCTACCCTGCCTGCAGTATGCAAATTAGCCGCCATCTTTGTTGGCGGTTAACCGCCATCTTGGCTGGCGATTAATTTGCATATCTCGCTGATTAGCCAATGGGAAGGGTAGCGGACGTACGGCTAATTACCATGTTTCTCTTTTATTAGATAGGATATATAGACTAGAGACCCAGTGCTTGAAATTCATGCACAGGTAGGGTCCCTAGGCCTGGCCGGAAATCAGGGCCCATCTGTGGGATGACTGCTCATCCCGAACCTGCTGCATCTGCCGCCACCACTTGGTAGCGCTGCTACTCAATAGTGCTGCCACTGAGTAGCACTGCTGCAGAGGTGGGAGAGGTCAGTCAGCTGAGTGGCACTCCTGCTGTGGGAGCACACTGACCACCAGGGGGCAGATCCTGTGTTGAGTGTCTGCCCCCTGGTGGTCAGTGTGCATCATAGCGAATAGTTAAACAGTTGACCAGTCACTTAGGGCTTTATATATATCCTATATAATGAAGCGGTAATATGCAAATTTTTTTTTTTAATATATTTTTTATTGATTAAGATATTACATATGTGTCCTTGTCCCCACGTTACCCTCTACCCCCCACCCCCCCCACCCCCGCTCATGCCCTCACCCCCCCGTTGTCCATGTCCATTGGTTAGGCCTATATGCTTGCATATAAGTCCTTTGGTTGATCTTTCCCCCTTACCCCCACCCTCCCCTACCTTCCCTCCAAGTCCCGACAGTCCAATCAATGCCTCTCCGTCTCTGGATCAGTCCTTGTTCATCAGCTTATGTTGTTCATTATATTCCACAAATGAGTGAGATCCTGTGGTATTTATCCGCTCTCAAGTTCCATCCATGCTGTGGCAAATGGTAAGAGTTCCTTTTTCTTCTTCCTCTTCTTAAAGAATACCTTTCAGCATTTCATATAATGCTGGTTTGGTGGTGATGAACTCCTTTAGCTTTTTCTTATCCGTGAAGCTCTTTATCTGACCTTCTATTCTGAATGATAGCTTTGCTGGATAAAGTAATCTTGGTTGCAGGTTCTTGCTATTCATCACTTTGAATATTTCTTGCCAGTCTCTTCTGGCCTGCATGGTTTCTGTTGAGAAATCAGCTGACAGTCGTATGGGTACTCCCTTGTAGGTAACTGACTGTCTTTCTCTTGCTGCTTTTAAGATTCTCTCTTTATCTTTGCTCTTGGCATTTTAATTATGATGTGTCTTGGTGTGGTCCTCCTTGGATTCCTTTTGTTTGGGGTTCTCTGCGCTTCCTGGACTTGTAAGTCCATTTCTTTCACCAGGTAGGGGAAGTTTTCTGTCATTATTTCTTCAAAAGGTTTTCAATATCTTGCCCTCTCTCTCCTTCTGGTACCCCTATAATTCTGATGTTGGTACGCTTGAAGTTGTCCCAGAGGTTCCTTACACTATCTTCATATTTTTGGAATCTCTTTTCTTTTTTCTTTTTCGGTTGGGTATTTTTTGTTTCTTTGTATTTCAAATCTTTGACTTGATTCTTGGGATCCTCTTTTCTGCTGCTGGATCTCTGTAAATTATTCTTTATTTCAGTCAGTGTATGCTTAATTTCTAGTTGGTCCTTTTTCATGTCCTCCATGGTCTCCCTATACTGATTGAGGGATTCATTAAATTTATCGGCGGTTTCCATAAAATTCTTGAAAAACCTTATAACCGTGGCCTTAAACTCTATATCCAATCGTTTGCTTTCCTCCATTTCTGCCATTTGTGACCTGTTTCTTTGTCTCCGCATTTTGGCAGCTTCCCTGTGTTGATAGAGTGGCCCTGTGCGCCAGGTGTCCTGTAGGGCCCAGTAGCTCAGCCTCCCCAGTTACCTGGGGTGGACACTCTTGGTGCACTCTTGGTGCCTTGGTTGTTGTAGAATCACTGGGAGGAATTGACCTCCAGGCCAATTGGCTGTGAGAATCAGCTGTGTCTAAAGTGGGAGAACTTCTGTGCTGAAGACACCCTTCTGGGGCAAGACTTGCTTCAGTGGGGCTTTGGTGCTCACTGAGTCTGCTCCCTGAGTGCGTCCCTTATGGATCTGAGGAGTTGCAGTCTGGATGGACCCCCTCTGACCACTGGGTACAGTGGCTCCTGGATCTAAGGAGGTGCTAATTCAGCCTCTGCCTGAGGCCACACAGCAGGAGCCACGAAGAGGCTCAGCTGTGAAGCAATGCAAGCCGCTGCGGGGCCTTGGGCCTTCTCTTGGAAGTTCCAGGTCTGCCTGGTTCGGCTGCAGTTAGGTACATTCACATGCAAAAGCCTCTGCCGCAGCCTGGGTGGGGCGGGGTCTCAGGGAGTCAGAGGGCGGAGAAAGCGGCCATGGCCGATTCTCCGCCCGGAGTCGCGCGTCTCAGTGTTCCGGTAACGGCTGCAAGCACCTCTGAGGGAAAGCCGCCCTCAAGTTCGCTCGCTGCCGGACAGACCAGCTTCTCCCCGTATGAGACCTGGGTCCCCAGAGACTTCCCGGAACCGGAGTTCAGAGCCGTCGGGAGTTTGTGATTCAAAAAGACAGCCGCGTCCTCAGGCGCCACCCCCTTTCCTCGCGCGCGCGCGCCGCCGTACCTCTGCACTTCACCTCCGCAGCGCCTCTGGCTCTCAGCGTGCTTTTCTTTCCTTCTAGTTGTGGAATTTACACTCAGCCAGCCTTCCTGTTGTTCTGGATGATGTTTGCTCAGTCCTTTGCGGTAATTTTCAATTGTTGTGTGAGGCGATAATTTCCCGGTGTTTACCTATGCCGCCATCTTAGTTGCTCTCGGTAATATGCAAATTGACTGTCATGGTCTCGCACAAGATGGCCACCCCCATGTCATCACAAAATGGCTGCCCCCATGTCGTCACAAGATGGCCTCTACAAGATGGCCGGCAGGGGAGGGCAGTTGCAGGTGACCAGGCCTGCAGGGGAGGGCAGTTGGAGGTGAGCAGGCCAGCATGGGAGGGCAGATGGGAGCAATTGGGCTGGCAGGGGAGCAGTTAGGTGTTGATCAGGCTGGCAGGGAGTGGTTGGGGGTGATCAGGCAGGTAGGCAGGGGAGTAGTCCCAGATTGTGAGAGGGATGTCCGACTGCCAGCAGTCCTTGATTGTGAGAGGCACTCGGACATCCCCCGAGGGGTCCCAGATTGGAGAGGGTGCAGGCTGGGCTGAGGGACACCCCACCTCAGTGCACGAATTTCGTGCACTGGGTCTCTAGTAGATATATATAATCACACACCCACACACACATGCACACACACACATTATATTTAGAATATTTCTTTAAAAAACTAGAAATAGTGTGTGTGTGTTTTGTTTTTTTATCCTGGGAAGGTTGATTAGAACCAGGATTGGGAAGTGTATTAACTCTACATTATATACCTTAAAATTATTTCAGTTTTTATCATATCATGTATTATCTTTTCCAGCTAAAAATACTACTGTTGGTCTTGCAACAGTCAATATATAATATTGATTCTGCCTGCTTGGGTTTCAAACAAAATAAGAATAAGACAGACAAATGAAAAATGTAGCTTTAAGTTATGGCCAAACTGTTTTGCTGCCACTCCACTCCTGAAACAGACTAAACTATTCAATTGAAGACAACACTAAACAACCATACAGCTCCCTTGCAGGAACCTGGGAATTAGAGAAGGTCTGTGCTCTATGGAGAGAATAAGTTTGATTTAGAGAAAGACCCCAGTGGGGACCGAGCCAATGTGTTTAGTGCTTTATCCTGCATGTTTACCAGAGAAGTTGCTCTTCCTATTTGCAGCAAGTTTCTTCCTATATGAACTTTCATTGCTGATGGGAATGACTAAGATGTCCTTCAGTAGGTGAGTGGCTAAATAAACTATGGCACATTGAGACAGTAGAATATTATTCAGCAATAAAAATAAATGACCTATCAAGTTGTGAAAAGACCTGAAGGAAATCAAATGTTCATTACTAAACGCAAGAAGCCAATTTGAATAGGTAAACATGGTGTAAGATTACAACTATCTGGCATTGTGGCAAAGACAAAACTATGAAGACGCTAAAAATATTAGTGGTGGCCAGGGATAAGAGAGAGTAAGGAATGAGTAGAGAGAGCCCTGAGAATGTTTAGGATAGGGAAACTATTTTGAGTGATACTATAGTGATGGATACATATCATTATACATTTGTTAAAACCCAAAGGTTGTACAACACTAGAGTGAACCCTAATAAAACGTGGCCTTTGGGTGATAACCATGTGTCAGTGTAAGTTCATAGACTGTAATAAATGTACCACTGTGGTGGAGGGTGAGTATGTGTGGAGACAGTGATATATGGGAACTCTGTACTTCCCATTCAATTTTACTGTGAACCTAAAACTACTCTTAAAAATAAAGTTTTAACAATAAGAGAAAAAGAAACATTTTCCAATTTTTACTTATGTACCTATAGACTGTTTCACAGACAAAATTATAACAATAATTCTTTGCCTATTAACATTTGTGGCTATTTATTTTTCTTATAAATCCAGGACCAAGGCAAAATACCAATGAATCACTAACCTAAAAGGAATCATTTATGATAATTCAGTAAAGAAATTGTGGACAAGGTTAAGAGAATGTGGCAGGAGGACAACATAGTTATGTCATGGCCATCATATCATTGCTTCAACCTCAATATTGCCTAATAAGCAACTGAAATCATTCAACAGTGAAATAGTTCTAGATTATTTATTTCTTGCTTTTCTTTATTCAATAGTAAGGCTTCCTAAAAGCCATCAACATTCAAGTAAAAGAAAAAAAAATTCTGGTCATGAAAGCAAAACGTATTCACCTTGCCCTGGGTTAATTTTTGAACAAAATGAACTTTTTAAAAATATCTCACAATATAACTACAAGAAATGCAATTACCTTGGGCTTTGTTTTGGTGAAGGATAATGTAGGGGAAGCATTACCATTTAGATCTGTGCATGAGACTGGTTCAATGGAACACTGAAAAATAAGCATTTGTGTTTATTGTGTTTATTATTTGTTTCAAGGTTTTCTGACCTTGGAATAGCAGAGAATACCACTGACTTGGAAACATTCCTGTTTACAGCTCACCACACTGGGAACCAGAGGGATTTACAAGGTGAGCATGACAAGCATGTCATGTATTAGCATCATGTTTGAAATGTTAGTGGCATATCACACACAAGGCTGGCATATTTATTTTTTAATATTCATCTCAGCTCTCCCTGTCAAGCATGGAAAGTACAGGCATTATGACTCTCAGATATAGATGGAAAAGAGCCTTCCTTTTCCAGCTCCTCTGCTTCTGTGACCATGAATCCATGCCTCCAGAAGGCAATAAGTCTAAAACTTCAGTGGTGCAGTGCTACAGTCAATAGACTTTGCGCTTCCCCATTTATTAAAGCTAGCTTTGCTGATGTGAGCGTCGACCTATGAATCAGGAGGTCATGGTTCGATTACTGGTCAGGGCACATATCCGGATTGCGGGCTTAATCCCCAGTGTGGGGCATGTAAGAAGCAGCCAATTGATGATTCTCTCTCATCATTGATATTTCTCTCTCCCTCTCCCTCTCCCTTTATCTCTGAAATCAATAAAAAATGTACTTAAAAAAACACACAACAACAAACAAAAAAACTAGTGGCCATATTTAGGAGTGAACACAAGCATAAATCCAACGTTTGACTACCTATGTGATAAAATTTGAAAGGTTCATATCTTTAGCTGGACTATCATCTCTGAAATCTCTTTACCTACACACCAATTAAGAGCAATATATTACATTTTTGTGATCCAGTTTATAAATTCATTAGATTAACTAGTTTGAGTGCCGGGGTCCAACCCCAGCGGGTCCAGGGGTCCCCAAAGGTGTGAATGGAGTCGGCGAAGAAGGAATGACATGGAGACAGCGTTCAGTTGATCAGCAGCCTAGCCAGGATCTCCAGCCAGGATCTCCAGCCAAGTTCTGGTCTGGATCTCCAGCGAAGTTCTGGTTCAGGATCTCCAGCCAGGTTCTGTGTCCAGTTGTCTTGCTAGGTTCTCCAGCCAAGTTCTGTAGCCAGGTTCTGTAGCCATGTTGTCTCGCTAGGTTCTCCAGCCAGGTTCTGTCCAGGTTCTCCAGCCAGGTTCAGTAGCCAAGTTCCCTCTCTAGGTTCTCCAGCCAGGTTCTGTCCAGGTTCTCCAGCCAGGTTCAGTAGCCAAGTTCCCTCTCTAGGTTCTCCAGCCAGGTTCTGTCCAGGTTCTCCAGCCAGGTTCAGATACCAGGTTCTAGTCAGGTTCTCTTGCCAATTTCTGTAGTCAGGTTCAGTCCAGGATCTTTTGCCATGTTCTCTCGCTAGGTTCTGTCTCTAGGTTCTGAGGCCAGTTTCTGTCCAGGATCTTTTGCCATGTTCTCTCCAGCGAAGTTCTTCTGTCTCTAGAGAACGTTCTGTGTAGGTTCTGTGCCTAGGTTCCGTCTCTCTTGGTTCCGTATTCTAAGTTCTGTGTCTTGCTGTCTTATTACATCTGTATTTATACCAGTTGATTCAATCCTATCAATCTCTATTACAAAGGTTAGGGCGTTTCTTATCTCCATTCCAGAGAGTAAAGATTATGTAGCTTAAGCATGATTGTTCGTAGTTAAAGTGATTAATTACCCACCTGGCACTAGTTAAGAGGTTTTATTCCCTCCCTAACTTCAGGGGAAAATCCCTACCTGGGGAAACAACCTTTCTCAGAGACCTTGGTTAAAACACATAGTACCAAGAAGGTGAGCAAACATATTAAGAACAGTATGCCATATATGCCAGGTCCCTTGAAACAGCAAGCATGGACCGGCTCCCAGCATTTGAGTAACATGATTTAAGAGTTAAGAATATAGGGGACAGGCCAGGGAATTTTTTTTTTTTTGAAGGGGAAGGGAACATTGTGGAGTATAAAATACAGTTCTATAGTATATCTGGAGTTTCCAGGATGGCAGGCTAAAAAATAGGGTGCTATTTCTTGTCCCAGCTTAAGGAAAACAAAGAGGTCTAAGTGTGGGTGAAGAAATGATGAAAAAAACAAACACCATATTTTCCTTCTTTTATAATTTTGCTAATTTTTCCTAGGGCCATTCAGTACACTGACATTTCAAGAATTCTTTAGGTTGTCTTTTCAAATCATTATCTAAGTTCTGAGCTCTTAAAAATTGAATAAGAAGAGTTTTATGTTCTTTCAGAGTCATAGTATTCCATGGAAATCCTTAAAAGACAAAAAAAAGTTAATTATTTAAATGTCAATATTTAGCTGCTATTTCTCTTAATGAACAATCTTTCAAACATTCCCTCTTTTCTATGCTAATCAGTCTGAACCCCTTTCTTGGCTTTCAGATACTCATATTTTGATCCCAAATTAATTTCCTACTGGTCTTCAAACCAAATTCTTGTCTTCACAGATGTTTGCATGACTGTCCCACTGTGCTCAGAGTAACTCCTACTTTCAGAAAAACTTCCTTTTATTATGTATCTAAAAATTTCAAGGACTATTTCATGACACACCTCTATAAACTACATCAAAATAAACAGCTTTTTTTAAAAAAAATATATATTTTTTTGAGTTTTTTACAGAGAGGAAGGGAGAGGGATAGAGAGTTAGAAACATCGACAAGAGAGAAGCATCGATCAGCTGCCTCCTGCACACCCGCTACTGGGGATGTGCCTGCAACCAAGGTACATGCCCTTGACTGGAATCAAACCTGGGACCCGTCAGTCCCCAGGCCGACGTTCTATCCAGTGAGCCAAACCAGCCAGGGCAAACAGCTTTTGTACAGCAAAAGAAACCATCAATAAAACAACAAGAAAGCCCACTGCATGGGAGAACGTATTTGCCAATGTTATCACCAATATGGGTTTAATATCCAATACTTACAGGGAACTCATACAACTTAACAAAAGGAAGATAAACAACCCAATCAAAAAAAAAAAAAAATGGGCAATGGACCTAAATATATACTTTTTGAAAGAAGACAGAAGGAAGGCCAAGAGACATATGAAAACATGCTCAAAGTCATTAATCATCTGAGAGATGCAAATCAAAAGGACAATCTCACACTTGTCAGAATGGCTATCATCAACAAATCAACAAACGACAAGTGCTGGCGAGGATTCAGAGAAAAAGGAACACTATTGCACTGCTGTGGGAATGCAGACTGGTGCAGCCACTGTGGAAAACAGTATGGAGTTTCCTCAAAAAAACTAAAAATGGAATTCCCATTTGACCTAGTGATCCCACTTCTATGAATATATCCCAAGAAACTAGAAAGAAAGACCCAGAACACCCAAGAAACTAGAAACACCAATTAGAAAGGATATATGCAACCCTATGTTCATAGTGGCACAATTCACCATAGCTAAGATTTGGAAACAGCCTAAGTGACCATCAGCAGATGAGTGGATTAAAAAACTGTGGTACATCTACACAATGGAATACTACACTGCGATAAAAAAGAAGGAGTTCTTACCATTTGCAACAGCATGGATGGAACTGGAAAGCATTATGCTAAGTGAAATAAGCCAGTCAAAAAAAGATAAATATCACATGATCTCACTCATTTATGGAATATAATGAACATAAACTGATGAACAAAAACAGATCCAGAGACAGAGAAACATTGATCAGACCATCAAACCTTAGAGGCAAGGTAGGGGTGGGTGGGGGTAGGGGGTAGAGGTCAACCAAAGGACATGTATGCATGCATATAAGCCTAACCAATGGACACAGAAAATAGGGGGGTGAGGGCATGAGTGGAGGGTATGGAGGGTAATAGGGGGTAAGGACACATATGTAATACCTTAATCAATAAAGAAATTAAAAAATAAAAACATAAATTAATAGCTATAATTGTTACTGTGTGTAATGCAGTGTATAGCACAGTGGTGAAGAATTATTTGGTTGTGTTCTCTGCCATCAGATTCCTGAGCTCAGATCCTGGCTCTACCACTCACTAACTATGTAACATTGAACTTCTCTGAGGCTTCCTTCTGATGTTACTCTAAAATTTTTTGTTTTGTTTTGTTTTGTTTTGTTTTAGTTTTGATGAGGATTAAAAAGATAATATGTAGAAGGGATTCAACACAGTATGTGTCATATAAGCAATCAAAATTGTTATCTCGCCAAAACCGGTTTGGCTCAGTGGATGGAGCAATGGCCTGTGGACTGAAGGGTCCCAGGTTCGATTTCGGTCAAGGGGATGTGCCTGGGTTGCGGGCACAACATCGGTGGTGGATGTGCAGGAGGCGGCTGATCGATGTTTCTCTCTCATCGATGTTTCTGACTCTCTATCTCTCTCCCTTCCTCTCTGTGAAAAATCAATAAATATATTTAAAAAAAAAATTGTTATCTCTATTTTATTTTATATAGTTCTTTATAGTAATACTAGAGGCCCGGTACACAAAAAGTTGTGCACTCGCGGGGGGAGGGGGGCCCTTCAGCCCAGCCTGTGCCCTCTCGAAGTCTGGGACCCCTGTGGAGATAACGACCTGCTGGCTTAGGCCTGCTCCCAGGTGGCAGAGGGCAGGCCCAATCCCTAGGTGCAGCCCCTGGTCGGGCTCAGAGCAGGGCTGATTGGGGAGTTGGGGCTCCGCCCCTGTCGTGCACAGAGCAGAGCAGATCAGGAGGTTGTGATTCCACCCTCAGTCACGCTCAGGGTAGGGCCGATTGGGGGGTTGGGGCACCATCCCCTGTCACACTCAAGGCAGGGTCGATGGGGAGGTTGTGGCGCCACCCCCTGTCACACACAGAGCAGGGCCCATCAGGAGGGTTGGGGCTCTGTACCCTGTCATACACAGAGCAGGGCCAATCAGGGGGTTGGGGCGCTGCCCTCTATCACCCACAGAGCAGGGCCGATCAGGGGGTTGGGGTGCCGCCACTCTCACACTCAGGGCAGGGCCGATGGGGAGGTTATGGCTCTACCCCGTCACACACAGAGCAGGGCCCATGGGGGGGGGGGGTGGCTGGGGCGCCGCAACCTGTCACACAGAGCTGCAGTGCGATCAGGGGGTTTGGGTGCTGCCCCCTGTCACACTGATCCCGGTGCCGGGAGGCCTCGCAGCTCCGCTGGTCCTGGTGCTGGGAGGCATATTACCCTTTTACTATATAGGGTAGAGGCCTGGTGCATGGGTGGGGGCCGGCTGGTTTGCCCTGAAGGGTGTCCTGGATCAGGGTGGGGGTCCCCACTGGGGTGCCTGGCCAGCCTGGGTGAGGGGATGATGGCTGTTTGCAGCTGGTCACACACCCTTCAGGGTGGGGGTTCCCACTGGTGTGCCTGGCCAGTCTGGGTGAGGAGCTGAGGGCTGTTTTCAGGCTGGGGGTGACTGAAGCTCCCAACCGCTCCTCTTTTTCTTTCTTTTTTTTTTTTTTTTTTATTCTGGGCCAGCTTTAGCTTTGAGGCTTGGCTCCAGCTCTTAGGCCTCTGCTGCTGAAAGTACGTTTCTGGCCTTTGCTTACAATGTTGCGATCCTGCTGGCTGTAGCCCGGCAGGTTTCTGGGGTTTTGTTTAGCTTCTATGTTTGTTACATAGTTGCTTGCAGCTCAGAGGCCTGCAGCGGTAGGCGGGGAACGTTGGAGTCTTCTGTCACTGAAGCAAGCAAGCCTCATGTTAGTTTCAAGTTGCCTGGCTGCCGGCCGCCATCTTGGCTGACAGTTAATTTGCATATTGCCCTGATTAGCCAATGGGAAGGGTAGCAGTGGTACGCTAATTACCATGTTTCTCTTTTATTAGATAGGATGTGAACAATGTTTGAAATAACAAACTCCAAATTTCTTAAAGTCAAAGATCCTTTCCTATACTTCTAAATATGATACATCACCAAACAAAAGACTGAGCTTACATGTGACAAATAATAACTGTCCTCACACCTCAACCAAACTTACTTCTCCTTTCAAACAGAGAAGACCTAGAAAGTATCAAATAGTCAAACTGAAAAAAAGAAAGAAATAGGTGATGGAAGAAAAACCTACTCATTTTTAATCAGCATAATGAGTAACTTGCTCATAGATTATGTTCTTATTTATTGCAGTGAATTGGCCAATTTTTAAAGACACAAACTTATGAAAATTGGAAAAATTAATGGGAAGAAAAGGTCAGGATAATACCCAGTCTGGGAGAAAGAAAATGCCAACAATATCCTTGTGGCAAGAATAGCAAGTCATTTTATTTCATGTGCCAACTATGATGGGAGGTATTGCCTGGTTTGGGGGGCTGAAAAAGACTTGGGACTCATCAAGAAATGAAACTGGTATTCAAACTCATGAGTATTAATATTCTCTTTAATAACAGTTACACTTTGAATTTTTAGTAACTTAACGGAATTGAATTTTGTTTATTGCCATTGAAAAGTGTGTGTTTCTGATTGATGGGAGAAGGAGAATAGGGAACTTTCTGCTCTATGACATCACTGAAGGACCCTGATAGATGGAGGTTTATCTATGTTCGATATGTTTCTTCCATTCCAGCTCATGAAATGGGGACAAATATTGAGGATAATGCATAGGTAGTGCTGTTGTATAAGAATTGAACTACATCACTTCCATGTACATTTCATTAGCTCCACACTTTAGCCACGTGGCCAGAACTAAGAACAAAAAAATCTGGAAAATGTGATCTAGCTGAGTCCAAGAAAGAAAAGGAAATCGTTTTGTGATCAGTTAGCTATACTTGCCATAACATGGCCAATTGATGATGTCTGCATGGAGCAGAGAATTCAGTTGCGATAGCCTAAGGAAAGAATTTGCTGATGTTGAATCTCACAAAAGGACACGGAGACACCACAGAACTGAAAGTCGGATTGTTTGTGCTTTCAGTGTGATTATAAACTAGCACTAAAGAGTCTGAGGGCATCTGGCCTCTTAGGCTTTGACTGAAGTAGATTAAGCTTGAGAAGATTAGTGACAGATGAATATTTTTGCTCAGAGAATATCTTTAGCTCTGTAAAGTAGGGTACTGTGATGGAGCATGCATAGAAACAACAAAGGAAATATATTGCTTAGGACTTGCTTCAGGCCCAAGAAATAGAAAAGTTGAAAATGCAGGTTTTCTTCTAGATTAGGAAGCTCAATGGAAAGTAAAAAGAATAAGACTGTGTACTGGTTTTGAACTCCATTTTTCGTTTGTTTGTTGGTTTGTTTCTTCTAGATACCTTTATTATTGGGATCAATACAGAAGATTCTTTACCTTCGGCTGCAGTGGTTCTCAACCTTCTGGCCCTTTAAATACAGTTCCTCATGTTGTGACCCAACCATAAAATTATTGTCATTGCTACTTCATAACTGTAATGTTGCTACTGTTATGAATTGTAATGTAAATATCTGATATGCAGGGTGGTCTTAGGCGCCCCCTGTGAAAGGGTCGTTCGGCCGCCAAAGGAGTCGCGACCCACAGGTTGAGAACCGCTGGGCTAAAGGCTTATAAAGGCCTCAAGTAAGTCTTAAAACATCACTAACTTTAGAATACTTCTTTCCCATCATTAAATTCATATAGTTTTATAGAGCCTTATTGTTAAAGAAACCATTTTTGTCCTTTTTTAGAATGCCCAATCGGTCAATAAAAGTCATTTCCTGTTGCTGGAAATATTGGAAAAATAATTACCTGCTTCTGTCCATCTGTGGTAGGCAGTTAGACAGACATGAACCAGCAAGGACAATAGGCCAGGTACAGAAGGTCACCAGGACAGAAAGCCTGGGTGCCTAGCAATGGACAAAACTGTGGAAACAAGGACCTTGCCCCCAGGCTAACCTTTCCTCTCTAGTATATAGCTGGTCATGTGGTTAGGACCCTCCCTCTTATGTCACTCGTCATGCTAGTCATGTGGTAAACCCCCTTTGAGAAGGAACAAAAGGCCAAAGAGTGGCCTCATGTGACTCCCATGAGGGTTCTTGGCACAACCACTCACTTGAGCATTAACCTCTAGGGATGACATCTAGGCGTCAGTTGTGTTTCAGCTGCAGGCCCAGAAAAGCAGTAAAACCAGACAAGGGAAGCCATGGCTGACATCAAGACCAAATCTATTGACTAATGACACCCTGCCTTGCCACCAATAGGTGGAGACCACAACCCTGAAAGGATGCACATGCAAAGCTGATGAATATTCTATTGAGATCCTCCCCTGGAAGCTCCCCTAAAATATCCGCTTTTAAAAGTCCTTAGGAAGGAGGACCAGCACCCTCTCCCTCTCAGGAGCAGGCCCATGCCCTTCCTATTCTCCTTCTTCCTTCCGAGGTGCATTAATCTTACCCTTCTCTCTCCTGAGCTCCAAGGGCTCTTCTTTTGCCTCTGTGACTTGTTTCCTGACCCCATTTCTTTTTCTGCTCACTTTCTAAATACACTTTCTCTTACAGTTTGAGTCTCAACTGAATTCTTTCTTAGCCCAAACTCAAGTACCAACCGAGATTGCTGAACTGAGGTCCAATTGCCTGTAACAACTGCTGGTAACAACATTTCGCCACCACCAACACATCCAGTTCACTTACTCTTCCTAAAAGGAAAGGTATGACTTGGTTGACTGTTAAGATTAGGAAAAGGATCTGCAAATACATGACCTGGGGCTTTAGCCTCTGATTTTGGGTAATCCTTTTTAGAATTCCTAACCTTGGGGGATGAGATCTGGATGGGGATAGGAAGGCCTCAGGTTCTGACTGTGACTTGGTGAGTTATTTAATTCTGAGAGAAATGTATAAAGAAGCCTCAGTATAGTTATATTTTCAGTTGACCTTTTAAAATTCATCTCTAACATCAACAAAAACTATTTTGATATTTTTCTGATTCTTGTGTATTTTCCTAATAATTACTAAATAATTATTAAACAGGGAGGGGTGCTATTTACTGGCTACCAACCCCAACAATACCCATATTTCCATTTCTTCAAATTTATTCTAGTGTATTCTATTGCTTCCATGGCTCCTAATAATAATAATAATAATAACCCAACATCTCCAGCAATTTCAAAACTTGTCTCACATGTTCTCAGAGAGAAATGTATAGGGAATACGGGAAAAGCAAAGTATTAAGCATTTCATTTCTGTGAAGTCTAGAAGCTTGATTTCCCTGTAGATCTTTTTTTTTTTTTTTTTTTTCAAACACAGAGTCTTAGTGCTAGCAAAGTTGAGGTGACAAGGAGATATATTGAAGATCAGAAGCCATGGTCTATTCAGTAAAAATTCCTGGCCAATTCACCTCACGCTTCCTCCTGCATAACAAATAAAAGACAGTTTTTATAAAATATATTTTTTCACCTTAAATTTTTAGTTTCTAAAATACAGCTTGACTCTTTGGCCTTCTTCATCAAGGATATTATTAGGGCTGGAATACAAGAAATAATAATAAAACTGTCAGATGAGTAAGGTATCTGCTCCAAATAGCCCAACTGTTTTATGGCTATAGACAAATACTGATTTCATTATTAGTAAAACTACTTAGAAGGAGAATTGCTGGGGTCCAACCCCAGCGGGTCTAGGGGTCCCCAAAGGCGTAGACGGAGTCGGCAAAGAAGGAAGGACACGGAGACAGCGTTCAGTTGGTCAGCAGCCTAGCCAGGATCTCCAGCCAAGTTCTGGTCTGGATCTCCAGAGAGGTTCTGCTTAGGATCTCCAGCCAGGTTCTGAGTCCATGTTCTCTTGCAAGGTTCTCCAGGTTCTCCAGCCAGGTTCTGTAGCCATGTTCCCTCGCTAGGTTCTTCAGCCAGGTTCTGTCCAGGTTCTCCAGCCAGGTTCAGTCACCAGGTTCTAGTCAGGTTCTCTTGCCAATTTCTGTAGTCAGGTTCAGTCCAGGATCTTTTGCCATGTTCTCTCCAGCGAAGTTCTTCTGTCTGTAGGTTCTGTGTAGGTTCTGTCTTCTAAATTCTGTGTCCTAAGTTCTGTGTCTTGCTGTCTTGTTGTATCTGTATTTATACCAGTTGATTCAATCCTATCAATCTCTATTACAAAGGTTAGGGCGTTTCTTATCTCCATTCCAGGGAGTAAAGATTATGTAGCTTAAGCATGATTGTTCATAGTTAAAGTGATTAATTACCCACCTGGCACTTAGTTGAGGGGTTTTATTCCCTCCCTAACTTCAGGGGAAAATCCCTACCTGAGGAAACAACCTTTCTCAGAGAGGAGGCCTTGGTTAAAACACATAGTGCCAAGAAGGTGAGCAAACATATTAAGAACAGTATGCCATATATGCCAGGTACCTTGAAACAGCAAGGATGGACCAGCTCCCGGCAGAGAATCTTGCTGCTCAGATTAATTCTATTTAGTCAATGTTTTCATAGTTTTGTTGAACATAGTTTGCAACACAGGGGTTAATTGAACTTCCTTAAAAGTAATCTGCAGAGGAAAATAAATTTCACCCCACACCTAATGCGTAAACTACCATTACCATCAATTGAGCACTCCTTTTAGATGCCTGCTTTGCTTCTCTTCAGTCAGCTGTAAATGATCTCACTGCTCCTCTCCAGAGGCAGAACAAATGGCACAATCTAAGAGTTTTTAGGTTGTGCTGAAAAAAACAACAAGTAAGCATAAATAAATCAGATACTTAAATTCTAATTGATTCCAAAATCCGGTGTGTATTTAAGCTACAATTCCCCTCAAGGTGGTCACTTTATTCCAGTTTGACCTGAAAGAGAAAACAGATTATCTGTGTGTGCTGTGGGTGGGAGAGAGGATTTCCTCCACAAGGAAGGCAGTCTCTTACTCTACACGAGGGGGGGTGGGGGGGAGTTCCCATTTATGTGAATAGCTGCACCAGTTCCATAGATTCTGTTCTAAAGAAAGCTTGTGTGTCTCTAGCAATTGCTTCCCCCAATCTTCCAGAATTTATTTGAAAAACAATTAAACCTAATTAAAACTATCTGCTTTCCTGCCAGAGTGGCCCTTCAATGCCCTAGAAAGACAGAGAGATTGCTCAGAAAGGGGCTGGGGAACAAGAGAACACAGAGCTCTTCAGATGTGAGAAAATAAGCAGGAAGAAAGATTCACGTTATTGAAAAAACTAGAGACTGAAGACAGGTGTTAGGACCCCGGGCAAGATTGGAGGCTGAGAGATTATGTGCCTGGAATGAGGGTGTAGCTGGTCTCTGAAGATCCAGCCAGCAGTCCTGACCTATTTGCTCCGCGGGAGTGACCATGTTATTACTTGCGGTTTAGTGTGTCAGACTCCATGCTTACTGGACCCTGGATGCTGAAGGCTACAGGCTCCGTGGAAAACCTGGCTTGCTTAGATTGGTGGTTTAATTTTCCTGCTGCTCTCTAGAGAGTCTATTTCTACACCGTAGCATATTTATTATGAATATTAAGTGATCAAACGAGCTGTATTTGAGAAAAGAGTCATGCCCACTGAAGACTTCATGTTAATTAGCCACAAATAAAGCCCATCCATCTCTAGAAAACCTAATGTTTTACATTCTAATTCTATCAGCCGTCAGGCTTCCATTTCCCATCCCTGCAGAGCCGCGGGGTGAAGACATTTTGTTAATGTGCGTAATAATATTTTCAAACAGGTTCTTCATGCCACTACATTCCTCACTTTAGAAACATTTAGGAATGTCCTAGCTGTAAGTCGGAAATAGAGGACACACGGGCAAATGTATTGTGAAATTTCATGAGAGCACCACAGTTTATTTTAACCAGTAATTTTGATATTTCACCTTCCAACCAAAACCTTGACATTGGCTCATTAAAAAGAAAACTCTGTTCAATTATAAAAGCCCCAAACATCCAAAGGAAAATAGCCAAGGACTTCATGTGTGCGTGTGTGTGTGTGTGTTGGCGTGTGTGTTGGGCGAGGTGCAGGGAGCCTCGCGGAGGCACTGAGGAAGACTACTAGAGGGGACGAGTAAGGAGTGCATTGGGACATACATCACCCAGAAATTTTGCATTTGAGTAACAGTAGGCATAAACATACTTACAAAAGATTTCACTAACAAGATACTCCCCTTAAGAGTATTTGTCTCTAGACAAACGTAAAAATTCTTAAATTAGAGGAGGTAAGAGTATTATAAAAGAGACTGCACAATTGGAACGTGAAAACAGAGTTTAAAAAAAAAAACAGGAAAAAAGTAAATAAAAATGATTTAAAAATAAAATTCTAATGTATGTGTCAACCCTTTCGAATTCTAGAGACATGGTTAACACATTTCTTCACCTACAAAAACTTTCAATGTAAATAGTCCAGTAAGACCTACTTGAGAACCTCACATATTTGGATCTCCCTGGCTATTATATGCAAATCATAAAGGAGTCCCTTCTTCAGTTAGTCAACTACAAGCTTGAAACCTCATTTTACGCTATACTGAGAGAAAATGCTAAAAAACGGCTAGTCCCTGTTGCTTAGGAATCCTAAGCACTACTAGTGTCCATCTGATAGAGGCATGATCAATACGCTTCATCATATTCTGGGCAATCAATTTCTTTAGCTGCTTGGTTGGGGTTGTTTTTGGTGGGTTTACCCTCACCCCTTACTTTTCAATATGAAAATAATCATCTAAATGTCTAGTGGTTTTCAACTGCTTGTGGGTACAAATTAAATTACACTACTAGAAAAACTAAGTTCTCTTCATACCTATCACCTGTGGGAAAGCCAGAGCCCGGATCCTCTTAAGCATTCCTTTCCAGTTTGGTAACTCTATGCATGTCCGGGGCTGGGCCTCCTTTCTCAGCCCTTGGGGTGTTAGGTAGCTCCAAACCTCTAATTCCAGCTCTTTCAGCAGGCGAGTCCTCCCACTGCAGCAACGGCAGCCGGTGAATCAGAAGCTTAAGAGTTCCTCGTTGGCATGCCTGCCTCAGGAGCCACTGCTTTTACTACAACAGTCTCCCACGCGTAGCCAAGCCTTCTCTTCCTTCATCACATTCACCTGAGGAACAGCTCTACCTTGGCACAACACCTGACTGAAGGCCCAGAGAGAGTGGAAGGGAAGCACACACGGAGGTTAATTCACAGCAGCTACTAGATGGCTGTTCTGAGAGGCCCTTGGTTGTGACCGTCCTTAAAGGCTGCCTCCTTCCTTATCTTTCCTTGCGAGAGGTAAAGCTTTCTCCTCAAGTGTCTTAAAATTGGCTAGCCTCCTTGGAGACAAGACCCAAAGAAATAAACCCAAAGGAGATGATGATATCACCTCCTGTTCTCCAGACCAAATATTCATTCCTTAGATTTGTCCCAGAGTGACCGACACGGGAAAATCCCACTCTCATGAGACAAGTCCTTGCCTTCAGCCACAAAGGAAGGTTCATGCAGAATCCAACCATCCTACTTCATAAGTGCTGTACACATTGGAAGTGGAAAGAGTGGGAAACTGAGAAAGCAGAAGTTGCTTCTTTATATTCCTTGCTTTCAAATTACTAGGGAAAATGGATAGACCCTTTACATTTAAAGTTTCACAAATTCTGGGCTTTCAGTCCTAAACTTAGCACATATAGTAGCACTTTCTGATCCTTTCTCCAGGGTGAAGTGACATGGTTTCTGTATATCTTTTCTAATGTCTCAGGGACTCAGAGCCTGACCAGCTCCAAGAAGCTACTCAATGCATGAGTCAAAATATATTACTACAAGTAAGAGCAGCACTTTGGAAGCATCTAGATCAATACTTGAAAAAGCAACATTTTTTAGAAGAAGCAGCCCACAGAAACGCTATTGTGCTTACCACATAGATGACCTTTCCCACCATCACCCAGAACAGTTTAGCTCCTTACAGCTACAGCTTCTCAAACACCCTCTTTTCTAATTACAACCTGTGATTTAGATTTGCACAACCAAAAGGCCATGCAAAGATTTTCCTTGAAATATAGAAACAGTCTGCATCACTGTATTCAAGTTCTGGCTTTTTGAAAAACTGCTTGCAATTTTGAGGTGGCCTTTTCCCAAAGTTCTGTCACTTCCACCAGCATTTCCAGCAGCTTGGGACCAAGTGTCTACCAAGTTCAGCACAAAGCACCATATGCTCTTCGACACTCCCTATATTAGTCTCTGCAAAAAGCCAGCCCAAGTATGCAGCCCTGAAGTGATGCCAGTAGAATCACTTTCATATCTTTTCTCAGGAACTGCTTCCTATTCCCTATATAATGAGCAAGAAACCTTTCTAGAAACTACCCAAGCTAATGTCAATAGTTACCTAGCAATAGTTACTATGTGCCATGCACTGTTCCAGGTGCCTCATATATGTTGATATATGTCTTTAAAACAACTCATTTTCATACATGTTACACACACACACACACACACACACACACCCTAACTCTGCCCATTTTATAGGCAAATAGAGATTAAATGGCTTGCCTAGTTCATTCAGAAGGTAAAATGACAGAACACAAATTTATTAGAGAGTTTGGTTCCAATTCAATCTCTTAACCAGTCTACTCCACTGCCTCATGAGACTGGCTATCCTGCTCCTTTCATAAATTGCCAATTTAAAAAGTAGCCAAATTGACTTAGAGTATTTCAGCCCCTCTCCCATTTCATTGGTTTCCTGTGGTTTCAGAAAATGTGATTGTAGAGTGACTGTAAGTGTCCCATTGAAGGAGGAACATGGACGCTGCTGCCTTGTTGGCATCATTACTGTTCATCACCTGCATAGCATACATCCTTTGTGGAGCTCTCACTGTGTCCTAGGCACCGAGCTAATTACGTGTGATGAATGCTATCATTGAATTTTCAGAAGCCCATGAAATAGGTCCTGTAATTGTTCTCCATTTTGCAGAATAAAAAAACTAAGGCTCTGACAATTTAAGCAACTTGCTGATAATCTCTTAGCTATTGAATTTGAGAACCAATATTTGAACCAGGTAGTTAGATCTTAGATGTAATGCTTTTGACCACTATGTTATACCATGTCCTGGGCATAACTGTTATTTCAGGAAGAGGGGAGTTGCTGTCAATCATCCTGGTATACTACCTAATACATCATGTCTAAAATTAAGAAGCTGGTTTTATGAAGAACACAAAGAAAAATTGTTTGACTTAGGTTATCTGAGATATGAGAACTCTGTTATCCATTTTTCTGTTTTTTAATTCATCTCATGAAACCTGAAATTGTTTTCATTACCTCCTTGGCGTGAGCTCCAATTTACATGCATGCAGGCAGTCTGGTATGAAAAGTGTTGTTCTTTGTTGTATAATTACTTTGACCTCGGATTCAATAAATAGAAACATGTTTATAAGATTGTGATGCTAATTTACATAACCTGGAAAACTTCCCGAGTTAAAAATTAACAAAGGAAGTATGACATTCGTAATAGTTGGAGGAGTCAAAATAATATCAATTCTATTATGTTATTTACCTTAGTTTCCTTAGGTTTTCTTATCTAAAGGTTTCAAAAGACTTTTTTCTGTCCAAGTACATTCCAGCCTGAGGGAGTCTAACAAACAGTAACAGAGTTGTGCAGGAGAAAGTTCTGTGTGCAGTGACATAGCCCAGTATAGTAAGAAGAGCGTCGGCTTCAGAGGCAAGACATTTGGGTGCCATTTACAGAAAGGAAGCATGTAAAAATCTTACTGTTATTTCTGTCACAACAGGATTTCAGTGCTTGGTTTTGCTCGCCTAAATTGGCTACAAGAAGGCAGTGAGAACAAACCAAGAGTTTCAAAGAACCACTTCTTCCAAATGGTTTATTGACACATTTTCCACACCTGATGCTGCTTCCTTGGGATTCATCAGGTTGTCACAATTACTCATCCAGACATATTTTAGTCACCTAATGACTGGGAAGGCTATGAAACTAGGCTTATGCTCCTCATCCTTCCCAACTAGCTTTGAGCTCAACTTGTGAATTTTAAACGTGAGAAATACATACATATACATATACTAGAGGCCTGGTGAACGAATTCATGCACCAGTGGGATCCCTCGGCCTAGCCTGCGGGATCAGGCTGAAATCAGCTCTCCAACATCCCTCGAGTGATCCCGTATTGCAAGAGGGTGCAGGCTAGGCCAAGGGACCCCACAGGTGCATGAACGGGGCTGGGGAGGGACATGAGTGGTTGGCCAGCTGGGGAGGGGCCACGGGAGGGTTCCAGGGCATGTCCAGTGCTTAGTCCCAATTGGCCTAACCCCAGCAGCAAGCTAACCTACTGCTCAAAGCATCTGCCTCCTGGTGGCCAGTGCATGTTATAGCAAGTGGTTGAGCAACCTTAGCATATCATTAGCATATTACACTTTAATTGGTTGAACAGAATACTAGACACTTAGCATATTAGGCTTTTATTATATAGGATATATATATATATATACATATACATATATATGTATATATATATATACACACACACACACACAAATAAGTATATACACATGTGTACACTGTATATATGCATTAAACACCTGGCCTGGATATTTAAAAATAAATTGTGTAAGTTTTATACACAACTACTAGGAGTATAAATTGATAAAAGCACTTGGGGAATCTGTTTAGTAATATTGGCTAAGGCTAGACATTTCTATACTCTACATCTAGCAATTCCACTCCTAGAAATATGTGTGCAAACCATGTTCATATTTTCACAACATTATACATAGATAGCATCAGAGCACTATTTTTAATAACCAAAAATTGAAAACCATGCAAGTGACCTTCAGTAGTTGCATGAATAATAAAGGGAATATTGCATAACAGTAAGAATGAACAAACTGCTACTGCACAGCAACCAAGGTGAATCATAAAAATGTAAAGTTGAATAAAGGAAGGTAGACACAAAAAGTGCACACTCTATGATTCTCCATCTATAGAACTCAAAAACAGGCAAATGTAATCTGAGGCATTAGAGTTTATAATAGTGATTATCTATAGTGAGAAGGGGTGACTGGGTTAGGGCATGGGAGGGCTTCTTGAGTACTGATAATACTCTACTTCCTGAGCTGTCTACTTTGTTTCACAGATATGCTAACTTTGTAAAAATGTATTAAGATGTACAATTAAGACTTTTGCACTTATCTGCCTTATTTTTTTAATCAGAAAACCTTATAGTAGGGTTTTCTCAGTTTGAGCACTGTTGAAATCTCTGGGCTGGAAAATTCTTTGATGAGGAAGGCTGTCCTGTGCTCCATAGGACGATCAGTATCATCCCTGGCCACTACCTGATGGATACCAGTAACACTCTCCATCCCCTGGGGCCCTTGGGGAGTGATTAACTGGAGAACTTATATACATTTATGGACACAGGCAATAGAGTCGTGAAGGCCTAGGAGGGGCAGATGCAGGATGGAGGGGGTCAATGGGAAACATACAAACAAACAAAGGGCATTTCTGTAATACTTTCAACAATAAAGAAAAAAATTAAATAAAAATAACACACACACACACACACAAAAATCCTATCTAATAAAGAAGGGATATGCTAATTGACCATCATACCCTCACAAAGATGGTGGCACCCACAGCCATTAAAGAGGGAATATGCTAATTGACCGCCACAGCCTCACAAGATGGTGGCACCCACAGCCACAAGATGGCGGCACCTGGTCCCCTCAGCCCTGCCTCATCCAGCCTCAGTCCCCCAGTCCCCTCAGGCCTGCCTTAACCAGCCGGAGTCACCCAGTCCCCTCAGATCTGCAGGGAAGGCAGTTAGGGCGATTGGCCCAGCAGGGAAGGGCAGTTGGGGACAATCATGCCAGCAAGGGAGCAGTTAGGCATCAATCAGGCTGGCAGGGGAGTAGTTAGGGGGCTATCAGGCTAGCAGTCAGAGTGGTTTGGAGCAATCAGGCAGGCAGGCAGGTGAGTGGTTAGGAGCCAGCAGTCCTGGATTGTGAGAGGGATGTCCAACTGCTGGTTTAGGCCCAATCCCTGTGAGACCTGGCCTAAACCGGCAGTCAAACATCCCTCAAGGGGTCCCAGATTGGAGAGGGTGCAGGTTGGGCTGAGGGTCACCCCCCCCCCCCCCCGCATGAATTTTGTACATCAGGCTTCTAGTAAATGTTAATAACAAAAAATGTCTCTAGGCATTGTCAGATGTCCTCAGGAGGTAAAACTGCCCCCAGTTAGAACAGTTGCCTTAAAGTAGCTTGAATAAAGAGTCACATCTTACCAAAGTTCCTGAACAGTTATACCATTCACATTATTTTCCTGACCATTAGTCAAATGCCAAGAAGAATTCCAATAACTGTCAGATGGGATCAAACTGGAATTTAAGAGACAGAGTCATTCACATCTCAGAAATAGAATTATTCATGTCAGATGTTGTGCAGATGGGATTGGAACAAAAGAAAATTCCAAAAAAAAAAAAAGCACCTCAACATTCCTTTCTCAGAAAACTACCTGATAATTAGAAAATAATAGCCCATATCTGGACCTAACTCAAACTCCAAAATTTAGAAAGATGAATATTAAAGCAGAAGGTGGCCAGTTTCACAGAGGAGGAACACTCATCTTAGGATCTCTTTAGTCACTACAGGGTGTGAGGAGGTACAGAGGTCCTATGTCCATATCAAGCAAAAGGTTATGGCAGGATTTTTCCTAACACAGTGGATCACCCCTTATATTGACAGAGGCCAGAATACAAAACTGGTATATGTCACTTCAGCTTCAGGGATCAATATAGAAAGGACACAATTTCCTTGCCAGAGCTGCTCTTTGTCTCAAAGCTCTCACCTCCTCATGTAGGTAGACACAAAAAGTACATATTCTATGATTCACTATCACTGACCGGCTCTTTCACTTAAGATGATGGAGAACAGTCAAGAAGAGCATAATCCAGTCAGACATTCCTCAATGCAATCACATATGTGATTTTACATATTCCAGTTGCCACATTAAAAATATAAAAAATAGTAGATGAAATTAATTTTGATAACACTACACATTTTATTTAGCCCAACAAATCTAAATGATCATCATTCAAAATATAATTTAATGAAAGAATTATTAATGAAATATTTTTCATTTTTTTCATACTTAGTCTTTAAAATCTAATGTATGATTTATAGTAACATCACAGTTCAATTCAAACTAGTCACATTTTAAATGCTCAATAGCCACATTTGGCTAGTGGCTACTATACTGGATAATTAAGGTTTAGAATCAAAATCAACAAGGAGTATCTGGGAAGAATCTATACATTTTTTTAGTGAGGATATATGAGAGGACTCTATTTGATCATAAATATTTTATTATAAGAAAATAATCAATAAATAGTAAACAAGGTTGATATGTACTCGTCTCATTGTAGTTTTCAGTTTCAACTTTTTTGTGATTTCCATTAAAATTTCTTTGAGCTATGAATAATTTAGATGGGCATTTTAAAATTTTCAAACTCATTGGGAAAGGGAAGTGGAGAAATGTTATAGTTTTCTTAATGATTTTCAATTTTATTTAATGGTGGTGTGTATTATATAAAGCTTTGTTCTTTTTGAAACTTCCTTCTTGGCCTTGTATTTGATCAATCTAGCATATAGGTAGTTAACATAACTATTTCATGTTATTCCATGCATGCTTAAAAAGAAAAAAAATCAAGACTATTGTGGTATTTATTTCTGCATTAATAAATTTTGTGTAATATAAAGAGTTTATTAAAAATCTACTAAAATTATAGATTTACCAATTTTTGGTAATTTTGTTAGTATTTTCTTAATATAGAGGTCTGAGCTACATAAAATTGCCAGTAGTTGATCATATTTTAGCTTAAGAAATTGTAGTTTCATATACTTTAATCTAATAATTTGAATTTTGCACACATTGAAGTTTAGAATACTTTGAATCTTTCCAATTATATGTTCCTTTTACAATAACATATGGTCGCTTTTAAAATATTTTAATTGATTTTTTAGAGAGGGAGGAAGAGAGAGGGAGAGAGAGAAAAAAACATCAATGTGAGAGCAAAACATTGATTGGCTTCCCTCTGCACACCCCCTACCGGGTATTGAGCCAGCAACCCAGAGCTCTGCCCTGACCTGGAATCAAATCAGCAACCTTTCAGTGCACAGGAAGACACCCAATCAACTAAGCTACACCAGCCAAGGCATGGATTCTCTCTCATCATTGATGTCCCTATCTCTCTCTCCCTCTTCCTTCCTCTCTGAAATCAATAAAAAAATATATTTAAAAAAATAATAAAGAAAATCTTTATTTAAAATAACATTATAGCTATTACATTTTTTACTAGTATTGCTTTAGAAAATATTTTGCAGATCTTAATTCCATTGAAGTGCTACATTTTAATTATATTTTAGGTATATTTTTAATAAGCTATATGTGGCTAAGTAATTTTATTCTAAAAGTTTGTATTTAATGGGAATCATAAAAGGCTATTCTCTGGCCCTCTTGTTCCTTCTCTAAGGGGGCCTACCATATGACTAGTGTCATGACAGGGGAGGAAAGGTGAAAGGGTCCAAACCACATGACCAGTGATAAGAAAGGTCAAGGCGTCCAAACCACATGACCAGTAATATGCTGGGGGACAAAAGGTAACCCTGGGGGTGAGGTCCCACCTTACAATTGTCCGTTGCTGGGCTTTCCTCCCTGATGACCTTCCATACATGGCTTATCATTCTTACTCTGGTCATGTTTGTCTAACCATCTACTATATCATTCCCCCCTCAAGAATTCTTGGCTCTGAATTCTTTAAGGGAAAGAGGTGTAGTGTCTCCCACATAAGTCCTTGCACAACCACTCCCTTAAGTATTAATCCCTCAGGACAAAGAGATTCTGACTTGAATCAAATAATATTAGGAACAAAACCTTGGATCTGTTGACCAGAGACAGTTTTGGTCAGCTAGAGATAACATCTAGGCCCCAGTTGTATTTCAGTTCCAGGCCCAGAGAAGCAGCAATGCCAAGACTGACATCAAGACCAGCTTCCATAACTAATGATCCCCTGCCCTTCTGACTCTGGCCAATCAGTGGAGACCAGGACACTGAGGAGACATCTGGAAAGCTGAGGAATATTCTATTGAGATCCTCCCCTGAGACCTCTAGATAAAATCCCTCAATACAAATGACCCAGTGCATGTGTGTTTGAGCGCTCTCTCTCTCTCTCTCTCTCTCTCTCTCTCTCTCTCTCTCTCTCTCTCTCTCAGTAGCCACCTTTCTACACCCCTTTTTTAATGCAGGCATGCCCTCTCTTTCCCCTACATCTTCTTTACCTTTCTTTCTCCTAAGCTACAAGGGCCCTTCTTTTGCCTCTATAAGTTGTTACCTGAGTCCACACAATACCTCTGTGATTTTCTAAATAAATGTTGGCTTGTAAAAAATGAAATATAATAAAAGTTTGCATTTTAACTAAAATTATAGTTGGTATGATTAATATATTTGCATTTATTTTTGCAATATGCTATAATGCTGTTCTAGTCATCCACTTTTTAGCTCATTTTGTTTCTTGCCTTATGTAAGATTGTCTTCTTCATTCACATCTTCTTTCTACTACTTGAAAAATTAACTTTATTTCTATATTTGTGGTGATTATTTTTAAGCTGACATGAATTATTAATTTCAGCTGTAAAGTTAATTAATAATTATTGCTTTCTTGTATAAAATAAAAATTCCTAAAACACTTTACCTATAACCATAGCCCCCTTATCTTATCTTATTTCTATTATTTTTTTCTAGCTACATTTCCTTTATTCCTCCCAAATTAATTATTATTCATCTGGCTGCCTGAATAATGTTTTGCTGGTTTAATGATTTAAATGGTTTACTGATTCTTTGCTCACCAGAGCCTCTTGTACCCATTTCTTCCAATAAGATAATTTTCTTGTTTTTCATATCAGTCTTTTGTAAATCTGTCCATGAAATATAAGTCTTCAGTACCTTCATTTCACATTTTCTTTGCTATGGTACTTTATTCCTGTATATAATTTTAAATTGACTATTGTTTTTTGTTAGCACTTTGAATACAAAACTACCCCCCCCCCAATTGTATAAGTTGCCAATTTCATTCTCTTTCTTTTGTGAGAGATATTACTTTTCTCTCTAGTTGATTTAATTTTGTTCCTCTTTGGCTTTAGTGTTCTGCAATTTTATCACAATGGTACTGGCTACTAATTTGTTTTTAATAATTCTTCCTATTATTTACACATCAATTCTGGGAAATTTGTAGCCATATTCTCTTGGACCATTACCTTGCAATTCTTCTCTGTAGTCCATTGTGATGAAACTGCTCTAAATATATGTTGAGCCTCATTTTATCCTCTTTTTTCATTCTCTTATTAATCTTGCTGCTTCATTCTTGGTTATTTAATTAGTCATCAAGTTCACATATTTGTTATTTAGTTGTGATTAATTTCTTATTTAATATATTAATTTGATTTTTAATCTTAATTATCACAACTTTCGCTTTATTTTTGTTTCATCATTCCTAATTTATTTCATTGGATTTTAATTCTGAATTTAATATCTTAATCATTATTAACATAATATTTTTATTTTCTGTTTTACACTGTCATTTATTATTTCAAGTTCTTGGGGCTATACCCATTCTATTATCTATTCACTAACATAAAAGCAATCATTAAAAACCATTTTGAAGTTTGTAAACTGACTTCAACTTTACACAGGTTCATTTTTAAGTTAGAAATCCATGTAGCCTGCGTGGTAGGAGTGTCCATCAAAAATAAATATGTTGGCTACCAACAACTACCTCAGTGGCATCACCAGCCAGGCACCAATTTTATTATTAATATTTTGGTTTCTTGTTCATGGTCTATGTGAATAAAATAAATTCAGACCTCAAATTCCTATGTAATTTCTGATCTCTTAGTGAGATTCACAAACCTCTCCCCACCCCTTAGAGGAAAGCCTTTGTCTTCTCCCTGTTTCACTGGCAAGATTTTACCTGATTTGAGGATGAAATCATTCACGGACCCAGCTTTATGAAGGGGTCTCACTATTCAATACCTAGTTCTGAAGGACGCATTGCTTTACCTCAATCCCTTAAGGGAGGTGAAATTAAGCTACTTTTTTCTGTGATGAAAAAACCATTCAAAGGCCCCAACTTCATGCAGGATTTGACTACCAAACACCTAGTTTGAAAGGGGCTCTGTCTCTTAAGTGAGGTGAAATGAAAACTTAGCTTGCTGGCTCTCCCCTGACAGCTCCCACTCAAACTCTCTCTCCAGAAAGGCCGCCCATTCGGCATGGGCCCACAGTTTTGGTTTTCAATTTCACCTGTGTCTAGAGATTTCTCTTTATTTTTTTGAAATTTCAACTATGCATTTTAAAAAAATGCTGTTTCTGTTTTTACCTTTCATCCAACAATTCCAGTTGCCAGGCTATCTTGGTCTGCCATTTTGTTAGAATCCTAAGTGGTTTTTTACCTGCTCTCTACTTCAGCATTTATGAGGGCTAAGACATAGCCCTATCCGTAATAGTTATGGTCATGTAATGAATTGGGTACATGTAGGGAACATATAGTTGCAAAGACTCCTCGCACAGTACCTCTCAATCTTTAATTCACCTGGGGAACCGGATGAAAACTCGAATTCATTTTGTGAATCATGTGATGCTGAGGCTGCTGGAGGCTTTGAGTAGCAAGGTCCAATGGGATTCTGAAGTGCACTCTCTAAGGAGGCATCTCCTCTCCACCAACTAACTGCCTTCTCTTCCAAGTTGCTGCTTAAGCAAAATATTAGTAGGTGTCTACAAATATCTGATGACCTGATCAGACCACCAAAATTCCACATGTTTCTTTAATAGGAATTGTTTTAGTCCTCAAGATTTTTGACATTTTCTTATCATTTTATACTTAGAAGTCTCACTTTTAACTCAGCAACATTCGCTATTTTACTTATCTGCTTTCAGAAATTTTAGGAGTTAAGTAAATTCTTTAATTTTAGAGATAATGTCTATACTTTCTGAATCTACAATATTGCCTATATAGAAAGGACCACATAGAGGTCACTCGGTGCATGATTACCAAAAATGAGATAATGGACATTATTCAGGGATGGGCTCACTGCCCTTGGTTTTGTTCTATAGTTTTATGCAAAGAGAATTGCTTACTACCGGAAGACTGCTGCCTGTCCATTACCTATGCTGGGCACTTTAAAAATTAGGCACAGTCTAGAGAGGAGAGACTCAGGGAAAGGAGGCTGCTCTCCTCAAGGATTGTCTGCCTTAAATTCCTCAAGGTGAACATCATTGCCTAGAGGGGAATACAATGCATTGCTTCTCCAGCCGTGATTTTAAGGACACGGTTTCTAAGCCTATTTCCTTCATTACTCTCTAACCATTTGGAGAACAAGACCTCAAAAGGGACCTTAATGGAACTCTCTTTGCTCTTTCACATGACCTAATACACATTACTAACTGCCCCTACTAGAAGATAAAAAGTAAGACAATAGGCTTGCTATGTACAGCTGAATGTGGGCACACAAAAATCATGTTCATTCCCAAGATAGCATTTGAATAGTTTTTCTACTCTTTCAATACTTCACCACTGATCTTGATTTATAGTGATGAAATATTTTAAAAGAGTGATGTGTATACATTTTTAAAGAGTGTGATATATATATGAATAAGGGATGTATATGAGGGCCAAATATTTTAATCTGTTTGTTTCTATATAATAACGAGAGAGAGAGAGAGAGAGAGAGAGAGAGAGAGAGAGAGAGAGATTTAAAGAGATTAAAATATGTGGCCTTCATTTCCTTCCTTCTTCCCTTATTTATTTTAATTCTGGCCTATCTGTACTCATGAGAAAGTGCCTTCAGTCACACACATACACACACACACACACACACACACACACACACACACCTCCTTAGAATAGCCCGAACAACTTAGTGTTATGCTACAGAAAAACCTGGGGTGGAATATAGGTAACAAACGAATCAAGCATCAGAAAGCTGGACTGGGTTCTCCAACTTTTAGTGGGCCATAGTTGGATCTCAGCCATCCGGGGGTATACTCTAAGCTGCATATTTTATACCCAGGGTTTCCCCATATTGTGCTTCTCTAGTCCCTGCCTAATTTCAATGATATCCTAAAGCAGTGGTCGGCAAACTGTGGCTCGCGAGCCACATGCGGCTCTTTAGCCCCTTGAGTGTGGCTCTTCTACAAAATACCATGTGCAAACACGTACGTAGAGTGCAATTGAAACTTCATGGCCCATGCGCAGAAGTCGGTTTTCAGCCTGGGTGAGACTATTTTGAAGAAGTGGAGTTAGAAGAAGTGGGGGGTGTCAGTTGGTCAGGCGTCGGGAGACGCGGTGCAGGCGGGCGAGGGATACACAGCGTGGGGGAGGTGCACGCGATTCATACACAAGTTGAGTGAGCCAGTCAGTCAGCAGTCTCATGTGCAGTGGTTAGTGCTAGTCACGTCCGCAAATGGTGCGTGGGTGACAAAAGTACCTACTCGAAGCATAAAGTTACCTGTATTTTTCCAACCAGCTGCAAATCCTACAGGTATTTTTGTCATCAATTGAAGAATTGTAATTCTTTTGTGTTGGTGGCTTATTATTATAAAATGAAACATTTTTTTAGTTGCCCTGTTTGAGATGGCTACAAAGAAGCAAAGAAAAACAGAAGACGAAAACCGTGAATTTAAAGTTGAATGTACCTACCTATATAGTTTAAGTTTAAAAAATTTGGCTCTCAAAAGAAATTTCAGTTGTCGTACTGTTGATATTTGGCTCTGTTGACTAATGAGTTTGCCGACCACTGTCCTAAAGCAACTCAATAAGGATATGCTAGCTTATTCTTATAGGCCCTGCTTCCCAGCGAGGCTGTTTGAGAGGAATTCACTCAACACACACAGGTACTCTGAGCTTTACTGGACAAGCAGTTCAGGGGCAGAAGGCACTTAAGGATGCCTCCTCTTTAGCTAAACCACCCAGAAATGTGCCATACTGCATGGCTGGTTATTTCTCTTACACCAGCGAGCATTTCAACTCATTTTCTTACTTTTTCTAGAACTGACATTTCTTCCAAAAAAACCCCCCAAAAACAAAACAGCACTGAGACACAAGAGAAACTTCAATCAATGCACTGTCTTTCAAATAGAAGTGCCCTGACTAAAATTAACAAAGAATATTGGTTCCTTGAACCTAAGAATTAACCCATTAACCTTTATGGCCGTTATCTTCTCAGCCAGCCAATTCTATGTGCCTGGAGACAAGAAGAAAATGGAGTATTGGCCTATGGGCAATTCCCAAACCTGACCTTAGTCAATAATTCCTACCAAAGGCTTTAACAGGAGAAAGGTGAGGTGACTAATGGAATGCAATCTCCTCTCCTATCCCACCATGTGGTGGAAGATCTTGGAAGAGAACTTCCCAGAGGTAGGCAGCCCACAGAACAAGAGATATGAATGTACAGAGAGAACAAATGGCTTCCGTGTGACCAAAAAAACACACACGGAATGCTGTGTGTCATAAACCCGAAGTCCTGGGGTCATCCAGGCTGCAGGAGAGCACACTCTGCAGGAAGCTCCATAGAGAAAATCCCACCGGACCGTGGGCTCCAGACAGGGGTGCGTCTGGTTTTATTTTACCCCCATTACTTAGCACATTCTCTGACACATGATAGGAATTCAATGTACACTCCACATAGTTTTGCAAAAGGAAGGAAGGGAAGGAGGGGAAAAGAGAATGAGGCACATTTATCTGGTTATACATTAGATTTTGTTGCTTCTTATTGATGGAGCAGCATGGTGACCCCTATTTTTAATTTCACAAGCTGCTGGCATTTATTGAACATTACAGTGTACTCTTGACTGATCCTTTATCACCATATGCCCCAGTCACCCATTGAGGTCTGAATTGGCAGTTACTCAGTGTGCCCCAAGTATAACTTTGTGACCACAGGAGCCAGTGTTTTCTGTAATTATGCTCCTGGGCTGTGAAATCTGTTCCCTGTTGAGATTAAGAGAGGAGCGTCTGTTGCAGGAATTAGGTTAAAGCAAAGGAGGTACATGTATTTGCTGATATCTTTAATCTTTGCTGTTGTTTTAATTTGATTTTCATTTGATTTTCTTTATTCACTGCATCAGTATTTGACAAATTGGTAGTAATTATAATGACCACCAGCACTTATATAATTTTACCAAGTGCCAGACATTGTTTAATCCTCATATAAGCTTTAATGGAGGTACTATAATTGGCTTTATTTTACAGATGAAAAAAACTGAGGGACAGGGCCGTTAAGCAATGTAAGCAACAGAATCAGGATTCAATCCAAATAGTCTGTGTCTAACACTATAATAAATACATTTTAACTACATATAAATATATGTTGTATATATGTGTATGTGTATATGAACATAAAATGTGTGTATTTCAAAGTAGATAGCATTGTAAGTTTGAACAATGGCTGATATTCTTTAAAAATTATATTTTATAACAATATATGAGAAATTATATAGCAACAGCCACTTTCATGTTCCAACCACTCTACTGTCTGCTTTATGCACTGTCTCAATACATACAAGTGAGATCCCGTTTTACAGAGAAGCTCATTGGTTTGTATGACGCTCTCCCAAGGTATTTTCTAGTAAATCATTGTCATAAATTAAACCTGCCTGATTCCACAGCTATACTCTTAGAAAATATAGATATATAGGAGTTTGGTCATATAACATTTAAAATACAAACCCAGTTTATTAGAAATATGAGTTGAATGTTTACAATTGGGACACATTTTGGCAACATATTATAGACTTAAGGTTCCTTTGCCTCCTTCATTCTACACCCTCAATCTATAATCATCTCCATACATGTGGTTGAGAGAGAGAGAGAGAGAGAGAGAGAGAGAGAGAGAGAGAGAGAGAGAGAGAATAAAGTGAAGTGAATTCCAGAAATTTATAGGATTTAAGCTCCTAAAAAATACTGGAGATGAGAGGCTTTGGAAAAAGAGCATTGGGGTGTCACCTCAGCTAATGAGGTTTGTTGGATATCATCATTTGTCATTTCTGTTTCCAAATTGTGTCTTGACTAAAGAAGGCCTTCTTAATAGTGTGAAGTAAAGGGCTCCAGAAGGCCATACCCTCTGGCCAGGTATTGTTCTGGAGCCCCAAGACTTTGCTGATGTTGAGTTTGATTCATTACTCAGGAAATCCCATCATTCATACACAGTCTCTTAAATATAAATCCAGGGATTGTTAGTTCACTTTCTTCTGGAATGATAATATAGGATGATGTATAAAGGTTATGATTAGAAATAACTAAGCTTTCCATATCGGGCCTGACAGACAGTCCACTGCATAGATAGTTTCACTGGCATCTGGGTATCCCCAGTAAGAGCTATGCTGAGAAGTATAGCATCTTTATCTACTCCAGGCCCCTTTCACTCAGAAGCTAATTTAACATTCCAGAGGAAATGTGTGTGTGTGTGTGTGTGTATGCACGTGTGTGTGTGTGTGTGTGTGTGTGTGTGTGTGTGTGTGTGTGTGTGTGAAACAAAAAATTTTAAGAGCTCTAAGGGGGTGCCGAAACCGGTTTGGCTCAGTGGATAGAGCGTCGGCTTGCGGACTGAAAGGTCCCAGGTTCGATTCCGGTCAAGGGCATGTACCTGGGTTGCGGGCACATCCCTAGTGGGAGATGTGCAGGAGGCAGCTAATCGATGTTTCTCTCTCATCGATGTTTCTAACTCTCTATCTCTCTCCCTTCCTCTCTGTAAAAAATCAATAAAAAATATATTAAAAAAAAAGAGCTCTAAGGGGTGGAGAAGTTTGGCCAGCTTGATAAAGAGAACATTTTGTGGCTAGGGGAGGGTGAGCAATGTGGATGACAAGAACTAAACCAGAAGGCCCCAGAGTTATGCGAGCACTAATTCACTTGTGGAGGCTCTACCTTTCTGAGAAAGCAGAAATCGGCTCACCGAGGTTCTTTTCCACCAAGAAGAGTCCCAGGTCTCCAGCCCCTACCATGTCACAGAAACTCTACAGAGGAGTATTCATATTGTGATCTTCTCTCCTCCCTGTTTTCTCATCAGGAGAACATAGAGAAAGAACACCTGCTGGCTTTTTTTTACCTGTGCTGTCAGGTCAGAGCTAGATCTCTGTGGAGAAGAGAACCCACTGGCTGAAAAGGAGCCCTGAAGACTTGATTATACACAGGGTCCATGAGATACCACAATGAGTCCAAAGTGGTTCTTGCTTTTTAGGAGTTTCCAGACTTCAAACGACACTGGCAGGGACCCAGAGTCCCAGTTCCCATGGATTTGAGCCATAGCAAGGAGGGGTCAGAAGAGGTAGGGAACCAGTGAGCCTCTCCTGGGTGGAGGCAGAGCTTTCTAGTAGAGAAAATATTTGAGCTGTATCTTTGTTTTTGTTATTTAATCGTGTTAGCATCTATGACCAGGGCTTGGTGACTGGTACACAGAGGGATGGTCTTGATCTGAAACTGGTAACATTTAAAGGGACTGGGTTAGTTTTATATGTGTGCTATAATTGTTTTATTGAAGTATAATTGACACATGATAAACTGACCATGTTCAGAATGCACAGTTCAATAAATTTGATTTATGTGTACACTCATAACACTATCACCACAATCACTGTAACAGACATGTTTATCACCCACAAATATCTGACATGCTCCTGGGAATGTCTCTCTCTCACCCTTCCCATCCTATCATTCTCCCATCTCCAATCTCCAATCAGCTTTCTGTCATTATATATTTGCATTTTGTAGATGATCATAGTACACAGCCTTTTATGTCTTCTTTCACTCAACATAGTTATTTTGAATCATCTATAGCACATATTGCACGTATTGATATTTATTCCCTTTGAACACTGTGCAGAAGTCCATTGACTGGATCTACCACCATTTATTTATCTGCTGATAGACATTTGGGTGACATCAAATTAGTTACTATTATTCTCACACACACTCTCTGAATTCTGTCAGTATATGTTGGATGGGTTCTATAGTTTCTTCCTCCTTCAGCAGGCCCAGCACCTCCTCAGCCAGGTTATGCTGTGACTTTACCCTTGCTACTCGTCTGAAGCCAGGAAGGTATAGAGGAGATGTTCTGAGTCAGTGTGTGCTAGCTTGCAAGTCACACACCACTCCATTCCCTCCAAGCAAGGGAGGAATGGGTCACATTTGCAAGTTCAGAGATTCCGGAGTATCTAGGGCTGTAAGGTTGTTGAGAGCATCAATCATGATACCCCATCTCATATTTTAGGATCCCACACCTTCTAACCAGGACCCAGACCTAGGCAGAGCAGATTTGCTGAGAATTCAAATCAATATTCTCTGGAGCTGTATCCTTACAGTTTGAATCCTGAGCCTAATCCTCAGTTTTTTGTCCTCTCAGGTTACAGGAAATAAGAATATATATGCTGCCCAAGAGGTTCTTTGACTTTCACATGTTTGCCTTGGATTGGTGATCTTTATCTTTTTATCTTTTCCAATGCTTTGATACTGTTAAGCAACATTCATTGGTTACCAGTGTCCTTATTAATTACATCAGTCCTGGAACCTCTCAAATCCTTGAAATATTGTACCTGTCAACAGATTCCACCGGTATCCAATTCCAGTTCACCACTGGTGTAACCTTTAACAGTCCCAACAGCATGCTGCTATGGATCTAATGCTTGTATCTACCCATAATTCATGTTGAAACTCAACCCCCAATATGATAGTATTAGGATGCGGGGCCTTTGAAAATAATTAGGATTAGATGAGGTCATGAGGGTGGGACCCTTAAAAGAGTTACAAGAGAGCTTGCTTTCTATCTGTGCTCTCTGCCATTTAAGTATACAACTAAAGGTCAGAGTATGCAGTCTGGAAAGGGCACTCACCAGAACGTGACCATGCTGGCACCCTGATCTCAGACTTTCAGTCTCCAGAACTATAAGAAATAAGTTTCTGCTGTTTCTAAGCCACCTAGTCCATGGTTCTTTATTATAGCAGCCCAAGTGGACTCAGACACATACCAAGGGCTATATGAACCTTATCTACCATGGGTACCTTATTGCCAACCAAACCGTGGCTGACCCATCCTCTAAGCCTAATTTTTTAATGTATTCCTAGGATACACTTTTTCATGAATTATCTTGTGACAGGTTTCTCACGAAAAAGATTCTGAGATGGAGATGCATATGCAGTAAGTTCACTTGGTAATGATCTTCAGAACAATAGCTGAGCTAGAGTGAGAAAGCATCTCTGAGCAGAGGGAAAGATTGAACTGAGATCCATTCACAACTTAAGATCTAAACTGTTCACAATGGAAGTCTGGAGATGAGGATTATCCTTCACCATTTTCCTGAATTGAGCCACGGAGCATGGGCCTTGGCACCCCTTTAAAGCAGCCATTGATGTGAGCTGCCCCTGGGGAGGAAGAGCATAGCCTTCAGCTCCCCTTTGCTGAAGTCAATCCTCAGGAAATGCCTCAATTGTGAACTGTCAACAAATACCATTTCTGCCATTGGAGGAAATAGGCTCCTGCAGGGGAGATCCAGGTGACACACCGCAGCATATACTGTCATTATTCTGGTAGGTGGTAGACACAGTTTTCAAATATAATCTTATTTTATGTTCTTAGTCACTGCCTCCTCGATCTCTGACATATCTTCTCCCTTCCATTCCACCCTAACTGCCATAGATCAGAACTTTTTTATCTTGTTACAGAAATGTTGTGGTACTTTGCTCATCTTGACTCATCTCTGTCCTCTTCAGTCTGGCCTCCAAGTTGATTCTTCTACAGGGAAAATCCTCTGTAGGCTACTTACATTGGTTCAATGACACTCCATCGCCTATAAGATAAACTCAAATGACTCAACATGACATGAAAACCTTCATCTGGTTTCTCTCTTCTTTTACAATGTCATCTCCATAGACTCTCCAACTGGCCCTAGGCTCTAGCCAAATTTCAAACCACTTCACAGTTCCAATTCTTAAGGCTTTTCACATGCTAGAACCTCTACTAGTAAAGTCCTTCCCTCCAATCATCAATCTTATCAGCTCCTAATGACTCTTCAGGACCTGGCTCAAACTTATGACTCCCTCAAGCAGCTTGGATGACTCAGTGCATTGTATTAGGAATTTATCTGGTATGTATTTATATTATTGACCTATGTTCTTCATATTCATGTGTCTATTTCCAATGCTTGATCCTCAGTTTCTTGAGAGCAAGGACCATATCTTTTATTCATCAGTGGCTCCCCAGTGCATGACGTTTATTTGTGTTCATGAATGTTTGTTGAATAAATGAATGAGTCAACCAATGAATCAATGTTTCTTCCTCTTTCCTTTGCCTAAATGTACTCTGTGTGTCCCATTAAATTTTCAAGTAAATAGAATAAGTTTCATAGGCAGTGAAATACATTGTCCTTCTGAATACCTGGATAAAGGTTTGAGCCTGTATAATAACTTAACCTTTTCTGCTTCTTCATTTTTCTTTTCCTTCCAGTTCTTATTGTCCTTTACAATACATATATAAGTTAATAGACCAAGTGAAATAGTTTACTGGTAAATGAGTTAGTTAGAATGAGGTCAAGAAGAGAAGAACTCTTACTGCTAATGCCAGCTATATCATCACAAATTTTAAATACCACCACACTTGTAAAATCAGTAAAGCAGATAAAAATACATTTTCCAAAATGCATTGCATCATCCAAAGATAACCACAATTGCCCCTTAAAATACTTTCTCTGGTCATTGCATGTATGCACATCTTTTTATTTTTACAGAGTATGGATCATATACTATGAACAAGTTCTATATTCTGCCATTTTACTTACCCAGTTTATCGTGAACATTTCTTCATATCTTTCAGAAAATGTATTTTCGTGAACACATAATTTTCCTTTGTGGAGTTTGTATAATCAACTTTTGATTTTCTAAGCTAGTGGAGACAAATTATATTGAGAATGAGATTGCTATCTAATACCTACTAGGATAACTAGAGTTTGGCAAATATCATCTGCAATATAGGGAAGTTAATGGGAAAGAGAAATGTTGACTATAAACAGTTACTGTTTTTCTTCCCACAGGAGGAATTTATTGGTTATCATTTCTTTGATATTAAATAATGAAAATTTTAGCAAGTTACCTAAAAGTCTCAAAGTAAGGACTGATTGATTAATATTTCTATATAATTTTCCCCTATTACATTTCATCAATATGGCACTCCAGGCCTTTTCTCACTTACATCATTATGCACTGACCTTTCCATTGTTAATGCTTCTATTCTATGCCTGAGTAGAGAGAATTTTTTTCCTCTTTTCAGAGATTAGCTGCAAAGAAAATTTATGTGACATTCAAAAGAATTATTTCCAACCTACACTTTCAAATGCCTTTCTGACATCTAATAATGTAATTAAGCTACATTAATTTTAAGAAGTATATATATTTGCATAGTACAAAAATTTTATTTTAATGTGCTTCCAAATATGCATTGCTTGAAAATTAATGTGATATATTTTACAAAAGATGATAAACCACATTTAGTTTTGTTACTCTATCACAATATACTTTGCATTTCATGGTTGCTATAAAACTTGAGTCAATATTAATATTGTATGCTTTATTCACTCTATCTTATCACCAATATTCAAATTTTCTCACAGATAGCCATTTGTTGATATCCAGAGTACCCAACAACATTAAAATACAAGTAATATGCACAATAACATTGTTTAAGTCCAAACTTCTCAAAATCTCTTCTATGTAACTCTATTTCTTTAGGATGATAAAGGGAATTGTGTGAAATAGGGATTTTTAACTACAGAAGTTAGCATAAAACTGGGTTTAACAAATTACATGTTTCTTTACTGATAGTCCTTCTTGGAGCCACTAAAAGAATAACAGGATAATACTAACTAAGGATAGAATAAGATCCACTCTGAATCTCAAAAAGCATGCAATATCCCTCTTCTCCAGCCATTTACCAGGAAACTCTATTCTTGCTTCATAGCCCTGATTATTCTAGAATATACTGTTCTAAGCACACTTGTAATATTTTGCAAAACACTTTTTTTGTTTGTTTTCTGTTTGATTTTGGGAGTCCCAACTGACATGGTCAGAATATTGTTAACTGTGGGAGAGAGAAATGGACTGAGGAAAACGGAATAGGACAGGTCTAAATGTACATCAGGAAGGGCTTTAGGCAAAGAGTGCCCCAACATGGCTGTCATCATGCTTCTACCCCACAAGTTGTCCAACATGTTGCTGCTTACGCCTGGTTTGAGCCATTTCCCAGTTCAGAACCGCTTAAGATTTTTTTTTTCACTTCTCTATTTGAAGGGTTCGCCTTAAAAATATACCCCAAATTTGTTCACTTCTTGCGATCTTCATTGCTAGTTCAAGCCAAAACCATTTCTCTCTAAGAGCACTACAGCAATAGTCTCTTCATAGGTTTCTGATCTTTCATGGTTGTTCCCTAGCATCTGTTCTTGACACAGCAGCCAGTTATTCCTTTACAATGCAAGGAATATCTAGTTTGACCCCCTAATGGCTTAGAATTAAAACCAAATCCTTTGTCATAGCCTAAAAACACATGAATGCTCCAGCCCTTGCTCTCTCCCTCAGCCTTATCTTCACAATTATGCCTTCCCAGACTTGCCTCCTACCTTCCCTCAAATATATCAATTGCTCCCATCTCCGTCTTTGCCCTGGCAGTTCTCTCTGCCTCCCCACATATCTACATGGATTGTTATCTCACTTCTTTCAGAGAGAAAGTGAATGAATTAATACCTTTGTAAAAGCATACAGCTGTTTTCCATGAGGGAAACTGACCTGTGTGATAGAGTAGTCAGCACCAGCTTATTTAGCCTTAATTCTGTATAATTATCTAAATTTAAAGTTCAAAAAAAATCCTAATCTAAATATAAAAAATATTAAGAGAAACAAAAATATAAAGGAAAAAATCCTTTTCCTATTCTCCATTTAGGAATACATAGACCACGATAGACTCAGAGACCAATGTAAATGCTCTTCTGCTCTCCTTGGTTCCTAAAAACCACTGTGGTACAGCTAGACATGATTCTGGAGGTCTTCTACAATAATACCTTCATTTTCAAAGTATAATGAGACACAGAAAATTAAGTAATTCCCCCAAAATTTCTTGTAGCTCCTATTAGAAGAATCACAAATAGGTTGCACATTTTCTACCTCCCAATCCAGTGTGCTTTATAGTACCCCAGATGTTTTACATTTTGTGCTGTAAAGTAAGATATCTAGAGGCACATGCATTGGCCATGGGGCCATAATTGTATCTTCAGGGTAAAAATGAGATGAGAATTTGGTTGACTTTCTTTGTTTAGGGCTGAGAAAAAGTGTGCTAAACTGGGTATTTTCCCATCTTGCAACTTAATTAACATCTCCCAAAATGGCTCCGGCTTTGCCTCACTTTCTGTAAAAAAGTTAAGCTCAAGTAGAAAAGCATATGAAACTGCTAAAGGGGCTTAGAGTTGTATTCTTTCCCATATCAATATTCTTTATGGAACTTAAACAGTTTTAGTAAAAAGTCTATAAATCCCTCTGGCAGAGAATACCCAAACCTTGAAGCCACTTTTCATGAATAACTTCTGAACAAAAATGAGAATATTTTCATAGGTGAGATATTACTTAAAGCAACAGAAAGTTTTAAAGAGCAGAAAGAAAAAACGTTTTTGTTTTTTTTTCTGAGCAAATACATGGTTACTTTTGTGCTCCTCTTTCTTACTCCCATTAACTTTAAGTGATTTTATATTTCAGCTTTCAAGAAAACACTCTAATGTGTAGCTATAAATGTTCTTGAATTTTTTTACAAAAGGCATAGTGTATTTAATCATACAGCATAAACACCAATTGTTAGATTTCTTTCTTCTCTTAGAATACCATTGTCAAGTACAGAGGCCACCTCTCGTTTCCTGCTAATGTAGGACAGAAAAATATAAGAAATATGGACTTAAATAACTCTTGTCAGAAGCATTTATAAATAAAAACAAACTTGAAAGCATAAAATATCCCTATAAAAAAATTGGCTAGTTCTAAAAATAAGCCATGAATAATTGTTTCACTTGTGGAAGATCCTTACTGGTTTTCCTTTCCATGGTGTCATTATTTTTCCATTTTCTCTCTTTCAATCTACTCAGCAGAATTACAATAAGGAAAAAGAAAGTTTAAAGTATTTGCAAGAGCAGAGAATGCTCTACACACCTCTTAATACTGATCAGCTTGCACAAAAGCAGATTAATTTCTATTTTCATAAACCTTAATTAATATTGTTTTTTTTTCTATAAAACTATCACAGGAGTACGGAGTCATTTAGTATTATTAGCATTTCCATCCACACACCAAGTAAGCTAAAGTAGCTGCTTATATGAAAAATCAGTTGCACTTTGAATGAGAAATGTACCCATATCTCTAACTGCCATATTAATCTGTTCCCATTCTTACTATTTTCGTATTCCCCCTACTGGCCACCTTGCAATTTCTTTGCTTTCTTAAGCAAATCTGCTACATTGCCATTTTGTTCTGTCATAACTTAGTTCCACAGTAATACTATTGCTTTTTAAAATATTTATTTGCAATAAATGTATATAGAGTAACTGCCCTGTACCTCAAATACCCCAATTTATTACCAGGATTGTCATATAAATCAAAATGATTGTCTAATTTTACCAACTCTACTATACACACACACACACACACACACACACACACACACACATAGGTGTGTGTGTACTAGTTGGTAAACTCACTGGAAATTTCAGAGACAAAAGTCGGAGATCTGGAATGAGGCACAGACCACCTACTGAGGAGAATTTTATTTGTGACCAAGTATAAATTCTGTAGATGTTAGTATATACCTACTACTGAAACAGAAGATTGGAGGGGGGGGCAATCCTTTCATTTCTCTACCAATAATTATTAATTTTGGAGTAAGATAGCACTTAGTATTAAAAATTAAGTAATAAAAAAAGAGGATCAGCATTTGGAAAGGGTCCTATGAGGCAGAGTGAAATCTCTGGGGGTGTTCCATAAAGAGCTCACAAAATAAAAAATTTAAGTTGAGATGTGGTCTTTGTGGTTTATGTTCCCATTTTTTCTTGCCTCTGTTCTTTCCTTCTTCCTCATTTTCTTCATCTGTTAACGAGAGTTTTCTACTTCCCTTGAATAAGAAAAATGTGCTTGCCTCTTATTTTTTATGTCCAATTTAGTCAGAAAGGTCACTGACATTTTAAAATAGTACTTCTTGGGAATATTTTTGAGCTGCTAAAAATCTAATTCCCAGAGGTTCCACTGGAACCACCACACTTTTTACTTGATGACTACCCACAAAATGAAATACCATTTCCTCCCACCCTTCCCCCACTTTTTATGCAAGGGGGGCGGGGGAAGTGTCAGAAAGAAGAAATGGGTTCTAAAAGATATAGGTTGGAATTGTAAGGAGACTATGAACATTGACACAAGACAAGACATTTAGTTATCAGATCAAATTCAGAAAGGTCACAAAGTTCAAAGTAGCCTTTAAAATTAAGTCAGAAGGTTGTCCGCATTTCAACACTTTTGGGGAAGAATTATATTGTATCCCAGATACATGTTGATCCATCCTGATGTTAAAGCTGGTTCACTTTTCTCTCTGAGATTTCCTCCATTCTGGTGAAATGACTGCAGAGGTTAGACATCTTCTCTGAGCTTCTCTCTCACCCTTGAAATCCATTCTTTTGTTTCTGATCTGTGGGTGGACACACTTCATGGGGTAAGGTTAATTGGAGTGAAGCTTTTGAACATCTTCCCCATAGATCTTTAAATACTCAAACTGTAGTACCAATAGGTGATTAACTTCTATTTTCTCAAGCTCACTATCTAGAAGGCTTGCAACTTTTGGCTCCTGCTTGAGGTAAAAAAAAGGAAGCATCCAGGTGACATCATTGCTTTTTTTGGTTTTGGTTTTGCTTTCTTCCTCAATAAGTATTTAGTTGCCTTATTTTGTGCTATTGTCCCTCATCCTATTTTTTTCTAGCAACATAAATGATGAAAACACTTGACAGCAGAATGCATTCGGGCTCATGGCTGCACCACCTCCACATCTCGGGGCTGACATTGGAGTTGGCCATCATAGACCAGTCAGCTACATACAGCCACTCTGGGAGACAGAAGGAGTACACACAAGAGGAAAAGGGAAGGACTGCCTGTCAAGTTCCTACTGTGCTCGGCATTGTGATCCCTGTTCTATACATGAAATTGTATTTGGTCTTTTTAAACTTTATGTTAGATTATCCTCACATGCTAGGTGCTAACATTAAAGATCAGATGTGTGTGTGATATCAAAGCCCATAGCATGAAGTCATTATTTCAGGCTTAGAAAAGGAATATTATGAACTGAATGTTTGTGTCCCCAAAAATTAACAGGTCAAACCCCTGACCCCCAGTGTGATGGTATTTGGAGATGGGCCTTTGGAAGGCCATCGGGGCCGTCTTATGGGGTTAGTGCCCTTAAAGGAGAGACAGCAGAACCTTGCTCCCCCTCCCTGCTCCCTGTGGCTCCTGCAAAGGAGAGATCCTGTGAACACACAGTGAGAAGGCACCAGCTGCAAGTCAAGAAAAGAGACCTCACCCTAAACCAACCATGTTGATACCCTGGCCTCTGATTTCCAACTTCCAGAACTCTGAGAAAGTATATTTCTGTTGTTGAAGCCGCCCAGACGATGGTATTTTGTTATGACAAACCAATCTGACTAAAGAAGGGGATTTCCTTCACAATATATTTAGAAAAACTTGGAAATAATCTGTGAGGCTATGGTTCTATTCCCAGAAATATGAAAGATGGTACAGAGTGGTTAAAAATGTGGAAGAACTTGTTTTTATATATATACTAGTAAAATGGTTTTAAATTCATTGATTAGATGCCAGGAAATTAAGAGAAAGCCTAGATACCATAAAGCTGAAGGGGAGACTCCAGAGAGGTGTGAAAGCACTGATGCAGGCTTTTGCCCTCAGGCAACTGCCAATTCTTGACAGCCTGGAGAAGAATTTTCACTGACTGAAAATGTTGAGGTGTAGACCAGGGCCAATCCTAGGAGAAAGGTCCGATCAGAGACAAAACTAAAACCAAGGCCCTAGATAGTAAATAGCTACAGAGGCTAAACTGTAAACAAACACACGCAAGTGCGCGCACACACACACACACACACACACACAGGAGATCAGGGGATAATTACATGTCTTTACCTTGGCACTAGGCAAAATGGATTTTTTTAAAAAGTCTCCCCTATGATTTCCTAAACACCCTGTGCAGGTGGAGGCCAGAAATCACACCTCCACATTCTTCACCTCCCCGACTCAACAAAATACAAACTAGAAATTTACTTTAAAGTGGTTCTGAGTCAAACTTTAGTCAACTTGTGTGGTTGTTATCATGGTTCTGAATGTCAACACCTGGCAAGCTGAGATTAGGGCAAAGAGCCATGCTGGGCCCCTGAGAGAATGAGCATGAAGAAAAGGTGAAATGGAAGTGAAAATTAATGATCTCAGTAATGTGCCAGATGCTCTTTGCTCACTATTCTATTTAATTCTCACACCCACCTCTGAGATAAGCATTGGCTTCTCCATTGAAAGGTTAGGTCATTGATATGCAGAGAATGTGGATAACTTGCTAAGGTATGCACAGCAAGAGCATGGTGGAGCCACAGTGGTAGTCCAGTTCTGCAGTCTCCAAAGCCTTTTATTTATTTACAACAAAAGCCATGCCTCACGATAACAACCATAAAGTGCAGAGCAAAGCTCCATGAATGAGGAATTTATATTTCACATGGATATCATTAAGATCTAAGTGGGCTTTTGTTTGTTTGTTTTATTTCCATATTGTCCTCAGGCAACACTGGAAAAATCTTTTAAAATTCCAGGTCCTCAGGAGGTCATTTAAGTGGTCCTGGAAATTGTAAAACAAATTATGGTGAGCAGGCTTTTTAAATTGTTTCTTGGCAGGAATTGACTAATCAAGTGCAATGAATTTAATTGATTACAGAAGAATGTTCCTTTGAGCTGATACAGCAACTCTTTTTTGGTCTGTTTGTGGCCTAAAATGTGAATTGAGGCAATGACTAACCATGTTAGCTCTTGCTATTGGGAAAGTCTTCAGTGGGAAAAAATGGAAATGCATAAAGTAATGTGGATTATTTTATTAAAGGATGCCTTCCACATATTTAAAAGTGATTGCCTCTCATAGACTTCCTGTTGAAATCTTACCTTGAGTTAACTTAGACTTTACTTCTGAGTAAAGGCTTGATAAAGACCATACAGGTGCTCATGATTCTCAGCTGTCACACATTAGCTGTGCGGGCTTTGTCAAGTTGTCAAACCATCCTGCCTCAATCCTCTCCTTTCTAAAATAAGGGAAATAATAATACCTACTACTTCATGTAATATTGTCATAATTAAAGAGGTTAATATCTCTCTACATTACCTGGAACATGACAGGAAGTCAATAAATATTAGCTGATAGTATTAGTAATAGTAAAAATAACATTCACAATTTTCTTAATGTGATGATAACACTTGACGTTACTGCAAATTTGTCGATGTAACTCTGGAACTGGCTATTGGTAATTCTTTGAGATTTATAAAGAATGAGAGAAATTATAAAAACTGAAGGTAATAAAAAAGAGGGACACAGGAAACTATATTCCTGCAGCTGGATGTACAGCTGTAGAAAATGCCTGAAGCAGTGACTGGGTCTTACATGCCATTTTTCTGTTCCATTTTCCAGTCTGACCAGGTTGAGGCCCAACTTCCTGTATAGGTTTGCTGTATGCTGCTATAACAGAGTACCACAAACTGTGTGGCTTAAATAGCATAAATGTATTGCCTCATAGCTCTGGAGGCCAGAAGTACAAAACCAAGGTATTATAGGTTAGGTTCCTTCCCAGGGATGTGAGGGAAGGGTCTGTACCAGGCATCTTTCTTTGGCATGTAGATGATCATCTTCATATTCACATGGTCTTCTCATTGTATCTTCATGTTGTCTCCCTTGTAACTGTCTTCGTGTCTAAATTTCCCCTTTTATAAGGACACTGTCATATTGGATTAGAGCCAGTCCTAATGACCTCATTTTAACTTGTTTACCTCTGTAAAGGCTCTATCTCCAATAAGGATATATTTTAGAGTACAGGAGGTTAGGACTTCAAAATGTTAATTTGAGGCAGACATAATTCAACCCATAACACTCTGCCCTGTGCTCTCCATGCCCTCCTGATGTAAAAAATATATTCACTCCATCCCAACACTCCCCCAAAACTTAACCCTTTCCAATATCAACTCTAAGGCCAAAATCTCACTTACCATTATCTAAATCAGTATCAGTGAGACAAGAAGTCTGAATCATCTTGAGGCAAAATTCCTTTCTAGCTGTGAACCTGCGAGGCAGACACCAAGTTATAGGAAATGGGAAATATATGTACTAAGATTAATAGGTTCAATCACTGGCCCATAAGGAAGTCATGTGGTCTGATTTCTAAGTTGCACTTCAGGGAATAGCATAGATATCTTACTTTTTTCCCTTAATACATTTATTACAAAACTACAAAGATAAAAGAAAAAAGAGAGATACAGAAAACTATATACTGAAAAGCCTGATATGTATGTCTACATCTTTCTGCAATGAAATGTGGGGTTTCAAAAGAGAAAAGAATCGTCAATCAAAAGATGGATGACAAAATTATGGGGAGTTGTAGATGCAGATCATAGTTTTGCATTGAATAGAAGAAATGATCTTGCAATTGTAAAGTACCTAACACCTCAAAACCTAACTCATAACCCTTCTTTCTAGGCAGTGCAATTTCTTACAGAAAGAACCAAAACTACCTAATATGTAATTTTCCCCACATAATCACCCTGAAAGCATTTATGTAATCAAAAGCAACCTCTGGGAATGGAAACTAGAATCTGGAAGTGAAACTCAAGAAAGATTTCATCATTGCACAAACAATTTCAAATTAAGCACTAATCAGAGGGGAAAATTAGGTTTATTCACAAGGGCCACTCAAAATAACCCTCTTAATAATGTAGAAATTGGCTATAGCTAAAGTCCCACAAGTCTAGACACAAATACATTTAAAATACAGCAAAGCCAATCAATATAAAATGTAGCAAATACAAGAAGTCAATGTAAAATAGATTTCTCAGTTATGAGAAACATGGTTCCAGGATTGTAAGCAAACTGCTCAGGGGGAAGAAATCTGTGATTTGGCAGAATTTTAGACTTATAAGAAATGTCTTTGCTTTTATTAGTGTCCTAGTCTTGAAATGTCTTTTCATATTTTCCTTTTCTAATCAGGGCAGGTGCTGACCAAAACCAAAAGGGTCACTAGGCACTGAAGCCACATTTGTCAAGGTGAAAAAAAAGTTGCCTGAAATAAAGGGAAAAACAAGAAAAAGGACACAAAACTGTCATCAGTCCACCTGGGTTGTCATTAAACTGATTTGGCATTGACTTCTGATTGACTCTTACTATTACACACAGAATTAACAGACTCCTCCTCCCCACTCTCTGTTGCCCCCAGGCCCATAGCAAATCCTGAGACACAAGCTCTGTGGCTGATTCAAGTACAGGTTTTCTGGGAAGAGGGCCTGGCTTCCTCAGAGTAGATATCCAGAGGCAGAGCTGTGACTAAGATCCCGTTAGTAACATTCTCACTCAACACGTGTTTTCTGACTCTGTCCTTTCTCTTTTTATCTTCTTTCTCCTTTTCCGCTATGTCTGTTTTTACTCCTTTCGCTTATCTTCATGCCTCCCTGGCTCAAGGCCCTTGTACCAACAATTGTTTATTCTGCAGACGGCCAAAGAGGTTGCTGACCTCTGCCTTTGTCTATGAAATGTTCTAGCTCCCCTGCTCCCCTGCCTTGCAAATGAGCCCTATCTGAACCTCCAGTCACACCAGGGTGCCCGGCATCACTAGCTGGAGAATATCTGGTCTCCACACCACCAGAAAGGAACATTCTGTCTTCAGAAAAGATACTAAGTGCTCTCTTGACCTGAAAGACCTCTAAAGCAGAGGGGAAGAGATGGAAAGAGATTCAAACAAAACTTTGTAAACTAGACCAACTTTCCCTGTTGATGAGAGATTCTAAAAAAAGAAGACTAGCCAAAGATATCAACTCTCATTCATGAATAATACAGAAATGTCAGAGATAAATAATTGGTCTAAAGCTGCACTGGCCAATTTGATATTCATTAGCCACATAGGACTATTCAAATTTACGTTTAGTTAAATTGAGCTCCATTTCTCGGTCACAATTGCCATATTGCAAGGTCTCAGTAGCACCATGTAGCTGATGGCTACTGCATTGGACTGTGTAAATATAGAACATTTCCAGTGGCACATAAAGTTCTATTGGGCAGTACTGGAAAGGCCTGCAGATGCAGAGGAGATACAGAAGACACAGAAGGAGACAGGGACAAAGAGAAAGAAGAGGGGAAAATGAGGAGACAAAGACAGAGAAAGACAAAGAACAATAAAGAGGAAAAAAATAATTAGAAGAGAGAAAAATTGCCAGTCTGAGATTGATACTTTTCTCACCAGGCTCTAGACCAGCCGTGGGCAAACTATGGCCCACGGGTCGGATCCAGCCCTTTTGAAATGAATAAAACTAAAAAAAAAAAAGGCCGTACCCTTTTATGTAATGATGTTTACTTTGAATTTATATTAGTTCACACAAACACTCCATCCATGCTTATGTTCCAGCCCTCCGGTCCAGTTTAAGAACCCATTGTGGCCCTCCAGTCAAAAAGTTTGCCCACCCCTGCTCTAGACACTCTGAGATTCATATGAATAATATGTTAAAATGAGCACACTTTCCTAAGAATTTAATTTTAAGAGGTTGTCCTGGCTCTAAGCAAAATGACTATGAAGACCTACCTATTCTGGAGGTTAGAGTTCTTGAAGGCAATCAATTAATTGTTTTGACTGAACCTACTCATTTTCATTTACATGTTTCCCTGCAGTCTACCAGTGAGCATCCTGTATCACTCCCCCTCCTGCTCCTTTCTCTAAACCTGGGAATGGCTATGGCAATGAGGCTGGAATAGCACATGTATTAGAAGTGAAGAGCATCACTGAGAATTTAGAGACTGTCTGGTTCGGAAGAACCCAGGGGAACTTCAAGAAAAGTAATCAGAGTGAGGAGGAAAGGATACATAATGCAAAGTGTTCCCTCCAGGAACTTTACTTCAACAAGAACAAGAGCATTTCCCCGAAGGACATGAATAATGTCAAAAGTAACTGTTCACCATGCTTCTCCAAGGCTCCAAATGGGCTTTTAAGCCACTCGTTTTTGTGGGTTTAACAATGGATTCAAAATAGGAACTGTAAATTTGTTCCCTGCCTTTCTAAATTTGCAATGAGAAGCAGGCAATACTGAGGTTGGTGTGTGTTCTGACTGGGATATCTGCTTCAATGAGAAGTTTGGAAAACACAGATCAGAGGTTTCAGCATTTTTGACCCCCTATTTTATGTGAGGATCCACAGGACTGACCCAGAGCAAAACTTTTGGCAGCCTCTGAAAATATTTACAGAAGACATTTGTGGAGTGCATTCTTTTATGAATAAACAACCACAATAATAATTTAATTTTCATTTATAATCCCTTAGAATTAATGAGCCTACCTCTTAGCCATTTTCTTGGATGGGAGAACAGGTCCAAGTATAAAAACTCTATGAAGACAGAGAAAACTACCTTTTATTCCCAGACACTCCTATAAGGGGAACTAGCCTGAAAGCTCTTCCACCCTTTACCTCTCTACCTCCACTTCCCCAACACCATTTTTGCATCAATCTATCCTTTCCCTGTGGCTTTCCACGGAGGAGCCCTGTGACCCCCAATTGCCAACCTCTTGCTACAGATACTCCAACTATTTCCAGACAAAATAGTTTTTCCCATTCCCCACTATTTTTAGATCCTAATCACTTAACACATTTAAGAAAGAATTTTCCAGTGCTGAACATCAAGCTAGAAAAGTGAGATTAGAGTAGAACTTTGCAGCTACAATTCCTGGGTGTGAATTCTTTACTCTGCCTTTTAATGTGTGTAAATTATTTAATCTCTCTGAATTTCAGGTTCCTCCTCCATAAAATAACAGTAGGAGAATGTAATGAGTTAATATTTCCGAAATACTTAGAAAGTGACAATAGATTAGATAGATAATAGATGATAGATAGATGATAGATAGATAGATAGATAGATAGATAGATAGATAGATGATAGATAGATGATAGATAGATGATAGATAGATAGATAGATAGATAGATAGATAGATAGATAGACAGAGGAGAGATAGACAGCAAGAAAGACAAATAGACAAATACTTGGGAAATAGTTGGGGAGCATAGTGAAAGTCTGGCATTTATCCTTCATTCATGTCTTTCATGAAAGGCACTAAGGATATAAAGATAGCTAAGACATATTCCATTCACTTGGGCAACTCAGTGTTTAATAGGAGATAGACATGTATAATACATTATAATGGCTGTGGTAGAGTCAGATACTAATTGCTTTAGGAGTACAGAGGAAGAAGTAATTAATTCTCCCTGAGGGTTTAGGAAAAGATTCATGGATGAACCTGTGCTGCCCTGAAATTTCAATACACATCCAGAGCTACTGGGAGTGAAGACAGAGCAGGTGAGGGAGAACCATATACAACATGCCTATGGATGACCCTATCCAACTGTAGTTCCCACAAACACAAGGTTGCCTATACACACTTATCCTCTGCAAATGAACCAACCATTGCCTTGCTTTTGCCATCAACACTTAAAGAATTAAAGCTTCTCTCTAGGACTATTACTTTCAAAGAAGCTTTAATTGTGAGCAATCAATTGTTAGAGCCACAAGGAGCCAACCACTCAAAGATAAGCACACACATATACATAAATATGTATATATACATGCATTTATGTATGCATAGATATATGTATATTAAGTATAATAGTATACAATATATATACTAAGTAAATATACCTACATATATATTAAGCACTCAAATGAGTAGCTGTTTGTTAGTGCTCAAAGAATAAAAATAAGTAGGGCCTGAACAGTGTTGCCAAATGTTTAGTGTATCAGCCCACTCACCGAAGAGTTGCAAGTCCGATTCCCAGTCAAGGGCATGTACGTGGGTTGCAGGTTCAATGCCCAGTTCCGACCATGTGTGGAGGAGGCAAACAATCAATGTGTCTCTCTCTCTCATCAATGTCTCTCTCTCTCTCTCTCTCTCTCTCTCTCTCTCTCTCTCTTTCTCTCTCTCTCTCTCCCTCCTTCCCTCCCTTCCACTCTCTCTAAAAATCAATGGAAAAAATATACTTGGATGAGGATTAACAAACAAACAAAAAAAGCAGGATGTCATAAAAAGTTTTAAATATAGTGAAATACATAGCAAGCCACTATAGGCACTGCTAGCAAAGGGGAATGGAAGTAATTTGGAACACTGTCTTTAGCTCAAGCCACTACTGAGAAAGTCAGAAAATGTATTATGAGATGTTCCATTTGCAAGCACTGTTACTACCAAGTCGCAAATGAAATGGAAAATAGAGGAAGGAACAAGTATTAGACATTCTAAATTCATTCTTTATATTCTGTGTTCATAAGAAACCATGTTATTTTATCAATGTCTTACTCAAGATCTGTGCTATTTCCCCAGCCTATGAAAATAGATTTTTATTTAGGGTTCATGAGTGTAAAAGAGTTCTAGTTTGGGGATCAGAATATCCACATTCTAAACCAAACACAGCTACAAAAGGAGTTGAGTGCCTTTGGCTATGACACTATCTTTTACTTCCCCATTTAAAACTGAAGAGATTGGTCTAAATGATTGATAAAATGATTTATAATTCTAATGTTATGTTAAAGACAGAGGTAACCATTCCTGGGATTGGCACTCAAATTGAACCTTCTTTGCTTCTCTGTTTCTCTTTTTCCCCAGCCCAGCTATCCGCATGTTACTGTACAGCCAATGAATTCCCACTATGATCCCCTTGGGATGAAGAGTCATCTTGGACTTCTAAATGTTGGCCAATTCAAAATCTCTTTATGTGTTTTTCTGTGAGGAAAAAAACACATGACTTTTGGGGGCTTATGGGGCAAATGCTATGGGCTGAATGATACCCTTTCCCAAATTCCTATGTTGAAGTCCCCAACCCAGTACTTTAGAACGTAATCATACTTGAAGATACGGTCTCTAAAGGGATAATTATGTTAAAATGAGGCCATTAGCATAGGGCACTAATCTAATATGACTGGTGTCCCTTAAAGCACAGAGAACAGGCCATGCGAGGACACAAGAAGGAGGAGGCCATTTGCAAGCAGGAGCCTCAGGAGAATAAAACCTGCCAACACCTAGATCTTGGAATTGCAGCCTCCAGAACTGTAAGAAAATACATTTCTGTTGTTTAGCTACCTAGTCTGTGGCATTTAGTTATGGCAGCCCTAGCAATTTAAGAGGGTAGGCCTTTAAGAAAGAAAAAGGAATTGATATCTTCTGAATCACAGATTCTTTCAACAGCATGATTCGGTGTATATAAAAATTTCGCAAGAAGCCCAGAAGGTGGGAATCCCCAAATAAGCAATTTCAGAATACAGAATGGTCCACCTACCTACCATTTATATTTGAAATGATTTTCTTGCCTCTATAGAAGTATACATGGAGTCATAAATTTTAAGAATCACTGCCAAAATATCTGAATAAGTCAGCCTGTATAGACATCTTCCAAATGTATGCATTTTCTTAGATATAGGAACTGGCAGTTTTGTAAGCTATTCTGAAGTGAAGAAAAAATATTATATCAGAAGATGATCTTATTCAGTGTGCTTTGAAATCCCCTAAGAAAAGCTGTCCCCCATAAGTACAACTTTTTTTTTCTTCTGCCAAACTTTGTCTTAGCAAGTTTTATCCAGGCCATCTGAGCTAAAGCACCATTGTGACTTGATTGATACTTACTTCCAAGTGGAAACCACTGCAAAGTTTCATTTGCATTGATTAGTGTCTTCCAGCTGCCTGAAAACCCACAATGAATTCACAATGCATTAGGGATAGCATCAGGGGGTTATTTATGGGTGAGTAGCAGACTTATTGCCACCTCTCTTGTGCTATCTATATGTCAAAGGCTCAGAGACTTATTATAGGGCCCTTCTTGGGTATTATTCCCACCCAGAGTGAATGACTGTTTCTGATTAGCCTTAAATGAGCTTATCTGAAATTTATTTATTTTTTTTTTACATAGGAAGCATTCATTTGCTTTCTTATAAATAGGAGTTTGCACTTATCCATCACCATGTCTTGCCATAAATCTGAACAGAACTGCCTGTGGCCCTGAGCTACAGCTTAACGGGTGACCTAATATGCTCATCACTGAGGTGTGAACTCAATCAGTCTCTTATCTGGCGCCACCACTGATAAATAAATAAATAAGCAAGCTGCTGAAAAATAAATGGAGCCATATCTTATTCAGAATGTTATCTGCATCTGCCGAGGAAGAATCCAAGGCAATCAGCTCCGTTGTGGGTTGTTCCGTGGTGTTAAAAATTGTAGGGTTCTCTGCATGAGAAGACAATGCAGTACAGAACCAAGCCTCCCATATCTGTTTAAAATTGACACAATGTGAAATGAATGGTGGATTCTTGGAATTTTAGCTAAGCAATAGGCCTAGGTTTTATCATGGACATGGTGATTTTTTAATGAATGGGAATAAATAGGTGAATAAAAATGCAGGAAAAAACATAAAGCTGCATTAAAATGAGTATCTGTTCTCTGAAAGAAGTTGTTCTATTTCCCCAAAATCAAGACATGCAGCTTGGTCTGTGAGTGCTGCTGAGTAATCAATAATCAAAGGCAGAACTGCTTTCACTGCCCAAAGCTTCAAAAAAATAGCAAGAGAGAAGTGGATGGGTAGAAGAAAATAAATGAAGAAATAGAGAAACCAATTCTATTTTTAAATGATTCAGAAATGTAGTCTTACCTAATGGAGGCTGACTGCCATGTCAAAAGAAAAAAAAAATGGAAGAAAATAACAATAACAAAAGCACACACAAAAAAATGCCTTTGATTACATTTTCTAAAACATACAGCTTTTCCAACAACCTTCTCTTTGAAATTGCTGTAGTAGAGTGCTTTTGAGTATACACATGCAATCTAGTGAGTGCATTTTCGTTATTCTGTGTCTTTTATTTCTGTTGGACCTGGGGCTGCACAGATATCCCCCCTGGTTAATATCTCACTGTCAACGATGGTGCCCCATAGGGAAGTTCAGTCACTTCCTTCAGAAGTTCTTTCAGATCCTACCCCTCACTGTCAAAAATTCTGGCATCTTCTATTGGTTTTTCATTCGCTTTTATGTATCTTCTTTTTATTGCTTTTTTTTCTTCTTCTTTATATGTTTCCCCTCTCTCTCCTCCTGCTGTTCTTATTATCTCTAGTCCCACAGGTTCTCAGCTATAGTTTTCTTTGTTTTCTCTGTTTGACTGGTAGCTTCTTTGACTTCATCGCAGTATCTCTACGATTCTCTTTCAGCATTTGCCTCCCCTCTAATCAACGCCTTTCTTGTTTAAAGCCACGGTGGTCTTCGGTTTGTCCTGTGGGCTATTTGCCTTATTATGACAAGAATGATGAAGGGTTTTCTGCTTTTCTGACAGACCTAAAGTGCTGTCATCCATCAACCTGGAGATGATTTCATACATTTAGGATGCCAGGGTCTAGAATGATACTAAATAAACAGTACTTGACTGAAAAGTCCCAGTGAGATCACTCTTGCTCTGTGGAGGCCCTGTTCCTGGCTAGCGGGGTCTGCAAACAGAGAGATCAAATGTTGACTAAGCTCATTGTCATTAACTTAAATTCTCAAGTATTTAGGGAGACTGTAGCTCTCCCAATGTGTTTCATAAATACAAATAGAAAAATATATATACATATATATAGTATTTGCTTTTATGAAACTTGTTGAACTACTATCCATGTGTATGTTCATAATTGATGGGACTGAGGATTCTCTACTAGACACGTTAATTCTTCTAATCCATGGGCACAGTATATTCTCCCATTTGTTTATAGCTTACTCTATCTCTTTTTTCAAACTCCTGTAGTTTTCTGAGTACAGATCTTTTATCTCCTTGATTAAGTTTATTCATAAGTATCTTAATTTTTTGTTGTTGCAATGGCAAATGGGATTGTTTATTTACTTCCTCTTTATTCGAGTTCATTATTGGTGTAAAATAATTACATCGATTTCTGGATGTTATTTTATATCCTGCTACTTTGCCGAATTCATTTATTAAATCTAGTAGTTTTTTGGTGGAGACTTTATTGTTTTCTATGTGCAATATTATGTCATTTACAAATACTGACAGTTTTACTTCCTCCTTTCCAATTTGGATACCTTGTTGTTGTTGTTTTTCTTCTTGTCTGATTCCTGTGGCTAGGACTTCCAGTGCTTTGTTGAATAAGAGTAATGAAAGCAGAAATCCCTGTCTTGTTTAACTGTTCTTAGGAGAAATGCTTTTAGTTTTTGCCCATTGAGTATGATGTTAGTTGTATGTTTATCATATATGGTCCTTATTATGTTGAGGCATGATCCCTCTATTCCTACTTTGCTAAAAGTTTATATCAAAAATGGGTGTTGGATTTTGTCAAATGATTTTTCTGTATCTATTGATTTGATCATGTGATTTTTATCTTTCAATTTGTTTAAGTGATGTATCAAATTTGCAAATATTGTACCAGCCTTGCACACCTATAATAAATTCTACTTGGTCATGGTTTATGATCTTTTTAATATGTTGCTGAATTCGATTTGATAATATTTTGTTGAGATTTTAGCATCTATTTCATCAAAGGTATTGGCCTGTAATTCCCTTTCTTCATAGTATCTCCACCTGGTTTTGAAATTAGGATAATGCTGGCCTCATAAAAAGAGGTTGGAAGTGTTAGAGCATTCTTATAACCATTACTTTGAACTCTATATCTGATAAATTGCTTGCCTCCATTTCATGTAGCTCTCTTTCTGGAGATTCCTCCTATCCTCCTCTTTCATTGGAGGCCCATTTCTCTGTTTCCCTTTTTTTTTTTTTTTTTTTTGGCTGCTTTTTTGTAGTTTCTTTCTGAATATTGGACAAGACTGGCTCCCAGACTTGGATGAGTTCAGGGTTTCTTTCCACTGGGAGGAGGCCCTCTCATCATATAGATAAGAGCATATATTGCCGAAACCGGTTTGGCTCAGTGGATAGAGCGTCGGCCTGCGGACTGAGAGGTCCTGGGTTCGATTCCGGTCAAGGGCATGTACCAGGGTTGCAGGCACATCCCCAGTAGGAGATGTGCAGGAAGCAGCTGATTGATGTTTCTCTCTCATCGATGTTTCTAACTCTCTATCTCTCTCCCTTCCTCTCTGTAAAAAATCAATAAAATGTATATAAAAAAAAAAAGAGCATGTAGATCAGTGGAACTGAACAGAGAGCCCAGAAGTCAACCCAAGCCATTATGCTCAGTTTATATTTGATCAAGGAGGCTAGAGCATACAATGGAGTTAAGACAGTCTCTTCAATAAATAGTGTTGGGAAAATTGGACAGATACATGCAAAAAAATGGAACTAGATCACCAACTTATACTATACATGAGAATAAACTCAAAATGGATAAAATACTTAAATGTAAGTCATAAAATCATAAGAATCCTAGAAGACAATGTAGGCAGCAAAACCACAGACATCTCACATAGCAGAATTTTCAAGGAAAAAATAAACAAATGGGACTACATCAAACTAAAAATCTTCTGCAGAGCAAAGGAAACAGCATCAAAATGAAAAGGGAGCCCACTGTATGGGAGAACATAATTGCCAATGATACGTCTGATAAGGGGTCAATTTCCTAAATATACAAAGTACTCATTCAACTCAGCAAAAGGAAGACAAATAATCTAATTAAAAAATGGGCAGAGGACCTGAATACACACTTCTCCAAAGAGAACATACAAATGGCCAAGAGACATATGAAAAAATGTTCAATGTCTATAATAATCAGAGAGATGCAAATTAAAATGACAATTAGGTACCAACTGACACTTGCCAGAATGGCTACCACCAATAAATCAATAAACAACAAGTGCTGGCGAGGATGGGACAAAAAGAAATCCTAGTTCACTGCTGGTGGGAATACAAACTCGTGCAGCCACTATAGAAAACAGTGTGGAGTTTCTTTAAGAAATTAAAAATTAAACTGCCATTTAACTCAGTGATCCCACTTCTAGGAATATATCCTAAGAAATCAGAAACACCAGCCAGAAAGAATATATGCACCCCTATGTTCATAGCAGCACAATTTATAATAGATAAGATCTGGAAACAGCACAGGTGCCTATCAGTAGGTAAGTGGATACAAAAACTGTGGTACATTTACACTGTGCAGCAATAAAAAGAAGGATCTCTTACCCTTTGAGACAGAATGGAGGGACCTGAAGATTATTATGCTAAGCAAACCAAGCCAGTCAGAGAAAGACAAATATTACATGATCTCACTTAAATGCAAACTGATAAATAAAATAGAACCAGAAGGATGGAAACACGGAACAAACTGAGGACTCTCAGAGGGAAGGGGAAAGAGGGGTGAGAAGAGGTTAACCAAAGAACTTATATGCATACTAGAGGCCCAGTGCATGAAATCGTGCACTGGGGGGGGGGAGGGTGTCCCTCAGCCCAGTCTGCACCTCTCCAATCTGAGACCCCTCGGGATGTCCCAATCCCCCACAGGGATTGGGCCTAAACTGGCAGACAGACATCCCCCTCACGATCCGGGATTGCTGGGTCCCAACCACTTGCCTGCCTGCCTGCCTGATTCCCCCCAACTGCCCTCCCCTGCTGGCCTGGTCACCCCCAACTGCCCTCTCCTGACAGCCTGGCCACCCCCAAATGCCTTTCCCTGCAGTCCCGGTCACCCTCAACTGTCCTCCCCTGCAGGCCTGGTCCCCCCCAACTGCCCTCCCCTGCTGGCCTGATCACTCACAACTTCCCTCCCCTGTCAACCATCTTGTGGTAGCCATTTTGTGACCACATGGGGCCAGCCAACGTTGACCACATGGGTCAATTTGCATATTACCTCTTCATTATATAGGATATGCATTGTCCATGGACACAGCCAATAATGTGATGAAGACCTGGATCAGGCAGAAAGTGGGTGGAGAGGTATAATGGGGGGGCGGGGGGCGGAGATGGTGGAAGGGCAACTGTAATACTCTCAACAATAAAGATTAAAAATTAAATTTTAAAAATAAATAACACTGGCCTTGCCAGTGGTATATTGCCCTACTTTCTGCAGTATCCAATTACTTGCTCTAATTACTCTCTTCCAATCCTTTTGTTATATCCTCAGTAAAAAACTGATTCATCCTCTCCTAAACTTGAAGTTCATCTGAGAATCTCAAATCATGAACTAAGTTTTCTTTGAACTTGAATGACAGAAATTAATGAAATTTGCTTTTAAAAAATGCAGTCCTTATCTAGGTTATATCTCAAATACCTGATGATTTTTAGTTACCTGGTAAGACTGAGATACCATTACAGTCTGAGGGACAAGGGAGAGGCAGATGCCATCTCAGTAAGCAATTTGATATTAGGACAATATCCCCACCCTACAGGAAAAAGGAAAAAGATAGGGGGAAGACCACTATTTCTAGTCCAATGGTTAGGGGGCAAAAATGGATCTGAACATGAGAAAAAGCATAGCCATGTGTATGTTCTGATTTTCCCTTTTCAGGGTTTCTTTGGAAAAAAAGAAGAGAAAGAAGAGAGCCTTTTGCACTTGTAAATGGAAAGGGGGTTTTGTTATAAAATAAGTGACCAAAAGTAACCTCATTTATGATATGATCATAAATTCCAGACTGGGTAGATCATGGTGGGTAGTCATAGCACAAACATGTTTGGGGCCTGAGGACATGACTATTGTGTATGGCAACCTGACACATCCTAGTATAATAAAGAGAGAAGAGCACAGAGGTAAGACTGTAAGATAGTCCAGTTTACAGACCTGTGTCAAACATGGCTTCTAGGTAGTATGGATTTGAAGGAGAGTACAATATGCCACCCCAAAATATGATACTTGGGCATGTGACACTTGAGCTGAAATCAATCAGGACCCTGCAGACTCAATAAAAACATTTACCTTACCCTTAACTACCTAAAAGAATTTAGAAAGGTGTGTGGCTCAGAGAGAGATATTAACAGAGAGAACATTTATTTGAATGACCTATCTATTACGGCAGGGCAAAAACCTAAATACCAATAATCAGCTCTTTGTATTATTCTGTGAACTAGAGGCCCGGTGCACAAAAATTTGTGCACTCGGGGGGAAGGGGGGCCCCTCAGCCTGGCCTGTGCCCTGTCGCAGTCGGGGACCCCTCGGGAGATAATGACCTGCTGGCTTAGGCCTGCTCCCGGGTGGCAGAGGGCAGGCCCAATCCCTAGGTGCAGCCCCTGGTCGGGCTCAGAGCAGGGCCAATTGGGGAGTTGGGGCGCCGTCCCCTGTCATGCACAGAGCAGGGTAGATCGGGAGGTTGCGATGCCACCCTCAGTCACGCTCAGGGTAGGGCCGATTGGGGGTTGGGGCACTGTTCCCTGTCACACTCAAGGCAGGGTCGATGGGGAGGTGGCAGCGCCACCCCCTGTCACGCACAGAGCAGGGCCCATCAGGGGGATTGGGGATCCTTACCCTGCCACGCACAGAGCAGGGTCGATCAGGGGGTTGGGGAGCTCCCCCCTGTCACACACAGAGCAGGGCCCATCAGGGGGTTGGGGAGCTCCCCCGTCACGCACAGAGAAGGGCCCGTCAGGGGGTTGAGGAGCTCCCCCCTGTCACTCACAGAGTAGGGCCGGATCAGAGGGTTGGGGCACCGCCTTCTATCACCCACAGAGCAGGGCCGATCAGGGGGTTGGGGCACCGCCACTCTCACACTCAGGGCAGGGCCGATGGGGAGGTTATGGCTCTACCCTGTCACACACAGAGCTGCAGGGTGATCAGGGGGTTGGGGAGCTCCCCCCTATCAGGCACAGAGCAGGGCTGATCAGGAGGTTGGAGCGCCTACCCCTGTCACGAACAGAGCAGGGCGGATAGCGAGGTTGTGGCCCCGCCCCCTGTCACACACAGAGCCGCAGGGCGATCAGGGGGTTTGGGCGCTGCCCCCTGTCACGCTTATCCTGGTGCCGGGAGGCCACTCGGATCCGTTGATCCCAGTGCTTGGAGGCATATTACCCTTTTACTATATAGGATAGAGGCCTGATGTATGGGTGGGGCTGGCTGGTTTGCCCTGAAGGGTGTCCTGGATCAGGGTGGGGGTCCCCACTGGGGTGCCTGGCCAGCCTGGGTGAGGGGATGATGGCTGTTTGCAGCTGGTCACACACCCTTCAGGGTGGGTGTCCCCACTGGGGTGCCTGGCCAGTCTGGGTGAGGGGCTGAGGGCTGAAACTCCCAACTGCTTCTTTTGTTCTTTTTTTTTTTAATTCTGGGCCAGCTTTACCTCTAGCTCCAGCTCTGAGGCCTCTGCTGCTGAAAGCAGGTATCTGGTTTGTTTGAGTTCTATAATCGAAACAATGTATAACTCCAGCTCTGAGATCCCGGCTCCCTGAAAACAGGTTTCTGGGGTTTTGTTTAGCTTCTATATTTGTTACAATATTTCAAACTGCAGGCTCAGAGGCCAGCAAGGCAGGTGGGGAACGTTGGTTTCCTCCGTCACTGAAGCAAGCAAGCCTCATGTTAGTTTCAAGCTGCCTGGCTGCCATCTTGGCTGGCAGTTAATTTGCATATTGCCTTGATTAGCCAATGGGAAGGGTAGTGGTCGTACGCTAATTACCATGTTTCTCTTTTATTAGATAGGATTACCCTCCTCCCCTCGGAAGCCCTAGGTATCTATCCCACTCCTTAGCCTAGGATCGCCTATCAGCCTCAATGCCTGACTTGCCCTTGGGTCTCCTATTTTATGGGACTCCCATATGTACAAAATTAAAAATTTGTTTTTCTCTTGTTAATTTGTCCTATGTCAACCTAATTATCAGTCTATCCAAAGAACCTGGAAGGGTAGAAGGATAATTTTTCCTCTCCAATAGACTTTAAGTCAAAAGCTAGGGGTCTGTTTGGGACCTGACATAGGTGTGTATGTGAAAACGGTAAGGTAATCCCGTGGCAGAGACTGTGAAGTGGACAGGCTATACCTTGTTCCAGACAGGTGACATAGAAAAGACTCAGAAGGTTTCAGAGAGGCCATAAGGGAATAGGAAAAGATAAATCAACATGGTGGGGTTATTGGGCCCTGTCCAAGCCACAAAGAACAAAAGTTAATTATCCTCAGATGTCAATAGTGGATGGCACCTATAGGGTAAGGGAAGAAAAATAAATTTACTCTACCCTTTGTGAGTTGGCTGAAACCCCTGTAACAAAAGGCATATTCACAAGAGAAAACAAACAGAAAAAAAATGAATAACTCCCCAAGGTGGCCTACACCACCAGTTTAAATACCATCACCAGCTAAACACAAAAAGCTAAAAGAAAGAGGTAGAAAGGCTAGTTATGGGGAAGTGACCAGGAAAATCAGGGTAAACAAGAGTAAGATTGTTATGCAGATGTAAGTCAATGCCTTCTACATTGATAGAAAGGGAAACACCATTACAAATGGAGAGTTCCTTTATGAATATAAGTATCTTTTATCATAGGGTAACTGTTTATTCTCAGAGCTTCTCCAGTGTCTGTTGTTTCTCAAAATAATCAACCTCAAATATTCCTTATGCCAAAGAAGTATATTTTGAGGAGGCATATTCTTCTTGTCTTCACAACAGTGCCCCATATACTAGATAAGGTCACTATCTTTCAAAGGGCACAGCCAACACATTATTTCAGACCAGCACCTGCTACTTCTACAAGGTCTTAAGGTCCTCTTCCCCATGAACTCAAATGCGGTTTTAGCTAAAAGAAGGAAGTCAATATCTGAGATGCTTGCTGAGCATTTTGCCTGAGGAAACTGAGTTATCCATAAGAGATACATTGGAGTAGCCCTGATAGGCAGTCAAACTTCAGAGTAAATGCTAAAATGGGGAAAAGGTTATTTAAACCAGCAAAGGAGATATTGCTAATTAGTCTCGATGACAAAGTGTATTTAAGCAAAGAACTAATCAAGGTGAGGGGGGACTGAGATGTGAGAAGAGCAAGGACAAAGGCTCTGAGGTGGGAAAAATGACTGAAGTGGTCAAGAAATAGCAAGGTGGCCAGGGCGACTAAAGTGGGCTGAATAGAGGGGATAAATGATGAAATAAGTTCATAGAAATAATGAGGAAATGAGATCTTGAAAAGCCTTGGGGCCATTATAAGGACATCGGTTGTTATTCTGAATAAAAATTATATGTTTGTCACATAGGGGCGACATGATCTGTCTTCCATTTTACAAGGATCATTTTATATTCTAGAAGTAAAGGAATAAGCAAAGAGATAGTGATAACTTGAAAGATAGTTATAATGGAGGAGTATGAACTTTAATTTGAGGCATTTTAAGTTTGAAGTACTGACCATGCATATAAGTAGTGATACAAATTTGGGGAAACTGTATCAGGAAATCAGGTCTAGAAATCTTCATCTTCTGGTTTTCTAAGCCATAAAACTGGATGGGATTCTCAAGGGAGTGAGTGTAAAGAGAGGAAATAAAACATCTAAGGATTAAACCCTGAAGTAACTCTCTATTTAGAGGTCAGGAAGAGGAAGAGGAACTAAGGAAACAGACACATAAATAGTATCCAGGAAAGTGCAAAGAAAGCCAAGTAAGTGTTAGTGTCTTGGAAATCAAGTAAGGAAAGACTTTCCAGGAAGAGAAAGATAGTATGATGCCAAATGATACGGATAGGTCTAATAAGATGGAGACTAATAATTGATTGGATTTAACTACATTGAAGCCATTGGTGAACTTAGCAAGATCAATTTTGATGTAGTGACTAGGATTCCTAATTAGGAAGAAATTCAAGAAGAAATAGAAGAGCAGAATCAGAAATGGCAAGAATATACCACTCAAAATACTTTGCTATAAAGAATAGAGAGATGAGGCAATAGCTATTAGATAAGTGGAAATAAGTGTTTTTATCTTCAAGATCAGGAAAGAGATAGCATATTGTATATTGGTGAGAACAATTTAGTAGAGAAGGTGTTAGGCACATTCTTGTTCTCCATTATGTCCCCCTTGGGGCTCTTGACCCTCCTAGTGATTTTCCTGTTATTCTCATTATTGGTTTCATGATTAAGGGCCTTCAGTTTCCAATAAAACACCTCACCCAGTTTCCAGGGGACCGCCTACACCTGCTCCCCACCTGCACCTGGTCTGACCATTTACTCTGATTGACCTTTACAAGAGACATATATACCCCTCCCTACTTTGCCCCACTGATGCCATTTTGGTCTCAGCCCTTCTGCTCACATATGTAACAATAAATTTATAATTCTTTACCACTTTTGGCCTCATGCATTCCTCCTTCGGCAACCCTAACTGAAGGAATATTTTATGATGCAGAAGAGAGAGGAGAGGACTGATAAACAGAATAAGAGGAGATAGCATATATTGCAAGTAGAAGAGTGAGCCATAGAAAGAAACTCAGATAGTTTATCTCTACAACAGAGAGAAGGCAAGCTCTGACATGCTCACAATTTTCGAATATCTCATACGTTATAACAAGGATTGCAAATGCTGTTATTTTAGTCATAAAGGTGAAGAAACTCACACACAGTGATTTTCAGAGGCCAAGGAGGCAATGAAGCATAGTAGCTTAGAACATACATTTAGTCAAAGGGAGGAGATCAGCTATGCCATTTAAGCTTAATCTTCAAAAATTTTTCATGAGCATTAAGTTAGATATTGAGAGAACTAATGATACTGAGGGAGAGCCCAGGTGGAATTACTCAGAATTATCTGTTCTCTATTCTTTGTCACAGATGTGACAAACTCTTATTTCCCAAATGTGATGACATAAAAGTAGGGTTATGTGACTGAGTTCTGCCCATATGAATATAGGCAAAGTAATAAACATCAATTCTAGGTCTGCTCTAACTTCTATCTTGATCTCTTCTGCTTCCATTATCATTCTTCTAGCAAGTGATGTATGCATTGGAGCATTTTGAGACCCTAGAAGATGCAGAGGCACTAACTGGAAAGAGGATGAGTCTATTCTGATTGGACAGGAGCAAGAAATAAACTTTTATTACACTAAGATTTCTGGATTATTAGAGGTGCAAGAATTAATTAACTTATGCAATGAGTCCTTAGTAAATGTTAAATATCAGTATTAATGTGGTGAGTCCATACCACAACATTAATTGATGACAATGATCAGCAAACATTCAGGTATATCTATCTATCTATCATCTATCTATCTATCTATCTATCTATCTATCTATATGTATAGATAGATATACGTATAGATAGATAGATGATAGATAGATAGATAGATGATAGATAGATAGATATATCTCCTATTTAATAATAGAAAAACATGATAATTAACCATAGCTCCAACACACTTCCCACTGGCTAATCAGGGCGATATGCAAATTAACTGCCAACCAAGATGGCGGCTGGCAGCCAGGCAGTTGAAGCAAACAGGAAGCTTGCTTGCTCCAGTGACGGAGGAAGTCAAGGTTCCCTGCCTGCCACTGCCGGCCTCTGAGCTTGCATTCTAAGAAAAAATGTTGCAAATACAGAAGCAAAACAAACCCCAGAAACCTGCTTTCAGCCATCCGGGCTTCAGCCAGCAGGACCGCAACAGTGTTTCAATTATAGAACCCAAACAAACCCAGATCCCTGCTTTCAGCAGCTGAGGTCTCAGAGCTGCAGCCGATCCTCAGAGCTAAAGCCGGCTCTCAGCTCCAGTGACAGCCATAGAAGGTAAATAAATCCCAGAATAAAAAAGAAAAAAGAAAAAAAGGAGAGGCTTGGAGCTTCAGTCACCCCCCAGCCTGAAAACGGCCCTCAGTCCCTCACCCAGACTAGCCAGGCAACCCAGTGGGGACCCCCACCCTGAAGCAACAAGATGGTGGCTAATTTTCATACTGAAGGCGGGTGGCAGCGGGCAAGGCTGTCCGTGGTCTGGGACCCGGATCTGTGACCCTGCTGGGCAGGGGGCAGCGCTTGAGGCCGTCTACGGTCTGGACCTGGATCCGTGACCTGGCAGGCGGGGCGGCAGCGCTTGAGGCTGTCCATGGTCTGGGACCCAGATCTGTGACCTGGCGGGCGGGGGGCAGCGCTTGAGTCTGTCCGCGGTCCCAGGACCCAGATTTGTGACCCTGCCGGGTGGGGGGCAGTGCTTGAGGCTGTCTGCAGTCCCGGGACCCGGATACCTGACCCTTCCCGGCAGGGCAGCAGCTCGCACAGGGGCGGATCGGCCAGGGTTGGGCAGGGCAGGACGCCTGGCTTCCACCCAGCCCCAGTCACTCTGGGCAGGTGAGCAGCACAGAGAGCCTCTGGACAGGGGAGGCAGGCCGGCGGAGGGCGGCCTGTACTCCCCACATGGAGGTGGTGACAGCTGTGAGCCAGCAAGCGGAGCCTGCAGGCTGAGCTGAAGTAGCGCCTGCAGGTCATCAGCGCCCAGGAGTGGCTACGCAAGATCCGTCTCCTGGCCCAGAAGGTGCAGGATCGCAGGGACAGCCACCGTGGCGGGCCAGACTAACATTCTCCTGGCCACACCATGGGGGTTTGCGGATCTGCAAAGCCAGAGGCCTCTGGTGTGCACATTCCCCCCTGGCATGGGAACATCCCCCAGCACACTGTCACCCTCCCGTGCCTGAAACAGTTGTAAACCAAGGCGTGCACCAGTTCCCTCCGCCTCTCCACCGCACTTCCATCAACCCAGCATGCGTAACACCCCCACAGGATGTGCACACATCCCCTCTGATGCGCTCACATTCTTTGGAGAGTGTCTGGGTGTTCTGGGTGCTGAGGGTGGGCGCCTGTGAGATGACAGTGAGAGGGTGGAGTGGTGATGCCCTGTTCCCACAGAGGCCAGTGCAGCTATGAGATCACCTCTGGGGGGTTAATGCAGGTGCTGAGGCAGGAGCAGGTGCAGATAGACACACCTGGTGGGCACGGGCGGCCCTCGCTGAGGTGCCTTCAGTCAGTGTTCAAGATCAAGAACCCAGAGGTGGAGAGGAATTCCGTCCTCTCAGTGAAACAGTGGGATAGTCGGTGAGACTGTAGAGGAGGAATGTGCACTTTGGGTGCCATCACCCATGAGCAAAGGCTGCCCTGACTGAGCCTCGCTTGCTTGGCACCTAGTGCACTCCTGCTGGGAAGCGGGTGACAGGACGTGCTTTTCCGAATTAATGAGAGAAAATGTTGATTCTCCTGCTGCCCACGAAGGTGGAAAGTGAAGTGGGGAAACATGTGGGGAGTGAGCGAGGTTCCCTGTCTGGGGGTTCCAAATTTGCTGTTGGTTTCTTTCACCGCTGACTAGAGATATACAGGGTGTCCCCCCAAAATATACACACTTTGAATACCTACTAATTCCAATGGTTTTAAGCATAAGAAAGAAACAACAATGGAGCTGTTATCTGTTAAAAGTGTGGGCACAAACAGGTAGTTGGACATTCCCTGAGGGGTCTCAGATTGGAGATGGTGAAGGCCAGACTGAGCCCCCCCCCCCCCGCCTCTATCCCAGTGCACGAATTTCGTGCACCGGGCTACTAGTATATATATATATATATTTACTGATTTCAGAGAGGAGGGGAGAGAGAGAGAGAGATAGAAACATCAGTGATGAGAGAATAATTCTATTTACTGATTTCAGAGAGGAAGGGAGAGAGAGAGAGAGATAGAAACATCAGTGATGAGAGAATAATTCATTGGCTGCCTCCTGCATGCCTCCCATTGGGGATTGAGTCAACAACCTGGGCATGTACCATGACCAGGAATCAAACCATGACCTCCTGGTTGATAGGTTGATCTTCAACCACTGTACCACACTGGCCAGGCCCATTCAGGCTTCTTTATTCCTTGTCTAATGCTCTTCCACACTCTGTACTAGAATTTCTAATTTTGGACCACTGTGCATAAGAATCCATGTTCCATTCAGAGCATAATCTTAACTGTGCTAGGAAAGGAAGAGCAGAGTTAGATCTTGTCAGAAACTCAATCTATAAGCCCTGGTATAATTGCCTTAAGCAGAAAACTCTTGCTTTGGGTCTCTCCTTTTAAGTTGAAATGTAACTAAAAATAAATAATCGAGGTTATGTATTACTGAATAAATCAGATCATGAGTATCTGATCTACTGATGCAGAATATCTAGTACTCAAAGGTTTCTATTACAACTAAATCAAAACATTTCCAGCTACCATAACTGGAACAGACAAAGGTTAACATTTTTCAATTACCAGTATGATGATTGCTATCCTAAAATTTGCTTAATTTTTCCAATTCAAAATTCTTTCTTACACATTTCTGCTTATTTAATTGGAACATAACATTAGATAAAACTCTTTAATATTCAAGAAGTATATCTCAAATAGCATCATGTCATGAATATTCCCCACTGTAAATTCATACTTCTGCTTTGACCTTGTTGTCATTGTTTTGTTACATAAATTATTCAGCCTGGTATGTCTTATAGATTAAATACTCTAGAAACAAATTAAAAAGCATCCCAGTGGCTCAGAAATGTCAAGTAAATGTTCTTTCCTATGAGTACCTTTTATAAAATGGGATAGTGAAAAATAACCCCACAAAAGAGCAAGATGATTTGTTTAGAGATAAAATTTCCAAGTGAAATGTGCATCTTTCTTTTTTAAAAAATCTTATAACTCACCTTTCATTGTTGCATTCAGATAGGCATATGCAACTTGCTCATTGATATGTGGAAGAGCGAAAGCAATACTCCTTATTCTGCTCTAATCACACAGGCTTTTTAAATCAGAACATGCAGGCTTTAAAAAGACAGTTTCCCAGGAAGGCAGCCTGTTCCATCTTCCTTTGCCCATTGAAGAGAATTGCCAGGAAGCCAATAGAGTTGCTGAGCACAGCTTTCTAACAATAGAATGGTCTGTAGTATGAGCCCTGGCCCCTAGAAGTTTGGGCCTAGAAGCTAGATGGCCAATTATGGTATAAACGAGTTCCTTAATTGAATAAAAAGCTCATTCATTACCTCAAAAAAACCTCTATTAAGCAACTAATCTGAGAATAGGCACTGAGAATACAAATATACAAAGACAATATCCCTTAAGAAGCTACTAACACACCCATAATATTTTCTCTCTGACAGAAGCTGTTCTGATTAAGTCTTAACTTTACAGGTATAAACTCATGTACTTCTCACAAGAACCCTATGCAGTTGGTCTTATTATCAGACTTAAATTATAGATGATAAACTGAGGCCCAGAGAGATTCAGAAACTCGCCCAAGTCCCAGAGCTAGCAAATGAGAGATGGCTTGAACACAGGCATCCTGACTGACTCCAGGCACTGTGACTCCAGAGTTCATGGTCCATGCCTCCTCTTCCCCAGGCTCTGAGGCCCAGCTGTCTCCCAGGGGTGACTAACTGAGAAAGCAACAAGTACCCTTTAATAAGCGTGGGGGTGAAGGCATGTACAAAGCAGAAGGATGCACATGTCTACAGGAACTTCCAGTTTGCTTTTAAATTCTTATGTCTAATTTTAGGGTCAAACTGACTACAAGGAGGAGAGCACAGACTTGAGTTTTGACTTAAGTGGTTTGTCCCAAATTTATAAGATAGCATTGATCTTAAACAGAGTAGGGCCCTTGCACGTGCGAAGAACGATAGGTGACCTTCTCACTTTGTGCACCACTCCTGTACTTCGCAAAAGCATGCAAATGTGTTAAGAGTGCTGTGGCTATGTCAAGGCAGATCTCTTTCTCCCAAGATCAGGAGAAACAGGCTCATTAGGCCATGAACTTAAGATTTTAAAAAAATTAATAGGTGTTTTGGTAGTTCATTTAAATTCTGGGAGTCACTTTCACATAAAAATGAATTGACCTCAAGACCATTACGATCAGCCATATAGAAAATGACCTATTTTTCAGATGCTCTAACAAGCTGATTCCTCTAAAATATAGTTGATTCTGGGGTTGTTTATAACCACAACTTAACTTCAAAAGACAATAATCATAAACCCCATCCAATAATTATCTCTAATATATTAATGTCCCGCCATTCTCTTTTGCAACCAATCCCATAACACCCCCTGATCAAGCGTAATCTGCATTTTTCAATTCTTCCAAAAGCCCCCTTCTCCCTCAAAATGGCTATGGGTAATTCTGATTTAGTGATGGAGGCAACAGGTTTGTTAGTTGTTTTTGCTACACAAATAAACCTCTCCATTTAAGAATAATAATTACCATGGTAACCCTAACAGCTTAGGAATCGTTCAAGCATGCGGTTTCTAGGGAGGAAAAAAATCTCAGCATTTCTGAAGCTTGTTTAACCCTTCGGGACTCAGTGTCCACTTCTTTTTTTTATAGCAGAGTCCATTTCATTTAACCTTTTTGTCAAAATAGACAAGAAACCTTTCCACTGGAAGCATCAAAATAGACGGAAAGGAACAGAATGAAAAATAATATATTTAATAGTAATCTAATCTCACTTAAAGAAGTGCAAGCCAAATATGACATTTGAGAAGGCTTTTGGCTCAGACACCGGCAGCACTGGTGCACTGCTCAGCGCTGAGAAGGGGATGAGTAATGAATAGGGCAGTCAGCATGCAGTCAATGGGGAGGTTGTACAGCGAGCCATTCAGAGTGTCCTCTCCTTTTCCTCATGTGGCATAACATGCAAATCTTGTAGGAAATGAACAATCTTAGTAGCATAATTTGGCTGTAACTGTACCTCACGAGCGGAAGTCGGATACTGGAGCAGTTCTCACCACACCTCTGTCAGTCTTTCCCTCTCACCTCACTGCCTAATGGCGTGTTGCCTGTGGTACCAAATGTGAGAGCCAAGTCAAAGCTTGAAACAGTGGCTGCACGTGCAGTTTAATAAGAGCAGATACATACCTCCTAGACAAGTACAATTCCTACTGAACAAACACTGGGCTGGGTTTGCAGAACCATATTAGAATATTAAAATGAACCCTCAGCTAATCTAATAGACTATGTATAAAATCTTTCAAATATATTAGATATTCTTGCTGGCATTGCTTATTAGTGGTTAGAAGAAGAAATTCTCGCTCTGTCTCTCTCCCCAGTTAAAACTGCATTCTGTTAGTACATTTGTAAAACTAGTTAGAATGGGAGCAGAAAAAATAGAAAATTATACTGTCCACATACAAGCGCATTCATCTTGTCTCCCAGGAAACCTTGATTCATGAGATTCCTTGGTTAATACCATCTCAGAATATATTTTTCCTTATTTATTTTACTCCATTGTTTGCAATTTCATTATGTAATTTAAATTGTATTGTCTTGAACTGTAGAGCTCATCTGGTGAATTTGTTCTGTCAGTAAGATTACTTCTTTTTGTGTGTTTATTAAAATTTTAATAAAAGTTTCACTAGTAGGCAAACCGGCAGTACTTTCAGAGAATTATTTAGCACATGTTATTCATGTTGATGAGGATGTAAGAAGGGAAGGTTAAGGATGGATGAATCTGATTTGAGCCCAGTATTCTAACAAAGATTTGAAGATAATGATTAATATTATTATTACTATTACTATTATTAGAATCATTTGTTATTTTATAATGATTTCCTTCTTTTGGGTATTCTCTCATGAAGAAGAAAGAAAAAAAATAAAGAAAACCTAATAAGAGGAATACCCAGGCAATTTTTTTTTTCTCACAACCCCTTTATCTTCCCATCAAATCTTGATGCCCATACTGGGCAATGAGCCTCTGAAAATAATGGTTTGTGGCCTTCGTAACTGAAGGCAATAAGCAATATAACCATTGCCGGATCTCATGATGGGAATGAAATAAACTTCTGTCACTCCTTTTTATCTTCCTTCCCAATTCTTTCACACCTTCAAATAATTCTTCCCTCTCCAGCCTTTAGCGTTGCACTTTATTATTTCTTTTTTCCAAAAATATTGCACCAAGGTCTATAGCCAGGGGAAAAGCTTGTAATGGACTAAAATAAGATTCTTTCTTAAAACTGCTTTAGGTGAGCTTTTTACATTCCTTTTATTTGAAGCTTAAATGTCCCTGACTTCATGACACCAACCAACACAGTTTTAATCTTCATGTTGAGATGAAGATGGTCTGATAACAGCATCTTCCAAAAATGACCCAACAGTCCTTTCGGCTGGCATCCAGCCCTCCTTTTTGTCACCTCCTAGCCCTCTTCACCCCCACAGAGTGTATTTGTCTTTATTCATAAACTAGAGGCCTGGCTCATGAAATTCGTGTGAGGGTACAATCCCTAGGCCTAGCCTGCGATCAGGGCCATCTTTTCTGGCTGCCAGCAGCCAGCCCTCCCCCCCCCCCCCGCCCCTGCCATCACCCACCCTGGTTTTTGGTGATCGGAGCCTGATGGCCAGGGCAAGGGACATCTGTGTGAAGGGCAACCAGCGGGGCGGGGGCCTTGGTCTGGTGCCACCCGCATCCCCCACCACCACCACCACCACCCGCCCTGTCCCCATCCACCATTGAGCTATCAGAGCCTGCTGGCAGAGGGGAGGGCCCAAGAGGCTGGCCATTCCGCCCGCTTGCTGGCCCCACCTCCTCAGTTCTCTGTTCACCATTAGGTGATGGTAGCCTGCCAGCCGGGGGGAAAGGGACCAAGAGGTGGTCAGTGCACCTCATAGTGACTGGTTCAGCAGTCGTTCTGGTCGTTCTGCTGTTATGGTCACTGGACTTTTATTATATAGGGTATTGTTATCTCAGCTATCTTGAATGTGGTAAATTTAAGAGATTTTTAAAGGGTCAGGAGATATTATATATTTTCCATAGCATCTCCAGTAGACCTCAGTTGGAAAGGTACCAAGAAAAGTTATTGCCTTTGGATTTCCTTTCCTTTTCCCTGTCACAGTGCCTCAACTTCCAACATTAGAGATCCATTCTTAAGTGAGATAGTGCTTTTACTATATGGCTTCCTCTCTTAAAAGTTCACTGCTCTGGGTAAAAAAAAAACAAAAACAAAAAACATAGTTAGCTATCTGTAGGGTCTATGTGAATTCCTGCATCTGGACTCATTTTCTTTCCCTAACATGTAGCTTAAACAGAGTATCAAGGAAATAGTATTTTTATTGGGAAAAATTCAGAAGGTTATTATGGTTATTTTAGAGCATTAGACATTCTCAGCAAAAGGCATTGTTAGGGGAAAAACCTCCATGAAAAACAGAGGGGTTATGGCGATAATGTCTACAAGCAAAGAGAAAAGAGGTCCAGAAAGAAGATGAGATTGGAGATGGAATTTTAAAAAACCTAAATTTCCTCATTCTACCACCTAGGGCCATGGGGTACAGAAGGACATTACATGGAGCCTCCAGGGATAGGGTTTAAACTAAACCTTTTAGCCAGTGTAATCACCAACCATGAATTGTCACACAGTAATCTTAAATGCTCATGTAACCAGCACTCAAGGTAGCATCCTGCACGTAACCCTGACTCCATCAATGTAGCTGGCACCCTGAAGTTAGAGGTTATATCATACCAAAGTTTTCTGAAGCTAATAAGAAAACTAATTTAATAATGTCTGCTTTTAATTTTATCAATTGTTATTGAAGGGATGAAGAATATTCAATTGAAGTGAGTGATGCAACAATATACTAGAATACAATATGTTCCTTTCCAAGATATCTGGGAGTGGGCACTGTAATACAACTAAGAAATATACATTTAAACAAGAAAAGGTAAAATCTAAAATTTTATCAAAATAAAAAGTTTTCTTAAAATAACAGGAAAGAAGATCGAGCAAAAGTAGGAGGAGGAGAGAGAGAGACCACATATTAAGAGTAGGTGAAAAGTAAGGAAAGATGAGTAGCTTTTCATGAGTTCCCATTCCCTGCCAGGCACTGAGTTAAATGCCTAATATATTTTTTGCATAAATTCTGACATACTATTATTCTTATTTTAAGATGGAGCGTAAAAATATGTCAAGCAAGATCACACAGACAGGAAGCCTCCCACTTAGAATTTGATTCAATATGTCTGAGATTTTGAATTATCTTCTAACATGTTGTGTCAAGTATGTCTCAATTTTAAAAAAAAGAATTCTCTGAGTTTTCTTCAGTTTAACTTTCACCTCTCACTTCTTCTCATGGTCTTCGCTTTTGCCACACATTTGATAGACAGGTATCCAATCAAACACTCCTATTCAGTTAATGTGATTTTTTTTCTTTTTTTTTTTTTTTTTTTTTTGGCTTTCACAAAATATGCTGTCCTTATGAAACACCCAGATCTGTGTTTAACTTTGTAAGGCAAGGAGTTCAAGGAAAACCCAGCTGAGATATCCAACCTTCAGGACTGTGGTAGTTGCATTTTATATCAAATAATCCTCTAATATTCTCTTTGACAAGTAGAATCCACACTCCTTCCTATTAAATTGTTAATGGCTTCCCTTATGGTTGGCTTCTGGTTCTGACTTCATCATAATTTAGGTTCCTCATTTTATGTCAGTAAAATCATTTACAAGCACATCATGGCCCTTGGCTAGAAGTCCTTGATGTGCGCAAGAAACAAGGTGCACCTTCACATAGGGCTCTTGCTCTCTCGTGCTCTTTCATTCTTTTTCTCCCTCCCCCTTGTTATTGGATTTTTGGTTTCTTTCTTTCTCTCTCTCTCTCTCTCTCTCTCTCTCTTTCTCTCATCTCTCTCTCTCACACACACACATTTTGCTTGTAATGTTTCTATTGTTTCTTAAAACATACTCCAAGCTACTCTGCAACATATCTATGTTATTTATTACCTGTGCTATTATAGATTTGTGCGTCATTGTTCTGTAAATGTTAGCTATCTCAACCTTTTGGAACAGAAGAAAATATTTAGCACGATATCTTTTCCTTCTGGTGCTTTAGGCAGTTATTTTATTTCATTTTTTTTACTCTAAGGATTCTGTTTAGACAGTGACCTTATTTCTATCAGAGTATAGAGATTTCTCCAGTTTTCATGACAAGCACCCATACTTTGCAGTGACCTTCTATAAAATGCAGCCCAGGAACTAGTATTTATTCCTCTCAACATTCTCTCAAAGGCTGAAGTTACTTATTCTTTGTATGTCCTGGTAACTACTAGAGTTGATGCAGGATAAAACCTGTTTTTCTAAACCTCTTTTTTTAAAAAAATATATTTTATTGATTTTTTACAGAGAGGAAGGGAGAGGGATAGAGAGTCAGAAACATTGATGAGAGAGAAGCATCGATCAGCTGCCTCCTGCACACCCTCCACTGGGGATGTGCCTGCAACTAAGGTACATGCCCTTGACCGGAATCAAACCTGGGACCCTTCAGTCCCCAAGCCAACGCTCTATCCAGTGAACCAAACCGGTCAGGGCTCTAAACCTCATTTTAACAGTGCTCTTCTCATACCAGAGAGATCTAAACCCATAATGCTATAGTCTGAGATCATTACAAATGAAAGAAACAAAGCAAAAATTTTATGGTCAGACATATTTGCCTCCATAAGACCCCTCATATCCATTTCCCATTGAATTCATGTTCTGACTTCTCTTTGATAGCAAGCCTAAATGAGATTTGGCCCACCATTGAATCAGTCCTATCATTATGGTGACTATACAGCTAATCCTCCAAGTCAGTGCATTTTGACAGTGAAACTGATGGCTATTAATAATGTATACTAGAAAACCATGCATAAACTTGGATCATCCTAAGCAAACTGGAATTTATTGTCACTTTGTTATTTGGTACAGTTATTAGTAGTATATCCCCTTTCACTTTCAAAGTGTCCCCATTTGGGGCTATAGTGGTAATTAAGCTTTTTGTGCTCAACTCCTTAACCTTATTAACAATTAATAGGACTCGAAATAGCTTTTGTTTATGTGACTTATACCTCTGAGCATTTCCATGTTATAAGTTAAAACTGAGACATATACAAATATATATTTACTAATTGATTTAGAAATCAAAATAAATACATTGCATGTTATATAACTAACACATTTCCACAAATGTTATTTTCTAAAACTAATCAGTGAGAAGGTGACATTGTTTTACATTTGTGGAAATCTCTTTAATGTGTAGCCTAATAGAAGACAGCTGGATTCTCTTGTTTGCTTCAAGATTCAATCTGTTGTGATATCACATGTTGTGTAATTTTTGGAAAACTTCCATGAGAGAATGAGACTGAAAAAAGCAAATAACATCTTAAGTATTATTACAAAAAAAATGTTGACCTTCCAGGCTCCCTGACTACACTTTGGGACTGCTGGATTATAGATTTTCCTAACTTACGGGCGGGGGGAGGCTACCTCACTGAGCTTCCCAGAACTGGCAAAACCACTTGAGCCATTTCTTGTTTTCTCTGACTAGAACATACATACATACACACACACACCTTCATCTTTAAATGGCCATTTCCTAGATATCATTCATGTTTTACCATTAATGTGGTTTCCTACAGAAAGTCTCTTCTGACCTGCAGGATACCAGACTACAGTCTTTGCCTATTTGGTTTGAAGGAACACCACACATTTTCATGACCATACTTACTGTAATTTCACATCATTGCTGATGGAAATATTTGTTGACTCCACAGTTGGGAAATCTCAAAATGGTGGAGACTAGGTTTCTATCCTTCTGAACACAGCACCTTAGACTGCTCAGCCATCCTGACTTCTCTATCTATATCCCTTCGGGGTTATGTTCCTACCACAGGAATGATGCCCTACACAGAAGAAAAGCTTAACAAATACTTCACCTTCAAATTACTTGTTGACTGAACCATTTAAGGATATGCCTAACCTGCACATCCTGAAAGCCAGGTCATCTATTTGTCACTGGACAGAGATGAGGCTACTGTTTGTGACAGAATAAAACAAAATATAAATATCATATTTTTAGTATAAGTTATAATAAATATGGAGATACAGACTTAACTATAGTAAAGACTAAAAGGAAGGCAGATCAAAGATTTCACAAATTATAAGATCTGGCTTCTCCAAAAGCTTTTTATGAATATAAAGCAGCTTGTTTGCAGCACACACTTATTACTCTTCTTGCTTATACTACATGGTCCTGTACTATCTCACTGAACTCTTCCTCTTCTGAGTTTCTGTACTTTCAAGTGTTTTGTATCCCTAAGATCCTTTCCATATATCTCCCACATACTTTCATTATTGCTTCATGAGTTGTCATATCCTTGACTACATGATAAATTTGAGAGCTTATACTCTGTGTCCTATAATTTTTTCTCTCCCGATAATACCTATAGAGGACAGAATCCTGCATATGGTGGACACCACTCCTATCTATGGCATGCATGATGCAAGGTATACATTAGAATACCAGACTGTATCGAGTTTACCTTATTTTTTAAAAGCAAAACAACAAAAATTATGTGGATTACACAAAAGTTGGAAGTAAAAAAAAAATAGTAATAAAACCTATTCTTGGAACCCTGACATGTATCCTGACTGGGACCCATTGTGATGAATTCTTAACCTTTAGCAAATTTGCTACCCATGAGTACTCATAAGGGAACAGAGTTCTGACTCCACAGTACATTCTCAGCCTCGGGGTTTAGCCTATCTCATCCTCTTTGAGTTATGGGTCCCTGTTCTTTTACTCAGATTTATGAATTCAGACAGTGTCATAGGAGGCAGGTACAGCACATAAATCAAATAACACAGGCACGTGGGACAAGCTGAAAAATTATCACTGTCCCTTTTCACACTGCACAATGTCAGAATGAGGATGTGTCTAGTAATGCAGAAGCTTGAAACAGTTAACATGACTCATTAAGTGCCTAGCTTTTTCTGTGGGTTTCATTTATTCACAGGAAAAAGAGTGGTTTCATATACACAGTGGGGCAAAAGTAGGTTTACAGTTGTGAATATGTGAAACGCAGAGTTTAATCTTGTATTATTTATTAATTATTGTGATATTTTCCATATGAACTGCTGTAAACCTACTTTTGCCCCACCCTGTATTTCTTCATTCAACAATAAATGTATAGCCTAACTGAATAATATCCAACATGCGGTTCTACCTGTTAGAAAATGGTGTGGCACTAGACATTCTCCAAGGTTTCTTCTAGTTCTAAAATTCTACAGTTCAATGAGATAGGTTAAATATTTGGTATTGCTTAATAACAGTGCCTCTGAAAACATTAAAAACAATTTTCCTCATTAAACTAATAACATTTAGTGTTTCTCAATGGATTTCTACTCTTCAGAGAATAAACAGTGATAAACGTCAGCAAAGAAACATATTATCTGCACATTAACAGATTTTGAATGATCTATATCAGAATAGCTCCATGTAAGTGTGGCACGCATAACTGATTTTCAATCAAAGACTCATGCTCCTATCTATGGTTTCAGAACTGTTGCAGAGAATTAGTTGTCCAGACAGTGGGGTTTTTTGTTTTTGTTTTTTGGGTTTTTTTAAATATATTTTATTGATTTTTTACAGAGAGGAAGGGAGAGAGATAGAGAGTTAGAAACATCTATGAGAGAGAAACATCGATCAGCTGCCTCCTGCACATCTCCTACTGGGGATATGCCCGCAACCCAGGTACAGCCCTTGACGGGAATCGAACCTGGGACCTTTCAGTCCGCAGGCCGACGCTCTATCCACTGAGCCAAACCGGTTTTGGCCAGACAGTGTTTATAAGTCCAAGTTCCCCTTGCATCTATGTGGTCAATGGAATATAGCTATACAACTGTAGCCAATGAAATCTGGGCACAAGGATATATATCATTTCCAGGACTAGTCAATAGAAACTTCCCATATACTCCTCCATGCCCTCTTTCTTGACACTCAGCCCAATCTCAGAAACCAAGCCACGCAGATAAATAGAGCCTCTATCTGCCTGGGATGCTGAAAGATTGACTGGAGCAGAGCTTCCTTCCCACTCCTTGAACAACCTGCCCTACCACAACCACGAATGCCTGAACTTTAAATGACTGAGAACTATACTTCTATTTTCTAAGCCACTAATATTTTAGAGTTTATACACTAGCTATTACTAAGGTTGCCAGTACAATTGTGCTTGCATTGTTTCCTCCAAAACAAACCACAACAAAAAGTATTATTTTTCTTTAGAATTTTAAAGAATGTTTTCTTTTTTCTGCCATGCATCTTGACATAGATGCACATTTGCAAAAAAACAAAAGGATGTGTTTTGGTTGAAGTATTAAACTTTGTTTATTACAAGGTCCTAGGATACTTAAATATTAAATTGTGAAAAGAATTTAATATTGACAGAAAATTAGGTAATGCAGAAATAGGATTTCTACTATAGCCACAATATATATATTTTTAATTCTCTAGAAGGGTTAGATACAGGGGAGGTCTAATACATTTTGAAGTAACTAAATTTCCCCCGAGCTTCTGCCATTTCAATTAAAGTAACTGATTTTTTCATATTGGTAAAAATGAAATAAGGAGAAACAATTTCCCTTATCATTTCTATTCTTCTGAAAGGTGAAAAATAAATTTTTGAATGTTCTGTTTTTGTCTAAAATTTTTTCACAGCTTTTCAGAGAGATGAGTCCCACCCCCAACTCTGTAATAGCCTGAGTGCCTGCCCTGTGCCCCACCGCCCTTTCTTCTCTGGCTGAGTGGTCTTTGACTCACTTATGTAGCTGTATCATTGGTTTTACATTCTCAAATTGACCTTCTTTATTGTTATGCTTTGTGCTATCTGTATATATAAAAGCCTAAGCGACCATTACGACTGAACGACCGGAACTGGAACAACTGGTCAACCAGCCACTATGACGCACACTAACCACCAGGGGGCAGACACTCAACTCAGGAGCTGCCCCCGGGTAGTCAGTGTGCTCCCACAGCCAACCTCCCATGCCAGCCAACCTCCCAAGGTCCCTCCCCCTGGCTGGTCCCTCCCCCTGGCTAAGGCTCCAGGCACCAGAGAATCTGGATCCAGGAAGCCTGTAGGAGGAGAGCAACCCTGATGCTGATCGAGACAGAATAGCAGCTCAGAGGGGGCAAAAGGAACAAGGCAGCAGCCTAACTGCAAAGACGTAAAGTAAGCACCATCGCCATCTTACCTCTGCCACCCCACAGAGCGCACCGATCAGCCTTCTCCCCGCTTCAGCCACTTCTAGCTTGGCTCCGTGCCTTTCCAGGCTCCCAACTGCTGATTGGCTAGTGCTCCTACAGCGGTGTGCCACCATTGGCCAAAGTCAGCTACCTATCATGCTTGGGGCGGAGCCCCAAGAAAATGTGCGACTGAGGTAAGAGAGACAACCTGTCTGTCAGCACCTCCGCCCTGGAGAGAGTGAGGCTGCCTGAATGTGGGCAGCAAAGTAGAGCTGTATTTCCACCTCAGAGGGTAGCTGGTGTTCAGGCCATTTTGGGGCGCTCTGTCTGTGGTCTTTGCTTGCCACTACCTTAGCACATCTACACAACTAGATCAGGGCCTGTCCAACATCCTCCTGTGGTCCCTACCTACCCCTACCCCCCCCCCCATGCTCGAATTCATGCACTGGGCCTCTAGTAATCTATAAACATTAGAGTCACTAAATATTGTTTTTAGTCCTCATGCCAGTTATTTTGTCTTGTGATAACTTTCTGTTATTATTATACCCATGTCATATACTTTGAATTATAAACAGTTTCTTCAGGACATGGGAAATCTTGACAGATGTTTTAAGAAATTAATTATTGCCCTGACCGGTTTGACTCAGTGGATAGAGCATCGGCCTGCGGACTGAAAGGTCCCAGGTTCGATTCCGGTCAAGGGCATGTACCTTGATTGCTGGCACATCCCCAGTAGGGAGTGTGCAGGAAGCAGCTGAATCTATGTTTCTCTCTCATCGATGTTTCTAACTCTCTATCTCTCTCCTTCTCCCTTCCTCTCTGTAAAAAAAATCAATAAAATATACTTAAAAAAAAGAAATTAATTATTCTACAGTATTTTTCCTGAGATATCAACATACTAATTACCTCTTAAAAAGAAACTGTAGTTTTAACTCAAACTACCAAATTTGAGATTCTTCTATTATTATATCTTAGACTTAAATTATGTGTGTTTATTACTAATAATTATTATATCTTTTATGAAAGCTATTTACTACCCAGTTGATATTAAGTTTTCACATCTTTGCTTTTTGGAAGATTTGGATATTTGCTCATTTTTAGTTTTGTGACATCAATCCCATTTTTCATCTCTCTCCATGATTAATTGTAGTGGCTGTGAAATAATATGCAACTTCCAGGCATAAATTAATCTGAGTTTAGTACTTTCTTCCTATGTCCTCACATTTTCTGGTCAGAAATTTGAAGGTATTTTTCTTAGATGAAAGTAAAACAGAGTTGAGTGGGTTGTTTGTCCGCTCTGTTATCTGTTACCAACTTTCCCAACAATAAGACTATCCCCTTGCTATTGACCCTCCTGGTTGGATGATAAATTTAAAAGCACTCTTTTTTGTTGATGTGCACATGTGTAGGTATCAGACAGGTTAGTTGGAGTTTTTAACCAAATGGACATTCTGAGAGCTTCAAGCTACTTCTTTTGTTTGTACCCTTGGTTACACGGAGGTTTTTCTAGCAATAGTTCGTGTCCTTTTAAAGTTTCAGTTCATGCGAAAGCATTTCATCATTTTATTGATTTAACTGAAGGAGTGTTTAGAAACCTAAAAGTTAAATGACAAAAAAAAAAAAAGAAGAAAAAGAAAGGAAAGGAAACCAGTCAAGATAATGTTTGTAATGTCAATGTCTTTGAAAACCCATTCTGGTGATCCATGCCTATGTTCTACTTGCATGCTCTTTCAAGGCAATCAAACTCCATGGTATGTGTTCTCATAACAAAAGCATGATATGCAGACATGCCCACAGCTGTGCATCTTTGGGAGTTTGGGGAGTAAAGGTCAGTGAGCTTCAATTACACTTGTGGTCCGTTAGCACCTACCTGTGTTTCATTTTGCTTGCCATTTTCAGTTTCAATGAAATTTCTACCTCAGAGGTTTACCTGACTTCAGATCAAAACTTTAAAAAGGTTGATGTTGTAAAGCTTCCGAGGAGAGCTTAGGGTCTTTAAATTTGATATCTTTCAAAGATTTTCCTGGGATCTGGAATTTTCCTTAAATGTGAAAGATATATTCCAAAAACAGAGGAGTTTTCAACTTTATGGCTTGCAGTTTCTTTAGAACTATAATACTTTCAAAAGCACGTTTTGATTTTGGTTTTATATTTCAACCAGGATTACTGCTCTCGATTAAGCCACATATCAGTGCAAGCTATTTCAAAGTGTTCATAGAAAAGGCAAAAGTCTTTTATATTTTTTTAAAAAAATTTAATTCATAAGGAAAAATGTATACTGAAGTCTGGAGAGGCAATGACTCCAAGAGAAGTGTTTCAGTTGTTGCTCCAGGCTATCATAATGTACCAATGGCCTTTGTGATCTTAGCAATCTTGTTTTTGATTACTTCCTACTGCTGTTTGCACACCTGTTTTCACTTGTTTTGTCATGCTGTTCAGAACACCGAAATACATATCACTTTTCTCATTTTTTCCAATACTTTAAATGGAGGCTCTATTTCAGCAATTCATATGAAAACAAGAATGACTTTCTACATTCCTTCCTGGACAGGGTCCTAAAGAAGCTCTAAGCATGGCAGTAATTTACTCAGTGATTGCATATTAACTGTGAAAACAGTATTAAAAATTTCTTTTCATTTCTGAAACAAAACTGCTCCTAGGCTTATAATTTATTTTAATTAAATGCTGAGAGAATTGTTGGCTGTAAAACAGAAGAAAACGGTTCATTTGGGTCTAAAAAATGGACGTACACCCAAATGCTCACAGGGGTCAGGCAAGGAATATAATATATGAGTGAGGTGGGCAGAATGAATCCAGCAGTAAGTTGGAGAGTCTCAGGCCTTACCCAGGGATGGTGCCCCTACTGCCAGAGCTGGCTAGCCAATGGGTGCCTTAAAGAATTTAGGTCTGTTTCCAGATCTTTCCATTTCTTAAAAAGATGCCAGGAACCTGGATTTTTACTTGAAACGTCTGCTTTCCAAATGCTAGCAACCAACTCAACATGTTTTGAAAACGTTTGCACTCCTTTATAAAAAGAGGGGGGAAGAAGCACACTTGAGGGTAGATTGGACCTGGACATCACCATTTCATAATCCTTGTTCCAGGTGAGAAAATGAGTGTTCTAGCTTGAAAAGATGTTTAGCTTTTTGTTATGACTTCATTCTCTTATTAGATTTTTTTTTCCATTCTATTTCCTGGTGTGTTACTATTGAACAAGTTAAAGATAACATGAAATTAGGAGATGATCTATAATTTAAAATATTTTGTATTAATAATACACAGTATATGCATTTGTGCATCTATACTTTCAGGGGCCAGAGAAGAAAGGAAAGCAAGTGCTTACTTTTTAGAAATCCTGAAGTAGGAAAATTGCCTGAACCTCTAAAATGTAGTGACATTCAGGAGAGACTTGAGCATAAAGTTCAGCACACGCCATCATATAGAAGAAAGGCCATCAAATCTGAGTGTGTGTGGATCTGTGTGCTTATTTATAGTAGTAGTTTTACAGCATTGGATATGCTCTGATTAGTTTGCAGTGCACCATGGCAATTTTTTCTATTGTGGAATTCAAAGTAGCTTCTGTATTTTCCCGCTCTGTCTTCTAAATCTCCACTTGAGAGATTTCCTAATTATGTGATTGTGGCATAATTTTGTGTATGTGTGATGTTTTTCACTAGGCCCAAATAGGATGACTAAATATTCACAGCTCAAATTGATTCCCATTCCTTCTTCAGTATAAGAAATTACATATGGTATTTACTACATGCCTCTCATATTATAGAAAAATGAATTACATTAAATTAATATACTAGCTTTTTCCAGATTTCTTAGTCATTTTTTTCTTTATATTTCTATTGAATTATATGTGGTATTATCTTATAATTCTTTTTTTAAAATACGTTTTTATGGATTTTAAAGAGAGAGGGAGGAGACAGGGGAGAGAGAGAGAGAGAGAGAGAGAGAGAGAGAGAGAGAGAGAGAGAAACATCTTGGGCTGCATCCTGCATGCCTCCTACTGGGGACCCAGCTCACAATCCAGTTATGTGTCCCAACCAGAATTGAACCAGCGACCTTCTGGTGCACAGGATGATACTCAACCAACTGAGCCACACTGACCAGGGCAATTTTTTCTTTCTTTTCTCAAGACATAAAATAACAAGAATAATAACATTAGCCCTGGCTGGTTTGACTCAGTGGATAGAGCATTGACCTGTGGACTGAAAGATCCTGGCTTCGATTTCACTCAAGGGCATGTACCTCAGTTGCAGGTTTGAACCCCAGCCCTGGTCGGGGCACATGCGGGCGACAATAATTAGATGTGTCTCTCTCACATAGGTGTTTCTCTCTCTTTCACTCCCCCTGTCTTCCACATTCTCTAAAAATCCAAGGGAAAATATCCTTGGGTGAGAATTTAGGAGGAGGAGGAGGAGGAGAAGGTTATTAACTATATTCTGGAGACCTGGAGACCTATTAAGTGGTTTTGGTTTACTTTTCAGATTGCAAAGCAACTGGTCGATTTGGTCAACTGATTCCATAAAATAATCTTTGGGGAAAAGTAATTATACCTGTTAGTTTTATTTGTTATGTATTGATTAACTATTAATTATATTCTGCTCCCCTTGAATATTTTGGATAGTATAAGCACAGCTTTATGTATTAAATGACCAGCTCATAAATAAATCATATCTAACAATTGATTTCTTTGTCTAAATTAGGTTAAACTACTTTTTTGTAAATTATTAAAAAATTATATCTTTTTTATGATATAGACTTAGTATTGTTAGCACTAATTTAAAATACTAAGTTGGACCAAACTTGTAATTCTCTTTCAATATATATTTATATTTATGTTTTAATTTTATTTGACTTTTCCCTTAGGTCTTTCTTTGACTTATTTTTTTCTCTTTAGAGTCATATTACTTATGAATTTTACAAATACTTCCTACTTAGTTACTCTACAGAAACCATAGAGTCCTTCTACATCAACAAATAACAATTTAACTCATATTGTTATTTATTCATTTAGTTATTTGAGCATCTCCTTATTTTCTTAGAAGTCCAATTAAAGGTTTGTTAATTATGTTGACATTTTTATATAAATTTTTGATTTATTTTTGTACAATTCTATACAAACTCTCCCAGAAAATCAAAGAGATATGAATACTTCTTAACCTATTCAATGAGGCCAACATTATTTCAATATCAAACACACAAAAGCATTTCAAGAGAAAAAATTTCCCTCATAAACACAGATGCAAAAAAATTCTTTAAAATAATTTAGCAAATACTAGTAAATACAACAATATAAAAATATAATATGTCATGGCCAAATGTGATTTATCCCCTGAATGAATGGTTGGTTTTAAGTTAGAAAATCAATGTAATTCACCATATTAAGAGACTAAAAAAGTTAAACTATATGATCATCTCAATACATACAAAATAAGCTTTTGATAATATTCCAAATTTATTCCTAAATAAAAACCCTCAGTAAAGTAGGAATAGGGAGAATTTGCTCATCTTCATAATGGGTATCATTGAAAAACCTATAGCTAATATCACAAAGGTAAAAGATAATGCTTTCACCCTGAGATCAGGAACAAGGTAAGAATGTCTGTTCTCATTACTTTTATTAAATTTTATACTTGATGTTCTTTCAAATACTAAGGCAAGCCAAAGAAATAGAAAGCATCAATATTGGAAAGGAAGAAATAAACTATCTTTTTTTCTCAGATGATATGATCATCTCCATAAGATATCCAATTGAAATTATAAAAAAAGCTATCGCTACTAATAAGAGAGTTTAGCAAGACTGTGCAATACAAGATCTATACATCAAAATCAATGAGAAATTGGAAATCAAAACTTTTAAATACTATTTTAAATATTTTCAAATTATTAAATGATTAGGTAAACATTTATTGAAAGATGTAGAAGATTTCATGCTGAAAATTATAAAATACTGCTGAAAGAAATCAAAATAGACCTATATAAATGGAGAATATACTGTACTCATTAATAAGAAAAATCAATATTATTAAAATGTCAATTCTCCCAGATTTGATCTATACATTCAACAATATCCCAATAAAATCATAGCAGCCTTTCTTTTAGATACAGACAAGATTTTCTAAAATTCATATAGAATAGTAAAGGAACTAAAATAGCCAAAACAACTTTGAAAAAGAGAAACATAGTGGGAGAGCTTACATTACCTGACTCCATAAATCACTATATGGTACTGACATAAGTATATACGAATAGATGAAGGGAACTGAATAAAGTTCAAAAGAAAACACACACTTGTATTGCCAATTGTGTTTTTTTAAAAAGCTACAAAGGTGTTTCAGTGAAAAAAAAAGATAGTGATTTCATTAAATGATGCTAGAATAATTGGGTATCCATATACAAAACTGAACTTTGATTACTACTAGCATCATACACAAAAACTAATTCAAAGCAGATCATAGACATACATGAAAGATTTAAAATTATAAAATTTCTAAAATAAAACATAGGAGAAAATCACCGTGACCTTGGGTTGGGAAATGATATCTTAGATACAACACAAAAGTATAATACATTTAAAAAATAGAAAATGAACATCAAAATGAAGGACTTCTTCTTTAAAGAGACACCATTATCTGACAAAAAAAAGGGGGGGGGGGCTTCACAGTAATATAGCTCAGTAGTAAGAATAACCCAATAAAAATAATATGAACAGACTAAAAATGTTAAATTAAGTATAAGTAAGCACACAAGAAATGCTCATCATCATTATTCATTAATTAAATTCAAATTAAAACCATAATGAGATATCTGTATACCCTTTTAGTAGACTTAAAAAGACTAAGCCTTCCAGGTGATGGCAAGGATATGGAGCAACTGGAACTCACATATACCTTGAGGGTAGTATCTAATGCTAACCCAGCTCAATATCCCTATTAGTAACAAATTCAATAACTATTTTAAAAACTTAACAGTTAAAAGTTTACAGTTTGTTAATGACTAACCAATGCTGACAAAGTAGAACCAATTTATATCTCTAATCATAGTAAAATTTAAAAATCCCCAAAGTCAAATGACATGTCTAAATAACTCTTCCACTTATTATTATTCTGATATACACAAATTTGTATTTATCAAAAATAAGAAATTATTGTGGATGCTTCTCTGGTCTATTCCGCCACCCCTCCCAAATTCTATAACTTTATGGTGATAAAATTCTCCTCCTCACATTTATTTTCTTATTTAGAAATATTTAGTTAAATGTGTAAATCCTTATATAAAGAAAAAGACAAGGAGACACAACAGGAAAAATGTGCACAACAAGCCCTTCCCAACCCTTCCCTCATCATTTAAATTATAGAACAGAGTCCTCTGGACACTCCTCCCCTCATAGTGTCTAGTCTCTGCTGCCAGTTATGATACTTCAAATGGTTTTCCTCATATGCATTTGCCTTGGGATACTGGCTAACATGCCCACAAGTCACAGCTTTAATAATTTAGAGCATTTTCTAGTTTTCACAGTAAGGATAAGAATATCCTTTACTTAAATGTGGCTCATTAGCTAAGACTTGGAAAACTCTAAACAACCTTTTGAGTCCACTTTCCAGTTATAAAACTCAATATTCTCATGCTGGAGCAGTAAATGTTTCTTGTAAAATATGATTTCAAATTTTATTATCGGTTTGGTGCATATACCAGGGGGATGCCCTCATGATTATATATATTTTATAATCTGTGCAGGCAAGGACCTTCCTTGACCAAGACAAGTATACTTGCATCTTCTTTTATTTTTTTTCTCTCTCTCTGAATTTAAGATGGGATAAAATTGATAATTTTTCACTTTACTGGGTATTTCTTTTTGCAAAACCTATTTATCATTCTTCAAATATATGTGTTTGGTGAATCCCTGAACTCGTTGCTATCTGAGAGCCGCACATAGAAAATTAAACAGCTCTGGTTCCTACCCACTAAGAGATTATAATCAGTTACTGATATGAAAGTAGGCATTAAATGTACTCTGCAGAATTGGAATGTCAAGTATGAGGTATGGATTGCAGACCTTCACCTAGCTGTCTGGCAGGAATAAAGCTCTTAAAATAATGGAAAGTATTGGTAAAAAATCACCAAGAAAATAATTGTAAAATGGGTTACTGATTTTTATCTAGATTAGTTAAGAGACATTTCACATTTAAAATAAACCTTGGAAGATGATTTAAAGTGAGAAGCAATAAACATAAGATGCAGGCAGATGAACCTTCCTAAAAAGATGAAGCACACCTATTCTTAGTAATACGATGCTTTTAAGAACAGGATGAAAAGATTTGTTGGATCCTGAAATTCTGCAGAGCGGTGATTGATATAGCAATGGAAGTTTCTGCTCTTCCTCGCATATGAATTCCCTGCAAAGCTTTTGTTGTTGTGAAACAGTGGAAATCATACTTTCCAATGAGCTGCATCTATCTACAGGGACAGAGCAATTAAATGATGTTAACCAATTATAATGAGTGAAAAACATGCATAATTCCAGTTGAACCACTTGTGTGCTAATGGTTTCCACCATGGGGTAAATAGGTTGCTAACATTTTGCACATCTACTCTGCATATGTTACAGAAAATAGTTGTCAAGATGCCTAAGCTGTTAAAACAGATTTGTGGTCCAAGGAGCCAAATCTGAAAATACAGTGGTAGAGAACATAGAGGTCACACTGCCTTAGAGACCACTCTTGTGGGCAAACCCCTCGATTTAAAAACTTGCAGCTGTTTAGTCTCATGATGATAAGATACGATGTTCCATTGAACAGCTAAAAGCCATCTACTTGGCTCCAAATGTGAGAGACAAAAGACCTACTTGCTAAAGCCTGAAAATCGGAAACAGTTTTGAAGAGAAACAAACTTAAATGAATTTAAATCACTGAGTGAGAAAGAGGAAGAGAAAAAGACAGTTAGAACATGGGGAGACTTGCCAAATTGAGGTACTGTTGGCTGAGCTTTCAGGACTCCTGACTCCTGACTTAGCACCAGGAAGGGTTAGGATTCAAGAACAATTAACAGAGGTGGGAAAGGGCCGGGGGGGGGGCGGGGGGGGGGGGGTAGTAGGTTCTCATATTAAGTTGGGAATTTGATTAAATCCCCAAGTTCATCATGGAGAAGTGACAAAGATGTATTTAAAATTTGCTAAACTCTTGGGAAGATAAAGCCCTTCGGAAAAGATTTTAAAAAATAACGATGGATTTCCTCTTCCCTTTCCTCTAAGAAAAGGGCGAGTGTGGTTTATCACCCTTAATTACTGTAGTCAGACTCCCTTGCATCACCTGACAACAAATTGGCTCATCAGCCAGGGGCTATTAGCTGTGCGTTAACATCAAGTTAGACACCGAACCAGTCTTCAATAAACTCAATGAATAATGACTTTACATTCAATCAGAGCTCTAAAACCTGAAAACTATTTTTCACATATTTTTGTCTCTTTCCTTTGAGACCCTGGAGCAGGGCTTGGCAAATTACAGCCCACAAAACAAATCCTCCCAGACACCTGGTTTGATAAATATTTATTGGGACGCAGCCATGCTCATTCTTGTATGCATTGTCTATGGTTTGCATTTGTGCTACAAAAGCAGAGTTGAGCAGAGATACAGCAGAGACTGTAGAGCCTGAAAAGGTTAAACTATTTACTATGTGGCCCTTTATAGTAAAAGTGAGCTGACCCTTGCCCTGCTGCAGTGCTGGTACCCTCTTCGAGTCACCTAGCTTGCTGACCTTTGTTTTATAATGATATTTGTAATTGTATCATCATTTCCTAAAATACAAGCTATTTGAGGCAAGAGCTGTGTTTGTCTCATTTTTGTACCCACTGAAATAATTAAAACAGTAGATAATGAAATTAAAAAATATTATCTTATTCTCTTAAAAATCCTACCAGATTATGATCCTCAACTTTCAGATCTGGAAATGGAGTAAAAGTAAAGTGGTGGTTTGTCTTATTCTGACATGTGGTTAATTTTTTAAAATATATTTTATTGATTTCAGAGAGAAGGGAGAGGAAGAGAGAAACAGAAACATCAATGATGAGAGAGAATCATTGACCGGCTGCCTCCTGCATGTCCCCTACTGGGGATCAAGCCTGCAACCCTGGACATGTGCCCTTGACCGGAATCAAACCTGGGACCCTTCAGTCCGCAGGCCAATGCTCTATCCACTGAGTCAAACCAGCTAGGGCTGACATGTGGTTAATTCTAAAATGCTATGCAAATACATTAAAAAGTACCTATTTTTACTTTGTTTTCAAACATTATTGAACATAACATTTATTTTGTTTTAAGATGATTTGTTGATGGAGTTGTGACATTACATCTGCAACCAGAGCTTACCAAGTTAATGCATAATCAATATTTCATTACCCACTGTTACTTTGGTTTATATCTGTAATAATTGTTTCGAGACCTTTCTCCTTCTGTATTCATAAACTAGTTAGACTATATAGAATAAGCATGTTGCATGTGGAGCCATTACTAGGAGAAATGATTAGTTATCAATAGGTTATAATGCAGCAGTTTTCAACCTGTGGGTCGTGACCATTGGAAAACACATTTAGCATATCAGATATTTCCATTACTATTCATAACAGTAGCAAAATTACAGTTATGAAGTAGCAAAAAAATAATTTTGTGGTTGGGGGTCACCACAACATGAGGAACTGTATTAAAAGTTTACAGGTCTCGGCATTAAGAAGGTTGAGAACCACCTTCCTAAGTGAGCAGGGCAAGGGTCAGCTCACTTTTACTATAAAGGGCCACATAGTAAATAGTTTAACCTTTGCAGGCTCTACAGTCTCTACTGTATCTCTGCTCAACTCTGCTTTTGTAGCGGAATTATTATATTATATAATATAATGGCAACAACATAGAAATTATAAGGTCTTATCAGGAAAGCTTAACTTCCCATCTGAGTTTCAGCTGTGCTTACAAATCTTATCTTCTTCACTCTACCCTTCATCAGCACCTTTGAGCTCTGCAAAAAGCATGCACAGCAAGGAAGTGAAAGAAGATAGAGACCAATTCTTTAAAATCTCTTCCAGAAAATAAAAGCAAAGGGAATATTTTCTAACTCATTCTACTGAGCAGCATGATCTTAATAACAACCAAAAAAGACATTACTAAGAAGGAAAATTACAGACTAATATTTGTTATGATTATAGATGCAAAAATCCTTAGCAAAATATTAACAAATAAAATCAAACTTTATACAAAAAGAATCATACCCATGACTACATGGGATTTATTTGAGGTATGTAAGGCTGGTTCAACATTTGAAAATCTATTAATACTAGAGGCCCGGTGCACAAACTCATGCACAGGTGGGTTCCGGCCAGCCCGCCCCAATGGGGGCCGATAGGGGTGGCCAACGGGGGGGTGGGGGACCATGGGCAATTGGCCAGCTGGTCCCACCCCAATCGGGGGGGCTGGTTGGGGGGGGGCTGACTGAGGGGGGCCCACAAAAGGTTGGGGGTGCCACTAGGGGCCCCAATGGGGTGAGTTGGCCACTGCAGTGCCCATGATAGCGACTGGTTGTTCTGATCGATCCAGTCATTCTGTCATCCCCCATTGTTCTGGTTGCTTGGCTTTTATATATATATATATATATATATATATATATAGAGAGAGAGAGAGAGAGAGAGAGAGAGAGAGAGAGAGAGAGAGAGAATCTACCACATTGACAGGTTAAAGAGAAAAAAATCATATATAATCCCAATAGATGCAGAAAAAGCATTCAACAGACTCCAACAACCATTAATAATAAAAATTCTCAGAAAATTAGAAACAAAGGAAATTTTTTTTAACTTGATAAATAATATCCACAGAAGAGATAAAGCTAACTTCATACTTAGTCATGATAAAATATCTGTTTCTCTCTAAAATGTGGAACAAAACAAGGGTGCCTCTCTCATCACTGCTATTTACTATCACACTAGAAGTCTTAGTGAATTCAACAAGAAAAGAAAATAGCATAAAATATGTAGATTAGGAAGGAAAAAATAAAAGTGTCTTCATTTAGAAATATAATCTATATTTATGAAGAGCCAGGGGCTGTCACATCCGAAACAACCGAAGGAACGACCAAACAGGCTGAGTGGGGCAACAAGGCCGGCAGGAGGGTTAGTGAGGGACAACCAAACGACTGAACAGCAGACTTTGTGGGGTGACCAGGCCGGGAGGGGGGGCCAGTGAGGGGTGACCAGGCTAGCAAGGGGGGGCAGTTGTGGGTGACCAGGCTGGCAGGGGGGGAAGTTGGGGGCTATATGGGTGGCAGAGAGGTCAGTTAGGGGCAATCAGGTCAGCAGGCAGAGGTGGTTAGGGGTGATCATGCTGCCAGGGGGGCCATTTAGGGGTTATCAGGCAGGCAAGCAGGCAGGTGAGTAGTTAGGAGCCAGCGGCCCCAGATTGTGAGAGGGATGTCTGATTGCCAGTTTAGGCCTGATCCTAATTGGGCCTAAACAGGCACTCGGACATCCCCCGTGGGGTCCGGGATTGAAGAGGGTGCAAACTGGGCTGAGGGGATCCCCCCCATGAATGAATTTCATGCACTGGGCCTCTAGTTGTCTACATAAAAATATGAAAGAATAGACAAAAGAAGTAGAAACCTATAGGCAATTATAGCAAGGTTAAAGGTTACAAGGTCAATATAGAAAAGTCAATTGTGTTTCTGTATACTAGCAATGAACAAGATGAACAAGTATAATTTGAAATTTAAAGCAAAATATTTATATTAGCACCAAAAGAATTAAATACTTAGATATAAATCTAACAAAATATTTATCAGATCTTTATTAGAAAAACTAGAGGCCTAGTGCATGAAAATTTGTTCACTCAGGTGGGTCCCTCAACCCAGCCTGCACCCTCTCGCAATCTGGGTCCCTAGGCCTGGCCTGAGATCAGGGCCTATCAGGCTTTCCTTCCCGTGGCTGTTGGCAGCTGGCCCTGTTCCCGCCACTGCCACTGCTTGCCATCTGTGCACCACTGCCCCCCCTCCTCCCCTGCCACTGGTCGCCTCCTTCTGCAGGCAACAAGCGTGGGGTATGATTGCTTGGCTGGCCAGGCCTCCACACACCTGCCACAGCATTGCTGGCCAGTGGCCTGGGCCTCCCTCTGTGGGGCGATCGATGGTGAGGCCCCCAGATTGATCACCCCACAGAGGGAGACCCTGTCCATCCACTGCAGCGCCACCAGCTGGGTAGCCTGGGCCTCCCTCTTTTTTTTTTTTTTTTTAAGTAAGGGTAATGTGTACTGAGTGATACAGAACTGAGTACTATGAAGGGTTTACCAATATGGAAATGCACCGTACCCCCGCCCCTGCCAACCCCAACACCCAGAGACTACAGTACTTAGAAGTTACACACAATGACCATAACTGCTGAATATCTGTTTGTAACAAACAAACCATAGCATATTTATACTGTATCACATTGAGTGATTATAGAAACCCATTTATATATTGCTTGTATAAAATCTTTTTTTTTTGTAAAAAATATTAAAAAAAAAGAAAATATAAAAATCATGTGCAGTTGAAAGCCCTGCCAGGACAGCCAGTCTGTATGTGATTTGGAAGGGCGCCTATGCCTTGTGCCCATGGCAACTCCAGCAGGGCTGGCGAGGGTGCACCCCGGCTGTCACTCAGGGTGGGACTGAGCTGGACCACAGTGGGTGGATACAGCAGGGCCTGGCACTGTGCCCTCTCCAGCCTTGCATCAGGATCAGGGTCAGGATCAGGGTCAGGGTCAGGGCTGGGGACAGGCAGATTGCAGTATCACTCTGAGTTCCATACTCAGCCTAATTTTGGTTGCAACTCATGGCTTTTCCTGGCTGCGTGGAGGTTCTTTGGGTGGGTGCCCTGGTAGAGAGGCCAGAGAAGTGCCCACAGCGGCCTGGTTGGGTGTTTCTCTGGCCAAGAGCCTCTGTCCTGCCTCCTGCAAGCCTGGCCCCAAGCAGAATAGACACCCTGAGGACTACTTTGGTCTCAGCACTTGGTCCTGGGTTTCATCAGCCTGGGTTTCTTCCCCTGGTGTGGCTGATCTGAGTTTCACAAAAAAGCCTGGCCGATGCTGGCTGTGCTGAGCCTCATTGAAGAGTTTTTCACGCAGCAAAGGAAGAGCCCTCTGGGACCCTCCTCCTCCTCCTCCCTCTCCTCACCTCCTCCTCCTCCTCTTCCTGCTCCCAGCCCATGGTCATGTCTTCTCCAGCTGCTCCAGCAGTGGGCTGCCTTCTGAGTCAGGGGCCTTAACGCTGTTGGTCCTGACGATGCAGGTGGGGCGATGCCGGCTGAGCATCAGGATGAGCTGCTGCCGCTCCAGCTTCAGCTCCTCCATCTGGGTTTTCAGCTCCGCATTCATGAGCTCCAGCCACTCAGATTCCCGCTGCAGAAACTCCTTCCGCTCCTTCTTCTTGTTCCAGCATGGGGCTGCCACCTCTTTGTTCTTTTCCTCCACTCCTCTTCCTCATGTAGCTCACTTTTCACAGGTTGAGGCCTCTTGCCCAGTTTCACCTCCAGGAAGTGCAAGGGGGAGATCATGGTCCCAATGTGGTGGATGTCAGTGTATTTCAGCTCCTCTGCAGTCAGGGTCAAACTGGGAAATCCAGTCAGGGGGCCAAGCCCTGGCAAAGAGCCCACGGTCATGGAAGGGTCCAGGATCTGCCCAGGCATCATTGCAGGAGGAGTGGCAGTCCAGCCATGCAGAAGCTGTGGGCAAAGGTGGCAACCCCAGGGCCTAGGCCAAGCTTCAGGCACTGTGCCCGCTCAGGAGCCGCCGTGGCACCAGCCCCACCCTGCAGTGTCCACTGCTGCCAGTGCCTCCCATTGTAGCCACTGAGGATGTGGTGGGTGGCCTGGGTCTCCCTCTTTGCATCAATTGATCTCAGGGCTCTACCTGCCTGCCTGATTGCCCCTAAACACTCACCTGCCTGCCTGATCACCCCTAACTGCTCTCCTGCCTGCTTGATCACTTCTAACCACTTGCCTGCCTGCCTGATTGCCCCTAACCACTCGCCTGCCTGCCTGATTGTTCCTTACCACTTACTTGGGGGAGGGGCCAGCCTGGGCGAGGGGCTATGATGGTTCTGGTCTCTGGTCGTTCTGGTCATTCTGCTGTTTCAGTTGCTGGGCTTTTATTATATAGGATTGTAAAACTTTGATGAAAGATGTAAATAAATTAAGATATATTTCATTTCAGGAAAATAAGATGACATTATTAAGATATCAGTTTTCCCAAACTGATATCCATATTCAATGCAATGCCAACCAGATTATTTTGTAAATATCAACACATTACAGTTTGTCCTTGAGCAACACAGGGGTTAGGGATGCTGACAAAAACTCACAAGGTAAAAAACCCAGGTATAACTTTTGACTCCCTAAAAGCTTAACCACTAATAGCCTACTCTTGATCTGAAGTCTTACCAATAACATAAACAATTAATTAACACTTATTTTGTATGTTATTTGTATTATATGTTGTATTCCTACAATAAGATGAGTTATAGAAAAGAAAGTTTTTAAGAAAAGATAAATTTGCAGTACTGTATATATTTACTGAAAAAAATTGTGTGTAAGTGGACTCATGCAACTCAAATCTGTATTGTTGAAGGGGCAACTGTATTCAAAAGTTTATATGAAAGACAAACACTCAGAATAGCCAACACAATACTGAAGAAGAATAAAATCAGGAAATTGACACTACTTGAATTTAAGACTTATTATAAAGCTATGATGATCTAAGTAGTATGGTCTTAGCAAAAAAACCTGACAAATAACTAAAATGAGCAGAATAGAAAGTTCAGAAATAGAACCACATAAATAAAGTTTTTGAATGATCTTTGTCTAGGAACAAAGGCAATTCAATAGAGAAAAGATAATCTTTTCCACAAATGGTGCTAGAACAACTGGACAACTACATGCAAATAAAAAAGAATCTACATTAGAACCTTAGACCTTTCACAAAATTTAGCTCAAAATGGATCTAAAACCTAAAGCAAAATGCAAAAATATAAAATTTATAGAAGATAAAATAGGTAAAAATCATCCATAATATTAAAAGCCAATGGAAAATATGAGTTAAATATCAAATGAAAAATGTTAACTTATATGGTACTTGAAAACTGTGATTAGGCTACTTGCCTATGGCAAAAGTTTGTCTTCATTGCAACAAAATATATATGTGTTACCTATTGCATACAGACACAGGAGTAGGTAGCTGAGTTCCCCTAGGTGCCTGGGGCAGCTCACTATAGTCTCTTTGCCCCACTTAGTCACTTTTCCATGGACATCACTTTCCTTATCTGTATTGAGTTAGCAGAAAACTCCTCATTAGAATCATCTACTTCATTTCAGGCTCTCCTTCCACCAAAACTTGATAGTCAGAATTTGCATTCCCTTCCCTGACCTCTGGTGGATCCTGAATGTGATATAGATGGGTAGGTGATCTGCCCCGGCTAGTGTGTTTGTCAGAATCCTCCACCCTCCACTGGCCATCAGCTCATAAGCTTCATTGGCACAGTCTTTTCCTCCTGAGGTAGATGAAGTTTTCCTGTGAAGAGCAGAGGAAGTCCTCCCTACAAAAATTAAGAGTAGTTTTTATCTTAACCTATTAGGGTGGTTGGGCTACTCAGTTTGGCTTAGAAACTTCAAATTTCATCTTCCGTAGTATTTTTCAGGCTGCCATCGTTATAATAATTTGAATGTCTTCTAGTTAATTGCCTTCAAGATCAGTCATCAGTACATACTAGAAATGAACTCAAGATTTACTTCAACATAATCCTTGAGGGAGAGAGAAGGTGTGGATAGACACAGAGATGAAACAGGAGTTGCAAAATATTGATAATTATTGAAGTTTTGATGGGTTTATGAGAATACATTTTTACTCTTCTACCTAGGTATACATATGTTTTAAATTATCCATAATAAAAAGTTTTTCAAAATTGCCCCTTACAGTGGATGTAACAGAAACAGGATGAAGCTTGTCCTAGATACACTTCTACAGCCCCCGTCTTTACTACGTCTTATACATATTGACGGATTTAATCAATTAGAGGTGAATCAGATTTCAGGACTTAATATTTGTTGCAAAAGTTCCATAATAAGCCCTGGCTGGTGTGGCTCAGTTGGTTGGAACGTCATCCCATTCACCAAAATGTTGAGGGTTCTATCCCCTGTCATGGAGTGTGTGGGAGGCAACTGATCAATGCTTCCCTCTCATATCTCTCTCTCTCTCTCTCTCTCTCTCTCTCTCTCTCTCTCTCTCTCTCTCTCATAACCATGAAAGTTCCATAATAGTTTTTTTTTGTCTAAAGCAGTGGTTCTCAACCTTCCTAATGCTGCGACCCTTTAATACAGTTCCTCATGTTGTGGTGACCCCCAACCATAAAATTATTTTCGTTGCTACTTCATAACTGTAATTTTGCTACTGTTATGAATCGTAATGTAAATATCTGATATGCAGGATGTATTTTCATTGTTTGCGACTCACAGGTTGAGAACCAAAGCATTATAGTTAAGACTCAACTAACCATGTTTATTTTTTATGTCAACCTCAATAGCCAGTGGCAACACAGTAATAATGTCCACCCAGAAATTGAAGTTACTGAGTTGGATGCTGAGCAATAAAAATCTCTGTTCATTAAAACTCAATATAAGCTCATCAGGTTTATTACTAGTAGTAATAATAGCAGCCATATGATCATTGTTTTTGTACTCTGATATTGGCATTAACTTTTTCGGGACAGCTGAGATACCATTCAAATAGCCAGATTTCATTGCTTTCATACATATTGTTCTGGGGATGATTCCAGCTTTAAGAGAAACATCAGTCTGAAACCAATTTACCAATATTCCAGGATGTTACAATTAATCAAAACTCTTCTTCGGTGCCTTGATGACCAAGTTGGTTTACTAAGTTGACAGTGGGAATACTTTGTATATTAGCTCTTTGTCAGGGCAAAGTTTTTTCACTGTGTGATTGTCCCTATCCAAATATTGAGGATTTTGCTGTCTCTTTACTTCCCTACCCATTTCCTCCCAAAGCAGGGCTCAAGTTCTAATTTTTACACTGATTATCCATTGACAAGTTCAGTTTATAATTTTTGCATATATATGCATTCAAAAACCATTAGTATTTATCCACACACATAAGCACACATACATTAAGTACAGTGACTACCTGGTCAATGATCAGTAACTACCCTATGACTTATTGAAATATACAGATTTTTTAGTGGAATAAAAAAATATTGATCAAAAATTTATCATATAAAATTGGATTTTTTAAATCAAAGACATAAATGAATGCTATGTGTGAAACATCTTACTAGTCCCTGTATTGAAACAAAGATAAATAAATGACTCCTTCTCTCTAAGAGCTTAATATCTAGAGGTCTAAGCAGATATGTAAACTCACGAATGAAGTGAAGTTAGCTAATAAAGAGTAAAAAACTCAGTAAATTCCAGATTTCTTTCAGGATGTTGCTATGGTGATCTCAGGTTGGCCCCATAGATTCCAGGAAAACTTACTGAAAAATTCTTGGTCCCTATTGCCAACTCAACTAATCTATTGAGTAGTAATAAAGACATAGTAAAATACCAGTCACCTCTTTCATTAGAAAACAGGGGAATAGCTGTTTTAGAATCTGATTCAGTAGCTGTCTATCACTGATTCCCAGTCACTGTTTTTCCCAATAAGCCATGTGTTTAAATTTGTTAATCATGAAGCACAGCAGGAATCCTGGAAATGCTATATCATCACTACACAAGTTTAAGGTGTTCTTTTTATGGTGTCCTTACCAAGTTTGCAATTAAAAAGTGGTTTCCTGATGTAAAATTTGAATTTGTTTGCCATGAGAATTAGTTAACAGTCTCAATTAATTGGTTAAGAAAATCTTTCTTATCTTCCAGAAGAGGTGAATAGTTGTAAGATAAATTCCTTTGCACAGAATTTACTTAGCGCTGATCTCTATCTCCTTCTATTATTTATTTTAATTTCTTTATTGGTTAAGGTATTACAAATGTGTCCTCATTTCCTATTAACCCCCAACCCCACTCATGCTCTCATCCCCCTGTTGTCCGTGTCCATTGGTTTGGCTTATATGCATGCATAGAAGTCCTTTGGTTGATCTCTCCCCCTTACCCCCTCCCTCCCCTACTTTCCCTCTTTTGGAGCTTAGCCTTGCTTAAAGTTTTTTCTAAAAATAAAATCTAAATAAACTTTTTCTCCATTCTATATAAACACTAGAGAACTACTAAAATTACATTAAAACATAGACTTTCCACAGGTGCTATCTGGCTGTCCATTTCTATGTATAGAATCATAACTGAAAGTCATTGATATTTGAGAAAAAATTATGAAGAAAAAATATTCAGTGAAATAACTGAAAACGGAGCTTGAGACTTTAATTTTGAGCTAGAAATTCTTAAATAAAATTGTTTGGTTCTATAGCATCTAAGTTCAAATTGCAATTATGCACTAATATTTTGAACAAAGAATGAATAAAATGCTGGCCTTTTCCACAAAATTCTAAAATCATATTACTTCTCAGTTTTCCCTGCATATATTTTCTTGCAAGGTAATCACACAAAAAAATATTGTTATAAAATATTCCAGGATATCATCAGTTTTCTCAAAATCTTTATAAAACTTCTGATAATCAAATTATTTATTACTCGCTTCTACAATGGTTTGCATTAAATTTTCTCATGTTCATCAAACAATTGATAAGCAAACTTGGTAGGCAGCATACATGCTAGTGTAGGAAGGGTTGTTCAAGCAAAAACTTGTTTCATAAGTTACATTATTAGTAAAAAAAAATTCTTAAAATAACTTATTTTTATGCAAGTTCTGTAATTGGAGGGGCTGAAATAGGAATGATGACTATTCAGATGACAGGGATGGCTTAGTAATTACCGCTTGCAGTGGATGCTGTAGTGTACCTCCAACATTCCCTGTTAGGACTGAGCTGCTTATTGTCCTAGCTTCTAGGGGAGTTACCTGCTGACAGCTCACAGCTGAGCCCTTCCCCAGAAATAGCCTACTACTGAAGGCCTCAGTAAGGCCCTCCCTGGGGTTAGCCCTCTTTCAGTAACTATTTAATGAAGGAGAATAAAAGCTCAAGAAACTTACTTCACTTGGAGCAAATCTGAAGAGCCAATTCCAATTTTAAATTTCTTCTTAGGATTGGCTGAAACACTTATTGTAATTCCATCACAATTCAAATTTTCCCTTTACCCAGTCCTACTCCTCACACTCTGTTATTCCTAAGAGCACGCCTCAACATATAGCTGAATGCAAACCTCCATCTCAGAGACTATTTCCAGGGAACCCAGTCTGAAGCTGTTGGTGCCTTGAGCAACCCTATTAAGGGAAATCTAAAATAAGAGTTTGGAGTTGGATCACCTAGTAGCAGGCTGGCAATGAAGAACAATCACTACTTTTAAGTTCAGTACTGACAGCCCTTGGCATGAAGTAGGAATAATTGTCATGGTGGGGAACTAGAATCTGATTTTACTGGAATGAAATATACTGACGGGTGTAAGATCTCCATCATTTTAGAGGTTTTCAGAAAGCTAGCAATTATGAGAATTTTTATATAACATCTATTGATGCACTGGAGAAAGTCCTGAAAGACTGAAGATGAGTAATCATCAATTTAAAATAAAATGAGAGGCCCTTCTTAATTATAAATTAGGCTTATTAATATTTATTTCTATATACTTATTTAATAGTACTTATTAACATAACAGAGTTCCAGATAATATTGAATTTGCAACACTGGCAAGTTTGCTATACCAGGTCATCATATAGTTGAAATGGAATTAGACCCTGAAATTGGGATGGAGACCACTAATCAATAAGATTGAAAACCTTCAAATCTGAAATTTCTCTGAATCCTTTGAGCCCGAGAACTGGCCAGCTCCTCCTTAAAGTTGGGTGCTCCACCATTGCTTAGAGATATCTAGAGTCCTCTGCTTTGCAAGACAACATACCTCCTTCTTAACCCTAGCTCCCAGGATCTACCTCACCTTCTTTCCTGGACAGCAGTTCAATAACTAAGATCAACTCACAACAAAACCCAATCAGGGATGTGCCAGGAAAGAGACTATAACTTGAAGGAGCTTCAGGACCTAACCAACATGTCCTGGAAGGATCTAGGAGAGTGTATGAGGTGAAACATAAAGTTCAATAAAGATGAGCTTGTTGATATGGAAGCAAACTAGTGATACAAAAAACTAACACTCTGATAAGGTCCTTGGAAGATAATGCTAACACATTACTAGGTTGGCTGTTAAAATCTTAGAGAAATCAATGTCCCACACTAAGTGATAAAGAAATGATGAAGAGAGTAGAAGTAGGGATTAAAGGGCTTGAGGAAGTATATGTGGTAGAATGAAGATGCTGTTGTATTAGATTGCCATAACAAAATACCACAGACTGGGTGGCTTACACAGCAGAGATTATTTTTCTGACAGTTCTAGAGGTTATAAGTCTAAGACCAAGGGTTTGGCACATTTGGTTTCTTCTGGTTGCCTTCTTGCTGTGTCCTCACATGGGCTTTTCTCTGTGTGCTAACATTCCTGGTGTCTCTTTGTGTGTGTGTTTCCTCTTTTTATAAAGACACCAGTAAGACTGGATTAGGGCCTACCCTAATAGCATCACTTTAACTTGATCACCGCTTTGAAGGCTCAATCTCCAAAAACAGTCACATTCTGAGGCACTGGGGTTAAGCCTTCAAAATATATATATATTTTTTTTCTTTTGAGGAGGACACAATTTAGCTTATAATACTATGTGAAGCTGAAAATGTCATCAGCCAACCACATGTGAGGGAAGAGCACAGAGGACGTTCCATTTACCAAAGTAATAATGGATGTGCCGGTGAGAAGGGCGCCTAGACCACTGAGTAACTCAGTGGCAGCACACGTCAGCTTAGGCAGAATCATTACTCAAGAGCAAGTTCTCCCAGTCCTCTCTGTGCTCCATGCCCATGGCCCCGCGGCCCTTTTTCAGAGCACACCTGTGGTTACATAGGGGACCCCTATGTCTAGATGACAAAGGGAGAACATGTGAAAGCTGGAAAAGAAATGTTGCCGCTACATATCAGCCCCACTCAGGGATATTCCTGAAAGGCAGTGGTAAGGGAAACTCTCCCACTCTCTGTGCAAGGAAAAGTCGCCGGAGGTAAGAATACACCCAGACCCATGGGTAATAACACATAGCTTGGCTGGTTGGTGACAGGTAAAGACCTCATCACACTCCCAGTGACCAACTTGAAAGATTTTATTTTTCTCATCCCCACCATTGTAAGCTGAGAGAGACCATATATCTTAGTTTCTAGCGTAGCGGGGCAGGGGTGGGGGGACATTGCAAAAATCCCATTAAGCTTTAAGCTACTCTGCCACCAATTCCTTTAGGTTCCTTGTGCCAAGGGGCCAGCAGGCCAGGAAAGGAACCACGTTCTTAGCAGAGAAGGGCAGACTGCATTTGCATCAAGGTGATAGGTACTCTTCCTGCACAATTTCAATTTTAAGTGAATAAGTATAGCAGCCCCAGCCTGAGAAGAGCACAACAATTAGCCCTCAAGACCTGAGGGTTGAGGGCCAGGGTCATACTGCTGGGCAAGTCTGTTAGAACAGGTAGCTGCTAGCCAATGGCAAAGGGTATCTACAATAGGTAGAATAAGAGGGTGATGAAAATCTCATGTAGCCGCAAGTCCAACTGTTGTAACTGGGACCGTAGTATTCTTATTTTATTTTTTGTAAATTTCCCCAGAAAAAGAGACTAACCAGAATCCTGAAGAAAGCTGTTCCAGGATTAGTTGGGCTTACATAAAGCAAGAAGATCTGAGCAGCACAAGTAATGATCTGTAGTCAAAGCTGTGGTGTGTGTTCCCAGGAACGTACATCCCCCCAAATTGCTAACACTGAAGAGCTGCCTTGCCCAGGATTATGGCCTCCCCTCAAGCAGCCTGTATCCACATATTGACTGATGGGGAACAAAGGTCTCCTGTCCCCTTGGCACAATACTAGGCAATTTGAGGTATTTCTAAAGGCTTCACAACCTCAGAGAGCACCCTGAGATGGTTGAGTTCTCCACTGCAGCCACATCACAGCTCAACATTTCTTTCTGCCAAATCCCAGTTCCCTCACCCCACTATAGGTGTTGTTTCAGGAAGCACTTCCCAATAAGTCTGCAGACTGGTCTCCACCTCACTCTGTTTCAACACTAAGATGGTGCTAATCCCACTATGTACCCAGTGCCACCACCACCACTGCTCCTCTTCCTCCTCCTCCTATTACTACAAACTGTTAATTATGAAAGTCTGATATTTATTTGTGGTGTAAAAAAATTCTCAAAGTCATATGTACTGTTCTTCTTTATTATATGTTTGTGATTACTTAATAATATTTAACATTTGAGTGCTAAGATGTGCCAGCAAGAATTTTGCATACATTGTCAAATAATCCTCACATAAAAGGGATCCTATTACGAGTCCCTTTATACAGAAAAGGAGGTTGAGACTTCATGAGGTTAAATATTTTATCCCAATTTGCACAAGATGCAAATGGCAGCTGGGATTTGGCTCCAATGCTCAGGCTGTTAGACCAGTCACTTTACCTCCCATCTATATGGCACGAAGTGACTGTATGGGTTACCCAGCATTATTTTCTAAACTGTGTGATATTCCAGTCGTGTCCCACTGATTTTGTTTGATTAGAGGAAGACCACGATGCAAAACGGGGTAGCCTCTTTATCAGTATGGACTATATTCATCCGCTTACACATTCCTTTCTCCTTGGCAGTTCCATCCTTTCTGGGGACACCTTTTTTTTTTTTTTTTACCTGAATAACATAATCATGATGGATACCTAGTGGTTACATGTCTATTTTGTATATTAGTTGAGATTTAAAACTATCCAGTTATACTTTCACCTTTAAGAAGCCTTATATATAATTTACTTGAGACTAATGTACATAAGCAAATTGGCAGCTTTGTGTTTCTAGTCCATAATTCTATGCAGGACCACCATGACATCTTTTTGAATTAACATCTTTTCTAATTTAGTAAATCTGCCAATTAAATGTAAAGTGCACTTTATCATTTTTAACATATTCTTTGACTATATTTTCTACTTTTCTTGGTAGAAACGGACATTTTAACTGCCAGCCAATGGCATAAACATAGGCTATTTCTAGCATGTATTTTCCCACAAACATTTTGATGCCTTATTATGATTGCTATGAATCTACCATAACCAGAATCCTTGCAGAGAGGATGGAGGACAATAGGGAGGGCTTGAATTGCAGCAGCCATCATGCATGGACTATACTGAAATCCAAAGCAACAGAAGAAGGTAGTCTCCACTCTGACCAATTTTCAGTTAAATCTTTTCTTTCATACCAGCTGACTTCTGAAAAATAGATTGGATTCCAGCCTTGGATTATAAATCTTTGTGGTGTCTATTGTGAAATGCTTTCTACCATCAGAGGATCTGATAGCTGCCCTCCCCCCTGAAATGCATCACGGTCTGGTAGCACTCAGAGCTTTTAGCTTGTTAGAGAAAATCAACTTTTATTGCCTGCGTTTGAGAGAAAAGGACAGTGAAAGCGCACATCCATACATTATTTTGGCTATTTGTAAAAGGTTAAAAAAGAAGAATGGAGGATAAAACTGCAGCATTTTCTGAGGGCTTAAGAAATGACTTTGCAACACACATGCACTCACACACACACAGAGGCACACACACAGCAGCTGTGAGTGGTTCCTGATGGAACAACAAAGACAAACTAAATGTTGGCTAAGTGATTTACTGTCAACATGGGATGACACTTTGACATGCACTGTTTTTATATGTTCCCATTTCCTGTATGAAATTTGTGGAACTTTTAAAGCTGTTGGACTTCAGAAGCCTGCTTAGCTGCTCTGACCACTCAAACCCCGTAGACAGTAAGTGGCAAGGGGTGGTAAAGAATTACCAATAAATTGGGAGTTGAGAAGCAAGAGTGATGAGTGAGACAAGTGTTGATATTAGAAACTTTGATTTGGAGGTTTATAAAGGTAAGTGAATGTGACATTTAGTCATCTGGACTCTGAAATGGGCAAGTGGAAGGATTACAGATGATAGCTTTTAGAGAAGGGCAAAAATCTTTTAAATCTTTTATTGCTGAAGTTTCAAGGCAAAGTCAAAACTAGATTAGAAGATAATCAATACTCTGAGGCTTACCAGGAGGGTTTTGAGCATTTTTACTCAGAATGTTATCTTAGGAAATGGGTTTGGAAAACCTTCTCAAGTAGAACCAGTAAAAGGGGGCTTTTTTTAATAACCGAAAAATATATTTTAAAAATACAAAAGGATAAATGTTATAAATATGGACAAAAATGGTTATCTGTATATAATCATGTCATTTCTGATGTGGAAAAATAAAAATAAATATCTATTGAGCAAACCATTTGACTGCATAAGTTTTTTTTTTACACAGGTTAGAGGATTTGGACAATTAGAAGATACCTAATCTGACTGTTGTCTTCTAGCCTGGGGTCTAAAAAATTATATATTCTGTATGCCATGGCTGGAGGGAATTGGCAAACCTGATTCTTATAGTTGACCCTTTAAGAGATTGTTGCAAAATGTATTTTTAAACTAAGTCTAGTATATGCAAATGTTTTTCTTAGTTTTTCCATGGAAAATTAACTGCGAATCTGTTTTTATAACTAAAATGTTATGCTTTAATCTATTGGTCCAAAAATGTGTATCAAGCCTCCACCAAAAGCTAGGAACACCCATATGTGTAAATGCTTCCTAACGCTTTCTACACCTTGCTAGACATTTCTCCTCTCGCAAAATTCCTGCCCCAAACTTGCCCTCCCTCTCAGGTCATGATTCTGCATTACACTTCAATGATGAAACCTAAATGTCCTCATTTTCCACTTTCCTGCATCTGTACCCATCTTTACCTCCTTCTCTGTTAATGAGGAAATGTATGCTTCTATTGGAGATTAAACTCCCCACCTTACTTCTCACAGGCTTTGCATACCCTTTTTAATTGCATCTTCAAACTCTTCCTCTGTCTTACCTTTCCCATTAGCAGCAAACATGTTTGTCATTATTATTCAAGAAGAATCCTCCTAGTGTCATATTTCCCTCAAGATATCTCCTTTTGCATATTTGACTACAGAACAGGTATAAGCTCAGGGTTTATACCTGCTGTCTCCACTACGTCTCATCACATTCACTCGTCATTCCACTCCGGTTTGGGCTACCTCTCCCTCACCCACCCACTGAAAAGCTATTTATTACAAGATTACCAATGATGTCTATATTGTTAAGAAGGCTATTTTTCCTTTTCTAATTTTATCCATCTCTCATAAAATTCAGTGAAATAGACGCACCCTTCTTGAAATATAATTTCCCCCTGCCTCCAGGACACTACTCTCCTCTGGTTCGTCTCTAACATTTTTGTCCTCACCTTCTCAGTTTGCCTTTCCCCCCTAATGACTCCAGAGCATGGTCCCAGACTTCTGGGCTTTATTTCTTTAATGATACTCACAGTTTGTTTATTTTGTCACCTTTAGTTGGTGCCAAACTCCTGAGAGAAGGAACCATGATTATTTTATTCATTGATACATTATCCAGCCCCTACTTGTGTCTGGAACATTTAATAGTTCAATTATTGTACTTCAATCAATGAAGAAAGGAATAAAAAAGGAATATGATGTTCAGAAAATGTATCAGCATTTGATCCAGATCACTCTTTCTCAAAATTGGTAAGACCTGGGCTCAGCAGATTATTTGCTCTGATGGCATATTTCTGTGAAAGAAGAGCTGAGTACAGTTTATGTCCCTTGTTTTTCAGTCCACAGTTCCTTCATTTATAACACAGGGTCATCCTATACACTATTACTTTCTAAATCTATTTGGTCTGTTTAATTTATCAAAATGGTCAATTTCCTCCCTTTGACCAAACTTGAATTTCACTTGCAATTTTAGTTTCAAGCAAAGTATAAGCACTCTGTTTACTTATTTTAAAAAATAGCCTTCATTAAGCAACGAATCTCTGTACATTGTATTTAATTTTAGGAGCACATCAAATGTTAAGCATATAATGAAAGTTTTGCAAATTCCACCATTTTCACAGACTTTCTCTTTTTTTAGCAGTTAAGTTATTTCTACTAGTATGATACATTTACTGACAATATAAATTCTAAGGATGACTAAACTGAATCACAAGTTTTCAGACAATTTAACTATCAACCCCTTTGGAGAACTGAATATTATCAAATATTATTAGATGTTAGAGGCATTTCATATTAAGTGAAATTACATGAGACTTCTCAGATGAAGTTCAGACTTCAGTCTGCAATATGAATTCATCTGGAATTGGATGGACTGATGCAAAGGCCTGAGCTAAGAGCAAAACAGCATTGGCCTAGTAAGGGTCTGGGAGGGACCTCATGAGAATATTAATATGCTTCCACTTCTTTGCCCTTTATATTTGGTTTTAAGAAGATCTATATTTATTGGATAACCAAGAGCCATATTGATATGTGACTATTGAATCAGTCATTTATCCATTAAATCAGAGCTTTTTCCTCCTGTGATCCTCATGGTCAATATCTGTACAATCAATTGGATTGGACAGGCAGTCAATATGCCATGGCAATGGAGAAATTGCTATTTATCTGATCTACATTTCTAAGTGCTATATTTTTATCATAAAACCTGGCTTAAATTGGTTTTCTCTTGGCAAATGTCCGCCTTAACTCAGTATGAGTAAAACAGGAACAATACTAAAAGGGCACACATTTGCAATATTTAATGGGGAGCAAGGCAAAGAACCCTAATAGATGCTAATATAAAACTCTGCCGCATGCTCTGTAGCATTTCTGTATCATAACTTACAGCATTCCATTCAGACTGTAAGTTCCCTATGGCAATGTTGTGAGTTGCATTATCATCGAATACATTCATGACTCTTCACTCCCAAGACCTCTTGACAGAAAGATTGTTCTTACTAAGTGGTTTGTAGATGTGACTTAATTTGGCCAATGAAATGTGAGTCAAAGTAACATAAGCCACTTCCAAGCAGATATTTTAAAAGCCAGCACAGAATCCTATCATTATGATTTTCCTACGACAATGAGACTGTCATGAGTGGACAGGGTGTGCTCCTTCAGCCTAAACTGCAAAATGAAGATTGGCATGGAGCAGAGTCAAAGCTAACCTTCAAAAGATACGTGATGGAGCTAACCCTTAGCTGTACGTTTTGAATTTATATTGTGTCTGCCCGTGTACAAAACTATTTTTTCCTACAAACAGTTCTTGTGTGTGTGTGTGTTAGGGTATAAAGGAAAGCAGAATGTTTTATCATAATTTTGCTTCAGCAGCTATGGGACAAATTAAAAGTCCCAAACTCTGGGGGGAAAAAAAGATATATAATGTAAGCAACAAATAAAGTTTGGTCACTGTAGGCATCTAAGATTTTTAATGGTTCTTTGTTATTGCAGTGAAACTTAGTGTAAGCTGACTATTAAAAGCTTATACAGCCTCAAATTCTGGCAGAATGTATGGTGCACAGAAGACGATAATTTGTTAAATGAACAAATGAAAAACAAAAATAGAATCTAGAATGCATTTCTATTCATTACAATATTTTATTCCTTCACAAACCACTACTGCTATAGATATGTAGTGTATTTTAGTCACTGAGATGAATTCAGTACTAAACTGGAGACTTATTGAAGAATAAATTGTTACTATCATTGGTACTCTAAGAAAACTAGCAGCAATTTTGAAAGTTGGAAATTTCAAGGTTTTAAGTGTAGCAAAATATTCAAGTACATATATTATAAATACTGCTGAATAAAGATCCTAGTTCGTACAGATTAAATTGTAATCTCTGTATCTTCATTTTCCTGCCTGAGAAGCTTTGATAAAAATAAATGATGTTATGCTGCCTCTGCTTATCAGATAGGACCACACACTTCCTAAGGGGAATATCCATCAAGAACCCCTACTGCCTGGGAGAGGGTATGTTTTGGTCAATGTAAGAGGAAATAATAGCACTCAAGCTAGCCTTAATCTTCCTGCACTTAATTTTAGTAAGCTCTTTGAGTGTCTTTATTTCTCTTTCTGGGGGTGGGGTTAGGCTAGAAGGGGTTAATGGGGAAAATGGGGGAAACTGTAATACTTTCAACAATAAAGATAAATTTAAAAAAAAATAAAGTGGGAGAAAAGATAAAAAATGCAAATGAGGAAATATGTTAAAATATTAGTATTTCATAAACTATCACAAGGATTGTCCTGAGGAACTTCTCTGCTCTACGATCTTTGCTATCTCCATAAGACTAAATAATGGTCCCAGAGTCTTGCCTATTTCACTGAACAATCATGCACTCCAATCAAATACAATGCAAAAGTTAAGTCTAGATTTAACTAGCACAGGATAAAGGGAAAATCTGGCAATCATGCCCTGACTAATGTGACTCAGTTGGTTGGGTATCATCCCATGCACCAAAAGGTTTTGGGCCAGATCCCCTTGTAGAAGGCATGCAGGAGGTAGCCATTGGATGTTCCACTCTCATATTGATGTTTCTCTCTCTCTCTCTCTCTCTCTCATTTACTCTCTCTTTAAAAGAAAATCAATTAAAAATATTTTAAAAAATTTGGCAATCATGTAGTCAAGTCCATCTGTATCTGCAGATGTATTTAGATCTAAGTTGGGGTGTCTATGTGATTGGCCATGAAGTTTTCACTCTTGGTTATAGATTGGCCATCTTAAAGACTTCTCCATGATCACAGACATCCATCAACAGAGGGTGATTTTTGCCCTCCTCGAAAAATAATGTGGAACTATAACCAAGCTTGGTACCAGGAAGAAGAAATCTATATTTTGGCTTTCCCTAACAGGTCAGAAGAAGATTTAATCACAGAACACTTTCTCCTCACCTCTACCTTTAATATTCAACAACACTTGTTTAGAACAAAAGTAGGACTGACCCAAAATACAAATAAAAATACGTCTCCACTCATAACATGAGTTACTATTCTAGATAAGAGAGTTTGCCTCTGGCTTTTATCAGTTTTTTTAAAAAATATAAGGAAAGAAAAGAAACCGTATGGTTTCAAATATTACCAAGGAGCCAATTACCAATGAATCAATTGAATTAAAAAATATCTCATTTGAGGAAGTTTAACAATAACATGGATGTTCAATGCTCCTATTTTTGTCTCCTAGCAAAGCACATGAAGACCTTTTTTGTACTTTTCCTTTCACTATATTCCACTCATGATTGAAGGAAAGTAATTTATAATGAATGATGCCTTCAAGGTAGAGTGAGATTGCTACCTGCTTTTATAGCTAGTAATGGAAAAACTGCAGACATGGTGGGTAATAACTTAGCTCATTAATTTTCTCAGACATGTTTTAGGCAATAAACACTTGATTTGAAACTTTTGGGTGTACAGAAACACCTTGGCCTTCAAGGTAGAACTTATCTGCTCCCATAATACCTCAACTTTTGACATTTGTTCTATTTTAGTCTAGTGAATAGGACAGTCTTAGTATGGCCTTACCTTCTATGGGATAATATATGTGCCACTTTGCCTTGCTCACATGATGGAATCACATTTAATAGGAAAAAATGCATCCGTGTGATTTGTGAATGGAGCACAAAGGTAATTTCAGAACATTTGTCTGTAATTGGAGTGCCCCTGCCTATGAAGCTACAAAGGCTGGGTGACCCTGCAGACTCTTGTTTGAAAAAGTAACTGAAGTGCTATATTCAGGCACAGTCAATATATAAAAGTTTGCTGTGATGGGTGATTCAGAGAATAGCAATAATGATGATAATGACAATGGTGATCATAATGACAGTGAGAGTATTTTTGGAAAACAATGTTCTGCCTCATTCAAAGCCAACAAAACAGGGACACCGGGGAGCCTATCAGGCATAGAAACTGTCTACAAAGAGTTGCAGTTCCTGCTGCCCTTTTCAGCTGACCCAGCCGCTGTGACTGAGCTCTCTCAAACACCATTCCAACATCCGTGGAGCCCTAAATATTTATTGTTATCAAAAGCAAAGCAAAACAAAGCAACCGAGACCTTCCTACTGTTGGCACTATCTTGACTTCAGAGAAAATCAATTATCTGGGTTGCCCTCACCCAATCACCTTCTAAGTTGGTTCTTCTTCTAAGAAAGCAATAGCTTCAGAAAGTTCTTTTCATGGTTTCCCAAGAGTGTCACAATCTTTCCTGTATCCTCAGGGCTATATCCCGTATCCTGAAGGGTCTACTTATTGCTGAGAAGGCATTCTATATTCACAGCAGGCAATGGGAGGTATTCAGACAGAGTAAGGGAGCTTAAGTCGACACTGAACATCAAACTAGGGAAGCAGAAAATCATTTGTACATTCTCAAATTTCGGTAGGAAAGTGGCTTTATACCTCACAGAAAGAATTCCAAATAAACTGTCAAGTTAATCTGTTTGGCCTTCTCTATCCCTCATTTCTCTTTCCTCTTTGATAAGCTATACCTTCACTCAGCCTATTCTGCTACCTGTTTTAGGAGAGCTATGCCCTCATTCAGATTTCAGTATAAGATAAAATCCAGACGAGTGATACAATTAATATAGCCATGTTGACAAGGATTCAAGCTACAAAACTAGGTGGTACCTTCAACAAAGACCTAGAACATTCTCATAATGTCAGAGGCAGTAGTCCTTTGCTTTATCTTCCTTTTCACTTGTTCTATTAAAAAATGATAATCTCAAAAACAAATATACCTAAAAACTTATGACCAGGCATATTTATTGTTATTCTATCAGTCATTTACTCTCCAACAGCTACTCTCCAACAGCTATCAAATTATCACCAGTTGCTATGAAAGTGGGATTCCCATGTTTTTGTCCTCTTAGGATTTATAATATAGCCAGGAAGGCAGTAAGTAAAGACATGGACAATTGTCTGCAAAGCAAGCCACCAGCAAAGGACATACATATGACTACGATTAACTGCAAAATGGGTTATATGACACGGTTTCAGGAGATCAAAGAAGGCACACATGAGACTGGAGCATGACAGATGGGACCAAGGTAGCGTAGATAGTTCTGAAAAGAACAAACAGAGGGGTTAAGTATTATTACGGGAGAAATAATATAAGCAAGGTGGAGAAACAGGAAGACTGTTCTGTTGTGACTGGACAATACACTCAAGTTAAAGTTGAAGTTTTATATAGAGAAGTAAATAGTATTAAGTTAGAAAGATCTATTTGAACTAAATTGTTTAAGGACTTAAATTCCAAATCATGAGTTATCCAAACTTTCCACTTCCCTTTATACTGGCCCTTTATTTCAATAAAAGTTTAATTATTATGTTGTGATATAATCACAAAAGTGGTACAACAGCCTGGCCCATGTGGCTCAGTGGTTGAGCATCAACCTATGAATCAGAAAGTCATGGTTTGATTCCCTGTCAGGGCACATGCCCAGGTTTCGGGCTCAATTCCCAGTGTGGAGTGTGCAGGAGCCAGCCAATCAATGATTCTCTCATCACTGATGTTTCTATCTCTCTCTCTCCTTCTCCCTTCCTCTCTGAAATCAATAAACACATGTTTTTTGTTTTGTTTTTTTAAAGTGGTATAATATAGTGTAAACACAATTATCTATCCTCCAATTTATGACAATTCTTCTGACCTTAGGTTATATATATAAGAATTTAAATTTAATTTAATATCATAGTAAATATTATATACATTTCTGAACCTTTACTTACTTAAATGCTTAAAAATACTAAGAAGCATGAACACAGATAAAACCTTTATAAGATTGCTGAGAAAACTGGAGCAAATTTTGGAATATGGTCACTTAGATTTTAAAATCTAATGGAAATCGCTGTAAAATCAAGAAAATATTGAGAAAAACAAAACTTTTTTTTAAGAGGAAGAGTGAAATAGAAAACTGTAAAAGTCATTGAATGAATCTGGTCAATGCAAAAATATCCAAGCTGCAACATAAAATAAAGAATAAACTGGAATTATGTTTTTTAGTTGTAGGCATTGCCATATATGTTTCATCTAAAAAGAAAACATTTGTTTTTATAATATAAATGCAAGTACATAAATAAATTAACATTTCATTGACAATGACTAAGATCTGCTAGAATGGTATATGTTGTGTAGCTTATAACTGTTTAAATTTTGAGGAAGTGATAGTATAGTTGTCAATAAACTTTTTATAACATGAGATTTAAATTTAGTGAGCAATTTTTAAAGTGTCCCATAAGTTGGTGGAGTTACCTTATAACACTAGAATGCATAAGCAATGGGGAAGCACAGGGAATTTTAAGCAAAAAGTGATGCGGAGAAAAATCAGACTTTAGGAAGATTATCTGGACAATAGAACATTGTATAAATTGGAAAAGGAAGTGACTCAGTTTTCTCTAGATTGAAACCATCTTCATCTGCTAACCCTTGGCATCTTTGTATCATTCCCATAGCATACCAGTGATACATCAATTCTTTTGTTTTGTTCTATCTAAATTCATATTTACCCCAGTCCTATTGAGAAGCAGCGGTTGGCAGCTGATTTTAAGAACTCCAGGAAGATGCCCTAGCCAGTTTGGCTCAGTGGATAGAGTGTCAGCCTGTGGACCCAAGAGTCCCAGGTTCGATTCCCATCAAGGGCACGTACCTTGGTTTCAGGCTCCTCCCTGATCTGGGCCCTGGTCAGGGCGCATAGATGTGTTTCTCTCACATTGATGTTTCTCTTTATCTTTCCCTCTCTCATCCACTCTCTCTAAAATCAATGGAAAAAATATCCTCAGGTGAGGATTTTTTTAAAAAAGAAAGAAAACCATACTTTAAAAAAAAAAAAGGAACTCCAGGAAGAGATGGTGCTAATTTTTTTTTTCACTTCTGCCCCTGAGTTTTCCAGAAGATATATGAATGTGAAGTTGAAAGCTGCTCTCCAGCTCTGCCTGGTAGTAACTGAATTCCTGATTACTGACACTCTCTCAGGAGCAGTGGAGACTATACAAGGTTGCCAGTTATTTCTTCTCTTCTGTCTTTGATCACTGTCCTCTAAATAATGTAAGAGATTTTCAGGATTGGGCTTTAGTGTCGATTTATCACAAAGGAAACACTGTTGCTTGTTATTGGTCCAAGCCTATTCCTATGGAGGCCTACTTGTGTATCAAAAGTATTACCTGGTAAACAATGAGGCTTTGGTGCATTCAAGTGATGTCCCACCATTAGGAAGATCCTGCCGGAGAATACATTAAGGTACCAAGCTTTTGGAAGTTCTCTATGAGCATTCTCCAATTTCCCATCTCCAAATTGAATGAGAGGATTCTTTTAATTTACACTTTAATGTTTCTATTCAGTTCCTTAAGCAGAAGGAGGGGAGGAAAGAAAAATAGAAGCTTTCAGGGAGATCTGCATCTCTTTTGCATAAGATGAACCAACCAGTGGTATTAGTTTACACTGAGGCAGCCTTAGAAACCAGTGCATTTAAGATGACCTCAGATGACATCAAACTCTGAGTTCCCTGAAACTTTTCTATAATAGCCATTAACATAAAAATGAAACTGATTAAATAATAAAGACCTCCATATGTTAATTACACAAGACCATTCTTTTCTACCTAGGAGACACAGAGGAGCAACTACTACTAATAGTAGTAGTTTAATTTTTTTTTAAATGACTCTGTCCTGTCCCTTACTACTTCCCTCTCTCCCTCCTTCCCCCCTTCCTCCTTACCTTCCTTCTTTCTGTTAAAAGATAAATTAAAGCACATTAAAAAATTAAGTTTATTTGTGTAAATATCAATCTAAATTGGACAGCACCAAACTGGAAATAGACAGGAGCTCCGGAAGACACTTTTATAGAGAAAAGGCAAAAGCAAAGTAAGGAAATTCTTGATTGGCTATATCTTAAAGCCTAGTTGGCTATTTGTGATTGCTTGTTCTTAGAGTTTTGATTTTGTAACCTGGAGGAATTTATAGGCTTAGATTTTGGTTTGCTTACTACTATGGAGGCCACCAAGGCATCAGAGCCACAGTCTAATGTCCTCCTTGTTTAATTATTTTATCACTTCCTTCCTTTCTTTCCTTTTTAACATTAAGCATTAACGATTTCCTGAGAAACAGGTTGGGTTGCAGGCTCAATCCCCAGTAGAAGGCGTGCAGGAGGCAGCTGATCAATAGATCAATATTCTCTCTTATCATTGATGTTTCTATCTCTATCTCCCTCTCCCTTCCTCTCTGAAATCAATAAAAAATATATTTTAAATAAACAAAACGATTTCCTGAGAAAGACTCTTTTCAGGAGTGGAGAAACCAATCAGGACATAGGCTTGGAGATGTATCCTTACTTACACAAAAAATAATTGCTCTGTTCATTGTGTTGTCAGAGGATTGGGTGGTGGAATTCCTCTGCTGCTAATGAGAGTGGGGTTTTGAGGGTACCCCTGGAATAAGAATTTCCAGAGGCCCCCAGGGGAGGATGAGATGTGGTAGAAAGCTTTATTTTCATGGAGTTACATCCCTCAGTTTGCAAAGTCCCATTGTCTTTAAACCAGTTCTGGAAAATGTGCAGCTGGGCTTTAGTAGAGGCAAAAGCAGGGCCAGTGTCCAGAGTTTCTGTTCTATGTGGAGGTGAGTCCATCCAATGTAGCATCAAGCTGGATTCACTCCATCAATTCATTGTGTGGGTCCCACATGGCCATGAGTCTTTAGTTCCAAGAGAGTAAGGGGGCCAAGAGCACAAAAAAGAGAGGGGAGGGGGTCTCCTTCATTCAGGAGTTAAGCATTTGTGATTTTGCACCCTTGTAAAGGCCACGCCTATTCTGGCCACTGACTCGCTCCCAGGTGTGACTGATAGACTCCCAGGTTACCCAGACCTTACTGGGCATGCGTCTATTGTCCAGTCCCTTCTCCCAGCAATTTGTGAGAAACAGACTTGGACAATGTTAACTGCAGCTTCCTGGCAAAGCTATGTAAATGGCATGCCCATATTAAGTACTTTCCCCTTTACTCCTTTCCTGTTAATAATAACCAGGTTATTAACGGTATCAATTGTGCCACCTAAACAGATTGATTCTTCATTCAGACTAAACTCCATCGGATCTAAATAGCATCTCAGCTGGTGTTGCTTTCTGTCTAATGAGAAAGAACACCAGGTTTATATAGTTATGGATTTCCCCATACTTTTGCCAGCTAATTAAAAGCTGACATTTTTCTAAAATTCAGTGAAAGAAAGAAATAAGGAGATTGACTCATCACTCTTTTGTATTCTTTGTACCTTTAAAATGCCTTAAAACTCCTAGAAATGCTTTATGATTTTGTGTTTATAAAATTATTTAAAATCTTTTACTTCTAATAATTATAAAACCATTTAGTAGTAATCCATTGTTTATAAATTGCATGTTTAGACCTGGAGAGTCAACAAGTGTATTATTTAAAGCATCTAATGGTGTATTGTTTGCAAAGGGTCAAGATTTATTAAAGCATTATTTTTCATTTACCACAAAGTTTGAAAGCTGTGAATTTGAAATATTCTTCTCAGCAAAAAAGAATGAAAAATAATGGCTTTGTTTATTTTTATTAAAAAGTCTTTAGCATTAGGTGGAATTTTAAACATAGTTTGAATTTGATTGGTGACCTAAAAAAAAAAAAATTCAGTGTTGGCTTTTAATCAGTAAGTAATTCACACTTCAGACACCTTCTTAGCTGATCCCTGGTAGACTGGACATCTTTGAACAAAGATTCCTAAGGGCTCATTAGAACTTTATCTTCCTGAAAGTAAAATCATTTCCCAGATATGAAAGAGAAGGCACAGAAGGAGCCCTTGGGAATATGTTGTTGGCAAGTAAGTTGTCCAATTGAACAAAGACTTTAAATGGAGTTGATTAATACATGGAAAAATACATTACATTCATAAGTAAACCTGAAACATTAGATAGGCCAACAGGTGATATAGATTCTACTAGTAGAGTACATGTTTTTTTCCACATACTCTCAGGTAACAATATCAGGAAATCCAGTAAGAAAAAAAAAATAGATTTCTGATTGTCTGAACATATGCCAATCCATAGACTAGGTAGCAACGTCCACCTGGAATGTTGAATGAGGAAGTACATTTTATCTTATACTAGAGGCCAGCAGCATGAAATTTGTACACAGGTAGGGTCCCTAGGCCTGGCCGGTGATCAGGGCCAATCTGTGGGGCAACGAGAGGGATGATTGCGGGGAGAAGGAACCCCCGCCGGCACCTGCCTTGGCCGGCTTGGTGCCAACCACTTGCCAGACCCACCCCTCCGCCTCTGCTGGTGGCCTCCCTCTGTGGCAGGCGACCAGCATGGCAATTGGGGGGTTGGGGCAATCAGGGGGCAGTGTTGGCCCTCTAGAGGGCCAGCCCTGCCACCGCTGCCACCACCAGTCACCTCCCTCTGCAAGGCGATCAGCGGGGTGATCAGGGGGCCCCCGCTGGCAGCCACCTTGGCTGGCCTGGGGTCTGCAGGCTTGGGGCAGCTTCTGCGTTGAGCGTCTACCCCCTGGTGGTCAGCGTGCATCATAGCAACCGGTTGTTCTACCAGTTGTTCTGCCATTTAGTCAATTTGCATATTAGGCTTTAATTATATAGGATGCTCTGAAATTTGATAACGTGACATTCATGTCTATAATGAGACACTTAAAATATATCATATCTTCTAAAAATAGAGTTTTGGTAGAGGAATAGTATTAAGAGTAGTACAATCCAATACCTCTGTGGCCTTGGCCACATGAGAAACAAGTCATTGGGTCAACAGAACCTAAGTGGTTTGAATTTTTTTGGTTTGTTGTTTGTTTGTTTTATTTTGGGTTTTGGCCTGCTAATCTTTTCTGTTCCCCTGGATTAGGCATTAGGTGATATCTGAGATCAAAGCTGACACAGAGAGAGGATTCCACAAACATGCTACCATTATTTAAATGACAATAAATTCCTAAATTGACCCTCAACATACTCTCCTACCAATGCAGTTGACCCTTGAACAAAATGGGATTGAACTGCTCAGGTCCACCTTTTGTGGATTTTTTTCAATCAATAATATTAATGTATTTTCAATTCTTTGTTATTTTCTTAGTAACATTTCTTTTCTCTAGCTTATTTTTTTGTAAGAATATCCTTTATAATAAAAGGATAATATGCAAATCGACTGAACAGTGGAACGACTGGTCGCTATGACATCCACTGACCACCAGGGGGCAGATGCTCAATGCAGGAGCTGCCCGCTGGTGGCCAGTGCGCTCTCACAGGGGGATGCCACTCAGCCAGAGACCAGGCTCACAGCTGGTGAGTGCAGTGGCGATGGCAGGAGCCTCTCCTGCCTCCATGGCAGTGCTAAGGATGTGCAGTTGCAGGCTTAGTCCCGCTTAAAGGGAGTGAACCTAAGCCAACAGTTGGACATCCCCCGAGGGCTCCCAGATTGTGAGAGGGTGCAGGCTGGGCTGAGGGACACTCCCACTGAGTAAACGAATGTCTTGCACCAGGCCTCTCGTAGTATATAATACATATAACATACAAAATGTGTGTTAATTTATGTTATCCGTAAGACTTCAATAGTAAGCTATTAGTAATTAAGATTTGGGGGGAGTCAAAAGTTATATGTGAATGTTTGACTACACAGAGGGCCAGCTTTCTTAACCCTCAGGTTGTTCAAGGATCATCTGGACTACCTTTTCACTATATATGTATATTAAGAGTCAAGGTAAAATCCCACTGTTTTTCTGAAAATTCACCTTTAATATTCTGAATAGTACACTGCAAGACTCCTTTATTCTTCACCCAAAGTCTCAGATATTCTAAATATACATAGGCAAAACGATATCTCTTTCTTTCTCACATGTAGCCTTGTTTATTTGATATGTGGGAAGGAGGAAGTGGAGGCAAAGATGGTAAGGCAATTCAACTAATCACATTTGTTTAAAAAGAAGCATTCTAATGCAATTAAGTGGAAAGAAAAAGAACAATCATTTGAATATAATAATGTCCTATGTTTTCTAAAAATAAACAAACTAATAAAAATTAAGAAATAGCATTTGTCAAAGTATATACTCAACAAGTGATAGTTTCTTACTCAAACTTTCCCTTTCTAAATGCAGGTTTCAAAACTTGAACAGAGGCAGAAACTACTAATCATACTGGAAAAATAAACAGAAAATTGTGAAATTCATAACTTTTTGACAGTTACAATCTTAGGAATAATTCCAAAAAAAAGCCTATTTGGGATATTATTGTGTTTAACAAGGAAAATATAACAGGTTTTAATTTAAAGGTACAGGAACCTGGTAGGAGTGACAAGGTTATATAGGAGTTCCTGATAACGAGTAAAGATAACATTAGGTATGGTTGAATATATAAATAGTGTAATAGAGTGAAAGTGACCTCGGAGTTAGGAAGGCCTAGGCAATTTGCTTACTCTTTCTGAGTTTTAGTCTTATCATCAGTAAAATAAGAATTTCAGGCCCTATCCAGTTTGGCTCAGTGGATAGGAGCATCGGCCTGCAGACTCAAGGGTCCCGGGTTCGATTCCGGTCAAGGGCATGTACTTGGGTTCGGGCACATCCAGTAGGGATTGTGCAGGAGGCAGCTGATCGATGTTTCTCTCTCATTGATGTTTCTAACTCTCTATCCCTCTCAATTCCTCTCTGTAAAAAATCAATAAAATATATTTAAAAAAAGAATTTCAGATTTAAGGACACTATAAGAATTAAATGAAATACTACTAGTAAAAGCTAGGTAACACCTGGTAAATAGTAACAATGCAACTCACTACTTCTCCTTCAGATTAGGTACATTTGAAATAGTTTAAAAAAATGATTAGCATGGCATCCTGACAAGAAGTTCTGTGAGAAAAGTTGACTTATACAATAGATTCTAGAAATGGCATTTGGATCACACAGTTACCAATGATCCATGAGGGAGTAAAAGTATCCAAAGAAATACTGCAGTTACTCAGAGTGCCATCTGATTAGTTTAAATTTTAAATTGACATGTGCATAATTTGAAACAGGGACACAAAGCCAAGAACACACACAAAAGTTTGGTATTAACCTATGAATAATTTAAAAAGATGAGCATTCAAGATGATTTAAGAATTGGTGTGGGAAGCATTGAAAAAGAAACCAAGACTTTTAAATCTATCTAGCAGGATGACTAACAAGGAAGAGAGGGATGTGCGTGGAGCTTAGATAAAAGGATATCAGAACATCAGATGTCTGAGAGGATGCAAACCAATATCATTTTCAGAAATGTGAATGGCCTTCAAACTAGACATGGAAGAATAGAATAAAGAGAAATTATACTTTAGGATAATAAAGGAGAAATGTTAAGAGTAACATCCTATTTTAAGTCATTCCTAAATAGATCTTTATTTCCTACTAAGGATGTAGAAATTTGCTAGTATTGAAATGAAAACAAGGCATATATAAAATTGCTGTTTTTGTGGAACTTATCTAATAGGGATAAAACAAATAAATACTCACATAGAAATATATACAGCTCTACATCTGAAAACTGCAGGCCAGAAATACTTCAAAATTCAATTCTTAAAAATATCACAAAGGCAATATATTTATATATGATGAATTCAAAAAATAAAGAACTTGTGGTAACACCATAATCAACCACATTAAAATTTATCCAATCAAATTTATGAATAATCACCAAAAGTCATATACAAAGTTCAAATATCTTTACTGTTTATGTACATGGAAATAAACTGATAAATAAAATAGAGAAATAAAAATATTTTTCTAATTTTCAAAAAATTTCAAACATATACAGACTCAAACTAATTATACTTGTGCTATACATTCTATAAATGTTTACAACTTATGTTTGCATGAGTATCTTTAAGAAAGAGCTACATCTGTGTGAAGCATAGAACATGCTACCCCCAAATATGCCACTTTGATAGGAACATTTCAGCATAAGGATTAATTTTAAAAAATTGATACAAAAAAATAAAAGCTCTCTATCCTTTTCCTATTAGATTAAACACAGGATATAAAGATGTAAAGGTATCTTCCCTCCCCTCTCTACCAGGAAGAACAAAAGATGCTCTTATTAGCTTAGAGACAGTACTAAAGAAATCTACACGACAAACTTTACTAACTATTCCCTAGTTAGTAAACATTAACTTGTGTGATGGGGCCTTCGGCTAAATTATTTTTTGCTAGAAAATATTTCTTGTCCACATAATAATGCACAGATAAATTGTACACCTCTTTCAAAAGTATCTCTGCCAACTTTCTCTATCTCTGACATCTTCAATGGTGTGTGCCTACAGCATTAGATTCTAGGAAATGGACCCCTTATATCCTATTTTGTTGTAGTTCTCTTATGGACTATGTTTAAGATTTTTGTAGGAGCTAGTGAAAATATTCACCTTCAATTTATGTTTTGCTTGGTATATTCTAGCTCAGATGAACAGATTCATCCAAGGTATCTTGTAGCATAAAATAGTAAAAAGTGTACTACACAATTTTCCCTTTGATAATTATGGAGAAAATAAAATGGGCTAATCATTGCTAAGAGAACCACTTAAAATCAGGAGGGTGTTAAGAAAATCGGGCTGCTGTTAAGTTGCTAAACCTATTGAAAAACTCATCCCAAGGCTGAGCCATGAACCTCCTGGAACAACTGCTGTATGGCCACATAGGGACTTTACCTCCTCCTTGTAGTTTTTGCCCCCTTGTTTGCATATTGAAATTAACCGATCTCTGTTAACCTCACCAGCAATCTTTCATTCGCATGAAAGGAGTACACTTGGCTGCTTTTGGCTTTACAAACCCTGCCTTTGTTCTTTCCAGAGGGCAGTTTGAAGTTGCTACCTAAGTCTGCATCTCCTTGAGTGCAACTCTTTTTTTCCCACGTAAAGGCTTTCTGTTTTTTATTACAACCTGGACCTCTTCTTTGCTTAATACCTTAATGAGCTTTCACATGCTACCCAGTGTTGAGATAACAACTTGAGCCCATATAAAAACAACATTTATAAAGTATGCAAATTATACCAAATTACAAGATTCGACAAATTAAAATTGGGCCAAAGTAATAAAATAACATTTAAGGAGGATAAATGTTAATGCGATTTGGTTCCAAATATGTTTGTAAACTCATTAATATAAAAAAATAATTTAGCCTAAGGCCCCATCAGACAAGTTAATGCCCTTGACAGTATTTTCAGACAGTAATTTTTCACTTTTTAAATCATCAGTGACAGGTAGCTCACTATTGCCCAAATACGCTATGCCACTTTTGAAAAAATTTAATGGTAAGACAATTTTTCCTAATAGTTGATTCAGCTTTGCCTTATTTTAACATATATCAATTAGTTTAACTTACATCTTTGGAAAGCAGCTGTTCAGACACTCGAAGAGTGCTCTCAAAAGAAATAGCTATCACATCAGGTCTTCTTTGTGCTGCCTTTCCAGTTCCTTTGACAGTTCCTCAGAGGACATTTCCTTCTCCCCGCAAATACTACAGAATATCAATATGTCTCAAAGTGGAAAATGCAGAAATTAACATGTTGGAGGAGGTCATAGAGAAGACATGACCATCAGTTAACCCTTGAGCTGCACCTGGGCAATGGGAAGCTCTTTATCCCCTTCCCTGTCTTTGGAATGTGTATTCTGCCCACTATCACCATACGTGGAGCTGTTTCAAGGACACAGCCTTGAGAGAGTAGGTGTTGACACCATCTGGACTGTGCATGGGAATAAACCCAGTTAAGGCCTCTATATAAACTTAAGGTTCTGGTGAGTGAGTGCTGAGATCTACTCCTCCTGTGGCCACCAAAGATAAGCCTCAAATGTAAATTCCCTTGCTGATTAAACCTGCCACCTACACCAACCTGCTCTTTTTTTGGTCTTGCTTGCCCTCCATGTTCAGAGGCCAGTTTTAGATTTAACCTGGGAAGCTCCCAAGGTTGCAAACCAACACACATATTTTATTCACAAGAGAGAACTTATAAGCACACAATAGAATGGTTATTTTATCTTGCTTTTCTAAGCACTTTATTAATATAATCTTATGATACATAAAGAAAAGATAGGAAAGACATAATTATAATATTATAAATGGCCTTAAGTTTTTAAGTGACTTCAAGTTTACTATGAACCAATTCTGTAATATAACTGATCAACCATTTAAGCAAATTCAAATAGCATTAATAGAGGTATGGTATCTAGACCTTAGAGATCAATATTTTTAATACAAACTGCATTGTTTAGATCATATCTGAAATATTTTTCCATTCTTAGAAAGTATTTATTGTTGAGATCCTGACAAGCAGATAAGGACAGTCTCAGAACCGCGTGTCCTAAAGAACTGCTTTCAGAACATGGCATCTCAGATCAGGAAAAGGAACTCACTGATCTCAAAACTCAGAAGCATGACAACTAGAAGGGTTGTGTATTGCCCCATAAGGCAGACTAGACAAATGGGTGAAGCTGTAGAGAGGCGGAATTTGGAATAGCTACTTTGAGATGTGGTAAATTTACTGTCACTGCCAGTATTCAGGTAGAGAATTTAGCAAGGATAATGTGTTATGGATTCAGGCATTAGGAGCTAGTTCCAGTAATCTTCTGATTTCCTTTCAAAGCTAAGCTACATGATTACTAATACCAAAATTCCCACCTATTCAAGAGAAAACCAGGTATATTGGTAGTCGGATAACTAGAGGAGGAAAAAGAAAGCTATGTATGCATCACGCAACCCTCCAGTGAATCACAGAAGGTGTCATGGGCCTTTCTGTAGCATTAGCCCATCCTTTTCCCTGGACCACATTGTTGCTTCCCTCTGGCAGGCCATTTCCTACCGGAGACTTCCCACTACTCAGCCCTGCACCTCCTAGTGTCTGATGCTCCCAGAAGTTCCAACTAAGGGAGGCAACAGGGAGGAGCCATTTAATTCTTTCAATTAATTATCTTACTATTTTGTCCTCTAGAGGCCCTTTTGATATTGTTTTCCTGTACTGTTATAAATTTTTGATGAAATATATGTCATTTAAATCACTAAGGAAAATTATGTGTGTTAATATACATCCATACATGCATTTAATCAAGAATATACAAACGTTTGTTTCAAATGTCACTCTGAAGTCATTTCTCAAATCAAGCAAAAGGTAAGATTTTTCATTTCTCTGCTATGCCAAATAGTTGGTAGTTTAATGTTAGATAATGATTTACAAGCTTCCATAAAGTGAGAAAGGCTGAAATCATTATTACAAGTGCCTTTCCTCCCTTTTACCATTTTAACCATGTCTTGATGTCTTGGTATATAATTAATAAAGAGATTATAAAGCTATAAGCCCCATAAACAATCCATATAGAGAGAAATAAATGCTTATGGATGAAGGTCTTTGCTGACTTGGACATCAATTCCCCAAAAGCATGTATTAGTGAAAATTTCTGTATGAGCAGAGGACTCAAGTATGAGTTTTGCATTCTAACAGCTCTGCTTCTCTTATTTAAACCAATAACAAAGAAAAAATGTCATTGTTCTGCTATCAGCATTTCAAGTAACAGGTGTTCACTAGATGAACAATAAGGCTGCCCCAAGAATTAAATAATGACAACATGGTGGGATGGCAAAGAAAACAACAGAACATGTAACTGGAGATAGGAATGACTTGGCTACTGTGAAATCTATGTGCTAATATTTTGTTTCTAAGATTATGCATCAATAGTTTACTCTCAGTTCAATTAGTAAATTTGAATTAATTTTATTGGACCGCTACCTCACCAAAATAATTTTGTGTAGTGGCATAGATTGCATGCTTTAGGTATATTTGATAAAATAGTTAGTGGAGCTAACTGATCATGCAGTTCCACTAAGCAGAAATATTTCCAGAACAAACATGGCAAAGAAAAATAAGTATGTCTGCCTAATAAAGGACCTGTAACAAATTTGAAGATTGAGATGCATCAAAGTGAAACTCATCATTCCGGCAACAGGTATGGCTGTGCATACACTAGTTAAACATCTTAAATTACTGGGGATTTGTTATGCATGGGCTGCTTTTGTCAGTTCAGAAAAGAGTTATCCTGGATATGTGTGGCAAAAAAAATAGAGATTTTTTAAAACGCCAGTACGAGAAAGTTATAAATATTTATAAGTGAAGATTATAATTTTAATATGAATAATAAGAAAATAGAAGAAATAAAGAAGTATCTATTAAAATTCTGCTCACAATTGGTAAGAGAGAAGGCTGCAGCCTTATTCTTTACACAGCATGACCAACAAGATAAGACTTGGAACTAAATTATGTTGTCAGGGCACTACATTAATAATATAAAATGTCCAGAAAGTTAGTCTCTTCTACTGTACTTTCCACTTCCCCTTTGCTCCTCCTCTTGTCTTCTCCGAGTCCTGAATGCTTCTGATGTGTGGCAGAATCTGTTCCTAATCTATTTCAAGGCCAGAAGCATAGATCTGTTCTCTGAGACACGTTCCAGTGGGCTCAGAGCCCTTTATCACTTTCCAGTTCCCTGCTGAAACCATTACCAACTATTCCTTCTGTCTCCTGACTCTTCACTTCCACGTCTGCTAATGTCATCCCAAGACAAAGACAGACCACGATCTAGTGGTTACAGCACAAGGTATGGCAGAAGCTCACTTGGCATCCCTGTTTCCCATGTAGGGTCTAATTCACCATGAGGCCCTGGGCGAATTACTTAGCCTCCATTGCCCCACATGAACCTGAGTCTTAATAATACCTGCCTCACTAGGGGTTATGAGAATTCATTAATAAACTATCATTATCAGTCTTCATTATGCACCCGTGTGCTACCCCAAACAATCCCTCTTGTTCTAATTGAGCAACATAGTGTGTGTGCTTTTCTTGCGGTTTTATTTTTTATGTCTGGGAAGGGACCAATGTGTGTTCTCTCAACTCCTGCTCAAGATAGCTATTAGGGCCAGACATCTTTATCGAGGTAATTTGGCTTAGTGGAATTTTTTAAGTCATACGGCAACCTAGATGCTGGCACTGAGAAATTAAAATGATGATTATTAGACCCGGTTCCCATCCATTACAAAATGATGGCCTCATTTTTCTCTCTTCAAAACTGCCAGCTAGCTGGGCCCTTTGCTTCTCAAAGCAGCAAAGTTTTAAAGAACCAAGGCACATTACCCAAGGCACAGCGCAATAACTCTAATAAACTGCACCTGTGGATGACTCCTTGGTTTATTTATATACTGTATCACAGGTCATTAACAGGAAATAACCCACTGAGATACAACATTCTTGTTTACAGTGAGGTTCTGGTGGTGACAGCAGGAATATAAAACACAAAATCAACAGGGAACACTGAACTAATAAAAAGACAAGGGTCTATAAAGCATAGAAAAAAAAACAAAGCCAACTGTGCAGGCAAAAATAAAATAAAATAAACTTCCATCAAAAAACAATCAAAAGCTACAGTATATTTATAGAGACTGGGGAACCCAAAGACCCACTGAGCTCGAATATTTATGGGTGTCAGATTGAAAGTCAGGAAATCTGTGTGCTGTTGAGAGTGAAAGCTTGATCAGCTGGATATATCCTTAGAAAAATAGATTTGTTTCCCTTTCTTTCTGTTGTCCTTAAACTTTCCAGCCAATAATCTTTCAGATGCCTTGGTTATTAGGTTCTAGAATTAACCTTTCAAAAAGTTAGTGTATGCCAACTTTAGAAAATGCTTGCTGAAAAAATCTTATGCTAAAAGTAAAAGTTGTGGCACACTATTACTATTATACCACTTCTCTACCTTTATTGCTAAGAATGATGAAGCCTTTCTTTACAAGCAGTTGATCACTGGTAGGTAGCATAATTTTAAGCTTTATTGAGACCATTTGCCTTGATAAAACTTACCTGTCCCTGAATTATAGTACTTGAAATTCTATTTCATATATAACTAGAGGCCCAGCACACGAAATCGTGCACAGATAGGGTCCCTAGGCATAGTCTACGATCAGGGCCATCTTCCACCCACTTGCCAGTCCCCAGTCCTGCCCCACCGCCACCCACCCAGTTCCCCGTGGTTCCCCATTCACCATGCTGTAATCGAAGCCTGTGGGCCCGGGGGGAAGGGACCAAGAGGTCGAGCAGAATTCTGCCCGCTCCCAGTCCCCAGTCCCACCCTGCTGCCACCCACCCAGTTCTGTGGTTCCCTGTTCACCATGCTGCGATCGGAGCCAGCGGGCCAGGGGGAGGTGAGGGGGAGGACCAAGAAGTGGTCAATGCACTTCATAGCGATAGTGACTGGTTGAGCGTTTCGGTCGTTATGATCACTGGCTTTTTATTATATAGGATGGTATACCCTCTACCACTAATCTCTTAAATACTAATACTTTTAAGATGAGTAATACGAAATTCACAATAAATGTTATTACAATAAATAGATGTTTCTGGAAGAAAAAAGAAAAGACTAAGGGAAGGAGGGAAGGAAGGAAAGAAGGAAGGAAGGGAGGGAAGGGAGGGAAAAAAGGAAGGAAAGGATGAGTTAGAAGCTAAAAAGCACACATTTTACTTCTCAATAATTCCTAAGATGGGCTTAAACCATAGCTCTTTCACTGTGGTTACAGTGGCAGTGATGCAAATAGCATTGGATTTTAATCAAATTATCTGAAGAGTTGCTACATGAGAATTCATATCCCATATGAATACATGAGGTTATTGCTTCTACTTTTTTATATTTTTGCCTCTTTAACATAGGTTTTTAACAAATATTTATTTTCTACTGCATGTATTACAAAACAAATAGAAATGAAGGAAAAGAATAAAATGGGCCCATCTTTCTAAAAACTTGTCATCTATCTGGAAGCTAGGCTCATGGTGAAGGCAGAAACTGTTTTTCTCATTGCTGTATCTCCAGCACTTAGGATAATGCTACACGCATGATAAATGATCAAAAACATGCATTAAATAAAGCTAGGAAACATGATTTCACTCATATGTGGGATATAAAACTGAAACTCGTAGACACAGACAACAGCATGGCGGTTGCCAGAGAGAAGGGGGCTATGGAGTAATAAAGGATAAAGGGGACCAAATATATGGTGACAGAAGATGATTTGACTACGGGTGGTGAGCACACAATGCAATATAAAGAACATGTATCACAGAAATGTATACTGAAACCTATATAATCTTATTAACCAATGTCACCCCATTAAATTTAAATGTAAAAAATGAAGCAATAAATTAACGAATGAATCAGTTAATAAATAAAGGAATGGATGAATAAGATGAATAACAACATTAGAACTATGGAAATCTAAGGACAGAGCATGTACTAGTATATAGAGTCTAGTTCAGGGTCTCTTGCATGTAATTGCTCAATAAAAAATCAGTTGCCAGGTGGGAGAGAGGTTTGGGTGCTAGGTTCGAAAGATGAAGGGATTAAGAAGTACAAATAGGCAGTTACAAAATAGTCATAGCAACGTAAAATACAACATAGGGATTACAGTCAATAATATTGTAATAACTATGTATGGGGACAGGTGGGTATTAGAGTTACTTGGGGGATCACTTTGTAAAGTATATGATTGTCTAACCACTACCCAGTTCACCTGAAACTAACATAATATTGAATGTCAAGTATAATTGAATAAAATTAAAAAACAAATAAAGTCCCCAAAATAGTAGCTGCTCGCTTTTTTAAATGGAAGCTAACATTATTAGACAGATATTTCTGTAGGAAGTAGCAAATTTCCTGGAAAAACAAGAGAAGGTTGGTTTAAGAGGAATAAAGATTAGCAAGAGAAAGCAATCTAAGTACAGAAAAATCATGTTACTGGGAACCAAAACTTAAAAAAAATGAATAGTGCTCTCTATTCAGGTAAGTTTTACTAACATCTATAAAATAATTAGTGATCAGCTCATCTCCAAAATTGGAAGCCATCCTATATAATAAAAGCCTAATATACTAAGTGCCTGGTTGTCCGGTCATTCGTTCAACCAATCAAAGCATAATATGCTAATAATATGCTAAGGCAACTCAACCACTTGCTATGACATGCACTGTCCACCAGGGGGCAGATGCTCTGAGAGGTAGGTAAGCTTGCTGCTGGGGTACGGCCAATCGGGACTGAGCGTGATGGGCTGGACATGCCCTGGAGCCCTGCCGCGTTCCCTCCCCAGCTGGCCAACCTTCTGCATCCTTCCTCAACCCCGATCACGCACTGGTGGGGTTCCTCAGCCTGGCCTGCATCCTCTTGCAATCTGGGACCCCTCAGGGATGTCGGAGAGCCAGGTTCAGCCCAATCCTGAAGGCCAGGTCGAGGAACCGTACTGGTGCACAAATTCGTGCACCAGGCCTTTAGTCTCTAAATATATAAGGCTAATATGCAAAGTGTCCCCACAGAAGTTCAACCGGGAGACCAGTTCTATTGCTTGCTATGACATGCGCTGACCACCAGGGGGAGGCGTGGAATGAAGGAAATTCCCAGCCAGCAGCCAGCAACTGGGGAAGGGAGGCCCTAGCTGGCAGTCAGAAGTCCCCATTCGGCCCTGATTGCCAGGCAGGCCTAGGGACCCTACCCATGCATGAATTTTGTGTACCAGACCTCTAGTTTTTAAATGATATAGAATCTTCTGTTAATAAAAGTCACAGATACTGAAAATAGGCCAATCTTTATAAATTCATTAATTATTCATATGTACTTAGCTTTGTAAGTTTCAAAGGAATAGTTCAACTTACTTAAAGTCATGTTTTCTTCACAGTCAGTTTTAAGAGTAATAAACCAAGATGGTGTCAATTTAAACAAAAAAGGCCCAGAAAGCCTACTTCATCATATCAGGGTGCAGGCTCCATGAGGCGATTTTCCAATAGGAATCCCAGTCGCTATCACAGTAACCGGAAAATTGCAAGCACTCAATACATTTGAGTACATAAAGGAGCAACCAGTTCAAACTATTTTCATTTACACAGGTGGAAATTGAAGCTCAGAGTCACAAAACTTGTTAGTGGCAACACTAGACCAACTATTCTGATTCCTAGTGCAATGTTTGATCTGCCCTCCTCTGTTTATTTTAGTTTCTAGTGATTCCATTAAAGGGACTGAACCTACTAGCAGCTGCTCTCTAGATATTTTCCTGATTTGAGACTTTAGCCATGAGACATACATCTCTATTCTTGTTGCTAGTGAGAGGTAAACTGGCATCCGTATGTTTATTTGTGAGGAGGAAATCATTTTGAGTTGAAACACAGCCAGCCTGAGGAAATCCCGCTGAGTCTGAAGGAAGTTCACTCATCCTTTGCAAATGCTCTGGAAGAAAGAAAATATAATTCTTGTCTTTGCAGTTTTAGCTAGCAAATATTGGACAACAATCCATTAGATTATTTCCTATGCACCTGTATGTAAATAATCCAAATGGAACTGATTAACATTTAAATTCTAAGTTACTGAAGTATCCAAGGGGAAATTGATTAGATTGACTTGATTTGGTGCCAATATGGTAAATGCCTTAATGTTTTAACAAATCAAGGCAGCAATCTGAGATAATTTTGAAACATCACATTTTAAAAAAATTCTCGTTTAGAAAGCTAGAAGAAAGTGCTTTATCTCACACAGTTTGTTTTCCTTCTGCTTAGTATCAAATAAAATTTTATGTTTATTTTTATAGTCATGAAGATGCTAGCAATGGGTCGCTGTTGTGTTCCTCTGGTGGGTTATTTCTAACCCAAATGGCTTTTCCTGTCCTTTGAAGAAACCAAATGCCTTTGGGGCTCAATGTGCTTAGACAATCTGTAAAAGATGGCTTTCCCCTGTCAATCTGGGAGTGACAATTTAGTAAGCCCTTCATCCACATCATCTGTAGCATAATAGCACTTTAATTTAGAGTGAACTTTTTGCTTAGCTCGTATGTATCTTGCGCATTATAAGAGAAACTATTTACAGAGAAGTACAAAAGTCCCTAGAGATGCAACATCTCATTTTCAATTCTTTTGGCAGGAATACTAATTGCATTATCACATATTCAGCAGCATTCAGCAAAGTTATTTATTCATTCATTCTTAAGACCTGGGATGCCTACCAGGTCAGTTTCAATAAGCAGTACCTTGAGCATCTCCGCTGATGGAACTCACAGATAATTAGGTGTGGAGTTGTGAGAAAAATCTCACCCCAAAAGGCTCAGCTTTGGAGATTTGCCTGCTTCTTCCTTGTTTGAGTGAAAGAGAAAATACAATAGTTGCTAGAAATGGGGAAGCATTTATCACCCAACCTTCTCATTTTCACAGGTTCTGGTTTCTTAATTGAAGTTTGATTCTACTTCTTAGAATAGCAAGTGAAGTTGCTGACAATTAACACTGAAGTCTTCTAAGAAGATTGCCCTCAATATGGTAAAAAATATTCAGCATTTACACTTAGAACAATTTTGTTCCTCAAATGATTAGGAAGTGAACATTCCTTGTTTAACATTGCATAGCTTTGAAACATTTAATAATTATCCTATATAATAAAAGGCAACGATCATAACAGTGTAATGACCAGAACAATGGATTTACCAGTCGCTATGAGGTGCATTGACCTCCTCTCGGCCCCTGCCCCCAGCCTGCAGGCTCTGATCGCTGGATGGCCAACGGGGAACCAAGGGAACCGGGCTGGGTGGCGGTGGGGCAGGACTGCGGACTGGTGAGTGGATGGAAGGCAGACTTCTTGGTCCCTTTCCAGGCCCACAGGCTCCAATTGATCCTCAGTTCCTTCCGAAAGGAAGGTGGGGCCTCTACTGCACAGCCTCCCGGGACACGGACTCACTGCTGTGAGAGGCTCTGGAGAGGGGACTTCAACAAGGACTTCAGTGCCTGCAGCGACCCTCAGCCTTCACTGCTGGGAGGTGGACATGGAACATCAGCTTTAAAGCACGAACACCCTCCTGGGGAAGAACCCACCACCTCCCTACTCCACAGCTGCTTCCAGGTCTGCGCATGCTCCTCCCTGGGGATGGGCGGGGCCAGAGCCTGACCTGAGTGGGAGTGGTTCCACGATGGGGGAGGGGTTGAGCCAGGCAGCTGGGCCAGTGCAGGGACAGAGAGAGGGACAGAGGGAGGGAGGGAGGGAGGGTCAGGAGTAAGGGAGCAGCCCTGGTTCCCTGCACCTCCTCCCACAGGCATAGCCCTTACTGGTTGAGTTTCCCAAATCATTGTCAGGGTTTTGGCTGGTGAACTGGCTGTGAAAGGATTCACAAGGGAGAGAAGAAAGGTACAGAGAGAGGGCGTTTATTTTACTTCTTTAAAGGGAGCAAAGGGCCAGGTGCCCTTTGATGGCACAAGACACCTAAGGCAGAGTGGATTGTTCTTTGATCGCTGGAGGAACCAGGTTGGGTGGCGGCAGTGGGCCGGACTGGGGACTGGTGATCGGGTGGAAGATGGCCCTGATTGCAGGCTAGGCCTAGGGACCCTACCCATGCACGATTTAATGAGCTGGGCCTCTAGTTGCTTAATAATAATGACTTACACTGCATACCATCTTTTAGAAATATTGTTCCATTGAGATGTTAAAAGAGCTAGAGAAATATAAATATGATATTTCACTATATATGCCAGATTTTTTCTTAGTAGTTTTAACTCACAGATATAGAGAGCCCTGGCCTATGTGGCTCCCTGGTTATAGCATCTGCCTGTGCTCTGAAGGGTTGTGAGTTCAATTCCTGGTCAAGGGCTCCTACCTGAGTTGCAAGAACATATATATATATATATATATATATATATATATATAAAAGCATAATATGCTAATTAGACTGGGCAGCTGAATGACCTTCTAGACATCATTCCAGACGGCCTTCTGGATGAAGCCACTGGGGGGCTGAGGCAGAGGCAGTTAGAAGCGATGAGGAAGGCAGGCAGAGTGGTTAGGGGTGAGCAGGCAAGCAGTTAGGGGAGATCAGGCAGGCAGGCAGAGTGGTTAGGAGCAATCAGACAGGCAGAATGGTTAGGGGTGATCAAGCAATTAGGGGCGATCAGGCAGGCAGGCGAGCAGTTAGATGCCAGTGGTCCCAGATTGCAAGAGGGATGTCTAACTGCTAATTTAGGCCTGATCCTGCAGTGATAGGGCCTAAACCAGCAATTGGACATCCCCCGAGGTATCCCGGATTACAAAAGGTTGCAGGCCGGACTGAGGGACCACAAATTTAGTGCACCAGGCATATATATATATATATATATATATATATATATATATATATATATATGTAGTTTTTATTGATTTCAGAGATAGGAAAGGAGAGGGAGATAGGGATAGAAGCATCAATGATGAGATAATCATTAATCAACTGTCTCCCGCATGCCCCCTACTGCGGATAGAGCCTGAAACCTGGGCATATGCCCTGACGGGGATTCCAACTGTGACCTCCTGGTTCAGGGGTGGATGCTCAACCACTGAGCCACACTGGCTGGGAATGGGTTGCAGGTTTGATGCAGGTGCCCCAATTTTGCCAGAGGCAACCAATTGATGTGTCTCCCTCACATCTCTCTCTCTCCCTGTCCCTACCTCTGACCCTTCCACTGTCTCTAAAAACCAATGGGAAAAATATTCTTGGGTGAGGATTAATAACAACAAAAATAGAAAATGAGTACCTGACAATGGCTAGACCTCATAAGAAGATAGTCCTGTAACATACAATGTGATCCCAGAAATTGTCCAATTTCACAAACTAATGATAGCTTTGCTATCATGCCAGATTTGTAGCAGTGAAAACTGCCTTCTGATCCTTCTCACTCAAAAGATGAAGAAAAAGTAAGGTTCTTGCAGACCACAAAGCAAATACCTGGTGGGGTCATTAGGGTAGCTTTTATGTCAGGCTTGACTGTTCTACCTTTTTGCCTCAAGGGGTTTGTGAACGACCTTGGACTTCATGAGACCTCTGGGTTTGATCCTATTCCATCCTGTGTCCAAGCATCTCTTCCTTTTAATATAGGAAAATTCTATTTCCCCTCCCTACCACAGGGCTTAATGGAAATTCAGATCCAGGAGAGAGTTTCATTATCAAAGCATTTCTGCACATTCAATGTCACAAAGAAACTGGAAGCCCAGTTAGAAATACGATTTTTTCACAACTTTAATGTCATTTTCCCCTAGGAAGAGAAGATAAAAATAGGAAGGCAGAACAAATCTACGGGGAAATATTTATAAGACCTAAATGCTACATAAAATTGTAACATTACAAATCTATTCCTTAGAGTTTTAAGATTCTTTTATTAAAAATTTTATTGAATTTATCGAAGTGACATTGGTTAATAAAATTATCCAAGTTTCAAGTGTACAGTTCTATAATATGTCGTATCACCACTCATAGTCTAGCCTTCTTCCATCACCATTTACCCCCACTTTACCCTCTTCTACCTGCCCCAACCCTCTTTCCCTCTGATAATCACCATACCGCTGTCTAGGTCCATACAATTTTTTGCTTAATCCCTTCACCTTTTTCATTCAGCCCCCAAGCCCCACCCTTCGGACAGCAGTCAGACTGTTCTCTGTATCAGTCTGTTTCTATTTTTTTTATTAGTTTCTGTGTGTTTATTAGATTACACATATAAGTGAAATGATATGGTACTTCTTGTTCTCTGATTGGTTTATTGTTAGCATAATACTCTCCAGGTCCATCCATGTAATCACAAAAGGCAAGATTTCTTTTTTTTACAGTTGAGTAGTATTCCATTGTGCAAATGCACCACTGCTTTTTTATCTACTCATCTACTGATGAGCACTTGGGCTGCTCCTAGATCTTGGCTATTGTAAATAACACTGCAATGAACATGTGTTTCTTTGAGTATATTCTCACAAGTGAAATCACTGGCAGTGGCCCCTGATTATTGCTGTGAAGGTCCTGATGCTAGAATTGCAGACATGAAAACAGCTTACCTCCTAGAAGACCATGCACTGCATGTTTGCATGTTTCTATTTATGATACCAGCCAAGAGACTACATGAGATTAACTCTTTGGCTCATAACTCTCCTTACAGGAGTCATGACTTCTTCAGCAATAATTCTTTTGAGTATATTCCTGTCTTTTATATTTCCTAAGTAATTTTAAGATAGTTTTAAGTTCATTTGGGAACAGAACTATTTAGTAAAAGCTATATTGTGTATTTTTATGTATCAGTGCATTTGTGTGTGTGTGTGTGTGTGTGTGTGTGTGTGTATAAGAGAGAGAGAGAGAGAGAGAGAGAGAGAGAGAGAGAGAGAGAGAAAGAGAGAGAGAGAGAGAGATCTTATTAATATCAGTAAATGAGCTCTGTAGCCATCAGTCCAGGAGAAGTTGAAGTAAATAAGATAGTACTCACAGTTTAATGTTGTTTTGATTTTTTACTGTTTTGATTTGGCAGCACATAAATAATATTGGCTATGATTGATGTTACCTATGAATTAGGTGTTTTTCAATGGCATTTACCTATGCCTGCTTTAATAACCAATTTCTGAACATCATAGTTAGGTGTGTGGAATAGAATATTATCAGAGTACAGTAATAGCTTAGATAGAATTTGGGTTTCAAAATCAAAATTACCTTTGTAAAGCTCTTCAATAACCCACACAGTATTAGTATTATACCCTCTATCAGCAAGTCCAACACAACCAATTTTTCTTTCACTATAACAGTAGATGGCTATTTCCTTGACTAGCATTAGATAAAATGTTACATGCAATTTTAAGGGCCATCTTTAATAGGAATGTGCATCTTTAATAACAAAAAGCACACTCATTACAGTGAGATGTTTGCATTAGGAGAAGGCTATGGGGACTATGTTCTCATGACACACTCACATGGAGGGGGGCGGGCATTTTTTCAGATAGAATGCCAGGTGAAACCTGGGTATTTATAAATTTAAATTGGTGTGTGTGTGTGTGTGTGTGTGTGTGTGTGTGTGTGTGTGTGTGTGTTTTGCCTTTGGCTGAGCATGTAGAGTAACTACGCTCTGAATGCAACTTACCATAATGGATTCAGTTTGGTTCTTTCAATAGTCAGACTCTTATACAGACTTTTCCAATCCGGTATTTGTTTCTGAACCACACAGACATTGCCTAACATTTATTAAAATGTTTCAAGAATAAGAATATTCTTTAACATTCTTCTTATTATAGCTCCCACTGTTCCACCTGCTGAGACTCAAACAAACATCAGTGCGTCTTAGAAATGTTTTTGTTGCTACTGTAGTTCGATGCTTCCTCAGGGACCCTAGGAATAGCAACAACCCAGGAGACTCCATCACTGTTATAGCTACCTGCCTGAGCTTTGGTTAATCTTCTAGAACTTGGTGCTGAGGTAGAGGGAGTGGGTAGTAATACACCTGAAAGTTTAATTTGGAAGAGAGCAGAACATTCTTCCTGTCTTACCAGTAAAGCCCCTGGCTTGCTGTACCCTTTCACATATTCCCACTCCTGTTCGAAATAAGATCATAGCACTGTCTTCATAGGTACTCTCTCACTGTTTCAGAGGTTCTCACTTAAAAAAAAAAATTGCCGCCAGGCTTGACTCCACTTGAATTGTCTGAAAACAATTACAGGAGCTTTTATCTAAGCAAATTTTTTAAAGTGTCCATTAAATCTTATCATTAGTGGCCTTGATGGTAATACAGTCTAAGCTAGAGCTTCTAAATAGGAAAGGGTTCATTTTCTAAACAGGCCCTTGTGGGGAAATTGTCCCTTCATAACTGATGACTGATAGAATTCAGTGAACTAGAGCTTAATATGAGCGCTCTTGCCTCTTTGTGGTATAATCAGATAGTGTGCACTGCAGGGCTTCTGACAGTCATGGTAAGAGATTCCATTCATTTATATTAAAAAATAAAAACGTTGATTTTTCATTTTTACTTCTCTGGGTGATTTCAAAACTAACAACCACATTTGCATTTGACTTCTAACAGTCTGTAAGACTCAATAACCTTTAGAAGTTTATAGGCACTAAATGACGTGTAAATAAAGAATGAAGTCTGCATATACATTCTAGAAGGAATGGTGCAGGAAGTGGAAATGGACAAGTTAATCCCCTAGTATAACAAGAAGATGGAAGAGAAAATGGATGAGGAGGAGGATGGATGGGGTTGGGGGAGCTGGGAAGGGGTAAGGGAAAGAAGGAAGGCAGGGAGGCAAAGGAGGAGGGTTTGATTAAACAGGTGTTAGAATGAGTTAAATCGCACTAAGATTTTTGTGAAAGTGATGTAGACATTCATACTTTTTAAATTTTGAAAAGAGAAGATGAATAAGGGAAATGAATTATTCTAAGGGAAACTTTTACCACGGAGCTATTGTAGCCTTAATACAAGCAATAGACTGTGTAGTGAGAAGAGCATAGAACTGGAATCATTGGAACTGGATAGCAATTCCCACTTCCCCTGACATTAGGCAAGTCACCTTGCTGCTGGGCCCTTGTTTCCTCGCTTGTAAAAGGTACCACTATGTTTCCTCACAGTTTGATTATGCACGAAATGGAGAATGTAATCAAAATATCCACAAATTATTCTGTCCTTGGTAAATCATATTTGATGGAATAGAAATGAATCCTCCTTCTTACTCCGCCACTGGTGAGAAGCAGGATCCGAGGCAATTCCTTCCCTCTGCAGGCAGGTGGAGCGGCGGGGGATTGTCAGACAAGAGAGCCCAGGTGGTCTCTGTCAGCTCAGAGCCTGATTACCTAGTGGACACTACAGGCCAGTAGCTATTTCAACGAATTCTCCCAGTAACTGGTACATTTCAGGAAAATTTATTTTCTAAAGAGGATCTTGGTGACCTGAAAGAGTTAATATAGATTCCTCAACAGTTCAGTGACAGCCTGAGAATAGTGATATTTCGTTCACGATGACAAAGATTCTGATCTTCCCTTATTTGCAGTGCCAGAGTGGCACTGCATAAGCTGTCAAGCCCCAAGCGCCAGAAGCCTATCACCAAATATTAATTTACCTGTTGTGTGCATCTAATAACTGACAGCTCTGAATCCCACATCATTTTTGGTGGCCTTCCCACTGACATGTCCTTTGATTAAGAAACAGTCATCCAGAAAGCCAGTGTGTCCCTAATGTGGCCAGCTCAGTTTAGCCTCCTTATTATGCTAGAATATTTTCCTCTAAATTAGATTTCCTGTCTTCATAGTGGCAGTTTACATGAATTTAATACATTACAAAATGTGCAGTCCCCTTGAGATTCTGTGATAGATTGTGGTATTTGAAACCCATATTTCCATGGGAAATAAAAGCCTAGGCCATGGCCAAATATTTTATCAGCTTAGCATTATCTTGAAATAATGGCACTGTTAATGCTTGTCACCCGTCGTCTTCCCAGGGCTTATGTTGTCTCTCTTCTTGCTTCTGAGCAAGGTGCTGAAAGTTTCAGAGCGCTGAGCTCACTAGCAATATATGAACACAGATAGGTATTCTTTGTTCTATGTTGTCTGGCACATAATCATGCACAATGAGCCCCTCTATTATATTCCCTTCACTGACACTGAGTCTGATTGCCCATTATGCTACATGGGATGGGATCGCTATATCTTATAGCTTGGCTGTGATGGGCTAGTGATACAGTGTCAAGGGATGGCAAGACAGCTGTGAGCTTTTCCTGTATGCTGCTGAAAGAAGGGAAACAGTGTGTGCAAAATGTAGAATACAGAACACAAGACTCAGCAAAATGAACTCGAGAGCCCCGGGATTATTAAATTACCAACTAAAAAATACCAGGAGCTCCCAGATTAAACAGAAATGGGCAACTGGAAGCAAATTGTTCATTGGTTCATTCAGCTGCATTTAACAACATGGGGGATGTAGTAAACAAAATCAAGAACTATAGAAATGCATATGTTTGTGAATTTCTACTTTATCTGTCATCTCTACATTCTAGTTATTTGTCCAGGAGTTGGGTTCCTACACGTGGAAGGTTGTTTTGACTTCCCAGTTGCATCAGTCCTTTTTCTGTCCCACATTTACCCAAAATAGAGCTTGTGTCTGGTCAGAATAGATCGCCTTGTTAGGGACTCAGTACACATTTCTGCTTTGCCCTCATGTTTACATTCTGGTATCTTAACAGTCACCAGCTAACTTCTACCAGCGGGTTGTGCTCTCCATAGTGACTGAAAACCAAAAAAAAAGACTTTTCTGTTTCAAGTAATTTCCAACCATGATCCAAACAGTAGCTACACATACATGGCAGGATTCAGGTGCAATGAATGTATCCTATTACTCTGATATAACAAACTCATGAAAAGGCTGAAATCAAAGAGTCATTAGCTTCACTAGTAAAGACTTCGAGATTGTTTTTATAATTTGCATGGGAAGGGCAAAAGTTAAAATCTAGCCCGGTAGAAAACAAAAAATATGGAATCTTGTTTTAATGAAATGTTATCAGGATTGGAAAAGGACCAATGCATGTATATTTTATAACTGCAGTGAGTCAAAATAATTCCCCTAGTGTGTTCTGGATAATCTCAAATGATTTGAATTAGAATCATATCATCATTTTCTGGGAAAAAAAAGTTCACAAGTATTGTCAATCACAATACTTGTACAATGTGCATGCATTTAAGGAAGGTAATTGGCAGAAGGACAACACAGTTCATGCTGCCCTGCTCTTAGCAAGAACTTTTCCTTAAAACTGGAAGCAAGGAGGGAGGGAAACGCAGTAGTGGTAACACCTTGCAGCAAATTTCAGCATTCCTGGTGTGTATTGGAAGTCTTTCTGAAAGAACTCTTAGTTTGTTTCATGAGTAACTGACCAGAACATGTCACGCTCTTCTGATAACCATCTGGCTGGAGACATGATGCTGGTAGCAGGTCAGTCTTTGGGAAGCAGAGATTTACATGAAAGAAGTCTATTGATGGGAGCTCCTGAGGTAAATATACGGGACGGCATTGTGAAGAAAGCAGGGAAAGATGAAACTGTAAGGTAGTTTCAGCCTTAGCCAATCCTGTCTAAAATTCTGGAGTTGTGTGTCACTCAGAGCAGTCTCAACATGGACCGTCATTGAATGTGGGCTACCCCCAGGAAGAGGTCATCCTCATAGGTGGGGCTGCTCTCTTCAGCTGCAAGCAAAGCCCGGAGAGAGCCACAGCTAATGCTCTCAACCATCAATCAACACTCCCAGCTCCTGGGAGAATGAGCACCTGTGTCCAGGAGAGGGAATCTGGGCAGTGCCTCACAGCATCCACTGCAGAGTGTGTGTAATAAGGAAGTAGTATGGTGGATTTGGAAACTCATGGGCTTTAAATCAGACAGATGTAGGTTCAAAGACTGTATGAGACAGTGACAACCTATTGCAATCCTAGACAAATTATTTAACCTCTTGATGTCTCTGCTTCCTCTCTGAAAACTACGATACAAGAAATCTCCCTCACACTCTGCTTCTATAATATCTCAACTACATAATACATATAATGTGGTAGCACTGCACCTGCCACATATTAGATGTGCAATAGTGTTTTTTTCTATACTTTTCCATACTTCTTCCAAACAAAAGAAATAGTAGCCAATGAATAAGTATTTGTTGAGTATCTACTTACCTTCTAGCCACTATGCTAATAATGTCAGAGGGCAATAATAAAGACAAGATGCGGTTTCTGCCCTAAAGAGTACTTATCACTTGGTTAGAACAAATAAGACTAACACATACAATAATTGCAAATAATAACAAAATTCATTGAATATTCAATTAAATGTATGGTTAACGACAGCCAGACTACTCAGAAAAGAAACAACAGAAAACCTTCCTGGAAGAAGTAATTCTTGAGCTGAACCTTAAAGGAGAGGTTAAATTTAAATGCTTGGCAGGAGGAAAGAATTCTAAATGAGGGAATCCTTGCTGATGACAGATGAGAAAGAGCAGGGCTTTCTCTGACTTAAGTGTCATTGTGTTTATGGAGCTCACAATTTTGAATAGCCATTCATAAACTGTCACCCCTGCAGTTCAACCTAATCCCTGTAGAGCTGTTGCAAAGCTGACTCTCTTTAACTTGTTAAAACAACATTGGGCTCATGAAAACTGAGACTTTGTGTGAGGAAGAAAGAGGCCAACATTTATTTCTATGGTCACACATAAATTCCTGGCTTCTATTGATCTTCATATAATACCCTACTTCCTCATCAAATAAGTCACTTGCCTGCAAAAACTGACTTGTACAAATACTAAAAGACTTAGTCATAGGCTGAATGGTATTAACATGAGTTGTGTGCAGGTAAGTTTCCATGTACTTCCTGCATGTCTGGTATTGATCAACTACTGTCCATATAAAACATGCAGGGACCTCGTCTTGTATTTCTCTTTTCTATAGTCCCATTAACTGGCACAAAATTAATACCTAATTGAGGCTGGATAAGATTAATTTGATGACAGTGAATGGATTTGCCTAATTAGAGCATGCTGTAAAATAAAAAAGATAAAAGGTCAGATAGTTGAAAAAAAATGATGAAAGGCCTTGGGAACTAGGTAGAATAGCTTACACTTGAAATAATAGTGATTGTGATTTTGGATCAGAAGAGCTATATCATCAAATTTGTTAAAATGTAGAATAATCTAATGGCACATTAGAGGAAACAGCCAAGAGCCATGAGTAAAAACTGATAATTTTATTGGTAATTGGATGGAGAAGCATGCTAGTGCAAAGAAGCTTCCTAGATGAGAGGTCATGAAACAAATTTGAGTTGAAACCAGTGTAATAAATGTATTCTCCAAGAATAAAACTTTGAAGAGCAGAACACAAAATTAAGAACGAAAGGAAGTTCTCAGGGCTGGTTAAATAGGTAGGAAGAAAGGACATCTGACATCGTGTGGAAATCAAAAGGAAAGGAATGGTTCCAGGAGGGTGAAGATGACCAAGTATACCAAGTGTTACACAAAGGCCCAGGGTAGTTAGGAAGCTAATGGACTTACTAATAAGAACGTGCTTTATGCCCTTTGAGAAAGTTGTGTTTCAGGTTAGTGATGGGATGTGAGTGTAGCTTTGCTAAAGGTTGAGCAAGGGAGGGAGTGGGTGGAGAAGATATAGAGGTCATGCACATTCATCATGGTGGTTAATCTTATGTGTCAACTTTGCTAGGCTATGGTAACTGGTTGTTTGATTAAGCACCAGTCTAGGTGTCACGGTAAAGGTAGATTTTTAAATGTAATTAACATTTAAATCAATAAAATTTTATTAAAGCAGATTATCCTTTTTAATGTGAGTGAACATCACCACGTCAGTCAAAGGCCTTAAGAGAAAAGACTGAGGCCCCCTGAGGAAGAAGGAATTCTGTTACCAGTCTGCCTTTGCAGCAAAGACTTCAATACCGATCATCCCTGGGCCTCCAGTCTGTGTGTTCACTTTACCAACTCTGAATATCCAGGCACATTCCACATGCCACCCTCAGCCCCCATCACATGAGCCAGTTCTTTAAAATAAGAATCTATATTTACCTCTTATTGGTTGTATTTCTCTGGGAAACCCTGCATAACACAGACATTGAACATTCACTTAAGAATTTTTAAAGTGAAAAAGAAACAATGGTAGAGGAATAAGAAATCAAATATTATTTCTTATATACAGAAGATAAATTTGCGGGCAAGATGACTTTCAGTCATACTTTGCAACTACACATTTTTCTCTAGACCCTCTCTAACTATGAAAGACCAAAGTTGAGTTCATCCAGTAATATCAGATTATCCCCAAATCCACTAAGACAAGGACCACATCCAGATCAGTCCAGACCCAGGTTTAATGAACCACTCTCACCATAGGGCTTTTATGACTAATCCTATATAATAAAATCCTTACATGCAAAGTGTCAAACCATTCAACCAGTCACTATGATGTGCACTTACTTCCAGGGGGCAGATGCTCTGACCAGTAGGTTAGTTTGCTGTTGAGGTCCAGCCAATCAGGACTGGGCATGATGGGCCAAACATGCCCTGGAGCCCTCCCATGGTCATGCACCGGTGGGGTTCCTTGGCCTGGCCTGTGCCCTCTTGTAATCTGGGACCCCTCAGGGGATGTCAGAGAGACAGTTTACACCCAATCCCCACAGACCAGGCCGAGGGATCCCACCAGTGCAGGAATCCATGCACTGAGCCTCTGGTTCTTTAGATAAAATGCATACAGTTGGGTTCATCACATTTCACTATCTGTCATTCATTGTCATTCACAAAGCATAGTACCATCTTATGTACTGAACTGTATTCTCATCTCCATTGAGCTCAAGGCTTTTATATTTCCACTAGAGGCCTGGTGCATGAAATTCATGCAGGGAGGGAAGTGTCCCTCAGTCCAGCCTGCACCCTCTCCAATCCAAGACCCCTTGGGGGATGTCTGACTGCCAGTTTAGGCCCGATCCCACAGGGATTACTTTGATATAGAACTAATATCTTACATAAAAAGTGAGTCAATTTACTATAAGCAAGTCGACTTTACAAGCAATACAGACATAAAACTCAACTTCTCCAATCCCATCACAAATGATACTAATTATAATATATGCAAATGAAGTAATAGGATTTTTCTTATATTCACTGAGTATGGTAGACATAATAGTGGAGGTAGTCATAGCAGTTAACTACTTACTAAGAACATACACACACATACATTTTCATCAAATGCTGTCACATCAGGAGTTATAGCTTCAACATATAAATGTTGGGGGAACCCAATTTAGTTCCTAACATACATAATCTCATTTTCACAAAAACCCATAAGATATACCCACATTTTACAGATAATGGAACTGAAGATTATCATTTATTTTATATATCTTAGTTCCTCTCTATAAAAATTATAAAATCAGGTTGTAAATCCCAATATTTCTTATTCTAAAACTTGTATTTCCTGCTGTTACCAAGAGTTGTGTGGCTATCCACTAGGCTCTCAAATGGGAAGGGACCATGTCGTACTTATTATTAAACTATAGCACCTTACATAGTGTCTGCTCCGTAACAGGCATCCCACAGATGTTCCTAGAATTAAATATGAGTGATACAGAGAAAACAAACGAAAAAGAATTATACTTTCAAAGCACATTTATAAACTGCAAATAATGGAAAAACACAAAATTTAAAACAAAGGAAAAGCAGGCAAGAGCTAAGTGCAAGAAACAGTTATTTCTTTTCCTAGCTATGCAATAGGTTTACTTTGATCCATTGCTCTCAGCTGGATTCAAGTTAATATTTCTTTTTTACTCACTATTTTGCTAAGAGCCATGAGATCAACTTCTTTTTTTCAGTTTGAAACAGCCAGTCTCCTTTTTGTGGAACAGTTTTCTCCTGAAGCAAAAAACCCTCTTTTGGACCAAAGTCTCCCTCCTGGAGTTCTTTGTTCTGCCAGCACCGATTCCCTTTGAGCCTCTCTCTGGAGCAGGTCTGGAACCAGTACTTCTCCTTCCTTTGAACAGCTGAGCAAGTTGTCTCTCGACTTGGTTGCCCTTGCTGTGCTGGAGGCCTATGCAATCGCAGCTGTATGTCTCAGCTCATTTCAGTACACCCTCTGAAGCAAAAGCTGGTTGAATACCTAAGCAGGTTAACTTTAATTTTTAAAGTTAAGATTACTTTGATATAGAACTAATATCTTACATAAAAAGTGAGTCAATTTACTATAAGCAAGTCGACTTTACAAGCAATGCAGACATAAAACTCAACTTCAGTGATAAGTAGAGAATAACCCAATGATCATAAACTGTTAAGATTTGGAAATAATTTTCAGATCTATATAATGAAGAAATCCTGCAATAATAAACTAGGAGTTACTTGTCCAGAATGAAAACATTTAATACTTTAAAGAATAGCCTGTTTCTGTGTTGGATAGCTCTGTTAACAGAGCAGCCTTAAACTAAACCAAAATCTACTTCTCTTGAACTTTTATTATTAGCTAGAGCCCCAATGCAGGAAATTATGTGCGAGTAGCTCGCTGCTACTTGCCGCCACTTGTCTCTTGGGCCACCACCCCGCCCACGTCACTCATGGCTTGCCACCCTGCCCGCCACCGCTTGTAGTTTGCCGCCCCACCCTGCCCGCTGCCGCTCTCGGGCCGGGGGGGAGGGACTGAGAGGTGGTCAATGCACCTCAGGGAGACTGGTCGAGTGGTCATTCAGTCATTACACTTATGGTCCCTGGCCTTTTATTATATAGGATTTTTTTTTAGAATAACATTTACCAGCCCTGTGCTCAATTCACAGGCACTGTCCTTGGTGCTAAAATCCCTACTCACTTATCTACCAAAGCAATATGCAATCACTCCATCCACTGTTTTGTTGTCAGTTGAGAGGTCTGAGAATGAAGTTGGAGTGAAAGAAGGTGAGACAGTGGAATAATTTTCACATGATGAAAAGAGAAAGCAATAGAATAATACATCAAAAGAGGACAGACATGAAGAAAACATTTGGGTGTGTAGCTATGGTGTGGGTTGGGAGTGACTTGGATGGAGAGAGGCAGATGCAATAAGCAAACTAAGTTTTACCAAAAGTTACAGATAAACTACAAAATTTAAGTACATGTTGGGATGGAGAGCAAAATAAATTTCTACATAACTATAGATCTTGAAATAGGACTTCTCTCCATCTCTTTTTCACAAGATAACCATGTTCCGTTTGTTTTGCAGGGCTAACCAGACAGCATGTTCTCTGTCACTCCCTCATCTCCTCACTCTTCCAACCAGCATATATTATGGATGTTGGTGGGGTCTCGAAGTATCAAGAACAGCAGGGTGGAGACAGCACACACGCTGTCAGCCACACCAGGATTGCCTTTTCCCGTGATCGTGAAGCTTTGTTTGATCTATCCAGTTATCTTCTCTGTGCCCTTTTATTGTAGAAATAGATACAGATAAAATATTCTTGTTGCCACCACGAAGGAGTAACTTTAACAGATGGAAAATACTTTTATCTAATTTCTATAAAAAATTTAGTGTTTCAAAACCAATGTCATCAGTTTTGATAAAATTTACCTGTTTGACACTGGATTATCCCTCAAGACCTGCAAACATATTAGAGTATTATCTGTCTTTATCTATTATCTATATTTATCTTATTGCCCATCTTAATCTAGTGCCTATCTAAAAATCAATTCTGTTCCTGTTGCCTTCATCTATAATCTCAAGCGCATAAGAACTTATTAAAAAATGTCTATGCTTCTATAATTACATTTTATTGTCTTTTTTTTCAATCACCCCCCCCCTTTTTCTCTCAACCTACTCCATTCAAATCATTCCAATGAGCCATTTTCATTGAGTTCAGGAATAATATAGATGAATATGTCTTGTTTTTCTTTCATTTAAATTTAACTCAATCTGAACATAATAAATACTAGTGCAACCACACTTAAAAATGTAAAAAGGGGGTTTAAAATGAGGTTCCCTCCCTATCCCTAAACCTATTACTCAGTTCCCCTCCCTAACATAAATTGTTATTCAGTTTGGAGGTATGCATCTATAATATTTAATACACATACAACCATTTTTTAAACATTTTTTCTCTTATTCATTTCTACAACATTGTTAAATGCATAATTCAACTGGCAAAAAATAATGGAAATCCTTATTGGCTAAGTCTGAATACAGACAGGAAAGTAGATTATGACACTGTGCAGATGCAAACTTTTGTGTGTTTATGTGTTTCTTCTAATAATTTACAAGTTTTTTATGGTATTAAAAAGGAAGAGTGATCTTCAAGTTGTTATTCCTGTGATCATAATCTAATATAAGAACTTAAGGTTTATCAGAATTGTACGCTTAATTATTTACTTATACTGTCCCGTTTTGCATGCTATATAAATAGTGATTAAGTTAGCATATAGAATAATTTTCTTCTATCTCATTTCTCTCTCTCCATCACCATCTATTCTAGTAGATTATGTTACCTTTCTTCATATTTAGCTTTTTATTGTTAAACTAGAGGCCTGGTACACGGAGTCATGCCATTGAAAGGAAATTAATTAGAAGGTGGCTGGTGGGGCGGGACTGGGTGAGATGGGTTGGACACACCCTGGAGCCAACCTCCTGTACTTCCTCCCTGGTCAGCCACACCTGGGATGGCACCAGGGCTCGAAGGGTGTCTGCAAAGTGAGCGGGGTCCCTCCAGCAGCTGGGGTCCCTCGGCCTGGCCTGTGGGGATTGGGTCGAAACTGGTAGTCTGACATCTCCTGAGGGGTCCCAGAGTGTGAAAGGGTACTCTGCAAAGCTGTGTAGCTTGGCAGATCCTGTGTTGAGCGTCTGCCCCCTGGTGTTCAGTGTATGTCATACCTACTGGCTGGGTGGTCAGTTGGCTGGTTGGCCGGTCACTTAGGCTTTTATATATATAGATGGTTTTATGTTTCTATTGTGAGAGTTATGAGCTCTAAGTGTATATGTTAATCCATGGTAATAAAAGATAAAGAATCAACCACACTTAATCTTTCTTTTGTGTACTTATTCTTTCTTTCTTCCCAACTTTTCTAAGTTTCATAATTTATTCTCTGTCAAGATTTGTGACTTTTCCCTACCTGGTTTGGCTCAGTGGATAGAATGTTGGCCTGGGGACCAAAGGGTCCCAGGTGCGATTCCAGTCAAGGGCATATACCTTGGTTGCAGGCTCCTTCCTGGCCCAGGCCCTGGTCGGAGCTCATGCAGGAGACAACCAATAGATGTGTTTCTCTCACATCAATGTTTCTCTCTTTTTCCCTCTTTCTTCCACTCTCCCTAAAAAAAATCAATGGAAAAATATCCTCAGGTGAGGATTACTGCCCGCTCCTCCCCAAAAAGAGAGATTTCTAGTGTCTTCTTCTTACATTCACTGGATCTTTTACTATAGCCTTTCTATTTATCTCTCGATTGCCTGAATATCATCCCCTAGCAATGTCTTCAATTGGGCCTCAAGGTAATTATATAATCCGAGCTCTTGCATGTTCAAAAATGTTATTGCCTCTATCTTAGAAAATAAAGGCTGCTCTGCTATTTTATAATGTTGAATACTGCCACAGAGAAGTCTGGTTATGAACTCAACCACCAGAAAATAAAAAAATGACTTAGGCCAGATTGCAAAACAACAATAGTTATTGACATTCGCATGTATTTTGGAATACAAATTCTCTGTGACACTGTTTTGTGGTTGTTGCTGTTGAAATATTTGCTCTTATATCATGTTCCCATGATTATTGGCATACATTAAAAATATCATTTAATGCCATATAGCAAATGCTAAGCAATGAGTACTCCAAGCATTATACATTTAAAAATTTCCAGCCCTGCCCAGTTTGGTTCAGATGGTTGGGCATCATCCTATGCATGGAAAGGTTGCTGGTTTGACTCCAGTCAGGGTACATGTCCAGGGTGTGGGTTAGGTCCCAGGAGGCAGCTGATGGATGTTCTGCTCTCACATCAATGTCTCTCTCCTCCTTTACCTCTCTCTCTAAAAATCAATGAAATAAAATCTTTAAAAAATTTCTATCCCATCTGGGATTCTTGCTGTTAAATAGAGGGATGCATAACTTGGGGTTTCTGTCTCAAAGATTTCACAAACAACCTGTCCTATGCAGTGACCTGCCCTGAGCCACGCTATGTCTACGTCTCCACCCAAGGTAAGGTAACATTTTTCTTCCACTGAAAATCAGAGATTGTTAAATATTTCTAACATCCACCCATTTTATTTTCTTCCCTAAGTCATATACTGCATTACTTTATTTCATTTTAGTGAGTCGGTAGAGATCTTTCCCTCAATCACTAACAAGATTGCATTGTATTCTAGCATCTTCAAAACACATGTATGAAAAATGTTCCTTCAATGCCAATGGATTCACTGCTCCTCTGGACATAGTATTGGATACCTAACTAGCATTCTCTGATGCGATGTCAGTCAGATATAAAATCCTTGGTGAGACTTTGCTTAATGTTGTTAGCTAATTTTACTAAGAGTACTAAGTGCCTGTCATTGTAGTAATCTATTTAATGGATTTTATAGTTGAATGTTTTCGCATATTTAATCCCAATAACAAAACTAGGATACTGTCAATACTCACATTGCACAGAGGAGGAAATTGAGTCCCAGAAAGGTTAAGTAACTCTCTAGGACCACATTGCTCAGAGTGGCAGAACCATAATTTGAAGCCAGGTATTCTGATTCCAGAACCCACTGCTGTTCATGCAGCCACCAGCCTATGTCTGGGACTAAAATATACTTTTCGCAGTGTCTCCATTTGAAATTATTGAGAGAAGGATCTTGTGGCTTATCATTAGGGCCACAGATAACATTACTCTGGCTCATATTAAAATAATGGTTAATCCAATAAAATTCATGCACTGCAGTCAAAACATTTTTTTAGTGTTTGCAGTTGTTTGAATTTTTATTTTTAATCAATTTTTAATATTAACATCGAGCATCACATTAATATCTTTAGAGAGATTGTTAAGAAATAAGAGCTGAACATACACACACAGACTTTTGAGAATGGTGCTATAAATTACACATCTGTACCAGGCTGCTTTTATGCTCCAGGTTAGGAGGTAGAAGGCAGGACTGGAAGTGCAGTGCGCCCTGACTGTTTACTTGCTTTGCCTCTCACCTGTGTTCTTTGGGAAACAATAGTGGCAGTATCATTACCACATCCTCATGCTTTTCAACTTAAGGCATGATAAAGTTGCAGTGAGTGCAATTGCTTCTGGGAGAATAAAGCTTCTTCCTCTTCTCTAGTTATTTGCAAAGTGAATAAAAACAAAACAGAGAAAAAAATTCAGTGAGTTGCTCTGAAAAATATGCTGCAACGGAGAAAACAAAAAGAAAAGCATTATTATCAGATGAAAATAACACCTTTGAATAAATATTTATGCATGTTTTCATAGTTTTCTGGCTTATGCTCCTTCATGTACCTTGCAGGCAGTTAAAGAAACAACTATAAATCATAAATAAAGAATAAAATGAACTCCATGAAAGTCTCTGATTACTCCATTACTGAAATCCAGCTTAGCAAATCATTTCTTGTCCTTCCCAGTATATTTCTATAAACAATCCAAGGCAAACCTGTAGGATTTATAGAATGCATGTAATGTAAATGAAAGTAGAACCATGAACAGAACTGGCAAGAAATTAATTCATAATTCCCTCTGGCAAAAAAAAATAGTGTTGGGAAAACATTTTCCTAACGAGAAACACTATGGAAATTTGTCAATGATATAAATGCCTTGAGGTGTTTTTGTGGAATATAAACCAAACTGGAAACTCATGGACTGAGCATTTTAATTTTTTTCTACCACTAACTCTTACATAACATGGAAATGTCATTTACTCTGGGTTCTTTAATGATAAACATGATTAAATAAGCATGAGCCAGCTTAGATAAGGAATGACAAAAACTAACCTACCAGAAACCAAAATGTGCGGTTTGGGCTGAGAAGTACATTCTGAAAATAAAGTATTAGAGCTATGAAGCTTCCATATTGTAATTGGGACCCCCAAAGATCAGACAATAGAACCCAATTCTTCCCTTCATATGTATTTAGTCAAAAACATGATTTCATTTTTCCTGTTTGTCTTAGGAAATCTAGATCACATATTCCCTTAGGTTGGAGAAGCTCCTACCACTATACAAATATCCTGGGAATAACGCTATACACATCTCTTCCATTCTGGATATTCACTCTCTAAATGTAATACCAAAAAAAAAATCAAGTGATTTATAAATCATAACTCTGGATTATAACTTTATAAAGACTTGATCTATTATTAATTAAAGATTATATTTTATTTTTAATATGTTCAAAATACATAAGAGCACCTGCTAATGCAAGATAATCCTCATGCTTCTTATTGTAGAAGTTACTTAAAATAAATTCCATACTGCCAAAAACATACTTTTGAAGTAACTGGATATTGGCTCTGTTTTTGAAAAATAAGTTGAGGCTTCCCAAGTGAGTTCACAGCAAGGTGGAAACTAATATCTATTTTTCTCAAATGTGTTAGACAAGGTCACTGTAAACTGTGTTAGGGGCTAAAATTAGCCATTGTAATAAAGCATGAGGCAATAGTGTTATGTGCTGTCACTGCATTCCAATATATAATATGCTTTGATGGAATTCAATAGTTTTTATAAGTTGGAGTCACTCAAACAACTCTTTTTCTCTTTGTCTATATGTGTGATGCTAAACAATCTGTTTCATAGTGAGCACTTTTTAGATACGTGTTTTCATTTAATGCAGGCAGCCTTCATGTAATTATTTTAGACACTCAAACATAAGGTATACAGCATATATTATTGTATACTTAATATGCTATGTGGTTTTCAACTGAATGTAAGTCAGTTTTATACATAAGTATTAGTGAATATCCCTTTAATTAAAAAACAACTTGAAGACATGATGAATTAGTAAACAAAACAAACAAACAAAGAAGCAAACAGCATCAACAACAAAAAAAACCTATACCAACCAAGAAAATTTCAGATCACAATGGCGAGTCTAAGTTATTGCACAATAAAGGCAAAGGAGAATGCACAGTAAGGAACAGTTCTAAAATATCCCATCAAAATAACTGAAATTAAGTTCATCACTGGAGTGGCAATGAGGAAATATTACCATTAATGTTCTCTCTGGAGAATTTTTAAAATAATAAGTGCACTCATCTGTTGAATTTAGCAGTCTTATCTGCAAATAAAATAGTCAGTTAAAAATAGTTTATTTGATTAATGATATATACTATAAACCCATCTAGTCTACAAATTCCTGATGCACTATAGATTTATTACAAGACATTTGTGAATTCCTATGTCCATCAAGTTTTATAGACTAAATAAATCATGCATATTTATATCTATTGCTATTTTTCTAAGATAGCTAGTGTGTAGAATTTAGCTTAGTTAATTCATGGTATTGCTGCCTCTGGATCTATCTTTTTTGGCCAAGTGACCTGCAGGGACCTTAAACTGACAATAGTCCCCTCATGCAAGTGCATGCCCTATCAGTGATGGCAAACCTATGACACGCCTGTCAGAGGTGACATGCAAACTCATTCTTTTGGTTGATTTTTCTTTGTTAAATGGCATTTAAATATATAAAATTAATATCAAAAATATAAGTCTTTGTTTTACTATGGTTGCAAATATCAAAAAATTTCTATATGTGACACGGCACTAGAGTTAAGTTAGGGTTTTTCAAAATGCTGCCGAAACCGGTTTGGCTCGGTGGATAGAGCGTTGGCCTATGGACTGAAAGGTCCCAGGTTCGATTCCGGTCCAGGGCATGTACCTGGGTTGCGGGCACATCCCCAATGGGAGATGTGCAGGAGGCAGCTGATCGATGTTTCTCGCTCATCGATGTTTCTAACTCTCTATCTCTCTCCCTTCATCTCTGTAAAAAAATCAATAAAAATATATTTTAAAAAAATTAAAAAAAATCTTTATAAAAAAAAAAAATGCTGACACGCCGAGCTCAAAAGGTTCGCCATCACTGCATAGTAGCTCGCAAAGTCACAAGCAAATGTAAGTTCCTGGCATACTTCCCCAACAACCCTTGTGATCAACAGTCTCCTGCCTCCCGGGACCCACATGCCTTATGTACCCCTTAGGTAAGATCCCTGGGTGAGGGAGGCACTCTTTCAAACCCCAGCTCTTTTTGTTTAAATTGACCGACCTGGTCCTAGCCCAAGAACCCATCTCTCTCTCTGCACTTTGCCTTGACCTCCCCATGTGGCCCCTTTAGGTGAGCTGTTTACTTCCTCCAGGACCTATGAGTAATAAAGTTCTCGTTTTCAATTTCTCTTGAGGTCTATTGTTGAACCACAACTCACCACCTGGAACCCTGTGCTCCACCTAACAAATGCTGACTTAACGAAGTCACAACAGCTAGTGTTTAAGAGACAAGTTCAGTAACATGTCTGGCAAATTCACTGCCACCAGACTCCATGGCTCCCCTACCTTTCCTAACCTCCACTGCAGGTGGCTTAGTGCTTTGTGACCAGGCCAGGCTTGGCCAATGAACCATAGGATGGAGTGACATGGGTCACTTCAGGAGAATTTGTCTACATGTGTGATGCTATTAGAGGCAGTTAGGAGCCTTGATACCTAGTCCATTCCTCATTTCCTGTCATGAAATGATCTTAGAGTCCATGTATTTTAAAAAGCATAATCATAAGATGTAGAAGGATCACTTGACACATACTGGTCTCTATATGAACAAAAAAGTAACCATCTTTCGTGAAGCAGTTGGCCAACCTCCCGCATCCCTCCCCAGCCCCGATCCTGCACCAGTGGGGTCCCTTGGCTTGGCCTGCATCCTCTTGCAACCTGGGACCCCTTGGAGGATGTCAGAGAGCTGGTTTCAGCCTGATCCTGTATGCCAGGCTGAGGGACTGGTGCACAAATTTGTACACCAGGCCTCTACTATGTATATAAGTTTCCTGATTAATCTCCTCCCACCCCCTCCTTCCCTCTGAGATTCACCAGTCTGTTTCATGCTCCTATGTATCTGTAGATCAAGTACTCTATTTTATAAGGAAAAATAATCCACCCTATTCATCAAAAGAAAAAAAAGAAACAAATAAAAAAGAGACAACTTACAATATTAAAAAAGATGGCCATCCAAGTTTCCTTAAACTATAAATTTTATTTAAAAACTTACTTTCTTTTTACAGTATAATGACAATATAATTCACCTTTTTAATTTATTTTTTCTTGGTTTATATGCATATGTAGTCTTTAATTACAAGGACATTAAAAGTGTATAGAAACACTTTTAATGAAAGAACTGGATCATCTTAGAATTAGAAATATTCAGGATTAAAATTGACCTGGTTTTTACATTTCTTAATATTTTACATAATTTTAAGTTCTTAAGTACAGAAAATGTGCCACAAGGTGCATTCATTTTTTAAATTTGTATTAAAACTATTGGGATGACATTATTTAATACAATTATATAGGTTTCAAGTGTACAATTTTGTGTGGACCTAATAGTTGAAGAGAAATAATAGAGTTAAAAACAAAACAAAAAATAACATGGTTCCCTTTATACATATGATATAAAATGGAAACACACTGGGTTATGGGCTAGGCTAAGAATTGGGAGACAGGTTTTAGTCCTTCTTCTATACTTATCTATCTAGCACTTTTCTTGATAACATTCATCAACCTTTGTATGTTTTAGTTTCCTCATTTGAAAAATGTGGAGAAAGACACAAAATTATGGAAATTCTATGAAGTACCTAGTGGAAGAATATGGGAGGGGAGTTCTTACAACATGATGGAAAAGGTATTCACCTTCAATTTGATACAAAGCAACTTTCTAAACTGACACAAGCTACCCCCTTGTTGCACTTATCGGTGCATCACTTATTTTATTTTAATAAAAGCTCATATACACACAGATGCTGGGGACTCTTAAGGAGAGGGCAGCAGAGTTTAGTGGAAGTTCATTTCATTGTTACCTCTTTACTGTTGTTGTGCTACTAATGCCTAAAATTAACTTGAAAAGCAGTTCTCTCTTCATCTGATTCCTGTCTCCTCTATGGCGGGCCTCTAGGATGCTGATAAATTTTTCTACCCTTGAAGATTAAAAAAAGAAAAAAAAGCATGAAGAGCATTGGATATACTAAAGACAAAATATAGGACTCAGAAAGAGACACAGTCAGCTACATAGCTAACCTCTTGTTTCTGAGTTTCATCTAGAGTCATTGTGAATAGTAGAAAAGCAATAGAAAAGAGATGTTTTATCTGTCACCTCTGCACTTCTCCTGCTGATATTAATGGGCATAAGAGGGGGAAAAAACAAAAGAAGTGTTGGGATAGGTCATACCCTTATGCTATCACAAAGGTTTCTATGAGGCAAAAGATTAAAAGACAGAAACCAAACAACAACAAGAACACAGGATAAACATTACATGTCGCACAAAGTAACTAGCATTGTATAAGAGTGTAAGCAGCCAGCTTAAGCTTCCGGCCCCAGATTACTTTGTAAATTAAATAATAATAATAATAATAATAGAATGAAAGGGCCCATCTAAGTAGGCTTAGCTGGAAAAAATTTCATCACTGCATATAAGTAACTGTCATGGGGTAGAGAAATGTTTCCTTAGTCTCCTTTACTTTCAAAATGTCATTGCAAATATTAGTCCTGTTTATTGTTTTCTCCTCTTTTCGCTTTCCATAGCTCCGTATTAAAAATTCATCTGGAAAAAAAATTCATCTGGTAACTATTTTCTTCCAAGTTTCTGCTAGCAGACATTTGGCTGCTTTTGTGCCTCTACATAGGTCAGCCTTAATATTGCATGGGGGTGGGGGAGTAGGGGAGGTATAGGAATTCCTTTTTAAAAATTTATTTTTCCATTATAGTTGACATACAATATTATATTAATTTAAGGCATACAAGATAGTTATTAGATATTTATATACCTTACAAAGTGATCACCCCAATAAGCCTAGTACCCATCTGACCCATACATAGTTATTACAATGTTATTGACTATATTCCCTATGCTGTTCTTTACAACCCCATGACTATTTTAATAACTGGCCATTTGTATTTCTTCAGGGACTCCTTCCTTGAGTTTCTAGTCTCCATATCATTCTTTCTTCCTCTCCCCTCCCCCTCTTCCATTCAACCACTTCAACCTGAACTCCTCCCAAGTCCTAGTTTTGTTACTGAGCCTTTGTCACTAACTCAGAATGAACACCTGAGCCCTCATGTTCTCATAATTACAAATCATGTCACATCAGATGATCCTTGTTCTCCTACAGTTACTCACCAGCTGCATTTCACTTATCTAAATGAGCTTGTCCTTGCTCACTGTTCAACTCTCTGAAGCTCATGTCATCATCACATTAGTTGGTTGGAGTATGACCATTGGCAAGTCAAGAAGCCAGAGAAGCCAGCCAGGATTTTTGTTTTTGTTTTGTTTTTCCCTTTTCCCCTCCACTTCCTCACATAAGACATGGGAATTTACATTAGAAAAAGAAACTTTTCAAACCGATAGCAAGCATTCCTAAATAGTAGCTCTAAGTCATCCTTCTTGCCAAGTGTTATAGTATGTTCTCTCCTTTTCTCCTTGCACTTGATACAGTCTTTAAATAATTTCACACTTTTGCTTTTCCACAAACCAGCCAGGGAAAACAGACTCAGGGCTTAAAATACCCTTTACGTAGCAGGGGATTTACATGTTCTGGTATGAAGGAAAGCTCTAGGGACCCAGTAGACACCAACAAGTCATTTCTAACATACAAGGATTTAAGTTGTACCAGACATTCACACTTTTCCTTCAAACCCAAAGTCATTTCTTTCATGAGGCTGTTCTCAAGAAATAGCTTTTCAAGATTCAGATGTAAACATCTTGAGAGTGAAATATCAAACTCTTCAATATAGGAGCCGGTACTTAATCTCTCCTTAGGTCAATTTAGGAGATTAGGGCAGAGGCTGAACCAACATGGACAATTCATTACTATTGCTCCTCTCTCTTGGATATTATAACCATGTATTAGTTGGTAAACTATTCTGGTTTCTATGGATTCACCTGTTTTATGAAGTTTACAGTTCCAAAGTGTCAGATACTAGGGAGAGTGTATGCCATGGAGGTAAATAGGACTGTCGCCAACTTTATAGCCTAGGTACACTTTATCAAGTATTTTTTATGTGTAATTATGCTTCAGTCCATATATCTGTATCTTGCAGTGTGCAGAGTTAATTGGAATTGTACTATATGTCTAATATAGGGCAATTGAAACATAGGTATTGACAAAAGATAATAAATTTTCTCACCCATATGACATTTAAGAATACCATTCTTTGGTGGTACAGTAAGGGACTTTGAGGAAGTAGAGTCAAAGGCAGAAATAGATATAGACAACCTGTCTCACATAAATGCTTTGAAATAAATTAACCAAATAATAGAATGAGGTTAATAAATAAAATAGGGAAAAAAAGAATAGAAGATCGAGAGATCTAATTGGGGGGAAAGGGAAAGAAAACAGTTTCTCTGAAAGTCTTCCCATGTATAACATGCTAATTAATAATATTAGGAATTTTAAATGTAACATCATGCTTTATAAAGGGAAATATGTTTGTAAGAAGAATCAACTTTGCTTCTTTCAACCTAGATGAGTCTTATGCCTTGGGGAGTACAATATTAATTATTTTATTTTTTAAAAAATTTAAATTTGTCTTTATTGTTGAAAGTATTATAGATGTCCCTTTTATCCCCCATTCATCCTTTTTATTCCTCCCTGTTTCCTTCCCCAGGCTTTCACCGCACTATTGTCTGTGTCCATGGATTATGCATATACACATATAAGTTATTTGGTTAATCTTTTCCCAACCCCCTTCCTTCTGAAATATGTCAGTTTGTTGCACGCTTCAATATCTCTAGGTCTATTTTGGTAGTCAGTGTTCATTAGATTCCACATATAAGTGAGATCATATGATACTTGTCTTTCTCTGACTGGCTTATTTCACTTAGCAAAATACTCTCCATGTCCATTTATTTTAGAGCCAAAATTTTTTTCTTGTCTCTTTGTCCCATGGAGCCAGCAACTCCAAAGAAGCTACCTTGTTAGGTCCTATGCAGAATGTTATGAAATTTCTATGGAGAGTTCTAATCCCTCTGCAATCACACTCAGTACACAAAGGCTATTTGTAGAATTAGTGCTAAACCTGGGAAAGAAATTGGATTGTTGGAGAAACTTAGGTAAACTTTAGGAATAGCATGAGACTTCCATAGTCAAGTTCTTCTAGAGATAGAAGGGATACCTTTAATCTATTTGTTCACTTCAAGATGTCTTCATATTACCTAATCTCTAAAAGCTCAGTACAGTCACAAAACACCTGATCTTAAAATGCTTGATAAGTTAAAAGGAAAATTATTTTAACTTTCTTTCATAATTCCAAGCATTCCCAAGTTTACTGCTATTTCTACAAAGAGCATATGTATACTGAATAAGACTGCACAGTGTTTAGAACTCTAAATTGCTACTATTCACTTACTTGGTGCCTTACTAGCATGTAATCAATTCCAAATAAATGCTATTTATTATCATACTAAAGGCCCGGTGCATGAAATTTGTTCACTGCAGGGAGGAGCGTGTCCCTCAGCCCAACCTGCACCCTCTCCAATCTGAGACCCCTTGGAGGATATCTGACATCCCTCTCACAATCCAAAACTGCTGGTTCCCAACCGCTTGCCTGCCTGCCTGCCTGATTGCCCCTAACTGCTTCTGCCTGCCAGCCTGATCAACACCTAACTGCTCCCCTGCCGACCTGATTGCCCCCAACTACCTTCCCCTGATGGCCTGACCTTGCTCCCCACTGCCCTCCCCTGCAGCCTGATCTCGCCCCCAATGGCCCTCCTCTGCTGGCCTGATCTCACCCCTAACTGCCCTCTCCTGCCGCTCTGATTGCCCCTAACAGCCTCTCCTTGGCCCCACCAAAATGGCTCTGTCTGGAAGGAAGTCAGACATCTGGAAGATGGCCAGTTGACTGGGTCTAACTAGTATATTACACTTTTATTAGTATAGATAGACTAGAGGCCCGGTGCACAAAAATTTGTGCACTCGGGGGGGGGGGGGTCCCTCAGCCCGGCCTGTGCCCTCTTGCAGTCTGGGACCCCTTGGGAGATAACAACCTGCTGGCTTAGGCCTGCTCCCGGGTGGCAGAGGGCAGGCCCAATCCCTAGGTGCAGCCCCTGGTCGGGCTCAGAGCAGGGCCGATTGGGGAGTTGGGGCGCCGCCCCGTCATGCACAGAGCAGGGCAGATTGGGAGGTTGTGATGCCACCACCTGTCACACACAGAGCAGGGCCAATCAGGGGGTTGGGGTGCTGCCCCCGTCACACACAGAGCAGGGCCCATCAGGGGGTTGGAGCACGGCCACTCTCACACTCAGGGCAGGGCCGATGGGGAGGTTATGGCTCTACCCCATCACACACAGAGCAGGGCCCGTGGGGGAGGGGGGATTGGGGAGCTCCCCCCAATCAGGCACAGAGCAGGGCTGCTCAGGAGGTTGGGGCCCCGCCCCCTGTCACACACAGAGCCACAGGGCGATCAGGGGGTTTGGGCGCTGCCCCCTGTCACGCTGATCCCGGTGCTGGGAGGCATATTACCCTTTTACTATATAGGGTAGAGGCCTGGTGCATGGGTGGGGCCAGCTGGTTTGCCCTGAAGGGTGTCCTGGATCAGGGTGGGGGTCCCCACTGGGGTGCCTGGCCAGTCTGGGTGAGGGGCTGAGGGCTGTTTTCAGGCTGGGAGTGACTGAAGCTCCCAACTGTTCCTTTTTTCTTTTTTCTTTTTTTTTTTATTTCTGGGCCAGCTTTACCTTGAGGCTTGGCTCCAGCTCTTAGGCCTCTAGCTGAAAGTAGGTTTCTGGCCTTTGCTTACAATGTTGCGAATCTGCTGGCTGAAGTCCTGCGGTATTTGTTACAATGTTTCTTAAACTGCCCGGCTCAGAGGCCTGCAGCCGCTGGCGGGGAACGTTGGTTTCCTCCGTCACTGAAGCAAGCAAGCCTCATGTTAGTTTCAAGCTGCCTGGCTGCCGGCCGCCATCTTGGCTGACAGTTAATTTGCATATCTCGCTGATTAGCCAATGAAAAGGGTAGCAGTCGTACGCCAATTACCATGTTTCTCTTTTATTAGTGTAGATTATATAGAATAGGTTTGCTTAAATGGGTGGGGGGGGTGAAGCCTTTTTCAGTAGGAGGAGATACTCTTGGCAGACAAAAGCACATAGTCCCTATATCTGGACTGATAGCCAGTCATATGCACTATACTGCCAAAGTGGTCCCAGATTAGGTTCTGATTGGTCAGTTTTTATGCCAGTCAGAGTCAAAAGCTCTGCCTACTAGGCAGCCATTGGCTCCTGGAACTTCACCTCGATTTGGTTCTGATTGGTCAGTTTCTATGCCAGTCAGCATCAAAAGCTCTGCCTCCTAGGCAGCCATTGGCTCCTGGCACTTCACCCAGATTTGATTCTAATTGGTTGGTTTCTATGCCAGTCAGAGTCTCTGGACCTATCCCTTGGCCTGATCAAAGAGCCGGGGCTGATCAACAGCCCCTGCAGGAGGCCAGAGAGAAACAGAAGCAGGGCTGCTGTCGAATGGAGGAGAGAAAGAGAGAGGCAAAGGCTGATCAATAGCTGTGACGGAGGCTGCAGATCAGACCCTGCCTCTCTCTGAAGGCCTCTCTCCAGGCCTGATCTGCAGCCCCCTCAGCAGTCAGTGCTGGGTCCCTGTGCCAGCACCAGCTACAGTTGCCATGGCAACCCAGCACTAACTTCCAGTGTTTGGTCCAGCCTGCTGTTGTTAGGGACCCCAGCTCTTTATATAATAGATCATTCTATGACCAGCTTCAGAAACTGGATCAGGGAAATTTTAAATTCACACATTTAATAATTGACACACATAAGTAAGAAATTAAAAACATATAAGAACTAATCTAATATCTGGGCCATGTATATGGTTTGCATGTCTTTATAATAGACTAGAGGCCCAGTGCACAAAATTTGTGCACTTGCAGGGGGGGAATCCCTCTGTCCAGGCTGCACCCTCTTGCAGTCTGGGAACCCTCGGGGGATTGGGTGCATGCTGAAGCCAGCAATTGGACATCCTTAGTGCTGCTGCAGTGGCAGGAGAGGATCCTGCCACCACTATTGAGCTCGCCAGCCATGAGCCTAGTTTCTGGATGAGCGGTGTTCCCCCTGTGGGAGTGCACTGACCACCAGGAGGCTGCTCCTGCATTGAGTGCCTGCCCCCTGGTGGTCAGTGCGCATCATAGCGACCGGTCGTCCCACTGTTTGGTCAATTTGCATATTAGCCTTTTATTATATAGGATTCTTTTTTTGTGTTGTACAATGACTAAGAATACAAACTTGATTTCAGACATAGGTAGATGTGAAAACAGCCCTGCACTAGTTATTCACCATGAGTGTTAAATTGTAACTCTCCAGGTTTCTTTCTTTCTAGCTGTAAACAAAATAATTATATGATACAGCAGTACTTAATTTTGTAAATGTTGAATTAGATTATTTATATAATATCCTCAGTTTAATATTTTTATAGGTTAGAACTCATGAAATATTATATAATGTTACTTTATTACTTTTTTTCTCTTTCCCTTGTCTTTGTTTAACTTAGTAATGATATATCTCATCTTTATACTTAAAAATGTTCTAAGAAATTTTGGAATAGGTACTTTTGACAGTGCTTATATTAATAACCTTTTGAGCTTATCAGGCAAGGCTGACAGAGGTTTTCTATTCCTCCAAGGCATGCTGTTGGAACCACAGAAAGCTGCCATAAAATTAAATTTAAAAGAGAGAACTAAAACTGGAAACTTTTAACTTTTGGGGAATGTATGAATATCATCTTAGTGTTTGCATATGAGAGACAATACTGTATAGTAAGGACTACAGCTTTGGGTTTAGAAAGGCTGAGGGTGTGTGTGTGTGTGTGTGTGTGTGTGTGTGTGTGTGTGTGTGTGTGTGTGTGATTTATTTGTTTAGAGATGAATGGAGGGAGGGAGGGGGGGATCATCAATATGAGAGAGACATTGATCAGCTGCCCCTCCAGCATGCATTCCGACTGAGAATGAACCCATAACCTAGGCATGTGATCTGACCAGGAATCAAACTTGCAACCTCTGGTGCACAGATGATGCTCCAATCAACTGAGCCACACCGGGCCAGGGCCAGACAGGCTGAGTTTTAAATCTCGATTTCACCACCAGATATGTGGCCCTGGAATTTAGCTAACCCATTTTCCAGCTGAAACACTTCTTTTGTATACCAGAACTGATGGAGAAGGGTAAAATTGTACCTTTGACCCTGCATTGTTCTTGTTGAGCTCCTATAAATTTTGTTGAACAAAACCTTTCCAAATGATGTTAGCCTTTGCTATTTTTAGCCAGCTTAAAAGATGCTTACCTGGGAGAGAACTTTCCCTGAGTACCTCATATCACTATTCTGGAAGTCTGTCCATTTTTGAGGTACAAATTTTGATGTTAATGTTGATAGATACATATAAGTTAATGTCAGCTATATTTTTTGTCAGGTTATTACTTTAAGTATTATATACAATACCACTTCATTCTTGCATTGTTTTCCATTTAAGGTCTATTTTGCTAAAATATAAATAGTTCTACATTATTTTGGTTAATATATGAGTGAAAAATTTTTATTACCACTTTATTTTAGTTTTTTTTAGTTTATGTTTTTAATTTCCTTTCCTTTAAACTCTTTGATCTTTTGATTATATGAATTTTTACTAAATTAGTTTTCTCTCTCCTGTTTTGGAAATTTTATATTCTAATTATATTCTTTTAGTTGATCTTTTTTTTGAGGACATTTTGTTTTTATTTATTGATTAAGGTATTACATATGTGTCCTTATCCCTTCACCCCCCAATCATGCCCTCACCCTCCCCCGCTGTTGTCCATGTCCATTGGTTAGGCCTATATGCTTGCATACAAGTCCTTTGGTTGATCTTTCCCCCTTACCCCCACTCTCCCCTACCTTCCCTCTGAGGTTTGAGCCTCTTATCAATGCTTCTCGATCTTTTAAAAACAGTATGCACATCTAACCATGAATTAATCTGGCATGTGTCTATCCTTCTGAAAGCAAGAAGAAATCCTAGCAAGGTCGCCCTTCATTGAATAAGCTCATTCATGGCCCTATTATTGCTGATAGATATTAGAGTTCTATTTAGAAGTATTTTGATTGGCTTTGATGTTTGATCAAAACATCAAAAATGTTTTGATTAATATTCTTATTTTATAATATATGGTAACTAAACTTATTGCTTTTTATCAGATATCATGGCTTACCCTTTTCCTTATATGTTCTTGCATTTAATAACAATTTTACTTTAGTAATTAAAATCTTAGTTTTGTATATGTTATAGATCCCTTTCAATCACTTTATATTGTATTTTCATATGCATAAGTTTCAAATAAAATGTGCAGATTTGCAGATTTTCAAAGTTGAATTTGACAGGAAATGATCTAAAATGTTCTAAAAGGTAGTTTGTTTCCATTTCATGTCAAAAATTATAATATATGGTATGGATATGTAAATGGATACAGAAATTTATTTTTCCTAAGAACACACCATTTATATATAGCTAACAAGTTTTTGGTATCCACTCGCCAAAAGAGAGTTCTCTGGATGCTTTAAATAAATCTAAAGCATTTATGTGCAAGACTAAATGCAATATGTTTTCAATATCAAATATCTGAAAGTTCCTTGTTTTACCTACAAAATAGAGTGGTTATTTAACTGGATATTAAAAATATATACATGTCCAAAATTATTTCCCTTCAACAAGTTGAAGATTGGTTTCATTGTCTCCTGATAATTACTTAAGACAGTGATAAGTCTGCAGTTGGCCTAATTGACTTTTCCATTTTTTTTCTCTGTCAAAATCTCTAATCCAATACAGTAATCACTAGTTACATGTGGCTAGTTAAATTTAAATTATAATTACTTAGAATATTTTTTAAAAAATCAAAACTTAGTTCCTCAGTAATTATACTAGTCACATGTCAAGTACTCAACAACCATGTGTTTCTAGTGGCTATTTATTAGACAGTGAATACATATACATATATATCCTAATATATAAAAAGCCAGGGGCCGTCATGACCTAAATGACCAGACAGACGACTGAACAGCAGGCTGCCTGGGGCGACCAGGCTGGCAGGGGGATTAGTGAGGGACGACCAAATGACTAAACAGCAGGCTGCGTGGGGCAACCAGGCTGGCGGGGTGGGGGGCAGTTGGGGGTGACCAGCCTGGTGGAGGGGGAAGTTGGGGGCAACCAGGCCAGCAGAGGGGCAGTTGGGGGTGATCAGGCCAGCAGAGGGGCAATTGGGGGCGACCAGGCCAGCGGAGGAGGCAGTGAGGGGTGACTAGGCCAGCAGAGGGACAGTTGGGGGTGACCAGGCCGACAGGGGGAAGTTGGGGATAAAAAGACCAGCAGGGGGGGCAGTAAGGGGCAACTAGGCCAGTGGGGGTGCAGTTACAGGCAATCAGGCCGGCAGACAGAGGTTGTTAGGGGTGATCAGGCTGGCGGGGGGGGAGGTGGTGGCAGTTAGGAGTGATCAGGCAGGCAGGAAGGTGAGTAGTTAGGAGGCAGTGGTCCCAGATTGTGAGAGGGATGTCCAACTGCCAATCCCTGGGACATCCCCCAAGGGGTCCCGGATTGGAGAAGGTGCAGGCTAGGATGAGGGGGATGCCCCACGCCCCTGCACAAATTTCGTGCACCTGGCCTATAGTATATATATAATATTTCTATTATTGCAGAAAGGTCTATTAGCACCTCTCTACAAACATTTGATTTTTTAAAACTTATTGATTTGAGAGAGAGAGACCAATTTATTGTTCCACTTATTTATGCATTTATTGGTTGATTCTTATATGTGTTCTGACCAGAAGTCATACCCACTACCTTGGTGTATCAGAACTACAAGCATTTGATATATTCCTTTATCTGTGATATTCTTTAATTTCACATTAATTGAGTCTAGTGTGGATTTTATCTTTATTTATCTTAGATTATCATACAAAAATTTCTTAGGAACACATCCTTAAATCTTAAACATTCTGAAAGTTTATTTTTAAGTAATGCATATAAAAATTTCTCCATTTCCCTCCTTAGAAACTCCTTTTGTGTATATATGTACTAAATGAAGCTTAAGTCTATCTCATTGTTTCAGCCAATTTTAACACAAAGTGAAAAAGAAGAAAAAGCTATTTATAAATGAGAAGCGATGGCTTTTTTCCTCTTTTTCACTTTGTGTTAAAATTGGCTGAAACAATAAGATAGGCTTCAACTTTATTTAGTTCAGAGTTATCTTCTATATTGATTTTTAAACTTTCAAATACTGTGCTTTATCCTTCTAAGAGTTACAGTATTTTTTTCTATTCAATTCCATCATTGTATCTTCCTCATTTTTATTTTAAAATGTCTTTCTAATAGAAATTATTAAATTATTTATGTATTATAACATTATAAAATATTTTAAAGACTTTGTCAAACTATCACGAATTAATTTCATCAGAAGCAAATTGATTTCCAATGTTTTACTTTCTTCCATGTCCTTATAATGATTACATGTGTTTGTAGATTCAACATATTTTTAGATTTGGGGGTTGCAGTCGTTTTAAGTGGGATTTTTTGTGGGTTTTTTTTTCTTAGTTTATTTAGATAAAAACACAATAGTGCTTGGTAATAAACTACCCCAAATCTCGGGCTTAAAACAACCATGTACTCTTTCTCCTTGATAGTTGACAATGGGGGACTTGGGCCTAAAAAGCGTTTGCCTGGCCTGGGCTCCATGTCTGCTTTGCATTTCTTTTATCCTCTGATTTGCATGACTAGGACGCGAATACAGTCCAACCTTTAATTCATGCTTCTGCTTTCATCACATCTGCTGATGTCTCCTTGGCCTAAGAATGTCACTTAGCTAAGCCCAACATAGGGGACATCAGGGAAAATACATCTTAAATGGAGGCAAGGGGAAAGTAAATATTCTTGAAGAATAAGCAAGTCTACCAGTTTAATTTGTTTTTCTTAGTATTTCTCTTATCCACTGGGTCTGTAGTTTTGTATTGCTTTTGCCTGATATGCTGGGACCCTATTCTACTTTCGAGGTTTAAAAGGCACTTTGTAACTCTTGCTGCAGGTAATAGTGGTGACATCAGCAGACCTAGTCAGTGAGGCAGTGCATGGTTTGAATGAGCTCCTCATCCTGAGGCTCGGTCTTCTCTTCCTGCCTCTGCAGGCTCCAACTTCCTATAAAGCCATAACCCAAAAAAGTATGTCAGCAATTTTCAGCCGCCTTTAGTAAGCAGGAGCACATCGCAGGCTCCAGCCTTTACTTATTGTGGCACATTTTGTCCCCATTAAACTTCAAGATTTTGCTCTCTGAAAACCAGAAACCCGACTTTTACCACCTTTTACAGCTGTCCTATTTACGTACAGTGAATATAATACAATATTTAAAACAAGCTATGTCTTTCTGGTTATGTTTTTAATATTTCATCTAATATTAATTACTGTTTCTCTAAAGAATAGAGCAAAGGAATTGTATGTAATTGTACCATGCCATCCTCCTTGAAACTCTCCATCTTAAACAAAACAAAAACCTAATCTTACTTGATTTACCACTCTTAAGGTCTCCCTTAGACAGAGATGCCCATTTGGGAGGGCATACTTACTTAGCAGGGAGAAGCTGACAGTAAGTGGTGCAGGGCGAATCTGAGAAGTATAAAATGCCCCCATATGATTTGGCTTCATCCCCAATATAATAACAACCTCCCTGCTAGGCTTACTCTCCTATTCTCAGGTGAAAAGTATATTCTTGAGCCTAAAACAATATTTCTCAAAATTCAATCTTTAGTTATATTAAGAATTCTGTGACCTAATTTTAGTGTTGACCATGAAAGTTAATATAAAGATACTTTGAATTATCCAAATACTAACTTTATAATTAAATTTTTCTATATAATATAATTTTACTGCCTATGTTGGCATGTACCTTTATAGTTGTATACATAAGATAAAGGAAGTCCAAATGATGTTGAGAATTGGTGTATGAACTAAATTTTCAAAATAATTTGAGTAGAAGTTGTAGAAGAATTGAGGCATCAGAAGTCATATGGTTTTATCGATAGGCCAACATCAAAAGGACCTGGCCATAAGAAAATTCATCCTGTTTTTATAAGTGTCAATAGTTCATTAGTAGTCAAAATAAAAGAGATACTCAATAAATTCCTTCCCCACTTCTAAGGAGGCTTTATATATCTTCTCAGTCTAGCATTTAGGCTAAAAACTCTTAATCCATGTTTTTTAATTTTTAAAAATCTTGGCTACAATCATTTTAATTCAGAGAACTACTATTTGAGTATAAACATGTTTGACAAGGTGACTATAATGTTAAACTTTTGTGTAATAATTTAGAATAATTAGATCCCCAAATTTGTCTTTGAGAAATTTTTGAATGGTAGTTGTAATAAATGTGTCACTTGATAACATTGTAAAGCACTCTTAATCATGTTTAGTAGGGTTTGATTATTTTTATATTAAAAATGAAGTTTGATGAATTTCTTATTTGCTTATTTCTAGAATCAGAAATGCATCACACCATACATACAGACATACGACTTAAAATATTTGAAAAGCTAAGAAAAAGTTTTAGCTAAGTTTGAAAGCAAAAAAGGGAAATCTTTAGGTAGTGGAAATGGCAAAGATGTATAGTCATGTGGACCTTGGTTTGTGCACCCCAATGCACAGAATGATATAGAAAAGGTATGTCCTCTAACAACTGGAATCATAATGCCTATGAAGGAAGGGGTTCTTAGACCACAGACTCTGAATATCTGGGGGAAGTGGAATTGGACTCACTGTTGGTTCTAAGAGAGAGAAAAATGCTGCCATTTGTTGAAAAGTTATTAGAAAATCTCTACCCAAAAGACCAGAGTCAAAACCTCAAGTTTGTGCCAGGATATGGAAAGAAATAGAATCATCTATGAAACCCTGAACTTATGCTGCCCAATAGTTCAGGTTCTGAGCATATACTGTCAACTTCAAATAATCAATAGATATGGAATATTTCATCTAACAACAAAAGAAGACATAATATTTTCAAGTGCATGTGGAACATGTTTGAAAATAAATATTCTATGCCATAAAACAAGTCTCAGTAGACATAAAAGGATTTGAAATAACGTATATTTTCTGACCACAATGGATAAAATCGGAAATCAATAACAAAAAAAGTAGAGAATTCTCAAATAGTCAGAACCTAAATAACTCACTTTTAAATTATAAATAGGTACAAGAAGTAATTAAAATGGGAACTAAGTAGTATTTTTAATTACACAAAAATAAAAAATAAAACATATTAAAATGGAAAGATGCTGGTATAAGTATCCTGAGGAGAGGTTAGTTCTCAAATAGCTTAGCTTCCCCCTTGACAAATTAGGAAAATAAATAAAACCTAAAGGAAAAAAATAAAGGAAATAATGGCATTCAAGGTACAAATGAATGAAAGAGAAAACAGAAAACTAATAGAGAACATCAATAAAACCAAAATTTAGCTCTTGAGTACATCGATAAAATTTCTAAACCTTTAACCAGATTGATCAGGAAAATAAGAGAGAGAAGACATAAATTGCCAATATTAGAAATGAGATAAATGACATCACTACAGATTCTATAGATATTTAAATAGTAAAGGTATACTATATCTGACTTCCTGCCAATAAATTTTATAACTTGGATGAAATGAATGTATTCCATAAAAGACAGAAACTACCAAAACTCATGCAAAAAGAAATAGATAACTGAATCATCCCATGTCTATGGAAAGAAACTGAATTTGTAGTTTAAAATTTTTTCAGGAGGAAAACTCCTGAAAAAGGATAGCATCACTGGTGATTTTTATCAAATATCTAGAGAAGAAATTCTCTACAAACTCTTCCAGAAAAGTGAAAAGGAAGGAATATTTCCAAACATATATATAAGGTCAGCATTATCCAGATAATAAAATTAGACAAAGACATTACAAGAAAAGAAAACTACATATCAATATCTCTCTGGAATACAGATGAAATGTCCTTAAGAGAACGTTAGCCAATTAAATCCACATTACATGAAAAGTATATATACTGTATTAGTCTTGTATTGCTGTATAACAAATAACCACAATTTAGTGATTTAAAACAACACACATTTCTTATCTCACAGTATCTGTAAGTCAGGATGCAGACATGGATTAGCTGAGTCCTCACAATATAGACATATATTCATACTTTACAACCTAAACACAGTGAGGCACATCTTTAACTTATTAAAATATATTTATCAAAACTTTAAAGCAAACTTTGTATGGAACATTAGAAGCAGTCCCAGTAAAGTTGGGTATAAGACAACTATGTCCATCTCTACTATTTATATTCAAGAAACTAATAAAGTTTAATAAAGTGTAATATATATTACACTAAGGTAATATTTTTATTATTAAGTATACTATCACTACTTTATAGTCAATAGAAAAAAATTATCATCTCTTTTAATTAATGTTAACTTTATTTCTCTTTTGTGCAATTTATAAATTTTGATTTATATTTGTAAAAATGCTCTGAATATAAATGTTTGTATATATTTCATTAATTATAAACTCTTAAGTTAACATTGAAAATAATTTTTTCTTTTAAAAATTGTTAGTGGAATAATTACATTAAAAAACACCATTCTAGTGGATCATCTGCAGTGATATTCCCCAGGTTCCTGACTTTTTCATGTTCTGTTCAATATTTGTACCAACATTTAATATTCAGTAAATAATTTAGATGAAAATATGGAAATCATGTTGATCACATTTGTGTATATTCAAATGGTGGGGAGAACTAATGTTAAATGAAGTAAAGAGAATTTTTTAAATCTCTTTTAAGTAGAAATTTTAGTCTAAATCACAATAACAAAAATAATCAATGTGATTTTTAAATACTATTACACTCTATAAAATAACTATTTTGATAAAATAATTTAAGAAAATATAATATCTGGATTGAAAGCAGTTCATATGTAAACATTCTCCAATAAGAATCTAAGGTTAAGAAGGACCTAGAAGCCATATCACAAATAATGTCTATCAGACTGTGCCATCGATAGAAAGAAGATCTACTGTTTTGACTGAAATATCAATTCATTTTTACCACTTATAATGATTCAGCAGCTATAACAAGAAAAGCCATCCCATCTTGGAAAATTCATATGAGAAAGGTTATCTTATCATTAAAGGGGAGGGGGGTGGTCCCTAAATCTGTCATTTAAGACACATAATTTAATTATCAAAAGTAACTTATTAGTGCCTGATTTTGTGGCTAGTTTGTTTCACATGATTAAACTGCTCATGGGACAATCTGTGAGAAAATTCCCTTGACAGCCAACCGGGGAATTACATTCCTTTATCCGGGACCAGGGAGCACTAGGATAAGGGAGGGAAGACCGCTAGGAGGACCAGAGGTTTGGAAAAGAAGTGCTTACTGCTGCCATGTTCAAAGCGAATTTTGTAGCTGGAAAAAAAAATGTCACAAATTGCATTATTTTGTCAACTAGTCTCATAACTAATGTCACTCAAAAAGAAAGAAAATAAGATATATGAGGGGAGGAGTGGGTGGAAGATGTCTTCTTTAAATTTCCAAGAGCAGAATGAAGCATTCCCATCCTAACAAACAAATCTCATGGCTCTTGCATGTTGTTCCTCCTACTACTTCACAAGGAGGCCCAGGGCTCAGGACCTGCACTTAGCATCCCGTAAACACAGTCATTCCCACGGTCCGTGTTCTTGGGGAAGCAGGGTGGCTAAGAAGAAAGAATGTCATCAGGCCCAAAGCAAGCAATCTACCACCCCTAGTCCCCATCTCATTAGCTAAAATAATAATGTTTATTGTGATAGTTTTATAATATTACAAGCTTTATTATTCCCATTTCATCATATAGAATTGAGGCATTGTACTAGACAGTCACGTGCTGCATAACAACATTTTGGTCAATGAGGGACCACATATAAATGGTGGTCCCGTAAAATTATACTGGAGCTGAAAAATTCCTATTGCCTAGTGACGTTGAAATCATTTTAATGTAGTGCAATTTATTACTCACTTTTTTTGTGGTGATGTGTAAGCAAACCCTTTGTGCTGCCAGTTGTACAAAAGTATGCCACATACTATCATGAACACTACATAATACTCAATAATGATAATAAACAACTACATTACTGATTTATGTACTTACTATACTATACTATTGTTTGTTACTTTAGAGAATACTCTTTCTACTTATAAAAATGTTTGCTGTAAAATAGTACAGCGTGGTATGCCATCATGTTTACCATTTGTTTCATTGATGGTATCATTTTCTCTAATGTTTAATTTAATCCCATGTTGCTTTATAAATTTCATGTATCCTAAGTGTACAGTGTTTATAAAGTTTACAGTGGTATGCAGTAATGCCCTGGGCCTTCACGTTTGCTCACCGTTCACTCACCGACTCAGCCAAAGAAAATTCTAGTCCTGCAAGCTCCATTCATGGTAAGTGCCGAATATAGGTGTCACTTTTTCCTCTTATGTTGCATTTTTGCTACACCTTTTTCTATGTTGAAATATGCTTGGATACACACATACCATGACGTGACAGTTGCCAACAGTATTCAGTACAGTTCCTGCTGTGCAGGTTTGAAGCCGAGGAGCGATAGGCTATCCCCTATAGTCTAGGTGTGTGCTAGGCTTTACTGTCTAGGTTTGTGTAGCAAACTTCATGATGTTTGCACAACCACAAAACAGCCTAACAACGTGTTTTTCAGAATGTACCCCTGTCAAGTGGTGTGTGCTTACCTCATTTTTTAGTTAGATATTACACATGTTTCTGTTTAGAAAATAAGTAGATTTTGAGGTCTGTTGGGTAATTTTTCCCTTTTCTGTGACCTGATCGGAAGATGGAAGATGAAGGGAGATTGCTTTGAAAGGGGAAAATGTACCTGGTATGTAGAAAGAAAAAAACAACAACATTATTTTCTTATGCTTGTCTTGACTACTCAGCATGCTATACACATAAACTATTCAAAAACATAAAAATCTCTTCAAAACACCAGTCTCCATATCCCAAGTGACTCTTTAAGGTATAAAAAATATGGTAATTCTAGAAAAAAATTAAAGGCTTTAATGGAGAATAAAATACTCTATTTTGTAACGCATGAAGTAAAGTGTAGATGTGCTGAGTAAAAATGTAATAAATCTATGTAATTTGTTCTGCCCTTGAAAGAATCACCCTCTATTAAAAGTATGAGCTATTAAGTTCCTAAACTCAGAGAATCTTCACTATTTTTCATCAAAAGCAAGCATAGGTAAAGGATAGCCCAGGATGCTCATGCCAAAAGCTATACATTTGTTTCTTGTTAATTGTATTGCTGATCCCATCAGCATCATTAGGCACCTTCAAAAGTACCATGGCATTGAGTCTGCTTTGGTCTCGCACATGACTGAAAGGAAAATCAGGAGAGCAAGGGCTGAGGGGGGAGGTAGACCGGCTATGCTATGCTGGACAGAGACAATAACAATGCCAATGCAGTCCCAGGGTACTGAGCATTGACTTTTACATACAATGCGGGTCATTTGGAAACACTTTCCAGCCCTAACAAGTGGTTACTGCTAACTCAGAACTGCTATTTCATATCTCTGTGGGGGAGCCCTTAAGAAGCAAGGTCATGGTTTTTAGTACATTGTACTCCACTGTCATCACACCACTAGTTACGCAGAAGCATCCTGCTCCAAATAAAACACATTCCGAGAAGTTGCATGTAAATCTGTTTGGGGAAAATAGCTATATTTTAAAAAGAATAAGGAATTTATTTTTGTTATTTTTCATGGGGTGAATCTTTTGTTGGTGATGTTAACTTCTCATATTTGTATGTATATATATTTTTGTTTTGTTTAGAATTGCTTTCAAGCCAACATTTGTTTGTTAGAATTTCGCCAAAGTGGAAAATGAACAGTGAAGAAGTGAGAAAATGAACAGTGAAGAAGTGGGGCCTAATTCCATTTCTGTCACCAACTGCATTTGACTACTTGTTTTATCTATTAGGCCTCAGTTTTCCTAATTGTCAAGTGATCATAAAGTCCCCTTCAGCTCTATAATTCCTAACATCTATTGTACTCAAAAAATCAAAGTAAAAAAAATAATCTCTCTACTGAGCTGCCATACACAGTTGTGAGTTGTGCTGTTGTTTACAACTAGGGGGCACCGTTCCCATTGAAGACAGTTTCCTAGCAGAGGGTGCTATAGTGTCTTAGGGAAAGATCCCTCTTCCGCAATGGCCACAGGGGCTAGCAGTGAACCTGCCAAGTTCCTTAGGTCATTGCTATTAAGAAACAGCAGGAAAGATTTCCTAAGCATATAGACCAGTGATGACGAACCTTTTGAGCTCAGCGTGTGAGCATTTTGAAAAACCCTAACTTAACTCTGGTGCCTTGTCACATATAGAAATTTTTTGATATTTGCAACCATAGTAAAACAAAGACTTATATTTTTGATATTTATGTTATATATTTAAATGCCATTTAACAAAGAAAAATCAACCAAAAAAATGAGTTCGCGTGTCACCTCTGACACGCGTGTCATAGGTTCGCCATCACTGATATAGACAATGCCTACTATTTCACAGAAGACTAAGCTTTAAAAAGGTAATTTTGGGATACAGAATTCAATGGCATATGACATTCTATTTCATTGGAAGAGTTTACTACACATGAAACATGAAGATTGGAAAGCAGGCATATCTGTAGTGACCAGTACCAACTGAATACTCAAGACTTTTCCAAAAATGTTCTGGAATTTAGGAAACCACTGAGGTTTTTTTTACAACCTTTGCAAAAGTGAAATGTTACCTCTAAAAATGACCAGGATTTTATTTCCTGCCAGGTATATAGGGACTCAAAGCAGATTAACTGACTCATAAAATAAATAAATGTGGTATTTCTTTTACCTTCATTTTGTGGAGTGAATATCATATCAGTGAAATATAGACATAGTTCATACTAATTGTTCCTAATAGTTCACATAGACTCTTTCATTTTTGTGTACATTCTTTGGCCACTGAGAGTTCAGAATAAGAATGTGAAGCAACATGTATCAAAATCTCTTCACGATGAAGACCTTTCCTTCCCTTTGAGGTCATTTCCTACTAATAAGAGGAAGTAGGGTGTGAGCACATTGAAAAGTTGGTTTATGAGAAATCTTCCTACTTTTGGTAAAAGTCACATTGGCCCTGTGAAGGAGTGGAGGAAGGAAGTGCTGTCTGGGTCCTTACAATTTTTATAGAACTGTGCTCCAAATGTCTGTTACATGAATAAAGTCAAATTAATTAAGGTGCCATCCAATGATGCATAAATCAGAAACAGAAAAGGTACAGAAGAATCTCCTTTTCTATGCCCTCTGTTGCCCCCTCTTGGAGGCCAAACTTTGCCCTTGAATAAGCACAAACACCTCATATCTAAATGACTCACTGTCAGATGCTGGCTCTTAGTCTATTAGATTATCATCATGTCATCTTTGTTTTTGGCAGTGTTTGAGAGCACCTCCAACAGCTTTATTTGAACACTGTTTTCGTACCTCAAAGCTTGAATCTGTAAAACAAACACACAAATATTTATAGACATCTTTATATCACTTCAAATTGTTGTGATTAGTGTACACACTCTGAATATTATTACTTAAACAACCTCCAGCTGATGTTTAAAAAGTAACACTTTGGAACAAGGCATTCTCCAAATGTTCTATTAAGGATGCTGTTTATTTATATCAGTGCATAGAAAAGTACAGCTGTACAAAACATAAATCAATGTCAAAAGTAAAAGGCATTAAAATTCATAAGGTTCATTTTCCGACATCCAGAGCAAACTGTAGCTGAGAGTTTGTCACAGCCTTAACATCAGCAATAAAATTATATAACTGCTGATGTCACATTCTCTGAGGTACACTCAAAGGCATCTAAAATGTTATAGCTTGGTTTGGCTTATTTTAAAAATGAACATATATTACTCTTAATTTTGTTTCTTATGATACCTAGAAGACCTGAATATAAAAACAGCATCAGAGGGGAAATAGCTGGCCATCCACAGAGTTTTAATCAACATGGAAAAAAGTATAGCCCTAGCCAGTTTGGCTCAGTGGATAGAGTGTCGGCCTGTGGCCTGAAGGGTTCCAGGTTCGATTCCAGCCAAGGGCACACACCCGGGTTGTGGGCTTGATCCCCAGTGGGGGGCATGCAGGAGGCAGCCAATCAATTATTCTCTCTCATCATTGATGTTTCTATCTCTCTCTCCCTCTCCCTTCCTCTCTGAAATCAATAAAGAAATATATTTTAAAAAAAAAGAAAAAGAAAAAAGTATATACATGCATCTGTTTTGCTATTGATCAAGAAGCCAGAGGAATTAGTGTTGGTTTAAGGCCTATTAAGGGAAATAGTGTTTTCGATAGCAAGGGTTATCGCTAAGTAAGGAAAAACTAAAAAAAGTCTTGCAGATACTAATGTTCATTCACAGTTAGGTAATTTTCTGCTTTGGCTTTCATATTTTTAAAGCTCTGGTCTGTTTTCCCCCCTGGTGATTTGAGACTTTGATTCCTACTTAAATATCCACCTGGTTTGAGAGGCTATACTTTTGTCATATTATCTGGGAATCAAATTCCAATTTCCTTGAAGATAAGAATCAGACACATCTGCATGTCCCCAAGAATCTGAGACAAACTTGTTTGATTTTCTTTCCCCTTAGGTGGGGAATGGTGACAATGAGGTCTGTCACTGTGAAAGTTGATGTTGAGGTGAATCGGCCCATTTTTCTGTTCCATGAGTAATGGCCACCATTGCTATACAGTCCTTACTATGGGCCAGACACTGTGAGGTACTCAAATAAACACAGTTAACTCCTTCAGCAGTCCTATGAGGTAGGGACTATCATAATCCTTGTTTTTCAGGAGAGAGAACTGAGGCACAGGGAGGTGGTGCAGCCCTGCCCAAGCCACACAGCTAATGCATGACACTGCCTTGAGCAGACAGTGTTGTCCACGGGTTTGTTCTCTTCCGCACCACTTTACACCGCCTTCCTCAGAGATCCCAAGGGAACAATAATGCTGCACAGGTGGCATTTCAATCCCCAATGTCTTTCTCTGAGAAAAATGTAGTCTACAGTCTGTAATCTATGTAAAGGTATGCCTTTGTACCTGAAATAACTTCAGCATAGATTTCCCTTTGGAGGATGGGTATATCATACCCACCTCCACTTTTTCTGGGACTTTGAGTAATTTTATGAGACATCTTGTGCAAACACACACACATATACACGCTTGGAAAACTACATCTATGTGGTAAAAACTTAGATTATATGCGTGAAGTCGCCAGTGCCACACGGGGAACCTGAATTCAAATGCTTTTCTTAAGAACAGGAGAGAGAAAATAGAGCTTTGCAGGGTAGGGAGGCGATTCACCCACAGTCATTACGTAATTAGCCAAAGCTAATGTCAGTTGTTTTTCATTTACCATATGCCATTCACAACACCCATTTCTGCGTTTGTTAAGGTAACCAAAACGCCGCACTTTGTATTCTCCCTTGCTCACATCTTCGTGGAAATGACAAGGGGGGAGCACACGATTCCCAGGTATGGAGGCGCGCCCTCCGGCTGCATTACCGGGAGATGGATGCCCGGGGAACTGCGCGCCACCAAGACCCGCCTCAGGACCAGTGTCTGATTCCGGTGTCAGAGGCACAGCGTGTGGAATGCAGCCTCGCCTGACTGAGAACAGCACTGTGAATACAAATGTGTTTAAAATGGCTGACTCTGTACAAGAGTAAATAAGAACCTTTCCAGCTTTTCATGCAGTCACAAGATCAGGAGGTCTCCTCACCCCAAATACAGAACTGAGGTGGTTTTCCAGCTGAGAGAGGCAATGTAGAGAGATGGGGGAAGGTGACTTTGGCAGCAAGTATCTTGCCTTTTAATGTTTTGTAAAAAAAAAAAAAAAAAAAAAGGAATAGAGCTCAGGCTAAACTAATCCCTCACATGAATATATATGCCTTAGGAAATAATTTTTATTAATAGATGAATATTTTTACTTTCATCCACATGCACCCAAATATTAGGGTTATGATATTTGGTTGCATGCATACATCACTGTGTCAAAGAAAGAAGAGAAATCTAGCCTTAATAAAAAATGATTTATTAACTTCCCTGCATCCTATAAATTTAATATGCTATGGGTTCTGCTCTCTCCTTGCCGATTTCCTTTAGAAGTATATTTCTGAATATGAGCTCATAATATTTCTGAATAATGTATTGGTAAGTACTAACGAAATGAAACATCTCTGATGTACATAATCCACAGACACACGATTGGGGTGACTATGTGTCAGTTAGCTATTATATTTATTTTGCATCCCTTTTATTCTCAAGAAGTCTGCTGCTTTCCTCAAGAGAAACAACTGAAGCTGGTTTATATCACTCCATAATGTTAAACATTGATGTTTCCTTTTTCTGAACATAAAATAACAGAACAATGATTTTTTTTTTTTGTCACTCTCCTTCTAAGGAAATACTCCCTGTTCTTAGTAGCAGGTGTGTACTTTTTTTTGTTTTGGTTTGTTAGGCTGCAAATTAATTTTATCCAGTTTTTTGGTAATCATAATAATAACAGCAAAGCATGATCTCTGTATAAATACAACTTTTCTCCTCCATAATTGCACATAAAATCCATGCTACTTGGTAACTGCAGAGAGTAGAAGAACTGCTATAAATGCTGGCCTCAGGGAACCTATGCTTCCTACAAGATTTAAGATAGAAATATTCAGAGGCCATGTTACTCAAACAAGACCCAACCATTTTTTGTTGTTAGTTTCTTTCTTTTTCTCTTCTGCAGAATATTACCTAAAGGTAGCTCTGAGCACTAAGGGATTGAGGTTTCTATTTAGTCTACAAGTGAACTAACAGGTTTTTCTACCTGTGGGCATCAACTTGGGATTTCAGTTAGCTAAGCAGCTTTGGACCTGGAATAAAACACTTAAGGAACCAGGGAAAATTCAGGCAGAAAAAAAAAATCTGCAGACTGTAACATTTGTTTGTTTGGTTATAAAATATGCTTTATTTTTTAGAACAGTTTTAGATTTACAAAAAAATAGAGTTCCCATATGACCCCCACCCAGTTGGTTTCTCCATGCCTTCTCTTTTACATGAAAGTCATAAAAACTGCATTATTATAGTTCTGTTTTCCTATTGTGCCTATATGTGCCTATTCCTACTACACCCCAATAATTATTGTATATGAAATATAGGTACTTAATATTTTAAATTGGGGAGGGAAGATCCATAATACCATCCTAATAACATCACCCCAATAGGGTTTAAGAGGCCAAGAAAACCTCAAAGTGGGGGCATCCCCCAAGGGAAGCTAGAAGCTGTCCAACCTTTGATGAAATCTGACCCTCTGGGCAGGACTAGTCAGGTAAAGGGTGGCACCTCTGCCATGAAGCCAACACCACAGCCTTTGCCAGTGTTAAATCTGGAATGGTTTCTAAGGGACAAGAATAGTGGGATGTAATGGAAAGAGTTGATTAACGCTGTCAAATGCTTAAACATCTGATATCTGACGTAAATTGTTGGGGCTAAATAATCTATAATGTAATTTCTCATCCATAAGATTATATGAGGTAGAGGTTTACATGGGAAAAAAAAAATCTGATCAGTCTGAATTCCTTGTCCTGTACATTATGAAGACAAAGATTAAAAATACAGAATTTGTTCTCAGCCATACTCATTCTAAGATGATTTTTTTAAAATGGAGAAGTTTGAAGCATCTTTGAAGATTTTTTGAAAACCATCATGGTTTGTATAAGGGAGACATAAATTTAAACTTTTCTTTGCCTTTTCTTCCACCTTCCTAAAGAGAGTAGCTCTGAATAATATTAGCCTGAGGGCATTCTATTTCTCTCTTGCTATTTCTCTATTTTCTTTTCCTATGAGGCTAATAATTACATTCTGAAACTTTTGTTTCAGCCTCCCAAGACCCTGACTATGCAACAGGGAGTGTTAGGAAAAACCCCAGCTGACTTATTTACAGTTACCCCGAGGATGTTTGTCTACTTTTATTTTGTCCTTAGATTGGCTTTAGGAATCTGTAGTCCATGCTTCCACAATATAGTTAGGGGCAGCAGAGGGACTGTACGCATGATTTGTACTTGTACCTATTTCCTAATTCCATCTGTTCTTAATGTATTCTCTTGATAAAATGTTATCCCTTCTTTCCAGTCAGGCTTTGCCTGATTTGATAGCGAGTCCCTCTGGCGTCTGTTGAAATTGAAATGTATGATATCTTATTGTTTGCCTATATACCCAGATGTCCGGGCACAGAGTTTACTTTTGTAAATGAAATATTGAAAACAAACATAAAGCAATGGGGCTGCAGTTGCAGAGGTCCGGATCCACGTTACTGCATCAGAAATGGTCAACATGCGACTGGGAGCTTCTGTATCTCAGCTAGCAGGTCTGTGGGCTTCCCCGAGCAGATCTCTAACAAGATTTTTCTCCTTGCATGAACTTTTCACAGGCTCTAGACACAAAATCATCAGTGTCATAAAGTAGCAAAGTAGTGTTGGATAGAAGAAAAAACATAGATTTGGGGCTAGATCTGTATTTAATTCAGGGTCTGCCATTTATAAGCTTCTTCGCTTTGGTACGTCATTTAACCTATCTGAACCTAACTTTCCTTACACGAATTTTAGTGCTTCCCTGTTGGAAACACGCAAAAGATAAAACTAAACCCACTGAAGAGACCGAAGAAGAGGGCAATATCGCAGGCTCTAGGGCTATAGTGGTGAGCAAGAAAGACACTGTTCCTACCTCATGGGTTTTATATCCCAGTAGGGAGATATTCCCCATAAATGAGCCATTATAATACACTGTGATAGATGGGTGGGAACATAGAGGAGGGACAAATAATCCAGACTTAAGTGATTAGGAAAGTTTGCTGAATGAAGACAGTGAGACCTAAGCTGTTAATTAAAAGAAATACCCACACATACATAGAGAACCTAGCACTTGCCTAGTGTATTATGAGTTCAATGATACATTTATCTTCCACTTCCCTTCTGCTATGTCCCCTAAACCCCTCCAAATAGATCCTACCTAATGAGTTTCATTCACTGATTTTAAAAATATTTAGTGAGCACCTGGTATAGGCTTAGTGCTAATGACTGGGGACATGTCTGTGAAAAGGGGAGAGGCACTGCCCTTTAGCTGCTGTCTAATGGAGTCAGCTCAATACATGAATCCTCAGAGACCATCACCATGCGTTCTGGAATGGGTAAATAGGATTCACCTAGTAGACTTTTTACAAAGAACCTGAGAGACCCAATATTTAGAAAGTCACTCCAGGAACCACCAGTGCTGGAGTACTGGACCTAATGCACTGACAACATGGAATTTTTTAATCTAGGCCTTTAAATTATTTCTTTTAATGGAAAAATAAAGCAAAACAAACAAACAAAAAAAAAGGCAGAAGGCTTAGAAATGGCAGTGCCCTAGACTCCATTGCTCTCTTGGAAAATGTGAGCAAAATTTAGTCATTTTTTTGGAACCCTACCCATTCTACGGGGAGAGGAAGTTAAAAAACAAAACCAGAGTGGTGAGTGTATTTTTTAAATTATTATTATAAAGTCTGTTGTTCATTTTGTACAGATACAGTCAAAAAGAGAAAGATTCTGCTTTTATCTTTTAGAGGAATACCTATTCTGATTTCCTAGGCATATTAATTTGCTGCAATTCTGTGTGAAAGCTAATTCTTATTTTTTGGAATTAATTGAGCTGAAAGCTGGATTCATGACAGCCTATCCCTTCAGTGGCCAGAACAGAAGCTGAGGACAGACGGCCATTTCAACTTTACTAGCCTGACATCCTGAATAATCAATGCACGTCAGCCACAAAGACCGGCTGCCTGTGCTCATGCCCATTTGCAAGTTGGCTGAGCGCCCACTCACAAATTGGGATGCCAGTTCCACTAGGGCACACAAGTGTCAACAAAAGATCACTTCAAACAAGAAGCCTGCTCAGTTTTGCAAGAGCCATCATTTTGTTAGGAGAAAAAAAAAAAAAGGGAAAGGTTTAAGGTGGTTAATCCCATATTGCTGACAAATGGCTATTTACATCCCATCATACCTTCAGTCTCAAGGGACATTTTATTTAATAACAGTGCAATCTTTTCTATTCTTTAAATTTGACTTTCAATCTCTGCATTTTAAATGAGGCAAAGAAGAGCTGGTATGTCAATCCTGATATTCACTGGATAAGTCCATTTTCTTCATTCCCATTACATGCATCAGAGATGGAAAGAGTAAGCAAAGCATTATCCTGTGCATAATGTCTCTAGACACTAATTAGAATGGTGAATGGGGCACCTAACAAAATGCAAATACATTATTTAATATTCAATTAATTCAGCAAATATTGGTTAAGTGCCAGGCACCCAGTAGGGATTGGTCTTACTGCCTTGAATCTCTTCTCTTCCCAAAGATCCTGCATGTTTGCTGTCACAGTAATCAATCTCACTAACAAAATGGTCCCCATATTATTAATTCTATGCTCAAAATGTTCTTCAGGTTTGCCATTGACCAACAAATAATTTCAAGTATTTACATGGAAGGGAAGACCTCTCAGATTCTACCTAAAATCAATGTTTTTATTCTCATAAATTCTTATAAAGGTTAATAATCCCCAAATGTTCTCCATCTATTCCTTGAACCTCATGGAATCTGTACTGTCTTTATCTATTCCCACCATCTCATAATGTTGAAATTCTCCTTATCTCAGTAAAGGTTAAATGTCTCCTCAGATCCAAGTGATTTTTTTTCAAGTTCTACTATGTGAGAGTATGAAACAAATGTTTATACAAAAGCTACCTCATTTAATTATCAGTGCAAACTTGAAAAGAAGATATTATTATTCCTAACTTTCATATGTGTAACGAAGTTGAGAGAAGCTAAGGACTAGCAAGGCATCCGACCGGTCATAGGCAAGGCGGAAACCTGAACACCGGCTCTCCAAACTGATCAACCCTCAGGTTTCCATCTTCCCTCTGGAACCTTCCCTGTCTTCATCCTTCCACAACGCGCCCTTCTTCTAAACATTTATAAGGCCAAATTCATGCCGTTCTGGAGATTTTAATTGCTTCATAACTTGCATTATTCAAAAATGTATTAAAGCTTTAGTGAGCAACTCAATAATTTTAATGGAAACCGAAGATGAAAATAATAGGGAAAAAGGAGACAGGGAAGGAAAAGAACAGCAAGTTTTTTTTTTCTCATTCCAATATATATGTCAGAACTGCACAGAGTACATTCATAAATGTCACCTTGAATCCTTACAAGAAACCTCCAAGGAAGGTATTATTATCCTCAAAATAGAGATGAGGAAACTGAGCCTCAAAAAGGTTAAATTACTCTCCCAAGGTTGTAATTCAAATAATTACGAGGTGAGGATTCAAACCTACTCATTCTTCAATTCTACGAAATTTTTGAGTCCTACTATGTGTCGGGCACTGCTGTAAATGCACCTTATGCATAATTGAACAAAGTAAACAGAAACCCCAGCCCATGAGGAGCTTGCATTCTAGTGAAGAGTGACAGGTAGTAAACAGTAAGTTTAATTTAAAACTGCATATGCAGTATGTTAGAAGATGATATGGGGGCTAAAAAATGAGCAGAGTAAGCGAAATCAGAATTACCAGGGGTGGAGATTGGGTTTACAATTATCAATAGCATGGGCAGCATGGGCTTCACTGAGAAGGTGAAGTTTGTGAAATTTTATGAACAACTAAGTGGATACAGGGGAAGATCATTCTCAGCAGAAGGGTTACTAAAAAGGCCCAAGGTGGAAACATAATACCCAGAGGCAAAATGGGTAAAAATGACACAACCTGAACATTTTTTGACTTGCAAAGAGAAAATATATTTCTTTCACATAAAAAACAAAAAATCTTTCCTAAAGTGACAAGTAGTATTTGAGAGCTATGTGTAAAGTACTATTATAAGTGATTCACATGTACAGGGTAAGGCAAAAGTAGGATTACAATTGTTCATAAGGAAATAATACAATAATTAATAAATAAGAATATAATAACAAACTCTGTGTTTCACATACTTACAACTGTAAACCTACTTTTGCCCCACAAAAAAACAAGGAGGTAGATACTATTATTATTCCTACCTTTGGTACAAAGTAAATGTGGCAAAAATTGGTTAGGTATCTTTTTCATGGTCACGCAGGTTTTAAGAGCTGGAGCTACATATGAACTAAGGCAATCTGGCTTCAGAGACCTGGTCTGAACAGTTGGAGGTTATTAATTGTCACTGCTAAAGAGTATTTCATTTTATGAATAAAATACCATTGTTGACCAGCATTTTGAACATTCACAGCTTTGATTTTATTATAAATAATGCCATCACGTCATTTCTTATATCTGTATGGCATTATATATGAGAGTTTCTCTGGATTTTGTACTTTAGAGTAGAATTGCTGGGATCAAGAGTATGTGCCAAAGATATTATGTATAGCTGTTCCCAATGCAAGATGGGGAAACAAGCAAATTTTCACTTCATTCCTCACTCTTTCTCAGAATCACATAGTATAATTTGAATTTTATTGTTATAAAAATAAAATGATTACTTATGAATTCTTTATTAAATATTTTATATTTTTCTAAAATTATTTTTGATCCTTGCATTTAGTTTTTTTCACTGTTACAAAATTATTTAATTCCATTTTGAAGGAAATTTACTGCTCACCATTTTTTACTATAAAATAGTAAATACATTTCAAGAAACTGAATGAAATAAATAAAAGTGGCATATAGTTGATTAAAATATTATAATTTAACCATACAATTAGGTATTTTGCACTACTAGAATAATATTTTCAAATATCATTTAATAAAATAAGGAATACTTCTGATAGAGCATGAAATAAATTCAGAGTATTAAGTTTATAATTCTGATTTATAAATTATGTATATATTACTTAGAAAAATTATAATTATTTTACATATAAGTATTACACATTATATAGTTACATATTTATATTGAACTGTAATTTATATAATGACCATATATATAAAAACACAGATACATATAGTTTATCTATATAAATTTTATAACTTTGTTATTTTACATTTTAGAAGTATATCTGTGTCACATATAAATATCTATATCTATATAAACAAATTGAAAGAGATTGTAGCAGATTGATTGTAGAAAGAGCCTCAATTTTCTACCGTTTTTTAGAACTTTTACCGCTAAGAAGTAGTTTACTTTCCTACTCTTTGGTATGTGCTTTGACCTACAAGATTCAGCAGAAATGACATTGTGCCAGTTACAAGCCGAGGCCCCAAGAGTCCTTGAACATTTCTCCTTTCCCTCTTGGAATGCTACTTCTGCCAGCAGAACAATAACCCTGGGTTAGCCTGCTGGGAGACAAAAGACAATGTAGAACAGAGACAAGTCATCCAAGCTGAGCCACCGGAGACCAACCAGACTCCAGACAGCCCCCAGCTTACCCCAGCTGACCTCAGCTGCCCCATCAGCTAATGTCAATGCAAAAATGAGCCCAACTGAGATCATCCGAGCCCAGTCCAGATCCGAAGTACTGCCTAGTTGACCTGTAAACCCAGGAGCATTAATAAGTTACTAGAGGCCCAATGCATGAAAGTCATGCAAGGGGCTCGGCACTCGCAGCCACAGAGGCTTGTCTTGGCCCTCACAGCCATGGCTTCATCCAGAAGGTCATCTGGAATGACACCCAGTCTAATTAGCATATTACACTTTTATTATTATAGATTACTTTCTTAAGTCATTGAATGTTGAGGCTTTAACAATAATTAATAAAGGAGCTTCTCTGTTGGAATTAGGATTTTTGTGTCATATATGTTCTTGTTTATTTGTTTATATTTTTATCAATAGTATGTATTATGTTTTGGAGAAAAATTTAATAAAGTTTTGCAAAAATGTCTCAAATGATGTCTATGTTTTTTCTAGAACTCAAAAAAAGAGACATAACTGTCAACTATAGTGAGCTGAAGCTCAAAATCAGCATATAAATAACAGCATCTCTAGGAGAATGCAGAATGGAGACACTGACTGGGACTCCAGATCAAGGTGTTGACAGATATATCCTACTAGTATATTATTTTATCACTATGGCTAGTCACTTCTGAAAAAAAAGAAATAAATAAAGTGTATAAACTCAAGTCATTACAGAGCACTTGAGTCCAGAGAAGGGTGAAAAAATTACCTTTTCAACATTATAGAATCTTCCCACCAGGTGCCCAACTGTCCTCTTTGATTTCTCTTCTTATCATGGACTGAATATTTGTGTCTCCTCAAAAGACATATGACCTTTGGAAGGTGATTAGGTCACGAGGGTGGGCTAGTGACTCTAAGGAAAGCCACTGTAGCAGTAGTTTTCAACCTATTCCATCTCTTGGCACACATAAACTAATTACTATAATTCTATGGCACACCAAAAAAAATATTTTTTGCCAATCTGACAAAAAATAGGTATAATTTTGATTCATTCACACTGGATGTTGTGTTGGCTGTTGCCTTTTTTTTTTTTTTTTTTTTTTTTACTTGACAATCTAAGGGAAAAGAGGCCAGTCACATGTTTTAAAAATTCTTGAGGCTCAGCAGTTGATAATCACTGTAGTGGAGCGATGATTGCTTTCTTCACCGTGTGAGGATACGAGAAATGACCATTTACAACCCAGAAGAGGCTTCTCACCAGAACCCAACCATGACCTTGGACTTCTAGACTCCAGACCTGTGAGAAGTAAATACTGATGTCACCCAATCTGTAATACTGTATCGTGATATAGCAGCTTGAACTAAGACACTTATTCCTTCTCTTCTACCTCCCCTCTTCCAATGTCCCAGTTGCAGTCTGCTACTGCACCGTGTGTTCAACACTATTTCTATTTTATGTTGCCAGCCCTTGAATTTAAGCCAGGAAATCTATTAGTCCTATATCCTCACATTTTTTTTTATAATAAATGGAGTTTGCAGGGAGGCAACGTTGTCTTACTACTATTGTTTGCCACTCGTAGCATACTTCTGAGGCACTATGATTGAAGGTCCCACCACACATGTAGAGAGGGTAAGGTGAGGAAAGGGGATAAAAAGACCGAGAAATGAGTGCTACCTCTCTTGTGGGGATGGTTAATATGGTCAAGAGAGCAGAGGACCACATCCTGCCGTGCCTGGGACAGGAAGACCTGGGACACGTTCTTTCCTGTTTGGGGAGCGGGGGAGCTATACTTCTTTATTTGTTTATTTCTCATTTTCATGTCTATGGACAGCATTGTGAAAATGGGCAAACTCTCTCTGAGTGAGTCACTGTTTAGATTACTGATGTCTAAAAGCTGCTCTAGTCTCAGAGTACAGAGAAACCATACTTACAAGATACACAGCAAATAATATACCAATTTTTTTTTCATCTTTCTAGCTCTTTTACCATTTTCTCCTTTGTAGTGTCGTTGTGATAGTAATAGTAGGGTGTAACTACTTGCCATTTTATCAAAGGCTATTTCAAGTCAAACACAGCCACTGGATGAACCGCATATTCCTATGGGAAGGAAGAGAGAAGCAGAATGTGTATGGACAGAAAGAGCAAGTTGACATCTGGAAAGGCTTCTTCTACTGTAACAAGTAACCTCTAGTGATAACCGGATGCCAAAGAAAACTTGAGAGTTCGAGTTCAAGATGATGACATAGGAAGATCCTGAACTCACCTTCTTCCATGGATAGACCAAATCTATAGCCACATATGGAACTATTTCCTCTGAAAGAAACCGCAAACTAGCTCAGCAACTCTTACACATGGGCAAACCCTACATAGAAACAGAAAGGATAGGCTGAGAGCCAATCTTGCCATAAACCTCATTCCAGGTACAACAACCCACAATTAGAAGGGAACTCCAAACCCAGAGCTTCCCTGAGGGAGCAAGGGGTTTAAACCCCACATCAAGCAACCCAGCTTTTAAGATCTTCACTTGAGATAAGAGCTCCAAAACATCTAGCATTGAAAGCCAAATGGGAAACTGAGAACTAAGAAATGGTTCTTAAAGGCCTCGTGCAGACTCATCTGGCCATACTCCAGGGCCCAGCACAGAGGCAGCTGATGGAAAAGTGTGTGCCTCGTCTTTCTGGGAAAGAGAACTTTGCATACTTTAAAGCTTCAGCCTGAAGATCAGGCCACTATTTTAACACACATCTAGAGGCTTACTGAAATACTCCTCCAAAGACAGAGCCTGAGGTGCCATCTTTGAGTTCTCTGCCTCGCTCCAGGTCATTGGTATCTCTGACAGGAGCTTGCAAGCATGTCTGGTGCCATGTGTTCTGTGGCTGCAGCCCAGAGGACATACCAGACCTCATGACTGTTCCCTTCCCATTGCATGTGTGCACTCTACACAGGCAGGAAACAAAAATGTTGTGCTGACAATAATGAAAAGTTCGTTTGGAAGGTGGAATATCTGGAAATGACTGGAAGATGACAGGCATTAGGAGCTGGAAGGAGCTAATTAGTGGTGATGACTTCACCTTTTTTAGGGCTATTTGATGGGAAGGGAGATTCCAAAGAATTTCTAAATTCTCTAACCAAGTGGGCAACAAGACAGACAAATGCAAGATCAAATTTCATTGGCAAAATGTGGAGCAAAGTGACAGGTACAGAGGAGTACATTATACTATTCTCTCTACTCGTGTGTTTGAAAAATTTCACAACATGTAAATGAAAAATAAATAAATTCTAGATCAATAATAGTCATCAAGAACAAAAAATCTATTAATTTCAAAATGCTATCAATGGGACATCAGATAGGCAGGTGTACTCCTCAAATTTCTCTGAAGTTGCAATTTATACTTAAAATTATATAAAATGACAAACATAAAGGAAACCTCCTTTCAAGCTCATTTTCACTGGGCTCATTTTTGTGATAGAACAGTGTTGCCTTTTCTTTTCTGGGTAACTTGATAGGTCTCCATTTGAAAACTGCTTTACAGAGACCTTTCTCATCATCGGAACTTGAAACCCTAGGTTACACTCAGGCTTTCAAGAACAAGTGAAACTATGTCTCAGCATTTTGACTCACAGGATGCCCAGGAGTGGCCCCAGAGGGGAAAATGGTAGGAGATACAAATGTAGAAAGAGCACTTCATTTCCAAGAGTACCTAGAGTTTCTTTCATACATTTTTGGATAGTTTCTGAAAACATATTCATTTTCTTTTCATAAAGAAATATTATGAACACTACTGGTTTTCAGATGAGCTGTCTATGGAATTCATCTCTGAGCCTTTTAGAAATCCATGAAGGAAGCCTGCTTCCTCATCTTAATTTGTAATCTTTCCAGTGGTGATATATACAGAAAATAACTCACTGGTGTTCAGGTATATGGAACGATAAAGAAAGGACTGTTATACAACTAGATATAATTTGGCATCCGCTGAGTCAATAGGCTAGACATTTCTGAATCCTAGCAAATTTATTATTGCCCCTGACACTGTGTATCACCTGAATGAGAAACTCCCCCTTTGCTTTAAACTCTCAGAAACAGGGTAAAAATGCTAGCAAGACCAAAGCAAATATTAATTCTCTTTTGTTTCAAATCTCTTAAGGTGTGTATTGATTGGAAACCAACTCAGCAATTTAATTAGAAATACAAGCTTTTCTCCTTCCCTTAGGTTCAGATCAAATTTACCAATTTTTTTCTTAGATTTTCTTATGCTGAAGCAATAAACATCAGAGAAGGCCTGAACTCCCAGGTATTCTTTAATTTGTTCTGGAGTAATTATTGTCTAAAGATCAGAGATAATAACTAGCTACTGTGTGCTGCATCAACTTGCCCCTGGGGCAGTTGAGGAAGTGATTGATGAGAATGGGGGATGGAGATCTGAAACCCCACAGACACCACCTCCAACTCCTCAGTTGTTCACCAGTATTTTCTCAGGAAAGCCAGCTGGAGAATGTCGAAAGGGGCCCTTAAGGTGATTTCTTTCCATTAGTTCCAATAAATTGTTTGTTTTTGTTTTTTGAAAACACAATTTCATTTTACTTGAACTCAGAATTTAAAAACCAGAATAATTTGGTGAAATAAACCCAAACATATCTAAATTCAAAGCAAAATAGAAAAAGCTATTTTGCTCTGTGTGGGGGATGCTCTTATTAAAGAAGGGTAAATACTATCCTACATAATAAATATTATAAAAGGCTAATATGCAAATCAACCAAACGGCAGAACGGCTGGTCACTATGATGCGCACTGACCACCAGGGGGAAGATGCTCAATGCAGGAGCTGCCCCCTGGTGGTCAGTATACCAGAAGCCTGGCTCACAGCTGGAGAGCGCAGCTGAGGTGGTGGGAGCCCCTCCCACCTCCCTGGCAGTCAGACATCCCCTGTGGGGTCCCAAACTGTGAAAGGGCGCAGGCCAGGCTGAGGGGATCCCCCCGCCCCCCCCCCCTAGTGCACAAATGTCATGCACTGGGCCTCTAGTATGTTTATGTTCCAAGGTGAAACATTCCATTCATCATGGCCTACATACTCAGAAAAAGTAGAGCAGTGAACATATTTGTCTAATAAGACAAGCCGGCAAGAGGCAATGGTGGTCAGAGAAGGGGAAGGGGCCCCTGGTTGCTGCCACTGAGAGCCTGTGAAAGGCCTGAAAGCACAAGGACACCACAGGCGATGGGCCTTTGCATCCCCTGATTCACCCCTGGCCAGATAAAAGCACACAGGCTACCCAGGGCAGTCCGGCTGAGAGATCAGAAAAAGGGAATTGGGTTCCAAGTACAAACTGTACTCATGTATTTAATCCAGCAAAGCCAATCAGACTGTAATGTGGAGTAAACTCTGTATTACTTCCAGATGCACATGTGTTCCTTCTCATAGTGTCAACATGATGTCAGATCACGGAGGGCTCCGGTCTGGCGATCTGTTCTTACTTGCAGTGAATAGTAAATACTTGGGACTGCTACAACAGCAAGTACAAAGAGGAGGAAAGGATTTGGCTCAGAAGGCTATAACCTCCTGGTTAAGAGACCAGACTCTGAAACCACACTTCCTGGGCCAGATCCAAGACCTCCTAGACTTGGGCAAGTTACCTGAGATCCTTGGGTCTCAGGGTCTGCATCTGTACAATAGGAAAATACTATGAATGTACCATACAGGATTGCTATGTAGGTTAAATGAACTATCACACACAAAGCCTTAGAATAGCGGCCGACTCACAGTGAGATTTAATAAATGTCGGTTATTGTGATGGCGAATCCTGCCTATCACTTTTCTCTAGCTTCTTTCTTCCTTTCAACTCTCAAATTAGGGAGGAGAATGCAAAAGGGCCTCCTTCCCCAGAAAAGATGAATTTCACAAACTGAAACATCTGAGTGGCTATCGTGGTTCTCCAGGATTAGAAGTGGGGAAAAGGAGCCTGGGAAATAATAGAGACTTGAAACAGCACAAAGAAAGCCTCAGGGAGCAGAGAAGCCTGGAGGCAGAGAGAAAGAGACATCTTGAATGCCAGCAGAAATTAGAAAAGAATATAGGGAGAGAAATAACTCCCACAGCAGGAGCAACATAGAAGGAAACCTGAACCTTCCAGCAACACTGAATCTAATCTGAGGTTGTCAGCATTATTGCTGCTTGTTTATTCTCAAGAAAACCTTTTTCTTTGGGTATGGGTGAGGATGGGGGAAGGGGAAGCAAAGATAGTATCTTTTGGGTTTTTTTCTTACCTTTATTGAGTTTCATCTGTGAAAATTTGTTCCCCCAATTATATTTCTTTAAAAAAAATGGCCACACACACACAAAAAAATCCCCAAATAGAAAAGGTGTTTGCAATCAGCATCTGGATAAGACTATGAAGAAACAGCCCAGGAGATTGCAAAGCTGGAAGTCCTCTCTTATTAAGTCATCACTTATGAAATAAATGGAAATGGGCTCGGGTTGCTCTCCTCCTACAAGTTATTTACTGGAAAGCACTACGGCAGAGATTATTTTCAGCAACTAGCTTTTTGCCGCGTCAGATAATATTCAAAACAGCCTATTATTATTTGCTTTCTTCAGTGTTGAAAAATAACCAGTGATATTCACATTCTTCTAAATAATTACCAAAACTATTTCACAGAATACCTGGAATTCTGGGAAGGAGGTTAAAGTGAACTATAAACTCACAAACTTTCCTCACCTGAATTATACCTCCCCACTTCTGTCACTATCATTGAAATCACCGGATTTTTCACCATTACCATTGAAATCATCGGCATTTCTTCTTAAAAGAAGAAGTAGAACACCTTTTCCAAGTGTCTTCTATGTGTTCTGAAACCCCATACCATACCACATGCTTCCAGAAAATTCTCATGATTTTTCTCAAGGCACTGTGTTAATTGACCTAGCAATTTTCCTGGGAATGATGGGTTATTCCTTACTATTCATTTATAGCTTCTCTATAGTTAAATTAATACAAACTTGGCAGTTTCTGGAAATGGTACATTATCTTTTCTCCACCGTGTCCTCAATACACTTGAAAATCCCACACAGTGGAGAGAATTACATAAGTAGTTCAGAAAGTATGCATTCAATTGTCTGAATTATGCTCTAATTCTCTTTCTCTCCTAATGTTCTATAAATATAACATCCCTATGAAACCAATTTTTAATGCAATTAAAAAGACTCATGTGAGGAATGTTTTGGATTTGTGTAGTTAAATAAAACATTTCTTTTAGCCTCCCACATTCTATCATCTCAAAAATTATTTAATCAAAATAAAATTTTACATCACCAACTACTTCAGCAAATAAACTATGTTTAGGTCCCAAAAGTGATTAAGTTATTCATTTTAAAAAATACTTTTCTTAAAAATATATTTTATTGATTTTTTACAGAGAGGAAGGGAGAGAGATAAGAGAGTTAGAAACATCGATGAGAGAGAAACATCGATCAGCTGCCTCCTGCACATCTCCTACTGGGGATATGCCTGCAACCCAGGTACATGCCTTTGACCGGAATCGAACCTGGGACCTTTCAGTCCGCAGGCCGACGCTCTATCCACTGAGCCAAACCGGTTTCGGCAAAAAATACTTTTGACATAATAAAAACTGTATCTCAAAGCAGCAGTGGCAAATTCACCATTGATTAAAGAGTAAATAATTCATTATTCTTTCTTAAGACTTGATCTTCTATTAGTAAATATTGATATTTACATAAAAAATTCTTTTGAAATATCATCATCATCATCATCATAATGTGAAATGTCTCCTTTTGTTTGCTTGTTTTTTTGTGTGTTTTTGTTTTGTTTTGTTAATCCTTACCCAAGGATATTTTTTCCATTGCTTTTTAGAGAGAGTGGAAGGGAGAGAGGGAGAGAGGGAGAAAAACATCAATGTAAGAGAAAACTTGTATTGGTTGCCACTTGCATGTATTCCGACTGGGGTGGGGATTGAACCTGCAACCTTTCCGTGCAAGAGCCAATGCTGTAACCACTGAGAAAGACTGGCCAGGGCTGAAATGTCTCCTATTTACAACCAGAGGCCTGGTGCACAAAAATTTGTGCACTGGGGGGCGGGGGTCCCTCAGCCAGGCCTGTGCCCTCTCGCAGTCTGGGACCCCTCGGGGGATGACCACCTGCTGGCTTAGGCCTGCTCCCCGGGGTATTGGGCCTAAGCCGGCAATCAGACATCCCTCTGGCAGCCCGGCAGCCCTCGGGGGATGTCCACTTGCCAGCGGGGAGCAGACCTAAGTTGCAGTCGGACATCCTTAGTGCTGCTGAGGAGGCGGGAGAGGCTCCCACCACCACCACTATGCTGGCAGCCATCAGCCTGGCTTGTGGCTGAGCAGAGCTCCCCCATGTGGGAGTGCACTGACCACCAGAGGACAGCTCCTGCATTGAGCGTCTGCCACCTGGTGGTCAGTGTGTGTCATAGTGATCAGTCATTCCCAGTCTTTCTGCTGTTAGGGTCAGTTTGCATATTACCCTTTTACTATATAGGATAGAGGCCTGGTGCAAGGGTGGGGGCTGGCTGGTTTTCCCTAAAGGGTGTCCCGGATCAGGGTGGGGGTCCCACTTGGGTGCCTGGCCAGCCTGGATGAGGGCTGATGGCTGTTTGTAGCTGGCCACACCCTCTTCAGGGTGGGGGTCCCCACTAGGGTGCCTGCCCAGCCTTGATGAGGGGCTGAGGGCCGTTTTCAGGCTGGCTGGCGACTGAAGCGCCCAGCCTCTCCTTCTTTTTTCCTTTTTTTTTTTAATTCTGGGATTTATTTACCTTCTATAATTGAAACTTTGTTGCCATCACTGTAGCTGAGAACCAGCTCCTGCTTGCTCCAGCTCTGTGGCCACGGCCTGCTGAAAGCAGGTATCTGGGTTTTTTTTAGCACCTATAATTGAAACTTTGTTGCTTTTGGAGCTCAGATCCAGGTGACGGCAGGCGGGGAACCTTGGTTTCCTCCATCACTGGAGCAAGCAAGCCTCCTGCTCGCTTCAGCTGTGTGGCTGCCGGCCACCATCTTGGTTGGTCAATTTGCATATCATGCTGATTAGCCAATGGAAGGAGTAGCGAAGGTACGGTCAACTTCCATGTCTATTATTAGATAGGATTATCTTTGCATTCATTAAGTGTACTTACTGTGTCCCAGTACTGTGTGAGGTACAGCGGCTACAAAAATGAGCAAGATCCAGTTTTTGCCAATCACAAGTATAGAGATAGAAAATCAGTCATTATGTGGCTTTATTACGTCTATGCTAGAGGGCCCTGTAGGGAATCATAGAAGAGTACACTCAGTTCAGTCTCAGGATGAGGAGGGGGTTATTCAGTCAACAGAGATTTAGCACCTAATGAGCTTCAGCTGCCTTGGGATGACATGTAGGAGGGAATCCAAAGGCTTTAGGAGATAGGAATGTTCAACTGGATTTATTACGTGCAACCTGCACACCCAGCCCCCAAACACATTCCACAAGAGAATCCAAAACACAGCCCTTTACTGAGTCATTGAAAACACACGAGAAACACACCTGCATGCCAGAAAACTCCCTGGTTGTTCTCCTTCATAGGCCAGATGTGATCATAGGGGTAGCAGAAACCCTGACCAATACAGAAGGTAACTTGATTAAAGTCATGTTTGGGGAAATATATTAGTGGAAATGTGTAATACAGAATGTAAATAGTAAAACTAGAAAGAAACAGGATAATAAGCTAAGATTGTAATGCAGATGAAAAAAATATAAGAGATTAAACTAAGGTAGAAGTGCAGATGGAAAGTAATAAATGAATGTAAAAATATTTAGTCAGTAGATTATATCCTGCTTAAACTTCTGCCTAACATGAGGTCTGAGGGAGAATGAGGATTCCAAGCCACTCCAAGTTTTCTTGTTTTTATTGGATGATGATGGCAATCATGGTATGATTCAGAATGAGTTGAAATACAGGAAGTAGAATGTTTTCTAAGGAGTGTAATAATACATTTGTTTTGGGAATGTTGGGTTTAAGAATCCAGATAAAGATAGACAATTGGGTATGTAAATCTGGACCACAGAAAGAAATCTGAACTCAAAATATGCTTTTAAGCATCATGAATGTGCAAGTGGAAGCCTTAGACATATTTGAGATAGTTTGGGTGGATTGTGTTGAAAGAAGGAAAAGGAGACCAGAAAATAAAACCACAGGAAATCAAGATTTAACTGGTAAATGGAGGAAGAGAAAATCTACAAACATAGAGAAAGAACAACCAGAAATTTAGGTGGCAAAACATGAGAAAGCTCAGCAAGGGGTCACCAACAATGGAAACACCACAAAGAGTTTAAAGAACACAAGCTAAAGAGTGTTCACTGGACATATAGTAGTCTCTCCCTTATTCAAGAAGGGCAATAGGTTCAAGACTCCCAGTAGATGCCTGAAACCACTAATAGTAATGAACTTTGACCTTTTCACTTAAAGGAGCACTTTACAGCTTCTCTTTGGCATAACTGAAATTGCCAGCATCACTACTCTTGTGCTTTGGGGCCATTGTTGAGTAAAATAAGGGTTACTTGAACACAAACACTCTGATACCATGACAGTGGATTTGATAACTGAGATAGCTACTGAGTGAGTAATGCATGGATAGTGTATACAGCCTGGATGCACTAAATAGAGGGCTGATTCACATCCTGGGTGCAATAGAGTAGGACTGTGTGAGATTTCATCACGCTACTCACAGGATGACAAAGTTAAAACTTACATACTGTTTACTTCTGGAATTATCTATTTAATAATTTTGGACCATGGTTGACCACAGGTAACCCAAACCACAAATAATGAAACCATGGATAAGGGGGACTACTATATCCTTGGAAGAATATTGATGACCTTACCAAGGCAAGAGTAGTGGTGAGAAATGGCTTGGAGCTGAGGTAGTAAAGGTGCTGTAGCAGACACTGGCCACATTGAAATGATTCTTAAACCCCTTTTCCTTTTCTTATCTCCACACTATAAGCTATAACACTAACACTCACTGTCTGCATCTCCTTTGCATATAAGGATCACCAGTTATGAGCAACAATTCTAAAAGGAAATCTGCTGTGGGTCTTCTGAGAAAGGTATTTTTTTCCAGATAAAAATAATCAAGGCGGGGGGCTCTAGGGGGAGAAGAGCACAGGCCATAACCTTGCTTCTATTTGTGTTCGGTTGTGATGCCTGATGCTGCTGCCTCCTTATTGGCACCATGAGGTGACAAACTTAACAGATGCAAAGTTGTCGCGCTGAGGATTACAAACTAGCAAAATGATCCTTAATAGCATCATTGGCCGACGCCAGCAAAGGTCTAATTCTGGGTTTTTTATTATGTGAAAGAAATAAAATATTATTTGTTTGAGTATCAGTCTGTCATGTATGACAAGGCGCAAGGTAAAGAGTCTCATTCTTAGAGACTCTTTTAAGAAGCTTGTCCTTGGGGGTAAATAGGACAGTAACTAGGACAGCCGTGGGCAAACTACGGCCCGTGGGCCAGATCCGGCCCATTTGAAATGAATAAAACTAAAAAAAAAAGACCGTACCCTTTTATGTAATGATGTTTACTTTGAATTTATATTAGTTCACACAAACACTCCATCCATGCTTTTGTTCCAGCCCTCCGGTCCAGTTTAAGAACCCATTGTTGCCCTCGAGTCAAAAAGTTTGCCCTCCCCTGAACTAGGATATAAGTAGTTGAAGTTTGTAGGAAGGAGTGTTTTGCTTTTCTGTGGGATAGTTAGATATTTGTTCTAATATTAATTTTGCTTTAAGAAAGGAAACATCTGTGCTAACTTGTAAGCTGAAGAGAGGGGATCCATGGAGAGGAAGTAAGTAGATACAGAGGAAAACAAGATAATGAGTGATGAGGAAAGGTCTCGGGTAAGACTAAGTGAGGGAGAGTACAGGTAAAAAGATGAGCCTTGCATAGCTGAAGAGAAATCTCCCTTCCTCTGGGGGCAGAGATAAATTTGGAAAGAGATGTAAAAGGAAAGTGCAGAGGGAAGCTTTGAGAATTGTCTCCTGATTGCCCTGTAATGTTCTTCAGGCGAGCCCCCCTTGCCATTCTGTCCTGCCCAGCCAGCCTAGAGAGTCTCCTCCACCTGCCTGGAATCCAAACCAGCTCCAAAAAAAAAAAAAATTGAATCTCAACTAGACTGGTGATGGATTAATTTCCCTTACCGCTCTCCTCTCCCCAGGCTACTCTGCATTTTAGTACAGAATTTGTTCAAAAGAATAAATCTACTGGTAGAACTGCAGGCAGGCATTAGGAAGAGCAATTTCAATGGCCTTCAAACCAGGCCTGTAATAGGCAGTGACCTACTTACCCTTCAGGTAAGACAGGTTCTGCCAAAAGGCTCAGCATGTGCATCTATACTGTCCAGGAATTTAGAAAGGTGATAGGAGATCCCTGGACAAAAGATGCAGCGTCAAAACAATTGTGACTTTCATTATTTATATTTCTGGGTTATCTTTTTTCTGCAGTGATTTAGTAATTTAAAATGAAATCTCATTAGTACTGTGTAGAATACACACACACACACACACACACACACACACACACACACACACACACTCACCCTGCCTATGTCTCCACAATGAATGTGGGAGCTACTGCTGACTTTGGCTGCCCACCTGAACTGAGTCACTAAGTTTGCGCACTTCCTATCAACCTTGTGGTTTAGCAACTGCAAAGGCTGATTTGATCAAAGGTGGAACAAACTGTCTTGTATTCTGAGCCTCAAGCGTCATTTTGCCTCTTTTTAGATTTTTAGTATCATAGCAAAATGGTCAAATATTCCACATAGCTGTCAAGTTCTCCCAGATAATTCTCAGGAGCAAGTTTAGAAACATGGAAAGCATTAAGCCTCCCCTCTTGGCTGGCAAGAAACCTTTAGGGAACTAGAAGCACTGCTGTCATCCACCCACCCACTCCTTCCTGCAATGGGCTGCAAAGGACTCACATTCAATAGGGTTTAATGCCAAGCTCTTGCAAGAGGATTCACATGATCTAATGAATTGTTATTTGTGCCTGGCCTGTTCCTAAGCCAATGCAAAATCTAAGCTGTACTGTACAGAGTTAAAAGTTTACAACCTTGCCGAAGCCGGTTTGGCTCAGTGGATAGAGCATTGGCCTGCGGACTGAAAGGTCCCAGGTTCGATTCCGGTCAAGGGCATGTACCTTGGTTGCGGGCACATCCCCAGTGGGGAGTGTGCAGGAGGCAGCTGGTCGATGTTTCTCTCTCATCGATGTTTCTAACTCTCTATCTCTCTCCTTTCCTCTCTGTAAAAAATCAATAAAATATATTTAAAAAAAAAAAGTTTACAACCTTAAGGGCCTACCTACTCCATTCAATTCTAAGTATTAGTCAGTGTTTATGAGGTAGTGATGACTTTATGCCCACACTGTAGACTCCCTGGAGTAAGTGGGTCTGTAGCCCCATTTTAATAAGACAGAAAAGATCTGGCAAGTGTTGATTAGTAAATTAATGTTCTCAGATACAGTGCAAGACCCACCATCACCTCCCCCTGTTGAGAAGGAAGGAGACAGTGAGAAAGGCAGGCCTTTGACCTGAGAGAGCTTTACTGAAAGAAGAAACCACTAAGCACTGGCAGTGCTGACCTTGACCTGAGCCCTGTGCTCCTGGACCAGCACTCTGATCACCAGGTCCCCCTCTCCTCTGTGTTCCAGGAAACCACTCACTGTAAAGAAATACCTTCCTCTCATGACTTAGGTAAGACTCTCACAGATGGTGTCATTGTCTACCCAGGACAAAGTTAAACACAAACCCTCCCCTCCAAATTCCCATTCTTTGTCTTGTAAGTGAATTCCTGAACTGCCCCCCCACCCCCACCCCACACCACCACCACCAATCTCGACAAAATGAAACCAAGGATCCTCATAATTCTTTCTGATTTGGTTTAAACTTGTAGTTTTAAAACAATCATTTTTTTTTTCCTTTTTCCCTTTCAGCACAATTCACTGACCTGACCTGAGTCTCTCACCTTGATGATCGTTGATCCCTGAGGCAGCAGAAGACAATAGCCCTGTTCTGACTAATGATCACAAGGTTTAAGCCGCTGGCAGGCTAAACATAACTTCTTAATCTAAATTATGTTTCTTGAGCCCTAAGGTGGGACCTTGAAACTGGTTCTAGACACTCAGAACTGACCTCAAAATTGTCCTCAAGACCTAAAGAAATAATTTATTACCCTGTCTCACCTCTGACCAATCAGTTCCTAACACAGCCTGGAACCCCTAACCCATGGGATTTTTGCCCGATATAATCTGCAACCTACATGCCAGTGGGGAGTCAGGTCTTTGAGAGCACAAGCTTCCTGTATCTAGATTGGTCAATTCTAATAAACACTAATTCCTCTCTTTATACTGTAAGCCCCTGCTCCTGCAATTTTTGACCAGAGCACTCAGGCAGACAAACTTCATTTTTGGGGTTTGGTAATAAAAACACCTGCTAACTTAACCTGTCCCAACTTTCAGCCTTCTCTTCCAGCCCCACAGGATCCTGAACTTAGATTGACCTCAGCCTAAGCCAGCATCTTCTTAAGGGCCCCTCCTAAAAAACCAGGTGACCACAAAGACAAACATTCCCTGATGAAGTGTCCAATCACACCACCTGCTCCTCCCAGGCCCACTCCCAGTTCTTTCTGGTTTTGTTTATTCCTCCCAATAAAAGAAAAGCTCTTCTCTGCCTTATTACTGAGATGCTTAGAGAACGTGTGGTCTGAGCATTCTCCTGTTGAAATAGTCTTTTCAAATAAAGTATTTCCTTACCTTAGTCTGGATTTGTTTTTTGTTTGACAGTAGTTATGTTTTATTAGCTATCGCTTTAAATATGTCTTTCTTCTCAGAGATCAGGTTAGTCTACATTTGTGTTACTAAAATAGAATTGAGGCCCAGAAAGCTAAATAATCTGACCAAGTACCCTCTGCCTCAAAACACAAAGACCTTTGCAGTTCTGATTTAATTTGTGACTAATTGATATGGAGAAAGATAATGCAATATAACCAGTGCCTGTTATAAAGCTGTCACATGACACAAAGCAAAAGGAGTGAGGAGATGGTGTTATAAAGTGTGGTTTCCTGCAGGGCAGCGTGGTATTGAGAGACCACCTCTGGCCTGGGGAGCAGGCGCCCATGTTTCAATCACACATCTCCTAAGTGACCTTTGGAAGATGACTTATTCTCTTTGGGGCCTCTGTAATTTTATCTGTAAAATGAGGGGATTGAACTTCCTGATCTCTAACCTCCCTTTCAGCTCTAGAAGTCTATGATTCTAAAACAATTTAGAGTAAATCATAAGGATGGACCTTCAAGCAGTCAGATCAGCAAAGGTGACTGCAATGAGGGCTACATGGTGTTACGGCCAGGGCCGTAATGAGATCTGTAATTAAATATAACAACATGGGGTCATAATCAGATCTCATGCTTCAGAAACCACATTAATCATGATAGAGATCAGGTAGGTCGTTCTCCCCAGAATGCAATGGGGACCTTGAGAAGGAAGACAGAGCATCCCTCTCCCTCTCCACGCTGAACAGTGTGCTTTAGAGGGGGAAGCTGGGCTGGGCCAAGAGATTGGAGCTTGAATCCTCAGTTGCACTTTAGTTTCCTCCTCAGCAAATGAGAAATTTAGGTCCATGCTCTCAAACTTTACCAAAGTTTCTCTTTAAAATAAAGAGGGAGAAAATCACTAAAATAAAATTTAAAAATGAGGCCCTTGAAGGCTGCCAAAACATCTATCAAGTTTTTATTTCCATAAAAGTGAGTTAGATATTTACTCCTACTCCATATTATAGCTGATTCTGTCTCAAATTTATAATATTTAAAGTAATTTATCACATCATAAATCTAATGATCCCTACAGACTGGAAAGCATAGCTTATGACTTCAAGACACTGTAATGAGGTGGGTGGGTGGCAGTTTGCTAAGAGTAGATGTAGGTGTAGCCCAGAGGGAGCCTTCTAGAATTGATAGTCTATGATTCTTATTCTTAGAAATATGCTTGCTTCAGGAGGAATCCTGTATTAAATTATAAGTCTGGGATGTGTGGCTGTGTGTGTGTTTGTATGGCTGTGTCTTCCTGTGTCTGTGTGTGCTTTTGTGTGTATGTATCTCTGTGTGTGTTTGTGTGTGTCTCTGTGTGTGTTTGTGTATGTGTCTCTGTGTGTATATGTCTTTCATATATTTGTGTGTGTGTGTCTGTGTCTGTGCATGTGTCTCTCTGTGTGTTTGTGTGTCTCTGTATGTTTGTGTATGTGTCTGTGTATATGTGTCTGTGTATATGTGTCTGTGTATATGGGTTTCTGTTTGTGTGTATGTGCCTCTGTGTATGTGTGTCTGTGTGTGTGTTTGTGTATGTGTCTCTGTGTACATGTGTCTGTCAGTGTATATGTGTGTATGTGTTTCTTTGTGTGCATGTGTCTCTGTGTATGTGTGTGTGTGTGTGTGTGTGTGTGTGTGTGTGTGTGTGTAGTTGTTGGAAGAACAGGCCTTGATAAGGATGAGAAGAGAAGCAAATATGGAAGAGTAAGAGTAAGGGAATAAGGCCTCTACAATGAAAATTTTTCCTCCTATGATAACTAAAAAGCAGGAGACAATGAGGCCTCAGACTCTTTGGAGCTCAGATCAAAGGTAGCAAATCTCTCCAGCCTGAGGCAAGCCCCGAGGCACAGAGACAATAAGATGGCACAGCCTAATAAATGCCTCAAATCTTGCTCTGATTCAAAACTAGTACTTTGCACAATGTAACACCATCTATATTTAAAATGGTGCTATCTAGCCGTATTTAATTCACATATGATCATAATATTATCAGGGCCACTTGGATGGCTCAGGGTGAGATACAGCAAAGATCTAGTCCTGAAACTGCCTCGCTCTGAATCCATGTGCTGAAAGATCCCAAACTTGTTCACAAAGGTCAAATTGGTTTATCACAGAGCCAGGGCTACCTGGTGTATCCTGTGATCTTTCCAATCAATCCTTCCCCTGATAAATCCATTCAAACAAAAAACTTGCTTAGAGCTGCCTCAAGATTGGGAAATCAAGTTGAACAAGTCACAGTCCCTGCCCTCAAGTAAAGTACAGAAAGTTAAGTAGCTGATTACAATGCAATTTGATTCAACAGATTTATAAACTTCTACTCCCACTTCAACCTTGGAGCAGAATCCAGCAAAAACAAAATCCTTCTTGATTCCTGCTTCTCTGAGAAAGTAGATGTTAACTTAGAGCAGCTTGAAGTTCTTGGGTTGCTCCTGGTGAGTTATAACTATACCTCATAGTGCCACAAACCAGACACCACAGAGAAATTTAGGAGCACTAAGGTCTACCACTATTTGTTATACATTGGATGAATATTTAAAATAATCCTTTTACTATCTGAGTGTGTAGAATATTCTTCAGAAACTGGTCCAGTATACAAACTGATATATCGCAACCTCTGCCTCTCTAATCTTACGGTCAGGTTTTAGGAAAGAGCCTTTAAGTTTGAAGAGAAAGTGCCACCAAATCTAGTAAAAACAGCTGCCACAAAATTCTAGTCCTCTGAGATACAGAATGCAGTGGGCTAATTTTACACATGTTATTTGTTCATTTTATTATTTGAGGAATATTTTGGTATTTTCCTAGGTGAGGTCATCAGAATCTCTCTCCCTCCCCCCACCACCACCCCACCAAGATATCTGCATATTAATCCTCATAACTTGTGAATAAGCAGTATTACCAGGCAAAGAGGAATTAAGATTCCAGATAGACTTCAAGTGCTTATTAGATAACCTTGAGATGGGGAGGTCATCCAGATGGTCTGAATGGGCCCAATGTAACTATAGTGTGTAAGTGAAAGAAGCAGGCAGGAGGGGGAGAACCAGAGAGCAACACCAAAAGGACTCAACCTAATGTTTCTGGCATTGAAGATGCAGAAAGAGGAGGAGGAGCCAAGGAATGGAGGAGGCTTCTAGAAGCTGGAAAGCACAAGAAACAGATTCTCCCCTGGTGCATTCATAAAAAAAATACAGCCCTATGGACACTTCAATTTTAGCTTGTGAGACCCATTTCAAACTTCCCACCTCTAGAACTATAAGATAATAAGTTTGTGTTGCTTTAAGCCAATGCTTGTGGTATGTTTTTACAGCAGCCATCGGAAACTAATAGACTGGCTAGATGGGGTAGAGAGAAAAGCAACTAAAACAGCTGACAAAGCTTAGATAGAAAACAGGGAGTGATAGACACTTAAACTAGACCCACAGATAGCTGTAAGGAATGCCCAAAGGGAGCAGAGGAAAACCACCAACTAGGAAAAAAATCACAGTGTGGGAGACCACAAACCACAATAACCCCTGAGAGAGAGGAGCATAAAACCACTAAGTAGTCAACTACAGAACAATGCGAGTGCCTTGAAAACTAAATCATCCCTTCAATGACTGTCTCTGAAGGTATCATTTAATTACAAGGTTGATGTCTTGTGTTCATAAAACAGACCCTGAGTCGCCATTAAAAAAAGTTAAATTACATTCTGAGTGTCTTAGAAGGAAAGGAATTGCAGACTATTTTAACTGCCAGAGCCAACCAAGTTTTCAAGTCTTACCTTTTTAACCCATGGCTGCAATTCTCAGTCTTCTTTTTCTGCACACAAATCATTTGCATGCATAAAAGCCACTCATTAATTTGGGGACCCATTGGAAAAAAAGTGAATCTGAGTATCTGAAGATGAGGGCATGTGTAACTTGAAGAACATCCTTTGGTTTACATATCACTTTGCCTTTGTTTTCTCTGTCCCACACTGACTGCATCTCATTTTCCTCCTCCAATTTCCTCTACCTGATACATATTAGTTCTCTGGGCATTTACTCTCTCACTTTTTTTACTTCTTATTCTCTCTATATGATATGTAAAGTCCACCAAGTTGGTGACTTTCACCACCCTGTACATGGTAATGTCCCCAAGCCTTATCCCTACCCCAAGATTAGTTCCTTCTGAGGTTCTGACTTGCATTTCAGTCATTTGAATGCCCAGAAGCATCATGAACTCAAAAATGTGTCAAAAGGAAGCTCATAATCTCTACTCTCCCTCACCTCCTTGAATTGTAACACCAATCTATCCAGTTGCTCAAATTAGAAAGCTGATGTTGTCTTCTCTCAGAGTCCCACAATTATACACTAGAATGCAGATAGGAGTCCTTTCCTTAGTACTTACACATCCTCCCTCCCTCCCCTCCTTCCTTCCTTTCTTCCTTCTTTCCTCCCTTCCTTCCTTCCTTCCTTCCTTCCTTCCTTCCTTCCTTCCTTCCTTCCTTCCTTCCTTCCTTCCTTCCTTCCTGTATAATAGCACTTTCATGATTATTACTGTTGCATAACAAACACTCTAAAATTTAATGGCATAAAGCAACCATTTGAGCATGCTCATTTATTCTGTGGACGGAAGGCAATGAAGAGGGCTTATCTTTGCTTCATGGTGTGTGTGATTTCAGGAAGATCACAGGCTGGGGTGATTCAATGGCTGGGGACTGGCATCATCTAAAGGCATCTTTACTCACATTGTTGTTACTATCTTTGGAAAACATAATCTACAGCAAATACCTTGCTTACATATCTGTCACATTTGCCAATTGCAAAATTATGGCAGTCATTAGATCCACCACTAGATCTTATCATTAGCTACATTAATAAAGTAAATACATACCACAAGTTTTTAAAAATTATTTTATATGTGTGTGGTAGGCAGTTAGACAGACATGAACAGAACAAGGATGATGGGCCAAGTACAGAAGGTCATCAGGGTGGAAAGCCCCGGGTGCCTAGCAATGGGCAAAACTGGGACAATAAGGACCTCGCCCTCAGGGTAGCCTTTCCTCCCCTAGCATATTGCTGGTCATTCTGTTTAGAACCCCTGACCGTTCATATCGCTGATCATGCAGTTCGGACCCTCCCCTGACCTTTCCTTCTCTGACATGTTGCTAGTCATGGAGGTCAGACCCCTTTAGAGGCAGAAGGAACAAGCCGGTTGGAGAATAGCCCTTAAGCATTAAGCCCCCAGAACAATGAGGTTCTTACCTGCACCAAATACCTCTAGGCCTCAGTTGTATTTCAGCTCCAGGCTCAGAAAAGCAGCAAAACCAGATAAGCTATGCCACAGCTGACCTCAGGAGCAGATACATTGACAAATGACCGCCTGCCCTAGTGCTGACCAATCACTGGAGACCATGACCTTGAAAGGACACACCTGGAAAGCTGATGAATATTCTATTGAGAAACTCCCCTGGGACCTTCCCTAAAATCTCCATCAGATGGAAAACCCAGTGTGCTCTCCTGCCCAGGAGCCCACTTGCACTTCTCCCCCACACCTCCCCCTCTTCTTCTTCCCAGGCCTGTTACCTTTACCATTCTTTTTCCTTAGCTCCCAGAGCCCTTCTTTTGTCTCTGTAACGTGTTTCCTGAGCCCGTGTCTTCTACCACTCATTTCTACCTCTGTGATCTTCTAAATAAACTTTCTCTTATTGTTTGAGCTTTGATTCTGAATTCTTTCCCAGCCAGAATTCAGGTACTGAGGTTGCTGAACCAAGGTCTGGTCTGACTCCACCGTTCTAACACTTGGTGCCATTTCTTACTGCCAACATGTGTATTTTAATATGTCCTTTGGAATCGTACATATTTTTTGGTTAATGCGTTATATTGTTTTGAGAAAAAGTTCTTAGCCAGTGGAATTCAGGCACAATAAAAGGTTCAAAACTTCGATTTTACTTTGAATGAGGGAATAAATGAATAGCAGCAATAAATATGGCTAGCATTTGGTGGTAGATTCTAGTTATGTAGATTTTTTTAAAAAATACATTGCCATATTTGCTAAACAAATATTGTGATACTCTCTAGAGATACATTTTTACCTTGTTTTTTTTAGTCCATATTTCATTAGAGATCAAGAATCCTGTAAATACAATGATAAAAAATTAAACAAGAATTAAAACAATATATTCTTGCATTGTAACACTTTGAGTAGATCTAGATTCCATAAGTAGAGGAAAAACAAACCTGGAGAAGGTTCATTTAGTCCTACTTTTCACATAATAAGGTCCTTAGAATGCTAGTTCTTGTGTAATATTTTTTTAAATATGTTTTCATTGATTTTAGAGAAAGGCAGGGAGAGGAACAGAGATAGACACATTGATTGGCTGCCTCCTGCAGGCCCCCTACTAGTCACCCTGGGCATGTGCCCTGACCAAGAATTGAACCAGCAGCCTCCTGATTCACAGGACAATGCTCAACCAACTGAGCCACACCAGTCAGGCTGGTTCTGTGCAATATTAACAAACCATATATGAAAAGGAAAAAAGAAAACGAAGGAAAGAAGGAAGGAAGGAAGGAAGGAAGGAAGGAAGGAAGGAAGGAAGGAAGGAAGGGAGGGAGGAAGAGAGGAAGGGAGGAAGAGAGGGAGGGAAAATAAAACAAGTCAGGGTATTCACTGGTCAAATTAGAGGAGGCAACTCTTAGTTAAATGCAATATAAAGTTTCTTTGTTATTGGACATCCATGCTCATGATGAGTCACTGAGAAGAGAGAGAAGTGTGTACAGTGTTTTCCAATCCTGCTTTCTCGTAAGTATATCACATATTATAGAAAGACTGATCCAGTCCAGTTCCCTCGCTATGCATCCACAGAAATCAAGGTCCAAAGAGGTAAATAACATGCCCGAGGCCAGCCAGCTGTTGGGGGAGCAGGGCCAGGTCTAGAACCTGGCTCCTGGCTCCCAGTCAAGGACTATTCCGGATCTCCCACTATACCAATTAATTAGGAGTGCAGGTGTCTGCTTGATAGAAAAGAACAACAGTGATAAATGAAAAGTCAGTTACAAACTAATTGTTGGAATAAGTAATCTAAATGGGAAATAGTGATGAGACAGAAGTAACTCTTAACAATTTTGCTTAAATAAGAATTACTGACATATTTTTTTTATATCTATCCTCTCCATGAAGAACAGTGTTTCACCCCGCTTTAGCCCTGACATCTCTGTAGGACTTGTGGTGGAGTGAGGTTTAGAGGAAGGCAGGGGGCACACTTGGCAAGACACAGCTGAGTTGAATAGAAAGCAAGTAATGGTGACCAATTTTCTACCTTTCCTGCTGAGAATCAAAAATGACTGTGGCCTTGCCCTAACCAGTTTGGCTCAGTGGATAGAGAGTCAGCCTGTGGACTCAAGGGTCCCAGGTTTGATTCCGGTCAAGGGCATGTACCTTGGTTGTGGGCACATCCCCAGTAGAGGTTGTACAAGGGGCAGCTGATCGATGTTTCTCTCTCATTGATGTTTCTAACTCTTTATCCCGCTCCCTTCCTCTCTGTAAAAAATCAATAAAATATATATTTTTTAAAAAAAATAACTATGGCCAAACAGTAGACTTGAAGTACCATTATGAAAATTTATTACTTATAGATCTGATTTTTTTTTTCATTCATATCTACAGGTTGAAAAGAGGTTCTCCTCCTAAAATAGTTAATTTTAACATAAAGCAGAGGAGAATTGCTAATTTGGTCTATGGAAAGTCTGAATCCTATATAATAAAAGCTTAACATGCTAAGTGTCTGGTTGTCCGGTCTGCCATTCAGCCAATCAAAGCGTAATATGCTAATGATATGCTAAGGCCACTCAACCACTCGCTATGACATGCACTGACCACCAGGGGGCAGACGCTCTGACTGGTAGGTTAGCTTGCTGCTGGGGTCCAGCCAATCGGGACTGAGCAAGACAGGCTGGACACGTCCCGGAGCCCTCCTGCAGTCCCTCCCTGGCTAACCAACCTCCTGCGTCCTTCCCCGGCCCCGATCATGCACCAGTGGGGTCCCTCGGCCTGGCCCGCACCCTCTCGCAATCCCAGCTGTGGGACCCACCCCCAAGTGCATGAACTTCATGCACTGGGCCTCTAGTATCTTAATAATGCCATACCCTAAGGGCAGCCTCCTGGGTTTGCCTAAATTCTGCTCCTGTACTCCTAGGATCTAACTTTTGCTATAGCCAGGAGGAACCTAAGCACTGACAACTAGCTCAAGAAAATGGTAGGGTGCAAAAGATGATCAAAGACTCAGAGGCCATGAGGGAAAGGGGGAATAAATGGGTAATTCAAAGGAGAATCTCCACAGTTCTGAGCTAGAGGACAAATTCCAGATCGAAGAATGGAGACTTCCATGGAGTAAGTGGAATGAGATAGAGGTCAAGGGGTATGGGGGAGGAGCTGATGGGAGATGGCATACCAAAATGTTTTAAACCTTATTCTCACCTATGTTTATGTACTTGAATGGCTAAAAAAATAGGGCATTGAAGTTGTGGACGGCATAGCTCCTTCCTTCCAATTATGAAACCTAGAATTGAAATTATGGCATCTCATGATAGAAATGATAGGACTGATTTTAGGTAATGCCATAACCCATTCAATCTGTACCCTTCTTTCCCCCTATTGCAGCCACTTTTCTGCAACATTTAATAGTAATGGAATATGTGTTTAGACTTCAAGGAAACTGTCATGGTGAGGAGACAGAAGGAAGCTAGGTAGACAGGGGAGGAACCATGGGGTGAGATATTAGACCATGGAAACCCAGCTGGGCGGAATTACAAGGACAACTCAGCAGGGCAGGGAAGGAAGGGTGCAGGCAAGCAAGAGACAAATTTTAAAATGTATGGATGTTGCTAAGATAGCTTGCAGATAACCAATCACAAGATAATGAGGCATATAACCAATACCAAGAATGTTATTAAGGCAGAATTCTTTAAAAGGACCAATCAGGAGCTAGCAGGGCATATATCTCTCCCTAAACTAAAAAGCATGGGCTTTTTCTGTCCCTTCTCTCCCTCTGTCTCCCTCTCTCCCCCTCCCATGTGCTAGTTTCCTGGCTCCTGTGGTGGGGGATACTCCCTTGCGCCCAAGTGGCTTACGGCCATGTAGGACTCTACAGATGGACTAATAGTCTTTTATTCGCATGGGTGCTGAACTACACCCAGCTGCAACGTGACCTGCTTTTGGAACTCTAGCTGAACCTTTTCCAGGATGGGTTTCTCTCAATGAACGCTGCTTCCACTAACCATTTTTATCTGCAAATCCATTCTTTGGTTTTTGAGAAAATGAATTCGGACTCAAACACCCCACCTTTTGGTTTCAATGGGACTCTTAGATAAGACAAACTAATCTGTGTCCCAATAGAAATGCCAATTTTGAAAGAGATGTGTGAGGAGGCAGGGAATGAGAGGCTTTGAGAAGCAAGCTCAATTAACTGGAAAGCCCCTTGCCCACAAAAGGGAGGGAGAAGAGAAACAACTTCTTATCTAAAAAGAACACAGGTCTGAATCTGAAGGCCACCAAGGCACATTACTGAGGTGAGGGATTACATACAGTAGCCCCCCCCCCCCCCCACCCCACACTCCTTATCCTCGGTTTCACATCCCAAGATTTCAGTTACCTGTGGTCAACCATGTGGAAAAATATTAAATGAAAGTCTGTTCTATGCTTCTATGTCTCTGGATCTATTTTGTTCATCCATTTATTTTTTTCATTAGATTCAACATCTGAGTGAAATCATGTGATAAAAATATTAAATGAAAAATTCCAGGAATAAACAACTAACAAGTTTTAAATTGCTCACTCTTCTGAATAGTGTTAAGAAATCTCACAGCATTCTGCTCCATCCCTCCCGGGATGTGAATATTCCCTTCATCCAGTGAATCACACTGTGTACAGTACCTGCCCATTACTCACTTAGTAGTTATCTTGGTTATCACCTCAACTGTCGAGATATGACAGAGTTTGTGTTCAAGTAACCCTTAGAGTAGCCAAGCTATATAGCAATGCCTATGTCATTCACTTCACTTCATCTCATTACATAGGCATTGTATCATCTTACATCATCACAAGAAGGGTGAATGCAGTACAATAAGATATTTTGAGAGGGACAGAGACCACATCTACATAACTGTTATTACAGCACTAGTGGCCCAGTGCACAAAATTCATGCATGGGTAGGGTCCCTAGTGGCTGCTCGCTGTTGGCTGCCAGCTGGGGTCTTCCTTCATTCCGCACTATGGTCAGTGCACGTCATAGCAAGCTATCGAACTCCTGGTCACTCAAACTCCTGAGGGGACACTTTTCATATTAGGCTTTTATAAATATAGTAGAGGCCCGGTGCAGAAAAATTTGTGCACTCGGGGGGGTCCCTGAGCCCAGCCTATGCCCTCTTGCAGTCTGGGACTCCTCGGAGGATGTCAACCTGCTGGCTTAGGCCCGCTCCCTGGGGGGGTCAGGCCCAAGCTGGCAGTCAGACATCCCTCTGCCAGCCTGGCAGCCCTCGGGGGATGTCCACTTACCAGCAGGGAGCAGACCTAAACTGCAGTCAGACATCCTTAGTGCTCCTGAGGAGGCGGGAGAGGCTCCCACCACCACCGCTGTGCTGGCAGCCATCAGCCTGGCTTGTGGCTGAGCAGAGCTCCCCCTATGGGAGTTCACTGACCACCAGGGGACAGCTCCTGTATTGAGCATCTGCCCCCTGGTGGTCAGTGTGTGTCATAGTGACCAGTCATTCCCTGTCATTCTGCTATTAGAGTCAGTTTGCATATTACCCTTTTATTATATAGGATAGAGGCCTGGTGCACGGGTGGGGGCCAGCTGGTTTGCCCTGAAGGATGTCCTGGATCAGGGTGGGGGTCCCGCTGGGGTGCCTGGCCAGCCTGGGTGAGGGGCTTATGGCTGTCTGCAGGATGGTCAAGCCCCCCAGTGGGGACCCTCACCCCATGGGGGTTTGGCCAGCCTGGGTGAGGGGATGATAGCTGTTTTCAGGCTGGCCACAGCCCCTTAAGGGTAGGGGTCCCTGCTGGGGTGCCTGGCCAGCCTGGGTGAGGGGCTGATGGCCATTTTCAGGCTGCCCAAACCCCCTTCAGGGTGTGGGTCCCACTGGGGTGCCTGGCCAGCCTGGGTGAGGGGCTGAGGGCCTTTTTCAGGCTGCCCACACCCCCTTCAGGGTGGGTGTCCCCACTGGGGTGCCTGGCCAGCCTGGGTGAGGGGCTGATGGTTGTTTTCAGACTGACCAAGCCCCCTGGCGACCAAAGCTCCCAGCCTTTCCTTTTTTTGTTTTTGTGTTTTATTCGCTCCAGCTCCGTGGCCATGGCAACTGGAAGCAGGTATCTGGGGTTTATTTACCTTCTATAATTGAAACTTTATTGCCTTGAGAGGAAGCAGCAGCTGGCTGGGAAGCTTGACTTCTTCCATTGCTGGGGCAACTAAGCCTCCTGCTCTTGGCCGGCTGGAAGCAGGTATCTGGGGTTTATTTATCTTCTATAATTGAAACTTCATGCTTTTAGTGGAGCTCAGAGCTGGCTGAGAAGCTTGGCTTCCTCCATCATTGGAGCAACCAAGCCTCCTGCTCACTCCAGCTCTGTGCCTGCTGGCCGCCATCTTGGTTGGGTTAATTTGCATATAGTCTGATTGGCTGGTGGGCGTGGCTTAAGGGATAGCGAAGGTATGGTCAATTTGCATGTTTATCTATTATTAGGTAAGACTAGAGGCCCAGTGCACAACTTTGTGCATAGGTGGGGTCCCTTGGTCTGGCCGGTGATCGGGGCTAATGGGGACTGATCGGGGCCTGCCGGCCAGGGAGGAACCTTGGGAGGGCTCCAGGCCATGTCTGGCCCTCTCACCCACTCCCAATTGGCCAGACTCCAGCAGCAAACTAACCTACCAGTCAGAGCATCTTCCCCCTGGTGGTCAGTGCACATCATAGTGACTGGTCAAGCAGTCGACCAAACGGTCAGACACTTAGCATATTACACTTTTATTATATAGGATAGATATTGTTATAATTGTTCTATTTTATTATTAGTTATTGTTGTTAATCTTTTACTGTGCCAAATTTATAAATTAAACTTTGTGATAGGTATATATGTATAGGAAAAAAACATAGCATATATAGGATTTAGTACTATCCTTGGTTTCAGGTATCCACAGGGATCTGGGAATTTCCCAAGAATAAGGCAGGGGAAGGGGAGGCTACTGTATTAGCACAAACAACAAAGATATTGTTTGTGAAATGCTGACTGTTCCCTAAAATAGTTAAGCTACTAATTCTAACGGGAAACGACAGCCAAATCCTTACTGAGAGATAATCCAGCCTCTAAGAATTCCACTTTCCACAAATTCTCCTTCTCCCACTTTTTAAGTTGGGTGAGTTGGAATTATCCTTCTGGAGAAACTCAACAAGATTTCTCAGTTTGTCTTTGTATAAAGAAGACAGGGCACTCAGAAAACTCATCCTGCAACCAGCAAGGAGGCAAAGGGCCCCGGCAGGGCAGGCTCTGCAGCTACACTGGTGGGTCTCCACTTGAGTTTGTCCTTCAGAGTCCTGAGAATGACTATTCCATAATTCTCTCACCTGATTAATTTTTAACTCTGAGCATAATTACACTCTTCCGAAGGTAAATCGGTCTTATAAATCAGTCGTGGCTGACAGTTCCCTGTGCGCAGCACAATTGGCTTGGGTGCGGTGGGGGGAATGCTGGCCAAAGTGCTGACTCCTCCACCTTCTCTCCCTTCCAGGCTGCCTGTTCCTTCCCAGAGCAGAGACCCGGGACCCTGCAATGGGATGATGGGGAAGCAGGAGGCTGACCTGAGGTTTGCAGAGGGTGTGATTTCCTTTTAAAGCAAGGCGAAAGGGAGATGGGGAGAAGGAAGCTTACAGACTTCTCTGTTAAAGCTGTGCTGAACTCTAGCCTTCTGGCAAGCTGCGGCAAGCCGCCAATTTGAAGTGTGTGAGCTTTAATCTGCTTCTGGCCTGATGGGCTCTCGTGTCCACAGGGAGCTGGGAGGCATCCATTAGGCCGGACCAAGGAGATGGAGCGTCTAGGAAATATGTTAATACGAAACCCTCCCCGCCTGCCTGCCCCTGCCCTTGCCTTGTCTGACAGCCTCAGAAAGTGACATTTCAGGAGTGTGCTGTTCCTATCAGAGCGCCCCAAATTCACATCTCTTCATTGTATTAAACTCTTTTTTCTTTGAGGACTGCAATGAGCAATTCACTTGTTAAAAATATGAGGTTTTTTTTTTTTTTGCTTGTTTTTAAGTATAAGTTGGGATGGCTTTGTGCACAGAAAAACTTAACTTCTTAAACAATGTAATCACTAATCCTTTGTTTTTAAAATGGATATATGAAATATTAAAGTTATAAATTTTAAAATCTAGTGTATTTTATGTGTTTAATTTCTACCTATAAATTTTATTCAATTTATAAGTGTAGTTAATTTAGCAACAATTTTAAAAGGGAAACTTTGGCTAATATTTGGACCCAGTTACAAAATTTTGTGACATATTTCAAATATTCTAAATTGGATTTATCAATTGCATATATCTTCTTTCCTATTTAAATTCAACTTTCAGATTAACAAACTTTCCAGTTTATCTACACTAATAAAAGACAAAGATGATAATTGACTGTACCTTTGCTACGCCTCCAAGCCACGCCCACCAGCCAATCAGAGCAACTATATGCAAATTAACCCAACCAAAATGGCATCCGGCAGCCCCAGAGCTGGAGCAAGCCAGAGGCTTGGTTGCCCGGGAGATGGAGGAAGCCAAGCTTCCCACTTACCCTGAGCTGGCTGTGGCCTCATCTCACGGCAACAAAGTTTCAATTATAGAAGACAAATAAATCCCAGATACCTGCTTCCAACAAGCCTCCACTGGGAGCTTGGGTGTCTGGGGGCTGTGGCCAGCCTGCAAACAGCTGTCAGCCCCTCACCCAGGCTGGCCAGGCACCCCAGGGGATACCCCCACCCTGAAAGGGCTGTGGCCAGCCTACAAACACCCATCAGCCCCTCACCCAGGCTGGTCAGACACTCCTATATAATAAAAGGGTAATATGCAAACTGACCCTAACAGCAGAACGACTGGGAATGACTGGTCACTATGACACACACTGACCACCATGGGGCAGATGCTCAATGCAGGAGCTGCCCTCTGGTGGTCAGTGCACTCCCACAGGGGGAGCTCTGCTCAGCCACAAGCCAGGCTAATGGCTGCCAGTACAGCGGTGGTGGTGGGATCCTCTCCTGCCTCCTCAGCAGTGCTAAGGATGTCCGACTGCAGCTTAAGCCTGCTCCCCGCTAGCAAGTGGACATCCCCCTAGGACTCCCTGGCTGCAAGAGGGATGTGTGACTGCCAGCTTATGTCCAATCCCCCAGGGAGCAGGCCTAAACCAGCAGGTGGTCATCCCCCGAGGGGTCCCAAACTGGGAGAGGGCACAGGCTGGGCTGAGGGACCCCCAAGTGCACAAATTTTTGTGCATCGGGCCTCTAGTTTTAGAATAGTAACCCTTATAAATTAAACTTCATACTATTGAAGCAGGAATTTAGGGGGAACATAGGCAGGCTTAGGGATTTTTTACAATTGGGGTCCATGGAAAAGCACAGGGCTGCAGACTGGGAGAAGGTACATTTCCATAACACAAGGAAGCCAGGTGCAGTTACATCTCCATAAGAGAAGGGAGCAGCAACAGTTGCATTTCCATAAGACAAGGGAGCTGGAAGTAGCCAAGAAAGGTCTATATTTACAAAATAAAGAAGGAGGAAGAAAACCCAGAAGGAATAGGAGAACAATGAGGGAGGAGAGCTTCACAAGTCTTATGTGAGGTTTGACCTTTGAGCTAAGGGGTTGATATAGTGACCAATTTGAAGGGGAATATTGACCAATCAGAGGGGATATCAGGACACAGGAACTGCAGCCTATATAAACCATAAGGAAAAGGAACTCCGTGGGACTCTTCCCCCTCCCTACATGGGAGTCAGTTCTGTGGAACTCTTTCCCTCTCCCCATGTGGGGGTCTGTACCTATGCTTCAATAAAACTCCATCTTTGCTATACCACCTTCTGTCTGTGGATTCATTTTTTGATTCCGGTGGACAAAGTATCTGGGTTCCAGTCCAAAAATTCGGTATCACTATGGGGAAACCCAAATTCTCTTAAATGTCCAAACTGAGTGTAGATTTAGTCCGATATGAACTAAGAGTTACAAGTAGGTATGAATTATTCAGTTAACATGTTCAGTTGGAATTACAAACTGACCTGTTATTCTGACAAAGTCCAATTGTCTTAAATATCATTATACTTAAAATGTAAAATATGTTCATATTTCTTAATACTAAAATATCAATACTATGCATACGTTGTTAAAAATATTCCCATACTTATTTCTAAATCTACCTCAAGTTAAAATTTTCTTATTCATTAAGAAACAAAATATATCTTAGATATAGTTTGGGATTGTCTTTCTAAAAGAATGGCCTCAGCTTGTGAAAGCTTCTTAAATAACCGAAGGATATTGGTCATACTTAGTGGTCTGCAATCTTGATAGGAAATGAGAAGTGCTGTTAATAGTGGCTACATCAACAACTTCAAAATCTGAAGAAGATGGCCATGTAGCACATGTCTTTTGGTTTTTGAAACACATCATTACCCTATTTGTAATTCAGTTTAGAGTTTGCAACCAAACCCAAAATGACTATAATAGTCAAGTGAATGCTTACATATACTTTATTCTTAAGTTATATATGCTTTTTGCTCTAAGCCTAAAGTTTTAAAAAGTCATGGAAGCAAAAGCATTTTTTTTTAAATTATGGAGAACTTCAAACATATACAAATCTTTTAAAAGGAACAATGAGACCCTGATTTCTACACCCACCCATCACTCAGTTCTAACGATCATCAGCGCCTGCCTAATCCTGTCCCAGGCTCATATTTATCCATTTCTTCCTCCTGCATTATTGTGAAGCAAAACTTAGATATCAGATCTTTTTATTTATAAGGAATAAGAACTATTTTTTAAAGAAAACACAGTGACTTACCATTACCACACGTAAAAAAATGATCAAATATCCAGTGTTTGAATTTCTGATTCTTTCATGAGTGTAATAAAATTTTGTGGTACATTCATTTGAATCAGGATCTGAAGGAAATTTTTTTAAATCCACACTTTGCAATTAGTTGATATGTCTTTTAAATATCTTTTAATGTTTAAGAGTCTCCTCAACTATCTTTTTCTTGCAATTTATTATTGAAAAAATGAATGATTTATCCTACAGGGTTTCTCTCATTTTAGATTTTGCTGTTTGCATTATTTTTGTGTAGATTATAAGTTTTTTTTCTCTCTCTCTCTCTCTCTCTCTCTCTCTCTCTCTCTATATATATATATATATATATATACCTTATAAATTATAATTTTTGGTAAGTCTACTTTATAGAGGGTGTGATAATCCAAATAACAGCACATAATATCTATCTTTCCTATCTCTTTGTCTCTTTTTCTTTGATATTAAGAGACATTGATGAGGTTTAAGTTCTTAGATCCATTTATTCTTCTGCAAAAGATAGATCCTTTTTCTCTCCTGTTTAGTTGCCTAATAGTACAGAAAATATTGAGATAGAATCTTCCAATAATAATCAATTATATTTTTATCATGAATGCAGGGATTAAAAATAAAAGAGATAGACAGCCCTGTTTCCAGATGTCTTGCTCTTCTCTAAAAAACCATCCTTCCCAGCTTGGTTAGCCTACCCGTCCATGCCTCAGGAACCCTGATTTTAGGAGAGAGTTAACAGGAAGACATTGAGGGAAAGAGCTCTTAGGAAACTTTAATATCCTGTGCTCTAGAAAATGAAAACTACCACCTTTTTATGAGTGCTATGTCTGGATAAAAATAAAAAAATTACTGGTGATTTTTATGTGTTAAAATCTATGCAAAACATTTTAATTTTATTAACACATATTAACTTATTTAATCCGTGTATTGAAAATATTACTATCCCCATTGTACAGATGAAGACACTGAGGTACAGCATAATTAAATAATGTGGCCTCCATAATCCAATAAATCTATAGAAAATATAGCTTTAGATTCAGAACCTGAGTCCCTAACAGCATGTTTGTGCTTTTGAAACTCAGTGTATGAATTCTAAAAATGAAATAACTCATCTATGAAGTTTTGAATAGCAGGAACTTTATATCCCTACATAGCATTGAGAAAACAAGAAAAGCAATTCATACAGATCAAGCACTAAAGCAATAAAAAAATTATTTCTGGCAAAAGGAAAAGAAAATCTTATTTTTAAATGAAATATGGAGTGTTCACTTTAGAATATACAGCACTACATTTTAAAGAACAACCTGGATTTTAAAGACAGTTGAAAACCAGCATTGTAGAGTAGAACGTTTAGTTGAAATCAGACACAACAAGATAGAAATCCAGCCTCTACAACTTACTAGCAATATGGCCTTAGTATTTACAATATCCCTGAAGCTTGGTTTCTGACTCTGGAAAATGGGATGGCTAACATCAATTTCTCCATTTAATCACTGAATTGCTAGAAGCCACCCTACACATATTCAATAAGTAATGGTTTCTGATCCCTTATATTATTGAGAATTTTAATATTCTCTCCATTGCATGTATTTTTTCAGTTAATTTTTTTAATTCTGAGAAAAATTAAATAAACTTATATTAGTCTCTGAATGTAAGTTTTGCTTTTAAAAAAGAATAATTAATTTTATCATCTTACCTGGGCCAATTCCTTTTAGTTCTGCTGAGTTCCCTAGGAAACAGGTAGGGGAAAATATAAGGCAAGTACTTCCATTAGATGGCACTTTGTAACATGGTGTGACTGTAGGAAGTGCTGAGCAATGGAAGATACTGGTTATATAGAGTGGAGAAGTCGAAAGCAGAGATAAGAGGCTTTATTTCGGATCCCTCTATCAAAGTAAGGCAATGGCACAAGGAGAAACTTCCACACCTCAAGACAGAAAGGAATGGAAGAAGTATTGACACAGTCAATAACAAAGGCTTTGAATTCATTGGTCAATTGTGCACATACATAATTTGTGTTTGTTAAAGAACACACATATGCACACACACACACACACACACATACACGCACTACTCATTTCAATATCCTATCAACTAAGTCATGCCTGGTATTAAAATATTGACCCTTTGTTCCATGTGCTAGTCCCATGCACTTGCCATTGCTCACTTCCTATACCAGCACTTTTGCAAGTCCTTGATGCCACTTTTAAGCCAAGCTTCCAGGCATCCAGCACCAGAGCATGAAATAGGAGCGTGAGGCCAGGTTGGCTTCTACACCCATTCAAAATGAACAGGTAAGATTTTGCTCAAAACACTCAGGTGCAAGAAGTGTCACATCATCTATAAAAACAAAATCAGCCCTAACTGGTTTGGCTCAGTGGATAGAGTGTCAGCCTGTGGACTCAAGGGTCCCAGGTTTGATTCTGGTCAAGGGCATGTACCTTGGCTGAGGGCACATCCCCAGTAGAGGGTGTGTAGGAGGCAGCTGATCGATGTTTCTCTCTCATTGATGTTTCCAACTCCCTATCCCTCTCCCTTCCTCTGTGTAAAAAAATCAATAAAATATATTTTTTTAAAAAATCAAAATGTATATGATCATGTGACTCTGCTTCCAGTTGCTCAGGTGAAACAAGCCCTATACTTGCCAGAGAGCTTAAGGAAGTCTTCTATTCATAAGTCAAGAATTTCTACTGAGATTCCAGTTCTCCACATCTTGTGGTCAATTTAAATGAAGGAGATTCTCCCTATTTGTCTAACTGTAACTTAGGGAATTTGTCATTATTCATTCACTTAACAAATGGCTTATGGAGCACATTCTAAGTGCCAGGCACTGTCCTAAATAGAGAGTGTTGAATAAAACAAACAAAAATCCCTGCTGCCCTGAAAGTTATTTGTCCTTATTTTCTACTAGAGGCCTGGTGCAGGAATTTGTGTATGGGTGGGGTCCCTCGGCCTGACTGGTGATCAAGGCCTATCAGGGGGCCAGTGGCTGGGGGAGGGACCCCAGGAGGTTGGCTGGCCCGTCAGGGGACTGGCCGGGGGGAGGGGCCACTGGAGGTTGGCCGGCCGTGTGAGGTTGGCTGTGGGAGTGCATTGACCATCAGGGGGCAGCTCCTGCATTGAATGTCTGCCCCCTGGTGGTCAGTGCGTGTCATAGTGACTGGTCAACTGGTCATTGCAGTCGTTCCAGTAGTTTGGTCGTAACAGTTGCTTAGACTTTTATATATATACTAGAGGCCTGGTGCACAAAAATTCGTGCATGTGGGGTTGTCCCTCAGCCCAGCCTGCCACCTCTCACAGTCTGGGAGCCCTCAGAGGATGTCCTACTGATGGCTCCTCTGCGGGAGGCGACCGGACTGATCAGGGGAAGGCACCATCACCCCCCTGCTCCTGCCACTGCCGGCCACCACAGCTGCCAAGGTGTTTTCATCAACATGGACTCCAGTCCCTTCACCACAAAAAAATGACAACTTTCTTTAGGCATTTTCAAGATATCTTTTTCATAGGATATCACATTTCTTTCTTTTTTGTATCCTCACCTGAGGATATTTTTCCATTGATTTTTAGAGAGCGTGGAAGAGAGAGGGAAAGACGGAGAGAAACATCAATGTGAGAGGGACACCTTGATTGGTTGCCTCCTGCATTAGCCCTGATCTGGGCCCCAGCCAGGGAAGAGCCTGCAACCTAGGTACATGCCCTTGACCAGAATCAAACCTGGACCCTGCGGTCCACAGGCTGAGGCTCTATCCACTGAGCCAAACCAGCTAGGGCAGGATATGACATTTCTTAGCCCCTCCAGCAGCGGACCTTCTTTTTGTCTTCCAGGAGTGAGGTGGAAAAACCATACATCACCTTCTTAGATTCTTATTACCCAAGTTACCAAGAACACTGTGAGTGGTGTACCGGGAGCTTAGCCAATGAGCGGTCAGAAAAGGTGTTTCCTCTACAGCTCATGCCCAGAGGCGGGACTGCTGGCACGCCATGGATGTCAGGCCCTCTCCTCTCTGGGCCTGCCCTCGGCCCCAGTGGTTGCAGGCAGGCCCACCCCCACCCTCTCCTCTCTGGACCTGCCCTCGGCCACAGCGGCTGCAGACGGGGACAGGCCCACCTTCTCCTCTCCAGGCCTGCCCTTGGCCATGGCGGCTGCAGGCAGGCCCAGCCTCTTCTCTCCGAGCAGCGGCCTGTGCCATCCATGGCTTGCCTCACCGCGCAGCAGTCCCTTCCCACCCACCTGCGTGCACAGCCTCCTCCTGAGTGGTCGTAACTGTTATGGCGTCCTGGCTAATTTGCATATTACCCCTTTATATATGTAGATATATAGATCTATCTATCTATCTATCTATCTATCTATCTATCTATCTATCTATCTATCCCTTTGTTCCCAGTAGAAAAGAAGTACAGAATAATCAATGCTAAGGAGAAATAATGAAGCAGAAAAAATGACATAGAGTTAGGGTGAAGGGTTAACATTTTAGAAAGAATGGCCAGGGCAGGCCTCACAGAGAAGGAAGTCAGAGATTAGCCAGGGAACTCGTGGGTGAAACATGGAGCATGAAGGCCATGAGGTGGGAGCAAGCCTAGCAGGCAAAAGAGTGGGACCAAAGTGGAGTGAAAGAATGAGTACAGGATAGAGGTAAAGTCAGAGTTAAAAGGGACTAGATAATAGAAGGCCCTGCAGATACAAAGACTGTGGCATCAAAGTGGGATACAGGTCTCTGTCATTCAATCACCCTCTGCCCACTAGTCTGCGGGAAGCTCACTTTCTTTCTTAGGGGTCAGCCCCTCTACTTTAAGAGCCCAGTCTATATTTGTCCTCACAGGACAGGGAGGGGTCAATTTCAGGCAATCCACCTAGAAACACAAATGAAAGCCTCGAAGCAATGTGTCAGAACTCCTCTCTTTTCTGCCTGAAAGGAAATGAGCTATAAAATGTCCTGATACAAGAGAGACCAGAACTCACACCTCATGGCTTCACCTTCTAATCCTGAAAAGAAAGGAAGGTGATGGGAGATAGAACACAGAAATCAGCATTTTATCACTTCATTCTTTGGCCCTGGAGATCCAGGCTCTGAGGACACCACCTGCCATAGAGTATGGAGCTTAACAGGGTCCTTGGTAATTACTGATTTGCTCTCTATTTCACCTTCTTTGAACGGTGACCTCTATGAGGAAAAGACTGAGCTTTATTTAATTTTCCATCTTTAGCTTCCATGGCATAGCTTGTCACAAAGTAGGTGTTCGCCGAATGATTGTTGAATAAGTGATATCAGTGAATTGCAGGGATAATAAATATTCATGTCTCTGTCAAAGAATCGGTTGGTTGCTCATGAAAACCAAAGAAAAAGAGGAGGCAATGTGATATGGTGTAGCCCATCTTGAATGGGTCATAGGACTACTGTGTCAGAAACTACTGGTTGTCCCCAAGATCCATTCTTCTCATCTAAAGTTCCATAATTTTTAGGTAGGCTTAGGTGCTCCCATGAATCTTGGTGTGGTCATGTGATCAAATTATGGCCATGGGATATTTTCGATGGGTGGGGAGATGATGTGTATCTTTCAGAGGAAGAAAGGTGTGGTCCTATAGCCCTTCACACTGGCTAGAATGAGGATGTGATAATGAGGCATCCTGGATCATGCTGACCACGCAATATTCTTTGGTTGGCACAGTAAAGAGAGAGGAGAGCATGTCCCTGATACTATCAAACCTCTAAACCAGCACTGCACTGCTAATGCCTGCACTGTGGAAATCATTGTCGCTGTGGGTCTTGATTACAGTAGGTCAAGCCCTATCCTAACTGAGACTGTTGATCATTCAGTTCTCCGACATTATTAGGACTGACTCTTTTAAGTATTTTACTAAGGTAAATTGTGAGTAAGCATAGATAATGTTTACGAGAACTTCAAAACCATCTAACTGAATAATTATTTAGAAAAAAATCATGATGGTTTTACCCTTAATTTGCCACAAAATAACTGCAAAAATATGAATGTTTTGGGTCCTGTCTCATGTGCCATTAAAATATAACATCATTCACTGCATTTCTTCTTCAATTTGGCAAACATCGTAGAATGTTTTAAAAATGTCCGTTTTCTCTACCTCCCATATCTGTCTACTTACCAGATGTGGGGGTCGGGGAGCGGTCTATGTTGACCCAGCAAAGATAAAGTTACTCAATATATGATAAACTCAACCAGTAGAGAAAAACAAGGCAACCCTGAGTGCTGCAGATTCCATAACCTAAATGTTTTTTTCTGATTTATCCTGTACTCTGTCACCCCATTGCCACTTCCTCTTAGTCCTCTGAAAATAAATTTACTGCCTCTAATTTCAGCTTCTTCCAATTAAGCCATTGTAAACCTGAGTGATTTTTTTAAAAAATAGAAACACAACTATATTGTTTGGCTGTTCAAGAATGCTTTAAAGATCTCTAATATCTTCAAGATATGGTTCCAAATCCATAAATAGAAAACTTTTTGTGATCTTGCCTCTGCCTTCTTTGTAGCCCATCTTCCTTCATAGTCTTTTCACTTCCTACCCCATTGAACTACTCCTTCCACAAATTCTGCACACTCCGATGTTTATGTCTTTATGTATGCTCTTTTTATTGACTTTAGAAGCATTTCTTCCAATGTGTCTTATGAAAATTTCCTAGTCTTCCTTACCTTTAATATTTTGTGCGGTTTCTCCTTAAGAATTGGTGGGCCCAGGGCAGGCCACCCCAAAATGTCCTACAATGGCATATTGATTACTTTGAATGAAAGTTGACAAGCAGCCAGTGCCAGAAGGGCACATTGACCCTCTTCTGTCTCCTTGAATGCAGGAAATAAATCGTCCCTGTGAAAGGTGCTTTCCTTGTGAGAGGGCTCAGATAGACACCTTTAGCACTAGAGTCAAGGAATCCAGGACCAAAAGCTTCCATAAACAAATCTTATTACTCCTTTGCTAATTTACTACCCAAGTCCAAACTTTGTTCAGATTCCTCACTAATAAACACCCAAACCTAAGTGTCCTGTTAATTCTTCAAAACTGTATTGATTTTTGTCTAAAAAAGTACAAAAGTTGTCTGGTTAGATCATTTCTCTGAGCATTAGATTATGATCTTGAGCATTATCTATGATCTCCTGTATGCATGTATTAAATTGTGGGTTTTTTTTTTCTCATTTTAATATGGTTTTCTATCAACTTCATTGCTAATCCAGCCACCAGAGCACAAGAGAGGTAAGGGTAAGAATTCTCCCCCTTCCCAACAGACTCGTTCTTCCACTGTGTCCCTGGAACATCCTCTAAAACCGCTATAAAGGGAGTTAGAACTCTACTGTCTGTTTATCTGCTCCTCTTCAATAAATCTTTACAGGCTCTTGAAGGCAAGTGCCATGAGTCTATACCTTTTTTTATCCCTGGTGTCTAGCACCATGCCTGCCATAGAGTAAACATTCGATAAATAGATGAGACCCGATTCTATAACTCCCTCCACATATCAAAAAACAACAACAACAAAATCTCCCTTTTTTCACATTGGTAGTTTTGGCTTGAAATATCCGAAATATTGACTCAACTTTCCCTTTCCAGTTGACTCTTCAAGTCGAAGTAGGGCAGGTCCAGAAAGGACAGAAGGCATCTACAAAGAACCCTTGCCAATACTGATCAGGTAACCAACCCAGAAAGGCTCGGGAACCCTTTCCTATTACATTTAAATTGACATTGCCTTTGCTATTACAGAAATCCGAATCAGAACAGAAGGATTTCTGCAAGCTCAGAATTCTTACTATGCCTGTTAATAACATGGCAGAGAAATACAAGCAAAATTGTCATAGTTGTGCAAAATAACAAGTTTAATTGGCAGAATTAAACTTCTGATAGCCAAAGCTATATCAAGGTGGCTGAAGTCCTTTTGGAGCTGAAATGGCTTGGATAACAGAAACCACATTTGATGTATTTTAAGGTCTTCTGTTACCATATGTGCTCCACTCATAGTGACAGATGGGTATTGATATTTTTTTCTCAACTGCACAAAATCTAGCTGAAGCATATGCAAAACTCTTAATGGCATTAAAGTTTTGCCAATTAAAAACATGTTCAAGCATTCGATATAGCACTTTGATAACATGTTGCCCAAGTTCCATTCTGAATTTTAAATCATGGCTTTTATTACATTGTTTGTCAAGCTAGTGTGAATAAAACAATTATCGCATGGGTTATATTTTTAGTCCTTTTATCATTTTGGCACTTGTCAAAATTAATGATGAAAAAACAGTAGAGTTATAACACAGTAATAGATAATGGGAAATATTAAGTTACAAGTAGTATTCATGAAAAGAAACCAGGTTTCATGGTTCCCATATATTACTAAACATATTGGGATGGCTGGAGAAGGGAGAGGGGAGAGTAGGCCATTAAAGAAAAGTAGTCCCCTCAACTAATTAAGCAGTTATATATATTTTTAACAAATCATAAAAGTTAGAGCAATTCCTAATTCATGGAATGATGGGATAATTTTATGAGAATAAAATTGTCTGCATTGTCTTAGCCAGTCTGTGGCTTTGTTTATTTATCTCTTTGTTTTATATCAATATTTTAAGGGGTTTTTAATTTGTTTCCTGCTCCCTGGGCTGGGCTGTAGACCTGGTTCTCTCTCTCTGAATGTTTGAGTAAGGTCTGAGAAAGGCATTTTACCTTTCCATCACCCTGTTTCTCCATTATCTATGCGTATGAATATAAATGAGTCATTGGACTTTCTCATAAGGATGGTGAAAATTTTCAAATGAGTGCACTCGCATATTTCAATATGTTTGCTGGTTTTCTCATTAACTGATTTCATAAACTTCCCTTTGCCATGTTGCTACCTTTTTTTCAATGACCTCAGAAGATTTTAAGAGGAGGGAGGGGAAAAAAAAGAGGAGAAACAAGTCAATAAGAACGTTCCAAAATGAATCAGCATAAGACTATTTTTAAATCCCTTCAGAATCAATCAGGCAAATTTATGGGAGTGACTTTTGAAGTTAATTTCTGTGAGGAAATGTGATATTCAGAAAGGTGAAAACCATTGCCTAAAGCCTGAGTCAGTTGACAGATCTTGGGTTAGAATCCCCCTCTTCTGACCCTTACAGGGAAAAAGTGCCTTTGCACCCCATTGCCTGACACAAATTGCTGTTCTGCCTTCCAAATGGAACAATACTTTTCTATATCTAAATACAATGCCTACCTGCTCCAGGAGCCAGGATAATATTGATGGTGGGAACCAAAAAGCCACATAAAATCAGCAATGAAACTAAAAGAAAAGACCATGAATGTCTCAGTTTAGAAATCCCTGTTTAATAGCAATGATTAGGCACGAGCAGGGGCAATATTCTTAAAGGACAATAGACTGAAAAGGGAAAAAAAGTCAACTGTTCTTCCGCCTCAGTTCCAGTTTTGCATGCAGTGGAGAGGCTCCACAATGCCCATCGCCAAGTTGGTAGGCTAGAGTTTTTATAGAGACGAACAGAAATATTCAGTCCATTCTAACCATGGAAAGTGCGGCCAAAATCCGAAAGCCTGAACGCTGCAGGAATGAGTGAACAGTTGGCTCCTACTTCTGAATAGGCTCTGGCAGTGGTGTTGCATGTAGCTAGGTCGCATTTTGCAAAATAGAAGCCATTATCTTTAGCATATCAACCAGACAAAATTAAATTGCAATTACATGGAGACATCCAAAAGCAAGCTATTTTGTCTTCAATTAAATTCAAAGAAGTGTAATCGAGATTACCAATTTGAAAAGAAGTTTAGACAAGCAATAAATGTGGCTAGAAGAAACATGGAATTAGAGATTTTAAAACCAGCAGTCTGAATTTTAATGACTGGTAAATACTATTTCAGAAACTCAAGTAATGTACATTTTTTCAGCTTTAGATTATGGGAAAGGGATGTGAATATTCTTCACATTTCACTGATTTATTAACCAAATTATTTCACTAATAGATTTTCATTTGCTTTTTAAGGAGTAAATATAAAGGTTAGCATAATCAAAAAATGTTGCACGTAGCTCATACACTGTTAGAAAACTGCTTACCCAAAGAAATAGATGCATGTCATTTTACTCTGCAGTCTTCTTGAATATGAGAATCAGGACTCTGCTGAGGGAGAAAAATATTTTTAGAAGAGATAAAAATCAAATCAGCTGCTGTGGAGACTTTGAAAGAAAAGCTTGTAACTATTTAAGAAGGCCCAGAAGAAAAGGTAAAGAAAAGGGCATTGCCCAATGACCACATCCTTTCTGGGGGAACTTCGGTGCTTTTCTGTTTTACAACCACTTGATTAGATTCTAATCAAAGGAGCTCATAGCCAGTTAACTTCATAAACCTGAGTCTAAAATGTTGACCTACTAGACTGGAAAGTGAACTGAGAAGAAGTTTTTAAAAATTCCAATCTCTGATGAAGTGTCATTCTGGCCACACTAAAAGGGGAATCAGCAATTCCCCTTCAGAACAACCCTTTGTCCTCCTCTCAGCTCTAATGATGAGCAACCTGGTTCCTTCCCGAGATGCGCTGCCACAGGGGAATATGGGGGCAAAGGCACTTTCATAAATATGTTCTCCAAAGTCTAGGTGAGTGTGTGCACCTTACACGCATACATATCCTACTTAGGAGAGAGAAAGAAATTAATTTTTTTTTAATTCTGAAAAAAAAATTAAATGAGGTTCCACAAAAGGAATTTTAAGTATCATGCTGTTATTCACTTTATGGCTGGTGTTAACTTTATATCTGCAGGAAGTTGGCCTAACCATTTCCTTACTTTTCTATTTTGGTGTAAATTTCACAAATAAGGCAATGGGAAGGATACGTTCATTGAACAATGTGCTGACAAGTTTCCTCCTAGGTCAGATGTCATTCAACCTCTGTCCATAGCACTGAGAAATCTTTTAAGTTCCGTTGTACAAACGAGGAATTTTAACATGTCATTACCTTTAAAGAGCTTCAAATCCCAAGATCAGTGCCTCCCTTTCAGCCACTTAGGTCACACATAGATATATACTTGGCATTACCTTGATGGATCCAGACACTCTTTGCCTTATACATAAATAACTCCAACCTCCCCTTGACTGACCTTTTATAATCCAATTTCTCATCTCTGCAATTTGTTCCTCAGTTTCCATTGGCCCTCCATAGCAAATTTAAGTCACTGAGTGCAGCTAGAAGGCTCTCCATTTATCACCTCTACCAGACCAATCTGAGAGAATGACAATCTACAATCGGCCTTGTAAATAAATAGAAAGCTAACATTTGGAAGAGATAAGGCAGCTGCCAAAGTTGGCTGATATCCAAGGCAGTACATAGTTTAATCAGTTGGAGAAAATGTTAGGGTCGCCAAAGGAGGAACGCACAAGGCCCAAAGTGGCAAAAAATTATAAATTTCCTTCAGGACCGCTTTCGAGCCTTCACCAACCAGTTTCTCAGGGATAACATGCTGCTGCAACCCCTTGCTCCAACCATGAGGAATCTATATAGTGTTCCAGCCAACTACAATCAAAGTCCATCCCGTTATGGCCTCCATGTCCCCTCTCAGCAGGAAATAACTACAGAAGAAATGACTTTCTTCCTTATTCTATAAAAAACAAAAAAGCTGGAATGTTAAGACTGATCAAATAATCAATACTCCCTCTCCTGAGAAACTGAACTTTAGATCATTTTGCAACCAACATTCTCTTTTGCTTAGACAAAATTCCATTTGCTAAGACCAGTAACTTTCCCCTCTGGACTTGCCCAGCATCCAAACCTCTCCAGAGACTTCCCGGATGAAAAAGTCCGCCTAGAGTCCTTTAAAATCCCTGACTCTTCGTCCCTGGGTGCTGATGCCATTTTGGGGCTCAGCCCATCTGGTTTCCAGATGACCTAATAAATTCATAATTCCTTACCCATTTCAGACTTGTGCATACTTTCTTCCATGACCCTAACAGAAAGAAACCTGAGATCAAGAGCATCTTCTAGGTGCAAAATTTCCTATAGGTACCAGAAAGAAAGAAACACGGGCTGTGTATTTCAGTTTACCCTGAATATCAAAGCCTTGCTGAAAATAAACCAAGCATGGGACTAAAAGCAGTTGGCTTGTTCATTTATTTAGTAATTTATTTACTTATTTATGTATGTATTTTTATCTTATTTACAAGCCCATAAAATAGCTTAACTAACAAATGAACCAACTCATTTTCTGGCCTGGATCTGTTACAGTTGGACATGACAAATACTGTGCAGATGTTGGCTAAATTGTGTCTGCTTTCAACAGAAGGTCAATAAACTGAGAAAACTGGCTTTGTGTTTCATACAAATGTATTGATCCAAATCTTAGAAATGAAAATAAACCATAGTAGGCATAACCAAGACTTGAGATAGGGAGAAAGAGCCAAACATTTTCCTCCTGCCTTCTCCAAGAATAACTATAATTTCTCCACAAATTAATTTACATTTTGGAGAGGGTCAGTGGTTGTTAAAGAAGAAGGGGAGAACAAAGTGATGATGGGGGAGATTAGGGGAGGAAGAGAACAAAAGAAGAAAGGGTGAAAAACTAAAAACAGATAGTGTGGCTATACTACTCTCAAAACAACTATACAGAATTCCCACTGCTTCTTTCCCTCCTCTCTTGCACATCTACACTCTCCTCAAATTGTAGGACTATAAAAAGTGTAAGTTAGCTGTGCAAACATCTGTGCTTCATTTGCTTAACCCCTATAGCAATAATCTGATGTTTTTCTCTCTTAAGGTCCCAATGCTTAGGATTCTAAAACCAAAACAATGAGCCAGAGAGAAATAATGTGACAAGACATCTCTGGGTGTCCTGTGATCATCTTTAAAATGATCTTAATTCTTTTAGGTCTCCAGGATGTTATTTAATATATATACCATTTTACTATGCTAAATGGCATTTTACAAAAACAAATGTGCCAGGATGGTATAAATAGGACACTAAGAACATTTGATTTGGCTGGGCTTTGATTTTTTTAAATTCTAAAATACATACAAAAATGTCAAGTATTCAAATTATTTAGAGATTATCACACTTTATGATGGCTCTCTTCATATAAAATACATATAAGTGGTGCCAGCCTTAATAAGACGTATGCTGGGTAAGAAAAATATTATGTTATGTTTGATTTATTTGAAGATCAGTTTACCACAGACTTATTCGGAACAGAGATTTAAACTAGAAAATCATGAGTTAAGCCTTTCAGCTCAAGTAAGATCATAAAATGCAAGATTTTACTTATAAGAAAGTCTTGAAACCAAAAGAGTGCATTCCCTTAGAATTGCTTATAATACATGGCAGTCAATTAGAAGCAGAAAAACACACATTGATAGTAATGATAAAATGACTGTTAAAAGAAGAGATCTCAGGGAAAAAAAAGGAATAAAACTTTATTTGGCATCAGAGTGGAGGAAAATAGCCCTTAGAGATTGACTAGTGTCTGAAGTCCTTGCTGAATTATAATTAAGCATAATATTTCTAGCACCTTTTGACAATATTAAAGAATAAAGAAAATATTTAGTATTATCAATGAGACAAAAGAAAACAACATATTTTGTAAAAATTTTCATAAAAGAGCTACTAAAATATATGCTGATGCTTAAATGAATGCAAATAAGTAATACAAATGGGTATGAAAGAATCAGAAAAAGAAATAAAGAGAGCAATCAGATGTTAGAGGATATGGGCCATCTGATTATATCAGTAAATCCATGAATGAAAATACTGTAAATTGTAGTTATTCACATCTTTCACTGGAGAGAATATCTTGATGGGGAAATTTGGAGTATAATATTTTTGTGTGAATAAGGCAGTTATTAAATCTATAGATAAGGATCTAAGAAAGGAAGGTGGGCAGAGACTTCACTTTTATTCTGCTGGAGACAAATCACTGTCCCTTCCATAACAGCAGGGACTCCTGGTTGGAAATAAGTGTGCAAGAGTATAAGGAAAGGGTGGGGAAGGAGTGGTATGAGATGAAACCAGAAATTTAAGTGGAGATAAGACCCTGCAAGCCAGCAATGACATGAGGCAATCAGAAAATCCTCTGATAAAGTTTAGGTATAATTGACATTGGTCAAGCATAGATCTGTAAGCAAATTTTCTTGTGAGTTAATATGGATCATTATTATCTGTTTGGGCCCAGACTCATACATGCCTACAACAGAAATTGTTGGTTACTGACCAAGCACTTCGTATTCTTCTGTGTTACTAAAAATGAATTCCCTACATGATTGAGGGAAGGACACTCTTCTTCCAGTTTTTTCTTGGGCTAAGCTAGTAATGGATTAAAAGTGGGGTTTTTTGTTCCTAATAAGGCTTTTCTACTATAACTAACTAAAAATTTTAAAAAATCTCAACAAGCTAAGAATTATATAACTATGTCACAAGTGATTTTATTAATTTGGAATAGAAGGAAATTACTTCCAGAAGAGAAGCAGAATTAAGGCCAATACCTTGATAACTACACTGTAATCCACAGCTATACCTGGGTACCATCAACATACTGACAAGCTTTCTGTACTAGCCAAAATGAATCAAATGGAAAGATGCTGTAAATCACCATGTGCACTAGACTGTTTGTTTTAATTACCCTAATTCTCCACCCACCCTATATGTACACTCTTTGTCATGTGATTTTATAATTTTTACTGAAGCTACATAGTCTATTGACCCACCCTTTAGATCTGGAATGTTCTTGTGAGTTGCATTGGCCAGTAGATGGTGTCCCAGCTTTGAACATAGGTCTCAGGAGACTGTGTGTGTTTCTGCTGACTTTCTTGGTTCTTTCCATGATAACATGCCTAGCCAGCTGGATGATGATGCATGGAACAGAGTTGAGTTTCCCCAGTCACCTCAGTGTTGGCTGTCCTAGATCAGTAGAGAGCCATGTCTACCCAAACATGTGCGTGACCATAGCCCAAGTCAGCAGTCATCCAGCTGATCCATATTTTTCTTGAATAATATCAGTTGAGCCCAACCCAGAAGAATCTCAAATTCCTGACCTAAATAAATTATTATTGTCAATTGATACTGAGTTTTTGTGGTTATTATTATATAGATTTATTTTATCTAAGTTTAACTGATACACCATGCAGTAATTTCTCAGGTCTTTTATTTTAGCAACAATTTCCACATGACCTCCTTTTTATTTGTTTGCTTTTAAACATAGTATTCTACTTGTTAGGAATGGTTATCTCAGAGATCTTTGTTTGAATCCTCCTACCTTACCTTACCTTAGAGGTCAGAAGTCAGTCACATTGTGGGAGATTCTGGCAGTGGCCATTAATTTCCATTCCAAACTCTACTTTAAACTGCAAATCACATATGGCCTACTACATACTGATTGTAGCAACGGCACCTCAACTAAATATGTCAATAACTAAACGCATGATTTCTTTCAGTAAACTTATTTCTCATCCCTTATTGCCTGTCTCTATAAATGTCACTATCATCTTCACATTTGTGCAAGCCTGGAAGTGAGTATTGAACTCTTTCTACTTTCAAATCTAACCAATCATAGAATGCTATATATTACACCTAAAAAATATCAAGACTCTATCCATTTTTCTCCAGATAGTCCAAATAACTTTATCTCATTGAGCTAAAATAAATCAATTTAAGCAGGTAATTTATCAGAGGATATGGCCCACCTCCCGAAATCAAAGGTAAAGCTACAAGATATTAGTTGAGAAATGACACAAAGTTCTGAGATATAAGCAGCAGGCATTAGTGGATAGTTTATGGTCTTGGATCATTATTTCAATCCATTTTTCCTTACCTCCTGCTACTCGATTCAAGATATAAGGACAAGTTGGAAAGTTTGATCCGTTGTGCTTAAGTCATATGCCCACCTTGCCTAGGGGAATATAAAGTATTATTCTACCCAAAAGGAAATCAAGGTACTGTTACTCAAAAACAAGAGACTGAATGCTGCATGACAAGAACAGCAATGTTGTCAACTCCTCTAAACATCTGATTTTTTAAAAATATTCTTATTTTAATTGTCAGAATCTTTGTTAGTCTGTGTTTAAACCTTTATCACAGAAATCTGGCACTGCTGGGGAAAAAAAAAATGGTTGTTGCAATTTGACATCTTCCAAGTTCATTTTTTAACCTTGTCTTTAAGCAACTTTAGCATGTTGGCTGAAGAAAGAAGCCCTGTATCAAGGTTACATATGTTTTTAAATGCACATAAAACTGGTCATCCTAAGACTAGGGTAGTGGTTCTCAACCTTCCTAATGCCGCGACCCTTTAATACAGTTATTCATGTTGTGGTGACCCCCAATTTCATTGTTACAAATTGAACATAATTAAAGCATAGTGATTAATCACAAAAACAATATGCAATTATATATGTGTTTTCTGATGGTCTTAGGCGACCCCTGTGAAAGGGTTATTCGACCCCCAAAGGGGTCGCGACCCACAGGTTGAGAACCGCTGGACTAGGGTATTTATTCACTCACTGCCACTTCCCCACCAACCACAGCCATCACCTCCATAATTTGCCTATTGAGCAGCTTTGCCCTGCATATCATGTATTATCTTCCAATTCTGGAATGTGGGAGGGAGTTTCATTGTTCTTATAACCCTAGTCAATACCCAAATTCTCCATGCAAGTCTAGAGTATCTGTTTCGGCTACAGGCAAAGGAAATGTGTTGAAAGAAATGGAAACACAATTCAAAACTAGCTCCAATGAAAATGTAGCAAATGTGTGTGGATATAGTTATTGGAGGAAAGGAAATTAGTGTAGAGACAGAGACAAGATTTATCATGGAATCCAGGAAATTCTGAGTACTTGGATTTTAGGAAGTGAGCATCAAGGAAGTCTAGTGGACCTCAGCAGCAAGAATTTAGATTTTTCACTTCTATGCTTCACTGTTAGTTTATCTCTGGTGCTTCACATATGTTGACTAATTTCATTTGCAACCATATGAAGCAGTTCTTGGATGTCCTGTACCAAATTTCTTGAAATATGGTTCAGGTTTTTCTTGTTTTGTGTGTTTCCCTTTAGAGGGATAGACAAGCTATAGATGGACCACTTCAGATCATGTGTCTGTCTATACCCGATTTAGTCAGCATGATGTGGGTTGTAGGCAGAAACCCTTCACAGAGCTCTGGATAGGAGTATTTATGGTAGACACTGTTGATTGCCTTTCAATACCCATTTTCTTTACGTCCCTGCTAACAGAGCCAGATGCCCAAGACAGTGTGTCTTGATTGAACTAAGTCAATCACAGTGTACTTTGTCACTTGGGCATGTGATCCAATTCCGCCCAATAAGATGTAAGGAAATGTCGGTTGAGATGATTCTGGGGAATATTTTCTTCTATGATTCAGGTTGATCATAACAAATAATTAACTCTCTGTTCTTTCACTAGATGTTGCCCGGAATTGAAGATCTATGTCTACAAAGGGACAAATCTGAGGACTAAAATGATAGTCTCAGAAAGAATATATGCACCCCTGTGTTCATAGCAGCATTATTTACAATAGCTAAGATCTGGAAACAACCCAAGTGCCCATCAATAAAGGAATGGATTAAAAATCTGTGATATATTTACACAATAGAATGCTAGACAGCTGTGAAAAAGAAGGATCTCTTACCCTTTGAGACAGCATAGAGGAACCTAGAGATGCTTATGTTAAGCGAAATAAGCCAGTCAGAGAAAGAAAAATGTCTCGTGATTTCACTTACATATGGAATCTTTTTTTTTTTTTAATGTTTTGGTGAATTTTTTCTTAACTCACTGTATAGCCACATATAATTGCAGATGAGCTCCATTATTAGTGTTATTTAATTCCTTTATCAAGATTAAAAGGATTACAAATATATTTTGCATCTCTAATTTTTATTTATTTTTGCCAATTTGCCCATCCCCTTTCCTGCCTCATTAGTTCCACAAACTATCTGATTAGAGAGATATCTTGTTTTTAATCTACAAGAATTTATCTTTGAAAAGTAATTTGTTTCAACCATACATACTCTCTGTTGAGACAGACATAACCTATTTACTTAGAAATAGGTAGATATATGGAATAGATGCATGAAAACAAGTGTCCACAGGTAAATCCACTTTTGTAATTTGACTACGTTTTTGCTAATATGGATAGCCACACTTCTCAGTACAAAGAAATAGAAAACCTGGTTAAAATATAATATCAAAAAACTTGCTTTCTCTCTATAACCAAAGAAACTCAAATAAATAGATACAACTCTAAGAAAGCTAGAATTTTAATTGAAACCCTTGTCTATAAAACAAAACATTGAAGAATCACTGTATCTGTGGAAAATGGAATTATAAAATTCCCACCTAATAGCCTGAGATACTCCAGGTAAACTTGCAAGTTGCCTAGAACCATAGGTGGAGGAAATATCATGTATAAGGGGTTAAAACTGCAGACCAGCAGTACACATGAGTATGAGATCCCAATTTATTATACTAGCTTGATTGGGTTTGACAGAAACTGCTAGGTATCTATTACATATTCATTTTCCCCTCTTTCTTACTAAGATAATTCCTTGTTATGGGGTTGAGAATGTACATTGAAATTACTACTTGGGGGCTGTGCATTACCTCCCAGCTAGGTGTAGTTTCTTGAAAAGTTCTGGCTAATTATCTATAGTTAGATGTCTTGGGAGTTAAATGGCAGGTAAGTACTTTTTTTTTTTCTCCCACATTCTCCAGATTCCTCTCTTGAGGAAAGATGCAATAGTTTGATCTCTAATGGCCAAAGAATGTAAGCTTTGTATTAAAGATGAAGAATTAGAGAGAAAATCCATCTGAGTTCCTAAGGACTTCATCAAGATGTACATCCATTGCCCAGTTGATGTGGCTCAGTGGTTGAGCATTAATCTATGAATCAGGAGGTCATGGTTCAATTCCAGGTCAGGGCACATGCCTGGGTTGCACGCTGGATCCCCAGCAGAGGGCATGCAGGAGGCAACCCATCAGTAAATCAGTGATTCTTTCTCATCATTGATGTTTCTATCTCTCTCTGCCTCCCTCTCCCTATCTCTCTGAAATCAATAAAACATATTAAAGTAGAAAAGATATACAGCCATTATGGCAAGCTTACTAGCAAACTAATTGTATTTAAGGAAATTAACCTTTATATCTAGGATCCCCATTAATAGCAACAAAATTAGTTCGCAACATTTTATATTGGATTACCAAACTGGAGAATTTACATAAAAATTGCTCTAAGACCTATGCCAAAAGTACAGTGACACTGCTTTACAAAGTGTTCACTGTTCTGAACACATATAATTTGCATGTGAACATAATGTACACCCAGCTGATGGTGTTCTCAAAATTAAATAAATAAATAAACCCACCCCTCCACATTCACTAAATGCAAAAGAAGAGTCCACTAGGTGAGAAGATCAGCAGACAAAACAAACAAGAGATTTAGCCCTCCAAGATATGAAACTAACCTATCTAATAATAGACAAACATGGTAATTGAACATACCTTTGCTACGCCTCCCATTGGCTAATCAGCATGATATGCAAATTAACCACCGGCAAAGATGGCAACTAATTTGCATACTGCAGGCAGATTCCACCGTGCTGCCCCGCCTTGGGTGGGGGCAGCGCGATCGGAGCCACCGGCCTGCCCTAGCACAGGATCCGGGCCTGCCGTGTGCGGGGCAAGTGGGGAGGGTGGTAGCGCAATCCCGAGCCACCGCCGGCCCCAGAGGGGATCTGGGCCTGCTGTGTGGGGCCCAGTGCGGGCGGCAGCGCAATCTGGAGCCGCCACCTGCCCCAGCATGGGACCAGACCTGTGGTGTGTGGGGCGGGGTGGGCGGGGCGGGCGGCAGCACAATCCTGAGCCACTGACCACCCCAACACAGGATCCAGGCCTGCCATCTGCGATGGGGGAGATGGGGCACACACCGTGAGATTGGGCGTGCCATCTGCCACCAGGGGAGCAGGCCTAAGCCAGCAGGTGGGAATCTCCTGAGGGGTCCCAGGCTGTGAGAGGGCACAGGTTGAGCTGAGGGACTCCCACCCCCCCTGCCAATGCACAAATTTTTGTGCACCGGGCTTCTAGTCCTATATAATAAAAGGTTAGTATGCAAATTGTTCCTATGGACGGAAGTTCAACTGACTAGGAGTTAGACATGCGCTGACCACCAGGGGGCGGTGTGGAACATAGCTGGCGACAGCCATATGGGGCTCGCAGTGGCGGCAATGGAGGCACTGCCAGCCCCGATGGGCCCCGAGGAGAGCAGGACTGTGGCAGGATGGTGGAGCAGGTGAGTGGGCAGCAGAAGGCCAAGGCGAGTGCGAAGGGAGGCCCTGGCTGGCAGCCGGCAGCCACTAGGGACCCTACCCTTGCACGAATTTCATGCACTGGGCCTCTAGTACAACAATAACAAAGAATCTATAAAAATTTTGAACTTTTAATCATTATAAAGGTTAAAGACAAATTAGAAGAGCTAATGAAAGAAAATAACAGTATTTAAAACTAGAGTATCCGTACCCCCAAAAGGAAAACCTGAAATGAAAAATTTAGCCAGTGAAACAAACACACACACACACACACACACACACACACACGAGATTAAACAACAAATTAGTCAAAGCTAAAGGTACATCCTGGAAAGTATTTGGTAAGTAGGATAAAGCAATAAAAAATAAAAAATATGATAGAACTGTCAGGAGAAATGGAAGAAAAGATAAGAAAGTCCAAGATATATTAATTCAATATTCAGGGGGAAAAATTAGAGAATTGTGGAGAGTCAAAATTTAAAGGAATAATTATTAAAAATTTCTGGAATTAAAGTAAGATCTAAGTTTTCAAAAGAAGAAGTAACATAAGTACAAAGTAGAAAAAGTAAAACAAATACCTAGACATAGTATTATAAATAAAATAAAATAACCAAATTTCAAAGATAAAGGTAAAAATCTTAAAAACAACCAGTGAAAAATGCAGAATACCTAAATAAGTAATCAGAGATAATATCTTCAAGTGCAGAATAAAATAACTGTCAGTGTAAAATCCAATACTTTAACAACTACTCAATAAGAAAAAACATTTTTAAATATTCAAAAATAGACTGAGAGATTTTTCTACTCACAAAACCTTGATGAAATATGAAATTTAATAAGGAGAGAATATAAACTAGAAGGATGGATGGGTACAAGAAGCAAAAGAAGCAATAAATTTACAAATGCATTGGTATCTAAATAGTTACTACCTGTAAATACTACTACTAATAATGACTAATTTGGTAAAATGTTATGGAAGATGGGAATGAGAGATAAGAGAAGAATTTAAGTAATTTCAATTTCTTGGGAACAATCTAGAGATAAGAATTTTAGAATCCTTAAAGTCAACTATGATAACTTACACATTTAAGGATAACCACAAAAATAATAGAAACATAATATCTAATTTTTAAAACAATAGAGAAAAAATAAGACATAAAGAAATCAAACCTAAATAAAGATATGAGAAATAGAGAAAAGAAGAAAAATATCACAAGCAAGACAATATGAAAAAAATATATAGATTAATATGAAATAATATAAATATTTTAAATCAGTAAGCATAATACATATCAACATTAAATGTGTCTGTTAACACATTCTCAATTTGAATAAAAATATTAATATTAAACTATGTGAATTTTGTAATAGACACATGCAATAAATTACAAAAAAGATTGAGAGTAAAGAGCAAGGAAAAAAGATATAACAAGAACAGTATTTGAGAGGAAAGATGATGTGACAGTATTAATATTGGAGAAAAATAGGCTTTAACATAAAAAAAATTATTCTAAGGTGTGAAGGTATCATTACTTAATAATGAAAGGAACAATTCACCAGGAACATATATCAATTTTGAACTGTATGCAACTTACATTATGACTACACAATATATAAAGCATTAATTGACAGAATTTTCAAAATGTTTTTTTTAAACTAACAACTATGATTTGAGATATTATCATGACTCTCTCAGACCCAAGAGTTTAAGTGAAAAAAAGAAATATCAAGGATAGAGAAAATTTGAATGACATGATTAATGATCTTTTTCTAACAAGTAGGGAACATTTATTCTTTTCAAGTACACAAGATCATTTATAAACATGAAGTAGACAATTTCTATTTTATACATCATATTTAAAGAATGAAGAAAGCCCAGATGGTTGTGGCTCAGTACTTGAGCATTAACCTATGAACAAGTAAGTCATGAGTCTAATCCCAATCAGGGCACATGCCCAGGTTGCAGGCTTGAACCCCAGTGGGAGACGTGCACGAAGCAGCTGATGAATTATTCTCTCTAATCATTGATATTTCTCTCTCTCTCTCCCTCTCCCTTCCTCACTGAAATCAATAAAAATAGATATATATGTATGTAAAAGAATGAAGAGACAAAAAGCTTCCCACTTATGTACGTGACTACAATAACTTTGAAATCAAAACCAAAAACAGCCCAAGAAAGAAAATTTATGACAATCTCACTTGTAAACATAGCTCCAAACTTCTTAAGTTATTAGCAAGCCAAATTCAGTTTACAGAATGTTTTTTGTTTACTTCAAACAAACAAATGTTTTTTGTTTGTTTGTTAATCCTTACCCAAGGATATTTTTCCATTGATTTTTTACAAAATACATTTTTATTGATTTCATAGAGAAAGAGAGAGGGAGAGAGAGAAACATCAACAATAAGAGAGAATCATTGATGGGCTGCCTCCTGCATACCCGCTACTGGGAATTGAGCTTGCAACCAGACATGTGCCCTAACAACAAATTGAACTGTGACCTCCTGGTTTATAGGTCAATACCCAACCACTGAGCCACACCAGCCAGGCTTTCCATTGATTTTTACAGAGTAGAAGGAAGAGAGGGAGGGAAAGAGAGAATTATTGATGTGAGGGAGAAACAATGATTGGTTGCTTCCCACATGTGCCTCAACCAGGGCCCCTGATTGAACTTGCAATCCTTGACAAGGAATCAAAACCTTCAGTACACAGGCTTCTGCTCTAACCACTGAGAAAACTGGCCAAGGCCAAATAAAATACATTTTGTGACCAAATAAGTTTTATTCCAGGAATTACATTAACATTAGAAAATGTGTTAATGTAATTTGTTATATTACAAGATCTTATATAATAAAAGGCTAATATGCAAATTGTCCCATCAACTGGGAGTTCAACCAGGAATTCGACAAGGGAGTGGGGCTGGCCTGCCAATTACATGTGGCCCCTCTCCCAGTCAGCTCCATGCCTGATCAGCCCCCCCAACCCCGGTCAGGGGTGGGGCCAGCCAGCCAACCGTCCATGGCCCCTCCTCCCAGCCAGCCCTGCCCTATCGGTCCCAATAGGGGCAGGTCAGCCAGACCCCACCTGTGCAGAAATTCGTGCACCAGGCCTCTAGTTAAAGTAGAAAAAAACAATTTGGTCACTTCAATATATGAATAAAAGTGATTTGAAAAAATTCAATATGCCTTTGTTAAAAACAAAACAAAATGATGGCAATAACAACAAAAACCCCTTATGACAAAGTAATATTAAAATGTGTCTTAATCTGATAAGTAGTTTAAAAGTAAAAGATCAGAAATATTCCCTTGTCTGGCATTTATGGCTCAGTGGTTGAGTGTTGATCTATGCACCATCACAGGTTCAATTCCCATTCAGGGCACACACCCTGATTTCGGGTTTGAACCCTGGTAGGGGCCGTGCAAGAGGCAGTTGTTCCATGTTTTCCTCTCATTGATGTTTCTAAATCTTTCTCCTCTCTCTTCTTCTCTCTTAAAAATCAATTTAAAAATCTTTTAAAAAGAAAAGGAAAAACATTCTCTTTGTAGTCAGGAAAAAACAAGATCACTTTCTCTCTACTTCAACTTTTTCTGGAACTCCTATCTAATAAAAGATGCTGTGGAAAAGAAATGAGAAAGAAATAAAAGTTCTCAAATGACTAGATTACCTGCTTAGAAAATATAGGCACACAAAATATTAAAACTAGCTGGTTTGGCTCAGTGGATAGAGTGTTGGCCTGCGAACCAAAGGGTCCCGGGTTTGATTCTGGACAAGGGCACCTTGGTTGCAAGCCCCTCCCCTGATCTGAGCATGTGCAAGAGGCAACCAATTGATGTGTTTCTCTCACATCGATGTTTCTCTCTGTCTGTCTTTCCCTCTCTCTACCACTCTCCCTAAAAATCAATGGGAAAATTACTCAGGTGAGGATAAAAGAAAAACAATGAAGAGAAAGAAAGAAAGAAAGAAAGAAAGAAAGAAAGAAAGAAAGAAAGAAAGAAAGAAAGAAAGAAAGAAAGAAAGAAAGAAAGAAAAAGAAAGAAAGAAAGAAGAAGGAAGGAAGGAAGGAAGGAAGGAAGGAAGGAAGGAAGGAAGGAAGGAAGGAAGGAAGGAAGGAAGGAAGGAAGGAGAGTCTAAGTGCTCAGTGGTTAGAGCTTCAGCCTGGGGACTGAAGGGTCACAGGTTTGTTTCTAGTCAAGGGCATGTACCTCAGTTGCAGGCTTGATCCCTGGTGCTGGTCTGGGCGCGTGAGGGAGGTAACCAGTTGATGTGTCTCTCTCACATGGATGTTTCTCTCTCTCTCTCTCTGTTTCTCCCCCTCCCTTCCACTCACTCTCTTTAAAAATCAATGGGAAAAATATCCTTGGATGAGGATTAACAGCAACAACAAAAATGATCAGAAGCAGTATGGGAAATGGTAAGAATGTGTTAAATCTGGGATGAGATACATGTGTTGACCTAAGAAATATCCAAACCTGCACATACCCTGGTTGAGGTTTTGAGTTTATTTGAGTCAAACTAAGGACATGCTGGGAATGATAGTTTTTCAGTCTCTTTTACACATTTTAAGGAGGAAGAATACACAAAGGTGGGAGAAAGCAAGGAACAGAATGGTTAACACGATGATGTGCTCCCTTGAGGGTGGTTATACCACGGAGGGGTATACAAAAAGAGGACCAGCTCTGGCGTTTCAAACGTGAGTTAAGCTAGTTGCACAAGAACCGTGGGCAGGGCCTGCTTAAGGAAACGATAAATCTCGTATAGGCCTGGGGCACAGCTACCCACCATGACCTACCCGGTGAGAAATGGGTCACCCTGTGAGGCTACTTTTCAGATTGATTGTAGAGCTCTTGTTTCTGTCCACATTGTATTTGTTACATTGCTCTCTGTACTATTCTATAGGTTTGAAATATTTCATAATAGCAAACAAGAGAGAAATGGCATTCACAATATAATCAAACTCTAAATCTTGTTTCAATGTAACCACCCGAATTGAATTTTTTAGTCCTATTCTTGAAGCAATTGTGGGCAAGATATGCCACATTATAAAACAGCCTAGAGTTTATCTTCCTATATTTCATCCTTTTACTTAGACCATCGCAGAGGAGTAGTAAGGTAACGTACCACCTTCCCTTGGAACTTCAAAAGATTTTCTTCCTCCTTCCTTCCCTCTGTTCTTCCTTTTTTCAATTTTTCTTCCTTCATTCTCTTTCTTGTTTCCTTTATTCTTTCCCTTTTCCAATACAAGTACAATATTATCAATTTGTAATCCTACCCTAATCCTTTTTCTAATTCCTAGAGTTGTCAAAATACAAGAAGCTCAGTTAAATTTGAATTTCAGATATATAATGAATAGTATTTTTGCGTGAGACGTATTTATACTAAAAAGTTAATTGTTTTCTGTTTGAAATTCAAGTTAACTGACAGTCTTATATATTTTTTAATGTTTTTATTGATTTTAGACAGAGAGGAAGGGAGAGATAGAAACATCGATTGGCTGCCTACTGCACACCCCTACTGGGGATCTAGCCTGAAACCTAGGCATGTGCCTGACCTGGAATTGAACTCTTGGTTCCTTGGTTCATGAGTTAACACTCAATCATTGAGCCTTACTGGCTGAGCCAGTTCTATATTTTTATCTGCTAAATCTGGCAATCTTACTAACTTCTATTTATTATAATTGCTTTTTATTATATGGATCTTCTGTCTCACAAATATTCTTTTCATTCTCAAATATTCAGAATAGGTCTGATAGTCTTCTTATATCTAATGAACAATGCTATCTGTCAAGGATAGATACCGTTTATTTATTTATTTTTCTGATGTATACTTTATTTATTTTTTATTTTTTAAGTCTTTATTGTTGAAAGTATATGTCCCTTTTTCCCCTCATTGATCCCTTCTAGCCTGCCCTCACTCTCCCCCCCCCAGGGCCCCTGCCCCAGGCCTTCACCACCCTATTGTCTGTATCCATGGGTTATACAAAGATACTAATATCCTAGTTCAGGTCCTAGTATCAGGATGTGATCTTGACTAGTTCAGGCACAAATTAATTGGATCTTAAGTATAAGATTCCCAGAGGCACAAGCTAGTTCTAGGCCAATACCCTTGTTTGAAGCAAACTCCATAGGCACCTTAAATTTTATTTAATAGTTGTTTTTTTTTTCTAATGAATTAAATATTTGGCTCTGTCTGGGCTTCAAATTTTCTCTAAAAAAATAATTTCTTCCTCATGTGGCCTGTTTGTCGTGGTATGTTTGTTTCTTTCTCTAAGAAAACACATCACCTCCCAGACTGTCTTTATAATGCACCATGGTTTCCTTTTGTTTCAATTCAGGGGCTTTTCTCAATGTCCTTTGGTCCTTACCATCTACCATCCTAGCCTATTTCTTCCTTAACTGGTTCTCTTACAGCAGTGGTGCTCAACCTTCTTAATGCCGCGACCCTTTAATACAGTTCCTCATGTTGTGGTGACCCCCAACCATAAAATTATTTTCGTTGCTACTTCATAACTGTAATTTTGCTACTGTTATGAATCATAATGTAAATATCTGATATGCAGGATGTATTTTCATTGTTACAAATTGAACATAATTAAAGCATAGTGATTAATCACAAAAACAATATGTAATTATATATATGTTTTCTGATGGTCTTAGGCGACCCCTGTGAAAGGGTCGTTCCACCCCAAAAGGGGTCGCGACCCACAGGTTGAGAACCACTGCCTTACAGAGGTTATGAGTCACTAAGCACAATGAAAAAGAAATCTCACAGGAAGATTTGAATGAGAGCAAGGATGGTGGTATTGAATAGAAATGACTGTGGTTTTATAGTAGTGGTTTCTTGCATGCCTTCTCCTCTGAAATTTTTATTTTTGTAATGAACAATTAAATAAAATAACAAATTTGTTTATGTGAGCTAACCAGACTGAAACAAAAACCTTATGGGATTTGTTATTTCCTACTGCTTTCCTTTTGCCTTTATAAATCTTAAATCTTATAAAATCAAATATATTCACAAGTAAATAAAAAAGAAAACTGAAAAGCAAGTAATCGTATATTTTTACACATATATGGTATAGTGTTAATACAATCAAAATTTTACAAAATCACATAAATACTGTTTGGATTTTTTTTCTTAGTATCTGGAAAACATTTTCCCTTCCTATTAAATATTTCATCAAATTTTTTTCAGTAGTGTCCTAGTACTGTATTTTCATTTTTAAATGAAAGCTTGACTTTTTTGAAAACTTTTTATCCTTTGAAACTCTGAGCTTTTATCTGTAAAATAGAATTTGTTGGGGAGAGAGAGGCAACGAAGGCTGAGCTGTGATGGAGTGTCTATGGAAAAGAGTATGTTCTTGTCAGTGTAACTAATTCTACTGAGGACTAGAGGACAGTCACAATGTGAAGCAATGTTTTACAACTCCGGGGATAAAAATCAGTGAAAGGAAAGGTGAAAATGATGAAAGTCAATGTGGTGACACTGTTAAAGATTTACCTCAATGTGCCTTTGTTGGTTAGAACTCACTGTGCTGCCTGCAAGAGGGGAAAAGAAATGGATTCACTTTATTGCACTCATCTGTCATAGATAATACCCTGCACAAAAAGGTGGAAGAACGTGGTGAACTTATCATCAGTCTGTGTACACATACAATAGGAATCCGTCTGAAAACTCAGCAGGCCTGGGAAATGAGAGGCTGTCATAAAGGGGACAGTGACCCTCTACTGAGATCAGTGAGCTTGAAGCTCGGAAGAGAGGTGCAGGCCAACTTGATCTTCCTTTGTATGCACACTGTTGGGTGTGCTACACACACCTCCAGACTTGGTGGGGAGTCACATTCAATTACCAGACAAATGCAACCCACTCTGCCACCAATGGGAGGAAGTGACCTCGTAGCTCTTTAAAGGATTCCACAGAGAACACATTCATCCTCTCACAGTGATGGATGGAGCCTGCCTCTCTCAGACCAACAGGGTATATTCCAAAGCTGCTGAGATCAATGCCTGTGTGTCAGAAGCAACTGTCAGAAGCAAAATGTTTAGCAATTTCTTAAAAAAGCTAATTTATTTAAGCAATGTCTGTGACTTTCTAGCTATTGCCACAATCAAGGAACCAGAATATTTTTCATATGAGTTTCTCCCCTTTTCTTACCATATTCTTGAGACTTTCTGTGATTCAGAAAGCTGTGACGGCCTTCTTCCTTTCCAGCGCTGGATAGTGCACATGTACTTCCTTTCATGACATAAGGTTATGTTAGGTTTAAAACTGTCAGGAATTAATATCTAAGAATAGTAATACACCATCTGGTAAACAAGTATCACAAATTCTGTCTTTGATTTTTTTTTTCATCTCTGGATGGTCAACTTTCCAACCTGTCCCCTCATGTCACTTAGTGCTCCCCCCAAAAGTCCTGCCCACATGCCCTAGGGAAGGTTCCACTCTGCATCATTCTGGAATCCCCGGGCAGTATGTGTTCTCTATTGGGCCTTCATGTTTCATGCTCTTCTGAGTCCCTGCTAATGTGCAGAGCAAAAGGTAAAAACTTGAAATATTTTGCAAAAAAAAAAAAAAAAAAAAAAAGGAATGTGACCTCTCCCACCCCCATTTAAAATCACTGTCATTTTCTCACCACAGAAGCTCTGGTTGCCTCCAGGTCTCTCTGAGGGGGAGAGGTGCATGCTATCCCTCCTGGAGGCTCTCCCCAGGGACTGAATTCCTGAATCTCAGGGATGGCCTACCAGCAACAACACACCACAGCTAAGATGTCATGTCAATAACTGATGAGGCAATTACCTGTTTTTCCATAGCTGTACACTTGATCCCTTTCAGAGCTATTTCTAAATATCCCAGACTATATTCCACCAGGCAAATTGATCACTTAATGCATTAAATATTTCTTGACCTTCATGTACTACAAAAGAGCCACAAGAGTGTCTGAATTTGCAATCACACAAAACAAAATGACAAATCAGATATAATTTTCCTCTTTTTGTTTTTGAGGCAAACGTTCAAAATTTTAAAAGAAAAGTGTTTGGGGAATGCCATTGCCAGAGAAGCTGCCGAGGATGCATTTATCTGACCTATCGTCAGAGAAGGGCTCCGTAGGGAGCCTGGCGTGCAGTCAAGTTTTTGATAAGGGAATGCATGTGGCTTTGTAGACAAGGATTAGAAGGCTATTTTGAGCAAAAAGTAGAGCCTTTCTTTGACAAGAATAAGAGGAAAGAAATAAAAAAGGTGGCTAGGGTGAATGGTTTCTCTTTACCCCTTGGATCTCTCATTGTCCATCTGACAAATCATATCTATCCCATTTTCCAAAGCTCTCTTCAAGGTTTAGGAAAACAACTGAAATCCACTCACATTATTGGATCTATCACAAAATGAGCCTCCTCCTCCCCACCCCCTCTTAGGTGTCTTGCAGTTTGTGACAAATGTAACAAATTGTGAACTAACTGGTTGGAGAGCATGTATACTTCATACTATATGGGAATGTGTGTTACATTTGCTAACGTACGACATGTTAAGCTATGTTCCCACCTAGGCTCTGGGAGAGGCAGGGCTTGTATACAACACACGGAAATTTTAGTTCTGTTTCTGACATTTTCTGATGATGCGAGTTTTGGCAAGATGCGTATCCTCTTTATGTCTCAATTTTCTCCTTTGTAAAATAAAGGTAATTAAGAGCGCTGTAAACATTAAATGAGATCATGTTTGAGCAGCCTTTAGTACAGTGATTGGCACATAGCTGAGGAGGTGATGTATCTTTTTTTATTTTCCCCTAGATGTTTCCTGCATGGTTTGTCTCCTCAGCCATTGTCCACAGAACTCTGAGAAGCCATAGGAATATGCAGGTGCAGACTCAAGGTCCAGCTTTCACGCCAGCGTTGTGGAAAGGGACAGTACCCGTGCTCCCCTAGGCCACCTGGGCAGAACCTCCAGGGAGAGTGACCTCCCGGGGCATCCATGTTGGAGGTGAGGCCCTTCGTTACTGTTATTTTTTTAATTAACATGACAAGTCTCTTCTCAAAAGGAACTTGATCATGAATTATGAGTGTAAGAAGCATAATAGTGCGTTTATGTTTTGAACACCGATTATTCATGACATTGGAAAAAACTATGGAATTTCTCATTTCTAAGAAATGTTTTTAATCATCACCTGAGGATATGTTTTTTATTGATTTTAGAGAGAGAGGGGAAGGGAAATAAAGAGAGAGAGAGAGAGAGAGAGAGAGAGAGAGAGAGAGAGAGAGAGAGACAGAGAGAGACAGAGAGAGTGAGGGAGAGAGAGAGGGGTAAGAAAGGAACATAAATTGATTGCTTCCTAACCCAGGGTCAAACCCACAACCTAGGTATGTGCCCTAACTAGGAATCAAACCTGCAACCTTTAGTGTATAGGATGATGCTCCAACCAAGTAAGCCACCCAGCCAGGCCAAAATTTCTGTTTCTGACTGGAGAAGGGAGGCCAGAATACACAGTGCGTATGTGAAAATAGGTATGAAAATGGTCTAATGTTATGAAATACTGACATTTCTAGTGGGTTTCTTAATAACTTATTCTAAGTATGGAATTAGGACTCAGTATTTAATAAGTACCCTTTTAATAATAGTACTCCTGTTTCAAGAAAGAGAGTTTTTAAATGTTGATTTAATACATTGAATTCACCTTTATATTTGGTGAGCATTGTGAAGGATCTTGTTTCCAAGATGTTTTGGAATTAGCCCTTAAGCAGGATAAAAATTTATTACTGCTCAGTGAAGTTTGATATAGGAAGAATATTTGGACAGTTTGTACTTCATTAATACAAGTTTGGTTTGTTAAATCCCCAAGTATTGCTATACAAGTCTTCAGATTAAAAATTAATTACAAGAATTATCAACAAATATAGAGAGTCAAGAAAATCATAAAAGCCCATCTGTCTGTTTGGCTTTGGAAAGCATAGCATGGTGGCAGTGACTGAAAACCATATTTTACAGTGAGCTCTCAAAGTAATCTGTCATGTATACTAAGTCTTACTTCTTTTATGCAAGATATCTAAATTCCTTCTTAAAGCAAATGAACCATTCACCTATCCATACAATGCAGTTTTATCTCTTGAGCAAAAATTGGTCATGTGAAAAACAAATGCACTGGCCTAGAAGTTTTTGAGATGGTTGATATTGCTCAATCCTTATTTGGAGATATTTTGGGCACAGGGACAAGTGAAAGGCTTCTCAATAATTATTTTATTATATTTAAACTGTTAGGACATTTTGACTGTAAGTAAGGTACTATGCCTATGCACAGTATGCATAGAAGGAGGACACTGTTACACTATATTATTTACATCAGATTAATTATAATTATATTTTAAATGGTCATTTGTTGACATAAAGTGATAATGATTTCTATAAACAGTCATTGTTTTCAAACATGTTTTTTTCCTAACTCTCATACTGACACATTTATCATGCATATAAAATCAAAAATATTTAATTTGCCTTTAAATAAAACTAAACAACAAATACTATAAAGATACAACTGAAATAGTAACTCTTTTATAGTCAGATAAAAAAGTTAAAATTTCCAAATCAGTCCTTAAATAGATTTTGAATCCTAGTTAATTCTGCTCCCCCCAAAAGTAATATTCTGAATAATAAACAGATATAATTAATGAAAAGAGGAACTAATAAATATGTCAGGAACAATTTATTGTTGATTTGTATGTATTCTCAATGTCTCTACTGGAATGCAAATAAACCTTCAAAATCAGATTATTACATCCAAAATTCTGTACTCATGATTATAGAAGAATTATCTGTACTGCTAATATCTGTATTTCTAATAGTTTTTAAAAATATGTTGGTTTAATTTTTAAAGAAATTTAAGTGATCAATATAATGCCCAATTGAATCAATATGGTATAATTTTGTTGTGCGTTACATGTAGAGTTTTTTACTCTTAGTTAATTTATGAGGATTATTACCTATATTTATGTTTGCAAATTGAATAACAGAGTCTTAAGGAACTAGCAGAAAAGCAAAAGAATGGTCAGAATGTGAATTCTTTATCCTGCTATAATGTAACCAGAACTTAGTATAAGGTATAGCAAATATGTTTTTTTAATAAATTGCTGTGTTTGCTAAATATGAGGGAAATCTCTAAAAAGAGAAAAAGTACCCATATGAAACTAGAGCAGAAAGTGGTAGGTAACAGAGGTAAATGGAGCAGGACATTTTAAGGGAGATTTATGTTGAGGTAGATGCCTTCATCAGCACTGCTATCCAGGGGTTATGCCTCTGGGCCTTGGCAAGATTAGGGCAAAACTTGAAACTCTTGCGTTAATCATAAAATCACACAATTAAAGGGAGCTCAGTGGTCCCAGGTCAGGACAAATCTGGAACTTGCAGAATATAAGATTTCTGTAGAGTAAAAGGTCTCCCATTTATGTCCTCAGAATTCTTCCAGATGTGGTTCAATAAGATATAAATCAACAATGAAAATTCAAAAAGCAAACATAGATATAAGTGTCCATAAATGAGGATCAACAGGAATAAATACCAACATAATAACCAACCAATTAATTCAGAATCCAGAATTATCAAATATGAAAAATAAATTTTATAGATGTGAAATATTTAAAGAAATAAAAATATAGAATAAAAAAGAATAAAAGAGATACTACCCAAATTTATTTTAAAAAATTAAATAGAACTTTTTGAACCTTTAGAAACAACACATATAAATATTGAAATACCTTACAAGGAAATTTATTGAAGAACAAGTACAGACTCCCACGTAGGGAGGGGAAAGAGTCCCACTGAGTCCTTTTTCTCTACAGTTAAAAAGGCTGCAGCTTTTTGTGCCTCAATATCCCCTCTGATTGATCACCATTACCCTTTGATTTGGTCATTATAGCAACTATTGAGCTCAAGTCTCACGTGAACTACGTGAGATTCCCTCCTTCTTCTCCCTTATCTCCTCCTATTCCCTCTGAGCTTTTCTTCCTCTTTCTTTGAATGAGGGGTTTCCTTCCCTTTATTCTGTAAATGTGTACCTTTTGCTACTCTCAGTTCCCTTCTCTTATGGAGATGTAATTTCTGCCACTCCCAGCTCCCTTGTCTTATGGAAATTTACCCTTTTGCAACTCTGTAGCCCTGTGTTTTTTCCATGGACCCCTTAGTTCCTGAAATTTCCTAAGCCTGCCTATTTCACCCCTAAAAATTCCTTTCAGTGTGAGTTTTTACAAGTTATTTATTCTCTATCTCAATTTTCTCCTTTGTTGAAGTAAAGGTAACAAGGTTTATATTAATACTAGAGGCCCAGTACACAAAATGCATGCACTTAACAGGGGGGCATCCCTCAGCCCGGCCTGCTCCCTTTCACAGTCTGGGAGCCCTTGAGGGATGTCTGACTGACAGTTTAGGACCACTGTCCATCAGTCGGACATCCTTAGCACTGCCGCAGAGGTGGGAGAGACTCCCGCCACTGCCACTGAGCTCACCAGCCATGAGCCTAGCTTCTGGCTGAGTGTTGCTCCCCCTTTGGGAACACACTTACCACCAGGGGGCAGCTCCTGCATTGAATGTCTGCCTCCTGGTGGTCAGTGTGCGACATAGTGACTGGTCATTCTGCAGTTTAGTCAATTTGCATATTAGCCTTTTATTATATAGGACTAGAGGCCTGATGCATGAAAATTCATGTAAGAGTAGGCCTTCCTTCTCCCAGCTGCTGTCACCAACTTCCCTCTGGCCCCCAGGACCCGGGCAGCTTCCCTCCAGCCACCAACAGGCACTTGGGACCTGGGCAGCTTCCTTCCGGCTGCCGGCAGGCACCCAGAACCTGGGCTGGCTTCCCTTCAGCAGCTGGCAGGCACCCAGGACCTGGGCTTCGCTCCGGCTACCCACAGGCACCCGGGACCTGGGCTGGCTTCCCTCCAGCCCCAGCTTCATCCGGAAGGACGTCTGGTCTAATTAGCATATTACCCTTTTATTATTATAGATTGTTGGTTAGATTGGCTGAAAGCAGCAATTAGAATAGAATAATGGCTGGAAATTTTTAGAGCTCAACAGAGATGTAATAACATATACAAAAAGCACAGAATGTACCAAGAAAGAATTTTAGGAAAAAGTGTAGATGTTGTAGTGAAATTGAAGATACAGATAAATTAACAATAATTTACAAAAATAGCCAATTCAAATATTAACAGATGTCTTAAAAAGCAACCATAGAGGCCAAAAGAAGGTGTTAGAATACTGTCAAAATTCTGTTTACTTTCTTAATTTTTTTAACTATTCTGTTCTATGCATTTAAAACAATAACTGACACATTGTGGGGACTCAATTAGAAATTGTTGAATAAATTATTATATATACAAATATACAAAATATACTATTATATCCACAAAATATAAAGTACTAATGAATCTATGTAATAAAATATGTAAATGATGAGATATAACAAGTTTGTAGATAAGAAGGCCTCAATATTTAAAGATATAATTTGTCTCCAAACGGATCTTATAGATTTGAGGCAATTTAATCAACTTCCAGCAGCATTTCCAAGGGATTTATTATTCTAATTTTAACATTTCCATGAAAGAACAAAGGTCCATAAATAGCCAGAATTTTTCTAAAGAGAAGAATAGGGAGAGGAAGAGGGAAGGTAGAGGAGAAGGAAGTAAAGGGAGTTGCCTTTTTATATATTAAGACTAAGGGCCCAGTGCATGAATTTGTGCACCTTGAAAGGAACTGTGGGCCACAAGGCTGTGGTGGGCACAGGGGCAGGTCTCAACCCATCCTTCGCACCCCTGCCCGGTCCCTCCCACCGTGGCCCCTGTTCCCCTGACTGCCGGCAGCCTCCGCTCCCACCGCTGCCACTCCCACATGCTGACAGCGTCAGCCCTGCTCGCACCTGCTGACAGTGTGAAGTGATTGGGGCCAGCTCCAGCAGTGGCTGTGAGCAGAACCAGCGCTGGCAGCATGTGTAAGCAGCATCTCTGGCACCGGCTCCAGGTGTGAGCGGGGCCAGTGCCAGCAGTGGGTGAGAGAGGTGGCTGCCAGCCCCAATCACTTCTCAGGACCAGGGAGACATGGAGAAGCCTTGAGGGGTGATCAGGGCCAGCAGCTGCCACTGGCACCTGCTGAAAGCACTGAGCAATCAGCAGCAGGTGTAAGTGCAGGGCAGGACCTCAGGACATGGGAGCAAAGAATTTTAAGTAACCACCAGAGGCTTACCCCAATGACAGCAACCAGCGCCCCACCTTGGTCTGACTCACCCACTCACCTGCTCCACCATCCACCTGTGGCCGACACTCGCCATGTTCCACACACGACCCCTGATGATCAGCGCACATCATAGCGATTGATTGCTTGGTTGTTCCACCATTCAGTCTATTTGCATCTTAGGGTTTTACGTATATACACTAGAGGCCCGGTGCACAAAATTTTGTGCACTTGGCGGGGGGTGTCCCTCAGCCTGGCCTGTGCTCTCTTGCAGTCTGGGACCCCTCGGGTAATGACCACCTGCTGGCTTAGGCCTGCTCTTGGGGGATTGGGCCTAAGCTGGCAATCAGACATCCCTCTGGCAGCCTGGCAGCCCTTGGGGGATGTCCACTTGCCAGCGGGGAGCAGGCCTAAACTGCAATCGGACATCCTTAGCGCTGCTGAGGAGGCAGGAGAGGCTCCCACCACCACCGCTGTACTGGCAGCCATCAGCCTGGCTTGTGGCTGAGCAGAGCTCCTCCCATGTGAGAGCGCCCTGACCACCAGAGGGCAGCTCCTGCATTGAGAGTCTGCCCCCTGGTGGTCAGTGTGTGTCATAGTGACCAGTCATTCCCAGTCTTTCTGCTGTTAGGGTCAGTTTTCATATTATCCTTTTACTATATAGGATAGAGGCCTGGTGCACGGGTGGGGGCTGGCTGGTTTGCCCTGAAGGGAGTCCTGGATCAGGGTGGGGGTCCCGCTGGGGTGCCTGGCCAGCCTGGATGAGGGGCTGATGGCTGTTTGCAGTCTGGTCACACCCCTTTCAGGGTGGGGGTCCCCACTGGGGTGCCTGGCCAGTCTGGGTGAGGGGATGATGGCTGTTTGCAGCTGGTAACACCCCCTTCATGGTGGGGGTCCCCACTGGGGTGCCTGGCCAGTCTGGGTGAGGGGCTGAGGACTGTTTTCAGGCTGGCGGGTGACTGAAGCTCCCAACCTCTCCTTTTTTTCTTTTTTTCTTTTTATTCTGGGGTTTATTTACCTTCTATGGCTGTCACTGGAGCTGAGAGCCAGCTTTAGCTCTGAGGCTTGGCTCCAGCTCTGAGACCTCAGCTGCTGAAAGCAGTTTTCTGGGTTTGTTTGGGTTCTATAATTGTAACACTGTTGCAGTCCTGCTCACTCCAGCTCTTACGGCTGAAAGCAGGTTTCTGGGGTTTGTTTAGGTTCTATAATTGCAACATAGTTGCTTAGAATGCAAGCTCAGAGGCTGGCAGCAGCAGGCGGGGAACCTTGGCTTCCTCCTTCACCGGAGCAAGCAAGCCTCCTGTTCGCTTCAGCTGCCTGGCTGCTGGCAGCCATCTTGGTTGGCAGTTAATTTGCATATCGCCCTGATTAGCCAATGGGAAGGGTATATAAGTTATGGTTAATTACCATGTTTCTCTATTACTAGATAGGATGTTTAGTAAATAATGTATTGCTATAAATATAGAAAAATGACTAAAAAAAGAGAGTAGAGAGTTCAGAAATAGCTCATCACATACATAAAAATTCAAAATCTAATGAATGTGATATTAGAGATCTTATTATAAAAGGGGAACTATTTAAGTGCTGGAGTATTACTTTTCCAAACTGAAAAAAAAAATTAGATTTTTCTACTTTCATTACACAGAAAAATTAATCTCAGAAAAATTACAGACATAAAGTGAATGGTACATTTTAACATGTTTAGAATATAAAGGAAAATACCTTTGACCTTCATAAGAGGTAGAATTTCCTAAACAAGACACAAAGAAGTTTCAACCACAAAAAATTGATAAATGTAACTATCTTAAAATCAACAAGTTCTATTTATCAAAAGACACCACAAATAATAATATGAGGTACAAATTGGGAGGATAAAATTAGTAACCTAATATATGAAGATTTTCAAGTCAATAAGGAAAGTCACTTTAATAGAAATAAAAAGCACAGCCCTGGCAGTTAATTGGACATCCTCCCATACACCACAAAGGTTGTGCGTTTGATTCTTGATCAGGTACATACCTAGGTTTCAGATTCAATCCCCTGTCAGTGCTCATTCTGGAGGCAACCTATCGATGTCTCTCTCTCACATTGATGGATATCTCTCAAATCAATAAACATATCCTCAGGTGAGAATAAAAAAAAGAAAAACGCACAAAAAAATGAATAACCATACTTTAGTTAGTAGATGAAACAATAATGGCAAATAATCAACAAAAATATGTTAAATTTTATTAGTAATCAGTGAAATATAATTTAAAATGAGAAACATAATATTACACCCACTAAATAGATAAAATATATAGGTTTGACAATACCAAGTGTTGATAGAGCTATGTGAACCTTCATAAATCACCAGTAAATGCATAAATTGGTTTAACAATTTTGGAAAATAGTTTGATATTATCTTGTAAATTTGATCATGTGCATACTCTATTTTCCATAATTCCACTTGTAGATATTGATCTAGAAATCACTTGGCATATACCCAGTAGATATAAAAAACTTGTCCATAGCTCATTGTTAATAGTAGCAATTATTAATAGCAATAATGATTGACTAATAATAAATTTTCATGGGCCAGTTAAAGAAGAGATGTAGTTATGAAAAATAATATGGAAAAATGTTAGTAATGAGTGGAAGCAAGTTCCAGAGGAGTACATCTAATATACCAAAAATTTATCATAAAACATTGTCAAAAGCAAACATGCAAGGTATCCCCCAAAATGTGTACACACACTTTGAATAATTATAAAGGCAGTGTTTATCAAAATACATTTCATTTTCAAAAATTGGGCTATCAGCTATTAAAGTGTCTGTCTATACATTGTTTTTGGAACACCCTATTTTAAACAATATATTTCTTAGCAATAGCTTAGTAAGAAAGCTTTTTAAAATAAAAAGTGAAGAATAAATGAATACCAAATTTAGTAGATGACTAGAATATGGAAGGATGGAATAGAATACAGAAGGTAGAGTATAAAATAGGGAAGGAAGACAGATGATTTAATGATATTAGTCATATTCAGATCTTAAGTTGGGTGATGAATTACTGCGTGTACATTTTGATAATATTATTATAAAATTGAAATAGGAATTTTAGAGGTGAAATAGGCAGGTTTAGAGAATTTTTAAAAAGTAAAGGGGTCCATGGAAAAAGTACAGACTACCAAGCTGCAGAAAGTTACATTTCCATAAGACAAGGGAACTGGGAGTAGCCAAAGGTCTATTTTTACAAAATAAAGATGGAGGGCCTCACATGTCCCATGTGAGGTTTGACCTTTGATCTCAGGAGTTGCTATAGTGACCAAATCAAAGGGGAATAGTGGCCAAACAGAGGGGATACTGAGGCACAAAAACTGCAGCCTTTATAAACCAGGGAAAATGGAAATCGGGGGAACCCTTTCCCCCTCCCCATGTGGGACTCTGTGCTTATTCTTCAATAAATTTGCTTTACCCTCTTCCATCCGTGGTTTCATTCTCCGATGGACAAAGAATCTGGGGAAGCCATTCTGCCCAGGGGAACACCACCTGTTCCAGTCCAAAAATCCTGTATCAAAATATTATATAAATTATCAAATATTGCAGAATAAAGAGTGAAAAGAAAACAAGTAATATAAACAAAGCCCAATAAAGTAAACAAACTTTAATATGTAATGTTTTCTCAGTAATGCCAACATTTGGAAAGTTAAGTAAATTTTTTGGTTAAATTTTCTAAAAGATACCACAAAGTTCAAGTTTTAAGAAACCCATTTCACTGTGAGATACATAAACTGTGAAATAAGATAAAAACTAGCATTTTTCTTTTATTTACACTTTTTAAAAAGAATTACAAATAATTAATTTTTTAAAGAAAAATATTCTAAAGAGGACATGATTTTGTACCAAACTGTCACTGTATGAGTTATGGAATACCCTAGGTAAGACCACTGACTATACAAGATTGGGCAAAAGTAGGTTTACACTTGTTTGTATGGAGAATACTACAATAATTAATAAAAAAATACAAGAATAAATTTCACATACAACTGTAAACCTACTTTTGCCATATCTTGTACATTACATATATAGAAAAATGATGTAATACAGAAAATCAAAGGGAAGAACTTAGGGTTTAGCCCTAGCTGCTTTGGCTCAGTGGATATAACGTTGACCTATGTACTAAAGGGTCCCAGGTTTGATTCCAGTCAAGGGCATGTACCTGGTTTGCAGGTTCCCAGCCCTGGTTGGGGGCATGCAGAAGGCAACCAATCCATGTGTTTCTTTCACATTGATATTTCTCTCTGTCTTTCCCTCTCTCTCTTCCACTCTCTCTAAAAAAAAGAAATCAATCAATCAATGGAAAAATATCCTCAGGTGAAGATAGATAGATAGATAGATAATAAATAAATAAATAAATAAATAAATAAATAAATAAATAAATTTAAAAGAAGAAAAGAATGTAAGGCAAAATTTACAATAGCTAAGATTTGGAAACAGCCTAAGTGCTCATCGGCAGATTAGTGGATTTAAAAGCCTTGGTACATCTACTCAATGGAATACTATGCTTCTGTAAAAAAGAAAAATAACTCTTACCATGTGCAACAGCATGGATGGACCTGGAGAGCATTATGCTAAGGGAAATAAGCTTGTTGGAGAAAGGGAAATATCACATGACCTCACGCATTTGTGGAATATAATGAACAACATAAACTGATGAACCAAAATAGATCCAGAGACAAAGAAGCATCGATCAGACTGTCAAACCTCAGAGGGAAGGCAGGGGAGCAGGGTGGGGGTAGAAGGTCAACCAAAGGGCTAGTATGCATGCATATGAGCCTAACCAATGGACACAGACAGAAATGGGTAAGGGCATGTGCTGGGGGTGGCAGTGGCAGGGAGAGGTCAATGGGAGGAAAAGGAGACATATGTAATACTTTAAACAATAAAGAATTTAAATTTTTTAAATAATTCAAAATATGTCTGCAAAAAAAAAAAATTAAAATCTACATACTTCAAAACCAGAGCACCCATTTGTCATTATATCCTCTCATCAAATTTCTATATTGCAGCAGTTTCCTAAGAACACTATCTACAGTGCAGTGCATGTTTGATATAAATTGATTGGGTTTTAGAAACCTGAGGTGAAATCAGAAGAGGCTGTAATGCTCACTTCATTACCCTGTTGCCATCTTGGATTTTACATGATGTTTTAAAAATATTAAAAAAAAGAATTTAAGGGTTATTTTTTTAAAATAGCCCCTTGTCTTCTAGTAAATATGGGAGGATTGCATAAAAGATTTCTATTATTTGCAGTTGCTAATATCCAGAAGGACCACACTCTTAGATAAATTTCATAAAATTTTGGAAAAACACTAACATTACTTTAAAGAACATATGCAAATGGCCAGTGAAATAACTAGAGTAATTGTCCATAAATGACAAAGAATCAAAGTGCATTTTGATGCAGCAGAGATTAGTAATCTCTCAGATCCAAAGGATGACTCCAGAAGATCATATCAGAAAATATCGGCACAACAAACAAAATGGCACAGATGCAAGTAAAAGGAAGTATAGCTCAGTCACGTTCTGTGCTTGCATTTGTTAACACAAGGTCTACTTTCACAGTGTATCTTTAGGCTTTGGTAAATGAATCTTTCATTGTTTATTATGAAAAATTACCCCATCTAAGCTTGCTTTCTTTTACCAAATATTAAAGCCTTTATTTAATTCTGTCTTTGTACTGCTTCTTTTCTTTATTTTGTAGTCAGTAGTGTTCTGTCTAGCCTTTTCCTGGGCTTTTGAAAGATTGAGCCCCTCACGATGAAAGAGTTGCTCCCTTGCATGATTCGCTCCAATTAAAAATTTTAAAAAAAAAAAAAAAAGAATGTACCACCTTCTATGTATAAGGTTCTTTGCAAGAGAATGTAACAGAGATAGTATAATGCAGTGATTTTCAATTTATGTGCCACAAGAATTTTGAAAACATGCAATATCTGACTTCTTAGTCAGGGGCACTGACTTCTTTTCCCTTAGATTGTCAAATAAAAAATGACAACAGCCAAGACAACAGCTGTCTGGTGTGAATGAATATAAACTATAACTATTTTTTGTTAGATCAGCAAAAATATATTTTTTGGTGCTGCCACAGAATTTTAGTAATTAGTTTATATGTTCCATGAGATGAAGAAGGTTGAAAATCACTGGTAACTAACAGAAGATATCTTTACTTATATAAACACTGGCAGTGTACAAGATAGATAACAAGCAGGAGTAAGAGAAATTGGGAAAATAAATCATTTTTGTACACAGTACACAAAATTATTTTTCATAAGAAATATTCTTTAGGTATAAGATACCTCAGAAGAGGTAAAATAAAGAGAAAACACAATAGAAAAATAGTATCAATTAAACAAGAGTTAAGCAAGAAAAATTCAAGTCCTATTTTAAAATATAATAAAGAGTTTACATTTTCAGTATTTTCAAAAAGTTTTCAGTGTGCATTAATGTGTTTCACCTTACTATGAGAAAAAATAAACAGAAGATTCTTTTCAGATATATTTTCAATAAAGCATCATAACAGACACACTATTTTTTGAGGAAAGCAAGACATTAAACCTCAGATATTTATTGTGTTGTTAATCATCACCTAAAAATATTTTTTCCATTGATTTTTAGAAAGCCTGGAAGTGAATGAGGGAGGGAGAGGGGAGAGAGAGACATTGATGTGCGAGAGACACATCAATTTGTTGCCTTTTCCATAGGCCCACACCGGGGCCAGGGATCAAACCTGCAACTCAGCTATGTGCCCTTGACCAGGAATCAAACCCGTGACACTTTCGTCCACAGGCTGATGCCACACCAGCCAGAGGTAAACCTCACATATTTCAATATGCAGAAGCATGCTCTAGTTTTTACAGGAAGGAAGAGCAATGGGTGGTAATGGTATTTTTGTTGCCAAGACAGAGAAATCATGAGAGATTGATTTGGGAGAGAGGAGGCAAGATGAACTATTGCAGGATGTGAAATTGAAGGCTACTTTTCCCCTATGTCTCAGGTGAGGGAAGAGCAGAAAGAACAGCTTCACCACAGCCCTTCCTAACACTGACTGTGCTTCTGCAAAAATGGCTATGTGTCAAACAGCGGAGAAATGTAATCATTATTTTTAGAAATTTTTAGACATTTTCCATTTCCTAGCTGACTATCATAATTTATTTTCCACAGGGTTGTTCATCATCCATAAAATTGTGTAGGATTTGTGAAGCAATCTGGAGTTTATACCCTCTGGGATGTTTTAGTGTAGAACCAGAAGAAACTAGAGTGATTTTATTTTATTTTATTTTATTTTTTCATTCAACCTGGAGAAGAAAACTGTCTGTTGATGAATTGTATTAAAGGCACTCAGAACAGAAAGACAACTGCAAGGGCTTTTTTTTGTTAATGTATTGAAAGTTTAAAGTTGTTGAGGCCATTTGATAGCTTAGATGCTATGCAATTAGTTTGTAGTGTTCAAGAAGGCTTGTCAGACACTGCAAGGAGAATGAATGGAGGGGCTTGGGGCTGTTGCCTAGAGGAACACAGCGGAGAGCAGAACTTGTTTCTGCTGCCAGTACTGTCTGCTGTGAGGACTGTCCCCCAGTGTTCTGCCTGGAGAAAGCCCAGCATGGCTGTGGGACCCCAGACTACAATTCAACTGCCATTGCCGCTGAAGCTGCAGTTTGGATTCCTACCTGGGCAGAAGTTGCTGTAATCCTGTGAAATGTTGAGCCTAACAAAACAGATGGTTATCATAGGGTTTTCTCTATTCTTTTTAAATTAGTATTCATAGAATCTTAAATAATTTGCATCTTAAGCTGGCTTTATGAATGCATCATCAATTGACCTGTTATTTTCTATACAATTGACAAGTGCCTTTTAGCCAGATTATATTAACATTAAGAAACAAAAACAAAAACACCAAAGCATACACACAGAACAATGGCAGTAAAGTGGGCCATCTGAATATTTTCTTATTTTTTCATGCATTTTTTTTCTCAGAAAACTATGGCTTTGTGTTAAATAATATTGATTCAGGCAGATTCTCCCTCTTCAAGTGTAGAAATCTTATTCGTAGAAGATGTTGGTACCTTGTGTGTATTTACTAGACTGTCACTCCACATGTTCCCACAGAAGTTTACTATAAGAGAGAGAGGACAGAGTAAGCAGACTTGGCTTTAAATCCTGACTCTGGCTCTGGCTCTTACTAGCTGGGGCACCTGGGATCACTCCTCTGGGCCTCGTTTTCTTATATGTAGTGTAGAATAATAAATAAGAGGGCTAAATATTTAACTACTGTACTTGGTATATGTCAAGCACTAAAAATTGGTATATACAATATCTTTGGTTTAAAATCAATTTGTCATATTAAATGTCTTATTAAGATACATATAGTACCTTCTTAGAATCATAAATATTCTAGCAGTTAAATGAGTAAAAAAACACAGGAGACCAAAGACAAAGAGTGCATCTTGCTGAGGGGTTGGTATATGGTTAAGAACGGCATTGTATGGTTAGTTTTAATTCCAATTGTATGGCTATAATAGCGAATATTTATTGTATACTTAGTCTTCTGTTAAGGTTTTCTTTTCACATATGAGGAAATTGAGACACTGACAGATTAAGTAACTTACCCAAAATCATTAAGCTAGTGAGTGACTGAGCTAGGATTCCAAACCAGGCAGGCTGTCACCAGTCTCATAACCACTGTGCCTTACTACCTCTCCATATAGTTTTTCCCAGTACACATTAGATATACACTGAGTGGCCAGATTATTATGATCAGCCAGATTATTATGACCAACCCATCAGTACTTTGTTGGGCCACCTTTTGCCTTCAATACTGCGGCGATTCTTCTTGGCATTGACTCCACAAGATGTTGAAAGGTGATGCAAGGAATCTGACACCATGCCTGATGAATAACACTGTCCAGTTCTGTGAGATTTGATGGTTGTGGAACCAGTCGCCTGATGGCTCTTTTAACTTCGTCCCACAAATGCTCAACTGGATTGAGATCTGGTGATTGTGGGGGCCACATAAGCAAGGTAAAGTCTCCCTCATGTTCCTGAAACCACTCCTGCACAGTAAGAGCACCGTGGCATGGTGCATTGTCTTGTTGGAAGAAGCCATCTCCATTGGGATACGCCATCAACATGATAGGATGAACTTGATCAGCAATGATACTTAGGTATGTTGTGCTATTCAGACGTTTATAATGATCTGGCCCTCTAGCAACTTCAGCGGGATATTATAGCTAATTTGCCTACAAATGTCAGGAGGTCATAATAATTTGGCCACTCAGTGTATATCTGGATGCTAACATATTCACTCATAATCACACTTTTGGTGGCTTCAAGTTAGAGTGAGGATTAGGGTTAGATCAAAAAGAAAATCTCATCCTTCTCTTGTGCTATGCTGTGACATAATCTATCACAGGTCACTTATTTTTGCTTTACCTTTTCTGGAAAATACCACATTTTAATAAATTTAAGACATATATCTTGTGTTGAGTTTAATGGTCTGATGACTGAGGGGCTGGGGAACAGGAATAAGGAAGGAGTCGGGGAAAGGGCGTGGAGTTACTGAATGCAATGTAGAGAAAGGAAGGCTGGAAGAAGAGTTGAGAGGGGATATTCAGAGTAGGACATCCACAGGAGGAAATCTGAGAAGACTTGGAAAAAAGGGATGTGCAGGGACAGACAAAGAGACCTGCACCGTTTTATTCAAGGACAGGCATATAGTTTGTACTCAGAATCCAATGGGTACCACCAGCCATCGAGCCAGTAGAAGGAGCCACTGTTTGAGAGAACTGATATCAGTTTTCTCTCTTTGAAAACAACTTTTCGAGAAAAAAAAAAAAAAAACCCACAAGATGGCGGCATAGGTAAACACCGGAGTTGGGTGCCTCGAACAACCACTTCACAAATACAAGTAAAAGACAGAACGGACATCACCCAGAACCACGAGAAAGCTGGCTGAGGGGAAATTCTTCAACTAGAAGGAAAGAGAACAGCATATGAGACTCAGAGGAGGCGCAGTGCTGAAAATACAAAGGTGCGGAGGTATGCGCAGAGCAGGCTGGTAGCTGAGGGTGCGGTTGTCCGTTTCAATCGGGAGGGAGTCTCACATTCTGAGCTCCAGATACAGGCGAGTCTCTAGGGACCCAGACTCAAACGGGAGAAGCGGGACTGTCTGGCATCTGTTGGAACAAGAGGGCAGCTTTCTCTCCGAGGTTTGCAGCGGTTGCTGGGACTCTGAGAGGCAGAGCCTCTGGGGCCAGGACTGAGAGCAGCCATAACTGCTCCCTCTACCCACCCTGTTTGATCCCGTGCGACCCGCCCTGCCCAAGCCCTGCACAGAGCCATTTGCCGGATAGCCTCAGGCAAAGGCTAGATTAGCACCTCCCTAGAGGACAGAAGTTTTCCCACTGCAGACACAGCTGATTCTCACAGCCAGTTAGCCTGGAGGTCAAATCCCCCTAGTATTAACTACAACAATCAAGGCTTAACTACAACAAGACTGCGCACAAAGACCACTAGGGGGTGCACCAAGAAAGCATAAAAAATGCGGAGACAAAGAAACAGGACAAAACTGTCAATGGAGGATATTGAGTTCAGAACCACACTTTTAAGGTCTCTCAAGAACTGTCTAGAAGCCGCCGATAAAGTTACTGAGATCCTCAAGAAATCTAATGAGACCCTCGATGTTATGATAAAGAACCAACTAGAAATTAAGCATACACGGACTGAAATAATAAATATTATACAGACTCCCAATAGCAGACCAGAGGAGCACAAGAATCAAGGCAAAGATTTGAAATGCGAAGAAGCAAAAAACACCCAACCAGAAAAGCAAAATGAAAAAAGAATCCGAAATACGAAGATAGTGTAAGGAGCCTCTGGGACAGCTTCAAGCGTACCACCATCAGAATTATAGGGGTGCCAGAAGATGAGAGAGAGCAAGATATTGAAAACCTATTTGAAGAAATAATGACAGAAAACTTCCCCTACCTGGTGAAAGAAATAGGCTTACAAGTCCAGGAAGTGCAGAGAACCCCAAACAAAAGGAATCCAAAGAGGACCACACCAAGACACATCATAATTAAAATGCAAAGAGCAAAAGACAAAGAGAGAATCTTAAAAGCAGCAAGAGAAAGAAACTCAGTTACCTACAAGGGAATACCCATATGACTGTCAGCTGATTTCTCAACAGAAACTTTGCAGGCCATAAGGGAGTGGCAAGAAATATTCAAAGTGATGAATGCCAAGAACCTACAACCAAGATTACTTTATCCAGCAAAGCTATCATTCAGAATTGAAGGTCAGATAAAGAACTTCACAGATAAGGAAAAGCTAAAGGAGTACATCACCACCAAACCAGTATTATATGAAATGCTGAAAGGTATCCTTTAAGAAGAGAAAGAAGAAAAAGGTAAAGATACTAATTATGAACATCAAATATGCATCTATCAACAAGTGAATCTAAGAATCAAGTGAATAAATAATCTGATGAACAGAATGAACTGGGGATTATAATAGAATCAGGGACATAGAAAGGGAATGGACTCACTATTCTTGGTGGGGAAAGGGGTGTGGGAGATGCGGGAAGAGACTGGACAAAAATTGTGCATCTAGGGATGAGGACAGTGGGGGGGTAAGGGCAGAGGGTGGGGTGGGAACTGGGTGGAGGGGAGCTATGGGGGGAAAAAAAGAGGAACAAATGTAATAATCTGAACAATAAAGATTTACTAAAATAAAATAAAAAATAAAAAAAGAAACAACTTTTCCAAGGCAAGGCATATGTTTCTCTTTTCTCTTCTTGTTTTTAGGGAATAAGAAACAAAAAAGTCAGTGGTTTGTATTGGGAAAAATCACTTAATAGGCTCCTCCCATTCACACTAGACTCTCCAAAAAGAGTGCAAAATACTTCTTATTAAAGCTACTTTTTAAGGGGGCACCACAGAGGAATGCAATAAACTTGTGAATGTTTTTTTTTTTTTTTAAATATTGATTTCCAAGAGGAAGGGAGAGGGAGAGAGAGATAGAAACATCAATGATGAGAATCATTGATCGTCTGCCTCCTGCACGCCCCCTACTGGGGATCTAGTCCACATGCCCTTGACCAGAATCAAACCCAGGACCCTTCAGTCCCAGGCCAATGCTCTATCCACTGAGCCAAACCGGCCAGGGCGTGAATGGGCTTTGAGTCACCATTCATAGAAGAAAAATAACAATTTGATCATCTTTTTTAGGCTTAATGCCATCATTAAAAATGGGAGACGTCTTAGCAAATGCCCCTGGGTTGAGCGATAAGTATTAAAACATCAGTGGCTTTGATATCTAATGATGCAAAACCAAGTCTAAATTATTAATGCTACTTTAGTATGACTATGTGCTGGCTTTTGGAACAGAGCTGTTCAATGAACTGGAGAAAACAGCGGCTATGTTTTAGATAATAGACATCCAGGTAGTACCTTGTTTATATGTCATATTTTCCATTTTAAACTTATTTTTTATTCATAGTTGAGGTAGAGCACAATGCTACAACTTCAACCAATATTAAACGTCTCTGAATAGGCTAATTTGGTTTACAGTGGGTGGAACTGAAGCAATACAAAAACAAAAACACCTTGACACAAACCAACAGAATATTCTGACCCAGGGCAATTAGCCTAGTAATAGTGTGATTATAGTCCTTGAAAAGCAGGAGGACTAGTTATTGCATTTAGTTAGTTTTGTTTATACTAAGCTCTGTTTATAGGATACAAAATGCAAGGCTGGACAGTTATCCCTCTGATTTGATCTGTGTAGGCAGCCAAACTAGCTAATTCAGGAGGGAGATAGAGCCCTGACTAACTACTCTGATCGAATCAAGAGAATAACTGCCAGATCTCTCTTTCACTTGATGCCCAGTAGATGCTGCCTTGGGGAATGGCTTAGATTCAAAGGCTCTGTTTGAAGTTCCCCAAAAGTCTGTTAATTGGAGCTCTTTGGATGCTTCGGACAGTTAAAATTTCATAGCTTGGGTTGGTTGGCTAATAAGTTCTCAGACACCATAAATTCAGCCACTTTAAAATGCTGGGGGGAAAAGACCTTCATAAGAAAAATAGTAATTGTCATAACATGGTTTTACTGCTAAAAACTTGTACCTGAGATAATTCGATATTATTCCATTTAGCAAAACATTTAGGAAATGTAGAGATGAATTGTTCAGTTCAGAATAGTGTTTCAGGTCTGAGTCCTGAAAGCTAGAGAGAGTCACATGGTAATTCCTTTAGTCAGTACCAAAGGTTTTTAATGTCAACAGTTAGAAAACTAAACAACAATTTTGGTGTTACATTTTAATTTTATCCTTGAAAAATTAACCTGGTAAAAATTTCAGGGGCATATATAATTTTTTCCTCCCTAAGACATGATATTCTTTATAAACTAAGGAGGAGCAAGAGTGAGCAGGCAGTACTGGGTGGATCTCAATAATGTTAAAGTGCAAAGGTGTTCAGGGTTAATGAAACTAACAGACCTCTCTTGCAAGTATGTGGATGACTACTCCAAATCAATCGCTCTTTCTCTGTCTCACTCTCGCTCTCTAGTTTTCTGTTGTGTTCAATGTTATGTCCTTACTTCCTTCACCCTGAGTTATAGTACCACCATAAAATTAAAACAAATATAACAGTTCTTTGAGTAAACCCTAGAAATCTCCATAAGAGTCTTAGGTCAAACGAATGGGGAACTGATATAATCTTTCCTGGATTGCCAATGGAGATAGTACCTCTGAAGAAACAACCAAATTATAGGTTATCCCCCAAAAATGTATATGAATTTTAACAGCTGAGAGCTCAATTTTGAAAATGAAATGCAATTTAATAAACACTGCCTTTATAATTATTCAAAGTGTGTGCATACATTTTTTGGGGGGGGCACCCTATATTTCATATTCCTTTTGTGAAGGCTATGTCAGAACTAAATCAGCTTCCATAAAACAACAAAGTCAAACAACTATGAGTGTTTATTCACTTGCAGCCCAGTTAATTATCTTCTAAGGGATATGTAATTATCAAATCAACTTGATCCAGAATCTGGAAATATTTAGAGAAAGAAAAAGAAAAACTTTATAGAAAAGTCACTCACCAGAAGTAAATAATGGTTCATTTCACCAAATGTTTATTGAGAACCTGTTAAAACCCAGCATGAATTTTAAGCATCTAAAGCAGGGGTCCTCAAACTACAGTCCGCGGGCCACCTGCAAATACAAATATTGTATTTGTTCCCGTTTTGTTTTTTTACTTCAAAATATGATATGTGCAGTGTGCATAGGAATTTGCTCATAGTTTTTCCTTAAACTATAGTCCGGCCCTCCAACAGTCTGAGGGACAGTAAACTGGTCCCGTTTATTTTATTTTATTTTTTTTTAAATATATTTTATTGATTTTTTACAGAGAGGAAGGGAGAGAGATAGAGAGTTAGAAACATCGATGAGAGAGAGAAACATCGATCAGCTGCCTCCTGCACACCCCCTACTGGGGATGTGCCCGCAACCCAGGTACATGCCCTTGACCGGAATCGAACCTGGGACCCTTCAGTCCACTAGCCGACGCTCTATCCACTGAGCCAAACCGGTTTCGGCTGGTCCCCTGTTTAAAAAGTTTGAGGACCCCTGATCTAAACTATATGAAGAATGCAAATGAAAGTATAACTTCTAATAACTACCTAATAGTACTTAATAGTTAATCATTGTTTATTTTTTAACACACAAAAAAAACAGTGAAATGACTATTATTACATTATCATTTAACAAATGAAAAATTTGTAGCTCAGAGAAAGTTGTTTAACTAGTTGGTAAGAAATGCAGTCTGACTTTAAGAAGCCTCACAATGAATTAATTCACAATATAAGTAGTAAAAATGTGCCATCAGGAAATGTGCCACTATTAATGACTAACATGAAGTTAACAGCATAAGATTTCACAGGCAGGAAGATCAAAAAATATTTTATGGAAAAAGTGAGTTAGGGACAATCGACAGAAATTACTGAGAAATGGATAAACAGATAAGTGTTAGGAAGCTTTTCATTTAAGGGAAATTCTGTGAGCATTCTGACAAGTTCAGAATTTACAATGTTGGAGGATTTGCAAAAGTAATTTGGACATAGGCTATACAAGAAATAATGGGTTAAAGAGTTTGTGCGTTGGCATCTAGGTCATGCGTAGGAATTTAAAACTTTGAGAAGAGAATGAACATGGAAATAGAGTTTTGAGGAAGATTAATTTAGCAAAAGTCTACAATATGTATTAAAGAAGAAAGAGATTAGAGACAAAGGCATCTCTTAGGAGACTACTGGGATATTATCGTAGTCTGAGCTGCTCTAACAAAATAGTGAAGGCTGAGTGGTACGGGGGTATTGATTTCTCACAGTTGCAGAGATTTGGAAGCCCAAGATCCAGCACTGGCAGATTCAATATCTGGTGAGAGCCCACTTCCTGGTTTATAAATTGATATTTTTTCACTGTAACCTCACAAGGTAGAAGGGACAAGGGAGTTCCCTGGGGTCTCTTTTTTTAATATATTTTTTATTGATTAAGATATTACATATGTGTCCTTATCCCCACGTTACCCTCTACCCCCCGCCCCCGCTCATGCCCTCACCCCCCCGTTGTTCGTGTCCATTGGTTAGGCCTATATGCTTGCATATAAGTCCTTTGGTTGATCTTTCCCCCTTACCTCCACCCTCCCCTACCTTCCCTCCAAGGCCCGACAGTCCAATCAATGCCTCTCCATCTCTGGATCAGTCCTTGTTCATCAGTTTATGTTGTTCATTATATTCCACAAATGAGTGAGATCATGTGGTATTTATCCGCTCTCCAGTTCCATCCATGCTGTGACAAATGGTAAGAGTTCCTTTTTCTTCTTCCTCTTCTTAAAGAATACCTTTCAGCATTTCATATAATGCTGGTTTGGTGGTGATGAACTCCTTTAGCTTTTTCTTATCTGTGAAGCTCTTTATCTGACCTTCAATTCTGAATGATAGCTTTGCTGGATAAAGTAATCTTGGTTGTAGGTTCTTGCTATTCATCACTTTGAATATTTCTTGCCACTCTCTTCTGGCCTGCATGGTTTCTGTTGAGAAATCAGTTGACAGTCGTATGGGTACTCCCTTGTAGGTAACTAATTGTTTTTCTCTTGCTGCTTTTAAGATTCTCTCTTTGTCTTTTGCTCTTGGCATTTTAATTATAATGTGTCTTAGTGTGGTCCTCTTTGGGTTCCTTTTGTTTGGCGTTCTCTGTACTTCCTGGACTTGTAAGTCTATTTCTTTCAGCAGGTAGGGGAAGTTTTCTGTCATTATTTCTTCAAATAGGTTTTCAATATCTTGCCCTATCTCTTCTTCTGGTACCCCTATAATTCTGATGTTGGTACGCTTGAAGTTGTCCCAGAGGCTCCTTACACTATCTTCATATTTTTGGAATCTTTTTTTCTTTTTTCTTTTTCGGTTGGGTATTTTTTGTTTCTTTGTATTTCAAATCTTTGACTTGATTCTTGGGATCCTCTTGTCTGCTGTTGGATCTCTGTATATTATTCTTTATTTCAGTCAATGTATTTTTAATTTCTAGTTGGTCTTTTTTCATATCCTCCAGGGTCTCACTAAATTTATCGGCAGTTTCCATAAAATTCTTGAAAAACCTTATAAACATAGCCTTGAACTCTATATCCAGTCATTTTCTTTCCTCCATTTCTGTCATTTGTGACCTGTTTCTTTGTCTCCGCATTTTTTATGCTTCCCTGTGTTGGTAGAGTGGTTTTGTGTGCTAGGTGTCCTGTAGGGCCCAGTGGCTCAGCCTCCCCAGTTACCTGAGGTGGACACTCTTGGTGTACCCCCTTGTGGGCTTTGTGCACAGTCTTGTTGTAGTTATGCCTTGATTGTTGTAGGATCACTGGGAGGAATTGACCTCCAGGCCAATTGGCAGTGAGAATCAGCTGTGTCTGCAGTGGGAGAACTTCTGTGCTAAATACACCCTTCTGGGTCAAGACTTGCTTCAGTGGGGCTTTGGTGCTCACTGAGTCTGCCCCCTGAGTGTGTCCCTTATGGATCTGAGGAGTTGTAATCCAGATGGTCCCCCTCTGACCACTGGGTACACTGGCTCTTGGATCTAAGGAGGTGCTAATTTAACCTCTGCCTGAGGTTACACAGCAGGAACTACGAAGAGAACTGAAAATTCCCCTTCCTTTTTTGGAGTTTAGAGGTTCCCAGATGAGGCCCAGCTGTGAAGCAATGCAAGCTGCTGTGGGGCCTTGGGCCTTCTCTTGGAACTTCTGGGTCTGTCTGGCCCAGTTGCAGTTTGTTAGGTAATTTTCAGGTTGCAAAGGGCCAGGGCATTCATATGCAAAAGCCTCTGTCACAGTCTGGGTGGGGCGGGGTCTCAGAGAATCAAAGGGCGGAGCAAGCAGCTATGACTGGTCCTCAGCCCTTCCCTAAGGGGCCGTGCGTCTCAGTGTCCCGGTAATTTAATTGCTGCAAGCACCTCTGAGGGAAAGCCGCCCTCAAGTTCCGAGTTCTGCCTGCTGCCAGACAGTCCAGTTTCTCCCCGTATGAGTCCTGGGTCCCCAGAGACTTCCCGGAACCGGAGTTCAGAGCAGTCAGGAGCTTGTGACTCCCTCCCGATTCAAAAAGACAGCCGCGTCCTCAGGTGCCAGCCCCTTTCCACGCGCGCGAGCCTCCGTAGCTCTGCACTTTACTTCCGCAGCTCCTCTGGCTCTCAGTGTGTTTTTCTCTTTCCTTCTAGTTGTAGAATTTCCACTCAGCCAGCCTTCCTGTAGTTCTGGATGATGTCGGTTTTGTCTTTTTGTTGTATTTTTGAAGTTGTTGTGGGAGGCAGCAATTTCGGTGTTTACCTATGTCGCCATCTTAGTTTCTCTCCCTGGGGTCTCTTTTATAACTGCACTAATCCCATTCATGAGGGCTCCCCCCTCATGAGCTGCCTGATCACCTCCCAAAGGATCGACTTCCAAATACCATCACATTTGGTATTAGATTTCAACATATAAATGTTGAGAGGACACATTCAGTCTACAGTAGTTTGCCCCTGGCCTCCAAATTGCATGCCCATCTCTCTTGTCATCAGCTCATAAATCCAAGTGTAAAGTTTCACCTAAAGATTATCTAAATTAGATATGGGTGAACTCAAAGTATAATTGATCTTGAAGCAAATTCCTCTCTAGTTGTGAATCTGTAAAAGCAAACATGCTATATGCTTCCAAAACACAATGGCGGGCAGGCACAGATAGACATTCCTACTCCAAAAGGGAGAAATAGAAAAGAAGAAAGGAATGACAGGCCCCACCCAAAAAGTCCTAAACCCATTGGGGCAATTTCCATTTGTCTTTAAGTCTCCTTGACTCCATGCTGTGCCTTCCAGGCCCACTCTAATGGGGGTCCTGCCTCCCAGATGTCCTGGGGTGTGGATCCTGCCTTCAGGACCCAAGAGGGTGATAGTCTTTCCTTCACTGGTTTTCTGGGAAGTCCTTCCCCCATAACTTTGGGTGGCCCTGTAGCAGTTCTTTGCCTGGGCCTACAACTCTCTGGGGTTGGATTCCTGAACCTGTGGCTCTGCCAAGAGACTTTGTCCTTTGAAATCTTGATGCATCTGAGCTCACCAGAGTCACAAGTGAAGTGACCAAGGAAGGTGGCAAAGGAGTGCAAGGAACAGCAGACCCTGATGTGAGGTGGCACTAGGTAAGATGCACTTAGGTCCTATAGGCACTTTTACCTGTGATGAGAGGGCAATTCTGATGATCTCTGAACTGCTTTCTGGATCATTCTCCCATTGTCTTGAACAATAGCTTTGGGCTTCTGTCCAGAAGGTTGATTAACCTCCTTATTAAATGTTCATATGGCTACACCCTTAGTGCTCCCTCCCAAACAGTTCTTATTCTTTTTTATAAGGATAGGCCAAGAATTTTCAAAACGTTGAAATTGTGTTTCTCTTTTGATTAACAATGTCTTTAAATCAGTTCTCTCTTCTTGTAATCCTATATAATAAAAGGCTAATATGAAAATTGTCCCTTTGACCAGGAGTTCGATCAGGAGTTTGACCAGGGGGTGGGGCCAGCCAGCCAACTGCCAGCGGCCCCTCCCCCTGGCCAGCTCTGCCCCCAATCGCCCCCTAACCTGATTGGGGGACGGGGCTGGCTCACCAACTGCCTGCGGCCCCTCCCCCCTGCCAGCCCTGCCTGATTGGCCCTGATGGGGTGGGCCAGACAGACCCCACCTGTGCACGAATTCATGCACCAGGCCTCTCGTTTACTATAAGCATCCAGGAGAAACCAGGTTGCTTCCTTAACATTTTACTTAGAAGTTTCTTCAGCCAAATATCCAATTTCACAAGTTACGCCTTACACAAAACACTAAGACACAAACACAGTGTACCCAAGTTCTTTACCACTTTATACCAACAATAGCTTTTCCTCCAGTTTTCAATAACATGTTTCTTATTTCTATCTGAGACCTTATCAGAATGCCCTTTACCATACATAGTTCTACCAACATTCTATTCAGAATTACTTAGGTAATCTAAAAAGATTGAGGCTTTCTCTACAGTGCCTCTCTTTCCTTTCTGAACTCTCATGGTCCATTCTCCACAATGTAGGTTTTCTCTAGCATGCACCTCAAAACTATTCCAACCAATTACTGTTTCAAAGACGCTTCCACATTTTTAGGGGTTTGTTACAACAGCACCCCACTTTCAATAGATATTTCTGTCTTAGTCCATTTGGGACTATGGTAACAAAATACCATAGACTTGGTGGCTTATAAACAACAGAAACTTAATTCTCACAGTTCCAGAATGCTGGGAAGTCCAAGATCAAGGTGCCAGCAGATTCAGTGTTTAGTGAAAATCTGCTTCCTGGTTCACAGATAGTCGTCATTTTGCTATAATATATCCTCAGATGGCATAAAGGGGCAAGGGAGTTCTCTGAGGTCTCTTTTATAAGGTGGAGTCCTCATAACTTAGTCACCTCCCAAAGGCTGGCCCTACATCCAATATAATCATATTGAGGATTAAATTTTAGCATACAAAATGGATGGGATACACATATTCAGTCTATAGCAGATTTTTCCCTAAAGTAATGGATATTTCCCCGTAGTCTGAGGGGTCCTCTTAGGAATGAGGAGTCTGGGGGAAATAATTCAAGCTGGGTAACAGCAGAGGATTACATAACCAGAAGTCTATTTTATGAGAATATCCCACCTATTATATAATAGTTAATATAAGAAACATCAGATTTTAAATATATATTTTATTGATTTTTTACAGAGAGGAAGGGAGAGGGATAGAGAGTTAGAAACATCGATCAGCTGCCTCCTGCACACTCCCCACTGGGGATGTGCCAGCAACCAAGGTACATGCCCTTGACCGGAATCGAACCCGGGACCCTTGAGTCCGCAGGCTGACGCTCTATCCACCGAGCCAAACTGGCCAGGGCAGAAACATCAGATTTTAAAGATCTCAAGAATTCATGGTTTTATGAGGGAAAGAATCACTCATTATTAAAGGGTGTGGAACTGATGGATGAGGAAAGGCTAAAAACTGAAGCACGTGTAACAGCATAAATAGTGACTGAGAGAGGTGTGACATGTGGAGGTGTAAAGCTCCACAAAAGAAGGGGAATCATTTGGCAGAAGGAGGAGATAAAGAAGGAAGACATGGGACCACAGGGAATGTTGCCTGACAGACAGAGCTACTGGACAATGGAGTAGACTCCCAAGGGAAGCTGTAGAAATTTCATCAGTCAGGACATTTAAGGTGAGTGTGAACAAAGCAATAAAACATCTGCTGTGAGAGCAGTTCTGCATCTGCATGAAAAGGACAGGATGGTCAAGTGGATCATTTCCACCTCTAGTGTATTTGACTCCAAATTAAGTTAAATTAAAAAAAAAAAATCAAAACGATGCTTGCCTTAATGACAGTGTTTTTTCACATCTCCTGGCAGGTAGAGTACTCTTGGACACATATACCTTTTTACCCAACCCCCATAAATGCTGTTTCAACGTTTGTCACCCTCTTAAAGCCTTAAGCACCCCCTCTGTTATCCTTTCACTCTCAACAGTTGACCTTGTGTTTTGTTCACGACAAAATTATGCTGAGACTGAGATTGTCTTTGCCAGTAATTTATTTAACACAGGTTTACTGCAGGAATTATAATTTATAATACTAATATTTCACAAACCAACAGCATACAGGATGTCTCTTAATAAGCCAATAAAGAAATAACATACTCCAAACCAATGGTAGATTACACTATTGTGCTGAGCAAAGGGAGATAATAAATAAGTTTAAGTTTAGTTGAGGTGTACCTTTCTAGTTGATTCACAGAAGGCAAGTTAGCTAACTGAGAGCTGACATTCAGCTGCCAGCACTAACTAGCAGTCCTTTGTGGCTAGAGCATGATACTAGTGGGATGAAGGCACCGGAGCTTGCAGATAAAATGATCTCTTCCAGGAGTGGCTGCATAGTTTTCACTACTGCCAGCAAAGAAAGCCTTGGCCAAGCCAGAGCTAATGTCCCAAGGTTTTCAGAGAGCAATTTAGATCAGCAAAGAGTAGCCTTGCCCAGATTGAACCCTCTCACTAAGTCCTCACAAACTCTTGATATTTAAAGTTCAAATGTAGATTACATCATGGTTGATCTTCCTTATGTTCATATTGATAAGAGCTCAGTAGCACAACAATTGTGATGCCATTTTCCTGACACAGCCTCCTCAACGTAAACAAATTCATCCTGAATCAAAATAATGTCACTTAAGTCATGAACAAGTAGATTTGAAATCATAACAAACCAATGCAGAACACCTTGCCACTTGTTTCTGAGAAAATAAAAATCATCTCTTTGTCTCTGTGTATTTCTCTGTCTCTCTGTCTCTCTGTCTCTCTCTCTCTCTTACACACACACACACACACACACACACACACACACACACACTGCTTCCTTCTCATGGTAAACTTTATTGGTTACTTAAGCACTAGCCTCCACCTTTTCCACACTTAGAACCCACATTTTTTCAGGTGTTGCACAGTCTCGGGCTTGGGAGGGATGCACACTCTGCAACCTTGGTAAGTAAATCATAATTAGTATATGCCATGGTCATTCAAATTCTTCTTGTCAAGGATAGGTTTAGTCATGGGCATGTCTCACAATTGTGGCCAAAGACACATTAATGGAAGTATATTAGGAAGCTTCCAGGAATGTTATCCTCACTCTTCAAAGACGTACAGTTCTCATTCACATTAAGCCATTGTATTATGGTTACTAAAATCTAACTGACAAAAACCATTGGCCTCTTTTCATTCCTTATCCAAGTTGATATCTTTGTGGTTTGGACTCTTTTGTTCACTTCCTCTGAATATTGCTTGTTATTCATTATCTTGTTTTTCCTGACATGTATCTCAGGATCCTTCATGTTGTCTGCCTCCCTTAACTCTTTATATGTTGTTTACCAAATCCCATTCTTTTCATCATTCCCTTATTTTCCCTTGACATGTTCTCCTAAGGGGATCATCTACATTTTCCTGGCTTCAACAGTGATTATATTGCCATCCATTCTTTAATGAGTCCTGGATCCATATTTCCTGCTATTTAACAGACATTTCCATACAGACTTCATTAAAACAACTCATTCAATCTGTCTAAAATAAGTATATTATTTCTGTCCAGATTGGATATTTTTATTGACATTGTAAAGATAATTTCTCAACATTCAAACACTGAAAACTATGGATTTATTTTAGATTTCTGTCTGTCTCTCAAATCCCTACTTCTAATCAATCAAAAATACATGAATTTTAGCCCCAAATATTTATTGTATCTCTATTTTTTATTCATGTTGCTCCACTTTATTTGGGACCTTTATTTTTAGCATTAAAAAATGTGCCCTAAAGTAATAGATTCAGAGTACTCAAGGTCCTGATGATGTCGTTGAGATACAATCTCATGAGAAGTCTAAAGAATTATGTAACACTGTTATTACTAGGGTAACGTTAATCTCAATCATGGTAAAATCTTAAAGTGACTGCCTTTTATCCTAAGAGCCAGAAATCTTCAGTGTGGTAAAGCAAGATCTTTTATATGATAGCCATTTTGTCACATAGCACTCTGAAATAATCTTAGTCACAAATTTCATTATTTTATTCCACAATTAATCAAGATCAGGAGACATATGTTAACCAACAGCTGTTTTCTGTGAATAAAGCAATAAAGCACTTTTATTCATACAACATCCTCCCTTCCTGCTGGTTTACCTTTTGTACATGATAGGCTATAAAATAATCCTATATAATAAAGAGCTAATATGCAAATGGTCATCACGCCCACATGCCCACGTGCCTTCCCGCCAGGCTTGGGGGACCTGACGCCCCCCTCCCCCCAGCTTCAGGGCTGGGGGGCCTGAGGCCACGCCCCCACCCCAGTGCCCGGCTGGGGGACCTGAGGCTGCGCCAGGGGACCTGAGGCTGTGTCTCCTGCCTTGGCGTCAGGACTGGGGGGCCCGAGGCTGTGTCCCCACCCCAGGCTGGGGGACCTGAGACTGCGCCCCCTGCCCTGCAGGGTTTGATGGGGGTGGGGCCATCCGGTCTGGGTCTTGCACGATTTCAGGCGCACACAGGTGGGCAGGGACTTGACTCTGGGTCCCACGGTGCACCCCTGACCCTTACAGGAGGGAGATCTTCATATACATTTTACCAATTTTCTTTCATCTCTGACACTTATATTATAGAGAAAGGGCAAATAGCAATATTAAAATATTTCCTCTAATTAATTCCCTTTTAATGTGCATGAATTTCCTGCACCGGGCTACTAGTCTTTAATGAAATAAAAAATATATATTCTCTTGTGTGAACAGTAAAAAAAAAAAAAAAAAAAAAAAAAAAAAAATCATTGAGCACATCTTCCTCTTATATGTCATACACATATGCCAAGAAATGATTCCTGCTCTGAAATTCAGTGGCATCATTCAACAATAAATTTGTAGGCCTAGAAGAGTAGCCTATTTTATATAGAATGTGCAGATAATGTTTCAATTAAAAGTCACAAAATAAGAAGGAGAATTTTTTTTAATTTTTTATATATTTTTATTAATATCAGAGAGGAAGGTAGAGGGAGAGAGAGATAGAAACATCAATGATGAGAGAGAATCATTGATAGGCTGCCTCCTGAATGCCTCCTACTGGGGATTGAGCTGGAAACCTGGACATGTGCCCTGACCAGGAATTGAACCATGACCTCCTGGTTTATAGGTTGATTCTCAATCACTGAGACACACAAGCTGGGCGAGAAAAGAATTCTAAGTAAAATAAACATAAAGCAAGAAGGCCTTGGAGTGGGGGTAATCTTATAAAAACAGGAAGATGGTCAGTGTGTCCACCATAGTATATCTTGGAGAGAAGGATAGAAAAAAAGTTTGGGATAGAAGACACAAGCTGGCTACTTTAGGGTCTTTTGGCAAATGTAAGGATATGGTATTTCAATGTAAAGATTCAACATATATGTGGTATGGTGCAATTTGCATTTTGAAAGGATCATTCTCGCTGCTTTATAGAGAATAGATTACAAGAAAAGCAGCAGAGAAGCAACCCTATATAATAAAAGCCTAATATGCTAAGTGTCTAGTTGTCTGGTCAGCCTTTCAACCAATCAAAGCGTAATATGCTAATGATATCATAAGGCTGCTTAACCACTCGCTATGACATGCATTGACCACCACGGGGCAGACAGTTGACCGGTCGACCAGTCGCTATGATGTGAACTGACCACCAGGGGGCAGAAAGTCAAACGGTTGACCCGTTGCTGTGACATGCACTGACCACCAAGGGGCAGACTCTCTGGTAGTTTAGCTTGCTGCTGGGGTCCAGCCAATCAGGACTGAGCGAGATGGGCTGGACATTCCCTGGAGCCTTCCCACGGTCCCTCCCCTTCTGGCCAACCTCCCATGTCCCTCCCCAGCCTGGATCATGCACTGGTGGGGTCCCTTGGCCTGGCCTGTGCTCTCTCACAATCCAGAACCCCTTGGGGGGTGTCAGAAAGCCGGTTTTGGCCCAATGGCAAAATGACGGGTTTCTATGTGCACACTGACCACCAGCGGGCAGATGCTCAATGCAGGAGCTGCCCCCTGGTGGTCAGTGTGCTCCCACAGGGCGGGGGGGGGGGGGCGCCACTCAGCCAGAAGCCAGGCTCACAGCTGGTGAGCACAGCGGCGGTGGCAGGAGCTTCTCCCACCTCCACAGCAGCACTAAGGATGTCCGCCTGCAGGCTTTGGCCTGCTCCTCACAGAGAGCGGGCCTATGGAGCTCCAGTTGCGCAATCGGTTAGCGCGCGGTACTTATAAGAGAGCGGGCCTAAGCCATCAGTTGGACATCCTCTGATGGCTTCCGGATTGCGAGAGAACACAGGCCAGGCTGAGGGACCCAAACCCCCCCCTGCCCCCCACCCCACCGCAAGTGCATGAATTTCATGCCAGACCTCTAGTTAGAAAATAATAACCTAGAAGACAAATTATGATAGTTCAAATTGATGTCAAAGTTTTAGAGATTGTGAGAAATGATTGGATTAGGATAATTTTTTTAAAAAAATTACAGATACATTTGATAAGTTGTGTACAGTTTAGGGAAAATCCAAATAACTAATATTTTCTAGTTTTTAATCTTAAATCTACAATTGTACTTGAGTTTATTACAAAAATCTCAATTTTAATGTTTAAACTCTAATCTATTATCTTTATTCCCAAACCAACTTCTCTTTCTGCATTCCCATTCTCAGGAATTGGCTTCTCTATGCCATTTACGCATGCCACAAACTTGATATCTATCCTGACACATCCATTAACCCCCACAATTTAATCAGTTACTAAGTCTTTGCAATCCAACTTCCAAACTATCTCAAACCTGGGCTTATTTTTTTCTAACAGCACCATAGTCTAAACCACAATTATCTCTTTCTTGGAAGTTTATAATAATTAGCTATTTACCTACATCTGTTTTTCATCTGCATATATTCACCATGTAGTACTCAGAATTGCCTTGTTAAAAAATAAAACTTACGTCAAGCATCTTTTAAAATACCTGAAAAACATCCATTTGGTCTTGGGATGAGTCCAAGATATTTTAAGTGATGTACAAGGTTCTGCAGGATCTAGCTCCTGTTCACCTCCCCAGCCTAAATCATGTAATCCTCTTTTCCAGTCTTAATGTCTCAGTCACATTGACTATACTTCAGTGACTCAAAAGCTCCATGCTTCTCCCTACCTTAGGACATTTGTACATATTATTCTTTCTATTCACCTTAACACTTTACTACTCACATTCTTCTTTAAGATTCCAGAATAAAGGTTATTTTAATAGGGAAGAGGCTGCTATCATAAGTTCTCAGAGCACTCTGTACTCTTCCTTTATCACACTGTTAACAATGGCAATTATCTTTGTGAATATCTGTTGGAGACCAGCATGTCTCCCAATACATTGTAAGTCCTATGAGTAAAGAAATTGTGTCTGATTTTGTTCTCCATTTAGTAATTTCCTCCTCTCCTATTCTAATAACTATTTATATTTGAAATATAATAATCTGACCCTGGCCAAGTAGCTCAATTGGTTAGAGCATTGTCTTGATATGCCAAAGTTGCAGGTTTGATACCTGGCCAGGGCACACATAGAAATCAAACAAAGAATAGATACATAAGTGGAACAACACATTTCTCTCTCTCTCTCTCTCTCTCTCTCTCTCTCTCTCTCTCTCTCTTTCAAATCAATTTTTGAAAATTAAAAAAAGAAATATTACAATCTGTCTTTTAAGTAAAGTGAAAATCATTAACTGTATTCAACAGGGATAATATGATCCAATGTGTATAATGAAAATGCAATTTTCCCAGTTGCTCTGTAGAGAATGACCAGATAAGCTAGAGGAAGTGTGGTGATGAGGAAATTAGAGACCAGTGATAATGCAGAGAGAAAGGCCTCTAAGATGGGTACAAGTGGAGATAATTATTGAAGGGTTTCAATATGAGCCTCCCCAGATATGCGACTTTGGCATGTGTATTATTTTAAATCGAAGGTAATCAAGATGTAACAGATTAAAGAAAAACTTTTACCTTCCTTTTAACTACCTAAAATAATTTATATAGATGGCTAAGAAAGAGAACTATCTCCGGAAATAACTACAAAGAGTATGAGGTAACTGCAGTAAGATTGAGGGGAGCTTATCAGAGCCTGGAGATCAAATTCCTCTCTGTGTCTCATCATCTCTGCATGGTATGGCAAACATTTGGTTAACAAATGTTTTCTCTTCCCATCTTGTAAATTGTTTTCCTCCCATTTGAAGCTGCAGACACTTACCCACTTCTCCTTAGTTCAGGATGACATATAAGCCTCAATTGCCTGACTGTCTGTGGGTCTCATATTCTTATGCGACCCCATATATATGTGATTAATTTATTTTTATCCAGTTAATCTGTCATATTTGTTTAATTATTAGGCCAACCAGAGGACCTAGAAAGTTAGAAGAAAAAATTTACTTCCCCAATACTATGTACAGAAAGAGTTTTCAAAAGGTATAGTGGGCAGTAAAGAGAGAGACGGTTATGCAAAACTTTTTCATGATGATGATCTCATTTCCCCACTAAAATCTGTCCTTGAAGGGAAGTAGAGAAATGAGGAAGTAACTCAAAGGAGATGGGGTATCAAGGATGGTTATAAAGATGAACGATATTAGATCCTGCTTTTATATTTTTTAGTAATAATCTATAGGGAAAGAAAGCTTGATGCGTTAGAAGTCATTTTGTAGATTCCTTCAGCAGGTGAAACAGAATGGGGCTCAGAACACAGATGTAGGAATTGCCTTCAACAGGGTGCATGGGGCAAGAAACTTCCTGCAACTGGAGGAAAGGGAATGGTAGTCCCATGTGACAGCTAAGTTTGGTGATAGAAGCATGGAGGCATTGACATCTAATGACTTCTAATTTCTCACCTAAGTATAATGCGAGAATGGGAAGGTATAGGGTACAGGAGCTTTGAGGAGAAAAGATATAGAAGTCATTTCTGAGCATAGGACAATAAACCTCTAGGGAAACATAATTGGGACTCCAGGCAGCTGAGTGACTGTTTTAAGGATTGTGAACATGAATCTAGAGTGAAACTTATCAGCAGATAATTTTCCTGATTAGGTAGGGGTATAGAGAGGAAGATAGTTAAGTACATTCAGGGCTGTAAGTGAGAAGATGAGAACAGTAGAGAGGGAGGATGACAGGGTTGAGGGTATCCATAAGAAAGTCTTTATAATGATGGTAGTAAAAAGGAAAATGTTAACAGGGTCAATGAATTGGAAGTCTGTTCAAGTTGCAGTGAGACAACTTGAACAAGGGAACTGGAAGGCTCTAAGGTGGTGGTGTCAGACTTGCATGTTTGATATTAAACTTTAGAGGTGGTTCAATTCCTCATGATGACAAGATGCAGAGTGTGATAAAGGAGTGGGTGGCTGAGATACAGTGTTTTAAAGAAAGATGGAAATAGACATCGGAAAAGATGATCATTCACTGACAACTTGGAATTATGAGGCCAATGGCAAGAGTTGGAGACTTGAGAATGACTGAGCCAGGATCACAAGTTTCAAGTGAAGGAAGAAATGTCCCAAATTTGGTACTGCAAGAGGAAGAGAGGAGCGGGAGTGTAGCCATATGGCATGCACATCAAAGAGAGAAGCAGATTTTTTTTGAATTTTTATTTTATTTTATCTTGTTTTTCCAGAGAGTTGGATAGTCTGAAATTAAAGAGTATCAAGAACTAAGTAAAACAATCCTGGAATCTGCCTTTGTGCAGCTTATAGACGAGTGAGAAAAAAATATATATAAATCAAATAATTGAATAGAGAAGTATATACTTACAAACTCTAACAAGTTAGGAAGAAACAGTACTGGCCACTGAAACAGCAGGAAACACAGTGATCCAACTGACCTGTGGGTGAGAGTAAACCCTGAGGATATAACCTTTGAGAAGAGATCTGAAGGATGAGTGGGTGCTAATGAGACAAAGTTTGGTTGAAAGGAGAGATAACAACACAAAATTAGAGGTTTTTAAGGTAGGTCTGACAGGAAAACAAAAGGTAGGAGAATAAAGGGAATTTTTTAGAGTGTCAAAAATGGCAGACAAAATGGATCAAGGAGTGACTGAACTATCAAGAGAATAGAGAATGTGCAGGTCATGACAAAAGAATTAGTCTTGGGACCCAGGATGATGTTGAGTAAAGAGGTAGCATATGGAGTGTGAGAAAGTAAAAACGTGACTAGTTAGAGTGGGAGAGAATCCTTCAAAAATATAACAATGACAAATAAGGATATGTCCAGAAGGATGGGTTGGGTGAATGTAGTCATCAGGTGGATGAATATCTACTAATAACTTAGCTAAACTGTTAGAAATAATAGTGTCTTGGCTGGTGTGGCTCAGCTAGTTGGGTGTCATTCCCATGTACTGAAAAGTTGCCAGTTAGATTCCCAGTCAGGGCACATGCCTGGGTTGTGGCTTGATTCCTGGTAGGGGGTATGCAGGAGGCAGCTGACAGATGTTTCACTCTCACATCAATGTTTCTCTCTCTCTCCCTCCCTTTCTCATTAAAATTAATAAAAATATATTTTTTAAAAAGAAATAATAGCACAATCCAGATGTGAAAGTCCTCACTAAATTTGCATGAATTAGTGTAAAACTACAGCAAAAAGACAGGACAAAAAGCAGTGTTTTTTAATAAGGGTGAAGGGATCTGTTCTGGACGCGTTGTGTAAACTGCATAAAATCTGGATCTCAGTTTTACCACATGTAAAATGGGAATAATAAGCCCTATCCTGAACAGCTTTTGTGAAGATTGGTGTAATGTGAGATGCCTGAAGGAGTACCCAGCATATATTAGAAAATAAAAGCTAATTATATAAATTATCATATTTGCACTTATTACTACGAAGTGTTGCCAGCTATATCACTGATTGTTTAAAGAAAGTTTCTATGTTATTTGGCAGCCTAACATATCTACTATTACTTCATTTATATGTCTAAGTAGAAAGGTAGCAGCATTAGGAAGAATGTTTAGCATGTAAATACTTTATAAGTTTTAAAGACACAGTTAGCTATAGAAGCATACATAGCTAATGCTCAACGGGGGTAGAGTGGGCTGGGTGGGAGGGAGGAGAAAGGCTCTCAATTCCTCTTGACATTGCCTCTCTGAAAGGTACAGTCCTAGGAGGCTCATCATCCAGCAAGTATAAGTGTCCAGTCGAGGACACAGAAAAACACAAAGAGGCTTTGCACAAAGTCACAGAACAACTCAACAGTAAAGACAAGACCATTGTCTGTGGTCATTGACTCCTATGTTAGTGCTAAATCCACTGGACCATACTGCCTCCTTACAATTCCTTATTCTGTGGATATGGTGTCCATATTCTTCCTCATCTGAGTGATTCAAACGGACGTTCCTGGGCCCAGAAGCCTAGTAACTCTGCATATAAAACCCACAGTATTGTGAGTTGACCAAAGGGGCAGCTGGACCATGACTTGGGAGACAAATAGCTCTCCAGAGAGATTACTGATGTGTTGAATCTCCTCATGCTCCTCAGTCATGGCTCCCCCTACTATGGCTCTTAGAGCTCCATAGTCACTTCCGGATGAAGCAGCCACGGTTATAAGCCCTTGCCCTTACCTAGACTCCTGGAAGCCTGAATTGGGTGGGGTACCCACAATTCACAGTCACTGTGAGAGGGCACAGCTAGCTTGTCAGGTAGCACTCTGCCTCTTATTTGGAAGCCCACTTAAGGCTGAGAGTAGTGGTGCTCCAAAGGCAGTATGCACTCCTCCTGTCTGTAATATCCTTAGCTATTATCACAATGAGTATAGCACATTGGGGGGTAACCCACTGATATAGCCGAACTTGACTCTAAAATGTACAGTAATGAACTGCAGCAGCTGTAGTGCTCTAAATCAAAGGTTCCTAGTGCCGGTGAGGGAATGGGAAGGGGAGTACATCCTCTCAGTAAGTAGATTCTTTGCCAAGCAACCTGCCTGCTACCTTAAAAGCAAAATCCTATTATACCTGTGAAACCCCCACAGCAAGGGGCAGAGTCAGACAACCATCACAAAGCAACTTGGGCAGATTCCTGGGATGCCAGGCCACTACACAGAGCTTTCAGAGATAATAATTATCCCATCTGCAGACTCTCTCGGAAAACACTAAAAATGTGCAGGTCATGACATAAGACCTCCGTAGGCACTATTGCTCTCTTGGGCAGTCCCCGAGGGCCAATCTGAACAACAAAACCATGAGCCTTGCAGAAATTTCCAGCTAAAGAAATACATGGGTTGGATAATAAAAACAGTTTTGGATAGACCCAGGCAGAAGATTTTAGAAAATCGTTGTGGTTTCTACTAAGTTTATAAGACAATCCCTATGCAGTAATGAATGAAGAGATTTGGAGCCAGTAGAAAGTAGAGAAAGTAAAATCTATTATAGACACTCTGGGAGCCCTGACTATATTAATGCAAATTCATTTTAGCGGTTGCTAAATTATTTACATAGTTGTGGAACTTGTAAACTTCCTATCCTCCCCAAAGTATTTCTTCATTAGGATTCCCTGAAAATCAGAGGTTGTTGCAAGCACAGAATTAGATCAGAACCCTGCCCATTAATTGGCTACCAAATGTTCATCCGTAAATTGACAAGGTAGAATGAGGGCATATCCTGATGAGGCAACACAGGAAACCAGAAGGATTACAATCCTGCTCCTGCCTCTTCTCTGCCTTCCCTTCTAAGTGCTCAGTGCACAGCAAGGGGTCCAGGCTACCCGGGAGCTGATCAGAGCTCTGCTTTCAGAGAAGGGAGAGGAGAAAACTCCAGGCAGTATTCTTCCCTGCAGAACACAGGCTGTCTACCCTTTATTCCACAGAAACACAGTTTTTTAAGGACTGAAATGATCTGACCTCAAGGTTAGGGATGAGAGCGAGAAGGAACTATTTCTTCCTCTCTTCCTTCAAAACATTTCCATGTCAGCAGCATTAGTCTCTCCTCTTTTTCCTCTCTCTCAATGTTCATGCCGACATGTTAAAAACCTGTCATATCACCACTGACGTTCAGAATAAAAAGCAAGTTATTACGAAGCTTTACCCTTTCTCTAAAATTTCCAAAAATTCACACAAAAAAATCATCACTTATGAGTTCAGATTATAAGTCAATTGTTCACGTCACCGTGGACTCCTGATCTGTAGACATTCTTTCCTTCTTCTTCTCAAAGCCCTCCTTGATCCAGATGTTTGCTTTTTAATTTCTAGTGGTTAAACATTTCACATTATATTGTCTAGTTATGATGTGGTTTGCTTACATTTCATGAGGAAACATCTGAATTTTTTCTCCTGGTAAATTCAGTCATCTTTCTGGACTCATTCCTGACTTTATCGCCTCTTTAGTACTTACAATATCTTTTGTACCATGTTCTCTCTGAACAACTGTTATTCCTGGGTAACAGCTGAGACCTTGTTAGTTCTTTGAGTTGAGTTCCAGGGTATTTTGTTATTTAAATTGTCTCACAGTACACTATTGCTTGGGTACATTAGTTTGGAGAGACATTGAGGAGTTAACTTCACTTTCCACTCCCAGTTTAACAAAGCTATCTTGCATGCTAAGGTTTTTAAATTTCCCATGTTTTGCATTTGTTGCATGTTGACTACAGTATAACAATTCCTTTCTGGCTTGGGTTTTTTGGGGTTTTTTTGGATTATGCTAAGAAGGTAACTTCAGAAAATTCATATGCTGTTCTTTCATTTGTATTGAAATTCAGTAATTCTAGGGATGACTAAAATGAGAAAGGTTAATTTTCTCCATGAGCAATGGACTGAAAAACAGTGTTCTTGTAAAATATTATCTTGGATATAGAATACCATAAATTTTAAAAATAATCAGTCTTTACTGCTGAGAAAGTGGGTCATCATTCTTCTCTTATTTCAAACATATCCTGCATCTCCCTGGAAGTGTTATGTAGTGGTGTCCTCAGCACTGTGGCCAGAGATACGGTGCTACCCTCTATGTATTTATGAATTTATGAGGGGCCAAAGGAAAGGGGCACATGAATGGTGACACACAAATTCCAAAATTTAGTTAGAATCATTCTGTGAATTTGGTGGTACTACTTAAAGATCAGTAACTTAACCAAATGCAATCACCAGTTCTCCTAGAGTCTGGTTATGTCTGTCTGATATTAAACAAAACTCAAATGAAAACAAAGGCCATAATATTTTTTAAGTTAATGCATAAATTTTTGAAAAGGTAATACATTCATATGCTTAAAAATTAAAATAATATAACAAGATACAAATCAAGAGCTCTATTCCTACCCCTGTCCCTATCCACTTCTATCCCCCGCCTTACTCTCTACTGGTTAACACCTTAGTTTCTGAAATATCTTTCCAGAGGTTTCCTATCTAAAGTAAGCAAATATCAACAGTTTATTTTTTCTTAAACAAAAAGTAGCTTACTATAGACAATTTTTGAACTTTGCTTTTTCAACTTGATAACATAACCTGGATCAGGATAGAGAAGCAATGCACATTCTTATTATAGCCACATATTATTTCATTGGCTGTTCATCTACTGTGTGGATGTACCAGTCTGTTTCACCGGTACCCGATCTGGATCTTGAATTACGGTTAGTGAGGGAATCCTAACTCTTGTTAGCTAAAGCATTTACTGCAGACTCTTCTTTCTGGACATACAAACTAAAGAGTGATTGTGAAAAATTGATAATCGAGGCACAGGAACCTGTTCCTTTTAACTGGGCTCACCCAAAGGTCAGCTTCAAAAAGATAACCCAGGCATCTCACAAATGACAGATGGTGGGTCCTTTGGCGGTGTTTATAAGAAGCCTACATTTTCTCTAATCCGGTTTACTCTTGGTCTGTGTGGTACCTGCACACACAAACACAGTGCATGTACTTTCTGAGACTTTAATTCACACATATTAAGGGAAAAGGGTGATGGGTGACTGGTGATGTTGGTAGTGACAATCCCTACGAAGAATCAAGGATACCGCAGTTCGTTATTTCTCCCCAAAGCAGCTGCACGTTGAAGTTATCAGACCATATCAGGCTTAAGGGACATTAAATGTCAGGAGAGCAGACCTGCCATAGAAAGCTGATGGGAGCTGCGGGAACCTTTAGTATCAAATGTTCTCCTGTATAATAATAGGCAGCAGCATCAATCTCAGAAATGCTGCTACAAATGTCAAAGAAAACCTTCCCCGTATATAGATTAAAGTTGCAGATAAAAACAGAGGACCAAATCAAAGCCCCAGTGTTCCCTTTTTGAAACCACCCTGCCCAAAGTGCAATTTCTGAGTTATCAAAAAATAGAATCTCTCAAACAGCATTCATAAAGTTTCACATGTTGGTGTTATCACAGAAGCTTATATTGAGAAAATGCTATTTCTTCCTTCCCTCCCCTCCCCCTTCAAGGTTGAAGCAGCACCCTATCTTCTCTCCCTAACAAACGCCGTTCACTTCAGAACAGCAAGCTTGGAGGCAAACACCACTGTGCCCTGCAGGGCCAGAGAGCCACAGGCCAATGTGCACTCGCCATTTCCTAGAGAGCCCCCCTTTCCAAAAGGAACTGCGAAGTAGACTTTATAAAGTGACCTTATGAAGCCGACATCAACGACCCCTGAAAAAAATTTCATCTGGTGGAGCAATTTAGACACCATAAATGCAATGGAGTGTCAATCGAGAAATCTCGCTGTAAAAACATAAACAGCAAAGTTTGGATTTATAAGGCCTCTTTTGGATGTGACAATTCAGACATTAAACATTAAGAGTTTGATCTATCAAGTAAAGGGTTAGGCTGAGAACTGTTTTTATTTTTTTTGTTGTTGTTGTTTTTTCTAAAAGGGAGTGGCAAGCCCTAGCTGGTTTGGCTCAGTGGATAGAGCACTGGCCTGAGGACTGCAGGGCCCCGGGTTCAATTCTGGTCCAGGGTACATGCCTGGGTTGTGGGCTCAATCCCCAGTGGGGTGTGTGCAGGAGGCAGCCAATCAATGATTCTCTCCCATCATTGATGCTTCTATCTCTCTCTCCCTCTCCCGTCCTCTCTGAAATCAATAAAAATATTTTAAAATAAATAAATAATAAAAGGGAGAGGCAATATGACAAAAAGAAATGTTCCTCAACTTTGGTTAAGGTACACAAATACACACACACACACAAATACACACACATACATACACACAAATACACACAGACACACAAATACACACACATACGGACACACAAATACACACACACAGATACATGCACATATCTGCGCATATACACCTGTAGCCATGAAGGTGCACTTGCTCCAAGATACCTGCCTGGATTAATTTAACAATTTGCCACAGATTCCAGAGCAGGATTGTTCGGGGAACAAAGTCAGTGACTCTATTTCTTCTACCCAATTACATATTAAAAATGATTAATGCATTTTCCTGACAAATGACATAACATGATTTCCTCTGATGCTGCCCTCAAGAATGTCTGGCTCATTGACATCCCTGCAACCATAGTTATGGAAAGAACGCTATATATTTTTTTGATAATCTGCAATGTTTATTACAGAATTCAGTTATAGGAGTTCTTAAAGTAGCAAAGCATTTATGTGTAGGGATTTGTATTTGATGTTCTGTGTTTCCCTGAGCTATGCTACTGTTTTCCAAAACATTGCTGGGAATTTCTTAAGTATTCAAGTGACTCAGTTTCTCCCTCTGAACAAAGTGTGTAAAGAAACATTTTTTGAAGTTAAAGACTCTGAGTTTTACCATTGAGATTAGAATGGCTCCAAAGGTTTTCTATTAATCTCTGATAAATGATTAATAAGTAATAGCACTGTGAACTATGCCTTTGCCATATGCTGTCTCCCAAGTTGCCTGCAACTTGGATAATAGTTCATATGGCTGTTAAAATGGTGGTCCTAGAATGGCTAATTTCAAGTTATTAAAATAAAATTATAGTTTAACTATTACATCAAGAGGAAATACTATCTTAAGTAAGATATTTTAATATTTAAGGTTTATAATGTGAGGTGAAACAGAATTGTTCTTTTCCCTTTTTGTTTTATTGGGCTGGCTAGGACTCCCGAAAATATTATCTAATCTAATAAAAGAGAAACATGCAAATTGACTGCACCCCCGCTACACCCCAAGCCATACCCATCAGCCAATCTGAGCAACTAGATGCAAATTAACCCACCCAAGATGGTGGCCGGGAGCTGGAGCAAGCAGGAGGCTTGGTTGCCCTGGCGATGGAGGAAGCCAAGCCTCCCGCCTGCCCTGGTGGGCTGTGGCCTCCACTCAAGACAACAAAGTTTCAATTATAGAAGATAAATAAATCCCAGATACCTGCTTGCAGCCAGCCTCCACTGGGAGCTTGGGTGGCTGGGGACCGTGGCCAGCCTGCAAACAGCCATTAGCCCCTCACCCAGGCTGGCCAGGCACCCCAGTGGGGACCCCCACACTAAGGGGCTGTGGCCAGCCTGCAAACAGCCATCAGCTCCTCACCCAGGCTGGCCAGGCACCCCAGGGGGGACCCCCACCCTGATTCAGGAAACCCCTCAAGGCAAACCAGCCGGCCCCAACCCATGTACTAGGCCTCTATCCTATATAATAAAAGGGTAATATGCAAATTGACCCTAACAGTAGAACAACTAGTAATGACTGGTCACTATGACACACACTGACCACCAGGTGGCAGACACTCAATGCAGGAACTGCCCTCTGGTGATCAGTGCACTCCCACAGGGGGAGCTCTGCTCAGCCACAAGCCAGGCTGATGGTTGCCAGTACAGTGGTGGTGGTGGGAGCCTCTCCCGCCTCCTCAGCAGTGCTAAGGATGTCCGACTGCAGCTTAGGCCTGCTCCCTGCTGGCAAGTGGACATCCCCAGAGGGGTCCTGGGCTGCTAGAGGGATGTCTGACTGCCTGTTTAGGCCCAATCCCCCAGGGAGCGGGCCTAAGCCAGCAGGTGGTCATCCCCCGAAGGGTCCCAGACTGTGAGAGGGCACAGGCCGGGCTGAGGGACCCCCTTGAGTGCACAAATTTTTGTGCACCGAGCCTCTAGTTGTATATAATAAAAGGCTAATATGCAAATTGTCCCCTCCACCAGGCGTTCAACCGGGAATTTAACCAGGGGGTGGGGCTGATGAGATAGAAACATTGATCGGCTGCCTTCTGCCAACCCTACACTGGGGATCGAGCCCAAAACCCAGGCATGGAGTTTTAAATCTGTGAACTCAATTTCTTTAATAATTATAACATTATTTAAATTATTTTATATTGAGTGCTTTTTTTCTTTGTATTTTACACAGTTTTTAGTTGTTTAGGTAAAAGGATTCATTTGATACTAATTACTCTTCCACTGTTCCAAACAGGTATCTTCTTCATTTATTTTTAAGATAATGCAGGTCACACTTTTTAAAGTCATTAAGAAAGGAAATAGAAAGTCTACGTCTATAAGAATTCAAGATAAAATGGTGAAGAGAAAAACCTCTAAAAAATATAAGACTTGTTAATAAAAGTTTTGAAACTAATAAAATAAAGTTTGCTGAGTACTGAGAAGACCCAGGTGAATAATATCCTCAACCATGAACCCTGCAATAGTCACAGTAAAATAAATCTACATGTCTCTTACAGACCAATTGCTATTTTCTGGGAAGTTCTTTAAGTATACATTACATTTGATGCTAATCATTACCCATGCATATACCTCACAAAATTTAATTTGAAAGGGCTTCACAGGTAAAAGCAGGTTCCCTGGACTGGTATAGGAATAGGTCCTAGGAACCCACCTAGTTCATTCTTGAAAGTCTCATAAACCCCAAAGTGAAATTATTTGATTACCACTATTTTTACGTTATCAAGTGGGAAAAAAGTTTTCAAAAGTATGAAAATGCCTTTAGTTTTAAAAGCATCTGGCTCTGTTTTGGTTGCTGATTTATTAAAATCCTGCTAACAGTAGATTGCTTAGACAGGACTCAGATTTACATAAACATTTAAAAATAATCAAAGATCAGAGTCACCTCAAATATCAAACTCAGGCAAATGTCAATTTCCCTCTTCTTTGCTTCAATTGAAAATCAAAAGGGCTAATTTTACTAGTATCAAAAACATTTCCCCTCCTTAATAACCCCATGTGACTGAGGCCAAATCAAATGTGATATTTGCTTTTATATCAAAAACAAAGTGAACTTTTATAAATCAGATTTTATGCAGTCTATAGTGTAAAGATCCAATGAGAGAGATTTATTTCAAAATCCATAAATTGAACCAAAACTCACTAAATAAATTAAATCAAGTATGAAAGAAAATCAACATCTAGGCTTATGAAACAATAAATATGTAAAAAGGTTGAAAAATAATACAGCAAGGCAATCAAAACCTCAAGCAAATAGGGTGGCAAGGGATAGGTCATGCAGAAAAAAATGAAATAAAATGAGAAAGAATAGTATTAAAAAGAATTTATACATAGAAATCAGAAACTAGCATGAAGCACCTCGTGATTTTGCAGCAGGGGTAGAGTTTTTGAGCAATGATCTCGTTCCCATATCTACAGGGCAGGAACACTTACTGGTCCTAGGGAATTGAGTCTTGTTGAAAAATTATTTGATAACTACTTATTTTAAAAACATGTTTTGGAAAAACACTAAAGTTTAAGAAATTGAAGCTTTTCTAAAAGGGAAGTGACAGCTACTATTAGTTGGCTGCATATTGCTGAAGATTTGAATTATCATGCTATTGTTCTGACAGACTCAACCAAAGTGGCTAAGCCATCATAGTCTATAAAGAAACTGTCACCATATCCTGAGAGCTGTGCTTCTAAGATAATAAACATTTAGCTGATATGTGTGTGTGGCAGTGTGCAAAGGACACTAGTGGGGTATTAGACAAAGGAAAAGTGTGGTTTTAAGTTATTTAGGTTGTCAGTTTATTGGGACAAAGGAAGGGAAGGAAAAAGAAAAGGGAAAGCCGTGCCCAGCTGGCTCAGTTGGTTGGAGCATCATCCGTATGCCTAAAGGTTGCAGGTTTTCTCTCTCTCTCTCTCTCTCTCTCTCTCTCTCTCTCTCTCTCTCTCTCTCTCTCTTTTTCTCTCTCATCAATAAACATATTCTTGTGTTGGGTGAGGATAACATAAAAAAGGAAAAGAAGAGAACAAGGGGAAAATGGAGTTACCTTTGACACTGCCTTCTTAGACTCAAAATTCCTATGGCAATTGATATCTACAATACTAGTATGGTTCTTGCAATCAGCTTTAGCTCAGTAGTAATGACAATAGTTACCATTTATTGAGCACTTATCACATGAAGGGTGTGTCTAAACACAAAACCTGATCACATTGCCTGGCCAGTGTGGCTCAGTGTTTGAGCATCGACCTATGAAACAGAAGGCCACAGTTTGATTCCCGGAGGGCACATGCCTGGGTTGAGGGCTTGATCCCCAGTGTGGGGCATGCAGGAAGCAGCCAATCAGTGATTCTCTCTCATCATTGATGTTTCTATCTCTCTCCCTTCCTCTCTGAAATCAATAAAAATATATTTAAAAAAACTGATCATATCTAATTTTCAAAAAAAACCTCCTCAAAGAATGGTCTATATAGATGATGAAACTGAAGTCTTCAGGGGCTAAGTAGATTGCCAAAGATCACACAGCTAGAAAGTAGCAGACTTAAATTCACAATCCCTATTTTTTGTATCAATATTCTATATAATTTTTCATTAAAACAAGTCTTTATTTACCCATGTAGATTACAAGCTCTTTCAGATCAATGATCAGGCATTACATTAGTTTTATTTTCTCATTTGTTAAAAAGGTTACTCTTAAGTGCAGTCTCCAGGATTCTTTCAAGCTCCTTCTAGCTCTCTACTTTATAAAGCCTCCAGCACTTGGAAAGATTACATCAGCATAATAGCTGTTCAATAAAGCATTAAAAAATGACCTGTTTAATTGATACCTAAGGAAAAGAATGCCATAATATCAACAACCACTAGAGTTTGTTATATTGAGCAACTTAAAATATTTAAAATGAAAAGTGAAATTCATTTGTTTTACACTTCATTAATAAGTAAATCTGCAGAATACTTTATGAGATGCCTATTCCAAATTATAGCATACTTTAGCTTGTCTATATCTAGTTTCCTACTCACAATCTAATTAATTTACCCTCTCCAACTCCATTTAATATTCCTGTTGCTACCTAACATTTTGCAAAAGGCAACAATTCTCAGCAATTAAGATAGTTCAAATTATACTCATTCTATCATTATATTTTGAATCACATGACTTTTACACAATGAGATATCAATCCAAAGTGACCCCAAATAATAATTTTAAAAATCCAATCCATTTTCTGTTGTACAAATGTATTATATTTCAGCATCCTTTATCAAATAGATATTTTTAAATCACACAATGTTTTTCAAAAAGCATTTAGTCATGGGTCAGGGCTGAAAACATTTTATCCAATACTCTGATAATCTAGAAATGACAATTTCCCCTAACTAAGCTGACTTGTTACTCTCGTTGTCTCTTTGGCTATGAGAAAAAAAATAAGTTTAAAACTTTCAAAATACTTTAAATGTTATTCAAAATTCCAGACCACTTATTTATATTGACTATGTATGAGGCAAATTCAAAACTGCACAATATTTTTTTGCACCATAGCACAATCCAAAGCTACAGATACGAGTTAGGTAAGGAAATAAATTGATTCTGGGTGGCAACAGGGATAGAGGTAGGGAGGCAGTAATCATGATTTTTTTCCTCATTATGAATAAAGATTTAGACCTGAATTTTTATATAAATATTTTCCACTGATAAGCAACTATATCTATAACCATATATATGGATTAACATCCTTTTAGAATATTTACTATTGTAGCAAAACAGTTTTTATTCAAGCATCAAGGTAAGTATAGGTCCTGAAAATTTATAGAAGTTAACCTAAGAAGACCAGCCAGCTATTTCCCCAAAAGACTTAAAGTCTTACCCTAAAATCTGTTTAGGTTTAAAAGAATAAGCATATATTTATTATATAAACACTTATTCTTAATTACATTGTGCGTATATACACAGATAAAGATATAGTATAGGGCAATGGTCCGCAACCTGTGGGTCGCGACCCCTTTGGAGGTCGAACGACCCTTTCACAAGGGTCGCCTAAGACCATCGGAAAACACATATATAATTACATATTGTTTTGTGATTAATCACTATGCTTTACTTATGTTCAATTTGTAACAATGAAAATACATCCTGCATATCAGATATTTACATTACGATTCATAACAGTAGCAAAATTAGAGTTATGAAGTAGCAACGAAAATAATTTTATGGAGAAAAAACTAAGATGGCGGCATAGGTAAACACCGGGAAATTGCCGCCTCACACAACAATTGAAAATTACCGCAAAGGACAGAGCAAACATCATCCAGAACAACAGGAAGGCTGGCTGAGTGTAAATTCTACAACTAGAAGGAAAGAAAAGCACGCTGAGAGCCAGAGGAGCTGCAGAGGTGAAGTGCAGAGGTACAAGTGCAGAGGTACGGCCAGCTCGCTCGCGCGCGCGAGTAAAGGGGGTGGCACCTGAGGACGCGGCTGTCTTTTTGAATCACAAGCTCCCAACTGCTCTGAACTCCGGTTCCGGGAAGTCTCTGGGGACCCAGGACTCATACGGGGAGAAGCTGGTCTGTCCGGCAGCGGGCGAACTTGAAGGCGGCTTTCCCTCAGAGGTGCTTGCAGCAATTAGCGGGTCACTGAGACTCACGACTCCGGGCGGAGAACCAGCCATAGCTCCTTGATCCGCCCTTGGATTCCCTGAGACCCCGCCCCACCCAGGCTGCGGCAGAGGCTTTTGCATGTGAATGTACCTAACTGCAGCCTAGCCAGGCAGACCCAGAACTTCCAAGAGAAGGCCCAAGGCCCCGCAGCGGCTTGCATTGCTTCACAGCTGAGCCTCTTCGTGGCTCCTGCTGTGTGGCCTCAGGCAGAGGCTGAATTAGCACCTCCTTAGATCCAGGAGCCACTGTACCCAGTGGTCAGAGGGGGACCATCCAGATTGCAACTCCTCAGATCCATAAGGGACACACTCAGGGAGCAGACTCAGTGAGCACCAAGCCCCACTGAAGCAAGTATTGCCCCAGAAGGGTGTCTTTAGCACAGAAGTTCTCCCACTTTAGACACAGCTGATTCTCACAGCCAATTGGCCTGGAGGTCAATTCCTCCCAGTGATCCTACAACAACCAAGGCACCAAGAGTGCACCAAGAGTGTCCACCCCAGGTAACTGGGGAGGCTGAGCTACTGGGCCCTACAGGACACCTGGCGCGCAGGGCCACTCTATCAACACAGGGAAGCTGCCAAAATGCGGAGACAAAGAAACAGGTCACAAATGGCAGAAATGGAGGAAAGCAAACGATTGGATATAGAGTTCAAGGCCACGTTTATAAGGTTTTTCAAGAATTTTATGGAAACCGCCGATAAATTTAATGAATCCCTCAATAAGTATAGTGAGACCATGGAGGACATGAAAAAGGACCAACTAGAAATTAAGCATACACTGACTGAAATAAAGAATAATTTACAGAGATCCAGCAGCAGACAAGAGGATCCCAAGAATCAAGTCAAAGATTTGAAATACAAAGAAACAAAAAATACCCAACCGAAAAAGAAAAAAGAAAAGAGATTCCAAAAATATGAAGATAGTGTAAGGAACCTCTGGGACAACTTCAAGCATACCAACATCAGAATTATAGGGGTACCAGAAGGAGAGAGAGGGCAAGATATTGAAAACCTTTTTGAAGAAATAATGACAGAAAACTTCCCCCACCTGGTGAAAGAAATAGACTTCAAAGTCCAGGAAGCGCAGAGAACCCCAAACAAAAGGTATCCAAAGAGGACCACACCAAGACACATCATAATTAAAATGCCAAGAGCAAAAGACAAAGAGAGAATCTTAAAAGCAGCAAGAGAAAGACAGTCAGTTACCTACAAGGGAGTACCCATATGACTGTCAGCTGATTTCTCAACAGGAACCATGCAGGCCAGAAGAGAGTGGCAAGAAATATTCAAAGTGATGAATAGCAAGAACCTGCAACCAAGATTACTTTATCCAGCAAAGCTATCATTCAGAATAGAAGGTCAGATAAAGAGCTTCATGGATAAGAAAAAGCTAAAGGAGTTCATCACCACCAAACCAGCATTATATGAAATGCTGAAAGGTATTCTTTAAGAAGAGGAAGAAGAAAAAGGAACTCTTACCATTTGCCACAGCATGGATGGAACTGGAGAGCGGATAAATACCACATGATCTCACTCATTTGTGGAATATAATGAACAACATAAACTGATGAACAAGGACTGATCCAGAGACGGAGAGGCATTGATTGGACTGTCGGGACTTGGAGGGAAGGTAGGGGAGGGTGGGGGTAAGGGGGAAAGATCAACCAAAGGACTTATATGCAAGCATATAGGCCTAATCAATGGACATGGACAACGGGGGGGTGAGGGCATGAGCAGGGGGGTGGTGGGGGGGTAGAGGGTAACGTGGGGACAAGGACACATATGTAATATCTTAATCAATAAAAAAATATATTTAAAAAAAAGATTTAAAAAAATCAATAAATATATTAAAAAAAAAAAAAAAGAAAATAATTTTATGGTTGGGGGTCACCACACCATGAAGAACTGTATTAAAGGGTTGTGTCATTAGGAAGGTTGAGAACCACTGGTATAGGGTAAAAGTAGTTTTACAATTGTTCGTATGAAAAATAATACAATAATTAATAAAGAATAAACTCTGTGTTTTGGGTACTTATAACTGCAAAGCTACTTTTGCCCCACCCTGCATAAGTATATTTTACAATTTGTGAGATCATATCTACCCCCTTAAATTCAAGAAGCTTTGGTTCTAGCTACAGAGAGATCTTTAACAAAGTCAGATATCTTCCACTAAATATTCAAGTCTAGCAGGAGTAGGCAGAGTTCAGTCCATGAAAAAAAAGGAGACTCTGTAGTGAAAAATCTGTTTTTTCCATATCATAAGATGTCACAAATACTACAAGGTTCTGAGCAGGATAGAGAGTACAAACAAGCAGAAATTTCAAGTTATGACCCGGGATAAAACACATGGAGCCTGGGGGGCTGTGGTGTTTTGAATCTGGAAAAATCACCAAAGGGGCCTGGAGAAAAAGCCAATGAAGCAACAGAAATGTGTTGTGGGTCAGTGGGCTCCTGTCTGGCCTAGATTGCTGCTCAAGTCAGCAATGCTAAACCTTTTCCATCTCATGGCACACATAAACTAAGTACTAAAATTCTGTGGCACACCAAAAAATAGGTAAAATTTTGATTTATTCACATCAGATGGCTATTATTGTGTTGGCTGTTGTCATTTTTTAAATTTGATGATCTAAGGGAAAAGAGGTTAGTGCTCCTGACTAAATAGCCAGGAATTGCATGTTTAAAAAAATGCTTGTGACACACTGGTTGAAAATCACTGCTTTAAACAAAAATAAACCAGTTATCCAAGGATTATATCAGACACACAGAGAGATTATATTTCTGTGTCATAAAATAGAACATAAACCATGGCGGAAAGAAACAAAGTTGACACTATAGTAGATCACAAAGTCAAAAAACCCTCGTGGAGACTTATCAGCAACTGAAACAATTCAAAAACTGAAGATATTTTATATTGATTCTTGCCTATACATCCCCAAACTCTGGAACTTTTCTCATGTCTATAATCAAGTTAAGGGGCACCAACATAAAGACTTGACCATATGTCAGAAGCTGGTTGGCTAGCTGAGAGAAATTTGCCAGGAAGCCTGAGGAAGAGACTGCCCCTTTTGAGGACCTCTCCCAGGTGGCAGTAGTTGCCATGGTAACTCAAGGAATCACATCCAACCATGAAGTTCAGGGGTCCAAAGTCAGAGGCTTTATTTTAATCTTGCCAAGTCACCCCAACCTTTAGTACTAGAACTGTGCTACTTTGAGAAAACTCTTTACAAGGAGAAGCATCTCAGTATCAGCATCATAAAGGGTGTCCCAAAATTCACGCAAGAAGTAATTTTGATAGAAAACACAGGTTTAAAATTAAAAATTGTAAATTTTTTATTGATTCATAAAGTATATAGTCTAGGGTTATGTATGGAATAGGATATCAGGTAAATGGCCTCCACGGCTTTGCTGGCACATACACACTCTTTTGTTATTGCCTGAGCAGCCGCATTTTCAAAGAAGAATGGTCTGATGATGTCTCCCGCCCAAAATCCGCACCAAACAGTGACACGTTGTGGATGCATTTGTTTTTCAACAATCACTTGTGGATTTTCTGAACCGCAAATGCGACAATTTTGTCGATTTACCAAGCCATCAAGATGAAAATGAGCCTCATCGAAATTCAGCCACATTTATGCAAAACGGTCATGGAAAATTTCAACAAAAGAGTGCGTATGTGCCAGCAAAGCCGTGGAGGCCATTTACCCGATATGCTATTCCATACATAACGCTATACTGTATACTTTATGAATCAATAAAAAATTTACAATTTTTAATTATAAACCTGTGTTTTCTATCAAATTACTTCCTGCGTGAATTTTGGGACACCCTTTACATAGGCCGATTGGTTTATTTCTCAAATTTTTTGCAACTCTGAAATATTCAATAAATGATCCATCAGTAAATACATGTTAATTATGTAGTTATTTAAAAGTATCTGAATACTAAAGTCCTGGGTGCTATTTCATTTGATCATTTTTTCCCTTTGGGAGGTTTCTACTAATTAATCTTGATGATTAGACTCAGTTCTACATAGAACCATGTGCTGGCCTAGCCTTCTTCTAGACTATATCTTGATAATGTGGGAGACTGCTTCATTCAGGACCTAAAGCATTTTAAGGAAAGTTTCTTGGGGTTGGGTCATATAAACCAAATACCCAATTATCTTAAAAATCTTAATTACCCTCACATTCCAAAAGGTTTCTTATACTTTCACACAAATGAAGAGTTCATTGGTATGAAGAAGTTATGAAATATCAGGCCAAGTATGCAGTATCTCTCTCTGATTTTTTTTTTTTTTACCAGGTCTGGAACTGATTTCTTGTTTTATTTATATTGAGCCATTTCATTTCTTGAGACATGAGCCCTGGGGAGCCCACTCCCTAAGACATTTTCTTAGAAATATGCTTCTATTCTGAAAGGAAATCTTCTGGGAAGAGAGCTAAGAAAATGAAAGGGAAAGCAGGACTCAGAAAGAACAAAAAGACATAAGAGAATAAAGAATTTTTAAAAATCAGATAAACAAAACAGTCAAAGTCTAGAAAACAAGAAAGCCCAAGTTGAAAGAAAATCTCTTTGCCAACTCAAAATAAAACTCCCAAGGCTTATTCCAAGTTTTAAACATGAGTATTACATCTGTGGCAAGGAGCAGAGCATTATTAAAATTTTAATATTCTAACACAATTTTTCTTCTTCCAGACTACCTAATTCCCATTTCCCTTATTACCTGCATCTGAGAAATACATTAATTTTTTCTGAGTCAATTTACATTTTTATAAAATGGTATAAAATATCTTTCTTTAAATATTTATTGGAAAAAGTTTCAGAGAAGTGAAGTTGTTGAGACTAAATTTTTTTATACTCAATCACACATTTCCTTTTCAAATGAATAGATATAGATGTGTCTACTGGCTATTATATCAGAATGGTTAACAATGATGAGAAATGCTTGGAGGAAAGAAAGAGTAGTATTTGGTTTTGCCCTTAAGTAGTTATATAACTCCAGTTCTCTCTAATGTATTAGTTTGTTTTTTTGTAAAATTAGTATAATAATAGTACACTCTCATTTTCAAGTTTAAAGAAGCAATAACATGTGGTACTTGAAAAGCAATAAATTCACAATAAATGCTAGATGTTAATATAACTATTACTATTAGTTTTATTGTTACTAGTATTAATATGATTAACAAGATGATGTTTTTCTAAAGGAAAGGGGTGATAAATATATAGTTCATTTTGATTCCTCTTATTCATCACTTCAGAGACCATGGTGAGAAAGACAAAACAACCTGGAATTAGAATGAGTGAAATAAATTTGCCTAGCAACTACTTTACTAATACAATAGTTCCCAATTTAATTATGTTGTATAAATAGAGTAAAGCTGTTGAAACTCAACAAAGCTATTTTTAAAAAATCTTACAAATCAATTAATGTGGCACTAACATTTAAGTTCTTTGAAAAACTGTGTGTCTCATGAGATTAACAGACATACAATGATTGACTTTTTCCCAAATTCAAAGGACTGAACACTTACGTATTATCAAGAGTAAAGGAGCCCTGGCCTGTTTGGCTCAGTTGGTTAAACATCATCCCGTGCACTCAGAGATCACTAGCTCGATTCCTGGTTGGGGCACATACCCAGGTTTCAGGCTCAATACCCCATATGGGAGGCAACCAGACAATGTTTCTCTCTCTCCCTCTCCCTCTCCCTTTCTCTTTCTCTCTAAAATCAATAAAAATTTAACTTATTTTTTTTTAAAAAAGAGCAAAGGGGAAAACTCCCTCACCATTAAATTTTTATTAGATTGAAGATATTTTTGGTTAAAGACCTTTCACCTGGTAAAGTATGAAATACTACGTGGGTCTCCAAATAAATGGCTGCTTTGGTCACATTTTCCCACAAAATTTAGTGTATTCAATCTGGACACTCTTATTTCCTCAGGGTTCCTGCCTGAATTACTTTCTTAAAAACTCTCCAGAACTTTGAAAGGAAATCCATTGAGATATGAAATAGGAAAATAAAATGCAGAGAGAGAGAGAGAATAACAAAGAAAATACATTTGAGAATAAAGGCAGAAAAGTAGAATATGATAAAATAGAGTCAGGAAGCCCAAGTCCTAAGAATAAAGACATTTTGTTCCAGATTCAATACATATTTTGCAGGCTGATGGTAAAAGTCCAAACCCATCTGCAAGCATGAAACAGACATGGCAAAGGAGAAGGCAGATTTCTAATCAATGGAATTCTAATACGCATTAAACTCTACACTCAAGTTTAGATAATTTATGATACAAGATATAATTCCAACAAGGTCTCTTACCCACAGAAAATCATCTGCTAAATTTTCCATTTTTGCAACACTGTCTTTTAACAGTTTCTGTAATTTTCTTAAAATACATAAACAGAGAACTCCACTAGAGAAGAGCTGCATGGATTTAGCTCTTCTTTACTGATTTTCTATTTCTTCATTTTTTTGCCCTGCAACAATTCTTAGTTTTACAAGAAATAAAAAAGAGAAAAAGCAAACAAAAGAGATTAAGAAATGTGATACATAATAATAAAAGTGAATAGAAGATAATTTTAATGTCACCAGTTTTTAACCATTTCAAAATTGCATAGTTCCATAACATAAAAACAACCTGAAGTAGGCCACTATTACCAGCAAGTCCGAAAGAAAGGATAGAATTTATAGGTCAAGAAAAGGATGTACTTGCTAAGGACATCTGGAAAAGGGTACTCAGGGCACTTAATTATCAAGATATTGGCTAAGTTCTTCACTGTTGCTAGAGAAGTTTCATACAAGGGACTGTTATGGACTGGACTGTATCCTCCTAAAATTCTTATGTCAAAGTCCTTACCCCAGTAACCCAGGATGTGATTGCAGCTAGAGATACTAGTAGGATCTCTCAAAAAGTAATCAAGTAAATGAGGTCTCTAGGGAAAGCCTCATCCAATATGACTGGTGTCCTTCTGAGAAAATAAGAAGAGGAGCCCTGGCTGCTGTGGCTCGGGTCCTTGGAGCATGGCCCTGTACACCGAAGGTCGTGGGCACACACCCGCCAGGTGGTGGGTTCGATCTCTGGTTGGTCCGTGTGTCTCTGGGAGGCAAATGATCAGTGTTTCCCTCTCACATCAATATTTCTCTTTCTCTCTCTTATTCCCTTCCTCTATCTGTAAAATCAATGAAAACATATTCTCTGGTAAGGATTAAAAAACATTTTTAATACAAGAAGATCAGAAAAGGAGATTAGGACACAAGCATCCACAGAGGGAAGACCATGTGAATACATAGGGAAAAGATGACCAAGAATAGACTTCAGAAATAAAACCAACTCTGATGATATCTTCATCTTGAACTTCCAGCTCCTAAAATGGTGAGAAATAAATTTCTGTTGTTTTAGCAACTCAGTTTGTGATACTTTGTTATGCCAGCCCTCCCAAATTCATATAGTGTGGCAAATGTCAGTGTGGTTAAGTCTTGAGTTTTAAGGATCAATGATAATCCATAAGTTAAAGAGCTTTTTTATTTTTTTCTCCATTCCTAATATATGTTAACTAGCTTCTTTTATTTTTCCCATTTCTATTTTATTAAGATATCTCTCAAAAATTGTGAATAGTAATTAAAAAAAATTAGTTTGGTGAAGGATTTATTGAGCCCCGACCTGTGTTTCTAAGTAGTTAGAGCATTGGTCTGCACACCGAAGGGTCAAAAGTTCCATTCCTGGTCAAGGGCATGTACCTCAGTTACAGGTCATTTGAAAAAATATTCTCTGGTATGATTATAAAAAAAGATTTGTTGTGAGTATATAATGTAAGAAAAAATATCTGTCTTTTCTCTTTTTGAATTCTACATGAGCAGAATGAGGTGCTCTCATCTGTGTGCTACTATTATTTATTGCACATAGATTATTGTATTATAGCTTTCCTCTAGATCATCAGTTCTCAACCTGTGGGTCGCGACCCCTTTGGCGGTCGAATGACCCTTTCACAGGGGTCACCTAAGACCATCCTGCATATCAGATATTTATATTACGATTCATAACAGTAGCAACATTACAGTTATGAAGTAGCAACGAAAATAATTTTATGGTTGGGTCACAACGTTAGGAACTGCATTTAAAGGGCCAGAAGGTTGAGAACCACTGCTCTAGATGATAAACTCTGAGCAAATAGGAATTCTTTTTTTGTTGTTTTTGGTTGTGTTTTTGTTTTTTTGGTTTGTTTTGTTTTTTGAACACGTCTATAGATGCCCTCCAAGTGTCTGGGACATAATATTCCTCGTACTTGAACAATCTTGACACACACTGGCCACTTAAATATAAGAGGTCCTTAATAAATACTTGGTGAGTAAAGGAAACCTACAAAATTGGTAACTTTCATCTTTTTTATTAATGCAGACACAGAACTTAAGTGACTTTCCCAAGATTACTTTTGGCGTTTGAAGGGACCTAAAAAAATATCACAAGTCTATTCCTTTCTGAGTTCTGAACTGTTAACAGAGACAAAGGAGTCTGAAAATAGAGATTGGAAAGTCATCCTTATTAGTACAACTAAACTGAAAAACATGGTATCTATATATATAAAAGCATAATATGCAAATCAACCAAATGGTGGAACACCCAGTTGCTATGATGCACACTGACCACCAGGGGGTATATGCTCAACGCAGGAGCTTCCCCCAGCCTGCTCGGTTCTCCCCCAGAGCCAGCAGGCTTCAATTGCCCCATGGAGAACAGGGAACTGGGGGTGGGTGGCAGTGGATGCGGGCTGGGCCAGGCCAAGGTGGGTGCAAGCCAGTGGGGCCCTAATCACCCCACTGGTCTCCCCCCACACAGAGGGTGACCAGCATTGGCAGTGGGGGGTGGGGCTGGGTGCTGGCAGCTGGGGAAGATAGGCCCTGATTGCAGGCCAGGCCTAGGGACCCTAGCTGTGCACGAATTTTGTGTGTCAGGCCTCTAGTAGGTATATAAGAACCAAAGACTTCCTAATACAGAAACCTACAATTAGACTTGTCTATCAGTCTCAAACAACTGGATTGGCTGGAGTTCTCACTGTGGGCGTGTGGGGTAGGGGAAACAGAATGACTCCTTCCTTTGCAACTGGATCCTATAGAGAGGAAGAAGGAAGAAGTGGCACTTTTATACTCATGAATAAGATAAGTCACCACACCTCTCCCAAAGAAGAGTATGAAGGTGGTAAAAACTAATCAGAAGAGTTGTCCTAGTGGAGTGCCCCTCTGCAGAGAAGGAAATGCCAAGAGATAGTGCTCCCCAGCCTTCTCCTTCCCAAGGAGCCTGCAGTGTTCCTCACTATAGGACTTGCCTCCTTATAGTGACTCAGCTCAAGTGGGAATAAAAAGAGAGTTAGCATAACCTGAGTTTGAGTCCCTATCTAGAATTAAATTAATTATGGCCACTAGTCTTTAAAATTTCTCTGCAACCCTAACATAAAGCCTTATTATAAAGCTCCACATTTGGCACATGGTAGAGACCAAATAGCAAACAGAATGATCATTTAGTAAAAGTACCACGAAAAGGAACAACCTTGGAGCACTCTGACCTGGCACAGACTCGAAAGGGGCGAGACTGGAAAAGGGAGGCTCTCAATGGAGGGAGGTGGGAGTTTGGGCATGAGGAAAGGAAATGTTTTTCCTGAGACTCTTTTAGCTGTATTAGTGCATCTATTTTCTGTTTTCAGAAATAAGGAACAAAAACATTTTTCTCTGGGTTGTTAAATGATCCTTCTAAGTAGCCCTGAGTGCCATAGTAAAGAATTATCACCCACCTCTGGGGTGTTGGTAAATGCTTAACAACCAGCTCTTGGGGTGGGAAGGTCCTGATCTGTAGTGTTTGCTGATTTCTCCAGCCATGGCCCATTTAAAGCGCCTACAGAAAGAACACTAACCAGCTCACAAAATTCCTGAAAACTGGAATCAGCTCTCACAAGTCCCTGCAGGCCAGGTCCAGAACAGCAGTACCAGCAAACACGGATGGAGAGAAAAGCTCCGTTGGAGAGGTCACGGTGCTGCCTGAGGGTCTCAGCTGTGTCATGGACCAGGTGAAACAGCTCTTGGGAGCCCACGAAACCTGGAAACACATACAGGTTTCATGCTTTGCTGGGGAGACGACCTAGTTCTGACACACATACGGCTGAGGAACAGGTCTGGGCTCAGGCTGAGAGGGCAATCTTAACGCTTTCCCATCATTTCCTAATTCTAGCCATTTGAATTAGAAAATGATAAAGGAAGGAAGGAAGGAAGGAAGGAAGGAAGGAAGGAAGGAAGGAAGGAAGGAAGGAAGGGAGGGAGGGAGGGAGGGAGGGAGGGAGGGAGGGAGGGAGGGAGGGAGGGAGGAAAGGAAGGAGGGAGGGAGGAAGGGAGGGAGGGAGGGAAGGAAAACGTAGAAGGGGCTCTACACGAAGAGAATGTTTTTATGCTGAAATAGCCATACTGATCGCAGCTACTATCCCAATCCTACTAACTAGGGCTTAAATATTACTCAACCACCTTGTAGTTGCTAGATGCTAAGAAAACTTTGACTGCCAAGGTAATTAGTGCAAACAATACGCTGAACTTTCCACTGACCACATACTGACAATGATAAAACTCTTAATTTATATCCAGTGTCTGTAAAATGACTAAATGCAAGCCTTTCCATACAGAAAAAGCGCAGAATGAAAGTTTAATTTTCCTAGTGCCTCTTTTGGTGCTAATTAAGCCAATGGTGGGTCCCTTTGTGAGTGCACAGCGACTTTCAGCAGGTAGCTAATCAGAAGCTGTGTCTGACTGAGTGCAACGGAGGCCTGTAAAGGTAAATGAAGACTGGGAAACCCCAGATGACAGAAGAGACGGCAAATGCTATAATAGATGTAGCAGTAGAAGGGGGTAATGGAATGCAAACTCCTTTTAACCATTCTTGGATATTTGCATACTAGATTACATCGTTATACCTGGGAATATGGTGATGAACTGGAAAATATAAAAATCAGGTGAGGAAAGATACTACATCTGTCAGAAGTCATTAGTGTAGCTTCTGGATTTCTTTTTTTCCCCCCTGTGAAACCCTGCTCTTCCATTGTTATTTCATAATAAAACCATTGTCAAACATAGTACATTTTACAGCCTTACCTACTTATATGTCTTCACTAATGCCTTCTCAAATTCTAGTTTATTTTGATCAGAACAAACAAAAACATTTTCTAGTTGCGTTGTTCAGATACCCTAAGTGATAGTTCAGCATATCAAATGCTGATGCTTCTGATGCCTTGTGCTCTTCTAAACATTCTTATTTATTTTCCAGAGTCACAGCTTAAAAAGAAGAAAAATAAAGTATGGCCTGCCGCCTTCTAACCTTCAGCTTTCTAACAGGACTCCAGATTTGCCAGAGGTATCAATGAGAAAGGTTCTCACAGTATCATAGAAATCAGTCACACTGGCTAGTAGTCCCCGAGTTCTATGAATTTCACTGGGCCCTCCAGCGCACCTCAGGCATGTGCCTAAGGAATACCACACTCACCTGTTAACCAGTCAATTCAAAACCGGATGCAGCAGCCTTTGTGTGCCTCTGCTGACCTCAGTGCCTGCTCATTTCCTCTGCAGGTCCCCGTGAAACTTCCTTATTCGTCTCTGATTCTAAAGACCCAGTGGCTCAGAGTTTCCCTTCCTTCTCCCCAGCCATGTCCTTCTATCCAACAGCCACTGGACACTGGTCTCCAGTCTCTCCTATCTTCACAGATGTTGTTTTCATTTGGCCTAGCTTTTTGGATTTTCCATCCCATCCTATCTGGAAGTGGTACTACTTGCACTTATTTACAAATAATCTGAAGCACAAAAGATGGTCTTCATTCCGTTCACTTGCTTCCCTAGCAGGCAGACTTGCTCACATTTGCACCATGTTTAATTGCTCCCACCTCAGGCAGAAATCCCAAAGCCTCTAGCTTGGTGCAAGATGTGCTTCAATTGTGCATGCTCAGCTGTGCATATAACAAACTTTTGCACGAAAGAGGAAATATATTTACGCCCCCCTCCCCTATTTAAAAAATCACATCTCGCACACTTGGAAAGCATTTGATGGTAGCCAAACATCACCTCAATTCACTGAGGAAAACAGGGAATTTACCTCTAAAGACTGGTCACTTAAAAATAGATAAGATGTTGAGCTCTGCAGTTTATCATTGGCACACAGCCTGGAACCTGAAAGAGATAATGTGGTGGACAAGTAACACTTCATTAAAAATTGAAAGTACACTACTCACATCAGTAGTATGTTCCTTTTGGCCTCTTACACTGGGTGTGTGATCTCTGTGACAGTGATCTCAATGAAGCAGTCTGGGATGCACTTGGCAGGCCAGAAAAATTACATAATACTTTTATAAGAAAAGCTTGAGAGAAACATGAGATATTTCCCCCAAATTACTTATAAGAGAACAATAGCCAGGAATTTGAAGCAATGGCTTGAAAAGGGTGTTTAAGGCTCAGAGCCCAGCCAGACCAGCAATTTAACAGACATCTGATTTTGCAAATGCTGGTAGTCTGAATTAGGTTTTAAAGGAAGCTTTCTGTTAGTTGACATCCATTGCCGGCAATGTGATTTTCTCTGGGCTGTTCTGGGCTAGTGTTTGGGGTTGATATTTGGCATGATCTACTCTTAAGTTAATTAGCCAGAATGGGTGCTAAAAAGAGAGAGACTCTGTACTATGAGCTCAACACAAAAATAAAAACAATAGCAGTGTCTCAGAGCTATTTTCTTGGAGATTTATTGATCCTTATTAAATTTGGAACCAGCCAAGAAGAATACAACAGCTGTTGTGAATTTCAAACAAAAGCAAAACATCTCTCCTCTTTTTTTCTCCTGTGTAGTGTCCCTGTAAGCTGGTAAACTCTTTGGGCAGAACCTGTCTTACTTGGTGCTTACCAACTGGAAAGTAGTGTTTACGTATATAATGTGATACCAATAAGAATAATCCAAGAGATTTGTTTTGATTTACTTCTCATTTCAGGGCATTTAGGAATAGCTGTTAAAGAAGGATCTGAACTCTAAAGCCTACAAAAACTGATTTCCACAAGAACCAAGACTTTGGGCTTGTTTCCTATGCTGTTTCTGCCATTCTCCACACCCTAAATCTCCACTAAGGAATTCTAAAAACAGATTTAAAAGTGTAATAGTGATATATAGAAACAGATATTGGTATTAACCTGATCCTATGCCTCAGGAAAACTGAAAATGCTGAAGCAAGTTTCTAGTTATCTCCTCTAAAGCACAGATCAGGATGCCATGTGGTTTTGAAATAGTAAAACAAAACAACAAATGAACAGAAACTTTATAATAGAAGCCACTCAAAGAAAGACAAATACCATATGATTTCACACATATGTGGAACTTAATGAATAATTTGAACTAACAGTAAAACAGAGACAGACTCATAGATAGATAGCAGGAAGACAGCTCTGGTGGAGGGATCTGGGGGAGGGGGTGGAGGGATTGAACAAAAAAGAATAAAAGAGAGAAAGAATTCATGGGCATGGACAACAGTGTGGTGATTGCTGGGGGATGTGGGGGGAGCAGTCAGTGAGAAGGGTGGGTGGAGGTGGAGGAGGATATAGGTATAGGGGAGTAAATGGTGATGAAAAAACTGAAATAAAGGAAAAAAAGCCTTTACAATATAAAATTTTGTTGTGTTTTGGAGATTTTTTTAATAGAGGGAATATCCATCATGTGACTGCAAAGTCACCTGGGAATTTAGGGAGCAAAAAAATCTTAATTAAATTAGCATAAGGAGTAATGTTTTCTCAGCAATACATTTGAATTTAGTTTAAATATGAGAAAAATGAGTTACTTGCTACACCAGGCACCTACAATTGATAAAAATGGGTGTGGGGACTTAGCAGATAATTAAAGTTTACATGAAGAACCTTACCATAAGAATTAATACTCAGAACCTGAAAATGAGGCTCACTGCATGCGATGGTAGTGAGAACACTTAAGGTGGCACATTTGGTTTGAGACATTAACTAGTTCGAAGTAGTATTTAGAAGGTGAACTGAAGTCTTATGTTTGAGCTCATTTTTGTACAATCCTATGGCTGTGTCACTGTATCAGCCAGGGTCCAGTTCTAAGGTATAAACCACAGTTAGTAGAGGCCCAGTGCACAAAAATTTGTGCACTCGGGGGGAAGAGGGGGTCCCTCAGCCTGGCCTGTGCCCGCTCGCAGTCTGGGACACCTCAGGAGATAACGACCTGCTGGCTTAGGCCTGCTCCCTGGTGGCAGAGGGCAGGCCCAACCCTAGGTGCAGCCCCTGGTCGGGCTCAAAGCAGGGCCGATTGGGGAGTTGGGGCTCTGCCCCTGTCATGCACAGAGCAGGGCGGATCAGGAGGTTGCGATGCCACCCTCAGCCACTCTCAGGGTAGGGCCGATTGGGGGGTTGGGGCACCGCCCCCTGTCATACTCAAGGCAGGGTCGATGGGGAGGTTGCAGTGCCACACCCTGTCACGCACAGAGCAGGGCCAATCAGGGGGTTGGGGCACTGCCCCCGTCATTCACAGAGCAGGGCCCATCAGGGGGTTGGGGCTCCATACCTTGTCACTCACAGAGCAGGGTTGATCAGGGGGTTGGGGAACTCCCCCCTGCCACTCACAGAGTAGGGCCGATAGGGGAGTTGGGGCACCGCCCCCTGTCACACACAGAGCAGGGCCCATCAGGGGGTTGGGGTGCCGCACCCTGTCACACTAAGGGCAGGGCCGATGGGGAGGTTATGGCTCTACCCCATCACACACAGAGCAGGGCCCATTGGGGGGGTGGGTTGGGGCACCGCACCCTGTCACACACAGAGCCGCAGGGCAATCAGGGGGTTGGGAAGCTCCCCCCATCAGGCACAGAACAGGGCTGATCAGGGGGTTGGGGCGCCTTCCCCAGTCACTAACAGAGCAGGGCTGATAGGGAGGTTGTGGCCCCACCCCCTGTCACACACAGAGCCGCAGGGCGATCAGGGGGTTTGGGCTCTGCCCCCTGTCATGCTGATCCCAGTGCCCGGAGGCCTTGCGGCTCCGCTGATCCCAGTGCTGGGAGGCATATTACCCTTCTACTATATAGAATAGAGGCCTGGTGCATGTGTGGGGGCTGGCTGGTTTGTCCTGAAGGGTGTCCTGGATCAGGGTGGGGGTCCCCACTGGGGTGCCTGGCCAGTCTGGGTGAGGGGTTGAGGGCTGTTTTCAGGCTGGGACTGAAGCTCCCAACTGCTCCTTTTTTTCTTTTCTTTTTTTATTCTGGGTCAGCTTTAGCTCTGGCTCCAGCTCTGAGGCTTCCGCTGCTGAAAGTAGGTATCTGGTTTGTTTCGGTTCTATAATCAAAATTCTGTATCAACTCCAGCTCTGAGATCCCGGGCTCGCTGAAAGCAGGTTTCTGGGGTTTTGTTTAGCTTCTATATTTGTTACAATGTTTAAACTGCAGGCTCAGAGGCCGGCAAGGCAGGCAGGGAATGTTGGAGTCCTCCGTCACTGAAGCAAGCAAGCCTCATGTTCAGTTTAAGCTGCCTGGCTGCCGGCCACCATCTTGGCGGGCAGTTAATTTGCATATCGCCCTGATTAGCCAATGGGAAGGGTAACAGTCGTATGCCAATTACCATGTTTCTCTTTTATTAGATAGGATTTTAAGTATGATATTTAATATAAAGAAATTTTAGCCTAGATATTGGCAAACTCTAAAGTAAAAAAAAAAAAAAAAAAATCCGAAGCCGGTTTGGCTCAGTGGATAGAGCATCGGCCTGCAGACTGAAAGGTCCCGGTTCGATTCCGGTCAAGGGCATGTACCTAGGTTGCGGGCACATCCCCAGTAGGAGATGTGCAGGAGGCAGCTGATCGATGTTTCTCTCTCATCGATGTTTCTAACTCTCTCTTTTTCTCCCTTCCTCTCTGTAAAAAATCAATAAAATATATTTTAAAAAAAAGAAATGCTGAGGCATTAAGGGGGTAGTAATATCTAGAAGTAGCTACAACCCCTAGGGTTGGGCAGAAAGAGGATGAGTTTAGAATTATTGTACAGTAAGTTAGAAGCTTATGGGATGAGGTGGATCAGAGAATGGGGATGCGCAATCCCCAAGGAAAGGTCTCTGGCCCACAGGTACTGGTATCTTCAATACTCAGAGGCCATGCACAGATGGAATCCAGACTCTGAGAAGTGGGCACCAGACAGCTGTTGCTGGTATCTCTAAAGGGGTCCAATGAGGCTGGTTGGGGTGTATTAGAAAAACAGTATAATACTTGCTACTACTAGAAAAAAGGTTTTGCTGCCAGTGTAAGGAAACATTGCTAGGGTAACAATGACAGAAGCAAGAAAAAATAATCAGGAATAGAAAATAAGCAAGAAAGCACCCATCCCTTCCTTATCCTCCAGCCTCCTAGTGCCTCTCTCGTGCCTCCTATAAGGCAAGTACAACAGGGAGTTGAGTGGCAAAACAGAAATGCAGTTCACAGAGTCCCAGCCTCAGCCTCCCCAAGCTGCATATTGTAGATTGGTTTGAAGCTGTCAAACAATAGCTTATCGACTGACACAGTCACTGAAACTTGATAGAGAGATTCACTGAATTGCTTCCCCAGAACAGGCACTGTTTGGAAATAGATGTTTCTGAGATCTCCAACTTGTTGGCCTACCACTGGTTCACAAGATGGCATTTTTTACTGATACGATAGAGTAACTCCCAAAATGAACTTGAAACTGCAGGGGGAAATATAAGAACATTGATGGTTTGTTCCATGAAGTGAGTACATTCACACTCAAATTGTTCACGTGGAGATGACTGGTCCCCACTGTAGACTTCATTCCCTTTCATTGCTAAACTTTCCTTTGGAACCATGGTTACTGAAGAGCTGCCGAGTTATTTACTGGAAATGCAGTCACAAGTTCAGGGAAATTCACAATCTTTGAACATGAATCACACTTTGTTTTCATGATTGCCTTTGGAGTGTGAACCTGTGTGTGTGTGTGTGTGTGTGTGTGTGTGTGTGTGACTAAATTGTCAAGTATCTGCCATATCATTTCAAGATGATTTTTTTCTGGCTGGTAGAACTACATCTATCAAGAAGACAGAGTATCCTGCAACTTTAGATATAAACAACGGAAGTATAGAAAATTCCAGAACTATTCTGTAATTTCTGGCTCTCGACCCACCTTTGGCTCTGCAAAAGTATGTCTCTTTCTTAAAAACATAATGAAACTAAAGCTTACTGTTATTCAGTCATTAATAGAATAAAAAAGTAAGACACAGCCTGACTTTTATTGCCTCAAAATCTTGAGAACAGTTTAGTTTATTAAGTACCAAACAGAATTTTTGTTTAAGTTTTAGAACTTCAATACCTTATCATAGAATGATTTTTATGAACAAACTAAACTCTTTGATAAACTGTTTTTTATATTACTGATATAAATCTACATATTATATATTTGCTATGTATTAATATCCATAAGAAATACAGGCCCATAGACAATTACAAATCTTTGAACCCAGACATATTTCAGAATTCAGAAGGTTTCTGATTTTAGAAAAGTAATATAGCACAAATACTCAAACACCATTCAAATATGCACATTAACTGAGATCAATAAATAGTTTCATGTTCATGCAAACCAAATCAGAATTTATTATCATTTATCATCAAATGAGTTACAAGGAAACCTTTTGATGTTTAGAACATGTAAGTTTTTGGAATTATGAATAAAGTAATGTAGGCTTATATATTATTAACTACTGCCATACATAAAATATCTACATGTCTAAAAATGGGTATATCTAATCATGTAACCTCTATTATGACCTCAAGAAAACTAATTAAACATGATTTTTAATAGAAAAAAATTTTACTATGTTGGCATGCAAAAGAAGAGAAGTTAGGTGAGAGTTGAAGATATGAAAGGTAAAAGTAATAGGTATCGAAAGAACACACACACAAAGATGAAGACCTTTCCATTTTTTTTTTTTCCTTTAAACAGAATTTACTGAATGACTTCTTGGTACCAGATAATGATAATACAAAGACAAATAAAACTCATTTTCTGCCATCAATCTTCAGTATACCTAAAGAAATGAAATAAAGCATGAAAACTAATTCTAGGTTGAAAATCCATACAAGTACAGTAGAATAGAAAGGATGAGATAATTGATTCTTTCAAGGCAGGGAGAGTCAAAACATTTCGTTGGTAGATGATGTTTGAAAAATAAGTAACTATTTTTTAGGTTGGGCATAGAGGAACTGAGAGGAAAAAGAAGATAACTTTTAGATAGAGGAATAGTTTGAGATAGTGCACATGGTTGTATGATGTGTCTCAGAAGAAATATAATCAACAGCATAGATGCAGTTAACTTAATCAATATCAACGCAAAAAAAGGAGTGCTTAGCAAGTGCTTTACCTGCATTGTACAACATGGTAGCCACTGAAAATTTGTAACTATGACTAGTATGACTAAGTAACATAATTTTGTATGTTTTTATTTTTCTTTAAAATATGTTTATTAATTTACTTAAAATAAACATAATAAACCCATTACATGTTAACAAGTAACATATTTCTTATGAAAATAACAACATTTTTCAGACCACTTATACATTTCTACCAACTAGTATACCCATTTCCTAGTTATTTGGGATGTTTCTGGTAAGCCTCACACCTGCAACCTTTCCTGAAGAATAATAAGGACTGCATTTAAGCTGTTGGGTCTGCAATGTCCAAGGGTGCCAGGTAGTTTTCCCCACTCTCCTGGTGTAGCATATAGTGTGGTCTGGTGATGAGGTCTCAGCCCAGGAGAGATTCTTCAGTTCGTTATTGTCCAAAGCTCCTGGGAGATCAGGGTGAGATTAGACTTCACTTTCAACCACACCCGTGCTTAACCTTTTCACCATCCCTATCTTGCCTTCCTCATTTCCTGTAGGCTTCTCCCAAGAACATTCCTTAAAAAGTCACTTGTTCCTAGATCTTTATCTCAAGGCCTGCTTTGAGGGAAGCCAACCACAGAACATATGTAAAATTTAACATCTAAGGACATCCACATGGAGATGTTAAATAAAAGGCTGGATCTTGAGCTTGGTACTTAGAGAAGCAATCTGGACTTGGAATATAAATTAGGAAGTCAAGAAATCATCAAAATATGGCATTTTAATCTATGAGAATTTGTGTTACCTAGAGATATAATGCCGAATGAAAAGATAGAATCCCAATGATATGATATTAGGTAGAGAAGGAGCTGACAAAGATTAAGGATTAGGGGTGACAAATAAAATAGAAAGAGAACTATAAAGTAATAGAATAAGGAAATTAAAGAGATTTTTAAAAGGGAGGTGTGCTCAATATGACAAATGCAGATGGGTGGTTATACAACTCAATGAGAGACAACCTAGACACCAGAGGACAGAAAAGACACCATTGGATCAGGAAGCATGCAAGTTATTGGTGGCATTTTAAGCGTAGTTTGGGTGGACTTGATGAAGGAAATCATATGATATTGGGGAGATGAGTGATAAGGGATGTTCAAGAAAATAAAGTTTGTGGGAAAAGTGGAGAAGTTTGACTATTTCAGGCAATAGAGAAATGGAGTATATGCAATTGATTAAATAAAAAGAGATTAAAGGTGAAAAAAAAGGGGGGTAATTTTTTTTTTAAAGTCATTTTTTTAAAGAAAATAAGGCCCACTGCTTAATCCACAATCCTAAAACATATACCGGCAGCACCCACTCCCAGCATCAATGACATTTAGAGTTCAATCAAGAAAAGCATAACAAGTATGAGTGACATGGAGCTGGGGTTTATTACAGGGATTAGACCTTACGTACTAGTGCGGGTACTTCTGGGGAAATAAGGTCAGGAAGGGGATAGCTGGATGATCATAGAAATGTCACCAACCAGTGACTACAAAGCGAAGATGGGGAAAAAAGTTAGATAAAGGTTGCTGCCGAGGCATCTAAGGGTGGGCCTAAAGTCACTGCCAGTCCACAAGGAAAGCAGCCAGGAAGAAAACTGGACACATAGCACAGATTTAACATTTGAAGATAATTGGAACCCACGAAGACAAACTGCAAATCGCATTCCTCTCTCACTGTATCCAACCTCAGTAATGCAGATGGCCTTCAGATAGAGCTGGTGCAGATTTCTCCGGAGCTTGCACATGCCTGCTCCGGACTCAGAGAACATGAGGGGGTGATCCAGCTGCCTGCATCGTCAAGGGGAGCCAGCCTGAAGCACTGCAGCAGCACTTGGAGCCCTGTACCAACCTGCAGAGCAGAGGTCAGCAGATGTTTTATTTACACAAACAATATAAACAAGGGTGGCTGTGTTCCAAAACGACTTTATTTACAAAAACAGGCAGCGTGTTAGATCCTACCCATGAGCCAGTTTTTCAACTATGCTTTAGAGCAGCGGTTCTCAACCTGTGGGTTGCGACCCCTTTGGGGGTCGAACGACCCTTTCACAGGGGTCACCTAAGACCATCAGAAAACACAATATAATTACATATTGTTTTGGGGATTAATCACTATGCTTTAATTATGTTCAGCTTGTAACAATGAAATTGGGGGTCACCACAACATGAGGAACTGTATTAAAGGGTTGCGGCATTAGGAAGGTTGAGACCACTGCTTTAGAGTATGACTGCTATTTCATACCCATATGCCAAATCTTGCACCAATTTATCTTGTGGACAACCCTGAACTTGTGCCATACAGATAAGGTAATTCTGGGAAAGGGAGTTCCACATTAAGTATGTTGACACAATACAAAATCATCAAACTATGCTTTCAAATTTTCTGCAATTATCATACCTTACTCCTATAATCAGAAAAAAACAACAAAGAGAAAACAAAATTCAACAACTTACAAGCGCTATAAAAATATACCCATAGCCCTGGCTGGTGTTCTCAGTGGTTAGAGAGAGCACTGCCCATGAACCCAAGGGTTGCAGGTTTGATTCCCTATCAAGAGCATGTACCTGGTTTGTGGGTTCACTCACTTCTCCCCCATGCCTATCAGGGGGTACATACAGAAGACAACCAGTCTATTTGTCTCATCTCTCTCTCACTCCCTCCTTCCACTCTTTCTGAAAAAGCAATGGAAAAAAATATCCTCAGGTGAGGAATGTATATATAAATACAATAACTATTCAAGTCTTTATGGCCCAGGGGAGTGTGGTAAATATTAATGAGAGGACATGGCTTTGGGATGGATTGAGGAAGTTCCATAAGAAATGCCAAAGGACTCTGTGGCTTTCATAGGACAATTCCCACTGGGATAAACAACTCAAATGGTAATCCTTAATTCAAAGATATTTTTGGAGAATATTTTACCGCATTCTGGATCATATAATGTGGATAGGTCAGTGTTTTTAAAAGATATATGTTTTTTAGTAGAACAACCCTTCCTTTAGATGAAATCTTAATCAAAGGGGAACTAAATAAAACAGAGAGAGGAACTTCTACATCTTCTACATAAAAGTGTAAAGAAATAAAAGATATAAAGATTGAACACTTCCAAGTTGAAACAGTTTTAGAGAGGAGTGTTTGCATTACAAATACTGTTCACTGCAGGCCTCATCATTTTCCTTTTCTGCATAATTTAAATGTATGGTACATCTATAAATTTTCATAAGCATTACTCTCAGTCCAAGCTGCATACTGACACCTGTTTTGCCAATAAGAGCAGATAAGAAAGCCTGGCCAGAGTGGCCATCAGTTGGTTGAGTGTTGTCCTATGCACCAAAGTGTTGCCAGTTCAATTCCCAGTCAGATCACATACCTGGGTTCAATCCCTTGATTGGGGCATCTATACACGGCAACCCACTGGTATTGATGTTTCTCTCTTCTCTTTCTCTCTCTCTCTCTCTCTCTCTCTCTCTCTCTCTCTCTCTCTCTCTAAAAAAAAAAAAAAAAAAAAAAGAGCAGGTAAAAAAAAATGCAAAGCAGGGATTCAGGGGCAAAGGTGATTTGAAGATTAAAGAAGCCAGTTGTCACAGTTTTCCCTAACTCTAATATTATCTTTTTCTCTGAAACCCAAGCGACCTTGACATACTGGTAGACCAAAGTAAAGACATTTCTATATCCAGATTTTCATTAATATCTTCCAAAGGGGTGGCAATTGTAATAAGACCTCTGAAAACTATTATTTCCTATAATCTCTAGGCAGAATGGGTACATCAGCAATGTTGATGAAGGAAGAACCACCCTTTAAGAAAAAAAAGTGTTGTTTTTTTTTGTTTTTTGGGTTTTTTTTTTTCAGATATTGCTACAGAACGCAGATAGCTTTCCTGGAAAAACTCCTAAAGATCTGAAAATTCTATCCCTGCATCCTCTAAACACCAAGTAGATCTGCGAAACAATTTGTTTGATTGACAGGAGAGAACTATTTCAAATGCCAGTGGGTAGCCTTCCAGCAAACAAGACTACAACAAGGATTTTCCCTCTACTGCTAATGGCTAATCCTGGCACTGAGCCTTCGGCTGCCGCTTTTCAACATGGGTATCCTTTTAGGAAATGTGCCTGCCACAGCTTGCCTCAAACTGATATGGTGTCAAGATGCAGAGAAAAGAAATGAGTGTAAGAAAAAGACAACTGGACCCTATTAGCATGGTATCCATTAGGGTGCAGGGGGAGTCAGTGGGGAGGGCAACCAGGCCTTTGCCCAGACAGAAAGTCCATTTGTTCACTATTATAACATACTGGTTTCGAAAGATGAATATTTTAACACTCTAACCCCCAACTCTGCGTTTCACTTTCATTAAGTACTTTTTTTCCTCATGTGAGCCTTTGATCGTAAGAACAGAAATACTTAGAAATCAAGGACAACAAAAGATCTCAACCAGTATGGAGCTTCTATAATTTTCCATACTGTAAAATGAGACCACAGATAACAATTGAGATTCACACATGTAGCATGGCTCAGAAAAATGCCCTGTTTATGATTCCACAGCTTTTGGATAAAGGTTGTCTCAGGGTTGTAACTGCTGTTTGAAACGCTGGTATAGTTCCTGACTGTACCTCCCAGGCCGAGTCATCTCAAAGTCTTTCATCCAAAATGGTAGAATAAGAGTACGATAAGCCCGGCTGGCGTGGCTCAGTGGTTGAGAGTTGACCTATGAACCAGGAGATCACAGTTCGATTCCCAGTCAGGACACATGCCCTGGTTGCAGGCTCAATCCCCAGTAGGGGGCATGCAGGAGGCTGCCGATCAATGTTTCTCTCTCATCATTGATGTTTCTACCTCTCTCTCTCCCTTCATCTCTGAAATGAATATATATATATATATATATATATATATATATATATATATATATATATATATTTTAAAAGAGTATGATAAAATAGAGAATATGGTAAAACAGAGATCATGTACATCTTCTGTCTGGAAAGACTAGCTTTCTAAAGAAGGCTTTGCAATATTTTCTGCATAAATTATCCATATGATAAATTTAAGATTAAAATTGGGTCAAATTTAACAGACACTAACCATGTAAAATTGATACCTGCTCATAAAAATTGGTATAATATATACTTCTTCAGGGTTTCAAATGTAAATGTCTACAAGAAGTGGTTAAATAATCTCAGGAAGGAAAACTAACTTTTAAAAGTAATATTTGTCAGATATTTTCAAAGGTTAGAAAATTGGTACTTGTCAGACCAGAGCAGGTAGAAAATCGAAATACGCATACCATCCAAAAGCATTTTAATATGTGACTTTGGCATTCTTCCATTGATATGTAACTAAATTACATTAAGCATTTGTTGAAACCCAGTATGCACCCAGCATTGAACTAGATGCTAGAAATAGAAATACAAATGACTTTATTTCTTGCCTTCAGAGTGGAGCTTATAATTTAATGGAGGAGATAAAATGCATCAAAGATTGATTACAATGTTGACACCCCTGTTTGGTTAGGCTCACTTAGTAAACCATCCCATGGAAAATCCATCCTTTTTTATTATGCCATTTTGTACTAAAGTGTTAAAAAACATCATGTGATGAGTGAGTGATAGACAAATAGTGTGAACCAAGTTCTCTGGATATGTACTACATGACATGGGAATGTTTCACAAAGGTGAGAACAACTGAGGAGAGCCTGGGTCAATGAGAAACCTTTACTGAGCAGGAGGGAGGAAAGGGAAAGATGGAACAGACTGATCTGTGGAGATGTGAGAGGGCCTGAGGAAAGATAGCCATTGTGGACGATGTCTAGGGAGATACAACTGGAATGGAGGAGTGGGAGGTAAATAAAGGAGCTAAGTAATCCTTGACCTAATAGGTTTCACTGTTGTAATAACTCTACCTTCCGAGCTTTGTAGTTTGCAATGGACAGTGGCACAGCTCTTGGTTATATCCAGAGTTTTTATTTGTTTTCCTGAAGTCCTACATCATGTTTTATTTCCATTTCACAATGAGACAAACCATGTTCATAGTCTACCTTAAGGAATCATTTACTTGTTTACTTATTGTAGTGCAGGGCACATATGGCTGAAAAATCAGATTTTAAAATCTAGTCATGCAGAATGCTATATTATAAGTTTAACTCAGACCCTTGTATTATTTGAAAGTAAAGACATTGATGGGAAAGACTGGGGACCCTGAGACTTAAAATGCAAACCTTTAGGTGGGTAAGGAAGAATCTGAGATATATGAGCACCCTGGCCAAGTAGAAGAAATTCCTTCCTTCTTAACCAAATAAACTAATCTTCCCTTCTTAAAGCTCCTGTAATAACCTTCCTCAAGGCAGTTGCCTTATAAGAAGATAATTATTTTCCCTCAAATACCCTTACCATCCATCATTGCTTTTATATCCATAACATATTCCCTAAGGGGAGAAAATACAAAATTTGACCTAAGAAAATATATCTTAAATGCTAAAATAGTTGCAATGTTTCTCTAATTTATATCAGCAGACACCTGGAAAATATGGGCAGGGATATATTCTAAGGGTACTAGGTCAAGAAGAATGGAATATAATATTACATTGAACCATTTTTTTTTTTTACTTTGGGTAAATTTATTCAAGTATGTACCCAAAGAAATGAAATGAATGGGTTAGCTTGAGCAACAAGAAATGGCTACAATGCTTAACTTTGTTAATTGATTAAACCAGGACTCAAAGTGACCTATATTCAAGGATCTTTACTCAATATTTAGATGAAAGAACTTCCCTAGAATAATGTAGAGTAGGAATCCAAAAACTTAGCAGATAGAAATGTTAGAGTGGATTTACTGTATGTGATCCATCTCATTTCCCACTGTTTCTCAAGAGGGCCCAGAACGCATTACTTTTCTTAGGCGGTGTAAAATGTATTAGTGAGGGGAGAACCAACACATTGAAAATCTCTGTGGTATCTGTCCTCTGAAGGCTACGGATGATAATAGAGAGAGACAGCCCATTGACCTGAGTACCTTAATTTCAATGGAAAACAAAGGATCTGACATAGCAGAGGACAAGTGCCAGAGAAAAGATAGTTCACTTACTGTAAAAGGCAGAGGGAAAGAATAGCAATCGAACAAGAATCCCTGTTTTGATATGGATGCTTGATATTAGTTAAATAACTATGGTATCTTTAGGAATGAAAAAATGGATTAAATAATTAATCTATGTACTAGTATCTAGAACAATTTTAGGAATCCAAAATTTCACTACCTGTCAAAGCAGGAATTTGCGATGTTACATGACATATAGAGTTTAGACCTGGATTTGCCTCACCATGTGCTATGTCCATGGGGTTGTTTGTTTCAGAATATATAATTGAAATAGAATTTCCACATTGACTCCTTGACCATGGAATGCGACACACCAGAATAGTAAACTAATACATTTTTATAGAAATTGTCAAGATTCTTGTCATCATTAAAACTTGGAAAATATATAGCAATGATGATACCTACCAACTCCCAATGTTGCCATCTGTACAAAAGGCAGATGGGTGCTGGAGAATAACTGTAGATTATGATAAATTTAATTATGCACTGATTCTAATTGCAGCTGCTGTTCATACATGGGAACTTTAGATACGGTCTAGCTGTGAAGCAAATCAATTCAGAAATTAATGGTGTAATTTTCGTCTATACTAATTATAAAGAACCACCAGAACAATTTTCTTTTACCAGAAAGGGTCAGCAGTATCCTTTCATTGCACATATTGAATTATGTTAATTCTTCTGCTCTTTGCTATAATCTGGACTTTGAGGACCTTGATAATCTTGACATTGCATAGGTATGTTAGTGAATTAAATGATATCCAACTGACTTTCTAAATGTGCTTGCTGACATAGCGTGTTCTTTAGAACAGTTAAAATAACATTGGTCTCAATTTTTTAAAGATTTGGAAAAGAATGAAATCATCTGAGGTAGTAAATTGAGAACTTTCTCTATTTCTTCCATGGAAATTATTCTAGTTTTTCTACCTCTTTACTGATTATTTTTTATAAATTATACTTTCCTACAAAATTATTATTTCATCATTTTATATTTTTAATTATTAATCACTATCATAGGCTAAGAGGTGAGTTAAGTCTTCTATTACATGTGTATTTCTCTATCTTGTCATTTTTATTTTATAAAGTTGAGGCTTTTGGCTTTTAAATATTCAACACTAACACTTTTTCATTGTGAAAGCTCTTTATAACACTACAGGGTATTCTTTGTCGAAGTTAATGCTTTTTGGTCAGAATTCTGCATTGACTAATGACTCCAGCTTCCTGTTTGTTTGCCTTTGTCTTGTATAATTTGCCATACTTTTATATTCAATCTTTCTGAATTACTTGTTTTAATTATTTATCATGTATAGATGTATAAAAAGTATATTTATGTAAAGTATTTTTCTTTGTTAAAAATCTTTCTGAAATATGTGAGTTAAGTTCATTTATATTTATTTATATGAAGGATATTTTTATCTTCTTTCTATTGTATAATTTTATGTTTTCATTTTACAGGTTTCTAAATAGACAAATTAGTGTTCTGTTTTCTTCACTTTATTTTTTGTGTGTACTTCTTCTGTAGTTATGAAGGCTTCTCTTTTTGTTCTAGTCATTATCTTTATAATTATGACTTGATATAATACCCCTACTTATCTGTTCCTTTTGACAATAATTACCCCTAATTTGAATAATGATAAAAATAGTGTTCCATTTTATTTCCTTTCCTTTACATCCTAATTTTTGTTACTAATATTAAATTGATCAATTTATACCTTTAAATACATTTATAATTTTATTACTGGATTTTCAGCTTTGAAAAATCCCTTTGACACCGAGCTAATAGAATACCTTTGCAACCAGTGAACTTATCTCCTATGTTGTTTCTGCCTCCCTTCCAAATTTAGTTAGATGACGTATTTCTACATATATAACTTTAACATTCTGTTCTGTCACCATAACCCTCACATTTGTTTGATTCCTGATTTTACAGTTACATGTGTTCAGTGTTCAACAAAATAATGTCACCAAGTATTTTACCACAATTTCCCCAGGTCATCTCTTGGTTTAAATTCATTTTTCATTAGTTTTCTCAAGGAAGGTTCATGGTTTCCCTTGTTTTTCAACATGTTCAAAATTGTTTGCCCGAGTTATTTTCACTTGAGAATATCTTGGTCAAATAAAAATGTCCTTGGCTCACAATTTCTTCCCCTGAGCATTTTGTAGTTCTTCCTCTCTCTCTGTTGCTGTGGAGATATCTATGTCCAGCTTGAATTTTCCCCCTACTTTTTTATACCACGCTGAAAAGATTCCTTCTTTATCTTTAAAGTCCAAGAAAGTAAATTTACTAGTTTTATTCCCAATGTTGAGTTTTCTGGGCCAGTTTTAAAATTTTTGAGGGGGGGAGGGAGAGAGGAATCTGGATGAAGTGTACCCTTACAATATATAGATTCAAGGCTTTGGGTTTATGTTTTGTTTTGTTTTTAATTTCGAGGAAGCCTTTTTAACTTATTTTCTGGTGCATTGTCTTTGATTTTTCAGATATTACAGCTATGGGTCATTTAGATATCTGCCTGTCTTATAGAATGCATTTTTCTCTCTAATGTTTTAAAACTCTTTCTTAAATTCTGCATAATTTTTTTCCTGTTTGTTGAGCTATTTTTGGAAGCTTTTATGTGTGTTTTAGTGTCTATCAATTATATCTGCCCCTAGTTTCAGTGAGGATAGAGATTGTGGGTCTTTTTAATTTTTAAAAAATTGTTGTTAGTTCTGAGCAATTTCTAAGGGGAGATGATGCCTTATGAAATCATCCTATATAATAAAAGGCTAATATGCAAATAGATCAAATGGCAGAACAACCAAACAACCGGTCATTATGACATCTGCTGACCACCAGGGGGTATGTGTGGAACATGACAGGCGTCAGCTGCAGCATGATGGTGGAGCAGGTGAGCGGGGGCACCAGACTAAGGCAGGGCGCTGGTCACTGTAATCAGGTCGAGCCTCTGGGGGTTACTGAAAATTCATTGCTCTCGCGCACCACGGTCCTGCCCGGCACTTGCACTTGCTGCCGGTGCTGGCCCTGCTCGCACCTGCTGCTGGCACTGGAGCCACCTCTCTCACCTGCTGCCGGTGCCCAGTGCTGGTCCTAATTGTTTGGCGCTATCTGTGGGTGTGAGCGGTGAGTGCTAGCCCTGATCGTCTCTGAGGGTTTCTCCACCTCCCCCTAGTCCTGAGAGTCGATCAGGGCAGCAGCTGCTGCTCACACCCGCTGATAATGCCAGTTCCACTCACACCTACTGCTGGTGCTGGCCCCAATCATGCCTTCAGCGGGTGTGAACAGCACCATCAGCATGTGGGAGTGGTGGCGGCCGGAGGAAGGCTGCAGGCAGACAGGTGACCAACAGGGGGCACGGTGGGAGGGGCTGGGCAGGGGTGCGGAGGATGGGCTGAGACCTGCCCCTATTCCTACCCAAGCCTCACAGCCTCACAGCCCCCAGTTCCTTTCAAGGTGCACAAATTTGTGCACTGTGCCCCTAGTATTTATATAAGCAAGCCCTCTGAGAACAAATTAATGGTTGCTAGATGTGAGGGTAGTTTGGGGGATGAGTGAAGAAGGTGAAGGGATTTAGAAGTACAAATTGCCCATTATAAAAATATTCACGAGGATGTAAAGCATAAGAAATATAATAAATAATATTGTAATAACTATGTATAGCAGGGGTCCTCAAACTACAGCCCGCGGGCCACATGCAAATAAAAATATTGTATCTGTTCCCATTTTGTTTTTTTACTGCCAGATGCTCATGCTTCAATCGCCAGCCAGGCCTAGGCACCACACCCATGCACAAATTGCATGCACCAGGCCTCTAATTAACTATAAAAGAAAAGGTAATAATTACAACCACACTAAAATTGTAAAACCTCCATTAACCAAATGAAATAATTAAAAGAGTAAAGCACGAGCCACAAACTGGGAGAAGATATTTGCAACACATTTAGCCAATAAGGGTCTATTCCAATAAATCAATATAAAGAACAATTTGTGTAACAATATGAAAAAGCAAATCACAGAAGACAACACACAGTGTATAGCATTTTTTATAAGACTCTAAATGTAATACATTTTATATACAATGTGTCCATTTTATCCCCCCGCCCTTGACAGTCCCCTAGCCTCCCCTATCCCCCAGTGTCTTATGTCCATTGGTTATGCTTATATGCATGCATACAAGTCCTTAATTGATCTGTTACCCCCCTACCTCCTGCCCCCCAACCCTCCCCGGCCTTCCCGCTGCAGTTTGACAATCTGTTTGAGGCAGCTCTGCCTCTGTATCTATTATTGTTCAAAAGTTTATAATGGTCTCTATTATCCATGAATGAGTGAGATCATGTGGTATTTTTCCTTCATTGACTGGCTTATTTCACTTAGCATAATGCTCTCCAGTTCCATCCATGATGTTGCAAATGGTAAGAGTTCCTTCCTTTTTAGAGCAGCATAGTATTCCATCGTGTAGATGTACCACTTTTTTAATAAATCTTTATTGTTCAGATAATTACAGTTGTTCCTCTTTTTCCCCCAATAGCTCCCCTCCACCTGGTTCCCACCTCACCCCATGCCCTTACCCCACCCATTGTCCTCGTGCATAGGTGTTCAATTTTTTCTAGTCTCTTCCTGCACCCCCACACTCCCTTCCCCCCAAGAATTTTCAGTCCACACCCTTTCTATGCCTCTGATTCTATTATACTCACCAATTTATTCTGTTCATTATATTTTTTATTCACTTGATTTTTAGGTTCACTTGTTGATAGATATGTATTTGTTGTCACTTTGTTGTTCATAATTTTTACCTTTACATTTTTCTTCTTCTTCCTCTTCTTAAAGAATACCCTTCAGCATTTCCTATAATCCTGGTTTGGTGGTGATGAACTCCTATAGCTTGTTCATGTCTGTGAAGCTCTTTATCTGACCTTCAATTCTAAATGATAGCTTTGCTGGGTAGAGTAATCTTGGCTGTAGGTTCTTGCTATTCATCACTTTGAATATTTCTTGCCACTCCCTTCTGGCCTGCATAGTTTCTATTGAGAAATCAGCTGACAGTCACATGGGTACTCCCTTGTAGGTAACTAACTGTTTTTCTTTTGCTGCTTTTAAAATTCTCTCTTTCTCTTTTGCCTTTGGCATTTTAATTATGATGTGTCTTGGTGTGGTCCTCTTTGGATTCCTTTTGTTTAGAGTTCTCTGTGATTCCTGGACTTATAAGTCTATTTCTTTCACCAGGTAGTGGAAGTTTTCTGTCATTATTTCTTCAAATAGGTTTTCAATATCTTGCTCTCTCTCTTCTTCTGGCACCCCAATAATTTGGATGTTGGTACACTTGAAGTTGTCCCAGAGGCTCCTTACACTATCTTCATATTTTTGGATTCTTTTTTCTTTTTGCTTTTCTGGTTGGGTGTTTTTTGCTTCTTCATATTTCAAATTTTTGATTGAGTCTTAGGATCCTCTAGTCTGCTGTTGGATCTCTGAATATTATTCTTTATTTCAGGCAGTGTATGCTTAATTTCTAATTGGCCCTTTTTCATATCCTTGAGGGTCTCACTAAATTTCTCGGAGGTTTCTAGAAGATTATTGAGTAACCTTACTACTGTGGTTTTGAACTCTATATCCAGTAGTTTGCTTTCCTCCATTTCTTTCATTTCTGACCTGTTTCTTTGTCTCCACATTTTGGCTGCTTCCTTGTATTGATAGAGTGGCTTTGTGTGCTAGGTGTCCTATAAGGCCCAGTGTCTCAGCCTCCCCAGTCACCTGAGGTGGATGCTCTTGGTGCACGCATTTGTGGGCTGTGTGCACAGTCTTGTTATAGTTAAGCCTTGATTGCTGTTGGTATCACTGGGAGGAATTGACCTCCAGGTTAACTGGCTGTGAGGACCAATTGTGTCTACAATGGGAGAACTTCTGTGCTGGAGACACTCTTATGTGGCAAGACTTGCTTAAGTAGGGCTTTGGTGCTCACTGAGTCTTCCCCCTGAGTGTGTCTCTTATGGATCTGAAGAGTTGTAATCTGGTGTGGTCTCACTTTGACCCACTGGGTACACTGGCTCTTGGATCTCCAAGGAGGTGCAAAGTCAGCCACTGCCTGAGGCCACCCAGCAGGAGCTACAGAGAGATCTGAAGATTCCTCCTCTTTGTTTGGGGTTTGGAGGTGCCCAGATGAGGCACAGCTGTGAAGCAATGCAAGCTGCTAATGAGCCTTAGGCCTTCTTTTGGAAGCTCTGGGGTTCTTTGACCCAGCTGTAGTTTGTTAGGCTAGGTTGCAAAAGACCAGGCCATTCATATGCAAAAGCCTCTGCGTACAGCTTGGGTGGGGTAAATTGGATGGGGCACATTCTCAGAGAATCACAGGGTGTTGCAAACAGCAATGGTTGCCCGTCAGGCCTGCCCTGAGAGATCCCTGGGTCTCTGTGTCCTGCAGCACAGTGCAGGAACAGTGAATGCTGCAAGCACCTCTGAGAGAAAGCCACCTTCGTGTTCCAGCCCAATGCCAGACAGTCTAGTTTCTCCCCATATGAGTCTGGGTCCCCAGAGTCTCGCCTGGAATTAGATTTCAGAGCAGTTGGGAGTTTGTATCTCCCTCCCGACTGAAAAAGACCACAGCGTACCTAGTTGCCAGACCGTTTCGCGTGCTCTTCCACACCTCTGTACCTCCTACCAGTCTAGATGTGCTTTTCTTTTTCCCTCTAGTTATCGGACTTCCACTCAGCCAGCCTTGCCATGGTTCTGGATGATATTCGTTTTGTCTTTTAGTTGTAGTTTTGATGTGGTTGTGGGAGGCAGCAGTACAGGCGTTTACCTATGCCACCATCTTCACTCTCGTCTTAAGTTTCTTCTTTAGATAATGCTTCCTGGTGTTATAAAACTTTAAAGAAATCTTAAAAGTTTTCTGTATGTTTAACACCTAAAAATATATTACTTATATATTTTAAATCAGCTTTATGTTTTAATTATAGTATATACACACAAAAATGCATAAATTATAAGTATATATACACATTGAGTGGCCAGACTACTATGACCACCTGATGTTTGTAGGCAAATTAGGTATAATTTCGTGCTGAAGTTGCTAGAGGGCCAGACCATTATAAATAGGGAAGCAGGTTGTTTACCACGACAGTAGAAGTGAATTTTTTCTGAAGATACGGGTAAACAACACGATTTAACAGCCTTTGAACGTGGGATATATATAAATCTGAGTGGCCAGATTATTATGACCACCTGACGTTTCTAGGCAAATAAGCCGTACACTGCATCATATGGGATATGGAAGCTGAAGGTCTTTTCGAACATCTTTGCTGTCTTCACTTAACAAGATAAAACGTCTCCAATTCACCAGGAACACAAGGATTAGACAGTCAAGCACTGGAAAAAAGTCATGTGGTCCAATGAATCACATTTCCAGTTGCATCATGCAGGTGGCACAGTGAGAATTTGGCAGAAATAGCATGAAAGCATGCACCCCACATGCATGAGTACAACCCTTTAAGCTGGTGGGGGCAGTGTTATGGTTGGGGCATGTTTTCCTGGCATGATTTGGGCCCTTTAATTCGTGTAGAACAACGTCTGAATAGCACAACATACCTAAGTATTGTTGCTGATCAAGTTCATCCTATACACCTGATGGTGTAACCCAATGGAGATGGATTCTTCCAACATGACAATGCGCCATGCCACAGTGTTCGTGCTGTGCAGGAGTGGTTTCAAGAACATGAGGGAGACTTTACCTTGCTTAGGTGGCCCCCACAATCACCAGGTCTCAATCCAATTGAGCATTTGTGGGACAAAGTTAAAAGAGCCATCAGGCAGCTGGTTCCACAACCATCAAATCTCTCAGAACTGGACAGTGCTATTCATCAGGCATGGTGTCAGATTCCTTGCATCACCTTTAACATCTCGTGGAGTCAATGCCAAGAAGAATCACCACAGTATTGAAGGCAAAAGGTGGCCCAATGAAGTACTGATGGGGTGGTCATAATAATCTGGCCACTCATTTTATATATATATATATATATATATATATCTCCCATGTTCAAAGGCTGTTAAATTCCGTTGTTTACCCATATCTTCAGAAAAAAAATCGCTTCTACTGTCGTGGTAAACAACATGCTTCCATATTTATAATGGTCTGCCCTCTAGCAACTTCAGCACTAAATTATACCTAATTTGCCTACAAATTTCAGGTGGTCATAATAATCTGGCCACTCAGTGTATAGGTCAGTAAATTACCACAAAGTAATCATGTCCATGTAAACCACCCAGGGTAAGAAATAAAACATTACTACAGCCCTAGCCAGTTTGGTTCAGTGGATAGAGAATTGACCTGCAAACTGAAGGGTCCCAGGTTCAATTCTGGTCAAGGGCATGTACCTCATGCCCGACCCAGGCCCTGGTAAGGGCACATGCAGGAGGCAACCAATCAATGTGTTTCCCTTGCATCGATATTTCTGTCTTTTCCTCTCTCTTCCACCCTCTGAAAATCAATAGAAAAATATCCTAGGGTGAGGATTTAAAAAAAACACTTCACATTACCACAAACCACCACTACCCCTTCTAACTACCCTTACCTTCCTCCCTACATAACCAGTCCAAGTATGCTTTTGTATTTATGCAATTGTACATGTAAAATATCATTTAAAAAGAGTTAAGATATGAAGGCATGTTTCTGCTGAAGTCAACTATTTCTAGGAAAGTGTTCATCTCTAACCAGGTAAGAAATCTTATATAGTAAGGGAGGAAAGGGAGACCTACCCTGCCTACAAATCAAACTATTATATCCTAATCGTTAAATGAAGTATTAAATATAATTGTTGCAGTGCCCTAATATTTCCTGGGAAACTCTTATATTTTGGTCTCAAGAAAATTCTCACTTTAGGTCTAACCCCTTTTCTGTTTGAGAGATCATCAATGTTTGAACACAGCTATGTCCCCAAATTTTCTCTTTTCTGAGCTACGTATGATTTAGTTTCTTTAGCCATTCTTTATGCAAGTTCCATTTTATAGAGCTTTACCCTCTGGGTGTTTTCCTCTTGGCATATGACAATTTGAAAATGCCTGTCTTAAAAACATGGTGCTGGGCACTGAATCTCAAACATCAGCTATGCTCTGGCCATTTCAGAATTCACTGGGACTACTATCTTCTTGGCATTGTACTACTATTAATGTAGCATAAAATGATATTAACTATATTTTTTATGTCAGCCCTGTAACTGCACTGGCTCTCATGAATCACCAAGTCTACATTCACATAAACTCTATTATGATTTTAACCTCTGTTATTCTGCTCCTATTGAAATAATTAACTTATTTTATTATATCTGTGTTTGGCCTTGTCTCATTACATGAGAGTTAATCTTTGATAGTCTATCTTCTAGCATTTTGGTTTGGGAGATAGATTGAATCGTATGTCCATATGATGACTGCTTTCCCATTAAAAAATAATGATTACCTGTATTATTTTGTTTTCACAAAGTCCTCTAAGAAAGGATAATAATAATTATTTCCACTCAAAAATTCGAGATAAAAAAAATCAAAAACCTAGGCAATTTGCTCCAAATCAGGTTGATGGCGTGACAGATCCTACACTTGAGCCAACATGTTTTACTGAACTGCACCATCTTTCTAACACTAGAATATTTTACATTGATTAAACTTATCCTTTAAAAAGTCATCCTATATAATAAAAGTCTAATATGCAAATCGACCAAATGGCTGAATGACCAGTCGCTATGATGCGCACTGACCACCAGGGGGCAGATGCTTAACGCAAGAGTTGCCCCCGGCCCGCAGACCACAGGCCAGCCATGGCAGATGCCAGCGGGCCCCCCAGATTGCCCCGCCGGTCACCCCACAGATTGGCCCTGATTGCTGGCCAGGCCTAGGGACCCTACTCATGCATGAATTTTGTGCATCGGGCCTCTAGTTAACTATAAAGACCTACAATGCGAAAGCGTATCTGGAAAGGAGTCCCCAAATCACTTCACCTTTATAAGTGCTAACAATATTGGTGATTCCAAGAATCATGCAAAGCAAATTACAATACATTTTGATAGCATAAGTCACAACACACACGTCAAGGAATGTAATTACATCATCTTGGCTTCAATTTAGGGAATTGTTAAGGTTTCACATCCCTCTTAACTTATAATGTGGCTCGCATGCTGATGTTGCTATCCCTTGCAAGAAATAAAGTAGGCTGAGGATGGGAAGTCTAACCTGGATTTACTGGAAGAAAGCCTGAAAAACATGCATCAGAGTCCGCAGAGGCTGTTTTACAAGGAAATGTGCGGCCCAAGTAGTGCTCCGGAGCCTCGTTTAAAGGGCATGTCTGTTACATGAAATGAAACAAATTGGATGTTCCAAATTTCTCAGTTTGGTGCCTTTGCAATAGATGTACCTGGATGATTGCAATGATCTTCAGTTGTGACTGTACCAGTCACTGGGGATCTAAAGATGATAGGTGGTTCTTTAAATTAAAAATATTTATCTTGAAAACCAAATAGTACTAATTGAAAAGAAGCACAATGTATCAGAATGAGCAAGAAATAAGAAGTAGTGTGTGCCCTTGGTCCAGTCATTGCACTATTCTGCACTGCTATTTGGCATCTTCAAACTAAAGTGTAAAAAACTGAGAACTATTTTCAAAGCAAAACTGCAAAGAATTTCACAATATATCCTGATAAAACTATGTAAAGAGAGGATGGAAAGCCAATGAAGTTGCAAAGTCCAGAAGGAAAAAAAGAAAACACACTGGAATTGTTCTATCTATCTCTAATACATCACACTGTCCTTAAGTACTATAAGCATTATATAATAGTATTAATTGGCATAAGCAGTCATGGTAACAGATTTGTTTTCAGAAAGCAACTTCTGGATGCTGTCTATATTTGAATGAACAAACAACAAGGCAGTTTGGAAACTTCTGTCTAAGAAAGACTAACCAGAGACAAAGAAGCAGCCTGTTAGGAGAGACTGCCTACCTTTGCCAAGAGCACTCATTCATTGCAATCCTCCTCTATGTAAGTTTTTGTTTTCCTAGTATCATCAGCAAGTCTTTAAGAAAGATTTACAAGTACATAATTTCTCTTTTAAAAAAAGTCCTTGCCCTGGCCAGCGTGCTCAGTGGTTAGAGTGTCCACTCATGCAGCAAAAAATATCAAGTCCCAGTCAAGGGCACATACCTGGATTCCAGATTGGATTCCCAGCCAGGTCTGGACAAGTGTGGGAAGCAACCAATCAATGTGTCTCTCTCACATCAATGTTTCTCTCTCTCTCTCTCTCTCTCTCTCTCTCTCTCTCTCTCTCTCTCTCTCTCTCCCTCCTTTCCACTTTATCTGAAAAGGAATAGAAAAAATATCCTCTGGTGAGAATTAACACACACAAAACAAACAAACAAACAAACAAAAAACAACAAACCTTAAGCGGGTAAACAGAGATAACATATATTGTTTTAACCTGAACTTCCTCAGTAACTACAGTGGCTAATATAAAATTAGGCTTCAAACTCCATCAAATCTAGTGTCACCAAACAGATCTGACATGTTGCTCTTAGATAAATATTACAGCTGTCTCCCATTATCCTGGGGGGATATGTTCCATGACTTCCAGTAATGCCTGAAACCAAGGATAGTAGCACACCCTATATATACTGTTTTTCCTATTCATGCATATTTGTGATAAAGTTTAATTTTTAAATTAGGCAGAGTAAGAGGTTAACACAATACTTAATAATAAAATAGGACAATTATAACAATATTCTTTAATAAAAGTTATGTGAATGCGGTGTCTCTCAACTATCTTATTATACAGCACTCGCCTTTTCCCTTAAGGAAGCACTCTATGGCTTCTTTTTGGCATGCCCAAATTGCCAGCAACACTGCTGTTATGCCTTATGGTCATTGTTAAGTAAAATAAGGGCTACTTGAACATAATGCTGCAATTCCATGACAGCAGATCTGATAACCTAGACATGAGGGCTACTAAATGAGTAAAGAGCGAGTGTATACCTCCTAGATACACATGAGAAAGGGGTGAGTCACGTCCTGGGAAGGACAGGGCAAAACAGAGCAATATTCCCATCACGCTATTCAGAATGGCACTCAATTTAAAATGTACTAATTATTTATTTCTGTAATTGTCCATTTAATATTTTCAGCCTACAGGTCACTGAGATCACGGAAAGCTAAAATGAATGAAATACATAGTGGGGAGGCTACTGTATTTCTTCTTTCTTCTTTTTTTTTTTTTTTTACATTTGTAAAACTATTTTAGAAAAGTAGAACAGAAATATTTTTATTAGTTCTCTGATTACCAGAGTTTTTAGTTAAGGAAGCATTCTCATCCTAATGGCTAGAAAGAGAAATAAAAAGAGAGAGAGAGAGAGAGAATGAAGGTTGGGAGGTGCCAGTTCCATTCACTTTGAGTTTCTACTTGGTTTGGGACATAAATACACTCCAGCATGCTGACAACTTGAGCCCTCTGTGTTTGTACTTCATGATGCTTAGAGGAAACAATCAGGGCCCGGATTCAGCAGGGACTTACATCTGTGAGGTCTGAGCAATTCACATACACTGAGCTTTCAGGAAAAGCCCGGGCATCTATTTACCATCAACAGCCAGGGGCACTGGCAGATTCTGCTTAACACCAGTAGGACCACCTGGGCCCCTGAGAAGTCCCACTTAATGAAGACATTAGTGCCTAACCTACCAAAGAAAGCTTCTAAACTCAGGGGTGGAGGGTAAAATGAGGCTTTCCTCTCAGAGACCGGTTGAAATTCGCTTTCAGCTCCCTTTTGTGTACAGCAGCCTGCACTGCTTATGGTGTCAGCCCAGCCTTGCTAACTTTGTTAGAGGGAGGGCCAGTAACAACACAGCTGACTGTTAAAAGAAAGGGAAAGAGTCTCTGAATGATTATAGAATCCTTATAACGTGCGTAGTGTTATTATGGCACTCTGCCCAGGGCCCATCAAAGATAAATGAGGTTTGAAGAGTGGATTTTTATGTTAAACTTAATAGACATTCCCTTTCTTTCTTTCTTTCTTTCTTTCTTTCTTTCTTTCTTTCTTTCTTTCTTTCTTTCTTTCTTTCTTCTTCTTCCTCTTTTTTTTTTTTTTTAACTGGCAAGGGAATGGAAAAGACATCAAAGCAGTTTTCCTATAAATCTATACGAAAATGAATTTCAGAGTCAACTTTTCTGCTTTTATTACTTGTGGTGTTTTTATTTTTTTGGAAGCTGAAAGAAAACATAATTTAGTGCCTTTCAAATTGCTTTAGAGAAATATAATAAATCTCTCTATGTGGGAAAGTTTATAAGGTTGGCTTTTTGTGGGTTGTTGTTTTATTTTGCTAAATATATGCAATTCTGAGATATTTCTCTGATATTAAGATGGTTTCTAAAAAATTTTCTTCAAATTTTTTTAATACATATTTCATTAGATTCCCTAGACATTTAGTAATTTATAATTCTGAAGTCCAATGGCAGGAGACAGGTTTAATATTTTGACTATCTATGTTGTCTTTCCTAAGCTGCTACTCCTAAAATCCTCATTGAAGCTTTCAAATACAATAACAATCTCTCACTTTAGTTTCTATGGCTAAATTTTTGATAGAAAATAGGAAAAGGGAGAATGCCCATTAATATCACAACATCAGCCCCTAAATGTGCTCCTGGTGTGTGAGATTATATTTTTATGGCACTTCTCGGGTTTTGTTTGAATCAGCTCAATTGAAAATCATCTTGAACCCAATTTTTATCCAGTAACTGCCTCTCAATACACATTACTCTTGTAACTGTTAAAGATTTGTTGGTTCAGCTTTTCAGGCAAGGCTATTTGAATGCAGAAGGGGGTTGCCAGAGTGTTCTTATGACTAGTCAAAGTTAAACAAATCCAAAGTTGCTGAGTTATATCAGTGGTTACATTTCCATTACAAGATGTTAAGAGAAAGTTCAAAGTTCAGGGCTCTAAAAAAGGAACTTAGTGGTAGTCATATATGTTAAATCCAGGTTAATAAGTCAAAATGCCAATGGATTTGAAGGAAAGTCACTTTGGTGGAAGGTAGCCTCAGAACCTAAATAAATCCTTTTGACCAGAGCTCTGGGTAAGACTCCTAATTATTCTCCTAACTTTCTGAACATTGGGTTCATCATTTTATAAATGGTTCACCATTTAAAAACTAAATACCAGTTACAAGACACATATGATTAATACCTAAAATCATCAGCCCTCATTTATCTGTTGGACCCAAGAGGATGCTGTCTCTACTGACTGGAATAACCACGGGTCAGAGAAATATGTTTCCCCGGGTTTTCTTCATTTACCTAAATTGCAATTGCCTTACAGAGTGAGAGGTGGGAATTAATAGGCATGGATAAGAACAGAGTAAAACTCTAGTGCTTTATATTGGATGCCAAATCATTAGCACAGCAAGGAAAGCTTTAAATAGATGTTAAAGAATTGAAAAAGATTTACCTTTTGGAAAGCCAACCTTTCTTAAGTGTTCCAAACAAAGTTGGCAGCCATTCAGCAGTGCTAATGGACAGAAACTATCCCAAATTTAGAAAAGGGTGGTTCACAAGATCTTTCCCAATGGACTGGACCAATGTTTCTCAACCCTAGCTAAACATTACAAGTGCCTTGAGACCCTCTGACTTAATTGATCAGGGTATATTTTCAAAGCTCTTCAGGTAACCCTCATGTGCAAAGATGGAGAACCAACAGATTGGAAATCTTTCAAGCAGATTGGAAATAGTGCAGAAATTTTTCAAAATAGTCCCAATTAAAACATATGTATGCAGGCTCCCACCACCTCCACCACACAGAAGAGCATCCCTTTCAAAGAAGAAACAGTTTTCTAGAGTGCATGGAAAGAAAATATTCGTATTAGTAGATTGAGACCTGGTAAGTAGTAGTAGAATTTCTCCTTTTCATGTAATCTTCACTACATATAGCAGTGTTACAAAATTTAATATACTGTTATATATGCAAAGAAAATATACTTCCTTGATTGTGTTTGTAACTTCCTTCAAGATAATAACATCCTCTTGGTAGCAGAAAAAAAATTACATATATATATATATATATATATATATATATATATATATATATATATATATACACACACACACACACACACACACACACACACACACACACACTAGAGGCCTGGTGTGTGAAATTTGTGCACTGGGGAGTGGGTGTCCCTCAGCCCAGCCTGAACCCTCTCCAATATAGGACCCCTCAGGGGGTGTCCGACTGCTGGTTTTGGCCTAAACGGGCAGTCGGACATCCCTCTCATAACCCAGGACTGCTGGCTCTCAACCACTCACCTGCCTGCCTGCCTGATTGCCCCTAACCACTCCCCTGTCAGCCTGATTGATTCCTAACTGGTCCCCTGCTGGCCCAATCACTCCCAACTGCCCTCCCCTGATGGCCTGGTTGCCCCTAACTGCCCTCCCCTGCCAGCCATCTTGTGGCTGTGAATGCTACCATCTTTGAGGGCAGGGCAGTCAACTAGCATATTCCCTCCTTATTGGCTGTGGGCGCCGCCATCTTTGTGATGGTGTGAGTGTTAATTAGCATATTCCCTCTTTATTAGATAGGAGATATATATTGGAAATTTAAGCCTAGTCTGAGTCAATAATCAAAGTAGTCCTGAACAACAACAAAAAAAAGCTCAATTTTACAAATATCCTCATTCCCTGATTCTTTTCCCAAGCTACTAATTGAGCATGATATGGTGTGTGCTCAGTGAATGTTAATGATGTGAAACAAGGGTGGAGGGGAATTCTGGTGACATACAGATCTCCAAGAGCACATGGATGATATCATCTGGTCTTCCACTATCTACTGTTCACAGGACACCATACTTTCTTTGGTTCTCACCTCTGGCTAGTGATGCTTTGATGTGGCTATGGTCCACTCCCTTATGCTCACTTAACTTTTTTCCATCCTTGCTTTCTGCAGGCTCTTGGGTATCTGCCACATGATCCATTCAACCTTAAGCCTTCATAATCCACCTCTGTTTGTGTTGTAGGCTAAAATCACCAGCCACACTTATTAGAAGGCAGAAATACTTCTATACCTTCATTTTTTTCTGGGAAAATATGATAATTTGATATTTAAAAGCCATCTTAAGTTGGAATAAAGTAGAATAGCATTCAAATATACACAGTACTTGGAGGGCTCTTATTTCATTATTTTGTTGCAAGCTTCCCTCACTCATCACTCACTTTCTCTTGTGTTGTGTTTTTGTTTTCTGTTCTTAACTTCTATTCTTTTTTTTATAGAAATTTGAGGATATAAAGGCTAGTTAGAGTTTATCCTATTGGGTAGGGAAGGAGAAGAAAAGGAATTGCATCAATTTTTTCTTTTGTTTTGTTTTCTATTCCACTTCACTTCTCAGTTCAAGGGCCAAAGCAATATGCCAGCACAAGCCCCCAAAATGGTCCACCTGCTTGAGACTCCCATCTATTATGTGAGGAGTGAATGCTTCTTGAAGGAAAATTAGAAATGCAGATGGGACGATGTAGTTGATCCATCTGTATATTATCCATATAGACCTAGTGGGGGCTTTGATAGTTATTTCTAAAAATGTGATTTCTGTTTTTTTGGTTTTGGTTTGGTTTTGTTTTTTATTTGTTTTGTTTTTTTGTTTTTTTGTTTGTTTGTTTGTTTTTTGTTGTTTTTACTGCAGCAAGTCAGAATACCTATTCCTTCCCTTTTACCTGAGTAAATTTTTTAAAATAAATCTTTATTGTTCAGATTATTAAATTATTCCTTCTTTTTCCCTCCATAGCTCCCCTCCACCTGGTTCCCACCTCACCCCCTGCCTTTACCCCCCCCCCCACTGTCCTCATCCATAAGTGTACACTTTTTGTCCAGCCTCTTCCCACACCCTTCACACCCCTTTCCCCCCAAGAATTTTCAGTCCTCTCCCTTTCTATGCCTCTGATTCTATTATATTCACCAGTTTATTCTGTTCATTATACTTTTTATTCACTTGATTTTTAGATTCACTTGTTGATAGATATGTATTTGTTGTTACTTTGTTGTTCATAATTTTTATCTTTACCTTTTTCTTCTTCTTCTTCTTCTTAAAGAATACCCTTCAGCATTTCATACAATACTGGTTTGGTGGTGATGAACTCCTTTAGCTTTTTATTTTCTGTGAAGCTCTTTATCTGACCTTCAATTCTAAATGATAGCTTTGCTGGGTAGAGTAATCTTGGTTGTAGGTGTTTGCTATTCATCACTTTGAATATTTCTTGCCACTCCCTTCTGACCTGCATAGTTTCTGTTGAGAAATCAGTTGACAGTCATATGGGTACTCCCTTGTAGGTAACTAACTGTTTTTCTCTTGCTGCTTTTAAGATTCTCTCTTTGTCTTTTGCCCTTGGCATTTTAATTATGATGTGTCTTGGTGTGGTCCTCTTTGGATTCCTTTTGTTTGGAGTTCTCTGTGCTTTCTGGACTTGTAAGTCTATTTCTTTCACCAGGTAGGGGAAGTTTTCTGTCACTATTTCTTCAAATAGGCTTTCAGTATCTTGCTCTCTCTCTTTTTCCAACACCCCTATAATTCGGATGTTGGTACGCTTGAAGTTGTCCCAGAGGCTCCTTACACTATCTTCATATTTTTGGATTCTTTTTTCTTTTTGATTTTCTGGTTGGGTATTTTTTGCTTCTTCATATTTCAAATCTTTTACTTGATTCTTAGGATCCTCTAGTCTGCTGTTGGATCTCTGAATATTATTCTTTATTTCAGTCAGTGTATGCTTAATTTCTAATTGGTCCTTTTTCATATCCTTGAGGGTCTCACTATATTTCTCAGAGGTTTATAGAAGATTATTGAGTAACCTTACTACTGTGGTTTTGAACTCTATATTCAGTAGTTTGCTTTCCTCCATTTCTTTCATTTGTGACTTATTCCTTTATCTCTGCATTTTGGCTGCTTCTCTGTATTGATAGAGTGGCTTTGTGTGCTAGGTGTCCTATAGGGCCCAGTGGCTCAGCTTCCCTAATTACCTGAGGTGGACCCCTTTGTGGGCTGTGTTCACAGTCTTGTTGTATTTAAGCTTTGATTACTGTTAGTATCACTGAGAGGAATTTACCTCCAGGCCAATTGGCTGTGAGGACCAGTTGTGTCTACAATGGGAGAACTTCTGCGCTGGAGACACCCTTATGGGGCAGGACTTGCTTCAGTGGGGCTTTGGCGCTCACTGAGTCTGCCCAGGTTTTTAGGTGGGGAAAAGGCCAGGCCATTCATATGCAAAAACCTTTGTGCATAGCTTGGGTGGTGTTGTAAATTGGGTGGGGCGGGGTCTCAGGGAATCACCTGGGCAGAGCAAACCGCAATGGCTGCCAGTCTGCTCTGCCTCAGATAGGTCCTGGGGTCTGTGTCCCACGGCCCGTGCAAGAACAATGACCGCTGCAAGCACCTCTGCGAGAAAGCTGCTCTCACATTCTGGCCCGGTGCCAGACAGTACAATTTCTCTCTGTATGAGTCTGAGTCCCCAAATTTTCACCCAGAACTGGAGTTCAGAGCAGTTGGGAGCTTGTAACTCCCTCCAGATTGGAAAAGACAACAGCGTACCCAGCTGCCAGCCCCTTTTGCACACACCTCTATATTTCCACACTTCCACACCTCTGCACCTCCTACTGGTCTCAATGCGCTTTTCTCTTCCCTTCTAGTTGTAGAATTTCCACTCAGCCAGCCTTCCTGTGGTTCTGGATGATATTCATTTTCCCTTTTAGTTGTAGTTTTAATGTGGTTGTGTGTGGCAGCAAATTCAGGTGTTTACCTATGCCGCCATCTTGGTTCCAGAAAACTATTTGAATAAATTTTTTATAAGCATCCAAGGTTTAGGGGAAGATGTTAAGAACACAGTTATCATAAAAGGAAGTCCAATTTGAACTTTATGAGATTAGTCATTAATCTCAGTATTTCATAGATGTTTTGTTGTTGTTAATCCTGACTAAGGATATTTTCTTCATTGATATTTAGAGAGAGTGAAAGGGAGGGGGAGAGACAAAGAGAGAGAAACATCAGTGTAAGAGAGACACATTGATTGGTTGCCTCCTGCACGCTTCCCAGGAATCAAGCCTACAACCAAGGCACATGCAATTGACCGGAATTAAACCCAGAACCCTTTAGTCCATGGGCTGACACTCTATCTACTGAGCCAAACTGGCTAGGGTGACATTCTTAATATCATTATAAAAAGATATATAGTCTTAATTTTGTGCTTTTTTGTCTACTTTGTGGTTTTTTACCTTGTATAGAGATTTGATTATAAAGTGATTTTTCTACATTAAAAAGAGACTGAAATTAATTAAGTAATAATAAAAATACTATTGGGGGTAAACATGATTTGGAAAATAGGACACTAAAATCAAATGGCTATTAGAATTTTCAATAGCCTTTTTTAAGAGTAAGTTCTTAAAACGCTAAGAAAAAAGACTACATTCTTGTAGTTCTTATCTGTGTATTTTTAAATGGTAGTTTTTCAAAACTATCATATTCATTCCATTTCTGTTTGTGTTTTTTTTTTTTTTTTTTTTTTTTTTTTTTTTTTCAGAAACATGACACTTTTGGAGAAAATGCACTTAAAACTTTAGTAAGATAGCCCTAACCGGTTTGGCTCAGATGATAGAGCGTCGGCCTGCAAACTCAAGGGTCCCAGGTTCGATTCCGGTCAAAGGCATGTACCTTAGTTGCAGGCACATACCCAGTAGGGAGTGTGCAGGAGGCAGCTAATCGATGTTTCTGGCTCTCTATCCCTCTCCCTTTCTCTCTGTAAAAAATCAATGAAATATATTTTGAAAAAACAAAATTTAGTAAGATAGATGTGTAATAATCAGTGTGTTTCTGTGTCTATGTGTGTGTGTGTGTGTGTGTGTGTGTGTGTTGTTTATAAAGAGAGAGAAGAAATTAAGCCTAGCTGAAAAGATAGATACTAGACTGTAAGATCACTTAATGAGTCAGCATAATGGAGCAAATGAAAACTCTTTACATATTTACTCATTTAAAATCACCCAAGGGTACAGACTCGAGCAGTAAGAATTAATTAGACTAAACAAAATAGAACACCAATGGCCAAGAACATTTTAATTCCACTATAGGTAAATTTTTAAATATTTCTCACTTTTCAACCTAACAATGAGTATGCAATGCATCTATCCAACCAGCACAAGCAGCTAATGTCTTTCATTTCACATGTTCTATAGCCAATTTCTTACAGCTCTGGCCTGTGCCTCAATTTCTTCATCTGTAATTTAGAAATTAAAATAAAGGGGAGCTTTCTTCCTGGCTCCCTCACTGGAACACAGAGTGAAAAAAAATTTTTTAAATATATATTTTTTATTTCAGAGAGGAAGAGAGAGGTAGAGAGAGACAGAAACATCAATGATGAGAAAGAATCATTGATCAGCTGCCTCCTGCACACCCAGCCCGAAACCCAGGCATGTGCCCTGACGAGGAATCAAACTGTGACTCCCTGGTTCCTAGGTCAACACTCAACCACTGTACCATGATGATCAGGTCAGAATGAAATTTTTGATAAAGATAATACATTATTTACCTTTGGTTTTTGACAGATAAAAATCCCATTATGTATATAGCATGGGGCAAAAGTAGGTTTACAATTGTTAGTAAGGAAAATAATACAATGTTAAGAAATAATCTATATATAAAAGCCAGCAACCAGAACACTGCAACGACTGGAACAACTGGTCACTATGACACCCACTGCAGCCAGCAAACCTGCCTGATCGGGGGTGGGGCCGGTCAGCCAATCTCCCAAGGCCCCTCCCCGCAGCTGACCCTGCCCCTGACTGGCCCCCACCACCCCATTCGGGGCGGGGCTGACTGGCCCACCACCCAGAGCAGGGGTGGGCAAACTTTTTGACTCGAGGGCCACAATGGGTTCTTAAACTGGACCGGAGGGCCGGAACAAAAGCATGGATGGAGTGTTTGTGTGAACTAATATAAATTCAAAGTAAACATCATTACATAAAAGGGTACGGTCTCTTTTTTTTTTTAGTTTTATTCATTTCAAACAGGCCGGATCCGGCCCACGGGCCGTAGTTTGCCCACGGCTGACCCAGAGCCTCTCCCTTTTGCCTGCCCCAACCCTGATCTGTCCCCACCACCTGATTGGCCCATGGCCCTCCACCCAGCGAGCTCTGCCCCCGATCAGCCCCCCCCCCCCCGCCCACTCTAATTAGGGGCAAGGCCAGCTGCTACTGCCCCGCAGCCCTTCCCCTTGCCTGGCCCTGCCCCCAATTGTCCCCCACCAATTGTGGGAGCGGCCCACAAGCCAATCCCCCAAGGCCCCTTCCCCCTGGCCGGCCTGGCCCTGATTGGGACCCGATCAGGTGAGCCAGCTGACCAACCTCCTGCCGTCTCCTCCTCCCAACAGGCCTGACCCACTCAATCGGGACCAAGCTGGCTGGACCCCACCCATACACAAATTCGTGCACTGGGACTCTAATCATACAAGAATAAACTGTGTTTTGTGTACCCACAACTCTAAACCTACCTTTGCCTATCCTGTATATATACATTTTTAAAATTTATTTCATGGCCTGAATTTGTAAACTTCTCATAGTAGTTATTAAATGCCAAGTGCTTAACTACAACATAAACTCTAGTGTATTTGCAGCTCTATGCTAAAAATATATTCTAATGTATGACTTGCTACAAAAGCTTATAAAGCTACCGAATGTTTCTGCTTATCACTGATAATGACTCCAATGAGAGTACATTGTGTTCATTGTGAGACTGCCTTTTGCTGTGTCCAGCTCCAATCTATCATTCACTAGAAACCAATCCTAAGGAAAACGAGGCTGAGACACAAACAAACAAACAAACAAACATATGCCCACCAAATGTACTGTTTCCAAATGATTCCATGGAGTTTCACAAGCATGTGGTTGTTTGCCATGTTCATTGGAAAAGGCATAGGACAATGGTATCTACCTGCTACCAAAAAGGAGACTTAGGTTCAATGTGATAAATGATTCAATCATAAAGTCAGGGAAGAAGTCAGGATCTGAGTGCGAGTCTGTTGCAGCTTCTCCATCTGACCATACTAGGGTTAGCTCAACAGTCACTGAAAGAATAGGTTTGGATGGGTCAGGTGTTCCCACACAGCAGGGTGGAGTGTGAATATGAGGCCCTGAGGTCCTTTCAACAACTATTTCCCACTATTTTTATTATCTCATTAATTCTCTCTCAATTTCCTTGTGAATATCTTATGTAGTATTATTAGGTCTATTTTATTGGAGGAAAAACCCCAGGAAAGGTGAAGTGAATTTATGTGTTTGAGGTCAGATGAGTCATCAGCCAGGCCTGGAGTGAGCCACTTATGCACTTTTTACACTAATTTTAGTGTCTGTGGTCTCTCTGATAATGGAAGTTGCAGGATGGTTGAGCTCTAGACCCAGTTTTCTCCAACTTGATCTACACTTTTCCCCAAAATACTAATGTATCAAGTATTAGTCACAAATGAGCAAACATCATGCATGGCTCCCTAAACCAATTAACATGTCAGGTCCAATTTACTGTTAGACAAATAATTTGAAATATTTGTAAGAAAGCAGCATGAGAATTTATTCTCTGCAATTAGGCAGAGATTTTAGTAAATTCCTGATATTCCTTGATGGAGCTCACAATTGAAAAAGAACCACCATTTTTGCTGCCTCTGGGTTGTGTAAGGAGAGGACCATGCTGGGAAGCTACACTGGTTCCCAATCCTAGTAGTAGAGGGAAACTTAAACATGCCATCAGGTTAATAAGCAAATAAGCCAATCAAGAGAGTTGCCAGGTCACAAAGATCCAAAGAGGCAGAAGTTGCAAATTCTTTAAATTTAAGATTCTAAAAGGTGGCAAAATTTTTTCTTTGGATCTTAAATAAGTTTTTTACACTATAATTACAGATTGTTTCTTCTTTTTTTTTTCAATCCAAAAAAATTTATTTAACACTTAGAGCTTTGTGGTAACAGACAATAAATGAGTTTTCAAATGTCATATTGTGTATATATTTTGTTTCAGAAAGGTAGAAAGGTATAATCAAAACATAAAGGCTTTAACCAAAAAAATCAGTGAAGTAAGTGTAAGGGGAATAAGGAGGAAAAGGAACAATGTATACTTTCTGACAAAAGAACTTATTGATGTGTCTTTTAAATATACAATTGTGGGTATCAAATCACTATAGAATTAGATTCCAGTATCTATATTTAAGAGCACTGTAATAGTTTTTTTTTTTAATTTCTTTATTGGTTAAGGTATTATAAATGTGTCCTCATCCCCCCCCCATTAACCCCCAACCCCCCCCCCCACACACACACACACACACTCATGCTCTCATCCCCCTGTTGTCCGTGTCCATTGGTTTGGCTTATATGCATGCATACAAGTCCTTTGGTTGATCTCTTCCCTTTACCACCATCGCCCCTACTTTCCCTCTGGGGATTGATATTCTGATCGCTGTTTCTCTGTCTTTGGGTCTGTCACTGTTCATCAGTCTCTGTTGTTCTCTATATTCCACAAATGAGTGAGATCGTATGGTATTTATCTTTCTCTGACTGGCTTATTTCACTTAGCATAATGCTCTCCAGTTCCATCCATGCTATTGCAAATGTCAAGATTTCCTTCTTTTTTACAGCAGCATAGTATTCCATCATGTAGATGTACCACAGTTTTCTAATCCATTCATCTACTGATGGGCACTTAGGCTGTTTCCAGATCTTAGCTATGGTGAATTGTGCTGCTATGAGCATAGGGGTGCATATATCCTTTCTGATTGGCGTTTCTAGTTTCTTGGGATATATTCCTAGAAGTGGGATCACTGGGTCAAATGGGAGTTCCATTTTTAGTTTTTTGAGGAAACTCCATACTGTTCTCCACAGTGGCTGCACCAGTCTTCATTCCCACCAGCAGTGCACAAGGGTTCCCTTTTCTGCACATCCTCTCCAGCACTTGTTTGTTGATTTGTTGATGATAGCCATTCTGACAGGTGTGAGCTGATACCGCATTGCCCAGACTGTTTCTTCTAATGTTATGAAATGAAATAATTGAGTCTATAATTTCACATACAGTTCCCAAAAATCTTAACTAAATTCCTCCCAGCATTCTCAAAATCTTTTGACTTCCTTCATCAAGGGAATTTGCCAATCATTTTATCATTTGAATGATGAAAAATCTGGAGGAAACATTATAGTCTATGTCTATTCAATTATAGACTATAGTTTTTCCACTGTTTGCTTACATAGTTTTGTGGGTCTGAACAGCTGGTCACTCAAATGTCAGATTTAAAGAACACTGAAAGGACCATCACATCAAAATACATCTTTCTTACCATTCTCGTACAGTTTCTAAAATGGCTATTATTTCTTTGGAATAAGAAATGAAGAGTAACTTGTTAAAATGAAAATACTATCTAGAATGACTTAAGAGCTAAAAATTATTATCTATTATTTAGATAACTAGAGGTCCAGTGCACGAAATCATGTTTAGTCTTTAAACTAAATAATCTATACTAATAAAAGGATAATATGCTAATTAGACTGCACATCTTCCGGGCAACCTTCTGGACATCCTTCCTGACAAAGCCATGGTGGCAGGGCAGAGGCAGAGGCAGTTAGGGGTGATTGGGCTGGCAAGGGAGAGCAGTTAGGGGGATCAGGCCAGCAGGGGAGAGCAGTTAAGAGGATCAAGGGAGTGTTCCTCAGCCTGGCCTGCACCCTCTCCAATCCAGGACTCCTTGGGGGATGTCTTCTGAAAGCCGGTCCATCCTTGCTGCTTGACAAAGTCACTGCAGGGAAGAAACATCTGCACAGCATATGTTTCAAGGGACCTGGGGTATATGACCTACTTTTCTTAAAATGTTTGCTCCCCTTCTTAGCGCTATGTGTTTTAACCAAGGTTACCTCTCTGGGAAAGGTTGTTTCCCCAGGTGGGGATTTTTCTCTGGAGTTACGGATTAACAGGATTAAGGAAGGGAATCAATAAAACCCCTTAACTAAGTGCCAGGCAGGTAGTTAATCACTTTAACTATGAACAATCATGCTTAAACTACATAATCTTTACTTAGGATAATCTCCTTCAGTTACTTCCTTGTAGCTTAACAGAACAATAGAGTAGTGACCTTGGAATGGAGATAACAAATGCCCTAACCTTTGGAATAGAATGGATAGGATTAAAATCAAATGGCATAAATACAGATGTAACAGGAGAATAAAAGGAGAACCTGGCTGGAGAACCTGACTAGAGAATCTAGCCAGAGAACCTGGCTATGCTGATCAACTGAACGCTGTTGCCTCCATGTCATACCTTCTTCACTGACTCCGTCCACACCTTTGGGAACCCCTGGACCTGCTGGGATTGGACCCCAACAGATGTCCAACTGCTGGTTTAGGTCCAATGCCTGTGGGATTGGGCCTAAACTGGCACTAGGACATCCCTCTCACAATCTGGGACCACTGGCTCCTATCCACTCACCTGCCTGCCTGCCTGATCACTCCTAACCATTCTGCCTGCCTGCCTGATGCCCCTAAATGCTCCCCTGCCTGTCTGATCACCCCTAACTGCCTCTGCCTGCCTGCCTGATCACTCCTAACCTTTCTGCCTGCCTGCCTGATAGCCCCTAACTGCTCTCCCTTGCCAGCCTGATCACCCCTAACTGCCTCTGCCTCTGCCCTGCCAATGTGGCTTTGTCAGGCAGGAGGTTGCCTGGAAGATGTCTGGTCTAATTAGCATATTACCTTTTATTAGTATAGATTATTTAGTTTGAAGATAACTTAATCGTGTGATTTAGATATTTTTTTTCTTCAAGATTTCACTAACTCTTGTCACATTTGGGGCTCTAATAGTCTGGGATACTGGACAAGTATATTTTGAGGGATCTTGGAGAAGTTTCAGCACACCCACATGGGCATTTACAGGAGGCTTGGGTTGAGTGGCAATGTATGTATTATGACTGAACCCAAATGGAGACTAAAGACCAAAGAAAGGGAAATAGAAATATTTTGAAAATAATTCACTTACTTTATACTTCTGTCTAGAGTTGGTCATAGATATTATAGATCCTTTCATAAAAAAAGCAAATTACACACTCTTTATGGTGAAAGGGAAACTCATTGTTCTCTGTGGTTTTCTTTAATCCTATATAATAAAACCCTAATGTGCAAATCAACCGAACGGTGGAATGACCAATCACTATGAAACACACTGACCACCAGGGAGCAGACACTCAACACAAGAGCTACCCTCTGGTGGTCAGTGTGCTCCCACAGGGGGAGAGACACTCAGCCAGAAGTTGGGCTCACAGCTGGTGAGTCCAGCAGGAGTGGCTGGAGCCTCTCCAGCCTCCACAGCAGTCCTGGACTGTGAGAGTGCACAGGCTGGGCTGAGGGACCGCCCCCCCCCCCCCTCAATCCCAGTGCACAAATGCCGTGCACTGGGCCTCTAGTTGTATAGAAGGAAAAGAAACCAAATTCTGTACCCTTTTATTTCTTGTCTTCTATTGCTTCATCCTTTTTCTTCATTCCACAGACTTTCTGTTGTGTCACACTTCAAAATCCACAAAACCACGTACTAAACACATGTATTTTTTATGACTTTACCTTCACACGCACACACACACACACACACACACACACACACACACACATTAGTATAAGGATGGTTCACATTTATTGTCAGAAAAATAAGGCAATGCTATACGTATTTACCTACTTCAAAACCTGAAAGCATGTCCCCAAACTGAAAGAAAACACACATTTGAAAAATACTGGCACAGTGTAAATTGTCATGTTCTCCTCTTATTCTAAACTTTATCTCTTACCTCCCTATTTTTTCCTCTCATTTTTTTACAGCTTTAAATAGTTCTACAATTTGATTTTTTTCAAACAATTTGGGCAGTAAAACCAGCAGTTTCAAAGGTAAGACAAGGAACGTTTCAAGGCAAACACAGAGAGCTCCTTATCTCCTCTTCTTCCAGCCATCTAAGACAATTAGGCTCTGGAATCAAAGCCCCAGCCACATGCTTGACCCACTGTCCTACTGCTGTGTACTAGCAGGGCCATTCATTATCTGCTAGCTGGCTACAAATGGGGAGGGCTGTCAGGCCCACACTTCTCAGTTCCTTGATGAAAGTTGACCTTGGACATTTCATTAACTACACCAAAGAATAACACATAAACCAATGATCAGATATACTCAGAAATAAATCCAAACACATTGAATTCTAAATAAAGGTGTAATAGCAATGTCAGTGATACCTTGAATCTGCTGACCTCCAGTGAGTGCTTGCGATGCTTTCTCCATCAGCTTCATGGCATTATTTACATGTCACCAAGCAGCATCAAGCCAGTGCTGGCCACGAGCAGTCCCGCTCAGGGAATATTCGACCATGAGTTGCAGCCATGTAAAGAGCTGGCATTGTTACAGATGAAAAGTATTTAATAACTCAATTAATGGCCAATAAAGGAAAGTATAGTTAGAACAAATACATCACATTGCGTTGAAGAATGAGTTTTTAAATGGCCATTTTTCATTAGTTTCCTTTCTCATTAGGGCTCATCATAAATTCTATCTGGAGGGAAAAAAAAGATAGCCCAGTGACTATCACCAAAATTAGTGAATGCCTAAAGATGAGGAGAAATGACCAAAGGCAAGAGGCCACCATTGCTTCCCTTTGTATCTCTCTATGTGTCCAGTTCATGGACACTCCATCCTCTCATTTGCTCTGTCTGAAAAGTTTGGAGTTGTTTTTAACATTCCTTCTTTCAGGCCAAATCCAGCTCATCAGGAGATTATCTGGCCCCCAGCTTTAGAAAATATTCATAATATGGATATATTCTAGATATGCTCTAAAGTTTGGGCTTCCTATTCAATATAATTGTTTGCCTTTGTACAAGCATCATTCTGAAAAAAAAAAAAAAAAGTCCACAGGTTTCACCAGATCTCAAGAGGTCCATGGCACGAAACATTTTAAGATCCTCTGATGCAGAAGAAGATCTGGAGCTACCTTCTATCTGGGACCCTCCAGAGAGCTAGTGTCAGACATTAATGTTCACTACTAAGTGGTAAAAGAAGGCTCTTTGTTTTGTTAAGCTATGAGTCTTACAATGTAATTGGAATAATTCTATTGCTTATTTCACCACTCTCTCAGGATCTTCTCTCCTTGTTGCACATTTGTAAAACACTCTTAAAATCATTTCTTCTTCTAAAAAGTTTTATTGGATACTAGAGGCCCAATGCATGAAATTCCTGCAAGAGTAGGGTCTCCAGGCCTGGCCGGCAAATCAGGGCTTATCAGGGCTGTCTCACCCAGTCCTGATTGGGGCTGGGCCAGTCAGGGCCTACCAGCTGTCAGCCAGGGCTTGGGGGCTTGCCAGACCGGGGGAGAGACCATGGGAGGTTGGCTGTGGGAGCACACTGACCACCAGGGGGGGCAGCTCCTGTACCGAGTGTCTGCCTCCTGTGGTCAGTGTGCATCATAGCAACTGGTCGACCAGTCATTCTGGTTGTTAAGTCAGTAATGGTCACTTAGGCTTTTATATATACACTAGAGGCCCAGTGCACAAAAATTTGTGCACTCGGAGGGGAGGGGTGGGGTCCCTCAGCCCGGCCTGTGCCCTCTCGCAGTCTGGGACCTCTCGGGAGATAACGACCTGCTGGCTTAGGCTTGCTCCCGGGTGGCAGAGGGCAGGCCTAATCCCTAGGTGCAGCCCCTGGTCGGGGACAGAGCAGGGCCGATTGGGGAGTTGGGGCGCCCCCCCTTGTCATGCACAGAGCAGGGCGGATTGGGAGGTTGCGATGCCACCCTCAGTCATGCTCAGGGTAGGGCCGATTGGGGGGCTGGGGCACCACCCCCTGTCACACTCAAGGCAGGGTCGATGGGGAGGTTGTGGCACCACCCCCTGTCACGCACAGAGCAGGGCCAATCAGGGGGTTGGGGTGGTGCACCCTGTCATGCAAAGAGCAGGGCCGATCAGGGGGTTGGGAAGTTCCCCCTGTCACACACAGAGCAGGGCCCATCAGGGGGTTGGGAGCTCCCCCCTGTCATGCACAGAGCAGGGCCCATCAGGGGGTTGGGAGCTCCCCCCTGTCATGCACAGAGCAGGGCCCATCAGGGGGTTGGGGTGCCACCCTCTATCACCCACAGAGCAGGGCCGATCAGGGGGTTGGGGCGCCTTCCCCGTCACAAACAGAGCAGGGCGGATAGGGAGGTTGTGGCCCTGCCCCCTGTCACACACAGAGCTGCAGGGCGATCAGGGGGTTTGGGGGCTGCTCCCTGTCATGCTGATCCCTGTGCTGGGAGGCATATTACCTTTTTACTATATAGGGTAGAGGCCTGGTGCACGGGTGGGGGCTGGCTGGTTTGCCCTGAAGGGTGTCCTGGATCAGGTTGGGAGTCCCCACTGGGGTGCCTGCCAGCCTGGATGAGGGGATGATGGCTGTTTGCAGCTGGTCACACACTGGGGTCCCTATTGGGGTGCCTGGCCAGTCTGGGTGAGGGGCTGAGGGCTGTTTTCAGGCTGGGGGTGACTGAAGCTCCCAACCTCTCCTTTTTTTCTTTTTTCCTTTTTTATTCTGGGCCAGCTTTAGCTTTGAGGCTTGGCTCCAGCTCTTTGGCCTCCGCTGCTGAGAGTAGGTTTCTGGCCTTTGCTTACAATGTTGTGATCCTGCTGGCTGAAGCCCAGTGGACTAAAGCAGGTTTCTGGGGTTTTGTTTAGCTTCTATATTTTTTACATAGTTGCTTAGAGTTGCAGTTCAGAGGCCTGCAGCAGCAGCCGGGGAACGTTGGAGTCCTCCGTCACTGAAGCAAACAAGCCTCATGTTAGTTTCAAGCTGCCTGGCTGCCGGCCACCATCTTGGCTGGCAGTTAACTTGCATATTGCCCTGATTAGCCAATGGGAAGGGTAGCGGTCGTATGCTAATTACCATGTTTCTCTTTTATTAGATAGGATAGATTATTCATTTCTAATATAGTCATGACCCTAATCTCTGAACATGCCTACAAATCTGGGACACAGTTTGTCTCCAGGACAGCTATGTAAGTAGAAGGAGAGTAGACACACAATTCCACACCAGGAAAGCTATCTGTAGATCCCTTATGCTCATGGCTCTAAGTTGGTAACAAAAGTAAGGTGATTTTAATTATCTTTTTCAGGGTCCCAATCATCAGATTTACTATCTTTTTTGAGGAAACCTTCTGTGAAGGGTGTCTTGACCACTACTTGTAGGTACAAAGGACAGCATTAGCATTTCTTACCTGAATAAGCTTCTTATGGCTCTGCGGTACATGAAGAAGCCCGAAATTTCCTTCAAACTTTTTCGTTAAAATGGGGCCTCTTTTATGTATGTGGTTTTTGTCTGTTAACTTTTCTCAGTCCTGGCTTGTTTTTTCACAGAAGCTTGCTTATCTCCTCTTTAATATCTGATTGTATGTTTTTGCACCTCTCTTCCTTACACTTGCTTAAGTGGACTATCAGATGATCAAGCTTCTCAGTTTAAGTTCTATTTGTAACATGTAGTTCCCATATTTATTTTTTCTGTTTCTTGAGAAGCATTCAGAAGAATGTGTGTTTATGTGTGAGCATTTATATGTATGAGTTCTAAGTGATTAAAATCCCTGGATAACCTAGGAATTATAGACAGATTAGATACTACATCTTAGAAAATGATTTATCCAAATTGGTTGGAACCCTATAGTGTGTAAATAGGAAGATTGATGCTTTTTTTTCTTTTTTTTTATCATATGGCTTAATCATAAAAAGTTTCAGTACCCTTAAGTAATTTGATTTTAAGTAGCTCCAATAGATGTGAAATGCATTAAGTAGAACAAGTTAAATGGAAAATTTAAGTGGAGACTACAGCCACATCTATGATGCAGATGGCTCAAATTTTTCACTCTAACCTTTTGTGTTCAGCTAATGCTGAACTCTGTAAGAAGCTCTTATTTGATAAAAGATCTTTCTTGTCCTTTCCTCGGCTAAAGATGATGACATTTTGAAAAATTTCATAAGAATTAGTTCAGCATATATTATAACTATGGAGAAGCAAAAGCTGTCTTCTGATAGTAAACTCGAGAGCCAGTCAAATGTCAACTGATCCAAATGGCTGCAAATAAAATGTCAGAATTAGTAGCCTTTGCTGAAAACATGGTACTTTAAATAGCTGTCAAGAACAGGACTCAGGAGTGAATGCGGTCACTCTGTGGACGAGAACTGCAGTCCAGAAATCAGAGAAGTATGTGCACATTCCTTATTCTGCAAAGGAGAGACATTGAAAAATCACATACCTCTGGGCCCCTCTACCTCCTCCTCAGGATAGACCACCTTCAGAGCCCATCAATAAATTCGCTCTCCCTGTCACTGAGGGCGTGCGCTGTAGGATCTGAACACCTGGGCACCAACACCAACACTCGCCCCCCCTCCCCCAGAGCCACCCCAGGCTCTTGTTACTAAGTAGATGCAACTTGTTGACTTGTTTATTAACTATTTATTTTCTTCTTCTCCTAGGACAGTCAGTGTTGTTGGCTCTTGTGCAGTTCAAGATCAGCCTTTCCTCACTGGACCACAATCCCATTTGTTAATTCCAGTCGAACAGCTCTCTCTGCAGAGCCCCAGACTTCACTCTGGGCTTCTAGTTCTCTACCCTTGATTACCTTGGTTCCCCAGCCCCAAACCAATTTTAATCAAGTTTCCCTCCTCTGATTTTTTTAATAATACCTCAAATAGCAGTACTCTGCTGCAAACCTTACAGAATGATTTAGTTTCCCCTAGCATAATTCTTTGCTCTTCTTATTTCTACCTTAAAAAAAAAACTCATGCTAAAATCAATTGGTTCTGAAAAGGATATTAATCTCTTTCTTCTAGAGTCAGTCCCATTTTCACTTTCCTCATCTCTTATTCTGGCTTTTAAGTTTTTTGTAAAAAAAATAAATAAATAAACACAAAAAAGGCTAAATACAGAATACAGATTATGTATCTTCATTGTATTTAAAGCCCAATTAAATCACCATTATTTTTCTCATATCTAAAGAGTGTTATATTAAATCCACCCAGATTCAGGGCTGGGGTGTTCAGCAAGCTGTCCTTAGAAGTTGAAAATGTACCTATGGTTTTGCACTATTAAAGTGTAGTGCACTTAAAAATATCTCATAACAACCTGTTTATAGTTTGAATTTCACCACATAATTTGCCTTCCTTGTGAAGTCTAATATTAATACACTTGATTGCTGTAAAGCAAGGCCCACATGCACTTCATCTGTAAGTACCTTGTGGCACTAAAGATAAAGGTGTCCCTTCCTACTTCAACTCTGCTCTGCTTGCTTTGTAGGACAAGGAGTCTCATACTTCTTGGTTTCATGATCCCTTAACATTCTTGAAAATTATGGAGGATCCCAAAGAACTTTTTCATGTTGATTATTTCTGTCAGCATGTATCATATAAGAAATTAAAACTCATAAATTTTAAACACATTTATTCATAGTTTAAAATAAAAATAATATGTTAACACAAGTAATATATTTTTAATGAAAAATCACTAGCTTTTAAAAAAAATTAGTGAGAAGATGGGTATTGTTTTATATCTGTTGTAAATTCCTTAAAGTCCTGTTAATAAAAGACAGCTGGGATTTTGTATCTGTTTCTGCATTCAATCTGTTGTGATATCACACTTCATGTTGCTTCTACACAGGCCTACTGCACACTTGTGAGAGAATAGGAGCAGAATAGACCAATAACATTGCAAAAACATTGTTTTGAGCTTGGAAGGGACTTGAAACTCGCCCAAGAGTCCCTGGACAACACTTTGAGAATGGCTGATATTCTATTTAGGAAATCAAGGATAGATAGAGTGAGCAAAAGTAGGGGAGACAGTAAATGTACAACATTCTACCATAGCTAAATAAGAGAGGACAAGGTTGTGTTATAGATGGAGCAAATTTGCTGGCAATGAGCTGGTTATGGGATCATAACATGAGATCTGCTATAATCAGTGTTAGAGGACTTATTTGAGAGAAGGGATCGTGTGGAATGGTGGAGTGATCTGGTGAATTTAAATCTGTCCTTTCTTCCCTGCATTTCTGTGAGGAATGATCCACCTTTCCCTGGCAAAGACTCCTGCCTGAAAGAATCCCATTTAACAGGTTATGGTATATACTCTCAAGGTTATGATTTTACTTCTCTCTCAGCTCTAAGCATCACTTTGCCCCTTCGTTCCAACCATATTGGGAAGAGACACCTGTCTTGCATAGTAAACACAAAAATCAAAACAACAACAAAAAGCGAGCAAACAAGCAAAACAGTGACACAAAAGACCCTTTTATATATACTTTTTCGTATAGAACAGAAAACTCTGGAGTACTGTCAGGTTTTATTAGTTTCTGTTTGAAAAATTTCAACTTGACATAATAATTTTCTATCACCTTATTTCTCCAGTTGCTACTTCATTGTTTGCCATGGAAACAGAAAACACCTAAATAAACCTACAGGAAATGGGAATCAGATATTTACCTGGGAAGATGTAGCATGGCCTTTCTCTGGCTCTTTGATCCTTCTCTCTGAAGGCTTCTGAATTCAGGGATGACAGCAGGGAGGGGAATGTTTTCTGCTTAGAGATTAGACTAGGGCCCCTGTTATATAGTGGATCCTGCTTTGGGGAAGTGGGTGCAGTTCTCTTTTATAGCCACTCAAAAGTCATAGGCGATATCGTACATGCCCTACTGAGTCCACTTTCTGGTCCTGATTTTTAGGAATCTAATTGGAAATGAGTTTCTCTTTGAAACAGTGGTTACACAAAATTTATTTTCTACAGTCTTCATAGAGTGAAGTCACCAGTGGTTACTTAATTTTTTTGAATTATTAATATTGTGTATGTGTGTGTGTGTGTGTGTGTGTGTGTGTGTGTGTGTGTGTGTGTGTGTAAGAGAAAGAGAGAGACAAAGACAGAGAGAAGCAATGATGATACCATTTCTAGGATTAAGAAGCGATACCAAGAATGATCTACTGGACTAAGTTACCAAGGCCATAGTATGGTTTGGTCTAAGAGAAGCTAATCTTTTGTTGACCACCCTAACATAATAAAAAGCATTTAGAAGGCTTTAGATTTCTGTACAAACTTTTCAACCAGATCCAATTGGAAGTGCTGCTCACATAGCCAGGGGCATTCAGAAAGAAAAAAAGGAAAAGAGCCATGGATTAACACCATTTTTAAAAGTCAAAAAGTCTTTTCTCCTCCCAAAGGATGGTTTTCCAAATGTTAACTTCAACTGCCAAACATAAAGAAAGTCTTTCTCTCTCTCTGTCCCCCTTGACACTCTAGTCTTACCTTTTCTTTCCATCCCACCTCCCTCCTTTCTGCCCCCTCCTTCTCTCCCCATTCCCTGCCAATCCTCAGCCACCAGTGATTGCACTATTGGAAGCAAGGGTTGTATCATAAATGACCTATCAATCAGCTGTTTCCTAGATATTTTTGATGAGGGAAATGGGGCTTTAAAAACCTGAGCTGCAGCCAAATGCTCTGCCACTGATTATAACTTCAAATGCTTTACCAATAATTATAACTTCAAAAATAGTTGGTAATCTTTATAAAGTTGTAAGTTATAGAATTTTCTGAAGTATTTGCTACTTTAATATCACTGATTTACTTAGAGTAATTTTGTTGGAATAGTGGAAAATTTTTTAAAAATAAATAAAGCCTAAGCTGATTTCTAGTCAAATAAGAAAATGTTCGAATATATGTCTGAAGCTTTGGTTAACTTAGAGAGCTAGAGATAAGAATTACATTATATTGCAAAAAAAAATCTTTTTAGTCTTTTTTTCCTAACCTATAACTTTTCTTATGTGGCAACACTTGATTTGACAATTTACCTGCCTAATCTGAACAATCAGCAGTGTAGACATAACCATATTTAAAATGATCACCTTAGATAGAGACATACAGGGTTGGCAAAAGTGGGTCTACCACAAGTACACAAAACACAGATTATTCTATTATTATAGACAAGAGGCCCGATGCACAAGATTCCTCACAGCCCCGGCTTCATCCAGAAGGTCATCCGGATGGTTGTTCGGTCTAGTTAGCATATTAGCTCTTTATTATACAGGATTAATGATTATATTATTTCCCATAGGAGCAACAGTGAACCTACTTTTGTCCCCATCTGTATAAATGGGGGACAGCAGACTTCTCAAATCTTTGGAGCAGCTCCAGCAAGGGTTTAATGAAAATAAGAGCCAGAGGTAAGACATCAGCAGTTTCAAGTTAGCAAAATAAAGTTTGAAAATGGGAAGTAATACATAAAAGTGAGAGCTTGTCTTCAGGAATTTTGTTTCCTCTTCACAACATTTGCATTGTGTGCAGAGGATTTGCAAAATAGAAACCAGAATATTTTGATTGATCACACAAAATATAAGAAATGGCAGAATTTGCCGGAGGAAAACTGAATAGATGAAACATTCCAATGTGTGGCAAAAGCCCCAAGTATCGATGTATTCTCAATATTCTCAGCACGTCCAGATTTTGAATGAACATTTTCTTTTCTTGTCAGTGATTCAGAGTTTCCACCACTCCTGTTGGGCTGCGAGGGAAAATCATGCCAAGTGGGAGAAAGCTTTATTTTAAGGTGGAAGGCATGAAGTAAGCACTCAGAGGACAATTGTACCCCTGTTTTCAAGAGTAGAAAAGCATCTCAAATCTGCTGTGCGTTTGAAAATTTGGCCAAGGAGTGTTATTTCAAAGGCCCAATCGCTCATAACATTATTCCCAGGGCTCTGTGCTCTCTGCCTAATTGGGCTTCTACACATTTGCATAGGCATGATACTTCATGATTAATGCATAAGAGGCAGCATGGAGCGCAGCATCAATTCGTCTGTGGAGGCCTTTCCCCCCCACTGAAAACAATCATTGTTCCTAAAATACAATCCATCATATCTGTAGGTCTGACTGCATTGTCGAATAGCAGACTACTTAAACGCCGTGATAAGACCTTCACAGAATTGTAAACCTCTTCTGTGTGAGGCTTTTTATTTGAGGATGCCCATGGCCCTGCTGCCATGGAGCCATCGTGGATGCCGGAAAAGGTTTGTTTGCCAAATGAGGTGTCACGGCCACTTTTCTTTCCTTTTGCCTCGGGCAATGAATAAAGAGGGAACAATATTAAAATAAGCACCTTATGATTACTTTGGATTGTAAAATGAACAGTAGCTCTCCCCTTGGCACCTTCAAACACTAAGCAACAGCAATGACGACTTCTAGAATGAGGAACCAGAAAGGTGAGGGGAGACTTAGTCAACAATGTCAGAAGGTGTTCAGCTTCAGGAATGAAATCAATTCCAGCTGAGATGGACTGCCACACAGTTAAGGAGTGCAGCCCTCAGCGTGAGTCCTGGTGAGGCAGATAGTATTGCCTGTATCTACCTTGCTGGCTGGGTCGCTTAACTAGGCAGGGATCCGTTCCCTGGGAGGAGCTGGGAACTTGGAGTTCAACAGCAGATCCCAATGTGCTGTGGGAAGAAATACAGAAGACCCTTTGAAAGAACTCTTTCTAAAAGAATCTTTGAGTCAAAAGTAATATATGATTATGAGAAACAAATAAACCATTTGGAATTTCCATGAAACTAAGAGAAACAATCTGACATCCCCCACCTTTTCCATGCAACTTCCTAGAGGTGACCTCTTGAATGAGGTGTGTATTTTCCCAGATGTTTTATTTTAAAAGATATATGAGTGCATGTGTGTGTGTGTGTGTGTGTTTATAAGTTGGGAGGGGGGACAAAATGCTAGTATACATACTTTCTGTGGCTTGTTTTTCAGCTTCAGGAGAGTTCATGAATTTTTCCCACAAAGTAAAGTTATATTTATTTCATTGTCTTTAACAATTTCATGGTATCATGTATGGATTACCAACTCAAAAAATTATCCCACAACTTAGTTTTGTTTGTTTTTTAATCATTACTAGAGGCATGGTGCACGAATCTGCGCACCAGTGGGGTCCCTTGGCCTGGCCTTCGGGATCAGGCTGAAACCGTCTCTTCAACATCCCCCAAGGGGTTCTGAACTGCGAGAGGGCACAGGCCAGGCTGAGGGACCCCGCTGGTGCACGATCAGGGCCAGGGAGGGACAAGGGAGGTTGGCCAGCTGGGGAGGGATCAAGGGAGGGATCCAGGGTGTATCTGGCCCATCTCACTCGGTTTGGATCTGCAGGACCCCAGCAGCAAGCTAATCTACCAGTCAGAGCATCTGCCTCCTGGTGGTCAGTGCACGTCATAGCAAGCGGTTGAGCAGCCTTAGCATATCATTAGCATATTATGCTTTGATTGATTGAACGGCCGACCAGTTGACTGGACACTTAGCATATTAGGCTTTTATTATATAGGATAAGTGATGCCACATTTTAGATTATTAGTAACATCAGAGCTAAGACTGTCTCGGTTTTTATCCTAGGGCTTTAACATAGAGAATGGCACATAGCAAGTTTGCAATAAACATGTGTTAAAGATATAAATAAAATCTGCAGGGAAAATCACATCTTTCTTTATGGAATATATGAATTTAAAATGTGTATATAAATTGCTTATTTACCTCCAAAACATTGTACCATTTTGTATTTATACAAGTATATCAGTTACTGTATTTTATTTTGCCAACAATTGGATTATAGACTTGTTTAATTTTTCCTAATGTGATTAATGAGAAAGTGTTTCATTATTTTAAATTAAATTGTATTAATTTTGAAGAATATTAGGAATATTCATAAGGTTATTAACCATTTGTAATTTTTTCACTTAATTGTTTGTTTATATTCTTTGACAATTTTTTTTTTTACAACTCCATGGAACAGACATTTTTTATTCCCATTTTAGAGATGAGGAAAGAGTATTAAAAATATTATCTTGTACAAATTAGCAGAATTAGGACATGTTGGAGCTAAGATTAGTATATTCATTTCCTATAGCAGCTGTAAAAAATTATAACAAATGCAAATTTATTCTTTTACAGTTCTGGAATCTGAAATCAGTCTCAGTGTGCTAAAATCAAATGGTATCATTTGACCATTTTTATATTAGACTACTTGTTAATTTTTTTCACATTGATTTTGATGTGCTTTTCTGTATATTTAAGGATTCAATTCTTTTGCTTCACGTATATTTTACAAATATTTTTTATCAGTAAAAGAATTTCTTTTGATTCTGTTTATCTATCTATTCATCCATCCATTCATCTATTTTGTCCAAAAGAAAAATTTTAATATTTATGTTCAAAATATATCAGTTGTTTTCCTTTAAAGTTTCTGTATATATTCCTAGAAAAATATTCTCCATGAAAAAATAAAAATTAATTCAATCTTGTGCACTTTTAATATTTATAATTTTTACTTATATATTACATTTTTATTAATTTGGAATTTATTTTGATATAAAAGAAAAAGGGATCTGGTTTTATTTAAATGTGTGTCATGCAAGTAGATAATGATCTGATTACTGTATAATAAGAAGTACATGTTTCCAGATTAGAAAAGTCAATTGCATCACATTCCAATTTCTCGTAGGTACTTGAGTCTATTTTGGACTTCTTCCTCTGTCTCATTGTCAGCAGCCTATTTCTACATCAGTGCCATACTGTTTGAATTACCGTAGCATTCATGCTACATTTTATTTTGGGGTACAGTTAGACCACCCACATTACTTTTATTTTTTTCTCTCAGTCTTCACCCAAATTTATATTTTAGAATTATTTTATCAGACTCAAAAAGTGAAAAATAAAAGACTTTGGTATTTTGATGGGAGTATATGGTCTTTGCAGATTAATTTACAGAGAACTAACATCTTAGCAATGTTGAGCTTTCTAACCAAAACACAAGGTATATCTTTTCATATCTTCAGGGTTATTTTTATTCCCCTCACCAGTGTTATAAATTTTTCTTCATGCATTTTTACATATTTTCAAAAGCTTTTTGGAGGGATTATTTCTCTCTCTCTCTCTCTCTCTCTCTCTCTCTCTCTCTCGGCTTTATGACTAAGATATTTTCTTTCATATCAGTTATTGTTTTTTAAAAATATAAACTACTTATTTTATAAATTAATTTTGTAACCAGTCACTTTATCAAATATTCATAATGCTTCTAATAGCATTTCAGCTGATTCTTTGGGGCTAAATAGGTAAATTACCATCAAAAACAAATTTATCTCCTTCTTTGGAAAGTTTACACTGTTATTTCATTCCCTTGTCCTCCTCTGACATATTAATATGATAAATGATTTTGAGATGAGCCCCAGTTCCCCATGATTTATTACTTATAAGATTATTCATTAAACTCTGTTTTATTTTAATATTTTATTTAACATTTTATTTAGAGGTTTTGCATTGACAGTCATTAATAAAACTGGTTTGTCATTTTCTTTTTATGCTGTTTATCAAATTATGTGGTGACTCCGGGTGGGCTTTATAAGAATAGCTCAAAAGCTTTCCTTCTGTATCTGTCAGGTTCCAATCGAAAGCACAGAAACCACTCAGGGCATTTCAAGCAGAGAGGGGGTTAAACTGGGAGGTTGGGTCCCAATTTATTGGGAAGGGCTGGAAGGGCACAAAAGATGTTTGTTTCACGCTGAAATCAGGGAATACGGGAGGCAGCTGCAGCCCCTGAGAGAGAAATATCCCTGCCTTTGCTTGGCCACCACTGCCCCTGGCACCCCCCTCGCGAGCCAGCTCTCAGCAGCCCTGGGCATGCCACCACGGCCAGAGCAGACGTTGGCTTCTTCGTTCCTCTTCCTTCTTAATCTTGCATTAGTGTCTCCGCTTGGCAAAACTCACCAGGACCCTGCTAGCAAAAGCCCTGCTTCCAGACCCTTGAAATACAGAGGAGAACCCAGGTGGTCAGACAAGAGGCTGGATACCAATAAGTAATACCTGGCACACCCGTTTCTCAGCTTTCTCGGGTCATGTAGATAACATTGAGATTATCCATTTCTTGACCATTTGAAAAAGTCAACTGTGAAACCATTTGGACCAGTGCTTTCGAGGGACATCTGATATTCTTAATTCCTTTCCCTGAATTGATTTTTTTCTGCCTCTTCTCGTGTAAAGTTTAGTAAATTATGTTTCCTTACAAAGACATCTATTTCAGTAGGTTTTCACGCTTATGTGCATAGATTTGTGCACATCAAATGCAATTGATTTATGTTTTCCTGCATCAATGGCTATTTCTCCCTTCTCATTTTGTTACAGTGGGTAGATGAATGCTGCTTCCTTGTCCACTGACATCCAGGATGCTCACGCCCTATTTCCTAAAATTTGTGAATATGTTACATTATACGACAAAGGGACTTTGCCCATGTGATTAAGGCTAGACCTTGAGAAGAGGTTTTTCTGGATTATCTTGGTGGATGCAGTCAAAGCACCTGAACCCTTAAAAGCAGAGAATTTCCTCCAACTGGAGTCAGAAAGTGTAGCAGAAAGAATGGGAGAGAGGTGGGAAGTAAGAGAAGGATTTGACGCACTGACGCTGGTTTGAAGATGGAGGGGCAGGTGGAAAAGGAATGCAGGAGCTGGGAGAGACTCCTTGCTGACAGCCAGCAAGGAGACAGTGGCCTCAGCCCTACAAGCACCAGGAATGAATTCTGCCAGCATGTAAACGGGTTTGGCAGCGGATTCTTCCCCTGAGTCTCGGGGTGAGAGCCCAGCTGGGCTGACTCCCTGACGTTTCCTTGTGAGCCCTGGGCCAGAGGACCAGATGACCAGCTGAGCCCACCTGCACCTGTAACCTGCAGTATCGCGAGGTCCTAAGTTTGTATTCTTTTAAACTGCTTTGTGGTAATTTGTTAGAGCAGCAACAGGAAACAAATACATTATTCATTGTGTCTGTGTATTTGTATTTCTTCTATTTGTTTCTTGATTACATTAGGCAGCTTTATCTGGCTTATGGTTTGGTTTTGATTTTTCAAAGATCCAACTCTTACATTTATTCAGTGATTCTGCCTCTGTTTTTTTTCTAGCTCAATGCCTGCAAAATCATCTCATCATCTCAAACTTTGCATTTATATCCTATGTATCTCGTCACAACTGGCTTTGTTCCCCTCAATATATGTTCCTGAGATTTATCCACGCTCTTGCAGTGGATGCAATTTATTCCTTTACAAAAGTTTCTGACGTTCAGTGGAATGTATCCACAAAGCATTCATTCATTCTGTGTCTGAATGATATTTGGGTTATTTCTAGGGTTGGTTTGTCTGTTTGTTCTCATTTTTACGAAGTGTGCTGCTGCAAAGATTTCTTACACTTTGTCCCAGTGTTCACATGCCTCATTTTCTCTGGGGCACATCAAGGAAGGGAGGTGGCTGGGACTATTCATGAGATAATGTAAACTGTTTCCAACATAACTGTACTGATCTGTAATCCCACAAACAATGCCTACGAGTTCTAAGTGCTTTAAAAGTTCACCAACACTTTTTAAAGTTATCTGGTGGTAAACAGAAGTCACTGGCTTTACTTGTCAGTTTTACCCATCTTTCCCCCTTTCTATTCTGCCTTTTCTATGTCTTAAGAACTCTTTCTTTACCTAAGATATTTAAGTGATTCTCTTCTATTGTTTTGTTAAAATTTAATAATTTTGCCACTTAATATATAGGTCTAAAATCCACTAGAAATTTACTTTTGCATAAGTATAAGTCTGTTGTCCAATTTCTTTTTTTATTTTATGTCTAATTAATTATCCTAGCACTATGGAGTGAAAAGTCCATTTTTCATTACTGATCTGCCATCCAAGTCTGTCATAAATCAAGTTTTGTTATATAGGTTGATATATTTAGGGATTATCTATCATGTTAAATGTGTGTATTTGTTCATCCTGTACCAATACTACATGGTCATAATTATTCTAGATAATTATACAGCTAGTAAGGCAAGGCCCTTCATCTTCTGCAGGAGTGTTCTGGTATTATTCACCCTTTGTTCTGTAGGAGTTCAGAACTTGTCACCCCAAGGTGATAAGTGGATTGTTTTAAGCTAAGGGCAACATTAGCTTCATGCCCAGGAGAAACTTTTGCTCTTCCCTTAACTTCCTGGAAGAACTTGTAATAGAGGCTTTGCCCATAATGGGAGATTATCAGAAATAACCTCTTTTAACCTGCCTGTAGAATAGGACAGACTTCTGCTTCTTAAATATCTGCTCTTATTATCATCATTCAAGGACCCTCTGAAGTCCCCAAAGCATCTTATCTCATCACTAGCTCAGAATGTGTTATATATCCATTTTCCCTTTCTGTCTTTAAACCTCTCCTGCATGTGGGGGTCTCTGAATCTCTCATGTATGTGGGGTTCCCATACATATGCATGTATTAAATTTGGTTGTTTCCTCTTGTTAATCTGTCTCATGTCTATCTGACCATTAGACCAGTCAAAAAAAAACTTTGAGGGTAGAGAAAAATTTCTTCCTCCCCCACAGTTCCTTGTTATAAATTTTTAAGTCCTTGTCAAATTCTATATATACATGAGTGTGCATATATAATGTACACAAATATACATCTACATCCACACGAACTTGAGATTTGTAGCAAAACAGCTTTGAATCTATGGATCAAATTAACACTTTATCCTTGAGGGAGATTTCCATTTTCTGAATTTAAAACCCAGGAATTTTCTTTGTGTATGTAGTAAGAGGGTTGGTTCTTGAAATTCAGTAATCTCCCCCAGCATGTGTTTATGTGTTCTCTGCCAACAGTTTTTCATGGTTTAGAGCAAGACTTTTTGATGAACAGGTTTATATCTTTTCTTTCTTCCTTCCTTCCTTCCTTCCTTCCTTCCTTCCTTCCTTCCTTCCTTCCTTCCTTCCTTCCTTTCTCCCTTTCTCCCTTCCTTCCTTCCTTCCTTCCTTCCTTCCTTCCTTCCTTCCTTTCTTTCTTTCTTTCTTTCTTTCTTTCTTTCTTTCATTTAGTTTGGTGATTTCTCTCTTTTTCTTTCTTTTTTTTTTCTGTCACCATTTATCCTCCCTATACTCTCTTCCACCTCTACCCTCCCCTTTTCAACATCCCCCATCCCTGCAATCACCACGCTGCTGTCCACGTCCATGACCCCCATCCCCGCAATCACCACACTGCTGTCCACGTCCATGAGTTCCTTCTCCCTTTATTTTTTTTTTTACTCAATTCCTCCTCCCCTTCCCCCCTCCTAGAGCTGTCACTGTCAGATATCTTCTTTTATCTCAAGGAAGTTTTTTTTATTACATCTTTGAAAATAGTTATTTTAATTGTGTTATTCTCCACTTCGGAGGACACCAGTATTGGCATATTTAATCTTCAATTTGTGGCCTCCGTATATATTAGAGCCGTTTTTAATATTATTTCTTTATCTTTTTCTGCTGTTATTTTTCTAAGATTTCCCAATGTTACAGATTGATTGGAACCCATATTGATTTTACACTGATCTATTTGTAATTTATAGATTAATCAAGTAGTGTAGTTATTTTTTCCAATGTTTTTTATTTGACTTATCGATATCCACTTTTAGTTTATACTATTTTCCAAGTTGCTAGTGTTTCATATCTCTCCTTGCATGTATTTAACATTCAACTTAAATTTTGGGAGTTCCAAACATTTGCTGTAAGAAATTTTCTTCTGTTTCCTGTAGCACATTTTCTTCTAGGATGGTCACTTTACCTGAAATGATTATATTTTTTCTTTCTTTGTAGTTTTTTTAGAAAAATAATTGCATGTTGTTTCTTTCACGATGCATACATTTTATTCAAAATCCCTATTGTAGTTATTGATTGTGCTTCCCCAATACTTCTTCCTCTGTTTTTGCAATGCATAGTGCTGTGCTCTGGGAGTGGGCTTTGATTATTTTAAACCAATTAAAGCATCTTTATTTCATTTGTCTGAGTTATTGCTAAGAGGAATATGTCCAGTAATTGACAGAGAAACCAATTTGTGCTAGTTTTGAGAAAAATGTTTCCTAGAGGTTTCAGATCTAGAATGTTTCTCAGAATTCTGAGAAAGCTAGTAGACAGCAGTCCTCTTCTATTTTCTGAAGAACTGTGCACATGTGAAGTCTAGAATTACTGCAGCCAAGGTGCTGCTAATAGGGATGGTTTATAGTTATGCAAAGCAGAGCTTCCTTTGATGACAGAGTGAATCCCAGAAACAAATCCATCCAGAAGCCTAGCCCATCTTTGGACTTTTCAGTTAATGAGCCAGTGAATTCTCTTTATTGTTTTAGTGAATTAGAAATAGGGTTTCTGCTATTTACAACACAAAGTATCCAAAATTATATAACTGTTTCTTGGAGGGATATGGGTAAATTATCCTCGCAGTTTTCCCCACCTTTTTCTTGGTCCAGTTTATAGCCTGCCATTATTAATTGAACTCAAAGGCTCTAAATGATGATGATTTATATCCTATATATTACTTTTTATTGTCTATTTTTTAAAACTCCTGGACCTATTTTCGGTGTGTTTATGTGCGCATGTATTCTTTTAATTGAATATTATACATTGTGTATAAAAATATATGCAATCTCAAAATAATATTGTCATCTTCCCCACTCAACTAGAGTACAAACATAATGCCTTCATCTAATCCAGGACTGAGCTGAGAGTGGATTTCAGTTTTAGGAAGCTTCAGTCTACCTCTGTCCCAGCTGCCCCACAGCCCTAGAGTACAGCCCTCCACATACCCTGACTGAGAGCCTGAGCTATTTACTGGGCCCCTCTTCTTTGAAATATCCTGAACTCTATTTTTTTCCTCTCTTGGAAACATGAGACTACAGAAACCTCCACGTTGTTTTCAGCACACTTTTTGCTTAACTCCCTAAATTCAACCTTGAGCAGTTTAAGAATTTCATATGTTCCAAAAAGGGGAAAACACGGAGGTTCAGGTTTACTTCCTTGTGCATCTCTTCACTCCAGAAACCTGAGCCCCGGTGTCCTGGCTGCTTCGATTGTCCAGCGTTGATTGTCCAGCCTCACATGGTTGCCAAAGCTTTGCTGGCTCCTCTGTCTCTTAGCAAGAGCTCGCCCTAGATTCTCAATCACACACCTAGTACCAAGAATCAGCTCGTTTCCAGGAGAGATAGGCAAAGCATAGGATGTTGGCCTCTCTCTGTAATCCTGACCTTTCAGGTACTGGCTGCCTCTCTCTAAAGCCTTCAAAGAGTGGTTTATGGTCTTTTATCTGATTTTCTAGTTACTTGCAGTGGGAATGTTTGGTTGATGCCAGCGACTCTCTCACAGTGGGAAGTATAATCGCAAGTCTGAACTTCTCAGAACCCTCCACTTTTTGCTTCATTTATTTTTCCAGCTTTATCTCTTATTATTCTTAGCTTTTAGTGGCATATCTAAAAGTTGTAGAATATAGCCCGGCCTGTGTGGCTCAGTGATTGAGCATCGACCTATGAGCCAAGAGGTCAGGGTTCGATTCCCAGTCAGGGCACATGCCCAGGTTGCGGACTTGATACCCAGTGTGGGGCATTCAGGAGACAGCCAATCAATGATTATCTCTAATCATTGATGTTCTATCTCTTCCTCTCCCTTCCTCTCAGAAATCAATAAATAAAATAATAAAATAAAATTTATAGAATATAGAACCTTACAATTTTAAAACTAAAAGGAAAAGATTATTTGACTTAAGAAACTCATTTCCCAGATGAGGAAACTGAGGCCACAGAAGATTAGGCGGCTTCTCTCAGACCACATAGCAGAGCTGGTACGAAAGCTCAAGCGCGTTTATTCCTGTGTAGGAGCCAGCAGAGCACGGTAGAGAGCAGAGCAGAAGGGTCAAGAACGGCATGCATCACAACAAGAAGAAATATTGCAATTCCTTTTCCCAGTGAATAAGATCTGTTGCTTTCTAACACACACCTCTACTGACACCACACTTGTCTCCTAGCATAAATTATGCTTTTCCCCCCAAGTTATTAATTCTACCTGTCATTTCTGAGCCCAGAGCCAGAGGTAATCACTGTGCTGGAACCCAGGCTGCTTCTTAAACTGAGAATGAGGAAACTTGGTAAACATCTATAAGCCACCCCTTCAACTGTTTCAGTCAAAAGGAAACCTGTGTCTCAATACTTGATAGTCAAGCTTGTAGGGCTCTCAGTAAAACAGTCATATAGTTTATTGTCTAAATGGGACACTTTTTGAGAGTGATAAAAGATGCTATTAACAATTATGCCAGGACAGCAGGCATAAACCAATATTGGTCTGGGCACCCTAGTTACCCAATAATTTATCTCTAAATTGCAAACTATTTCTCTAATGTTTTCTTAAGGTTCTAATCACTTTCATAAATAAAAAGAATTTTTGTCAGAAAAAATGCATTCTTTTAAATCAATAGACTATTTTTAGAGCAGTTTAAGGTTTACAGAAAAAAGAAGAGTAGAAAAAACAGAGAATTTCTATATATCCCCCAACTCCCCCAACTCATTTTTACCTACTACTAACATCTTGCACTAGTGTGATATGTTTGTTTTACTTGAGACAATATTGATACATTATTATTAACTAAAGTCCATAGTTCTTACATAAGGATTCACTTTTTATAATTGTACATTCTATGAGTTTTTACAAATATATACTATTAATGCCATGTATCCACCATTACAGTAAGAATAGAATAATTTCATCACCCTAAAAATCCCCTGCTCCCCATCCCCTCTCCTCCCCCTGAGCTCCTGGCAACCACTGATGTTTTCCCTGTCTCCATAGTTTTGCCTTTGCTAGAATGTTACATGGTTGAAATCATACAGTATATAGCCTTTCAAATTGGCTTCTTTCCCATCATTTGATATTAAAATGTTAACTTTTAAAAAAATTTAAAATTTTCATTATCGCTATTATAGCTTCTGGGTAAGTTAGAATTAAATTGTTGCATCTTTTTATTTCTTCTACCTGGGTTTTGGCTGAGATGTTTGTGATTGAAGAAATGATAACAATAAACAAACAGGATAAAGAACAACAAAATTAAAAAGGGATACATAATTCACAAACTATAAATATAACAATATATAGCACATAATATATAATGTGGTATATGTAACACTATATATAAAATAAATAAAAATTATCAGGATCTTATTGTTTATTTACAACTTCAGGCAGGATTTAAATTCTTTAGCACTATTCTGCACACATTGCCACATATTTTAATTTATAAAATAGAAAAGTGTACATTCAAAAGTACATACTTTTCTAAATCTTAGGAAAAGAAATATAAAACATTTTTAAAACACTTTTTCTGTGTTTAAGTTCTTTATATTATTACTTTAAAAATAGCATTACAAAAGTTATATTTCTGAACTTTTGTCAGCTGTGATTAGATGTTTATTGTTTATACCTCACAATGCATGTCACAGTATAACAGCATGGAACCACAAAAGACCCCAAATAGTCAAAGAAATCCTAAGAAAAAAGAATGAAGCTGGAGGTATCACATTACCTGACTTCATATTATACTACAGAGCTACAGTAATCAAAACAGCATGATATTGGCAGAAAAATAGACACACAGATCAATGGGATAGAATTGAGAGCCCAGAAATAAAACTACATGTATATGGGTCGACAATGGTAGACAAAGGATCTAGGAACACACAATGAAGAAAAGAAAGCCTCTTTAATAAATGGTGCTTTGAAAATTGAAAAGCTACATGCAAAAGGATAAAACTAGATTATAGTGTACCCCTTGTACAAAAAATTAATTTAAAATGGATCAAAAACCTAAAAAAAATTACATAGAAGGAAACATAGGTATTAAACTTATGGACCTTGGTCATAAAAAACAATTTACAAAATTGAGCCCCAAAGACAAGGGAAATAAAGGCAAAAATAAATGAATGGGACTACATCAAACTAAAAAGCTTCTGCACAACAAAAGAAACTGACAACAAAACAAAAAGGTAATGGATCAAATGATATTTGCAAACAACAGCTTTGACAAATGTTTAGTATCCAAAAGCTGTGGTATATTTACACCATGGCATACTAGGCAACAGTAATAAAGAAAGATCTCTTACCTGTTGAGACAACATGGAGGAACCTGGAGAGTATTATGCCAAGTGAAATAAGCCAGGCAGAAAAAGACAAGTATCACATATGTGGAATCTAATAAACTGATAAACAAAATAGATCCAGAGACATAGAGGCATGGAAGAGACTGTCAAATCTCAGAGGGAAGGCGGCGGAGGGTAGGTGGATGGAGAAATATCAGCCAAAGAACTTGCAGGAATATTTGCATAACCCATGGACACAGATAATAGGGTGGTGAAGGCCTGGGGCAGGTGGCCAGGGCAGGTGAGAAGAGGTCAATGGGGAAAAGGAAACATATGTAATACTTTCAACAATAAAGTTTTTTTTAAAAGTATATAAAGACTCAAGAAACAAACAATCCAATTTAAAAATGGCCAGAGGACCTGTACAGACATCTCTCCCAAGAATACATACAAATAGCCAATAGATATATAAAAGGATGTTCAACTTCACTAACTGTTAGGGAAATGCAAATCAAAACTACAGTGAGATACCACCTCACACCTGTTAAGATGGCTATTATCAACAAGACAAGTAGTAAGTATTGGAGAGGTTGTAGAGAAAGGGCAATCCTCATTTACTGCTGGTAGGAAGGTAAATTGGTACAGCAGCTATGGAAAACAGTCTGGAAGTTACTCAAAAAATTAAGAATAGAATTACCATATGACCCAGCAATCCCTCTCCTGGGTATCTATCCTAAAACATGTATTCAGAAAGATATATGCACCCCTATGTTCATTGCAGCATTGTTTACAGTGGCCAAGACATGGAGACAACCAAAGAGTTCCTCAACAGAGGATTGGATAAAGAAGCTATGGTACATATACACAATGGATTACTACTCAGCCATAAGAAAAGACAAAATACTGCTATTTGAGAAAACATGGATGGACCTTGAGAATATGCAAAATGAAATAAGTCAGTCAGAGAAAGCTAAAAAGCAGGTGACTTCATTCACACGTGGGATATAAAACTGAAACTCATGGACACAGATAGCAGTGTGGTGATTACCAGAGGGGGACAGGGAGTGGTGTGGGTGGAGGGGGCTAATATATGGTAACTAGAGGCCCAGTGCATGAAATTTGTGTACAGGGGGCTGGGGGTGGGTTGTCCCTCAGCCCAGCCTGCACCCTCTTGCAATCTGGGACCTCTTGGGGGATGCTGGATCAGGCCTAAACTGGCAGTTGAACATCTCTCTTGCAATCCAGAACCACTGGCTCCTAACCACTCTCCTGCCTGCCTGATAGCTCCTAACCCCTCTGCCTACCTGCCTGATCACCCCTAATCACTAGCCTGCCTGCTTGATTGCCCCTAAATGCTTCTGCCTTGGCCCCAAAGCCACAGCTTCATCAGGAAGGTCATCCGGAAGGATGTCCGGAATGACATACGGAAGGTCATTTGGCTGTCTGGTCTAATTAGCATATTATGCTTTTATTATTATAGATTATTATAGATGGAAGAAGGTTTGACTTTGGGTGGTGGGCACAAGCTGCAATATACAGGTCTTGTATCATAGAAATGTACACTTAAAACCTATATGATCCTATTAACCAATGTCACTCTAACAAACTTAATAAAAAAACTTTAAAAATAAAATATAAGTAAATACAAATAAGAAAGTTAAAGTAACCTGAAATTATAATTACATTTTGCAGCAATTCAGATATAAGGTGTGGACCAAAATAAGAGTTATAGTAGTAAAAACTAAAAAACAATAAAACTGGATTGAACAAGAATTATTAAAGAATAAATTTAGTACCACATTCACTTGCTCCTACCTCATTGTCTTCACATCTCCCCTCCCACTGCTTTGTTCTGGCATCCCCTCGGGCAATCACCTCAAAAGTAGGCATATGAACCCCAGAGGCTACTCTGATGATTCCTTGGGGTGTGGGGAGAAAATACTAGATTTTTCTATTTTTCACCTAAAAGTTAAAAGATTGAGCTTTACTTTTATGTAATATACTAGAGGCCCAGTGCATGAAATTTGTGCATGGGGTGGAGGGTCCCTGAGCACCGCCTGCACCCTCTGCAATCGGGACCCCTACATCTTTTTCTTATCTAGCTAACCTCTCACATTAAAAAAAAATTAACTGAAATACCACCTACTCTAGGAAATCCTCTTTGAACAAAACTCTTTACAATCTGTATTAAGTATTTTCATAGTATATCATTCTTTTTCTTTAACAGCAACTTAGAGTGGATGCAGTGTGCTTCTCATTCTTGCATCTGAATTTTTTCTTCTTGCTCTTGTAATAGCAAAGCTTATCCAATTTACATTTGCCCTTCAAGGGCTTATAGTTTGTTCAGTTTCTAGTTGGTTCCTTTCTTATTTTTAAGCAATAAATTTGGGTTATGATAGCAAGCCTCACTTGTAATCAAGCCTGTAGGTCTCCCTATCTGAATATTTCTATAATACCTATCACTTTAGCATACCAGAGATTGTGTTCATTTATAGAAAATAACAATAAATGTCACCTGATCATTTGATCTTCTAGTAATATTTTATAGCAAGATGTATTATTCTAGTAATTTAACTATTACAGAACTGAGGCGTGCAGAAATAAATCACATTGAATAATAAAGAATGACTCAAATAGCAAAGCATAGTACACTTAGGGCCTCCCTTGTCCTGTGCCTCAGATATCATAGCATATTACAAAGTTCACATGGAGCTCAGTTTCCTTTAAAATAGGAAGGGATCCCATACTCATGAAACAGCTACTTCTACACATATTTTTTTTTTATTTAATTCACAGCACATACTCTTTGTACCAATTGTTGCAAAATCATCCTAGCAATTGCTTCTGTTCCTCTCTGTATTGTTGCCTTATGTTCTGATGTCATTACTGAGCTTTTATCATCCACTCACTCTAATAAGATTGTGAATTATTTAAGGGCAGAGATCATGACTTGAGCTTGTGTGTTCCCTGTCATGGTGCCTAGATAAATACTCAAATGCCATCCAGTCCAAATGACTGTAATGAGAGAGGCCCACCGTTGCCAGAGACCTCTGATTTTTATTTAAAGGGCCTCACTTGTTCTGCACCTTTACAGGGCGGTGAGTAGTGGCTGAGGGAATTTGAGGAAACCCAGACAGAATTCTCCTCCCAAAAGATTTTGCTAAGTTGGCGCCCTGGACTGCCGGGCATTTGTCCAACTAAAACCTGGACACACAGCAATAACAAAGGCACTGGTCTCCTACTGCTAATGCCTAGGGATCAAAACCCAGCCTGAAGGAACTCATCCCCGCAGTCAGGACCAGGCCACTGGGTGGACCTGGGCTGGTGCTCTTAACCCTGGGGAGAGGGAGACTTCCCGTGGCTGCAGGCTAGAGGTCCCGGACTCCGTGCCACCCACCTGAACAGGTCCATAGTGCAGGCTGGTCAGCAGAGCAGCTTCTTTGCCTAGGATTGTGGGGAGGCCAGGCCTGGCCTTTTCACCCCGTGATTGCGGGGAGGCCTGGCCTGGCCTGTTCACCCTGTGATGAGCGCCGGGCTGGGGGGCATGGACCCAGGCTGCTGCTTGGCGCTAGTGCATACACAAGTGGCCACGGGGCGGGAGCATCACTTGGCACCTGAGCCTGTAGGCCAGGAGTGGCCGGGGGCGTTCTGGGACCCTGGCTACTCAGGGCCTATGTGCGGGCCTACAGGCTAGGAGCAGCCTGGGCCCCAAGGATGTTCCCGGGACCCAGGCCGCTTGGTGCCTGCATATGCAAATTAACCCACCATCTTTGTCAGGTTAATTTGCATACTCTCCTGATTGCTGGTGAGCCTAGCAGAGGGACGGTCAATTTACATGTTTCACTTTTTTTATATAGGATGAATGTATTCTGTATCCTTTCTTGGTCTGCATATTAGATGTTAAAATGTTACACCAGATTGGCAAAGGAATCTAACAGAAAGTGAGAATTCTATAACATGAGTGGTTGACATTATTTTACTAACGTTTTTCTTTTCTTTTAACTTATCCTGAGCACCTCATTTCTTGCAAGTGGGTTTCCACATTATATTATCTCACTTTAACAAAATTAGCTTTTACCACATGACAAAGGCTTAGAAGGATTATTGCAAACAAACAAACAAACAAATCTACATAAATTAAGGTTAACCCTAAAAATGCAAACACAAGCAAGCCTCAAGCAAATGGAAGGATAAAACATTTCATATTTTTAGAACCAGGTCTTTGTCAATTGCATTATGACATGTAAACAGTGAATATCTGTCGTATCTGACAAAAATTCAGAAAGTTATAAAGTCTTTCTGAAATTAGGAAATATACCCATATATTTCAAAAGTGTATATTATGCCTTGAGATGATAGTTAATTAGAGTAGAAAATAGCAAGACAGAAAAATTGGGTTTTTTTCCCAACCTTATGGCATCCTTTATTATTTCTGTTTTTGTGTATGTATGATGATGTATACAGTATATGAGTACAATAGCCTACATAAACAAACAAGTTTGAGGATATGTAGATTCAAGAGTTTTATTGTAATGTGGTATGATCAAAAGTTTTTCAAGACAATTAAACTTACCTGGTCATCCTGCCTTATGTTCTTCCAACTCATTTTCCAAGTACAAAGAGATTTGCTTTTTCTAAAAATTTAAAAGTGAATTGTCTGTGGACAGCCCATCATATGTCAGACAATGTGATCATGGGTTCTCAACAAACATTTACTGCACAGAGAAACAGCTAAAAGGAGAAACAAATGGGACAGAGAGGGAGTGTGAGAGGTAAAGAGATGAATTTTGGTAATTTGCATATTGGTTCTAACAGTGGGTTTCAATGATAAGAACGTAGAGAAAAATTAAACAAATGTTTATTTTTATCCATTTAAAATTGGGGCATTATTTTGGTTAAGATTGCTGATTTGGAGTAAGAGCGGAAATCAATAAAGCAGTCAAAGGGCATGTATCCGGAATCCACTGTACAGATGTGAACCCAAAGCACAGAGGAATAAAGATTTAAAATACAGCTTTAAAATATGTACTGTTCTTCCTACATTCCTATATTTTTTTCTTCCTATTCTCCAAACAAAATGGTTAGGCTGACTCTTATAACAATAATGCATATTTCTTACCATTTAATTCACTGTTTCTCCTGCTTTTGCCTGCCAATTCATCTATTATTCATTCAATCAATAGGGGTTTAAGAAAAAAGGAAAACAAACACCATTTCTCCTGTTGCTGAGCTTAAAATCCTGTGGTTTAGATGATAGTCATTAAATTTTATTAAAACCCAGTGTGGTAACTGTCTTGATCATGAAAGGGCATCTTCCTTAAATATTCACAACCATGCCAATGGAATCTTTATTCAGCAGTTATATGTTATTTCCTTTAATCTGTTGATGTTCACTGAGCCATTGACTCAACAGCTATTGATTGAGCACTTGTTACGTGCCTACACTGCTTCGCACTAAAGACACAGAGGAAGGAAGCCTCGGCCTCATGAGCTCTATGTTCTGGTGGGGAAGGCAGACAAAACTTTTGTCAGGAATCCGAAGGCAAGATTGGGAAGTTAACACTCTTGCCATTCTTCTAAGTTTACTTTCTCCTCTGTTTTTGAATAACATATCTCCTAAGCATATTCTGCTCTTTGGCTTTTCCCATTTCCTGCCAATTAACTATTAAATGATTCACTGATAACAGTTCTAACTCTTCCTAATACATATTCTATTTTTAGTAAAGTCTCATAAGTAATAAAACCCACAAAAAGTGGAAATTAAGGAACTATTTTCTGACCTGCGGGATATTTTAACATATCTGGTTTTGTAAGAATTACTTTTGCAGAGCAGTTCACAAAATGTTGGGAGCAGGCTGGCCATTTACTTCTAAGAGAATAACCCACTGCATGATAGAGTTTGGCAGGTTATCAAGGGATCTTTAAAATATGGCTGTCATGCATTTATCTGGTTCTCAATTTTTTAATTTGATTAATTATGAGGAAAGTCACTTAGTCTTAGACATTTTATGTCCTAATCTATCTGAAAACACAGCATACACTTTTGACTATTTATTTCTCTTCCATTTGACACTTCTAGGGTTACATAAAGCCCAACACTTTGACACATAGGAAAAGGAAACTGGACGGTTTCTATATCTGTTCATGTAACATTGGAAAACCATTGGCATCTTAGCATCACAATATATCTAAAACAGGAAAACGCCACTCACTCTCGGCATTCTTCATATTGCTCAGCTTGGAATCCCAGCCCTATGGCTTACTAGCAATGTGATTTAGGCATGTCACTTTCCTCAACTTCCTCCTGCAATATGAGGAGAATCAGAGTATCCACCCATAATTATTGAATGAACCAGTGCATGTGAAGTCTGTGAAAAGTCCCTGTTATACAGAAGTGCTATATAAATACAGAACATGTGGGCCATGAGGACAAGGGCCTTTGTTTGTATTTTTTTCACTGATATGGCTTCAATGCCTATAGCAGTGTCTGGCACAGAGTAGAAGTTTAATAAATATTTGTTGAATAAATGAATGGCAAACATAACACAATGAGACACCCGGACATATTTATCTAGCATATGGAATTATAAAATGAATTGTGGTTCTGTCTCTCAGATCAAAATGAAGGCTGTGCTATCTATATCTGGGTGACAGCTGAGGGTTCCCAAGGCAGAGAGGAACACAGAGCAGAAAGAAAAGCGTGAGGACTAATGGGAGGCATTGAATTTCTTTCCTCCCAAGTTCTCTCAGAATAACAGACAAATACCTCAGAACACTGCGAAGTAGAGAAAGTGGGAGAATAGAATACAGCTCCCCACACGGTCAGCCAATGCCTGTGTTAGGCAATGACATAAACCAGAGCAGGGTCAGCACATGGAGGGAGAAAGTGAGTGGAAAGGACTCCAGGTTTTCCCAAGGCAGGAAGTGTGTGTCAAGAAAGCCTTGATGGCAAGAGTGGCCCGAGTAAATCGTAGTGAAGGACATCAGAATTGTAGAGCTGCCCCACCCTCCCTCTGAACACCAGGCTTTCCCACCCACCAGAACCTCACTCCCAGCACCTGACGGGGGTTGCTTTTCTTTGGTGAATTCAAAACCCTTCTGTGTTCTACCACCCGCTCTGCACAATGAAAACCCATCTGCTCTGCACCGTATCACACTGAGATTTTCCTCAGCTTTCTGCTCCATTCAGAGAACCTAACAAACCATCCAGGATACAATAGACATGAGTGACATAACAAGTTTTTGTTGATGACAAAGGAATCAATCTCTGCTGAGTTGGCTTATGTCAGAGATGAAAGGCTGGGGTGAGGGTTGAACACGAAAGAGGCCCTTCATATCAAGGGCATCCTTCCTAGGTTCTCAAAACACCCTGTGTTGGTAATAATTCAGATCCCTTAGATCAGAGGAGCCTGCATCTAGGCTATGATCAAATCAAGAGAAAAGGAGGAAAATGAAACAGAGTAGTCAGAATGCAACCTAGAAAACAGTTCGGAGGAGGCCTGCTAAGGAGCAGAGAATAAAAGACATATTTAAAGCAGACAGATCAGAAATACAGTGCACCATCTAAAACTGTTTACCTTCCAATTAGAAAAAGGGGTAAAATAAACCACTACATCAGTTTTCTGGTCAAACTTTATATGGAATATCACAATTATGAGTTAGCACTCTTGGTTGCATTTGTATTCGTGAGAGAAAATACAGCTAAATTGCTTGCTGCAACACCTAATCCTAAGAGCAAATATTGTTGCTGAGATGCTCTCATGACTTCATCCCACAGTGCAGAATGGATTAGGCACACTGGCCAGGAAACAAGCTCACTGCCTAAGGCAGGACTCTAGCTCAAAGACAATAAGGCCCAATAGATGGAAGGATCGCCACAACCAGATACTAGAAAGGTCAGGCTCACTAGAGACCATTTCTAATCCTCACAAGAACCATGTAAAGTATTATTATCCCCACTTTTCTTTTTTTAATTTAATTTTATTGTTTAAAGTATTACAAATAGTAGTACATATGTCTCCCTTTTTTTCCCCATTGACCTTCCCCTGGCCTCCCGTAACCCCCTGGCACATGCCCTCACCCCACCCCTCCAGTGTCTTGTGTTCATTGGTTATGCTTCTATGCATGTATTATCCCCACATTTCAGAGGAAGAAGCAGTGGCTCAAAAAGTTATCCTTCTACTAATTGAACCCACAGGCGCTACCTCAGTGCACAGTCACACAACGACAGGAGGTAGTGTCATAACATCCCTACTACCTAATTCAGAGAGATGTGAAAATAAAGCAGGTCAAAATAATACAGGTATAAATACTTGGGAAATTAAACTGTACCCATGAGAAGCATTATTATGTACAAACTTTTCTTGGATGGGAATAGACATTAAAATCTTTGCCATGTACAAAATTGTTCTTAATTTAGGAAGTTGTTCAGCCCTGTTTTTAGCCCCAGGATTCTCCGCTTCCTATGTATAAAGAGGCAAATGAAATATAGTCATGCAAGAGGCTATTTCTTTAATTTTCTGGATTGTCACATTCATTCAGCATGAAATTTTCTACAGAAAGTCAATTTTGGAAAGTTCCAAACTTAATTAGATCTTGCAGTTTTGTGATCTTCATTGTAATTATCAAATACTGAGGAGCTAATAAAGGCTCAACCTCCGGGCTGCAGAATAACCTAATCTATTCATACCTCAGTGACACCCTGAATTAGAATCATGGGCTGATGAACTCCAGTGCACCAGCCAACCAACCTTACTCAGCAAATGTCTATACAAACTGAGCCTTGATCAGACCAAGATGAATACATGATATGTAAAATAATCCAATAAAGTTTATCAGTAATACGTGGACAATTCAGCTGAGACATACACTGATTTAGCAAGTCTAATTAAGAGCATTTCTATGATAAACTGAAACCCGATCTCCTGCTACGCAATTATTCATTTGAGTCTATTGTTACTAGAACAATGAGCGGTGAGCATCTTCCTCATGAGTGATCCTTCTTCCTGAAACTTGCAATCTAACCAAGTAATACATATCGCCCTTTTAATATTCCAAAGGATGTTCCAATGCCCAGGTCTCTTTAATGTAGATTTTGTTTGAGACGGAGTGATAAATTTTGGATCATTTGTTTTGTTTTTTGTTTTATTTTGTCTTGTTGGATTTTTTAAGATTGCTGCAGATCATTTTCAGAGTTATTTACATAACTTTTGGGGAGTAAGCTGTATGTTATAAATAAATTTTACCACAACAGAGTCATGATCCTAGCAGTACTAGAAACCTCATTAACTCCTTTAATTCCTTAGCATCTTCATTTAGTATCACCTCTGCAATTGTCTCCCAGACTTGATGTTTAGGAGCCAAAGGGGTAAACCGAATATTGTACAGGAAAAAATTCTAATTTAACTAAATGCATTGATTTACATTGATGAAAACTTCGATTCCAATGTTTTGGGAAACTTTGAAGATAGAGGCTGGTGGAGGGAAAACAGCATACAATCTTTTCAAGTTTTTACCTTTTTTCTTTTAAGATATATATTTTACATTTGGAAAGTCCCTTGAATAAGTCATTGAGTTATGCATGTGCTGATTGTTTCTGTTTAACTGAATTATTTTTAATGAAGATGCACAAAGAAAGTTCATTCCAGGACAAACTCCTTAATATTTTATCCCATTGAGGGTTAAGTAGTAGGAAGAGGCTAGAAATTCTTAGGAGAAAACATCACAGCATTTTCATTGTCTATATATGGATAGAAAAAGTATGGTGCCTAAAGTGTTGTTTGATTCTATGCAACTGGTAGGGCTGATTTTGTGCTGCTTGCATATGTCTGTCCGTCTGCTTGTTGGAAGCATTCCTTTTAGTTGGCCGAATTATTGGAGAGTTGCTTGGAGGAGATAAAGAGAGGAGGAAATAGTGAAAGTGCTTTGTGAGAATCTTTTCCAACTGCTGAACATAAGCAATATGGCTTTGGGGTCCAAGCAACAAAGTGTGCCTCAGATCCAGGTAGAAGACTGTTCCCCCATCTCCAAAGGAAATTTAGCTGTATGCAGCATTTTGAGAGGGGGAGCTTTGAAAGAGGAATAAAGCCTCCTTGTCACGGACACCAGTGACCTCATGAATGCTATATCAGGAATGGCAGCAATGCTTCTTCTGCTGGCTTTGAGGGAAGATGACTTTGGCCAAGAGCAGATTTAGTAATAGTGGAAGAACATGACAGGTCCCTAAGCTGACAGTCAACTTGTGAGCAAATATGAAGGGCCAATATGGGAACTCACCTAAATAAATCAGGGCCATTTGGTTGGTAGGAGGTGCTGAAATCAGGCAATAGGTCTACTTGGGTCTTCAAGTGATTGGAAATGGGCACTGCAAGTTAGTTGTCATCTTAATGTATAATCATAGGCTGGTTTCATCATGATTCCTAACCAGATTTTCTAGCCAGTCTTTATACATTTTTACTTGAGGAAATTCTAAAAGAAAGCTAATCTATTAGACCAACACCTTCTTTTTTTTTTTTTAATCTGGCATTAGTTTTTCACAAAACATGACTTTCAAGATATTGTTTAAATGCTTCTCAGACAATGTATGTGGTTTCTATTCATTCAAAGGTGTTTCACACTTCCTATGAATAGGCCAAGGAAATTATTGTTTTGTTGTATTCAGAAGAACAGATTGGCTTGCAACTTCTTGAAATGAACTTATATTTTGCACCCTTGCTAGAAAGAATGTTCTTCTTTTTCTTCTATGGATATCCAAACCTATTCTGTTTAAAGACCTCTCTTTAAAATTCCACCTCTTCAGTAAAAACCTTAGGAACAACTGAGAATAAATTTACCCTCTCTCCCCCTATTCATTTATTTATTCAGAATGGTATATATTAATTGAGGATGACATTGTGCCAGGCACTCACTTATGTTTTTGGATTGTGAGTTTTCTTGTTGTGTGTCTGATTTTCTCTTCTTCAACTAGATGGTAACCATCAGGAAAGAGACAACATTTGACATGTCTTTGATCACTGCCTCAGTGCCTCATTTATTGGACACAGCAGGCATTCAACAAATGTATCATGGATTTAACTCAGATTTCAGTCTTTAATAAAAGAAAATGGCAGCTGAATTATACTTTAATAAGGGCTGGAAGACAATACTATCATTAATAGTGCCTCTTGTGTGTTCAGATCTTTTCATAAGTGATCTCTAGTCCTTATAACAGTCTCTGAGATAAAATGTCAGTATCCCTAATGTGTCTGTGAGGAAAGGGATACTGTGAGAAAAGACATTACCTTGGGTTTCTCTGCCGGTAAGTTACAGAACTGTCTCTGACATCTAGACCTGGGCGATTCTTAAGAAACAAGAGGGTGATTCTCAACTAGGGAGAGCTTCTGCCTCTGCAGGTGTCACCATGGCAGTTCCTTTACAGAGGAGCCGAGGGAAATACATCTTAATATCATTCACAATGTGTCCTATTTGTCCTGCTCTTTCTGTTTCTTTGCCTTTTTATGTTACCTTAGGTGAAATCCCAGTGAGCTGGATCCTTTTTAGAAAATCAAAAGCCACTAAACAATAAATATCACACTCATGCTATAAACTAAAAACTGATTAAAAGAAAAAATTTTAATGAAAAAACTTTTATTTAATCAGTGAATATATGGTAAGTAATGGAGTGTTTTCTCTATAGCTTTAGTGTAAATTTATTCACGACTATGCATACATATCAAAATACTTTATCTAGGTTATGATTGAATTTGTTGTAATTGCTTTGAAATTGCAAAAACATAGGAAAGCATTTTATATAATAAAGATATATACATTGAAAAGAAATGACACACCAACTTGATTTTCAAACTAGCTGCTTTTTGTCATATATGATAATATAGCAACAAGAAGGAGATTAAACGTAGTAAGAATTTTACTAAGCAAAATAACTTGTCATTACTTAATGATATTTATAGTGCAGCATTTGTAATTACATATCATTATTTTAGTGTATTTCTTTACAAATGGAGACTTTTCAAATGATTTCTCTGTCTGTTGCCAACACCTACAGAAGCTTGGCCATAAGATCTTCAATGTCTCAAAAGATCCAAGAGGAGATTGGCTATATCAAGAATAAGCTTAGTGAGGGGAACAGGGAAGTGATCTGTAGTCTCAATCATAGCATCTAAGTACCCACCTCCCTGCCAGTAGCGATTCATCAGTAGCTATTTATTGTCATAGTGATTCACTATTCCTAATGTCCTGGTATGTTAAAGATGAAAAATTAAAGCTGGTTATTACTAATATGTCACTGGGGACATGTGTAGCCAGATGGGAGATATGGATAGTAGCATCCAGGTTACAGAGAGTCCTTCTGATTTGAAGCAGGTCAATACAATGCCCTTAGTCTACTCCTAAGCGGGAATTGGCAAAAAGTAACAGGACACCAAGCCCAGAATGAGAGAGCTCAGGCAGGATCAGTTCCCAGTTGTTTGTTTCTCAGGAAACAAAGGTTTTAGAAGAAAGACTGAGGATCAGAGGCTTTCTTCACAGGCTCAGGAAAACATTTAATCCCAATTCCCCAGATGCTGGAAAAATGTAATATATTTTTGGACTTGGTAGTAGAGAACTAGATATAACTGATTCTGTAAATTGGGAATACTCAGAAGGGCTAGAAAAGGCAGAAGCTTAGGGGTAAACAATATAAAGACTTGATTATGAATCATTACTGTGACAACACAAAATCTCTGAGCAGTAATATATTGTTGTAAAAATGTGTGATAGGCAAGAAAATAATGCCTGTTGCCATTGCTTCTTTGCAAAATTTCCTGGAGGTCCCAGGTAATGCAAAAAGATGAGGGAAAATAGAAATAATTATTAGTATTCAAAGGAAAGAGGTTATTATTTATAAATAATATGATTTTCTAATAGGAAATCAGAGAGAATCTAGAGATAAAGGATTGGAGCCAATGAGATAATTCAACAATGATACTATATGCAAGATAAATGCACATAGAACAATTGTGTTCCTGAATTTCAGCAAAGCCAAATGAGAAAATAACATTAGGAAGTATTTCACTTACAAGAGAAATAGTAACCATTAATTATGTAGGGGGGAAATTTTAACAAAAAACATGTATGGAGAAAATGAGAAACTTATATAAAAGGTCAAGAAGATAGACCTAAATAAATGGAACTACTTACATATACTATCATAAACATGTCTTTCAATTCCAAATTAACCTCAAAATTCAACCAAAAATTTCAAAATAAGGTTCCATGGTTCCTGAAGGGCACAGAAAAGCCAAGGTTGAAGAAGAGTAAGATTAGAGACAGTTGAGGCCTCACTCTGCCATATGTAAAGACTTACCATAAAACTGCAGTAAACAGAGAGCTTGGGCAAGAAGTACTGGTAGACAGGCCAACAGCACAGAAATTGCACCAAAAGAAACTTTACCATGTTGAACTGTGCTCCCCACCCAAATCCATGTCCACCCAGAACCTCTGAATGTAAACTAATCTGGAATAGTTAGCAAATGGAAATAGTTAAGATGAGGTCATACTAGAGTAGACTGGGCCCTGATCCAATTACTGGTGTCCCATCCGAAGGGCATGTGAGGACCAGAGACACTCGGGGGAGAGTGTGACGATGGAGGCAGAGATTGGAGTCATGCATCTACATGACTCTAATCTCTGGGGGACCACCAAGGGCCCACCAAGATTGCTGGCAGCCACCAGAACTTAGGAGGAGACAGAAATATCCTTTGGAGAACTTTCAGAGAGAGCATGACCCTGCCAATATCTTGACTTTGGACTTCTCACCTCCAGAACTGAAACAATACATTTCTGTTGTTTTAAGCCACGCAGTTTGTGGTAGTTGGTATTGGCAGCCCAGAAAAGGAATATACCAACCAACACATATATTAGAGATTTATACAGGGCTGCCACGTTGTACAGCTCCAGGGATACCAAGCCAAGAGGAGATGAGCTATATCAAGAATAAGCTTAATGAGGGAAACAGGGAAGTGATCTGTAGCCTCAATTTACATTATATTCTATGTGCCCCAAACTTGTGCCATTCACACAAAATATGATGTGAATGATGCCCCCTTGAACCTGTGCAGAGCAGTAGCCCTCTTTATGCAGGAGAGAGATGGCAGTACAAATTAATATGAAAAAGGTTAACTTTTCAATGAAGCTTGCTGGAACTGAGGACAAATTATGTGGAAAAAGATAAAGTTAGAACCTGATTTTACTCTATGAAAAATCATTTTAGATAAATTGATGGCCTAGATAAGGAAAGACAAAAATTTAAATTTTAAAAGAAAATATTAAAATAGCTTTATAACCTTGGGTTTGAGAATTATTTCCTAAGCAAAACACAAAAGACCTAAAACATTGTTTTGATATGTTTGACTATATTAAAAGTAAATTTTCTGTAGGACAAACATCATGAACAAAGTGAAAATACAAGCAACAGAACAGGAGATATTTGCATATGTATTCCCTATAAAAGATTAATATCCAAAATATTTAAAGAACTCCTATTAATCAATAAAAAAAAGATAAATAATTCAGAAAATAATAAAATATACCAACTGGTAAGACACATAGGAGGAAAGATACCATATTTATGAAAATATGTTAAATCTTGCCTGTGTGCTCAGTGGTTGAGTATCAATCAAGGAACCAAAAGGTCATGGTTTAATTCCATGTCAAGGCACATGCCTGGGTTGCAGGCTCCATCCTCAGTGGGGAGCGTGCAGGAGGCAGCCAATCAGTGATGTTTCTCTCTCATCAATGTTTCTATCTCTCTATCCCTCTCCTTCCCTCTCCCTCTAAAAATCAATAAAAACATTAAGAAAAGATGTTAAACCTTTTTTATGTTTAAAGAAACACATTTAAATACATGAAATTCTATTCCATGTCCTAGAGATTAGGAACAATTAAGAAGCCTGATAATACTGATGATTTACTAGAATATAGGCACATGGGGATTCTCATACATTGCTAGTAGTGCTATTAACATCTGTACAACATTCTGTAGGGTTATTGGCAATACCTGGTAAAGTTAAAGTAAAGACGTGCACCTCTATGATCCAGCAAATTGACTTTAAGGCATCTGTCCTAGAGGAACTTAAACAGGGGTATAAGGAATCATGTAAATTATGTACTACTGGTAATAGGAAAATACTGTAAACAATTTAAATGGCCGTCAATAAAGGAGAGGATAAATTGCGGCATATTTATAAATTAATTATTTATGTATTATATACTTATATAATTGTCGTATGCTTATAAATGAACTGGAACTACATTTACATGGAAAATATCTAAATAATAATGTTGACTTTCTTAAAAGGATGCAGTAAAGCATAAATACTGTATAACAACAACATGTAAAATTTTAAGTATCACTATATTATACTAAACATTGCAAAAACATGATTTTTTTAGATAAATGCATATGTTTTGATGATATAACAATGGACTAGAAGGAGACATGCTAATTTGGGATAATGTCCATTTATTAGTAAAGTGATCAAAACTTGAGATAAAGTGCCTTTCATCAAATATATGATATTTTTATTATATTTTTTTAAATCCAAAGGAAATATTGTAAAATGCTAACATATATAAACTCTGGTTTGGGGCAGAACACAGATATTTGATATACTATTTCCTAATCTTTTAGAATGCTTGAAATATTTGGTAGACAAAGAAGAAGAGGAAAAGGAAAAGGAGGGGAGAGAAGGGAAGAAGACAGACATGGTCTTTGGATGCCGGCACCCTGCACGCTAACCATGGCAGGCAGTGCGCTTTAGTAGAAGGAGCTTGGCTATAGGCTCGGGCTGACTTAATTTTAGCTTCTTTCAACATGTATAAGTTAACTATTCTAGGGCGTTGTTTACCCATCTATAAAACAGATCAATTAAAATTCAACTGAAAGTGTTCATTGTAGACAAAGTAGCGAGACATGTAAAATGCTCAGTGTGGTGCCCACCAGGTACACACTGAGGCTCCATGAATAGTGCAGCCCTCTCTCCTCCTTTAAGCAGTGAGAACAATAAAGTCCGCGTAGAAAGTATATCATCTGAACTCACTGGATAGAATTGAATTCCTCTTCCTGATGCAGTCATTTTGTTTTCCATCTCAGTAAAAGTCATTTTGAAAAGAGATTAAATGCCCTTGGCATGAGCAAATATGCAGACCATAGAGAAAATTGTAGGGCTTCCATTTCCACCAGAGCATCCATTAAAAAGGCAGGTGGAAAAGTTCCCGTGGCTCTGCATTTAAGCTCAAGCCACTTATTTAAGGAGATCATGGCACAAGCCCTTCACCCTTGGCTGTTAATGACCTTACTTTGAGGCACTGAATGGAACACGCAGTAGGGTCAATTGCAGACTCAATGACAAGAATTAAAGTGCAAAGCTCCCTAATGAGATCTGCTTATTCCTTGTGGTTCAAGGAACACTGTGGTTAATGGTTTACAGCCTGCAGGGTCAATCCCTTTGCAGAAACACAGTTAACGTAGGCATTCCCTGGGCCCTATAAACAACCCTGTCTTAGTAGGAAGCTTGACCCTCCTTTTATCAGACCAGGAAATTCTTGGAATGCAGCCACTGTCTGATGTGTATGGTTCCATAAGCATTTGACTTGAAAAGTCCCTAATACTGGAAAATGGCCAGTGGTCAGTTGGTAATGTACAAGTGATTAAAAAAAAAAAGTCATCCTTTTAGAAGGAGAGAGAGGACAAAGGGAAAAACGTGTAAAACCAAAATGTGACAAGTGTGACATCATCCTATAGTGGAAATGAAAATGCGTGTTTCATACATACATTGCATACACATCAAAGCCCTGTATTTGTAATTGTATGTACAGAAGCTAAAATAATAAAACAAATGCTTTAAAACTTAGAGAAAATTTATCTTTTGTCTGATAAAAAAATTGTAGCATGTAGTATTTCTCAAAATAGTGAAATAAAGTGATCTGAACTCACATAGACTTCTGCCCATTATAAACTTGCTTACTTGGGCTCTTTGGGCTGAAAGGAAGCCTGAAAGGCTCTTTCATCCTTTCTCTCTTCTCTGCACTAAAATGGATCTCCAGGGCAACCCAGACAGTTGTTTACATTATTATTTTAAAAATGAAAAAAATTGATTTTTAAAATTTCTTTGGACATACATATCTCCATGTCTAAAAAAATAATTCTCCATTTGAAATCCATTACCTTCCTTTCTAAAGCATTTTTAACCTACGCATAGAGAATTATATAAGATATCTAATAACTGAATCAGGGGCAGTGGTTTCATACATTTTCCAAACGTCCTGTCTCCAAGGTAACCTGTTTCCTCCTGACAGGCTGGAGGGGCTAGAGAGGTGAGAAGATGGAAACATGATGAAGTCGCATCCAGGGATGAGGTGGCTCCTGGCTGATGGATCAATTCTGACAAGAATAAAACAATTCATAGAAATCAATGTCACCAACCCGCAGGTGCCTCTCAGAATTGCTGCCACACTAGACATGAGTTGCAAACACTGCACTGTTTCTCCCAGTAACATTAGCATCCAACACTCAGACTAGAAACTACCCATTAAACCTCAATATCATAATAAAAAAATCACCTAGGGATCCTCAGCAGGTTAGCCTGGTCTACAACATCTAGGCAGGTGATAGAAAAATCGGAGGCCCCTTATTGGAAATAACTGATACCTTATTAGGGGTGTTTGAGATTATTCAAGGAAGTGATGGAATCGCCTTTCCAGAGTATTTGAAAATATTCCACCTGCCTACACAGGCACACTTTTACTTGGGAAGTGGCCCAAGTTTGAACAGAACTGACTGGTTATTACAGGCCCATTCAGGATGGAATTAACCCTAAACTTGGCCCAACCTGAGCATTCTGCATTTGCCGTGGGTTAGAAGTCATCAGGCAAGGTTTCTGACTGCCTGGGGTTTGTAATAGAATGCAACTCAATGCTCTGCCCAAAAGAACCCAGAAATTAATGAATTTACACATGTTGGCTCTTTTTCTTTTCTTTCTTTTTTTTTTGTAATCCTCACATGAAGGTATGTTTTCATTGATTTTTGGAGAGAGAGGAAGGGAAAGAGAAACATCAATGTGAGAAAGAATGAGAAACATCTATCAGTTGCCTCTCCTTTGAACCCTGACCACCCTGACTGAAACCTAGGTTTGAGCCCTGGCCAAGAATTGAACCTGAAATATTTTAATATTGGGGACGATGCTCCAATGAACTGAGCCACATGACCAGGACCACATGTTGGCCCTTTCTTGCTTCAAGTCAGCTTTCACTCCTGACTAATCTAGTGCCTTACTCCTACTTCCACTACCACCAGCAACATGAAGACACGGTGCACCTGGTCTGGGAGAGCTGGGGCGTCCTGGAGAGGCCTGGCCTACAGAGGCAGAACACTCAATAACACCAGCTCATGTTTCCTGAGTAGTCACCACAGGATGGGCACTAGACAGCATGTCAATACTTAGATATCACAAAATCTTAATGAGGGAGTATTATCATTAGTTCCATTTTAAGGAGAAGGAAACTGAGACTTGAGAAACTAGCTTATTCAAAGATATGCAGTGAATAAGGGGTAGAACTTAAAATCCAATCTTGCGAGTATTACCTCAAAGTTCATGCTCTTCATTCCATATGCTACTGACTGAATTTAGTAAGACTTTGCCATTATCTAAATGTAGAATCTTGGACCCCTCAAAGTCTACCTGAATTTCAGCCTTCTGAAATAAGATAATTATTTTTTCTTTTTTCAGAAGGTTTTACTAAATCTCTGAGAGGCACCAGTGCTACTTAGTGAAATATAAAAGTGAAAAAAAGAGGGAGAGGGAATGGTAGAAAGACTTAAGAAGGAAAAATGACAGAGGAGGGTAATGAGGTTCTTTTATGCTAATGAGGTGACCTTTGGAAAGCTCCTAGATCACTTAAGGATGGGGATTGGTCACCAGAAGAACCAACCATATGATTAGAGGGTTGGAACTTTCAGTCCAACCCCCTGACCTCAAAGGTGGGAAGAGGGGCTGGAGGTTGAATCAGTCGCCAATGATTTAATCAACCACACCTACATAATGAAGCCTCCATAAAAACCCAAGAAGATGGGGTTCAAAGAGCTTCTGCGTTGATGAACACATATAGCTGCTGGGAGAGTGGCACCCTTGGGGAAAGCGTGGAGGCTGTGAGCCCTCCCCCCATACATTTCCCTATGCATTGTTTCTATCTGGCTGTTCCTGAGATATCTATATTATAAAAAGCCTGTGGCCCTAACGCCATAATGACCAAAGACCAGCACGGATGGGCAAGGCTGTGAGCGTGGCGGGTGGCGGGGCAGGTGGGCGGGGCCAAGTGATATTGCACACTGGGCTTCTAGTTCCTTTATAATAAACCAGTGATCTAGTAAGTAAAACTTTTATCTAAGTTCTGTAAACTGCTCAGACAAATTAATCAGACCAAAGACAGGGTTTGTTGGAACTTCAGGTCTACAGCCAAAGCACCAGTGGAGGGCAATCTTGTGGGACAGAGCCCTGAACCTGTGAGATCTGATGCTATCTCCTGGTAGATACTGTCAGAATTGACTTGAACTGTAGTACACCCAACAACCCAAAAGACTATTCCTAGCAGTGGGGATACCATTTACCAAAGCCCTCAAAGCAGGAAGTGTTTGTGATGGAACAGAATCTCAAATAGGAAAGTAAGTGGCATGAGGCTACTCTGGGGAGTTTAGATTCATGTTTACCCTATCCTATTATTTCAAAACATATGTATCTACTGCCTAAATTTATCAATGCAAACTAGAAATACCAGATTCCTGTAAACAGTAGTGCAAAGTCTCTGACGTGGAAACCTAGAGAGATAGAAATTGATTGATGATGAGAATGAAATGCCTCAGGAAAGCTAGTTCTAAATCTGTTTAAGTTATTACTGTTAGTGTTTGTTTTGTTTTGCTGTTTTGTTTTGGAGGAAATACACAAACTGAGGTGGCTGGTGGCGTGAGGGCACATTATCCAAGAAGGAGCCTTAAAGGTATATGGAGCTCTAATGCCCAGCCCCCCAAACCTTCATTAATTCATCCAACAAACTTTTATTAAATGTGTGGCAGTCACCAACACCAATTGGCTTTGTGCTCCTTGCTAATTCTGATTTTTGTGTGACATCATAGCCTCTGCCCTAAACAGAATGCACAATTCCACAGCTTCCCAGCCACCTTTCCAGGTAGGGAAAAGCATATGACCCAGTTCAGGACAGCAAGATGTAAATAGAATGTTTCTGGGGAAAAGTGGGCTTACCTACCTTGCAGATCTCCAGTTACAAGGGACCAGTTCACTGAGCCCCCAGCCCCCAGCTGCTGCACTCTAAAATCCATCTCAAGTTTTCCTAGGAGCCCATGCTCTCTGGCTGCTTCCAGCCAATGACTGGCGTAGTTGAGGGAGGGGCACTGATGCAGGCCCATTCCTGGGATTCTCACTCCTCAGATGGTGACTCTGTGGAAGAGAGCTCCCTGATAGTCTTGCCAAACTTGATCACAGTGTAAGACACAAACAGCTTTCCTTCTGTTTCTCTCACTCGGAGTCAGACTTGTATTGAGGTCTGAGAACTCTTCCAGCAACTCTCGGCTCCTTCCCACTTTCTCTTACCTGGGTTTTCATGTTGAATACTGTCTTGGCATCTGCTTCTCAGAGGACCCAGACTAACACAGAAAATATGTAATGTGTGTGATGTTACAAGAAAATTTCCAAGGCATACTGTCAAGTGAAAATAAAATCAAGGTTCTGAACAGTATATAATATGTGCTACCTATTGTGTTAAAGGGAAGAGAAAGAATATGAATATTTATTTGTTTTGATAGGCAAATATAGTGAGAATTTATGAAGGTGGGTTACAGCAGGACCTGAAAAACAGATGGAAGATGGAGAAAAGAGGGAGATATTCGTTTTTAATGTATACAATTGTTTAAAAGAAAAGATTCAATATCATTGAAAATGAATGCAGATTTTCTGGTTTCTGGTTGCTCTGAAATGTGTGACACACATCTATATGTGTATATTAATCCTCACCCAAGGATATTTTTTATTGATTTTAGAGAAAGAGGAAGAGAGACAGAGAGAGAGAGAGAGAGAGAGAGAGAGAGAGAGAGAGAGAGAGAGAACATCAATTCATTGTTTCCCATACACACCCCGACCAGGGATGGCACCGAAATCTGTTGAAGTCCGGGGCAGTGCTGCAACTAATTGATCCCCCCCCCCCAGCCAGGGCAACACATGTTCTTAATAAGGTAATTTGAGTTAGAAAGCTTTCTTGAAAGTTATAAGAAGACATCAGTTACTCAACTCAGCTGCATGCTAGAGCCCCAAAGCTGCAACACTATTTATGAAGCTGAGAAAACAATTTAACACCCTCCTAACAGGATTCTGCCACTGCTCACAGTACACACAGCCACGTCAACACATCAACAGATTCAGAATCTGAGGCTAACATCTTCGGAATTGATTCCTGCCTAAGTTTAAATATACGGCCCAACCACACCCCATCCTAACCCACACGTTCTAAAAAGGACCTGGGTTAATTTCCACTCCAAGAGCTGGTTGTTCAATAAGAAGCAACGTTGTTTTCCCTGCTGGGCAGATCACCAGGAGCTGTAAGCTGGGCTTTCTCAACTACCTAAAACCAGTTTGCAAGATTAGGAGGCTTGTAAGAATGGAAACCACATTATTAAAAATAATGCTTTATTCATGTTTGATAAAAGTTATGTAAAGACTTGATACATGAAATATATTTCAGCGGTAGGCAGTTTTGGGGGGAAATTATTTGCTATGCCTCATTAGGATTGACAAAAATTATTTGGTTATCATGGGGGTGAAATAGCTTACACTGTCACGATTAAATTTGTCAAAATTTTAAAAATTTAATAAATTAAGTTAATATATTTGGGAGAAGAGACTGTGAATGATTTTAAGAATAATGAGGTATGAAATCAAGGCTGTAAAACTGCACTTTTGTTGGAAGCCTCCAAAAATGATGACATGTCGTCAAACATGAGGCCTGTGTGCTCCAGAGTAGCTGTGTTCTGTAAAGAAAATGTTACCATATGACACCCACTTTTCTAAGAGACTTTCTTGGGTGCCGCACTGGGAATAAGGGCTATTTTGTGGAGAGCTCCTACTATGTTCTAGGCGTTAAGGACTTTACCTGTATTGTCTCCAAATTTTGTAACTACTCTGAGTTAGGCGTTATTTTCCCTTTTTTTACAGATGAAGACCTGAAATCAAGTAACCAAATCGGGAGAGGATGAGGATTCAAACCCAGGGCGGTCCGTGTGCAAAGCCCAAGATCTTTCCCCTGTGCGCATTGCCTTCCTCACAGACAAGGGCGTGGACCCCTCACAGCATCTGCCTCAAAGCACATGGCCGGCGGTTGCAAGCGCCCTCTGTACTGTGCTTTATTCTCTAGGCTCAGAATTGACCCATCTGTCCTCAAGTTGTCCACATCATTATATACCAGTATCTGTTCACCCTGTTGCGTTTGTAGTGAATCAGGGGAAACCATGCAGAAGAATGTGTCCTCTTCCATGTCATTTGGGTCATATTTTCCAGCCAGATTGGAACCAGCACAGTCGAGTCTCGCTCTTTGAGGGGCGGTCTCCCCATTCTAAGGCAGACAGCTTTCCTGGTGGCACTGTCCAGGTTCTAGCAGCCAGAGTCAGAACTTTAACTCTACGGGGAGACTTTCTAAACACATGCGTCATGGGAAAGGGTATTCAGCATGCCGTGGAGGGGGCACAGCCAAAGCCCAGCTCTGCTTCACACCCACCAGGGCTTCCAAGGAAACTTAGCTCCTGCGATGAACTCAAACTGATGAACAACAATAGATCCAGAGATATAGAAGCATGGAACAGACTTTGGAACCTCAGAGGGAAGATGGGGGAGGATGGGAAGAGATCAACCAAAGAACTTGTATGCATATATGCATAACCCATGGACACAGCCAATAGGGTGGTGAAGGCCTGAGGAAGGGTGTGGGGTGGGCTAGAAGAGGTCAATGGAGGGATGGGGGGAGAGACATCTGTAATATTTTCAACAATGAAGATTTTTTAAGAACAAACAAACATGGGAATAAGACACCTTGGAATTCTGGGTACCAGTATATGTTATTTTATTTAAAATTTTATTTTGCTGCATAGCACTGCTATATGGCAATAAAAAAGAAAACACGATACAGAAGATTCGTACAAAATAAAAAGGAAAAACATTTTTTCTGTGTATCCTTGTATCTTAAACTTTGTAATCGCATATAAAGAGAGATCCTTCATGCTATGCTCATTATTATGCATCTTTTCACTAAGTCTATCTTTGAGATTTTGCTGGATGAGTATATAAAGTTGGCATCAGTCAAGGTTGGCAGTTGTAAGCAACAGAAATCTGCCTGATTGAATCAGAACAACATTTATACTAGTAAAAAGTAAACTGGTACTTTCAGAATCGAGATGGCCCTAGAACCAGGTTTGGAGACCGCACAACAGGGGGTTATTCTGAAACCTCATTGCCACGCTGCTCTGGGTGGGACCACGGTGGCTTCCTCCGCTGACCTCAGATGCTGCCCGATCCCCCTGCAGGAGGAACAAGTTGCTGCCTCTTGTGCACCCTCTGCAGCACCCGCTTCTTCCATCACAAGCTTCCACTTGAGAGTCTGGATGTCCATTCTGAAGGAAGAGTTTAGGGCTTTGCCCACGCCACAGTGAAGGGAGTTTGAAAAGTGTGGTTCTAGCCTTTCTTCTTCTGGAGCAAATGCGGGCCTGCCTTTGAAGGCCAGGGATCCCCAGTTATAGTTAGTGGGTCAAGTGTTGTGCCAAAGAAAAATAATTACAACCATCCAGTACAGAGATACCTCTTTTCTTTTAAATTGGTGTATGTTATAGAGTTCTTTCAAAATAAAGTTAACCAGTCCCTAATTGGGACTCTAAATAGTAGTACATAATTCAATAGACATCCTGGTACATAATTTTGCAATTATCTCTCTAAACTGGGTGTACAGCAGTAACATTTCTGGGCCAAAGAGCAAATGCATTTCTAATTTTGATCATTATTACCACCATGGCTTCCAAAATGTTGTCCCAATTCACACTCCAATCTGATACATGATAAGTGCCTCCTTGCTGCTTCAAATTCAACTTCTTAAAAAAAAATAGAGTGAGGTTAAACATATTTTTCACTTCTTTTCTTAATAACTGCTTTGTTATATTTTAATGTGAGACTGCATTGTCTATTCCTAAAGCAACATGTTGGCTCATTAGACTTAAGTTCTACCCTGAAAATTACTCCCTTACTGGAAAGTTGTTAAGTTGGTGCCTTGAAACTGCACGAAAGGCCACAGCTCAAGGCTCTTTCCCCCAAATGATTATTTTAAGTCAGTGTCACCAACAACATATTGATTTAAAGTCAGGAGCCACTGTATATGTGGAAGGCCGGGTTCCTTGGGAATAGTTGGGAAATGAAGGAAAATGATTCTTCCTTGTTGAGTCTAATATTTAGTTCTCCGATGACAGTAGTACTGCCTGAAAGCGCCTCCTTCATAAAAACCATCTGAGTATTAGAATTGTCTCTTCTTCCAACCATCCAAAGAAGGGAGATGAGGAACCCATCTTCACCAACTCTACAACAACGTCTGTAATTTAGCATTTCTCATCATGTGCTTTGGCATCAACAAAACAGACGAAGTTGGGCAATTGGAGAGAGGTGACTTGCTTGCTTAAGGTGAAATTGTGTTTGCAATACGCATGCAAGCATCCAGAATGAATGGGGCAGATCACAGATCGGTGAGCTCCAAATGGGCTCCCCAGGCCAGGCAGCATGAAAGTCACCTGGCAACTTGATAGAAGTGCAGATTCTCAAGGCCCACCCTAGACTATGAAAGTAGGAACTCAGGGTGGTGGTGGGTCCCAACAATCTGCTTTAAGGAGACTTCCTTAAGGTGATTCTAATGCCGTTCAAGTTTGAGAACTGGGCTGTGCAGCGAAAAGCTGCAGTGCTTCAGCATTTACCCTTCATCTGACGTCTCTGTGGACATGTCTCCTCTCAGAAGACATTAGACGGGAACTCACTGCCCCCAGAAGCAGTCAGAACTAATCATAGTCCCCGTGGGTAACCTCATCCTACCCAGGAGTTATGGTAGCTGCCAAAGTAAATGCCTGGAGCAAATTTTATGTCCACCCAAGCTCTTTAAAGTTTCACTGTGACTTTAACTCTGAAAGACCTATTTTAAAAAGGTGTGTTCACACTGGCTGGTGTTGCTTAATGGTTGGAGCATCAGCCCCAGTACAGAGGGGCTGCAGGTTCTATCCCCTGTCGGTGCATGTACTGATGGCAACCAATTGGTTTTCTCTCTCCACCGAAATTTCCCTCTCTCTCTCCCTCTCTTCTTTCTTTCCTCCCTCCTTTCCTCCCTTCCCCCCTCTCTCTAGAATCAATGAGCATATCCTCTGGTGAAGATTTTAAAAAAAGGAGTGTTCAGGCTTTACACAATCACCTACACAACTGTATTCACCAGGAAGACCACCTGCAGAGCATAGCTGTCCCAGGGAAGTGAAAGAATCGCCTCCGTTAAGTTTGCTCACCGCGTTGCGACTATATTTTTGGACTTCCCTTACCACCGTGTGACGTCCGTTTGCACACCGCATTTTTCAGTGGCTGAAAGGTGATCGCCACAGCGTGGCAGCCTGCGCTGCAGCACAAGCACTTATTTTTCACAGCACTCCAGCCTGGCCATTCCCATTGAGCACAAAGCCTTTGAAGTCCATGGTGCATATAATTCAGCTGACAGTGGGTTGGATTGGAGTCCATCTAAATCAGTGGTTCTTCCTAATGCCGCGACCCTTTAATACAGTTCCTCATGTTGTGGTGACCCCCAACCATAAAATTATTTTCGTCGCTACTTCATAGCTGTAATTTTGCTACTGTTGTGAATCGTCATGTAAATCTCTGATATGCTATATGTGTTTTCCGATGGTCACCACCCACAGGTTGAGAACCGCTGATCTAAATAAAGCCCAAGCCTGAGCAGAAATCAAAATATCTTCCTTGTAATGGACAAGTGCTATTATTCTCCTGAGCTACGGGGAAAAAAAAAAAAGACATTTTCTTGGCTACATATTTCACCAAATTCTGCTGTAATGAATATCTCTTTACTTTTTAAGGTGTTTTGTTTTTATGTCTCAACATCTTCTGCTCTAACAAGCTCTTTGAATTTTGCCTCAGTTTATAGTCACCAAGAAAACAAGAGTATGTTTTAAAGACTTGCTCAGACTTCTTGACCTATGAGGATCACTTTGGTTTCCCCTGAGCTTTTCCATCTAATTTGCGTAAATCCTTTTTAAATTGGGGTTCATTTACTTAATGTTCGATGTCTGCGATGACTTCCTAAAGCTAGTTTCAGAAGGCAGGGGCGGCTCCAGCAGAGAGCTGCTTCTCTGAAAGGACCTAGAAAAAGAGAGGGCAGGAGGGGACTTTGGAAACACAGAGACCGAGGATGCTAATTTATTGTCGTGGCAAACGCCGAAACCATTACAATAATAAACCTGAGCTTTCTACTTCTTTCCCTCATGAACCCTCAATTAGGGTTTGGAATATTCTGCCTATGTTAGTACGTTTAACTCTATGCTGCAGTATAAGTAAACCTTGCAGAAGAAAAACCTGGGGTAATTTAATAATAAAGCAGGACACAGAGGATGCTAACAGTTGGCACCGGGGCATAAAAACACCGAGAATATAAAATGTAATAGCAACTGCAAAATGTAATACAATTGCATGAAAATGCAATTAAATCAGGTTGGATAAATAGCTTCCAGGATATAATAGCAAGAAGAGAGAGTTCATTTCAATGAAGTGAAAATGGCAAAAAAACTGAATAAATAATTTAAAGCTGGAAATGAAAAAAGTTCCGTGTGGAGTTAGAAGACAATTGAGCTCATCTGACCTTGTGCAAGTCGGTTAGCCTCCCGGGGCTTCGCTTTCCTTATTTGGAGAAGGAGGGGACAGGAGGGAGGGCTAGACTACAGGATCTCAAAGGGCTATTCCAGTTCTAAATTCCCCTCCTGGGCATGGAAGGGAATGGAAATGTAGGGCACCAACACAACAACATTAGTGGCTCTAGGGGAAAAAATGCACTTACACAAACTGTGAATTTGGGTTTCATATGAAGCATTGATTTTATCTGCTGGGATCCTTTGTTAGCCTTAATAAAAATAAAAGGTAAGAGCACATGCCTGCATTGGTTGAATTTCCCTGTTTCCATCTTTTTTTTTAAATATATTTTTATTGATTTTTTACAGAGAGGAGGGGAGAGGGATAGAGAGTTAGAAACATTGATCAGCTCGCAACCAAGGTACATGCCCTTGACAGGAATCAAACCTGGGACTCTGGGACCCTTGAGTCCGCAGGCCAAGGCCCTATGCGCTGAGCCAAACCGGTTAGGGCCCCTGTTTCCATATTTTCCTGGCTACAGTTTTCCCTGACCTGTGGTTACAAAAGAGGCAGCCTGCCCTCAGAGACAGCAGCCCATGTGAATAACGCTGTGCTTCCGTTTCAGGCTCACGCTTCATTTTCTGCCCATCTGATGCTTTTCACCCACCTGATCCTCCATCGCACAGAAGTTAGCTGGGTGCTAATCGGTGGATAGGAAAAGGGGAAGCATGTGTTATTGCAACCCTGGTGGATCATGGACCATGGGTCAATCAAGCAAGAATTCTAGTGAGAGCTGTTAGAGAGTCAATCCATTTAACCAAGAAAACATGATGAAGAAAAGCAACGCCCTGATGCGACGTGTAGACACCAATCAGAGAGACCAAGGGTGAATGTTGTGTTTATAATGCTTCTTCATAAATCCATGAGATCTTAAGAAAAAGCAAAGAAGTGTTCTTAATCTCAAAGTCTTTGTTGCCCACATTATGCTTTCATAGAAACAAACAAACAAAAAGTAATCAATCCTGTGTTCCTCACTGTCAGTTGAGGATATATTTTCCTCCCTTCTCTATTCCTAAGTAGCTAATCAGGAAACATGATATTTAAGCCCAGCCTTTATAAATGAAAGGCTATTGACTATGTCCAATGGTTTAATACTCAGATTCTTGATTAGACATGCATCTGTTTGCAGTTGTGTGATGATTATAACTGTTAATGGCATTAATAATCTTTTCTTAGTAGGGGAAAAAGAGGGGGTACCCTGGTGATGGAAGTCACTGAAACGCGACAACAAAGAGACTGGATGACAGACCCTGAAGTGGTCCTGAAGTGGGTCTGCCTGGGCTTGAATTTGGCCCACTGCTTGCTAGCTATGTGACTCAGGCAAGGTACCTCCTGGGAATTAGTGTTCTCAAATGTAAGGATGGTAACATTAACAATAGTACTTGTAAGTTTATTATGGTGATTAAATGAGCTGGTATGGGGCAGATGTTTGGAACAGTGCTTGGAACATATTAATATTAAGTACTGTTTGTAAGCAATTATGACAAGGAGAAGGCTTTGTGAGGAGCCAAGAACAGCAAAATGAATAATCCTATAATTTAATTTCAGGGCTCAAATTGTCCTGGATTATGTGTAAAGGTTACAATTGCATAATATCTGCCTGGTGTCATTCTTGTAGACAAATATTCCCCAACCCCAGTTGTATTATAAATTATTTGAAAAGCAATTTAAAAAGGAACCCTGTGCATATATATTATGAGCTATAGTTGGTGTTTTGCTTGTGGGAGCAAGACTGAGGAAATTATAGTACATCCCCAACAGAATGGTTCTTTTAGGATGCAATAACATACTCATGTTACCAAAGATAATACGAGTTAATCTTATAGGACACAGGAAGAAATGGAGTTCAGGAAGCCATCTAACTTTAGAAAGCCAGAGCTTATGAAGATCTAAATCATCATTCAGAAAAGAACAGCAGCCTAGAAGTCTTTTCTCATGATTCAACTCCTTCAGTTCCAATGTCTTTATTTTTTTTCCACTACCACTTAAAAAGCCTTTGTTTTTTCTGTATCCACGCCCCCCCTACCTCCCCCCCCCCACACACACACACACACAAACACAAAGAATCTGATTAATTCTGCAAGGTTTTGTTTTTATTTGCTTTGTTTTTGTAGGAGATAATGTATCCATTGTGTGGGGTTCCCATTTCAAAGCCTCCATAAGTCCCCTCTAGCCTGTTCCTAGTCTTAAATTCAGGCACCAGTTCCTGATCTAATCAGTGTTCTCAGTATAAAAGTCTTGCAGTAAAAAGCATGAAAAATCATACCGTAGGAATTGCTCCTTGGTCGCATTGTTCAGAAGCCAGAGGCCATGGGTGTGGTAGACATTCATAATGTCATACACTGCTTTCTAGGGTATGACCCACAAGGTTTTTGAGACATTGGCTTCAGATTCTCAGATTATGTACTACATCTTGCCTTCCTGATGACTGGCTAAAAAGCAAATATAACTTGTCTAAAATTATCTTTAATCCTTCCTTACTTTGTTGATTCTGGGAAGCTGCAACTAAGGGAAAATGATGTTTTGGCATGAAAACTAACAATGAAAAAAATCCTAATAGTAGCAGCAGGAAAGCTGTGATGCAGATTGTTACAAAAGATTTTTTTTAAATGTATAAACCGAGATCGACTGAGATACTAAACCAAAAATAACTTAATTAGTCCTGAGTTTAAATAAATGTTATTATGAAACAGATTCTACCACTTAAACAATTTGAAACTTTTAAGTCTAGAAAAAGCCACACATACACAGAATTGCAGTTTTTGGTCAAATCCATATTACTAGCAGGGCTTCACCTTTTGGGGATTTCCATTGTGTTCATCTCAGGACCAAGTTTCACAGGGATTCAAAATAAGCATAACACATGTCAAGGGGAGAAAAAAAAAAGGAGACCTATGTAATACTCTTTGTAATACTTTAAGCAATAATAAAAAAAGATATAACTAAAAAAAATAAGCATAACACATGATAATTGTCTTACTTGTAAAACCAGGAATTTACACACATGAAGATATTCTGTGTTATTACGTGTTACACATAAAAACCTATGTGAATGGTGTGGTTCATGGACTCTCTAAGACAGTTGTTCTCATTCTGATTCTACCTTGGAATCAACTGAATAGCTTTCAAAACATGATGATGGAAGTGGTATCTGATTTAATAGATGTGATGTAGTTCCAGGCACTGGTATTTTTATTAAATGGGAACTTTTATCAAGTTCCTCAGGATTTTAATATGCAACAAGCACTCAACTTACAGAGGGGATTAGAGTGAGCCAAAAGAGTTTGAGAAGACGTGGGGAAAAGATAGGTTTTGGAAAGGACCTTTGAAGAATTATATGGTTGTAAAAGTGGACAAAAATGATTCTAAGCCAAGAAAGGTTTGAGAAAAGTTGATAATTGTGAATAATTTTGTAACTATGTGAGTTAGTTGTGGTGAAGCAGAAATATGGAGAAGTATTAACAGCAAACTGAGGATTTGGAGTTTAACAAACAAACCATTGGGAAAGAAAGGAGAAATAGCAGAGGTCTTTGGAGGCAAAACCAACAGGACTCTGGAATTGATTAGGTCAGTGGTTCTCAACTTTCTGGCCCTTTAAATACAGTTCCTCATGTTGTGACCCAACCATAAAATTATTTTCATTGCAACTTCATAACTGTAATGTTGCTACTGTTACGAATTGTAATGTAAATATCTGATATGCAGGATGGTCTTAGGTGACCCTTGTGAAAGGGTCGTTCGACCACCAAAGGGGTTGCGACCCACAGGCTGAGAACTGCTGGATTAGGTATATGTGGCTAAAGTATTAGGATATCATCAACTCACATGGCTTTGAAGGTTATGAAATAATTATTTCATTCTGAATGATTCTCTGATTTCATTCAAATCTCAAAAAATATATAGTGATCTAATGTTTGGCTGTATACCTAGAGTATCTAGCTAATGCTTGGCCACAATATCACTCTTGGCCAGTAGGCTCTACTCTCTAAAACAGGTGTATTCAGTCTAAGAAGTCTTTAATATTGAGAAGTCAGGAAATAAAAAATACAGTTTTTTTCTATCTTTCAAGTTCATCTAAAATGAGTAATATCTGAACTATCAATCATGTACAAGGACATATTCTTTCTTGAAGTTTTCTGTGTCATTTATAATTGAACTGCTGTTTGGGTGGCTTTTGGTCTAGGTGCAATATCAGAAGACAGCAATCTTATCTTTATGAAAACCTTGAAATTGTATGATATAAAGGGAAGTAGCAATGGATTTAAATCAAGTTCTCCCATCAAATAACTGTCTGGACTCTGAGCAATTCAGTTAACCTTATGGGACTTCAATTTCCTCATCTGTGAAATCAGGAAAGTGACCTGAATGATGTCTACCATTCTTTCTGACTCTAAAATTCTGCGATTCACTTGGTCCCCTAAGTTCTCTTTCAGTGAAGGTTAATGGTTTGGAAAATAAATATTCTTGGCTTATCTACTCTCATAACATTTTTTAATATCTCCAAGGATTTATTCTTTCCTTTATATTTAAAAGAAAATATTGTATAAAAGGAAATATTGTATAAGTTTACTCAATCTACGCAATGGACAGGCTCAGTCTCAAACCTTACCATGTAAATAGCCAATTGGATTTATTGCTGCCACTGTCTCAATCTCATCAATATCTTCTTTTTCTGGTGTTGTCAGGAGCTAAGAGTAGATGTCCCAGAAATGCCATCCCTTAATTTTTCATTAAGAATTTTCCTATGTACTCCTTCCCTGGAAAGCATTTTCAGGGGTTCATGAAAATAAAAGTATTGCCTTCATTCAAATAGAAGGATTTCTTGATAGTGGTTGCCTGGACTTTCATAATGAAAAGGATAAAAAGAAGAGACTGGATTTGACAGAAAATTGTGCAGGAATCATTCAGAAATGTTTACCATGCCCACATTATAGAGGAGAGGTAGCACTCCCACTGTATAATGGCCAAGCTGACTTCAGGCCACTGAAAGTATAATATGTGACATTGTGATTTGTAATAAGAAATATATATATTTGATCTTCATCTCCATTTCTGGCACAGAACTCCTAAAATTCTTGCAATTTCCTAAGGGATGAGAGTGATAAACAGTTTCTTTTTTTATGTTAATGAGGACAGGGCTGCCAGGAGAACCAACCTTGGATTTAACCCACAACTCACAAGCACCCAGATATTTGCTGTTTTTTTTAGTGTTGGGAAGAGTAAAAGTTGAAGGGTAACCATGGAGAAATTGCCTTTCAACAGTATTCTATAGAAGAATTCTGGCTAAGTGTCCTTGGAGAAAGACAATATCAACTAATCTGAATCAAATTACTGTCATCCAATTTTAACAAGGACATTCCTATTTCATTGTTGTTTTTCTTAAAACTTCTCTGTATTAGTATAATCTAGAAAGAATAGAGTATGTTGCAGTAACACCCCCTCCCCCCAATTCACAGAGGTTTAATACAACACATTTTATTTCTCATTCACATTAGTCTGCACAAAGCTCTGTTCCGTACAACCACCCAAACTGATAGAACTCTACCATTTTGTAGATGCAATATGTCCAGCCGGCATTATTTCTTCAACCCTCCTGGCATCAGAAGAAAGCCTTGTGCATGGCTTTCACTGCCTTATCCTGGAAGTGACACATGCCACATTTCACTAGCCAGGACTGTTACGTGGTCCAATCTAACTGCAAGGGGGCTGGGAAATGTGGGAAAGCTGATGGAATGCTCACTGAGCATTCCTCTCTCAGCCACACACTTTGTTTGGACCTACACACAATTACCTATTTTCTGTTTTATGGACAATCTTAACCCACTTCTTAGCATAGATGACCAAATCTGCTTTGTCCAGGTTCTATAGGAATCTTTTTTGATGATGCCTACCTACTCAGTCCTCCAGAACATGAAATCAGAATCCTATCTCCATGCATTGTTACTAAATGGGCTTTATGCCTGTCATTTTTTACAACCGGCAAAACATATTTTCCATAAAAAAGAAAGGAAGTTTATCCCCTCAAAGTCTAAGTTTCTTCTTGTTTTGATTCCTTTTTGTGTTCCAGGTATTAGGCTAGGCTTCAGAAATAAAGAGATTAAGAAAATAAACTGAAAATCAGGACTCTGAGAGTCCGTAGTACTGTGGAGGGAGAGAGACATGTGTAAGCCAGTAATGCTGCAAAACAGCAGCAGTGTGTGATAGTGGCTGTCATTGAGGTAAGCACAGAGTCCTCTGAGCATTCAAAGTAGGAGGCATGTAGCTCAGACCAGGAGGTTCTGAGAAGATCTGATTTGCCAAGAAATAAGCCTTTAAGAAGTGAATCTTAAAGGACAAGTAATAGTTAGTTAAGCTTAAAAAAGAAAAAAAAAGTCCAGGTGCCTGGCAGGTCATTCTAGAAACGGAGAAGAACTGGCCCAAGGGCAGAAGCATGAAAGAGCCTGCTGTCCTTAAAATGCAAGTTCTTTGGTGCGACTGGGAGCATAAGGTGAGTGTCAGGAGATCACAAGAGATAAAAATGGACAGAAGAGTCAGGACAGATTCTGTGTGAAAACAAAGGGAAACCATTGAAATACATTAAACATGTTGAGATTTTGTATTAGAGAGATCACTCTGACAGCACGCTGAGAGATTGGGAGGAAGTGAGACTGAGTCAGGAGAAGTATCAGGAGGCTTTTACAGAAACTCAGATATTAGTGGGACTGTGAATAGAGAGGGCAAAATGGATATTGATGATGTTAAAAAGACAGAATATCACCATGCAGTAATTAAATGGACATTAGTAAGGGAAAGAGAGAAGACTTAAGGGTAACTCCAAAATTCCAAAATTAGAATCAATAGAACTTTCAGTTTGAAAATAAAGTTTACTCTTTGGCAGCTGTGCAACATCATGGTAAATATTCTGGTCTGGAGCTCAACTGAAGCCTCAGATGTAGAGATTCCTCAGGGAAAGGCAGATGAAAAGAGAAGAGAGAATAGAATATGGGGGCATGGCAGCATCCTCACTGAGGAGAACCACAGTGAAAGTGTGTCTACCGATAATATATGCAAGCCTCCTGTGCACCTGTCAGTTTCACAATATGAAAATTTTAAAAATCACCAAAATAATTTTGAGGTGCTCTGCCTCACCAACTTTACATTCTAAGCACATTATGAATTCATTGATGAAGGAAATCACAAATTTAAAGTAAGTGGCAAATTGAAAGCACTGTTAGTCTCCAGCAAACACTAATACATTTTATACTTCCAAAGCGCTGGTCCTCCCTGGTGCACTGCTGGAATAATCATGATAAACCTCACAAAGTCCCAGGAGGTATGAAATGAGTGTGGCAGAACTCTGTAGCATCCTTGTAAATAAGAATAGATGCTCATTCATCCACAAAACCATTCTGGGCCGGACTGCTTTAGGTCACAAGGTGCTTGAACAAAGAAAATCCCAGTTATCTACCTGTTCCAGCTCAAAGAGATTGGCATCAGATGGAACTACTGTTGGACCAACTGGAGTCTGGAAACCTTGCACGGAGAATAACACCTTGGCATATGAGGACCATGCCAAGGAGCTCAAAGCACATCTGAGTGGTTTATTCACTAACACCAGGAAGTTCTGAGGGATAGGACATGGATTTGGATGCAAATTTAAAAGATCTGAATCCTTAAAGTCAGCAAATGGATGGCCAACTCTGAATTCCAGTGAAGTCCTCTTTTTACTAAACCCAAACACTTGGCAATATCAGCGAAATACCTAGAGGGATCTCGGAGAATGCATGGCTTAGAAACTCCCCCAGTGAGCTCCACTGCAGCTCCAATTTGCTTGGTGCAGAGCCACTTTGCTCACCACCTAAAAGCTCTCAGAGAGGTGGCCCGATCTCCTCTTCACTCCTCATTCTTCCATCCTCTCCCGATGGCTGCTGCTCCTTTCAGCCTGGTTCCAAGCCAGAGAGCTTGCTGTTTTTGCTAGAGACAGATAATGAATAAGGAAGAGTGATAATTCCCATTAACAAGTACCCTGGGATATTGACCTGTTGCGTTGGTATGTCACCTCATGACATTTTGAGTGACTCTACTACCGTGGAGATTCTGGTCACACTGTCCTACCTCCTAGGCCCTTTAGGTGGTTCTTTAAAAATGAATCTAAAGCATTTAAGCTCAATGGCCTCACATAGTTCACAACTTTTGATAGAACACAGAACATTTTAAAAAATATGCCTTGCAAAAAACACGCAATAAAAAACCAAACATCATTACTCCTTTAAAAACAAGAGAGGGGAAATCACAACCATCATTATCTGTTTCTACCCAAAGTGGAATTGTTCTTGTGAAAATCTTTTCCATTGTGCTTTTAAATATTGTATTATGTGACATCAAATCCTGTTTTAATGCAATGTATTGATTCTCTTATAGGCTAGGTTATTATCGTCTTAAAGAGATTCAAAGTAAATGATTAAACATAGCTTATGCATTGCAGTCACCAGCAATTTAGCATTCTCTTTTGATTGGTATTTTGTACGGCTGGCTGCTCAAGTGATGAGGGATAGAACATCTTACACTCCTGGCTATGAAATGAAAGTAAAAGCAAACCCAAAGCCGCTCACCCCCCACCTTTCCACAAAACAGCTAACATATATTAATTTTTTTAAAAATATATTTTATTGATTTTTTACAGAGAGGAAGGGAGAGAGATAGACAGTTAGAAATATCGATGAGAGAGAAACATCGATCAGCTGCCTCCTGCACATCTCCTACTGGGGATATGCCTGCAACCCAGGTACATGCCCTTGACCGGAATCGAACCTGGGACCCCTCAGTCCGCAGGCCGATGCTCTATCCACTGAGCCAAACCGGTTTCGGCTAACATATATTAATTTTAAAATACAATAGGCTTAGTTCCTTTAGGATAGGAGGTTTATTTTACCACTGTTGGTATAGCTGGAAAGTCAAGAGGGGAAAGTGAAAACATCCTTTATTTATTCAATGAACTTTTGTGCAATGACTAGGGGTATACCGATGTCCAGCAACCTCAATATGCCTTCAGTCAAAGCACATCTTCTTTGTACTTTTTAGAAAGCACAGCTCTGAGGGAAAGCATTGAGGTAAGAACAGAATTTCCTGACAGGGGGCTACATATAAAATGGAGCCAGTGTTTGTATCATAGAAAAGTGCTCTCTGGAGGAGATCTGGGAGGGAAGAAGAGATCAGAAGTGCTGTTCACTTATTTGGAAAGAGTAATCTGAACCAGGCCTTACATGAATGGCACTGTTACCAGTGCTATGAAGGGCACAAAATCCAAAATGTTCTCCCTATGGAAATGAGATGATTGGAGGCTGCTTGATGGGTCCTTGGGAAGCAGCTATGCAGCTGAGCTGATTTGAGTCTTCTTCATGCTGGTCATTCCTGGGGCCCAAGCATCTATCAGATTCAGAAGAAGGTGCAGTAATGGAAAAGGGAGCAGTATCCATGGCATCTGGGCTATAAAAGTTGAATGTCAGAAGATAGCACTACATAAAAGGCAAAGAGAATGTTGGAAAGAGGCTTTTTGTTTGGGACGGGAGTGTGTATCTTGACTCACTTGGAATTTCCTAAATGGGGTATCCCAGGAGAGGCTGCTTCCTAAGGGTGCATGTGTGCGTCCCTTCCAGTGACAATACTTGGGAGATCATCTAACTCAGCTTCTCAGTTCCCATTTAGAAACATAAGGTTTGATTAGTTGTGACTTGGCCAAACTCACTCAGTTGGTCCTTTGGAGAGCTGGGACCAAACTCCAAGCTGACCTTCCCCTTTCAGACTGATATTTCCATTTCAGGCCCTTGCTGTTTGGCTGAAGGCTAATCTCTGTTTTTCAAAATCTGCAGCCCATTTTAGATATTTCAAAGCAAAGGTAAGCACAGAATCAGAACGGCTAAGTGAAGGAGATAAAGAATATTTTCAAAAGGATTGTTCCCAGACTAGCAGGGGACCAAAGGGTATGCCTGAGGAGTCAACCATTTATAAGAAAGAGGTCTGCCCTTCGCTGGGCAGAGTGGAGTGGGGTGCAATGGGGTGGGGCAGCTTTCCATTTTTAAGACTGAAATATACCCCTTAGTGGGCAGAGTGGGGTCTGTAATAGAGTGAGGAGAACAGCAAATAATAAGTTGGCATGTGGCAGCCCAGGACAACTGGGTTTCTGATAAAATTAGGGTTTTCTAGTAAGATGGGTACATTGTTTAATGGGCATTTGATGAGAGCACTGGGAAGAAGGAGAACATTGTAATATCCTAGAATAACCAGTCTAGGGAAGCATGGCAGGGTTTAGACAAGGGCAATCTGTGTTTAAAATGCAGGTTTTGTGATTATTCAGATAGGGTGAGGCCAACAGATCAGGAGATAACTGCCATTATCTCCTGATAATGAAGAGATAGCTTGTTACAGTTCCCATGAGGAGAGGGCATACCAGGATGCACCAGGGCCAGTCAGCAGGCAGGGGGAGGAAAGGGAAAGAGGGAGCAATGGGCATGAGCCTTCATTATGGCTTCCAAGGAAAGGAACGGGCGAGGCAGGGGAGGCTGGTTTAGGATTGGATACTTTGGATAATTTTGGTGGGCTCCAGGGTGCAGAGCTAGTCTCCAGTTGTCTGCTATCTGGCCTTGAGGTGACTAGATGGGGGAATGGTGGCCTAGAGTGAAAGAGCCTGACAGAGAGGCGGTGGGAACGTGGACTGGTTTGGTTAGTTTGCACATGAAAGGCCTTCTAGCAGGTAAGTTGTTTACTATCTGTAGGGACTGGCTACAGAATCAGCAAAGCCCCAGATGCCAAAGCATCAGAAATACAGAAAATAATGAAGCATGATTAGTACATTACCTAAGGGTGATGTCCCTAATGTAGGAGAGGAAAGGGATTTGGGGCAATATACCAAAAAGTGGTGTCCCTGTAGAAAGAAAGTGCTCGATCTAAATAGACATACTTTGAGGGGCATTAGTATCCAAGAGTGTGCCGGCAATCCTGAGCAAACAGGCTGCCCCAAGAGGGGTAGGAGTGCCCTCGGCAGGAAAATGTCCTAAAAAGGGAGTGGCCTGGATATTCTGCTGACAGCTGGGAGCCCCTGGGGAAAGGGACCTGCAATAGGAAATGATAAACCTTACAAGGAAGCAGAGCTTTCTCAAATGGAAAGTAGCCACCTTTACCAATAGCATCTTGTGTTGGTGGCTTGGGATAGTTAGGAGAGTCAACACTACGTTTTTCCTGGTGTTACTGCCAGAGGAAAAGAGGCTCCAAAGGCAATCTTGTAGGTTGGGGAGGCGGCATCTGCACAGAGCCACAAAACAGGGCTGTTTTGCCCAACTGGCATGGCTCAGTGGTTGAGCGTTGACTTATGAACCAGGAGGTCATGGTTCAATTCCCAGTCTGGGCACATGGTGGGGTTGTGAGCTTGTTCCCCAGTAGGGGGTGCACAGGAGGCAGCCAATCAATGATTCTCTCATATCATTGATGTTTCTATTTCTCTCTCCCTCTCCCTACCTCTCTCTGAGATGAATAAAAACATATTAAAAAACAAAACAAAACAAAAAAACAAGGCTGCTTACACCTCAGCTTGTCCTCTGTGTGGGTGCCCAGCAATGTCCTCTGGGGCTGGTCAAGGAATTTTACTTGTACAGTATTGAGCTGTTCAGAAAAATTGACTTTCCTATTTATTATTTTACAAAACCATGAGAAGATGTTCAAGGGGAGGAGGCGTGTGAGAATAAATAGGCTTAACAGAAAAAAGAATTATTCTCTCCGCCACTCCCCCCCCCTCCAATTCATCTGTCAAACAGGCACTCTCCCTGGGAGAGTTTGTGGCAACAGGATCCCTTCAGATTCAAATCTAGTCGTAAACACTTGAAACTGAGAAGCTTAGTAATTGGGAAAGTGGCCTTCAACTGCCTGGTGAATGAGAAGTGGCAGCCCAGGAAACAAAGCCATGAATCGACTCCCAAATCAGAAAAACTATTGACTTTTTCATTTACTGTTTTAGTGGCGGAGGGAAAGTAAAAGCTACAAAGTGATTTGCAGTCAAATTTCCACTGAATCTCCAGAAGTTGCAGTGGTAGGTGGTGGGCGCACATTGGAGCCTTCGGTGACCTGGTTAGGCAGGTGTGAAGGCTGAATGAGGGAGAGGCAGGCAGGGTTAAGGAGAGAGCCTGGGGGTGGAGTGATGGACTTTCAGTCCATTCAACTCAATTCCGTAACTGGGTCAGCTCCCATCCTCCACCAGAAAAACTCCTACCTGACTGGGTTGTGGCTGCAGGACACAGTTAATGCAGCCACTGGATACTAAGAACCACTAGGTGGCATTTGTGATTTATTACTTTCAAAGCTGAGATTTTTAAAATGCCTCTGCCGATCCTTTGCTTAGACTGAAGGAGACATTTAACATCCCAAAGCATTTCATTCAAGAAATGCAGAGTTCATTCTCTTTATCAAGCTCAGAGGGGGTGGGGGACGGGGTGACTGGTTTGAGAAGTTGAATTTCTGATCATCTACATTCTTCTGCAGGTCCTCTCTGACCCCACACCATCAGCTTACATAAGTAATTACTTGTCTACAATTAAGCTGTAAATAATGCAATCACTCCATTCTTGTCCCGTCACTCCAGTCCCAACCACAACAAATAGTGCTAATCACATACTTATTCAAGTGTGTAATTATTCACAGTTAAACTTCTGTCACTTTCACCCTGTTTGGAAACAGCAGAACACAACCTGTAATTAGCAAATGTGGCTCCAGGCACTTCTGCTTGGGAGCACGCCAGGGATTCAGCACCTAGCGCTCCTTTGATCTGGGAGCTGGCAAGGCGCCTCACCCCGAGGCCAGAGCGCTATCAGCACTCTGCGAGTCACTGAGATCAATGAACATGTCACAGGCATCTATCCCAAATCACACTTTACTTCTCTCCTCACTGTGCTCTCTGCCTTTGGTATATATTTCATAGACTTTCCTTCTCTTTTTGAACCCTTTGACTCCTGTTTAAAGGGTCACCAATGAGGTCTGCAAAACCCGGTGTTTTCAACTCAGGTTAAAAATGAAAGTCCCAGAAGTCCTGCTGGATGGTCCCTGTTCTTTCTTAACTTTGCAGTCCCCTTGCAAAAAAGCACAATGGAGGAGGGATGACCTTTGCTGCCTCGCCTGGACCACAAGGAAGAGGAAACCAAATACTTTTGTCCAACCCTTGTGTGCACCCTTTTTCTCCAAACCCAGCTAACCCACCCAGCATAAGGGCTGCAAGGGAGACCAGGTTATCCTTGGATGTTTCAGAACAAACCCACTATGCCTTATCAAAGGAGCAACCTGCAGCACAGATTCTTCTGAGGGAGGGTGACAGTGCCCTCCTAGGTGGACAACAGAACTTGGTAGCCAGCTTCTTTCTCTATAAGGACGTCATGCTCCTTGAACTATGAGGTCGTACTTTCCATAAAAGTATATGGTGCCCATAGGAAAGCATAGTGAGGCATAAAGGCAGAGAAAGTACATCCATGAATTAGACTTTGTCTGCATGTTGTATTAAGAGTGATCATTTGCTTGTTTGAGAAAAAGTGGTTCTACCTTCATGGAGACTTCCAATGGCAATTACCTAATGAAAACAAGTTTACGTATCTAACCTGGTTTAGTGTCTTCCTTTCCTGACATATCCAATTAAGGCAGAGGTTTTTCACTTCAGCTATACATGAATATTATTCTCAGTAGAAAACAGAACTGTAGTTCAGTCCTTTGTATATAATCACTAGTCAGCCTTTGGTTCTAACCAAAACAAAGCTGATTTTTTAAATACTACTTAGGGTCCGGCCAGTGTGGCTCAGTAGTTGAGTGTAGGCTTAGGAACCAGGAGGTCACAGTTCGATTTCCGGTCAGGGCACAAGCCCGGGTTGCGAGCTCAATCCCCAGTGTGGAGTGTGGAAGCAGCCAATCAATGAGTCTCTCTCCTCATTGATGTCTCTATCTCTCTCTCCCTTACCCTTCCTCTCTGAAATCAATAAAAACTATATTTTAAAAAATAAAATATTTCTTAGCAGTCTCAAAGGGAAGCACAGCTATGCAAGGCTCTCCATTAAAGAGGACTGTCCTCAGACTGGGAAGCGCCAAAAGCGAGGGTAACAGATAAAGCGAGAGCAATGTAGGGCTGCTGGCTGGCCAGCTGACTTAACCAAATGAGCCAAATTAGCCCTGGCAAACAGTGCCTGGTGACAGATGTGTGAGCCAGATTGCCATGATATTTTTATTTTATAATTTTTTAAAAGATGAAATACTATGACTGCTTCTATGTGAGCAAAGTGGAACAGTGGTGGCTAGTTATGTGGTGATTCTGATTAATACAGACTGACAAGCAATCTGGAGGATTCAATTAAAAGCAAACCAAAATAGACTGTTTTTCTCCAGCAGCAGTGGTTTTTAACAGAACTTCACCAATAATAACATTGATAGTTTTTAAAGCTTCACATAATTGAGTCCATGTGGACACAAGCAAGGCTCTCGTTATTTTTTATACTAATTTTTAAAAGATTCTAATATACAGTCAACTAACCTAATAATAGGAGGACAAAGCCACCAGCACTGCTTGTTTGGAAGAGGAGTACAAGGATGCCCACCTCCACTGCCCTGCTCTGCCTCCCAGGAGGACTGAAGGCTTCTTACAAACTCATTTCCATCCTGACTTCAGGGCACAATGATGGCTTTTGGTTAAGACACTGCTTTCTGCTTTCATGTATGGGTGGGTGGATGGATGCACGTAGGTTTAGATAGCTTAGCAGGGAATTAGAACCAAGATAGGCACATTCAGCCCCCAACTAGAACACATCACTAATCAATCCACTTCCTCCCATTCCCACTGCCACCACTATTTGCTGGTCCACTGCCCCCTGTCACCTAGTCTCTCCATTTGAATCCTGGCTCTCTGTCTAGTGACTGCTCACCATAACAGGTATGCTGATTTTCATCAGTTCATGCCACACTCTGAAAACTCTCTAGTGCCGTCCCAATGTACTTAGAATCCCCCTCTCCATGAGTTATAAGGCCCCACTGACCGTGTTCCTGACTGGGTCTCCATCTTCATTTTGTATTCCACTCCCCGGCCAGCCTCACTGACCTTCCAGCTCTTTCCCTGTCCTCAATTCATGAAGATATTCTCCCATTTTTCTCTAAAATCTCTTCTTACCTTTAGATATGTTCCATTTTGTCTTTTGTTTGTTTTAATTCTTTATTGTTGAAAGTATTACATATGTCTCCTTTTTCCACCGTTGACCTCTCCCAGCTCACTCCTACCTCCCAGCTCAGGCCTTCACCTCCCTACTGTCTGTGTCCATTAGTTATACTTATATGCATGCAGACAAGTCTTTTGGTTGATCTCTCACCCTCCTATTTTGAATGAATTTTTGTCCATGGTACAAGGTCAGGAAGAAGGTTCATGACTTTTGTTTTGTTTTCATATGGCTATCGAATTTCCAATTGGCTTTCATTGGCATCTTTGTAAAAAAAATTTTTAAAAATCAAATGACTATAGAAGTGTGGGTTGATTCTTGGGTTCTCTAGTCTGTTCCAATGGTTTATATGTTGATCCTTATGTCAGCATTACTCTTGATTACTATAACTTTATATGTCTTGAAATCAGAGAATTTAAATTGTACTCTGTGTGTTGTTTTTTTTCTCTCAAGACTGTTTTGATTATTCTAGGTCATTAGCGTTTCCATCTCAATTTTAGAATAAACTTGTCAATTTCTACATCAATTCTGCTTTTGATTGGGATTATACTGAATTGTGGATATTACTAATTGATGCAACTGTAGCAGCCCTGAAAGGCACCCCCTTGACCAGTCCTCTCTTATACATTGGAGGGTCCCATTAGTTCCCTATTTGAATTTATTTATTTGGATTAAGATAGTGTATCATTGGGTTTCCTCTGCTGCAAATAATAACCAGCATTTTTAAGTACATTTAAGAGCTTTATAGTCATAATCTTATTAAATTCATATACACCAACAAGACTTTTAAGAGAAAAATCATTTTCTCCAAAATTAAATGTGAGATGTCTGAGGCCCAAGGAGTTCAATAATCTATTCAAGGTCAGATAGCTAGTAAGGGAGGTTTGAATTCAGATGCCTTGTCCACTGAAGCTTAAATACAGGAAACTAAACTGTATTATCCTTTGTCAACCATTATCATGTGAGTGTGGGGCTTTGTATCAGCTGGGATCCAAACACTAAATGATTGGAAGATGTAACAAGGCCATTTTGTGATGAGGAAAGAAGCAGAGACCTTTCAGAGGGAGCCTGGGTAGCTGTGTCTGGGGATATGCAGGGTCAGAGGATCCCATTTAGGGCTGAGAACTTGGAGCAGGCAGACCTCAAGGAGACGGAAGGCAGGCAGCCTCTTTCCCAAATTGGCCAGGGGAGGCCCAGACTAGAGGTGCCCATCTAAAAACAGCCTGTTCTAATGCCTTTCGCTGCCTGGGCATATTTATATCTTGAGAAACTCACATGTGATACACTTGGCAATAGCTACAGGGCACCGGTTCCGCCTCCTCCCCTCAGATGCACTCAGGGCAGCAGAGAGAACATAGAGATTCACAAATGAGCTTTCTTTGTAGGGCACTGGCTCCTTTGAAATTCTTCATTAAATCTTTTCCACAAATAAATTGCCCAATGTCCCTGGGGAATATTTCCATCTTTTAATCATATGCAGTTTGAATCAACTCTAGAGTCGCAGTGTGCAGGGGCCTTGGCAAGGAGGGAGGGGCAGGCCTTGGGAAGCCCAGCCCTGGCCATCTCTTTTGAATGTAAGTAACAAAAGGAGGCCCCAAAGGGAGCAATTGAAGTGAGCTTATATTTGTGATGTGTTTAGCACCTGTCCTGACTATGAATTTTCAAGACAGTGAGAGTTCATTATGCACCTTATCTATTGGTTTGGTATTGGTTCCGGAAGTAAAATCCGTGGGGTTTGACTTTCCTCTCATAGGCTGCTGAGCCATTCTAGATTAATAGTTTAAATAAAATGTCAAGTATCTGATTGCCATGGAAACATTAATGCAAAGTGGACCCTGTAGCGCTTCCTGCTGTAGAATTACAATGATATGAATTACCTCAGTCTTGAGACACCTTCTGAAATGGCCAGAGCTATATCCCTGAGAAATGAGTCATCCATGCACAAAGCAAGAAAGAGTCTGAAATGCCCCCACTCAGTCATGTCACCATGTACATAGTTATGAGTTGGACAAATGTCAGGTTTTTTTTTCAAAGGACAGGAACAGATAATGCAGGCAGACCTTACTGTGGTGTGGTCCTTGCTTATTGTGGAAAAATCAGTGAAGACAGGGCGCCAGCTCTACTGGTCTTCAATCCTGGGGAGGGGAGTGTCTTGAGGGGTGCCAGTCACCTGGGGTCAAGCTCAGGAATGCACAGCAGGTACCTGGGGCCCAGCTTCGGGACATCTTCATGGAACACAGGTTCCGACTGCCTCCCCCAGCCTGATTATCAGAGCACTGCTGATTATGTTATGCAAATGAGGAGAGATGGATTTCACATTTCCCCCAGCCAGGCTTTGCACAGCTTTGCATTTATTATCCCCCTTTAAAAATACAGAGTCCTCAGAGAAGGGGAATGGCTCTTTTTATTTGTTCGCCCGCAGAATTGGCACAGACCTGTCAAGCAATCATCCTGGGCCGTGATCTGCAAAGCTGCCCTTTGTTGTTCGATTCCCCCACCTCCCAGATTGTTTACAAGACACACACAGACAACTGCATGCCTCACAACAAGTTATTTCCTGATTCGGCAAAACTTGTCCGCCTGGGTGATGAAAATGTTACAGCATTTGCTGACAAGCCATCAGATAAAACCCAGCACCTTGTCCTCATTCACATGTCAGGATGGTAAACACTTAGCAGGTCCTGGTTCTAGATGATTGTGCAATCAGCCACCTGCCCCTTAGCACTGCAGACACTGCTTTCTACTTGTCGGTGTTGGGCCATCACCAGGAAAACAGTGCCTGCATTCCCCTCCTTTGAAAATGGAAGAATTAAGCTTGTATTTTGCTATATTATCAATAGCTCCAGAAATCAATCTTGGGTCCCTTGATTTTGGATAAAAGTCTTCAGTGTCCACAGTGGAAAAATATCTGAACTATGTCATGGTAAGGTGTTTCCTTCTATTCCTATTGTAACTGAAACCCAAGAGAATAGTGTATCTTTCCATTAACCTCTCCCCCATCCACATTCTCCCTCAGTCTTCCTCCAGCTCCCATCCTGGGAAGGAACTAATATAATTTGTGTAGAATGAGCAACTGGAAATCAATGGTGCAGAGATCAGCTGACACATCCATTTCCTCCAGAAGAACCTGTGTGATGATCTCCCTGACTTACAAGATACAGTCCAGCAGCAGTACAAGCCCATCAAAGGGGTGGGGATCCTCCTTGTCACAACTTGGGAAGAGTTCCACAGATCTTAGTCAAGTGTAAATAAAGCTCCGTAGCTCTAGAAAGGTTTATTAAAGCAGAGATTTATAATCCAACTTTGCAAATACCATCTACTTTTGGTGAATCATGACTTATCCCAGACCTGTGTCATAGAGTAATGATGCATATGTGTATAATACACACACATCATAGATGTTCACATACATATGTGTGTGTATTTTATTAACAATTGTTGCTGACAATTGTGTTGAATATCTATGAACATGTAAAGCTCCAGGACTATAGATTAATCTAAATTGATAGGTAATGATAACAGCAGCTAACATTGGTTGAGCCCCTTATGATGCCAGAGAATTACAGATAACTTCTATAGTTATATAAACTCTACAAAGTAGATATTATCTTCATTTTTCAGATGGGAAAATTAAAACAGAGACTCTGAGTTTGCTTTACTGTTCAGGTTGTATGATGTGGTCAGGATTCAAGTATAGGTCTGTGCTGACTCACAGCCCATGCTGTACACATCAGTAAGGAACCTTATAGTTTTCAGTGGTAGCAAACCCAATACAAAGGGAATTTATTATCTCACAAAACCAAGAAGCAGAGGTTGACCCCAGTGGAAGCTTGTTTTGATAATTTAAATGATAAAAGGCATTATTTCTTATAGTCTACCCAGTCTTGTCCTTCATAAGGCTGTTATGTTGAGCATAGCAGCTCAGTCTCTCCCATTGGAGAGACACCAAAACACCTTCCCAGTGGTTCCGGATGGCTCATCTTCCACATGACAACCAGAAAAGAAGGACTGATTCTTAATTTTCAGAGATGTGAGGAGCTCCTTTTTCTTAGAATCCCAACAGATTTTTTCTATTAAGTCATTGAGTCTGGTAGGATTACATTTCTATCTTTGAATCAATTCCTTGGCCAGGGGAAATGGAGCAACTTGGGCCCACATCCAGAAGTAGATGTAGGTCAATCCCGCCCAAACCAGTTGACTAAGCCTGACAGGATTGAAGTTGCCCCCAAAGCTATTTTTTTTTATACTACTATCAAGAATATGAAGCAAAAGACACACCTATACAATGGATTTAAGAGTACACACAATACAACCAGGGATAGTAAACAAGAGCTGAGAAAGATAGTTTAAGGAATTGTCAGAGAAGAGATGAGCAAAGGCAGAATTCCAGAACAGAACATTTGAGCAGTTTTAGTGTTCTTGTTGTTTGTTTTGTGTTTTGTTTTGTTTTGTTTTGTTTTGTTTTGTTTTGTTTTGTTGGAAATAGCTAAGAGTTGGGAGAGAAAAACTGTAGTATAAAAGTGGAGAAATCAATCATCTGGGGGAAGAAGAAACTGTGCATATTCCTTTGGGATTAGCAGTAAGAGAAATTATTATGGTGAGACTAACTGATAGATAGCAAAAGGCTGGACAACCTAGGCTTTCTAATCATGAAATAGTAAACTGATGCAAATTTTGAACTGAAAATTCACATGGCTAAAATGCTATTAGAGTCATATTTTTCTATTTTATTTTATTCTGTATCCCTTGGATTAGAAAGGAGAGATGATCACTGAAAGGAAGAAACAAGCAGAAGGAAGGCAAACCAGTGCCCGGGATGTGAGGTTATCATCTCAAAAAACATGTGTTAAGCACATACTAGACCATGTGCCAGGCTGTGTACTAGGTACAAAACTAGGAAAGAGGACACAAAGATGAATTAGGCATGGAACCTGTCCTCAAAGAGCTCACAGTTTCAAAGTCTTAAAGTGTAGGTGAATATGTAGATATAAATTGCAATCCAACATGGTAGTTAAGTATGCGGAGATAAGACAAAAATACCATGGGTGCACAAGAACAATGACTCAACCTAAAGGAATACGAGGAGTCCACATTTGAACTGGTCCTTGTAGAGACAACAATAGTCTTAATTAACATGGTGCCCTGGGAATGTGAATGGTGGGTCTTAGCTAAGATATGTTACAGGAAAGGCAAGTTGATTTAAAATAAGAAAAAATAAATGAAGATGAAAGAAAGGAAAGGAGGGAGGGCAGGAGGGAAAATACAATTTTTTTCATGATGGGTTGCACTTGTTTGTCCTGTGGTTTAACAGTCTAAGCCCTTCTTTTTTCTGTTTTGAAACTTTTCAATAGGACTGGCCTTAAAATGTCACCAACAGTAACAGAAAATGGGAAAGAATGAAATAACATTTACAATTAGAGTTAGCAAGAGAAGGTGGTTGTTTCTGGGTATTGTAATAGTTTGCACATATTTTATATCTTCCCACCCCCAATCTGTTTTATTTGGCAATTCCTGATGTAATTTGTGATATTACATAGAGTGAAGGAACAGTTTTTTAAAACTGAAACATGGATTTGGCACTAGGGATGGAAGACAGATCAATTAATGATATTACTTTTCCACTAATTGATACGCTGCCAAGACAGTAATATATGCATATCAGACAGAGAAAGGGAGGAGGACAAACTGTTGTTTTAACCTTGCAAAAATAAGCATTATAAAGACATGATTTCAGACATCAGTAGTTTCAACTGAGAATTTTTCTCTGCTGTGATTGAGAATGTCACTCTGTCAGAATTCCAGAAGTGGATCAGAGGTGAGGAGTAGAGGGCCAGCAACAATTGTGAACAAACCTGAGATGTATAATTCCCTATCTCTGGAGTTTTTTGTATTCCTACAAATATTCCTTTACTATAAGGCATATAGCATTACTGTGCCTGTTGTACTGCTTCATCTTGTGTCTTGTGCTTGGTATTGCAAACTCTCTGTTCCCTTCCTTCTGCAACTCCTTTTTGTTCAATTATTCATTGAAATAAGCTCCCCTGAAATTTGGGAGAAATTAAATGTTATATCCAGATTCATACCAAATTAATTAACCATGATTAATGTTCCTACAATAAACACAAAAAGAATTAATCATGATTAGCAACATATTGAAATGCATAGCTCTGAATTTGAAGTTCCTCTGCTCATTGTGTACCTTAGAAGCCTTGAAAGCTATGTGTAGTTTTCCGCTTCTTTGCCCTTTGTTCTGTTGTCAAGGCCCTTCTAAGTCAGCGGGGGGCACAAAGGAAGAGATGCATTTTTTACTTACGGATTTTTTTATTATCTCAACTATGTGAGTGTAAGGATGCTTAGGTGATTCTCATTGAGACTTCCTTGAAGGCAGTGACTGTGAATTTGCCTTCCTGCCCAGTATAGTGGGCAGCATAGTACTTGGCACATAATAGTCCCTCCTTATGTTGTTGAATGAATGAATGAATGAATGAATGAATGAATGAATGTCTACAGACCTTTAGCAAGAATTTCATAATGCCTAACTTTTATACCTCTGAGAAAGGGAGTTTTGTTATTGTTGTTATTTATAACACGCTTAGAGGTTAGACATAATTATATAAAATGCTACAGTTCTGTAGCATTTACTTTTGCATTTTACTTGGTATTTAGTAAACACTATAGTGACGACCATGTGCTATGCATATGTGCTTTGCAAATATTGTCATTTAATCTTCCTGCACCCTGGGCTATAGCGTGCCAGACAAGAAAGATGAAGTACAGAGATGGGAAGTGACTCCGTCAAAGGCACACAGGTACTAAGTGACAGAAGGAAAATTTGGCCAGCAGTCCAGCTTCAAAAGCTGGCTTTTCTTCACTGTGCAATGCTGCCCTGCATTTTGTGTTGGGGACACATTACTTTTCAATGCCGGTGTTCTCTCCTTTGAGTAATGAAACAGATGCTTTGATCTCATCTGGTTTCTTTGGTCTCTTTTCCTTGGAACATGCCCTATTGAGGGTGATGTGTTAATGCTTGGTGCCCCAAATATCTGAAAGTAAATGTGGATACAATAGCTCTTTTTCATAATATGGCAAATTCTGGTCAAAAGAAATCCTCTAGAAAATGTTTAATCTTTCAGAAAATTCATTACATCCCATTAATTCCTGATGGGAAGATTTCAAAATTAGATAGGCAGAATTTCAGATATTCATTCAACTAATCTATTTGATTCACTTTCATATCAGTTTGAAGGAGTAAATTAAACCAAGAAAACATAAAAAATATGTGATTCCCTGTATCAGCCAATTCTCAGTTGCAAACATCAGAAAGTTAAGTAGGAAAATAATTCCTCGAAGGATAGTAGGTATTTCACAAACTAAAAAATGAGGCTCTTGTAATAAATAGGAACTAGTTCTGAGCATCAAGGGAAGAGCTAATTTCAGAGTGTCAGAGCTGCCTGGGTAAGGACCTCCACTCGGCCTCTATTCCTGGCCATCTCCCCTTTCCCTGATGGACTCTTGAGAAGGTTGTTGCTATTTATTGTAAATACTAGAGGCCTAGTGCATGAAATTCATGCACTGGTAGGGTCCCTTCTGGCTGCCAGCTGGGTACTCGCTCCCTTCCCCCAGCCTCCTGCTGCCACTGCTGGCTGGAGCCTCTCTCCCTTCCCCCAGCTGCCTGCTGCCACCAGGACCTGCCTCCCTTCCCCAGGCCAGCCCCACCCCCTGGTCGAACTCCTGGACACCTCCTGGTCGAGGGGACAATTTGCATACTACTCTTTTATTTTACAGAATTTTCTCAATTACCTGTGTGTTTTTGCATCACTACCTCAAGATTTAAAGGCCTAGAGGAGTTGGAGGTGCATACCTTGGCTGCCAAAGGTGAGGATAACTTTCTGTCACCAAGTTTCACTGGGGAGGCCTAAAAAATCAGAAGAGTGTTCAAATGCTGGGCAGACAGCACACATACATATCTATGTATATAAAAGCCTAAGCAATCATTTGACTGTTTGACCTTTCAACCATTTGACCAGTAGCTATCACACACACTGACCACTAGGAGGCAGACACTCAATGCACAGGCATGGAAACATGGAACAGATTGATGAAGCTCTGAGGGAAGGGGGAGGGAGGTGGGTGGAAAGAGATTAACCAAAGATCTTATATGCATAGTAGAGGCCCTGTGCACGGATTCATGCACCAGTGGGGTCCCTCGGCCTGGCCTGTGGTGATCGGGCCGAAACCAGCAGTCCGACATCCCCCAAGGAGTCCCAGATTATGAGAGGGTGCAGGCCAGGCCCAGGGACCCCATCAGTGCATGAATCCATGCACCAGGTGTCTAGTATAAACATATGCACACATGGATATCCAGGTAGATATCCCCAATGATAGTCCCATCCCTACCACTTCATACTCTATATTTTCCCTACTAATAAGATAACTTTCAAAAGAATGCTCCTTTGTCTAGTTCTCTTGCAGGTAACTAAACAATGATTTTTTTTAATGGTGGTTACAATTTCAATACATTTTATTTTTAGCTGGTGTGAGAAAAAGTCAGGAGTTTGGGATAAACTTTAAGCCATCATTTTTAAAACAGAGAGAATGTGTTAACCTTACATGGATTAATCATTGTGAGTCTATGAGAATCAAGATTTTTTTTCTCCTAAAATAGTTCTTTATACTCAGAGATAAGTACTGCATTCATTATTTTATTTAGTGGAGAGCAAACATTTATTCAATATCAAATATCTAAGGGGAAGGCACTAAAGAAGAGAACTCACAGACATGCTGAAAGTCTAATTCAAACTCTGGGTGAAAAATAAAAAAAAAAAACACCTGCTTTTCAAATGTGTATCTGTTTGATGTTTTGTGTATTTGTTTTTAGATTACATGTCATTATTTCTTCTTTCATTTGTTCAACAAAAATTCATTGAGCTTCAGCTAAGTGCCAGGTTAGGTGCAGACAGAGTACCTACTAGTGGCCCCATTCTAGAGGCAGAAAGCACCACTCCGTCAGGACTGATGACCTGCATACTCTGGTAGAGCCTCACCTACCAAGAGTTTTATGCTACTTCTTAAATGACTGCACAGAATAACTTGTTTTATAGAATGCATTTTATTTCAGTCAAATAATTCAGAAATGTGGTAGATTGTTAAATAATGGCTTCTAATGAATCAGGCCTCCTGTGGTGTTTCTTCTTTGCTCCTCCCATCAAGAGGTGAAATCTATTTTACCTACCTTTTAAATCTGGGCCAAACACATGATTTTTATTGACCTAAAAATGGCAGAGAAGACAGTGTGAAAATCCTGGAGCCTAGATCTAGACAGGCCCTTTTGCTTCCTCTTTCACTACCTGAGAATCCTTACACGATGCCAGCCTGTGAAGAAGCCAGTTTAGGCCACTGGAGAAGAACAGGCCACTTGGAAGATCCGTGACATGCCCCAGGCAACTGCCAGCACCACTACCAGACATGTGAGGGAGGCTACGTTGGACCTTCCAGCCCCAGGTGAGCTGCCAGATGACTGCAGCCACATGACTGATCCCCAGTGACAGCAGCAGAAACACTGCCCACCCGAGTTGTGTGTATATGCATGTTTTGCTAAGCAGATAGATAGATAACAGAAACAGGAAGTATTTATGAAATATTATCGCCACTAAGTTTACCATTCTTGGATTCAGATTCTCTGACCAGATCTGATTTCTTCATATTCATCTATAATTGGCCATTTCCCCAAGTTGGGTTGAGTACACTTACCTGATGAAATTAAATATTTCAGATGAGGATGATACTGGAAACTCTTCATTGTTCTGTTTGTATTTAACTACTTTTTCTTGGAAAGCAATTATGGATTTTTACATAGTTTCATATAAATATTTAGAGAAAACAATTACATGTTCATTAATAATCTAAACGTATAGTTCCAGGGAAGGAGGAAGACAGATGAAAGGAATTGAACAAAACCTCAGGAATGACATTATCGTAACTTCAAACACTTGTGAGTCTCTGTGCAGGTCCCGTTCTTAACAACAGGAGGGCAGCTTGTGTATTCTGTGTTTAGACCTTGCCCAACGTAAGTCACAAATATCTTTAAAGAACTCATATTTCAGTAAAAGCCAAAAAGGTTTGTTAACCAAGAAGGGCTTTTATCACCTGCTAAATAATTCAGATGATAACCAAACACTTACAAATACAAATGAAAAAATTAAGAGTAAACACACACTCACACAAAAGCAAAAAACAAACAAACAAAAAACACTTTTCTACAAACCCATATAGATATATATACTGAGGGTCAAGAAATCCCAATAACCATGTCCCGCTCTTCAAAACAGCCAAATGAGGCTGGTTTCTGGGACAGAAGCTCCAACCCTTGCCTACCTGAGCGCGTGCCTGAAATGAAACTGTGCGTCCAGGAGCACTTGGCAGAGTGGGTGTGAGGATCAGAAAACATCCGAATTATTCCTTTCCATGCTGGAGCAGAGACTGTTTTTCCCCTGTGGATAAAGCATGGAGGCTTCCTTCCTGGGCTGCTGTTTATGGACTTTGTCATTTTGAAGCAGAACCATTGCTGCCTTCCCCTCTGGAAGGAGAGCAGCACATCTACACACACCTGAGCCCTGCATCAATGAGGCACATGTGAAGTGTGTTCCTTTCTGTTGTTTGCATGGGAAAAGCAAAAAATAGCGATTTCCCTCTGTATTTATCTGACAGGTAAGGGCCTATTAACAGTGCCTCAGATTGTCTCATGGAAATTAGACTCATTTTTCTAAAATGGAAAAGATCCATTCAAACTTGCCTTACTACATAGCAAATGGACAGGCATATTGCGATCACACCTATTCTTTTTCAGCAAGGTGAACACTCAAGGTTTGTCACATTTTCAGCTAGTGGTTATTAGAAATCTGCAGGACAATTAAACATAGTTTGAAAAATTATGTTATAAAAAGAGAACATCAATATCAAGCATGATCTTTTAGAATTTGAATTGTTGACTTGAATTGCATCTCAGAATTTAATACATCCAGCCCCAAGGTAAATACTGTTAAGCAAGCTTGAACTAAGCTTCACAGAATTTAACATGTTCTGTTATAATATTTGTTTAAGAAGAAATTATCTCTAGCTCTTCTTACAGATATGTATTTGCTACAACTCTTCTGAGCTTTGCTTCTCAGATGCAATTCCTATGCCTGAAAAAAGTGTCCATTGCTCTATCTGGAAGGGAGTATGTGTGCCTTTTCCTTTACTATCAGGATAACTGGGAAAATCTTTTGACTCAGTAATTGGATAAATCATACTTAATAGGATGAGTTCATCTTTCGAAGTCTTGTATAAGTATGTATGATAAACCACAGCTCATCAGATCCATCTGAACCACAATAACTTATGGTCACCATATTTATCAAAATGACCAGAGGAAACTTTGAAGTATCTTCAAGAACATACTATGTCATTATACAAATAATATTGTGCAGATGTTCCCCATCTCCTCTGAGGATAGAGTAGCATGCAGTGGGCTTATACTCTTTAAAAGAATTAGTATTTTATATATCCTTGACTTTCCTTCTGATAATGAGTTGTTGGGTATTAGAATCAGTTAATGAAGGAAACTATATGATCTCTTTTTTAGTAGGATGAGAAATACTATTCTCTCTCTCACCTTCTCTCTGTCAGTCTGCCTCTTTAGTCTTATTGCTAAATATTTATAAAGAATTCTGTTGAAAGAGCCACTACTGAGGAATTGTTTATGGAATGTGAAATTCTTTATGAAGAAATTCTTCCATTATCCAGTTTTCTTGGGATCAAATAAGATCTGAAAGGATCCACGCACTTGGAGAATGTGCAGTTTCACCATGCTCTGCTCCACCCCCAACCCATAGAATTGTATTACTAAATTATACTTTTTTGTTGTGCTATCACACTACATGAGAAATTGGTCTCATAGCAATGTCTCCTGCAAGGATGCTGTTGAGGTTATCGTTTTCTGCTCCACACAGTCTACTTAAAAAATATATATATATATATATATATATATATATATATATATATATATTATTGATTTCAGAGAAGGAGAGAGGGATAGAAACATCAATGATGGGAATCATTGATCGGCTGCCTCCTGCACGCCCTCTACTGGGTATTGAGCCTATAACCTGGGCATGTGCCCTGACCAGAATCAAACCATAACCTCCTGGCAGTTATGCCACTGAGCCACACCAGCCCGGCCACACAATCTACTCTTTACAAAGGCCCCTGAGAGAAATGACTCCCAGGTCTTAGTAATATGGGTAGTTTCACCTTCTGTAGTGATGAGTATTTGTTGAGTAGATACAGTGATTGTGTAACAGCAACATTTCCCATTTTATGGTGACAACTAGAAAACTTAGATCCAATTTTGTGGTATATTCATGGGCAGACACTGTATATATATTACAGCAAATTTCCCAGCTTATTTTTATATCTTTATCCATGTGTCATTCTGTTGTAACAATAATCTACATATATAAAACCCTAATATGCAAATAAACTGAATGGTGGAACAACTGAACAACTAAACAACCAGTTGCTATGACGTGCACTGACCACCAGGGGGCGAGCGTGGAACATGGCAGGCATCGGCCACTGCAGGATGGTGGAGGAAGTGAGCAGGGGTGCCAAACCAAGGTCCAAGGTGGGGTGCTGGTCACTGTCATTGGGGCAAGCCTCTGGTGATTACTGACAATTCTTTGCTCCCACATGCCACAGTCCCACCCGGTGCTAGCTCCTGCTGCTGGCTCTAGCCCCACTTGCACCTGCTGCCAGTGCCGGAGCCACCACTCACACCCACTGCTGGCGCCTGGAGCCGCCCCGATCTCTCAATGCCATCAGCTGGTGTGAGCTACGGCTGCTGGCCCCGAGGCCCCGATGGCCCCTCAGGGCTTCTCCACCTCCCTCTGCTCCTGAGGGGCAATTGGGGCCAGCAGCTGCCTCTTGCATCCACTGCCAGCGACAGCCCTGCTCACACCCGCAACCGGCACCAGAGCTACCACTTGTACCTGCTGCCAACGCCCAGTGCCAGTCCCAATCACCACTGAGGGCTTCTCCACCTCCCCCTACTCCTGAGGGGCAACCAGGGCAGCAGCTGCCACTCACACCTGCTGCTAGCACTGGCCCCCAATTGCTCCACACCATCAGCGGGTGTTAGTAGGGCCGGAGCTGTCAGCCCATGGAGTGGCAGCGGCAGGAGCAGGGCTGCTGGCAGACAGGGGACCAGGCGCCACAGCAGGAGGGACCGGGCAGGGGCACAGAGGATGGGCCAAGACCACCCCTGTGCCCACTGCAGCCTCGCAGCCCACAGTTCCTTTCGAGGTGCACAAATTCATGAACTGGGCCCCTAGTAATATTTATAATAATAACAATTTCTGTTCATTATATATTTACTATCTGTAAGGATATACGCTAAGAGCTCAATATATAGCATTTACTTAATTCTTACAAAATAGTAGTGATAATTTTTTTCTTCTTTTTTAATATATGTAAAGGAAAAAAAGTCATCACATTTTAGTATTTCCTTTAGCTATTAGGGGAGGAATTGCGATTTCTTTAAATATAGACTTTCAATAGTGAGAGCAAACATGTGGAGGGCAGCATTATGTACCAGTCATTACAATATTGCCTTATATGGGTTATCTTAATTAAAATCAGGAAAACCATATGTCATAGCTACTATAATAGGTACTATCACCATTACTACTTATTAATAATAAATACTATTCTTATCTTCATTACTAGAGGCCTGGTGCACGGGATCTGTGCACTGGTGGGGTGTGGCCTACGGGGATCAGCCTGCTGTGGGAGAGGCTGTTGACCCACCTTCTGAGTGGCTGCTCATCCCTGTCAGCCAAGCAGCAGTCCCACTGTGGTAGCACACTAACCATCAGGGAGAAGCTCCTGCATTGAGCGTCTGCCCCTGGTGATCAGTGCGGGTCATAGAGACTGGTCGACTGGTCATTCTGCCGATCAGTCACTGGGCTTTTATTACATAGGATATTGATGAGAAAAATTTATGTAGAGAGAAGTTTAATCTCTTTACAAGCTCAAAGGTCAGTGTAGAGGTAGGATATGAACCCAGGTAGTTTAACTCCAGACTCCAGGAGGATAAATACCACATTATCATGTTAGTATTTTATATGTCCTTATGCGGTGAGAGGTATTCATATCTAAGTACCTACATATGTACGTTCACACACACACATATCTGCCGCTCTCATATTCTTATGTAGAAGCGATCTTGCTCAGTGTTCAGGTAGAAAGAGTTTCTCTATTGAATAGAGTAGGTAGTTCTGCCTGCAGTCTGGGAAAAGGGCTAGAAGACTTAAAAATTCCTTTCTGCCCCAATTCAACTGGGTTAAATGCTCCTTGGGGGCAGAGACTATGCAAATGTGCTCTGAGCAGTAATAAGCCCGAACTGCTCTTCCCGGACTGGTTAGTGCCCTTGGCTTTCCACGAGTCCCACAGCTGGGCAGCGGTCATGCTCCTGTGCGCCTCCTCATTAGCTAAGAATGGCTTCCTTTCCCTCGTAATGAACTCTGCTCTGCTTCGACCACACCCATCGGTGTCTCAACCGGGGATGGCTGCCTATTAACAGCTCTGTTTTTAGGTTCCGAACTTTGACACTGTGGATGAAGCTTTTGGTCCTGGAATACACTAGGGCACCTGCTTCTCACTGACCTGCCAGAGAATGAGTGTGTAGGATTCTCTGCAAATCCGGGCCAGATCAAGAGACTGATGCAAGTAAATGAAGTCCAAATTAATGAGTACTTTTGGTTTCAAGTAAATCCCAATCAGGTTAAGACAAAAATGGAATACATTATAAATCCACCAATATCATGGAACACCCAAATGAGTGAATTTTGGTTTTCAGTAATTCCATACCAGGGCCCTACTGCCTTTCTCACAAACCTAACAAGATTCTCAGAGAACCACAATGAACCAGAGTCTCTTATTGAAAGAGGAAGAGGAGATTTTGCTTTATGTTTGTTGAGAAATTTAAAATGGAAGTTAATGAATCAAGTCAGAAGCAGTATTTTTAGGATGCAGGTATTGGGCTACAATATAAATAAATTTTCTAGGGGTAAGCAATTATTATTTACTAAAGGCTCTATGGAATCTGCCATATCACAAATAAAATAAAATGTTCAATTTGCCTTTGGTGCCTATTTCCTTTTTCTCCTCTGCAGGGAGTGCATTTAGAAAACGTGTCTTTGAAGGGGTCAGTATTTCTCATCACTGGAGAAGAAGTTGGCTCTTCTGAAAATCAGCGATTCTCCTCAAGATTGTCTTCTTCGTTACATGGGAAAGACAGGGAGTATGTTTTCTGCCAGCACGTAGGGTGTGTCTACACAAGGGGACTGATACCCTGACTGTGAGCTTCGTGCTGTAAGATAATGAGGACAAAGATCATCTCCCCCTACTCTGCCCTCTGTGACCTAAGTGGTAGTGCCTATTTGTGCCACCACATTAAAGCTGACAAGATCATATGGGGATGACTGTTTACCATGAAGGGCCGTATAGTATATATAGTACACTGAGTAAGAGCAGGGACCATGGGCTCAGACTGCCCGGGTTCACCTCTACTCAGTTGCTAATTCCCTGTGTGACCTTGGCAAGTTTCTTAAGCTTCTGTACCTCTATTTCCTCCTCACAGTATTCACCTCATAGAGATGAAAGAATTAAGTCTGTGTATGTATATAAAGTACTTAGAAGTATAGGAAGTGTCACCTTTGTGTTAGCTGTTACTATCATCTGTAAGCCTTGACGCAAACATCCTTTAGAATGCTGACCTCACTGCTTTGACCTCCTGCAGGTCCTCATCACCTCACCCATCCATCTAAGGTAATTGCCTCCAAACTGGTCTTTCCAACCCTCCTCCTTTTGAATCAATCTCCCATGCAGATCTCTTGTTAATCTTTCCTAAATGACCCTTTCCCTTCTTTCCATCAAAAATCACTTTCTCCGTGGTCAACGTTACTCTTCTTTGCCTGACACTTCAGCCCCTCTACAGGGTTTTCCCTGTCTCATTGTCAACTTGTATTTGCAGTGATTTCTTTTTTTCCACTGCACTGCAGGAGTGGCCGTGTCTTTTGTGGTGGAGGTAGAGTCGAGCAAGAGAGGAACCAGGTGAAAGGAAGAGGTACAACATGGGCATTCCTAACTTCTATTGAGTAAGTCAGGGCTTCTGAGGTTGGTTCAAAGCAAGGCCTGGCTATGTTCATGTTGAAGCTGGAGACCAGGCCACTCCAGGGGAATGGAGGAAGTCTCTGTGGATGGTGGGGCCACAGTCACCCCGTGACAGGTACGCTGTCCCTAAATCAGCCGAGTCATGGGAAGCTTTGCTGAATAGGATGTGATAGGTCAGAGCTTTACTGGCTGCTTTCTGGCAGAGTGAGAGGTGGCCACACTGGCTGCTGTTATAACTTGGCCTGTGCATTAGATTAACATAATACACGTTATAGCATTCAGGAATATTAAACAGGAATGGAGGCAAGCACTGCATTCCTAATGGGCTTACAGCATCTGTTTTCCTTACACCTTCCTCATTCTGGCTATCCACAGCTGAAATTATTTTTCTTTTCGGTGAACTGGAATGGATTCATTTCCAGCCTGCACTCTGCTATAGTTTCTGAAGGAATCTGTACATTGGGGGAGACAAAGATATTGATATTACAGTGATCTCATTTCTCATCTGCAAAATGTGTATGTGCGTGCTGTGTATTGCATCTCTATGTGTGTTTAGTTACGTGTTAGAAAATTTCATAGCTGGCAGGGGCTCCTCTCCATGCTTCTTGCTTGTCTTTGTCTGCTCCCCATGAAACTGATCAGGTTGCCAAGTTCTTACTGACATCAAAGCAGGCTCTGGGCTCAGATCATCTCAGTGGGATGCGGAGGAAGAGGAGAAATAGCTCTTGCCCAGTGAACACTTCTCTGACAGAGTTCTAAGTAAATTCTGGGGCTTATCTGAATAGTTTTTTCACTGGCCAGGGTCTTAGTGGAGTCAAACATTACAGCTGACGTCAATCGGCTTGTGTCCAGGTCCTGGACTAATGCTGAGCAAATCTCAGGACAACAGATCCTTCCCTTTTGGATCTTGATTTTTATAGCTGTTTTGCATGATGTTCTTTCAAATAGCAATGAAAACAGTAAACAGATTAGAAAGCACAAGCCACCCATGAGTACATTCCTTTCTCTGAACCCAAATGAATACAATGCCAACCCAAACAAAGGTTAATCAATAGTACAACAGAGACTCTGATTTTACAAAGTCCTTCTTCTCACAGGCTGAAGAACTAGGTGCTTGTCAGTGCTGTGTTTCTTAGCTGCATATGCTTCACATCTGTGCAAAGACTCTTGATTTTTGCTTACCTTTCATATAGAGATAGACGCCAGTCTGAGGCTGGCAGAACTGCAAAGTGGGTGACCTTATCTTCTGGGTCCAGGGTTTCCCCAATTTGGATACATTCCTCTGCATTTTTAATTTCTCCCTCATTTTGCTCACGATCCCACCTGCCCATGCTGTCCCCTGGTTTTCTAAGCTCATCAGTGAGAAACAACAAAGCCTGCTGCTTAACACATCTTTCACAATCACCAAAATATGTACTACTGCCCATCTCCAGGGAGGCTAGCCAATCGATGGGTCGAAGGATGAGTTTGTGCGTAAGGAGAGCTAAAGTGGGAAAACTTAAGGTAGGTGAAGCAGTGTGTGGAGAGATTTAGATTTTTCTGGTCCCTAGTTGTAAGCAGGGAACACATTCAAACACACACAGGAAGGCCACATAACCCACGTGTACACAAACACACACAGCAGGCAAGGCAACCCAGAACCTCGCAGGGTATAGGTTTCCTAAGAGAGCAGTGACCATTTATCTCAAGTATAGGCATGACCGTGATGTGTTTTCTTATTTCACCTGGAAGCAGGGAGCTCGCCACCCTGGAAACACCACTTAGAATCTTCCCATCATGGACGTTCTCCTCGACTACACTGTACAGATGCAAAAAAAATAGAAACTTTACCTGTCTGCTCAGCAGACACTCTGGTGTCTGTTTTTGGAATGAAAGCCCATCAGTAACGCTTTCAAATACTCAAAAACATCTTTAAGGGACACCATCTCGTGGTTTTAGATTTTTACCGTATCTCAGGGAACACCTATGCAGTCAGTTTATGTTACAGCTTAGAGAAATAAGACCCAGTGGATGGAAAAATTGAGCCTAGAACCAAGATTTGTTCACTTTCTGCACCACACTCACTTTAGGAAAATCATGAATGCAACCTATTCTGATGAGAATTTGTATAAGCTCCCTCCCCCAGCTATTTTTAATCCTCTGATAAGAAAGTTATGTGCAATTTAATGTTGCATAACTCACTAATTTATTCCTATTAAATGTTTGTGAAACATTTTGGAAAATAGTATGAGTAAAATAAAGCAAAGCAATGGAGGCAATTACTGCACTTGACAACAGGAATGTAATCATGCCCTTTATGAATTCATTGCTAATGCTTTATCCTTGTTCTTTCAAATGCGCCCTGGCCATCACATGCATAAAAGTGAAAAACTGCTTTAATCTTTCCAATAGGAACTGAACGTTAAAAACTAACTAGATACTATGCAATGCAGCTCAACTTTTATGTGAGAAATATTTTACATAATTACAGTTAGTGCTAAAACTTTAGATGTTCTTATTAGCTATCTCTACCCTATCTCCAAATTAACTCTACTCTAATCATGCTACGCACTCTACTGTCCCCAATTCACTTCTGGTGCAAAGATCAGGCTTATGTGGTTTTCTTTTCTTTTCTTTTTTCTTTTTGTTTTTCTTTTTGGATTGTCTTTCTTTTCCTACCTGTCATATCTTCAAGTTCAAGTTCAAATTCTATCTCTACCTAATTAATTCTTCTCTCTGGAAGTTATGCTTCTTTTTTTCCTTTAATTTAAACCCTGAAAACATGTAATTTACACCACAAAATTTTATGCTTAATTATATCCAATATGGCGTAACTTGCTGATTTATGTTTATCTAGCTAAAATTTGCACTTAGATGGTGAACATTTTTATGCAGGCATCATGTTTTCCCTATTCCTACAACACCCAGCATTCGAAAGCAGTAATAGATGTCCAGTAAGTGTTTGTTTTTGATTAGCCGATGACTGATTAAGGGTTATGTGACAGGAAGCACAGGCCTTGCTGTTCAATGTGTGTGGTCCATGGGACAGCAGCTCCAACATTTCCTGGGAGCTTGTTAGAAATTCAGAATCTTAGACCCCATTTCAGACTTGCTGATTTTAAAAATTTAGTGACTTGTAAAGTTTGATAAAGAATACTAGGTTAGGAGAGAGGGAGTCCCCACTGAGTTCTGACCAACATGATGCAGGTGTATAACTCTCCTGGTCAGTACTATTCACAGAGGAAAGTGATTCTTCAACATCTGTGGTCATCAACACCTGCAGCGGTTCTCAACCTGTGGGTCGCAACTCCTTTGGCGGTGGAACGACCCTTTGACAGGGGTCACCTAAGACCATCCTGCATATCAGATATTTACATTATGATTCATAACAGTAGCAAAATTATAGTTATGAAGTAGCAACAAAAATAATTTTATGGTTGGGGGTCACAACATGAGGAACTGTTTTAAAGGGCCAGAAGGTTGAGAACCACCCTTAGAGAGTCTGGTGATAACTTCATATCCTCTTTTTAAAAAATGAACATGGATACACACATAATATTTTACATGTAATTTATGAGTTAAAAGATGCATTAAGCTTATAAACAGATGCTTTATAAACAGGTACTATTGATACTGTGTGAGAGTCCCTATTGAGGATTGTAAGTATATGAAAGTTAAGAATTATTTATCTACCTGCTGAAGTGCCTGGTTGTGTGTCGCATATTTATTGTTGAAAAACAAGTAAGATCTAATTGGCCTTCCTCTCTAAGGGTTTAGTATTTGGTATGTGCACTAAGTGTTTGGATTATTATTGTCTAATAATAATCATATGCACTTTTGCTCCTACAGGTGGGGTGATCAATATTAGTGTGTAAAAGCTAATTTAGTCATGACAGAGGCCTTCATGTAATAGATTTAATTCATTTCAGTAATACAGTGAGCTTTGATTTAAGCAGTCAAGATTGTCTACCTAATTGTGTACTTCATTAAATTTTTTTTTTCCTCTTTCTCCTTCTTTTAATCCAAGCAAAGAGCCATATGCTTTTCATGTATTTTTCAAAAGTCCTTTGGGGTGATGATCTGAATTGCTCCTAATTATCAATTAAATTTTATCCAAGTAGATTGTTAAAAGTTTAGATGAGCCCAATTAGTGAGATCTCCACTCTAACAGCGAGAGTGAAGTTGGTCGCTTTGTCTTCTTTATTAGACAAAAAAAGAAAGGATCAGTGTTAAGTGGGGATTATGGAAACGGATGCTAAAAATAAAAGACATAAATTAAAAAGGTATGGCCAGGGAAGTCCAAGAAGTAGCCTCTCCTTTTGGTAGTGAGTCTTTCCAAATACTAATAATATTAATTTGAAAATAGATGGCTCTATTTATGCTAAAGGGAGCAACAAATTAATGGCTATGCTGGCATTTAAAACGATACAATTCTATATCCTTTACTAGTGCTTTTTCTTGAGAGAGATAATATCCAAACATATATTAAAGGCAATTTACATTTGCCAATCAATAACGTGAAGTTGGGTTGATACTATTCTGACAATTTAGACAGAGCATCTGTGAGCACACTCAGAAGATATACCGTCTGATACTCTTCTATCAGTGCAATCCTTAAAGCACCGTCCAAGAAAACTTGGTAAACTGTAAAGGACTTAGGGCTTCTCAGAGTAGATTATGGCTCAGGGCAAACCAATCTCTATTATAAAAACCCCATGGCCGTGATGCCGTGATGCCGTCACGACCAAATGCCAAAAGGCACCTGCTGAACGTCATATGATTTCTTCATGGGAACAAGTAAAAAAGTGTTGCTCTGTTCAATTCTCATCTTCCAACGAAGGTCAATTTTGGTGCTCCAGAGAAGGAAAGGTTAGGGCAGGAAACTATTCTTATCTCCGTCCACAACTGTCTTCAAGGTGGGCGGGTCTGCGTGTGTGGCAAGGCGCAGGTGGGCGGGGACTTGACGCTGGGTCCCGAGGCAGGCTGGGTCTCGCTTGATTTCCCGCAGTGGGCCTCTAGTAGTTGAATGAAAAACAGAGCTCTCACTGGTCACAGGAGAAGGTCTAGAGTTGGTACCAGGGGCTGGCTAGTAACAAGGGGAACCAGATTGCCTCTTTCATTATTCATCTCCAAAGCACGTTTTAGACAATTTACATTCTTCATTATTGAGAGACTGGATGAGAATCAGGACTGAAAGAAACCAAGAACTGGATTCCATTTCATTGGATTCAATCACATACATTTGTAGAGCACCTAAATTAGGTCTTGGTTAGTGGAGGTAAGGGAGGTGAAACAGAGAGGCTCGAGGGTCAGTACAATTAATAAGACCTGTTTTCTAGCCTTAAGAATTTTGCTGTCTAGTTGGGGAAACAAACACTAAGGATCAACTGATAGATGATATCTGGAACTGTTAACCCTAGGAGACTAAAGTGAGGGAAGGAGTCTGCATTATTGTTCTCTTTTAATGCTTTATACCTTTTCTTTCATTTTCTCGCCTTATTTCACTGGCTAGAAGGCTGTATTGTTATAAGGATAACAATCTTATTAAAGTGAAACCCTATACAAAATATCAGGCACACTTCAGCAGCGGCCAAGATATCATTGGAACAGCTGGTTTTTATGGAGCCTCTGAGAGCATCTAATGTAGACAAATTTCATTTCTTGTTGCTTTTTCCCAAGTGGAAAGTGAACAGTTGCATACTGTCATGTTCAGATACTTAAGAAAACAACTGGGTTAAGTCTTCAGAGTGGGATAATGTGACCTGACTTGTTTGTGATGAGGTCACTTTTTGACATTTGTATCATAGCAGTTCAAGGGCAGTCACATGCCAAAATCAAAGGCAAATGACATTTGATTTCCCACTCAGTCTTCAGTAGACACTTGGTTCCCAAGAAAAGAATTATGTTAGCAAGAAAAGTGCCTTGGCTTTTGCCTAATCTGCATAACAGATTTTTAAACAGCATAGAAAATAAAGCGGGATCAGCAGAGAGTAGCGGCAACAGTGATGATGTTATCTATGATGACAATATGCGTACTACTTTGAAATCAATATCAATGAAACAATTATAATAATAGCGATTTATCTCTGGGACATGCAATTACCAAAAGCAACAATGGCCCTGCAGCAGAAGCCCTGATAAATATTAGGGCAAGTTGAATAAAATTTTTCTAGTAAAAATTAAATATATTTGAGCTCTTTTTTACTTCCCAGGGGAAGCTATGGAATCAGGGAAGGATGGGAAATGGAAGGGTAATGTAGATAAATGATAGGCTACTTCATCTATGACTGGAAAACCAGAAAGAGAGACGGGAATGGCTCAATGGTGAATTTGGACTAGAAATGAATTAATGGCAAAATTTATATGAAGAAATCTAGAATGAAGAGAAAAGATAAGTCATTTTTGGTTACTCTTTGTAAATCTGTAGGTATTTTGACCTTTAAATTAATTTCAGTGACTAAAACATAAAATGCTCTCTAGAGCTAGAAGGCATCTTGGAAATCATTATAGCTCCCTCATTTTATAGAGACCAGGCTTTAAAGCTCACAGAAGTTAAATAGCTTGATGAATGTCATATGGTCACTGGCAGAGTTGGGGCAGGAATATGTGCATCCTAATTCCTGCCTGACAGCTTTGAGGGGAAGTGGGTTTTCACAGAGCCATCAACTCTGTGAGCAGCTTAAGCAGAATGTGGCAGATGGGCTGTGTTTATTGCTGCTCTCACCAACATGTACAAGTATTGAGATGTTACATGGTGGAAGGTTTAACATTTACTTGTCGACATCTATTTTTTTCACTCATTGTTTATCATGCTCCTTGGAGAATGTTAAATATTTTGTAAGTAATACAATTTATTTTCCTGAAAGTTTATATAATCAAGTAAAACCACTAACGAGTAGAGTTAAAAACTGCAGTTAAACTTTATTTTCAAAGCAAATGACTTTCTCTCTTTTGGTGACCCGCTTTCCAGCAGCCACATACAGAGATGGAAAAAGTCTGCATGTCCCACTGTGGCTTTCGTTCAGGTCATGTTACTCCAGCACGAATTCTGAACCTGGACCTGTTTTCTCCTCAACACTGGAAGATTTGTCTGTGATGAATGTAAATTGGGATTATTAATTTCTCTGTTGAGATGAAATGATTGATTTACATGACTTTCTTTATTTTTTAAATATATTTTTATTGATTTCAGAGAGGAAGGGAGAAGAAGAGATAGAAACATCAATAATAAGAGAGAGAAGCATTGATCAGCTGCCTCCTACACATCCCCCACTGGGGGATCGAGCCCGCAACCCGGGCATGTGCCCTGACCAGGAATCAAACTGTGACCTCCTGGTTCACAGGTCACTGCTCAACCACCGAGCAACGCCAGCCGGGCAGACTTACATGCCTTTAAGCTTGTGGTTTTGTGTCTAGGTTTATGTCTCAATTTTATTTCTAAATGTATTTGTTCTTTTATGCTCTTGGCCTCAGAATGAAATAACTGCCACTGCTGTCAGACCAATTAGCCATCTGGCTATGTCCTGTAAAATTCTTTTACTCTTTTTTTAAACCTCAGTAAATTAACCACCGTGAATATTTCATTTGTTCATGCATTCCTTTGTTACGCATTGACTCTTTGTTAGGACCACTGTCATCTCTGGGGCTGTGAACATAAATGAGACAGGGTATTCTACCCAAAGAGGTTCAAAGGTCAGTGACACCAAAGGTCATTTCAAGGGAGTGTATGATTATGCTCTATTTGTTTGCCTCATAAGATCTGACATATATTGTTAGCCCCCTTAGCATCCCTTAGCCATTAGGATTTATCAATCATGATTTTCTGGGACTTCATATATTTTTATTTGTAGCCTGTAACTCCTCAGAAAAGAGGCTCTTCCACAAGTTTACTACCTAGCCCTAGAAAAATATATCTATACTTCCTTAGGACAGGCTCCCGAGGTCCACAGAGCTTAGGCACTAAGTCATTAATGCATGAGAAGAAAACACATGATGCTTATTTGATTATGTAGGTCTCATTTGGTGAAATCTCCCTTAGCTCCTTTTTACTATGGAGTTAATGTATTCATGATGTATTCTGGATATGAAATTCACTTTGCTGAGAAAGGTGATATTTTTTTTAAAAAAATAAGGTTTCTTATAAATTTCATTCTTTATAATAGATCGCAACCAGAAAAAAACACTGAGGGCATCGAAGGTAAGAAGAGGTACAAATTGATTCACAATAAGTGCTGCTGCTCTGTGAGGTTCTACTTCCTGAGAAGTGCAATCCTGACAATGTATACAGAGTGAGAAGAGGGACTTTTCTGTTGATTTAAACACAGTGGCAACCTAAGACGTACAGACAAGCAACCACATAAATCAGTTGTTATCCACAATGAGATCTGCACTTCCTTTCAGAATTCATGAAGGAACTGACAAAAGACAATTCCTACAACATGTGGTCATTTACTTACATTTCTAAGAAGGAAATTTCTTAATAATTAAATTCAGAATCCAAAGGATTAAAACAAATGGAGAAAAAGAAAAACCAAAAACCTTAAGGACAATCTAGTAAAGCTTAACAATAATTTACTATCTAGATTAGATTGAGGAGATTCAAGAATTAAAATGTTGAGGAAAGAGACATTAGCAAGGGACTTAAAATTTCAAGTGAAGTGAGAAAAGATGTATTTCTTTAAATAAAATGTAGGCTTTGGTTTGAAATTCAGCAACTATGAAAGCAGTTTGAACATGATTCTTATGTATGTTTCCCCAGAAACATGTCTTTACAATATATACTAGGTGTACCGGTTAATAATGCGGATTTTTTCCAATAGGTGGAGTTACACATATGTTGATATATATGTGATTTGATATATATGCTATTTTGTTGTATTGACACCAAGCTTCAAAACTTCATATGTCAAATTTTCTGAAGGTGTTAACATCATAGATATTTTTATGCTTAAAAATGTCGAATTTCGTGCCAAGAGCATTTGCAGGAAGTTTTAATTCATTGCTTTATTTTGAAGAAAAGTGCTGCTGAAAGTTACTGTATACTTCACGAAGCTTATGGTGAACATGCTCCATCTCAAGACACTTGTGAATGCTGGTTTAAATGCTTTAAAAGTGATGATTTCGATATGAAAGACAAAGAACGTCCAGGTCAACCGAAAAAGTTTGAAGACCAGCAATTACAAGCATTACTAGATGAAGATGCGTGTCAAACTCAAAAAGAACTTGCAGAAAGATTACACATTGCTCAGCAAACAATTTCCAATTGTTTACAAGCAATGGGTAAGATTTTAAAGGAAGAAAAATGGGTGCCACATCAACTGAACAAAAGACAAATGGAAAACTGAAAAGTGATCAGTAAAATATTGCTTCAACGGCATGAAAGAAAGTCTTTTTTGCATCGAATTGTGACTGGCGATGAAAAGTGGATTTATTTTGAGAATCCCAAACGCACAAAATCATGGGTTGATCCAGGTCAACCATCAACATCGACTGCCAAGCCAAATTGCTTCGGAAAGAAGACAATGCTCTGCGTTTGGTGGGATCAGGAAGGTGTGGTGTATTATGAGCTTCTAAAACCAGGTGAAACCATTAATACTGATCACTACCGACAACAAATAATCAATTTGAACCATGCTTTGATCATAAAACGACCAGAATGCGCCAGAAGACACGGCAAAGTAATTTTGCTTCATGATAACGCACTACCACACAACCAGTTAAAGACACGTTAAAAGATCTTGCCTGGGAAGTACTAACCCACCCGCCGTATTCACCAGACCTTGCTCCTTCAGATTACCACTTGTTCCGATCGATGGCACATGCACTTTCTGAGCAGCACTTCAAAATGTACGAAGAAGTGGAAAATTGGGTGTCTGAATGGTTTGCCTCAAAACAAGAAAAGTTTTATTGGGACGGTACCCACAAATTACCTGAAAGATGGGAGTAATGTGTAGCTAGCAATGGACATTACTTTGAATAAAGCACTTTTGATGTTTCTCTTGAAATTATCGGGCTTTCTTTGATTACAAAATCCACATTATTAACTGGTACCAAGTCTGCACAAAAACTTAGATCTTCATTGTGTACCATACCTTCTAGACAGGCAGTGTGATTGAAGAGATGATGAACTATAATACCAAGGAATGGAATTTCTCTTGGGAAGCAAAAATGCATCAGGAGACCTCTTATTTTCATGTGTTAGCAAAGTAAAGCCTGTAAGTGGTCTTTGGCAGGAGTTTACATAAGTTAATGAATAAGGAATATGAAAGCTTATACTTCATTAGGCTGACAAGAAATCAATCACATTCGGTGAACCAGTGAGTTAGATTAAATGCCAGGAAGTTCCCTGTGAGCACTCGAATCTGATCCGCCTTCATGCAGAGGTCAGACAGGTACTGCACTTGGAGGTACTACTCACAATGTCAGTGCCTTGGAGTTCATGAAAACGCACATTCAGAAGCAGCCTATTCACTCTTTTGAAAATCTGTGTGTGCACATCTTGGCCCTTCTTTGAATTGTTTGTAGCAGCAGCTTAATTGCTTCCTGGCTTCGTGAGCTCTGCTACTATTAGTTGCAAGAAAATGTTATCATCCTAATACCAAGGTAAAGAGAAATAGAATGTTATGGAAGCCAAGCATGACATGATACAACATTGGATTAGCCATCGTCGCCTCAGCCTTCTTAGAACTACTACAGATTAAATATTCCTGTGTCTTCCTCATGTATTTTAGTAATATCTCTGTAAAGCAGCTATACATATTATCTCTCATTTTTAAGATAAAATGTGACTTTTTCCAGTAACATGTAAGAAGGGGCTGTCCTGAAGTTTTTTCTCAGTTCAATGGGCCAAGTCACATAATAGAATTTGGAAATCAAGTTTGGACAAAGTAGTACAGTAGAAAAACCACTGTGTCAGCTGATATCCTAAAGGAAACCTGCCTTTTTTCCTCCTTCCAGAGCAAGCGATGCCACCTTGGGCAAACTGTATCATCTCAATCTATGATCAGTTTCCTCACTTGCGAAGTCATTCACTCTTTCAATATCTGTTCTTATAACAATATGTTTTGAAATGTTTGTTTTTTTCTAACTCTAAAATTCTATGGATCCATATCATTGCATACTTTTTCGAATTAAAAATGTCTTTAATAGCACTGGGCAGGTGCTCTGTCAGTTGGGGTGTCATCTGCTACAAAGAAAGGTTGCGGATTTGATTCTGGTCAGGACACATATCCAGGTTGCTGGTTTGATCCCCACGCGCGGTGGGTATGGGAGGCAACAGATGAATGTTTTTGTCTCGCATAGATGTTTCTCTCTCTCTCCCTTCCTCTCTCCAAAATCAATGAAACATATCCTCAGGCGAGGATTTAAAAAATTATTTAGAAAAAGAATGTTAATTTAGGCACCAAGAAGCCCTTGGTGGGGCAGGAGTATACTTATTAGCAATACTAGAATAGTGAGCCTGCAAGTCTTCTGTGGTGTTGCCAAGAAGCTTAAGATTATATTATTAGAACATTCAAAACCTCTTATAACTCTGACTTCTGTGGGAAACCACAGTCATACCCGATTTCAGGATTATTTGTGCTTTCAGTAGAGGATTTGTTGTGAGCATAAGTTAATTATTATAATAAGAAGTGCATGCCAGCCAGCAAGAAATGGCAATCATGTAATAGCGCCATGTGTATAAACTAGTCCAAGATTATAAAATACACAGTGGATTCTAATCTATGTTAGGATGAATGCCTTGTTTTTTCCTTTCTAAGTACATCTTCATACTTCTCAGTACTTCACTCATCAAACACTAATGGAACACAGCACTCATTACATGCAAGGCTCAGAGGCATGGGTGCTGTGTTTAGGGAGAAATATTGCTATAGGTGTTCATTAGATTTTTGTTGACCAATAGAATGATGGTTGGAAATAATCCAAGAAAACTTGTTTGGAAGTGACTTCTTGCAGATACTTTAATTTCTTGAATTTGTGCTAGATTCAACAAGACACTTTGAAAATTGGGTGCCAGCAGATCTTCTTGGGGATAAAATTTAGGAAGCCACTACACCATTTTGCTGCTATGGAAAGTCTCAGAAGATAACTCAGAAGAAAATAAAAGTGCTATATTCTTAAAACAGTCCAGGAGAAGTCATTTATGATAAAATATTATGTAGTATTGTGTATTTCTGACAGCCAATCCGTTCCCTTGACCAGTAAACTTCTTTTTAAAATGTAAGACTAGTTGAGCTTGTTCCATCATGGTAGAAATAGAATATCACTGCATAGCAACTTACCTGCCCTGGCCTTCCAAAGTTAGACTGGTTAGCAAGTTATTGGAAGCCATCTCTTCTCCAAGTTGTCTCTTTACTTTTTCCAACTAGGACTCGGTTAGCTACTTTTTAAGGAAAAATCTTGGAAATTTCCTATATCACAGTTCAATGCTGGTGAATTTTTTGAAATGTCATTTAAAAAGAAAATACGTAAAGGTGGATGTGTGTAGTAGGATAGAAGAAAAAAGGCAACTTGCTCACAAGCTACTCCAGAGGTAAGTGCTAAAGGAGAGACTGGGTGTATTGCAGGAAATGGCTGGACCTGAGGTAGTTTAAGAAGGCAACTGGAACCATATGCTTTAGAAATTTGGTCTAGACACTAGAGCCTGTGTGCAAGCTTATTACTATCAGTAAATTCCTTAGGCTTCAATCACTCTCACCCTCACCATAGGACCTCACTGAGGGTGGGGATATATTTTTACAGAGGGAGTCCTCATCAGTTGTTCCAAATGCAACATGAATGCAGTAAAATGGTACATGGTAGACTTCTGATCCAATTTCTTTTTATTCCTAAATATGAATATTCATTGCAACTTGAACCAAATGGATGGTGGTGGGGAGATCCTGAATTTAGAACTTCACTATCAAAATAATGTACGTCATTCAAAACACCCAGAACCTGACAGCTTTTTGCATGGAGATGTTCTTATGAAATAGATATATTTCATACCAGTGTTTTCCAAGATTTACGTGTTCAAATCTTTTACTGTTATGAAATTCTGTTTTCAGAAAGACAAACTGTTGCCACCATAATGAAAAGAAGGTGGATATTTCCCCAGATTTCTTCTAGCTCAGTGGTCTGTTTTATATTCTCGGGCCTCACTTCGGTGTCTAGAGTGGTTGTCTATATTGTCACTGGCAGTGTGACTCAGAGCCAATTCTTGGCAGCTCTGGCCTAGTGTGCCCATATATTCTGGCTTGCTTGGGAAATCCTGCCTTATGTTTTATACCACTGTTAGTTATTCACAGAGCACCCTTTGACTTGTGACAGTGGCCAGATTTGGGTAATAAATGACAGTCATAATTAACATACTAGTAGTTTCTTCCCCCTCCCCCACTGTGATGGCCACCTATGTGAGGCCAGAGCTACTACTGAGGGACAAGGGGAGTGTTCATTACGGGTCGGTTGACTATTTAAGAAGGTTCTGCCTAGCAACCAGTATTCTCTTTTTGCCAGTCATCAGGCAAAAGCTGAGCTCTGATACAGGACACACACATGGGTTTGGAGCTCTTCAGGCAACGTTCTTGACTGAAGAGAATGGAAAGAGATAAAGTCAAAATAGAAATTTGGTGAACAAAGTAGAGAATGCGGATAAGGGGCAGATGCTGGAAAGATTTGAAAGAAGGAAATGAAGAATAGAACACTCAAGAAATATATGAAGCCCTAGCCGGTTTTGCTCAGTGGATAGAGCCTCAGCTTGCAGAGTGATAGGTCTGGACTTCAATTCCAGTCAAGGGCACATGCCTGGGTTGCTGGTTCGATCCCTAGTAGGGGATGTGCAGGAGGCAGCCAATCAATGATTCTCTGTCATCATTGATGTTTCTATCTCTCTTTCCCTCTCCCTCCCTTTCTGAAATCAATAAAAACATATTTAAAAATAATATATATGAATAGGCATCCTCTGAAGAAGGCAAACAGTATTGCTGTTTTTCCAGCATTTCTTCCACTGTTATTTCTCTAATGGCATTTGTCTTAGCACTTCCCCAATCAGATATAGCCAGTTATCACCTCCCCAACATTTTGTTTCTCTCTGCAAGGTCTGTGTTCTGGCACTAGTTTGCTTATTCACTTTTTGGTCCTTTCTTGTGGTTTAAATTTTCTCCAGATTCTATTTATTCAAATCTCCTTTTTCATTAGGGTCAATCAAATAAGTAATTTGAATAAAAAATTAGAATAGCTTAATGTGCCTTTTTCAATAAACTTGCATTTTTAACATAGACCATCAATGTCTTTTTTTTATAAATTGATTTTACAGAGGGAGGAAGGGAGAGCGAGAGAAAGAGAAACATGATGTGAGATAAATACATTGACTGTTTGCCTCCTGTATGCTCCCTGACCAGGCATTGAACCTGCGAACTAGGCATGTGCCCTGGTCAGGAATGGAACCCACAACCTTTTGGTGCACAGGAGCATGCTCCAAGCAACTGACCCGCACTGGCCAGTGCCAATGCCTTTTCGTCTACCCAAGAGTGTGTTATGGAAGGGGCAGTGGCAGAAAAAAAAGGGGGGGGGAAGTATTCTGAGTCACTGGACTGGTCTACTCTTTAATTCACACCTGAAGTCCTCTTCTAACTCCACATACTTGGAAGATAAGCTCTTCCCCAAGGTCCTCGCTAGCCCTAAGTCTAAGTTTAATTGTTCACAGTGTTGTGACTGATGATTCATGTTATTGTTGGCTTTTGAGAGTAGGATATTTCTTTCTAAAAACATACATGATTTAAATTATTACTATCTGCTTCCATGTGTAAGAGCCATTCCCACTCCCTACTCTGTCTAGCTGTGGAAAATGCAATGACTCCTCTCATTGTGTATCTGGATTTCATAAATATTAGAAGAGAGTACAGCTCAGTTTGTACCATTGTAAGGCTGAGTGTAAAGTTATCTTAACATAGGGGTTTAGGTACTAATGTTCATAAATATTTACAATTCTGGTCTCTGAATATAAGAACGCTAAATTTATTTTTCCTTTTCAGACTCTTTTTTTCAGTCGTTTCTTTTCTGGATTATAACATATTTTAATGAGTATTAAAAACGGGATCCTTTTTATAGAAGCGTTATATTATAGTATGCTATATTCCTTGGTCTCCTTTTATGTTTCCTCCAAAGTCATGGCTAGATCTGTTTTCTTTTTCATCTTAATAAACCCAAGATTTACCCAAATTCCAGATATATTGTAGCTATATTAATGTTTATTAAGTTAAAGAATGAAAATCACAATCTCTGCTATGCATTGCTGTCATCTACAGATGGGGAGTAACTAATTTTCTCTGGCTCTTCCTATTCACAGGGCAGATTGAGTGACTCCATAAAGGAGGTTTTGCCTTTGAGTGGCCTTCTCTAACTCCCTGTTTAAAGGTACCCCTGTGACAGGTCTGTCCCATGTCACTTTCTATTATTTTATCCTGTTTTATTATCTTTCTAGCTTTTTTTTTTTTTTTAATTTTCCCACTGAAATGTTAGCTCTGTCATGCAGGTACATTTTCTGTGTTGTTCTATCTAGAATCAGTTGTTCCTTTTAGAGAGACACACAGTAGGTTCTCAATACATACCTGAATGAATACTGAACTTCCATATGTGGCATCGGGGAGACTCTACTTCAATAAATGTAAATTCCATATATTTTTATGTGGCAAATTATATGAAAATACAAGATGCTTTATTATCATTGACCTATTCTGAGCTATTTCCCTTGTTTATAACAGGAAAATATATGCTAAGTGAACAAAAAAGTATCTTATTTGATGTTAACTTTATCTTATTTAGTTTTGTAACTATTTTTTGAGAAGGATTGTGAATATATGAACCTTTTATATGCAACTTCTTATTTTTTTAAAAATTCTCAGATTCTTTCTCAAGGGAATAAGGAATATTTTTTTTTGAATCCTTAAGTCTTTTTTCAAAATTAGAAGATACTATTTAATATGAAAGAAATGTAAGTCTGTGTTTCAGGAACTAAACTTGTGCACTTTTATTCAGTATGAGGATCTCAACTTACTTCATTGTAACATTGGATTTTGGCATGAAGGTAATTAAAGGAATAACACTCAGGTGTAGGTTATTTCATTTTTCTTTAGTGTTAATGTTTTATAAATCTGAATGTGGATGCCCACATAACTGGTAAAATTGTAATTGCATAGTCTGCTCCTAAAAGAAGATTTTTAGCATTGGGTCTTTTGTGCCCTTTGTGTTTCAAGGACACCTGTGCAAACACTTACCATTATAGATGTGCGTTGGTTTCATGCTGGCATCAAGCAGTGTTTGACCCAGTCATTTTTCATGTTTATTTCCACACCTAATCAATGAGGATGTTGTGGAGAAATATGTGAACATGAACATCACAATTATATACACATAGTATTACCGGAGAGGTGATCGTCTTCGTACTTAGAAACAGAACCACCATATGTTTGTGCATAATGTGAACTGCAAACAATATCTACAGGGAGCAGAAGTTTTGCATTTTGCAGTATTATTTAATTTTATACAGTCATTTTACAGGCTATTAACAATAAGCAACCTCCTGCATTTCTTACCCTGAAAATAAGAGCTGTTAGAAAGTTTTTACCTATGGATTTGATTAGGAGCCAGTTGTTTAAATTCCACCAGGGGAGTCTATCCTATCATGCTTACTTCACCATATCATTCAGAAGAAAATAATTTAAGACCAAATTGAGGGCGAGAGGCAGGGTGGAGCCAGGCCTCAACTAGTCATACTCCTCAGGGTCGGCTGCATGCTCCCAAATGTGAATCTGTTTGCCATAAAAGGAAAACATCTTAATAGATATTTAATAAAATATTCTACAATGGGTGCTACTCAATCCATTTCCCACCCCCTATGTCTTAATCTACTTAGTTGAGCTATGTGAGATCTATAATATCAAAGGCCATTTGGAAGTTTATTATGCCAATGGTGGATATTTAGTCATTGAAAAGGCAGGTCTCTGTAATGAGTAAAATTTTAGAACATAGAGTGTGGTCCAAGCACATTTAACTTACCTTCTTAAACTCTGGATTATTTTTGAGAGCTGCTGATCTGCATAGGCAGCAAACAGGTTAAAAACTGAACACATTGCACATTTAAATGTTATTATTGCCCATTTTTTGCTGAATCATGTGGCATTTTATTCATATATACTAAAAGTAACTGACCCTCAGAGGGTTGGCCTTAATTGTTAGGTATTCCACATATATGTTAGAACTTTAGGTAACATATAAAAATTCATATTTAAAATTAGATTTTCTTTCCTTTTTGGAGAAATACAAGGAAAATTATTTTTGAGGGATATCATATACTATAGTGTGAGGTATATACAGGGTTCAGTATTACATTAGTTGATAGTCATATTATAAATATAAATGATTTAATTTTTGTTTTTACTTTTCATTTCAAAGTCAATCAAAATAAAACATTATATCTTATAGAAGATAAAAGTGGTGAAAAGCAATTTTTCCTTAGCTTTTATTATCTTTCTTTGTTACTCTGAAAGCCAGAATGCAAAATTTCCAAATATTTGGAACCTGAGATAACTTTATCAATTTAGAAATGAATTTTATAAATAGGTCAAGAAACATATTATTTGTTGTAAATTTGGGAATGCTAAAAATAAAACAAGATTACCTGTTATCTATTGAATTTCATCAATACAAAAACTATTCTAGGAGTAAATGTTGGGGGAAAGGTAAGCTACATGTAAATGCTTATTTGTATTTATTTTTCAGATATTTTCTTTGATATTTATATTAAAACATTGGTCTGCATAAAGCATTCATATCTGTTAAATTTATTTTCTGATATTTTTAGTTCAATCGTACCTGTGAGGCATATTATCAACAAAATAAAATTTCACCTTTTGTCAAATTCAAGGCTTCCCATTTAGGTTTCTCTAAAAATGGTGTATAACTGATAACAGTGCATGATTGAGGGAACAACATTCATGGACTAGATTTTGAAAGTATAATATTTTTGTTTGATGCTTTATATAATCTATGGTATATATATTAAAACTTCATATTGTTGAATTTAGTGAATTTTTGTATTTTAAAGGTGCGTTATGAGAAATCAGATGAGGTAACTGCTTGATAGTGTTTTGAACTTTGGAGAGTAGGATGCAAATGTAAGGTGGTACTGTCATCTTCACCTTTGCTGTGTGCAGGGTCATCTTCCGTCTTCATCCTACCCACAGTGGAGAGCTTCTCTTCCTCTCAGTGTGCCAGGCCAACGTTTCATTTTACACGTACATATACTTTTCTCTAGTGGCTGTCCACATAATTTTCAGACAGAGAAGTCAGAGAAAACTGGACAGCAAGAAAAATGAAGTTTGATTATTTTTTATGTCCATTTTATGCTATGGCTTTTCTCTCTTATTAACATACAGGTATTTCCTTATGTTGTATAGAAACCAACTTCACATGTAATTTTAATATATTTGGCAAATAAAAATAAAATATTTCCCACCTGGTCGGTGGTGCTCAGTGGTGGAGCATCAGCCCATGAACCAGGAGGTCACAGTTCAATTCCTGGTCAGGGCACATGCCCAGGTTGTGGGCTCGATCCTCAGTAGGGGGTGTACAAGAGGCAGTCAATCAATAATTTTCTCTCAGCATTGATATTTCTATCTCCCTCTCTCTGAAATCAATAAAAAATTCTTAAAAATAAAACATTTTCCTAATTAGGTTAGTAAACATAGGTCTTTGGACTGAAATGCTATTAACCTCCTAAGTCTTAGAAGTAAAATATATATTTCTTATAAATAAGGATAGTATCTCTAAATGTTACAACAGACTGTAGAATCTCAGCGGGAAGGTGGGGTTGGGAAGAAATCAACCAAACAACTTATATGTATATATGCACAACCCATGGGTACAGACAATAGAGGGTGGAAGCCTGGGGCGGGGCTGGGGGGAGGCTAGGAGTTAATGAGGGGAAAAGGGGGACATATGTAATACTTTCAATAATAAAGATTTTTTTTTAAAAAAGAGATTTTCCATTTCAAACACCCAAAAACTGAGATACAAATGGGTTCTGAATTATAAATAAAAATAATTCCTTCAAAAACATAAAAATCATTTTCCCTTTTTAAAGTTATGGTTAAAATTAGTAGGGTTAACAAGTATATTTTTCCTTGACAGTTTTTAAAATATTTGTTATGATAATTCTATGGCATGGGAAAAATTTATAAGTGTTGATCCATCCTGATAAAATAAGCCTTCCTTTATTTAGGTCACTGTTGGTCATTCACTTTTACAGTACTTACAGTCTGTTTAGGATTCCATACTCTGCTAGATAATTCAATTTAAAACTACATTATGTTTCAGAATAATCTTCTTTTAATAACAATTTGGTCACTATATTAAATTTATGGCATTAAAATCATTTTAATGTGTTGATTTTAATATCTAGGTTGTAGAATATTCACTTTCTTAGTTTATCTTAATAAATACAATCATCCTCCAAAAATGATTAAGATTATTACTATTGCTTATTACATACCAGAAATGATAAGCACAAGTAAACTAAGCTTTATAGTTTAATTTGAGAATGATTCATTTCCTTTTTCCCCTATTAACTGGATCTTCAAGACTTTTTTAAATCCAGGAAACCTTTCTTACCATTTGAAAAATAGTGTATTTTGAACATTAATCATAATATTCAATTTAATGTGTCAAGACCATAGCAAGCAAGGTTTCCTGAGCTCTTTTTCTCCTGAGATTACCATTGTCAATATTTCAGTTTAATGAGAATGAAAACCTATTTAATTATTAAAATTCTGTTGTTTTCAAGTATCAAGAGTTATTAACAATGCCTTATGTTTAGATATATATCTTGACCTTTCCTCATGTTTCCAGTATTTGCTTCTTTCCCATTATAGTTGGCCTTATGAAATATTTTAATGGCAGCAAATGTACTTTTATCCCAGAGAGCTAGGTTCTTATTTAATACGTTACACCAAGTTTCATTTTAGTTGACACATCCTTTACAATGACTATCTCTTGACTAGAGTGAAAAAGCAATTCTGTGTTGTTGAGTTTCTATTTTGTATGCCTTTCAAAAACATATTCAGGCAAAACTAGTAATGTATTAGGTCCTTAATAAAATTAAACACATTTTAGCAGAAAAAAAGCTGAGACATTTTAAATCTTTTCCTGTATACCCAACCACCTGTACGATGATGATCCTTGCGTAGCCAAACATGGAAGCCAAGCTAAAGAGCTAATTTCAGCAAAGGTATTGATTGTTCAAACTAGGTGAGAGAATGGGTGCTTTAAAAATATATTCTCATTAGAGTTTTAAATATCTCATAGCTAGTAGCTATCACTAAAATGACGGATATTTTGAGAATTCATAAGTCTACTTAATATTAACTGAAATGCCAATTTTCCCTGTGGGATTCTCCTTTCAATTCCTGTTTTTATCCTGGTGAAAAAACCTTGACCATAACATTTAAATTCTAATATGGGATGTTTAAGTCCCCAAGAGCTACCGTTGGAATGCCCCAACAGTACAATCTTGTGTGTGTTAAATTCCCTACAATGAGTAAACAGTTACGTCTGCCTTGCCCTCTCCCCAATACGGAAATTGGGTAAATCATTGCCAGGGCTTAGGAAAGAACATTACATTTGATACTGGTTCTGCTACTTACAATGGGTTGTAGTGAAAAAAACAATGGAAACAAATCCAATGTCAAAGCATTTTGAAAACTTTAGGGTATAATTATGATCTTATTGAAAACGTGTGGGGACCTGCTGACTATTTAAACTTTAAACTGCTGTGTGAACAGTAGATACACTCTATGGAATGTGACATGGCTGGAATTGTTCACAAAATATACCCCCACAAAGACCGCCCAAATTCCCTCGCATACTCCTTATTGTGCAAACTTATCTTTGATCATTGCAATCTTTTAATTACCTGAATATTTATATGTGTTCTATAATTCTTCCATTAAGACATATAGACATCCCTCTAAAATTTCCATTAGCTTTCAAGAGTTCTTTCTAGAAGTAAATACTTATTTATTACTTTTAAAAACTTCAAATCTGCCGCCAGTGTGGCTCAGCGGTTGAGCATTGAACTATGAACCAGGAAGTCACTGTTCAATTCCTGGTCAGGACACATGCCCAGGTTGCGGGCTCAATCCTCGGTGTGGGGTGTACAGAGGCAGCTGATTAATGATTCTCTCTCGTCATTGATGTTTCTATCTCTCTATCCCTCTCCCTTACTCTCTGAAATCAATAAAAAAAATATAAAGAAAATGCAAGTCCAATTTCCCTTTATTTTCAGTAAAATATGTGCACTAGACCTGTTAAATATAAAGGTTTATGGTGTTTTTGATTTAATGACATAATAATTTTACTAAAGATAAATTAAAAGTATTTACTTGAACTATGCAACACCAAGCACTACACACACAAAAAAATTGGTAAGATAACATTAGTCATATTTTATTAATATTCACTCTAATACAATTAATGGATTTTCAGTCCTTCATTTTATTTTTATACTTTTTACATGATAAAGCAGCAGCAGATCATTTGGGAGGGGCTTATGGAAGATTTAAATTGAAATGAGACTAGCTAATGAGCAATCTGATAAACTTGTCAGTTCACTGAATTTGTCTCAAAGTCATAGTCGACAATATTATTTAAAATCAGCAGGTTTCATTAATTGCAAGTTTTGCTATCATAAACTTTTAGAGTATTAATAGTTTTAATTTCTTTTTTTCATTTATTCATTGAAGTTCCTGGGCACAGGACAATGTATTTAAAATTCTTTTCCTTAAATGTTCATAAACATTTTCTGGTGCCTATAATTAGAATTTTAATTTAATAAGCCAGGATTAAAACCCACATGTTTATGTAATCATTTTTTTCTAGTCTTTCATTAATTTGGGGAGTTGCTGTGGTTTGTTTTTAGTCAATAGGAGGAATTCTATTGATTATTCAAAAAAAAAAAAGAATCTATTGTGATATGTTCACGGAATCACCCAGACAAAACTGGAATAAATATGTGGGTATTGGAAGACATTTATGAAATGACTCTTTTATGTTTGTATTTTATGTAGGCATTCTATGAGGTTTGCGTTTTTCAAATACAGGTCTTTATCTTAGGTTCCTTTATGCTCATATATTTTTGTAGAGTATTCACAAATTTTACTTGGCTCTGGTTCAAAATAGTTTATGAATTTGTTTGTCTTAAGATTTTTTGCCTAGATTCTGCTTTAGGGTAGACTAAAAATCAGAAAATCTAGTTAAAATCAAATTATTTATATGTTTCTTTATGTGGAGAGCAAGATGCAGGCAATAATTTTTAAACATTTGAGATTAAATAGTTGTATAATTTTTCTGTTGGGACATACTTTTGATTGATAATTATTATTTTAGAGAAGATTCATTCTCCTACTATGCTAGTCCTAGCTTTTTGCTGTCACTCTAAAATGTAAGGAAAACAGGATATCTTAAAAAGATTATTTTCATTGATTATATGCCTTTGCTTTTCCTGAAAAAAAAAAAAAAGATAAATATGTCATTAATAGTGAACATGCAAAGGCTGATTTCCAGTTGGATATAGTGTAATTTGATGGGTTAGGAAATACCGCGAGTTTTTATGCCTTTAATACATTTCTTGGAAATTAAAAAGAAACAGTATTAGGAATGTGTGATGAGAGTAATCCCATTAAAATAATTGAACTTCTAGGACTTGACATTTTAAGTGTTATCATTATTCCACAAAGAATACCTCTGGATTATTTAAATGTGATGATCAAACTGGATATGACAGAGTCAATCTCCCAACTATGTTAGTAATCAAGTAAATAAGGAAACATGAAGCATATAAAGAGTGCATTTGAGAATTAAGAAGGCTGAAAAAAAACACACCTATGAACTATATATAAATGATCAGGTCATACCAAATATGGAGATTATTCACATAAAGATGGACAAGAAATTATAGCTGAAGAGTTATTATTACAGAATTTAAAAAATTTTCATTTAAATCTTAATCATATTTAAAAACTAGCCTCTCATAAAATGTCATTTTGAACTTCTTATAACACATAGCCTTTTAAATTTATAAAACCACTAATATTTTGATAATTATCCTATACAAGAATCTTTGTAATGTAGTACACTTAAGAATTTAATAAAATTTAAAAATATAACTGAATATTCCTTAAGAATGAAAACTTGAAAATTTAGATTCCCAATAAAATTGTCAAGAAACAATGTATGCACTAGTACCCTCATGTATCTTAAAATAAACTGACATTCCATATTAGATAACTTCCATAAGAGATCAGTTATTTTTCCAAATATATGTTACTTACATTATTTAAAATTGTTGTGAATTTATTTTCTCTTGGTTTTAAAGAGCACATTTCCTAAAACACTTTAAATATGCTCTTAATATGTATTATTCACCTCCCCCTCACACAGTTTTAGAAGTTAAACTCTCCATGAAAATGTTATCAAACTTTTCATCATTTAATTTTTCTATATCAGATGTATTCCTTGATAATTTGAGAAAACATGTGTTATTAAGTGGCACATCTTTTATTATTAACTTCTCAAGGACAAAGCTGACAAACCATAGCATTTAGATATTGCTTTGAAACTGTGTAGTACATTGTATCTTGTGAACACTCAAAATGAAATAAAATGAAAATTTTCTAGGGCTACATAACTAATCATGCATTGGGCAGATGAGGCAATACAAATTTATCTCAAGTAATTTCATTTATGCCTATCATGCCATCTCAATTGCTTGAACATGTTATTCCCATCAAATGTTTTAGTACTCATAAGGTTTATGACTTAATTTCTCCATTTTTCAAGGCATTTCTAAGGAGGCAACATGTACTGTGACAGGCCTAAAAGGTACAATTTAAATGAAAACATGTTTACTAGTGTATTTTGCTTTATATGATAGTTGTAAGTCTGAAAGTTTCAGACTTTTTAAGCTTTTTAGAAACAAAAACTGAATCTGAATTAAAGTTGCTTACTATTTAAAAATATTCTAACGCATTTTCTTATAATTTTATTTTATACACTTGAAATCTTTGTTCTCAGTAAAATGAGATAAATCCTCAATTTATTAACTTTATCTTAGTGGTTTGAGATTCAGCAGTTTTATATTAGGAATAAAATTAATACCTACAACTTACAATATTGTGAGAATTAAATAAAAATGCACTCTGCATATAGCAGAAGATAATACAAATATCAGTTTTATAACATCATCACATGCTGGGAAATCATTTGTAAAACTACCTTTTCTAATAATACTTGAGAAAAATTTTTTATCTACTTTTGTATTAAAAATCTTGCAAAAATTTAATTTTAAAAGTTCAACTTTTGAAATATACTTAAGTCTTAATGGAAATAAAGTTTGTGCTATGAAGAAGGAATTATAATTAACATTATAACTGTAACATTTACTTCTCTGAAATATTTTTAAAATATATTTTTATTGATTTCAGAGAGGAAGGGAGAGGGAGAGAGAGAAGCCTCAATGCTGAGACAGAATCTTGATCAGCTGCCTCCTACAAACCCCACACTGGGGATCAAGCCTGCAACCCGGGCATGTGCCCTGACCAAGAATTGAACTGTGACCTCCTGGTTCATAGGTTGATGCTCAACCACTGAGCCATGCTGGCTGGGCTCTCAAACCTTTTAAGTGATATAAAAAGAGGTGTGATGAGCTTAGTTATATTCTTACGCTTTGACTATAGGTGACAGCATTCTTATAGTTAGCAAAAATAATTAACTCTCAATTCAAAACTAGAATCAGTATGAACATAGAATATATAATTTCAATGTAATGTCATAATCTATAACCCAAAAAATAGGGATTTTGTACCTGTACTTTTATTATCAATTTTATACTCTTGGATATAATACTATGCTTAAAATTTAAAAATCGGTGGAAATTTCTTCTGTTCATAATTCCATGTTGGAATAAAATGTGAAATAAGTAGGAATGAAAAAGAAAGAAACTATCCAAAAAGTTTCAATCTGTAATATTTGGTGTAATAAAGATATGGGGGCAATATTTCCAGCATACTGTAGTAACATGTTTTTGTAGTATCGTTACATTCTACATGCCACTTCATTGCTAATTTAATTAGTATATATCTTCGGCTATCGCTATAAGAGAACCATCAATGATAATATTAATTTGCAAACAATACTCAAGATACAACAAACCCACAAAATAGGAAAATGCACAACAGAGATAATCTTGTCATCAACCTCTAAGCAAAGTCCAGGTCTCAGAATGAGGTACCCAGCGGGCTGGCTCAGCTCTCTGACGTGGTGATGCTGTGGCTCTGAAAGACTGGTGCTCCAGTGCTATGCCTTCTTACAGCATCTTTTTTCTTTTGTCCAAACGACATGTTTAGAATACCTGACACTGTTCGCAATGAAGAAATGCACAGGAAAACTAATGAGTAACAGATCCAGTTTTGTACAGGAGATACTTTTTAGCATATGGATGATAACTGGATCTATTAGTATTTAGAATTCTATTCAGAAATTTTAAAAAATTCAATTATTATCATCCACAAAATCTTCAATTATCTTTAATATGTAGAGAAAAACTATTTTATAATAAACAAAATTAATGTGTAAAATAAAAACAAATTGAGATGCCAACTAAAAGAAACAATGGGTATAATTTTTTTAAAGCTATTCAATTAATTATCTTAAATGAAGTAGTCCCTAAAAGGGACAGATTACAAGAAAACTTTTCAAAACGTTTTAAGAAAATATTTTATTTTTTAAAAGTATTTTTATGTTCAGAAATTACATTGGTGATTATTTAAAGCATTAAAATTATAAGCATTTCTTAAGACAATGAACAATGGTTATGTTTAGCCATCTGCTAGAATGTTTAAAAATCAGTTCCATGAACTTAAAAAAGAAATGAATTTTGTAAAATTCTTTAGATTAAGCCTTTGCAATGTGTGTAGAAGTAACATTTTTTAGAATTCATAAAGTCACACTTTACAGTTCAACCTCAAAGTTTTCCCTCTACTGGCAAAGTGATAAGATACTCTAATTAAAACTAGCTAATTGAATATGTGGCCTTCTGAATTTTTTAGATAATAGGTAGTTTGAATGCAAAAAGTCCTGATAATTGCCTCTATCCTCTATCTGCTGTGTATAAACACCCTTGCTCGTCAAAGCCATCACCTTGATGCAAGACAAAAATGTTAAAGATTTTTTTTAAGAGTTGTGTCTGCTGAGTGGTAAATTTATTAGCACTTTTTTTTTTTAAACTAGGAACTTGAAACCCACAAAATATATTTATCCTATACATAACTGACTGGAGGTTTTTATTTTTTATCCTAAGATATTTTGAAAAATTTTTCTAGATTCAAAAAAATTCACTTCATTTTCTTCTTAAAAATGCAATATAAGTTAATTTGTATCCAGTTGATATTTGTTTAAAATTACAATTTTTTTATGTTTTAAATCCTAAAGTTAATAGTTTATTTTATAATACAATGTCAGCATGATTGGTCTCACTACATACAGGTCTATGGGTTTCTCTAATCAGAGCCCTTTTCAACATTAATCTCCTAAAATAGACAAAATATTGAAATACCAAAAAATAATCAAATCTATCCGAGATGTTTTGGTAAATATATTGAAGTATTTTTAACACAGTCTTTACATACCAAGGACTCAGAATAAGGTATTTAGCTGGCTAAGATACTAATATTTAGAGCAAATGACATACCATTAAAAGTGTGGACATTTTGAAAAAATCATATTTTGAAATTTATTTGTAATAATTTCATTAAAGAAAAATCATATAACTACCCATCTTCTTAAATACTAACAAGAAATAGTATTCATTATTGACCAAAAGCTGTAAAATTGTATAAACCAATGACACTTTTTGAAAATTCTTAGTTTTCCTATGCCAGATCTCCTGAAACATCTTACTAGCAAAAACAAATTCCTAAAGCCAAAGTCTTCATTATAACTTGAATGCTCTTTGGAGTTCAAGAGGATTGTAATACTCAAGTGAGTCCTTAATCAAAAGCTTACCATCTCTGTTCAAGTAGAATAACAACTTAAATCTAGTATATATCTATCCTCTATGAAGCAGTTGTTGTTTTTTTTATATAAAATGGGGAACCTACATTATTTACTAACAATAAATTACTGCATTTTACTCTAAAACATTATTATTCAACATACATTATTATAAAGTCACAATTGAAGAGAAATGTCATGTATTTTATATAACAATTTTAATCATGAGTAAATCACATTTAAAAAGATTGAGGCACTGTGAGTCAGAAAAGTCTGTATTTTTTTGTTGCTTTATATAAAGTCAATTATCTGAATCAAATAATCTCTTGATTATCAACCATTTGAACATGATTTCACTTATTTGTTGTTCTTTTATAGTGAGTTAAAGCTGATGCAAATTGATCTTTGTTTTGGGCATTGGCTAAATGGTGTGATTTTGGGGAAGAAAATAAATGTTGTTTTCCATAAAACTTCTTTAATCATCTCATACAGGTAAACGTACTTAAATGCTAAATACCTGACCTTTTTGAATAAATGCAGACCTACCTTGATTTCCACAATAAGCCTCTATTTCCACGAGACAATGTTTTCACAAATGTAAGGCAAAACAGATGTTAAATTACTTAACAGAACTCATAATTTAAATAATTAAAACTAATTTGTGTTTAAAGCTATTTGCAGATTTATTAGAGAAACAAATACAAATATGCATTTCTACAGAACTGGTTTTTTTTTTCCAAAATGAGCTTAAAACTTGTTCCACAGTTTTTACTTGCTTATATATCTATGGTAACCCAAGTATTGGCTTCTGTACCACTTGTAATGAGACAATTGCCCTTCCATTGCAATTATAAAAAACTATTTAAAAAAAAAATTCGGCACATACACATTAGTTTTCCTTAAAAAAATAATCTAATCAAAATATTGAATACTTTAGATTTAAACAATATTTTTTATTTACAAATCTGATTTGATGTACTTTATTAATTACACAAGGTAATGCTTCAGTTTTCAAAAACAGTTTGTTTGTTTTTTATTATAGACCAGTGGAATGACATCCTAGCTAGTAATATGTACTACACTTCAATTTTTTCAAAATTAACATGACAAGTTTTCTTAAATTCACTTTTTAAAAAAATGTTATTTAATTGGGGCACATATCTGATGAAACAAAAATAACATGCAATATTCCAAAATTAATCTGTTAAAGTAATATGATACTTACCCTTTATGTAATAAGACATCTATGAACAACAGTGTATAACAATAGCATGTATTTATGTTTATGAGAAACCAACAGGAGGCAAAATGAGTTCATCCTGTTTTCTAATCATGTGCAATTTCATATGGCTGTTTGCATCATTTCAATAAAATGTGTACATTAAATTTATAAGACTGCATTGCACTCAAAATTATTATGGATTGCCATGCTTGTCCTGTATTTAATGAGTGATGAATTCTCCTACTAACAGAGTAACTGGTCTCAAATCGTGTCTGTGGATGTAAAGAAAATTAAATTATATTTTCATCTCCTTTCAATTGCTGCCTTGGAAAACAAGAATTCCCTTCTTGAAGAAGACAGAGTAAATAAAATTTACTTAAGAACTCAGTGAGGAATTAGCATGTGAATCAAGAATGCAATATATGAATTAAAAAATGTGATTATTGGTTCCTTCATCGAAATCTATTACCACCATTAAAATTTCCAAGGAAAGATAGGGCCTGTAACATGGGGATTCCATTCATTGTTAAATTACTAAAATCTACCAATTTAATGCTTTCATACTGTTTATTTTTTCCAATAGAAAAATAAATCTCATACATTAGAAGTGGTACACAAAAAACTGGGATAAAATTTATCAGATTCTTGATAGCACCATTTACACATTCTTAACGTAAACATTAATATGCACTTTCTTAGAAAGCGATATAAATATATAATACAGGACTTGCTAACTTCTGTTAACCATCTGAATACGATGGAATAATCTATCTCTACTGTG